>NC_133124.1:97067018-98279518 GCF_048418815.1 Hemitrygon akajei
CTGCAGACTTAAAATGCTGAGCTCAGTTGTAGTGTAATAACAGAATTTTAACTGTGCTGAGCTAACTCTGCGGAGAACTGTTATCAGAGCTGTTAGTCAAGGGCACGATTAGGAATCCAGCTTCCAATCAGCTGATCTGGTCACCGCAAGTCTGCACAGTGGACGCTACAGTGAGCAAGGGTCTGCTTTATGTCAGAAAGCATCTGGAATCTATCCTTGGTTAATGTCGGTTCACAGCATGGAGCTTCAAAACTACTGTGGCTTCAGCAAGGTGCTGAATGTTCTGCATGTATGCAGTGTTTAACAGCTGGTGGGTAGGATTCACAGTAAATACATCATTAGAAGACAGTTATACCTTAAGGTAGCTTTTATAATTTAGTAGACTCTCTTATAATTGGTTGAGTTGGGAGAATGAGACACTTCTAATTAGGCTTGCTTTTTGTATATTGTTTATATACTTTGAGGGTGTCGTGATTGACCTGTGACATCCTCCTACAGTGATTTGACAGCTGCTGACAGCCAGCTGTTCGAATTATTTAGCGGCAGGAAGTTTTACAAGTGTTTACCAGTGACCTGCTGTGTTAGAAGAGGGTAACATTGAAGAACTGACAGAAAAACAAATGTAACAGTGTCACATTGAGAGAAAATGGACGGATATCGATAGCAGAAAGTAAAAGAGTCCTTAGCAGAAAGAAGTAAGTGCAGATGAAATAGGTCATCGAACCCAACAACGATCATTGGATTTGTTCTGCATTCTGCCTCTCTCCATTCCAGCCTATTTCCTCCCTCTGTTTCACAAGTGAAACATTTTGAGCTTAGACTGCTATGGTTGTAAGCAGGTTGAACTGTAGCCTGAGTTGGCAAAGTGGCAATCAAGGAGACCACAACAAGAAGAAAGTCTGCGGATGCTGTAAATCCAAGCAACACACACAAAATGCTGGAGGAACTGAGCAGGCCAGTCCTGATGAAGGGTCTCGGCCCGAATCATTGACTGTTAGATGCTGCCTGGCAAGCTGAGTTCCTCCAGCATTTTGTAAGCACATTTGCAGAGAATTCTGCTTCATATTATTAACTTCCAGGTACTGTAAGAAAAGGTAATCACTTTTACACAAGCCTTCAGTGAGTGCTAGACTTGCGTGTGTTCTTCTCCCTGACCAGCAACAATATTCTGTACATGCATGTGCTTGTGCTTATAGAAGTAAACTTGACTTTGACATGTTTTTAGTGAGAGGGCAAAGATTTGAGAGGGAACCTGGGTGAAACATTTTCACACAGTGGGTGGTGGTATGTGGACTGAGCTGTCAGAGAAAGTGGAAGAGGTGGGTATACTTACAATATTCAAAAGACATTTAGACAGGCCCATAATAGGAAATGTTCTCTGGTGTGCATCTTGGGTAGCCTGGACAGGTCGGTCTGAAGGTTCAGTTTTCATGCTGTATAACTCTGCTGGTTCCATCAACACCTCCTGCCCCACCCAAGGTGAAGTCTGTGGGTACCACACAGCATTTTCTGTGGTAGGACTTGCAACAGAAACCGCCTTGAAGTTTTTTTTTCCCTACTGGTTGGTGTATAGTTTGGGTGTAATTGGAAGTGGCAAATCTGGAGTCAGACATCTGGGTTTGGAACAATGAAGAAATATCTTCTGGTAAAGTTCACAGTAAAATTTATTATCAGAGTACATACATATCATCACATACAACCCTGAGATTCCTTTTCTGCTGGCATACTGAGCAACTCTACAGAACTCTGTAAACATCAGGACCTGTAAACTATAAACAAACTGTGCAAATGCAGATGTAAATAAATATCAATAAATAACAAGCATGAAATAACAATATAACAGAGTCCTTAAATGAGTGTAGCTATCCCCTTTTGTTCAAGGGTCTGATGATTGAGGGGTGGTAACTGTTCTTGAACCTGGTGGTGTGAGTCCTGATGCATCTGAACCTTCTACCTGAAGGCAGCAGTGAGAAAAGAGCATGGCCTGGGTGGTGAGGATGTTTGATGACAGGTGCTGCTTTTCTATGGCAACATTTCAATTAGTTGGGAGGGTTTTACCCATAATGTACTGGGCTGAACCCACAAACTTTTGCCTGATTTTCCACTCAAAGGCATTGGTGTTCCCATAACTGGCTGTAATGTGGCTAGTCAGCACGCTTTCCTCCACACATCTATAGAAGTTTGGCAAGGCTTTTGATGGCATGCTGAAACTCTGCAAAAACTCCTGAGGAAGTAGAGGTGTCGTTGTGCTTTCTTTGCAATTATATTAATATGATGGGTTCAGGACAGGTCCTCTGAGATAGTGACACCCAGGAATTTAAAGTTACTGACCCTCTCCACCTTTGATTCTCCAATAATTACTGGCTAATGGACCTCTGGTTCCCTCTCCTGAAGTCTACTAGTTCCTTGATCATTGAGTGAGAGGTTGTTTTTATTACACCACTCAGCCAAGTTTTCAATCTCTCTCCTGTATGCTGATTCATCACCCTGTTTGATACAGCCTGCAAAAGTGGTGTCATCAGCAAGCTTGCATATAATGTTGGAACGGTGCTTAGCCACACAGTCATGGGTGTAAAGCGAGTTGAGCAGGGGGCTGAGTACACATCCCTGTGGTGCTCCTGTGCTGATAGAGATTTTGAGGAAGATGTTTTTGCGACTCCAGCGTCTACACGTGAGGAAATCCGGGATGCAATTGCACAAGGTGGTAATTGAGGCCCAGGTCTTGGGGTTTACTGATTAGTTTTAAGGGGATGTTGCTGTTAAGTGCCAAACTGTAATCGATAAATAACATCCTGATGTATGCATCTATGCTGTCCAGATGTTTCAGGGTTGTGTGAAGAGCCAATGAGATGGCATCTGCTGTGGACGTGTTGGTTCAGTAGGTGAATTGGAGTGGATCCAAGTTGCCACTCAGATAGGAGCTGATGTGCTTTAACGCCAGCCTCTCAAAACACTTCATCACTTTTAATGTAAGTGCCACTGGGCGATAGACATTTAGACAGGTTACCATGCTCTTTTTGGGCACTGGTACCATTGAAGCCTGCTTGAAGTAGTGGGTGCCAGAGCAAGAGGTTGAAAATATCCGTGAACACACCAGCCAGTTGGTCAGCACAGGTATTCAGTACTCGGCCAGGTTCTTCATCCGGACTGGATGTTTGCCTAGGATTCACTCTCTTGAAGGCAGCTTGTACGTCATCTTCGAATACTGAGACCAAAGGACCATCAGGAGACATGGGGTGCACGATGGTTCCTCCCTGTTCTGATGGTCAAAATATTTCAAGTAGACGCAGGAAAAGGTTGTGCTTCATAAAAAACCTTTAGGTGAAGGTGACTGCAATCTCCTCTGTTTTTAAGGTCTGACATGTTTCACTGTTCAATTCCATGATGTTTAATTAGATAATAAAGTAACAAACCCTTTTAAATATTGCTTAGGGTTTATTTTCAGTTTCAAGGACAAGTACATTATGGCTTGGATTTATCTGAGTGATTAGACAGGCTGACAGTTAAATACACATTGTTTAAGTCCTGCCAGGAAACACTCAGTTAGTGGGTTTAATTGACTTTTCTCAGGTGATTGCAGTTGAAGGAAATTGTGCTTTCTCTTGAAGCTGTATCCTCTGACTTCTACGCTGTAAGATGGAAACATTTTAAAATAATAAATAGGATCAGCAGTAGTTCCTTTCCCTTACCTCTGTTTTGTCATTCACTAAGATTGTGGCTGATTCTGTGCTTCATATGATGTCTTATGTGTCCAAAAATCACAATTTCAACATTTTATGTAGAACAACTGAGACAGAAAATACCAATTTTTTCCAGTTCTCATAGATAGAGGGACTCAACCACATCTTAGCTATAAATGGCTCTAGCACTGCATTCCCCCCCCCCCCCCCACCAATCTACTGTATATGCCTTCCCCCTCACCTGGCTTCACCTGTAACCTTCCAGTTTGTACTCTTTCCCCTCCCCTCCCCCCACTTTCTTGTTTTGGCTTCTTCCCCCTTTCTTTCCAGTCCTGATGAAGGGTTAAGGGTATCAGTCTTAAATTTTGAATCTATATTCCTCTCTGTCGATGCTGCCTGACTTGCTGAGTTCTCCAGCATTTTGTTTGTGTTACTAGGACTGCATCCACTATTTTTTGACTTTCTAGCTGGATGAAACAGTTCCCATAATCTATCTTATCAATCCTCTTTAAAGAAATTGCCTCTTATTCCTTTAAAAATGATTGGATATTGGAGAATCTTTCTCAAGTGTCTCTTCATAGTTCAACTCCCGATGCCTGGAATCAATCTGGAAAGTCATCTCTGCATTGACCCCATTGTCAGTGCAGAGATAGATGACTGCAAATGTAGGCTAAGGTTGAACACCAAAGCTGCTAAAGACCCTGGTATGGTTTCTGCCGTTGGAGCTTATTTTTGTAACGTTGCTCATTCTTCCATCTGAAAGGTGTGGATCATTACTTAATATTTTGAACTAGGGCTGTGGGCCTCTTTGCTGCTGTGGTTGACAAAGACCTCAAGGAAACCTTAAAGTTATGAAACGTATTTGTGGTTATTTTCACTCTTAGTCATTGTTTGGTCAGCTTAAACTAGATAAGTCACAACTTTCTCAATAATGCTTCAGGTTAACTTCGCTGCCAAGCCGGTGTCATCAAAGAAGGGCCCTGCTGGTTCAGTGGATGTTGTGAATCACACAATTTAACATTGCCATAGTCGCCCTCAAATAGATAAGTCATCAGTT
This sequence comes from Hemitrygon akajei, assembly GCF_048418815.1. Taxonomy (NCBI): domain Eukaryota; kingdom Metazoa; phylum Chordata; class Chondrichthyes; order Myliobatiformes; family Dasyatidae; genus Hemitrygon; species Hemitrygon akajei. Next base: position 97,071,756 of record NC_133124.1, read on the forward strand.
CCATTTTAAAATGCAGTTTATAATTCCTCCCAAGCATTTTTGTCGAGCCCTAGTTTACAGCTACTGCTTCCTATTCGAGGAAATGGACTGTAGGCTAATGCATGTTGTTTCTGGAATCCATAAAGGACATCTGCTGTGCTGGTGGTGTGCGTTTAGAAACAGTGAAGCTGAGTCTTGAGGACTGATCTCACAGGGATCTTGGTTAGCAGGTGATCGCATCCTGTAACAAATGGAATCAGTCACTGCTTCAGACTGTACCAGGGGAAGCTTCCAAATTAGATTCATTCACCACAGTGCTGAAGGTGAAGAACTGTGTCGTTTGTTTGATGCTTTTCGATAATGGAAGCGACTGATTAGCAATAGCAGCAAATACAATGCTTAAAAAATTCAAAGCCTGCAGTCCAAATCACAGATGTTCTCTCACTAGGAAGCAGGTTATGTAGCATACAGGAGCTGTAGCCAGTTCTCTAGTTGTGAAAACTTCCAACAGTTTTAATATGCCTATTTTCCTTTATAATATATGTTTATTAGAGTAACAGTAAGGTTTTAATTTACAGCACTTTTTCTCCCCGCTGATTTTTAAAAAAAATACTCTTCAACCAAAATCATTATTCATTCTAATGGCCAGAGTACTCATTCCCCTCATCTACAGTGTTCCACTTTGGATGCATTATCAATTGATTCTGCCGTTAAGATATATCATGCTTTGCTCAGGCATACTTTCAGTAGGATGAGGAATTAGAGTGTTGCAGCATCAGAGTGTTTGATACAGCAACACAATGGACAAACTTCAGGTCTATTCACCTGAAAACCTGAACTGAGATTCCACTGTTGAAGTTGGCAAATTTAAATAAATTTGGAATTAGAAATGAATAAATGAGTGATCAATATCCTAAATTTGTAAAAATAAAACCTATTGAATTCACCAGCACCCTTTAGGGAGGGGAATCTGCCGTTCTTTAGAAGCAACATGGTTGATTCGTAAGAGGCTGAAGGTCAGACTGAACATTTGATTTATATGGAATAGAGTTCCTGATTTAAATATTAAATGAAATGGAAAGACAAACCATAGTATATTCAAGATAATTGCAATTATTTAAAGTTAATTAATTTGAAAAAGTGAATATGGGATTAATCTTCTTAACAATACAACTTATTGGGTCTTTTGGCCCTTACCAATTCTATATTTTGACACGGAAGTTGAGAAAAATGTAAGTTTGTTTACTTTAAAAAGAGGTCTGCGTTTGATAGATAATAGAAAAAACTCTTCAATTTGATCATTGTTTGAATAGACCTTTATAGCTGTCATAATCAATTCTCTTTTTATTATTCCGGGCTATGGAAGAGAGACAACCAGCAGGATTTTTACTCTTGAGCCCATTCAGTAATGCTGACTTGAGGTGGGGTAATAGAATTGGACTCAATTGTTGGGATTATGCTAAAGTGAGTAGTGAAATTGAATTTTTCCTTTCGGGAGACAAAGATAAATTATTTCAATTAGGACAGTTGTTTGACCGAAGAGTTTTACATCACTGTGAGTGGTTGAAACAGAGTCTATTATTTGTTTTAAGGGAAAATAGAATAAATATTCAGAACGGATCATGGTTTGTGACTGCAAATGAAGCAGAGACATTGGAAATGTTCTTGTAAAGGTTCAGCTTAGATAAGCTAGATTGATCGGCCTCCCCTGTAACATTCTTTGTATTATGCTGTCTCCTCAAAATCCAGAGTTTGTGAGGCAGTTGCTGAGATTATGTTTTAATTCAATACTGTTTCCTTGCACTTTAGTGAAATTATCTTGAATTAACTGAGAGTGTGAAAGAAAAAAGGTTTAACAATACAATTCAGAATTCAACTAATGAATAATAGATTTATGGATTAAATAAAAAGCACAGCATTAAAAATAACTACTTTAATCTCTTTCCTTGAATGTTTGTGGTCATTTTCCCAGTACTTGTCTTCTATTTAATATTTTGTCCAGCTCGAATGGCATGGATTAATCAGGGACAATCAGCAGCAAATTGTCTGACTAATTGAGTATGCTGAGGTAATAGCAAAGAACCTCAGTGAGCAAAGTTTACTTCAAGTTTCCATGGTGAATTTTAGAAACATAGAAAGCCAACAGCACAATTCAGGCCCTTCAGCCCACAAAGCTGTGCCGAACATGTCCTTACTATAGAAATTACTTAGGGTTACTTATAGCTCTCTTATTTTTCTAAGCTCCATGTAAATTTTAGCAAGGCTTGAATCAGGATTTATAGAAGACAGGTCATAGAGCATTACAGTGTGAATGTAGACTGTTTGGCCCAACAGGTGCCCATTTAGCTAGTCTAAGTTTCCTGCATTCGGTCCATATTCCTCAAAGCCCCGCCCTTCCGTGTACCTATCCAATTCCTTCTTAAATGATGCTATTATTACTGCTTTAGCCGCTGCTGGCAGCTTGTTCCATAGACACAACCCTTTGTATGATAAAGCTCCCCTCAGCTCCCTTTTACAGCTTTCTTCTGTCGCTCTAAATCTGTGCCCCCAAGTTTTGCTCATCCCTACTCTGGGGTGAAACATGTTACCAGCCACCTTTATCTATGCCTGTCAAAATTTTAAATGTTTCTATAAAGTCACTTCTCGATAACAACATAGCTTGGCCAACTTCTCCTTAGAACTCACGTCTTTCAAGATTCAAGATTGAGACTCAGGATTGTTGTCATTCATAAGTGTCAAGGAGAACAAAATGATTGTTACTTAGGATCTGATACGCTATAAAAAAACTCAAGCATAAAACAGAATTTTAAAAAAACACAATGAAGATAATGCATTAGATTAGCTTGTATGCTGATTGTATGTGCACGAAATGACACAAGGTACATAAACTGTTTGACATGATGAAGAAGTGGTGGTGGGGTGGGTTAATGGGTGGAAGTATTGATCAGGGGGAGGAATTGTTTTTGAGTCTGGTGGTCCTGGCATGGATGCTGCAAGGTCTCTTCACTGATGGGAGTGGGACAAGTAGTCTGTGAACAGGGTGGCTGAACATCTTCATGATATTGCTGGCTTTTTTTTCCAGCACCTTTCTGTATATATACAAACATAGAAAACATACAGCACAATATAGGCCCTTTGGCCCACAAAGCTGTGCAGAACATATCCCTACCTTAGAAATACCTAGGCTTTACCCATACCCCTCTATTTTTCTAAGCACCATGTAGCCATTCAGAAGTCTCTTAAAAGACCCTATCATATCCGCCTCCACCACCACCACCGGCAACCCATTCCATGCACTCACCACCCTCTGCATAAAAAAACTTACCCCTGACATCTCCTCTGTACCTACTTCCAAGCACCTTAAAACTATTCCCTCTCGTGTGAGCCATTTCAGCCCTGGGAAAAAGCCTCTGACTATCCACACAATCAATGCCTCTCATTATCTTATACACCTCTATCAGATCACCTCTCATCCTCCGTTGATTCAAAGAAAATAGCCGAGTTCACTCAACCTATTCTCATAAGGCATGCTCCCCAATCCAAGCAACATCCTTGTTAATCTTATCTGCACCCTTTCTATGGTTTCCATGGCCTTGCTGTAGTGAGCCAACCAGAATTGAGCACAGTGCTCCTAGTGGGGTCTGTCCAGGGTCCTGTATAGCTGCAACATTACCTTTTGGCTGTCAAACTCAATCCCACAAATGATAAAGGGCAATGCACCGTATGTCTTAACCACAGAGTCAACCTGCTTAGTAGCTTTGAGTGTCCTATGGACTCAGACCCCAAGACCCCTCTGATCCTCCACACTGCCAGGAGTCTTATCATTAATATTATATTCTGCCTTCATATTTGATCTACCAAAATGAACCACCTCACACTTATCTGGGTTGAACTCCATCTGCCACTTCTCAGCCCAGTTTTACATTCTATCAATGTCTTGCTGTAACCTCTGACAGCCCTCCACACTATCCACAACACCCCCAACCTTTGTGTCATCAGCAAAATTACTAACCCATCCCTCCACTTCCTTATCTAGGTGATTTATAAAAATCACATAGAGTAGGGGTCCCAGAACAGATCTCTGAGGCACTCCACTGGTCACCAGCCTCCATGCAGAATATGACCCTTCTACAACCACTCTTTGTCTTCTGTGGACAAGCCAGTTCTGGATGTTCTTGATGGCTGCTAGGCTGGCTGTGATAATGCACTGGGCAGTTCTGACTGCTCATTGTAGAGCCCTCCTGTTCGTCGCAGTGTAGTTTCTGTACCACACAGTGTTACAGCATGTTAGCGAGTTCTCAACTGTGCATCTGTAGAAGGCTGTATTAATGTGCATAGTCCAGCTCTCTTCATACTCTCACAAAGCTGTTGTTTGTGAGCCTTTCTGAAAGATGTTTTCTAGGATGTGTCACATGTGTTGTGGGTCCATGTGAGATTGTTTGAGATGTGCACTCCCAGGCATTTGAAACTGCTTACATTTTTCACTGGTGTGCCACCAATGAAAAGAGGGATGTGAGCGGTGCGAATTTTCCTGAAGTTGATAACATCTTCTTTGATTTGTTGACACTGAGGAAGAGATTATTTGCCTGGCAACAGGCCTTGAGCTCTCCCACCTCCTCTCTGTAGACTATCTCATCATTGCTGATGAGGTGGCCCACCACTGTCGTGTCATCAGTGAACTTGACATTGACAACTCTCTGGTCTTGGACCATGCTGTCATTTGTGAGCAGAGTGTTCAGTGGGCTCAGCACACAGCCCTGGGGGGGCATCTGTGTTGAAGGCGATGAGGAGAGAGCTGTTGTTGTGCATCCTATATCATGTTATAAGATGCACAACTACTGGTACTTTCTATAACATGACAAAAACTTGCGCAGTACTCCAAGTGTGGCCTCACCAACGATTGCCAAACAAACGTAAAAGCACGTGGAATCCAAAACTCTTGTGCAAACTGCATCTGAAATTGGTTTGGTATCAGGAAGAAAAATAAGCGTTTTTGTATGGACAGGTTGTTAACATTGTGTTTCAAGAAACCTCAGTACAGCATCCCTTGCTGTTTGTATTACATAGGAATAACCTAGACTTAACTATAGGGGAGTAAAAAATGTGAAGAGGATGATGGGATGTGTGGAGAAGAGTGGAATGTTGGAGGTAGACTCCAAATCCTTAATGGGAGCGGGACAAACCCACTGAATAGTTTAAAAAGAAAGGCATATCCTTCAACAACTGCACAGAATGTAAGAGCAGAGATGAACACTGGACAGCTCAGACCACTGTCTGAGTGTACTGTTCTAGTTATACTTTGTGGTGAACTACATATACCTGTCTGGACTGCTCCTGTGGCTCCTCCCACAGACCCCTACTGACTGCTTCTGTGGCTCCTCCCACAGACCCCTGTATAAAGGCGATTGAGGCCTGATGCCCGGCTTCATTCTCCAGGATGTAGTGTTGTTCATTCTTCCAGTCAATAAAAGCCGATACCTCGCTTCTTACGTCTCAGAGTGAGTTATTGATGGTGCATCATACTTACAGGAAGGGTGTGATTCCACTCGAGTTATTTCATTCAGAGCAAATGGGGTTTAGGATTTACTGTGGTGTATAAAACTGTAAAGGGCCAATATAAAGTAGGAAGCAGTTGTTTTTTTCCTCCACCCCTTGATAGCTGGTTCAGAACCATCTGTTTACCTGGCTCATGCTTTGGCTTCTTAATGCTTCTGTGAAACACCTTGGCACATTGCTGTATTGCTGCAAATAGTTGAAGGTTATAAAACTGTGCTGACTTAGCAAGACTGTCTTCTGAGTTAAGTGCAATGGTTTATTTCATCTCAGCTTCTGAATTAGAGAGTGGACAAGTGCATCAGGACTGCAACACCAATGATTATCCACTTCTCCCACTATAAAGCTACAAGACAAAAATGAGGTTGAATGCTGGTTTTAAAATAAAACTGTTCCACCTATAATTCTGAATTCTGAAATAATTCCCAACTTGGAACTGATAAGTGTTGTTGTATCTCTCCTAGGAATATCCAAGAGGCATAGTGAATGCTTGGATATTCTCACCAGTGATGGCGTCTGCTAGCTGACCTGCCTTTGAGTAATACTGGCAGCAGATGGCTACATACCAAACCAAAGTGGAAACTCAGTTGAAGTTGTAGAACCATGGACATATGCAGTTCAGGAACAGGGTCTTTGGCCCATCACGTCTGTGTCATCCATCTGTGCTGTGCAACAGACACAAAATGCTGGAGGAACTCAGCAGGTCAGATAGCATCAATGGAAATTAATAAACAGTCGAAGTTCTGGGCTGAAACCCTTCTTCAGCACTGAGAGGGAAAGGGGGAGATGCCTGAATATAAAGGTGGGTGGAGGTGAAAGGGGCTAGTTGGAAGGTTATAGATGAAGCTAGGTGGGTGGGAAGGGTCAAGTGCTGGAGAAGAAAGAATCTGATAGGAGAATAGTGTGGGCAACTGGCGAAGGGGAAGGAGGAGGTAATAGGCAGGTGAGAAAAAGTAAAAGGTCAGAGTGGGGAATAGGGGGAAATTTTGTTCACTGGAAGGAGGAATCGATATTCATACCATCAGGTTGGAAGTTACCCAAGTGGAATATAAAGTGTTGCTCCTCCTCCCTGAGGATGACTTCATCTTGGCACAAGAGGAGGCCATTGACTGACACATCGGAATGGAAATGGGAATCAGAATTAAAATGATTGTCCATCCGGAAGTCCCGCTTATGGTTTAGAGTGCTCAATGAAGCAGTACCCAAATTTACAACAAGTCTCAGCAATGTTGAGGATGCCGTATCGGGAACTCTGGGCACCTAGACAACCCCAACAGATTATCAGTTACCTCACCTGCAAGGACTGTTGAGGGCCCCATATGGAAATGAGGGAGGAGGTGTATGGGCTGGTGTAGCACTTCGATCACTTGCAGGACCTGTATGGAGATTAGTGGGAAGGGATGAATGGACAAGGGAATCGCAGAGGGAGCAATCCCTGTGGAAAGCAGAGAGGGGGAGAGGTAAAGATAAGTTTAGTGGTAGGGTCCCTTTGGAGAAGGCGGGAGATGCAGAGGATAATGTTTGGATTCAGGGGCTGATGGAGTGGTAAGTAAGGACAAGAGGGACTCTATCACTATTACGACAGTGGGAACATGGGTGAGCATAGATGTATGGGAAATGGAGGAGATGCTGGTGAAGGTGGTGTCAATAGAGAGAAACGGCATTCTTTAAAGAAGGAGGACCTTAGATGCCCTGGAATGGAAAACTCTATCCTGAGAAACTGATGAGTTCAGCAGTGCCAGTGCAGTTGTCATTGTAGCAGAGGAAGAGTTGGGGAGTACAACTGGCTTAATATAGACTGTTCTAAATAGCCAGTGAAGAGGCAGGCATACCCTGGGCCCATGCTACCCCTCAGGTTCGGAGAAGGTGAGAGGAGCCAAAGGAAAAATTGTTCAGGGTGAGGACCAGTTCTGCCAGATGGAGGAGGGTGGTGCTGGAGGAAGGTTGGTTGGTTGTTCTGTTAGGAAAAAAATAGTGAGCTTGGAGGGGGATAGAAGTGCATAGGGACTGAACACAGTGAGGAAGAGGCGGTTAGGACTAGGCAACTGAAAGTTACTGAGAAGATCGAGGGCATGAGAAGCATCATGGATGCAGGTGGGAAGGTACTGAACCGAGCAGGATGGAAAGGAATTGATGTATGAGGCCACAAGTTCAGTAGGGCAGAAGCAGGCAGAGACAATAGGCCTACCCGGACAGACCAGTTTGTGGATCTTGGGTAGGAGATAGAAGCAAGCATTGCAGTCTAAGGGAATTTTATGTTTGGTGGCAGTGGTTGGGAGTTCTCCAGTGTGGATGAGGTCAGTGATAGTGTCGGTGGCAGTTTCTGATGGTGTGGAGTGGGGTCCTCCTCGAAGGGTGGGTATGAGGAGGTGTCTGAGAGTTGTTGCCTGGCCTCAGCAAGGTAGAGATCAGTGCATCACACTACAACAGCACCCCCTTTGTGGGTTTGATGGTAATTGGATATACTATATCCAGTTTAACCACCTATAACAATACCATTTATCATCACTTGATCTGAAGCATACAATGTCTTGACAATTCAAGTGCTTGGCCAGATGATACAAATGTTATTTGAGAACTTACTTCCACCATATTTACAGGCAGTTCATTGCAGACTGCAACCATCCTAGGCAAGAACGTTCTTTCTTGAATCCTCTCTGAACCTCTTGCCCTGACTCAAAATGAATACCACATACGTGTTAACACCTCTGCTATAGGGAAAAGTTTCTTAATATCCGCTTCGTCTATGCCTTTGTAATTCTGTGTGTCTCCTTCAGGTCTCCATTCAGCCCAAAAAAATCCAATCCAGCCTGTCTAGTCACTCCTCATAGGTGAAACAATCCATGCCAGATAACATCCTTGTTGTACCCCTTCTACGCCCTTTCCAATACAATTACTCTCTTCCTATGGTGTGATAATCAGAATTGTACACAATATTCAAGCTGTATCCTAGCCAGTGCTGCAAGTCAACAAAACTACTTTGGGCTGATCCTTGCAGAATATGTGGAAATTTTTTCCTTGTTTTATGAACCATAGATATCACCAACAATTGAACTATTTTGAGAGTTCCTTTGAAACTGGATGTGATGGAATCCTGATGTTCATTTACAGCCATCTATTTCTCTGTCCACATGTATTAACATCACAGGCCAGCCAAGAGGGCATACTGCCATATTTATAAATGCAACAGCAACATTAATCAAATCAAAGCTGAGTAAACTCACTTTCCATTACATATACTGCTGGGTTGTGTTTGGTTAAGACATGGAAACTGGAATTTGTCACTTCCTTCATGTTTTATTTCCATCTCCAATCAGTCTTCTGAACTCATATGGTGTCATCAGAATCAGGTTTAATATCACTTGCATATATCATGAAACTTGTTAACTTTGTGGCAGCAGTGCGATGCAATACACAATAGAGAACACAAAAACTGTGAAGTACAGTAAATATATAATAGTTTAGTTAAATACGTAATGCAAAAGATAAAGCACCGAGATAGTGTTCTAATCACAAACAAGTCCTGCTGAAGGGTCTCAGCCCAAAATATCGACTGCACTCTTTTCCATAGATGCTGCCTGGCCTGCTGAACTCCTCCAGCATTTTGTGTGTGTTACTGAGGCCCTGTTCATGGTTCATGGGGGTGCAATATCAACCCCTCCAGATGGTGATGCAGCCAGTTAGAATGACTTGTTACTTTTTAGGTAATGTGGCTTTCCCTTTCCCTGATACCCCTCGTCATAAAACAGAGGTGAGTTTCTCTATCTTCAGAATCAGTTTTAATGTCACTGGCATATGTTGTGAAATCTCTCATTTTTGCGGCAGCAGTACTTTGCAATATATAATAATAAAAAGTGTGAATTACAGTGTGTGTGTATGTGTGTGTATATATATATATATAATTTTACTATATATAGTAAAATTCATTAAGAAGTGCAAAAAGAGTAGTGAGGTAGTGTTCATGGATTCAATGTTCATTCATAAATCTGATGGCAGAGGGGAAAAAGTTGTTCCTGAATTGTTGAGTGTGTGTCTTCAGTGAGAATAAGGCATGTCCTGGGTGATGGGGCCCTTAATAATGGATGCTGCTTTTTTGAGGCATTGCTCCTTGAAGATGTCCAGGATGTTGGGGTGGATATTGCTCGTGATGGAGCTGACTGAGTTCACAACTTTCTGCCGCTTTGTTCGATCCTGTGCAGTAGCCTCCCCATACCAGGCGGTGATGTAGCCAGTTAGAATGCTCTCCATGGTACATCTGTAAAAATTTACAAGCGTCTTTGGTGACTTACCAAATCTCCTCAGACTCCTAAAGAAGTATAGCCATTGTTGTGCCACCTTTGTAACTGTATCGATACTTTGGACCCAGGATAAATACTCAAAGATGTTGACTCCCTTGTCTTATCCTTTTTGGAGTCCACATTCAGTACTTTGGCCTTACTGATGTTACTGTGCCACCACTCAACAAGCTGATATACCTTGCTCCTCTATGCTTTTTTGTCACCATCTGAAATTCTGCCACCAATAGTTGTATCATCAACAAATTTATAGATGCTACTTGATTTGTGCCTAGCTACACAGTCATGGGTGTAGAGAGAGTAGGGCAGTGGGCTAAGCACACACCCTTGAGATGTGCTGATGTTGATTGTCTGTGAGGTGGAGATGTTATTACTGATCTACACAGACTGTGCTCTCATGTGAGGAAGTCAAGGATCCAGTTGCAGATGAAGATAAAAAGGCCCAGGCTTTGGAGCCTTTTGATCAGAACTGTAGGAAAGATTGCATTAAATGCTGTCAATATTGTTAAGTATTTCGAACAAAAACACACACACACACACACACACACACACACACACACACACACACACACACACACACACACACACACACACACACACACACACACACACACACACACACACACACACACACACACACACACACACACACACACACACACACTTAAGTAGTTGAGAAAAATACAGAGCTCCTCATGAGTATGCCCAGCCCTTGCCTCAGGATAGCATCATCGTTGCAGTGATATATCTCCTACTAATTGTTTGATTTTGACCTTCCAAAGACTGTGCAGTCTATATTCTTCACTGGATCCAGCCCCAAGTCTATCTGAACTTACGCTGGTAACACATACAGATCCTTTTCTTGGACAGCAGCACACAGTGTCAATCTCCTTGGTCTACAGGTTTTTTCTATCACTTCACCTCCTCTGAACTTGTACATTATTCAGTCTTCTCCTGTCAGGCGGCTTTCCTGTACCATCTACTCCCTTTCACCAATTCAGTTCATCTTCATAATGGCCTTTAAGTAATTTCTAGGTTGGCACATGTGTATGAAAGGGAGGGAGGAATATGGATCATGCACAGGTAGATGGCACTAATTTAATTTGCATCGTGTTCAGCGAAGGCATCTTGGGCTGAGGGGCCTATTCCTGTGCTGTTTGCCGCTCTGTTCACATTTTATACTGTAGCACTTTCCACATTCAAACAAAAGTGTAAACAAAACTTTGATTAAGCATCTCAGCTGAAGGTTGGCATCTATATTTCCCCAGCACTGCCTGAATTTGAGAATAGAGTGCCAGTTTAGCTGTGTAATAAGTTTCTGGTATAGGCTACCTGAAACTGCTACCCATTAAATGCAAAATGCTTTACGAATGACAAGGCTGAAAAAAGTGTAAGTGACATAACATAAATAAATAACAAATTATGTTTTGTAATTCAAACCGTGCCACAACTGATCGTCTGTCTGGGATTCTGATTTGGTTTGAGCATAGTGTCTTGGCATCCCTGCCTGATAGCTTTCTAAAGGTTGTAATGTCTATATCAAGACTTATACCTGCAGCAGGATTATTATTTGAGTTAAGATCAGGAATTTATTTCAATAGCTCCAATAAAAACAATACCATACAGTTCAAAATGAGTAAAAGAGGAGCAAAATAACTTTGCACACACTTCTGGGTGTCTAGGTTATTGGAAAATTGTTCTTATCAATTTTTGGAGAAATTTTTATTGAGGTCCCAAAAAATTCTTAAACAGGAGTGTAATATGTTACATAAGTCTGCAGCAGAATTTTTAACCAAACTGGTTTGATAAATTACTTCAACACACACAAAATGCTGGTGGAACACAGCAGGCCAGGCAGCATCTATAGGAGAAGCACTGTCGACGTCTCGGGCCGAGACCCGACGAAGGGTCTCGGCCCGAGACGTCGACAGTGCTTCTCCTATAGATGCTGCCTGGCCTGCTGTGTTCCACCAGCATTTTGTGTGTGTTGTTTTTAATTTCCAGCATCTGCAGATTTCCTCGTGTTTGTATGATAAATTACTTACTTACTTATGAAGCAATAAAATTATACTAAGATAATTTCTCCGGGAACTGAGCTTTTAAAGAGTCACTAGCCAAACTGCATTATTGTTCTTCATGAGACCTTTGATTTCCTTTGACCTCAGTTGTAACTTCACTTGAGAATGAATTGTTCTGCACACGGAGATCAGGGTAACAGTCATTTTATGCTTCATAGAGTTGGCATCATTCAAGTGTCTCTGACACAACTCGGGATTCCTCTCTTTTCTATGTTGAGAAGGTCATCTAAATGTTACATTTAAGAACAGCAGGCTTCATATGTTTTTCCTTCATCACATAGGAGCAGGCATTTAGAGACAACACTCTGTTTTTCTAGAGAAGTGCCTGTCACCATCCTGCCAAGAGTACCTGGAGGGTCTCTTTGGCATCAACTGCATGAAAACATGCCTTCTCCACATACAGTTCTTCATCAGTAGTCCAGCTTTCTCTGATCTTCTAGGAGCATGCAACATTCAGTCAATAACAACATTTTCCGGTAGCTGGAAGACCATTGTTTATATAGTGATATGTCTTTCATTGACCAATTGCAAATTCCATAACAATGGCAAGAACTTGCAACACATTAGGGAAAGTGAAGCTGAAGCCTATGGTCTTGGGTTTCATTAGAAACCTGGCAATGTTGTTTGATTAACTTCCCATTTGGAGTCCTTGCTCTTCATGTGTCTTTTGCAAATTTTGTCAACCTGGACTCTGATGCTGCTGTACCATGAAAAAAAATTAGATGTGGACCAGTTTTAGAGCTTTTAAATTTACCTTTCCTGAGCTAATGAAAACTGAGGTCAATTGTAATCACCTAGTTGAATCCTATCTGAGCTTCATCAATATAATACAGATGAATAATTAAATCTGGAGCTTTCTTGTGATGCATGAGGCACAGGCGATCCTGGGATAAACTCTGCATGTCTTAGCTTTTCCTCTTGTTTTATTCAAGCAATTATAGACACCAATGGGAATTAATGCTTGATTGTTCTCAGAGAGTGTGCCTTGGAATGAATGTCTATTCTCGATTAAGTTTTGGATTATGATGCATCGATATTTCTTCAACAGGATTTGTGGTGAACGAATCTCTTTGATTTTGAGCCTGAACAGTTGAATGTGGCTTGAGATTTTCATTCTCATTCCTACAGAAACAAGTGTTGGGGAAATCATTAACATGTGGTTGATCTACCAGAATGAATAACCTTTTGCTAATGATGCTTGTATTAGTGTTTGAAGTAGTGTTGTGTGCCTTTGGCACATCTGCAGAGCACTCACACTGGCACACCATCGTACCCATGAACAACAGATTGACATTAAATAACAAAGCAGTAATAAAAACTAGTGCATATGTCACCTATGCCCGTGGGCACCAGTTGTAATGCTTATTTTAGACACCTAACTTCTATTGTTATTAAAGAAGGGATAAATGTTGGGAGAACATTTGATATGAAGACCAAATACAAATGTACTATAATTCAAACAGCCCTATCACATAGCTACCTTCATTGTTCTCCGTCTTCATCTACCCCATATAAATGAGATACAGATTGATTATCACTGATTATGTTGTGAAATTTCTTTTGTGGCAGCTGTACAATGGAAGACATTAAATAATACTATAAGTTACAAATAAATGATGCAGCATCCTCTCAGGAAAATATGAAAACTACAGCAAACTGTCAGGTCAGAACAATAGTTATTGGTTGCATTCTACAGTCACTGCCAAGTTCAAAGTAAATTTATTATCAAAGCGCACATATGTCATTCATTTTCTTGCGATTCAACAAGACAGACAGACAACCACTGTGCAAATGAGAACTAACTGTTCAAATACAAAAAAAAAGAATTAAGTAAGCAATAAATATTGGGAATGTGAGATGAAGACTCCATGGAAGTGAGTCCATTGTGGGAACAGTTCAGTGATGGGGTGAGTGAAGTTGAATGAAGTTGATGCCTCTGGGTAAAGAACCTGATGTTGAGGGATGATAACTGTTCCTGAACCTGCTGGTATGGGTCCTGAGGCTCCTGTACCACCTTCCTTGTGGCAGCTGCGAGAAGAGAGCATGGGCTGGCTGTTAGGGACCTTTGATGGTGGATGCTGCTTTCCTACAATAGTGCTCTGTGTAGATGTGCTCAATGGTAGGGAGGGCTTTACCTGTGATGGACTGGGCAATATCCACTACTTCTTATGGGATTTTCCATTCAGGGATATTTTCCACACCAGCTCATGATGCAACCAATCAATATGCTCTCCACCACTCATCTATAGAAGTTAGTCAAAGTTTCAGATGTCTTGCCGAATTTTGTAAACTTCTAAGATAGTACAGGTGCTGCAATGGAACTTACATGCTTGGACCAGGACAGGTTCTCTGAAAAGATAACAGCGAGGGATTTATAGTTGCTGACCCTTTCCAGCTTTGATTCCCCCCATGAGGACTGACTCTTGCTGATATTGAGTGAGAGGTTATTGTTGTGGCAACATCTCAGCCAGATTTTTAGTCTCCCTCCTATATGCTGATTTGTCACCACCTTTAGAAACATAGAAAACCTGCAGTATAATACAGGCCATTCGGCCCACAAAACTGCACTGAACATGTCCTTACCTGAGAAATTACCTAGAGTTACCTACAGCCCTCTATTTTTCTGTGCTCCATATACCTGTCCAGGAGTCTCTTAAAAGATCTTATCATATCCACCTCCACCACCGTCACCGGCGTCCCATTCCATGCACTTACCACTCTCTGAGTAAAAAAAAACTTACCCCTGACATCTCCTCTGTACCTACTTTCAAGCACCTTAAAACTGTGCCCTCTCATGCTAGCCATTTCAGCCTTGGGAAAAAGCCTCTGACTATCCACATGATCAATGCCTCTCATCATCTTATACACCTCTATCAGATCATCTCTCATCCTCTGTCACTCCAAGGAAAAAAGGCTGAGTTCACTCAACATCTTCTCAAAAGGCATGCTCCCCAATCCAGGCAACATCCTTGTAAATCTCCTCTGCACCCTTTCTATGGTTTCCACATTCTTTCTGTAGTGAGGTGACCAGAACTGAGTACAGTACTCCAAGTGGGGTCTGACCAGGATCCTATATTGCTGCAACGTTACCTCCCGGCTCCTAAACTCAATCCCATGATTGATGAAGGTCAATGCACGGTATGTTTTCTTAACCACAAAGTCAACCTATATAGCAGCTTTGAGTATGCTATGGACTTGGACCCCAAGATCCCTCTGATCCTCTGCATTGCCAAGAGTCTTACCATTAATATTATATTCTGCCATCATACTTGACCTACCAAAATGAACCACCTCACACTTATCTGGGTTGAACTCCATCTGCCTCTTCTCAGCCCAGTTTTGCATCCTAACAATGTCTTGCTGTAACCTCTAACAGCCTTCCACACTATCCACAACACCTCCAACCTTTGTGTTGTCAGCAAATTTACTAACCCATCCCTCCCCTTCTTCATCCAGGTCATTTATAAAAATTATCAAGTGTAGGGGTCCCAGAACAGATCCCTGAGGCACACCACTGGTCACTGACTTCCATGCAGAATATGACCTGTCTACAACCACTCTTTTCCTTCTGTGGGCAAGCCAGTTCTGGAGCCACAAAGCAATGTCCCCTTGGATCCCCTGCCTCCTTACTTTCTCAATAAGCCTTACATGGGGAACCTTGTCAAATGCCTTGCTGAAATTCATATACACTACAGTTACTGCTCTACCTTCATCAATGTGTTTAGACTGTGATGAACCCCTAGGTTTACCTTGCCGTGGACTGTCATTTTTAAGAGAGAGTGCCCACAAGGGTGGGTTGAGTATTGACCCAGCACATCGATAAGTGGCTATCACATTGTGTGATTGGGGCAACTTTGTGGAATCTACCTATGTGTTAACCCTTGCCTGGGTGGTAGTTCCCTTTGAAGGCAGTACCCCTGTGATAAGCTACTATTGGTGATAATTCATAAGTTGATTTGGAATGACAGTGAATAAAACCTACGGCGTTTGTTATCCTGTTTTACCACCATGGAACCTGTGCAATATGACATAAATGCCTTCTCTTGACATTCACCTTGGATTACAAGTATCTCTCTCACATCATTTAATCTGTGGATGAACTGAACTTTCATACCTTACCATCTCATGATTTTAAGCCTGGTGCTCCCGAACTCAATAGTTTGGGAGTTATATTCACACATATGTATACTCATAACACTGTTAACTTTTGATTATTCTTGTTTAAGTTGCTATATTAAATAGATACTAATAAAGATAATGGTTTTAACATCAAAACCAGACTCCAGGTGTGGTCTATTGTTGCTGGTTCATTTAAACTGTTATGTGTACGTAACAAGACACATCCTCAAAAATTCAATCAGGCTCGTAATGCACGACCTCCCTTTCACAAAGCCATGCTGACTATTCCTAATCATATTATGCCTCTCCAAATGTTCATAAATCCTGCCTCTCAGGATCTTCTCCATCAACTTACTGACCACTGAAGTAAGATTCACTGGTCTATAATTTCCTGGGCTATCTCTACTCCTTTTCTTGAATAATAGAACAACATCCGCAACCCTCCAATCCATCGGAACCTCTCCCATCCCATTGTTGATGCAAAGTTCATCGCCAGAGGCCCAGCAATCTCCTCCCTCGCCTCCCACAGTAGCCTGGGTTCTATATTTCTTTAGTTCAGCAAATGACAGTGATATCATCAGCAAACTTAAATATGTCATTGGAGCTGTGCTTAGCCTTACAGACATAAGAATAAAGTGAATAGAGCAGGGAGCAAAGCACAGAGCTTACCTGGATGACTTGTATCTTGCTAGGTTATTGAACCTGAATGCCACTGAACTGGCCCTCAGCAGATTACAGATCTCATTGTTTATCCAGGGCTTCTGGCTAGTGAAGACTGAATTTTTTTGGGGGACAAATTCATCCATGATTGTTTTTATAAAGCCTGTGATAACTGTGTTATATTAATTCAACTCCTATGATGAGTTCTTGAACACGGCCCAATCCACAAAGCACTCCCAGATTGGTCTGGAAGCAGTCCTGTAGTTGCTCCTCTATCTGACATGACTACCTCTATGTCATCCTACTATCTGGAGCTTTATTCTTTAACTTCTGCCTGTATGCAGGTAGAAGGAAAGCCAAGTGACCAGATTTCCCAAAATGCAGTATAGGTATGGAAATGGTAGGCATTCCTAATCATAGTGTAGCAATATTCGAGTGTATTGGGACCCCTGGTGCTGCAGGTGATATGTTGATGATAATTGGGCAGAGATTTCTTCAAACAAGCCTGACTGAATTCCTCGTCTATGGTGGGCTGTTTCTTGATTGATGATGGCAGCATTCAGTATCTTAAGTACCTGATTAATGTCAGCTTTTGGTGCTATGTGAACTGCAGTCAGGATCACATGATAATGAGAACAGTGAGCACTTCATTATGTGTTCCAGTTCAGCAGAACAAGAGTATGACATGACCACTGCATCCAAGCTCCACAAATAATTGATCATAGTATTGGATCGCCAGCAGGTGGTAAGAGTGGGCTCCCTCACCTCTACCCCTCTCGCCCTCAACACAGGTGCCCCTCAGGTATGTGTCCTAAGCACCATCATTTACTCCCTGTATACCCATGACTTTGTTGCCACCCACAGCTCCAATCTGCTAATTAAAATTATTGATAATACTACATTGTTTGACCTTATTTCAAATAATAACAAGGCAGCCTACAGAGAAGAAGTCATAACCCTAACACAGTTGTGTCAAGTAAACAACCTCTCCCTCAATGTCGCAAAACAAATGAGCTGGTTGTGGACTTCTGGAGGAATGGAGACAGGCTAACCCCTATTGACATCAATGGATCTGGGCTTGAGAGGGCTTTAAGTTTCTCGGCATACACATCACTGAGGATCTCACGTGGTCTGTAGATACTGGCTGTGAGGTGAAAAAAGCACAACAGTGCCTCTTTCACCAGATAGTAGGAGAAAGTTGGTATTGGTCCTCAAATCCTAAGAACTTTCTACAGGGGCACAATTGAGAGTATCCTGACTAGCTGCATCACTGCCAGATATGGGAAAAGTACTTTCCTCAATTGCAGGACTCTGCAGAGAGTGGTGCAGACAGCCCAGCGCATCTGTAGATGTGAACTTCCTACTATTCAGGACATTTACAGAGACAGGTGTGTAAAAAGAGCCCAAAGGATCATTGGGAACCCAAGTCACCCCAACCACAAACTGGTCCAGCTGCTACCATCTGGAAAACTGTACCACAGCATAAAAACTAGGACCAACAGCTTCTTCCATCAGGCCAACAGACTGATAAATTCACACTGATATGAATGTATTTCTATGTTATATTGACTGTCCTATTGTACATAATATTTAATACAAATTACAGTACTATAAATTGTACATTGCATATTTAGAGGGAGATGTAGCGTAAAGATTTTTACTCCTCGTGTATGTGAAGAATGCAAGTAATAAAGTCAATTAAATTCAATTCCAAAACCCTAATTTTTTGCCTTTTCTGAATCAGCAGTCGAGTCCATTCTGTGCATTGAGAAGCCTTTGCTTCTTACAGACATATCAACATGTTCAGAGTGAGCCATATCTCCACAAAACAGAGTACACGGCAATTCCTCATTTAATTCTGAAACAGCAATCTTGCCGTTTGGTACTCAATCTTGTTCTCCAGTGACTGTACATTCGCCAGCAATTTGCTGGGTAGAGGAACTTCCAATCCTTGGCATTTCAATCTGGCTTGGAGTCCTCCCTCTTCCCTCTCTTCCAGCCATGGCAATATACAGTATCTTTGTCCACTTAAAGGTGCCATACCACATGCTTGAGACTTAATCCTCTAAGTTCTTCAGAAGTATGTTGTTTAAAGGGAAATTACAGACTCCGGATTGCAGTGAAAGCACTTTAGAAGATTCAGATTCACAGTTCAAAGTACATTTATTATCAAAGAATGTACGCAGTATGAAACCCTGAGATTTATCTTCCCATGGTGAGCAACTAGACAAAGAAACACCATGGAACCTATTCAAAGAAAACATCAAACACACAATGTGTAAAAAAAAAAGAACAAATCGTGGAAACAGCAAAAAGCGAGTGAATAACACACACTATTAAGCATTAAACCCATAAAGTCCTTGAAATAGTCTAGGAACGTTCAGTTTAGTTCAGTACATTACAATTCAGCGCAGTGCCGTTTGTTGACTGCAGGCAGCAGAGTGAGTTCACCTCGATCAAAATAACAATAAAAAGAAGTAATCAGAAACCACAATCACGTATAACATGAACTGCAGAACCTCTAAAAATGAGTCCAGTCCACAAATTGTGCCGACCCAAGATTCAAGACTCCTGCACCTTCCTCCGGAAGCAGCAAGCGAGAGGGAAAGAGAGCACAGTCAAATGCATGCAGACAGCGCTGAACACCCACTCACCTTACGCTCTCGTCCTTGTTGATTTTAATCTTGCTTGATGCTTTAATTAGCAAGTTGGTCAAGAATTGGAGCCAATTAAGGTTTCATGCTCCACCATTAGGCCACGGACTGCATTCTCAACCACGCCAAATTCCCTCAGAGACAGCAAAGGCACCAGATTGCTCAGTCAGCACAAAAGCACGTTATCAAAATGTAAATTACAGGCTCCTGTTAGTAGTAGATGTATATTTAAAAGAAGAAGTAGTTTCGTGAGTTGTCTGCAGGATGTCGCTATTTAGACATGTTGATCACTGGCACCATCTTGCAGAGGAGAGGTACATTGAGAAGGTTTTGTAAGCAGCCTGCAATACACTGCCATGGTTTACCAATGCCATCTTGGTCACGTATGTGTCCATAACAAAGAAAAGTGCAGGAAAAATCATTGTGGATACTACCCAAAGCCAACTGCCTTTTCCAAAAGAGCCCTTCTTGTAGGGCTATTAAAACAAAAACTTCACACCATCTTAAAAATTTCTTCTTCCAGGCAGTTATCCTGATCAATCAGTCTAGTTAGCTCCCCACACATGCCCCTTTGTTTTCTATTTATTTTATTTTATTTAGAGATACAGCGTTGAATGGTCCAGCCCGGCCCTACCAGCTGCACCACTCAGCAGCCCACCTATTTAACACTAGCCTAATCACAGGACAATTTACAATGTCCACTTAGCCTACTAACAGTATGTCTTTGGACCGTGGGAGGAAACCGGAGCATCTGGAAGAAAACCACATGCTCGTGGGTTCAAACTCCTTACAGGTGGCACTGGAATTAAACTCCAAACTCTGTCCCCAAGTCATAATAGCATCATGCTAACTACTAAGCTACTGTGGCATCGTATCTATTACCTCAGTCACTGCAATGCTCTGTAAACACTTGAAGCCATTTTTATAATGCTATTTACATTATAAACACAGTGCCATTTATGTATTAATCCACATTTTATTCCATAGCCGTACTTTAACCTCTAAATTATATTCATAACAGTTGAATTGTTGTTTTTTGTTGCATATCATGCCATTAGACCACAGCATATACACGTAAATGTATATGTTGAATAAAAATAGTCCTTAATCCTTGATAAATAATTAATAGATAACAAACAGTGCAAAAGAGGAATAGTGAAGTAGATTCAGAAAGCTGTTGGTAGAGGGCAAGAGCCTGTTCCTAAAACATTGAGTGTGGGACTTTAGACTCCTGTACCTCCTCTGTTGTGCATTTAATATCTGAATAAGTGAGTAATTTTGTATATTGTTTGATTACGATCTCTTGTTCATTTAAATAATTCATTATGGGTTTAGATATAAAAATACGTTAAATGAATACGTTATCATGCTACCATATATTGAGTACATACCTCGCTTAAAGTAAATTAAAAGTTACACCTGTAGTTATGGACTCCTCTCGAGTTGTATTAATTCAATGTTTTGAAGTTACAAAACATATAATTGGTGACGACGTACTTTTAAAACAAACCCGACATGTCTACCAACCTACAGAGAGATGTTTAAACTAAAAATAACACAGAGGAACAGTGGGTTTAGAAAAAAACAGTCTAGTATGTGGAGACGCTCAAATTTTAAGCAAAAAGTGGTGCAGCACATATTCTTCAGAAGAGAAGACACAAGCGATTTAAAAAGTAAGTTAAAAACAACGGAAGAATTCTCAGATTTATAAGGAGATTGTACTGCGTTATAATAATCATTAAAAAAACATCAGAAATGGCTGTTACATCAGAAAGTTCGACGAGTTTCATTTGATTACACAATGGACAATTGGCTTGTGTATGCTGAGCTATTGGAACAGTATTTTGAAGCAAATGAAATGGACAACCAGAAGTGAATGCTAATTTTGCTAAGTGCACTAGGTTCAAAGGCATACAGTTTGACTGCTCCAACTAAACATCAGTAGTGAGCTTTTCTACTATTGTAACAGTGATGCAGGAACACTTGGAACCAAAGCCGTTCACAAACAAGAGAAAATCTGCAGATGCTGGAAATCTAATCAACACCTGCAACTTTCCTCCAGCGTTTTGTGTGTGTTGCTTGAACCAAAGCCACTGTTGACTTTAGGTTTCATGAGCTGAATCAAAAAGAAGGGCAGTCCATTTCAGCGTATGTGGATGAACTGAAGCAATTGTCTAAGCATTGTCAGTTTGGGAATGAAACATGAAGAAATCCTTTGGTTTATGGAATCTTAAAAGAAAGCATTCAGAAATGGCTCCTAACTGATGCACAGGCTTACGTTCAAACGAGCAGTGGAAATCACTATTTCAATGGAAACCATAGACAGACACCGTTGAGTTGAAGCATGAATAAAATTGCAGCATTTAAACAGAAACTGGTCTGGCCGAAGAAATTGTGTTACAGTTGTGGCAGGAACTCACATACACCAAATAAATGCAGATTTAAAGGCAAAACTTGTGGAAAATGTGACAAAGTACGACACATATAAAAAGCATGTTGGGCAGACAAAAATACATGGACTGCACAGGGAAGACAAAATGATACAAGTTCAAGTTATAGTTTCAAAAAGGTCACTAATCCACATGCTGTTGTTAACAATCTGATAATGATGAGAGTGATACAGGATTATGTAACCTTAAATTAACAGTGTCAAGACTAACAATAGACAAGCAATATGGTTTACGCTAGAAGTGAGCAGCAGGTTAATTAAAATGGAATTAGACACTGGTTCAGCTGTTTCAGTCATTCCACAAAATGAGTTTGAATGGCATTTCAAAGATACCAAACTGAAGCCTGCAGATATCTAGTTAAGAACTGTAAAAGTAGATGCAATGACCAAAGCCCAGCTGGATGAATGGGATGGTGAAAAAGAAAGGAGACATTGAAGATACAAAAGCAGGCAATTTGTCAGATGTTGTGGATACAAAAACCAAGAGGAGAGACCAGATCATAAAGGGAGTAATAGATGGATTAATAAGAGAACACTCCAATGAACTAAATACACCTGCCCGAGATCACGATGCACAAACTAGACGATAAAAAAGGAAGAAGAAAGGAGGCTACTGTGTCAGAACCTGCAGTCTCAGAGTCAACTCCAACATCCACCATGGAGGAGGCCTCATAACCTGAGATTGTTTTCACAGCCACATCTCACCTGCTAAGCAGAGTGATATCCACCTCTCCCCCGTCAAGAAGGACATTATCCGACAAGAGTAAGAAAATCCTCCACAGCGATTATAGCTTTAAGCCCATTTAAGATCTACTATGCTGTGTATGTATGTATATAGTATTTGCATTATGTGGTATGCTGTGTGTAAAGTTGAGATGCATTCTATTGAGTTGAAGTTTATAGCTAAGCACAGAGGACTGTTGTATATTTAATATTTCAATAATATTTGAGTAATTTTGAATATATATATTTTGATTAAGCATTCTTCATTTAAATAATTGATTAAATACATTAATTGCATACATAATTACACTACCACCTGATGCATGCATGCCTCTCTTAAAGTCAAAGTTACACCTGTATTTTCTAACTCCTGTCTCCATTTGAATTAGTTTAGTGTTTTGAAGTCACAAAGCACAACATCCTCCCCAGTGATAGTAATAAGAAGAGGTTATGTCCCAGCTGGTGAGAGTCAATAATATGTGCTAGACCTGGAGAATCCCATATAGAACAACCCATGACACCCCCATCTGGTCATCCATATTAGGTTCCTTTCTCTCAATACCTAATATTGTTCCTCAGTTTTATTGAAATCCCTCTATTTTGTGTGTTTCCTTGAGCCCTAAACCTTACAAGAAACTGGTATCTCTCCAATGTAGTGACTCACCCTTTGGCCCTTTTAAAACTTATAGTCTTCGTCTGCCAGGGTCTAACTGTTGAGATTCACTTGAATAGCCTTCCTGACTCTTCATTTTTCTTTTCTCTTGTAAGATCGAATTAGGCTTGTATCTCCTTCTCTGATTCAGTGACAATTTACTGTATTTGTGATTAAGAGAAAGAAAGTATGCCCCATGGCACTTTACAGACAGTGAAATACTTTGAACGAGTTTGCATTCAAATGAGAAGTGGAAATCACTATTTCAATGGTGAAAAAAGGAGGGTAATGCCCAGATGAAGTTCCTTGGAATATCCTTCAACATTAAGAGTGTCTTATAAATGCACCCTGTGAATTTATTCCTCATTGACAATAATTGCCAAAGATGGGCCCTGCTTCTTTTTTAGCCTGCATTTTTGCCATCACCATTTTGATAAGAGAATTGAAGTACTCTCTAAGAACAGCTGTTGAGCACCATGCTATTGAATCTGCACCCTCTCTGAATTCCCTCTATCCTATTGAAGATGTAAAACCACTAAGTTTTGTTAATAGACATAAACAAGCATCTTGTATGTGTTAGAGAAAGTTACTGATCAGATAGAAATACTATGCTGCCTCTAAATTAGGACACTCAGCTTATGAAATCAATTAGCTGCACACGTTCCCACTGAGTGTAATTATGAGGGTGCCACACTATTTTTCTTTTACAAAGATTCAAAGTACATTTATTATCAAAGTATGAATACAGAGTACAATACTGACATTCGTTCTCCTGCAGGCAGCCACGAAACAAAAAAGCACCATTGAACCGGTTCAAAGAAAACACCAAGTACCTAATGCGTGAAAAAAGATCAGATTGCACAAATTTCGAAAGGGGAGTGAACAACACATGGTATACCAAACACATAGTTTGGTGTAACAAAAGAAATATGGGTTATTGTAATATTGTGAGAACATCAGACGTGAGGTACACAGTACAACATGGACGTGTTTTCCTGTCTAACTTGGTGGTTTCAAATTGCCATCCTCTATTAATTAAATGCAAGTTCCTGCAATTGTTACAATGCAACAGAGTAGGTATATTTTCAGGCAGCACTTAAGGTATCTATAACTTTGCAAGCAAGTTCCTTCCACTTACAGAGGAATATTATCAATGAATAAATAGAGGATAGGAGTGTATGATCATCCACAAGGGCACAGAGGAACTTGAGCTGACTGGTGTAGAAAAGTACTCACAGGATGTACATTTTTCCTAAGGTTTCAGGAATCCTTAAGAACTATAGTGAGATACTCGTGATGGGAGCTATAAGGACATGGGTTTCAAAATGTTGGCAGTTTCAGGAAGCCTGCATTGCAGACAAAGATATTGTCCATTTTGCCTGCTCCTGTGGGCTTCTGAATGCAGGAGTAAGCAGAAAAGTCTGACCTGTAGCAGAGATCAAGAGAAACAGCCCAGAGTGATCATGCCCTTGACTGTCATAGGCAAAGGTGGGTATAATGAAGGTTTTATAGGTCAGAAATCTCATTGAGGACGGTGAGTGCAGTTTGAGAGTTGCCCCTTTAAGTAATACTGTGTGAGGGGGAAACGGGATGAGCAAAATCTGTAAGTTTTATTTAGAGCTGCCTGAATGAATTTCTAGCCCTGGGATTTTGATGTTGCTTGCCATTTCCTAAATGCTAACTTGTTTCCAGGAGCTGTAATTATCTGCTACGTCAATCAAGGCCTTTGCACTTTGAGACTGATATTAGCTTTAGAAAAGAGACATTGTTGTGTCTCAATCAGTGAACACTTGCTTTATGACTTAACAGATTGCATCTACATTATCACTGACAGCAGCTCCCTTTGCAACGATACTCTTGTGTATTCAACTGCTATTTGAAATATTTAATTTGTGCAAAAGCACTGTAAATATAGTGTAATTTTTAAAAAGTTTAATCTGTTTTCTCTGCATTCCCTTCATGTGTGCTTGGCACATTCTGCTCTCAGGTTAATATTCATGTGGTCTCAAATTTCAAAGTAAATTTACTATTAAAGTACATTTATGTCACCGTATACAAACCTGAGAATCATTTTCTTGCAGGCATACTCAATAAATCCATAACAGAATAACAACCATAATAGGATCAGTGGAAGACTGCACCAACTTGGGCATTCAACTAGCATGCAAAAGACAACAAGTTGCAAATACCAAAAAATAATCATGAATAAATAAGCAATAAATATCAATATCACAAGATGAAGAGATCTTGATAGTGAGTCCATAGGTTGTGGGAACATTTCAGTGATGTGGCAAGCGAAGTGGAGTGAGGTTATCCACTTTGGTTCAAGAGCCTGATGGGTAGAAAGTGTTCTTGAACCTAATGGTGTGAGTCCTGAGGCTCCTGTGCCTTCTTCCTGCTGGCAGCTGCGAGAGGAAGCATGACCTGGGTGGTGGGGTCTCTGATGATGAATGCCGTTTGCCTGCGACGACGCTTCACGTAGCTGTGCACAGTGGTGGGGAGGGCTTTATCCGTGATGGACGCTGCAGGAGGACACATTTCAGTGTTGTATTCTGCATGCATACTTAGATAATTAATGTATTTTATTCATGTAATTTGGAATAGCAACTACGACCACTTTGCATTAGAATGGAGTATTTTTGTTTTGCGTTCCTTCTAGTAGAAATGGTGTATTTATTTTTTTTTCTTGTGAATGTGTGTCTCTGATACCCCATGCCTGTGAAGCTGTTGCATATAAGTTTTTCATTGCACCCGTGTGTGTGCATAGAACAATAAACTTGACTTTGACCAGCTATGTGATGTCTTCTCTCATGCTGACCCCTGCCCCTTGCACTTACAAAACTGACGAGCATGGTGTGGTTATTCTGAGTACCAAAATCCAGAGAAGCTTTGCCAGCAATGCTTCTGAAGTTTGAGGAAGTGTGTGAGGAAGCCTTGCTGTTCATTTAAGTCACATGTGGGCTGCATCATGGCAGAGTTTCTGATGTGAGACCTTGTGAATGCAAATGGTTCTGCAGGTGGCTTTGCTGAATGCGTGGTTTCCCTGAGTTCTGTTCTTGATTGCACAGCTACCCAACGCATCCATGAGCTGGGAATTATATGGGCAGCACATGTGTTTTCAGATAATCTTCCAGGTTAAAATATATGCAAAGATATGCAAAGAGAGGCCATGTTAATTGCTGACTCTCTGTCCTTCCTTCATTAAAACTGAAGATTTGTGAATTTGAGACGAGTTAGTTAGGGATCATTCTGCAATTATGACATTATGGATAGCAGAATTATGGTTTTACGAAAATAAGAACCAGTCTTCAAGAATTAAAACAAGAGTCCTGATGAAGGGTCTCGGCCGAACATGTCGACAACTTACTCTTTTCCATAGATGCTGCCTGACCTGCTGAGTTCCTCCAGCATTTTGTGTGTGTTGTTCAGGAAATAAAACCCTTACACAATTTATCTTACAAATCATACTTCGTGCTCATGAAAAGAATCATTGGGTTGAGTACATTCTGATTCTATCCCATTGAAACTACACAGGGAAATACAATGCTTCTGCTATTAGAACATTGTTAAAGGTAGATCCCTGCCACTTGAGACATAAAACAGGACAGATAGGTTTTGTCTCTTGACCTTCAAGTTAGTTGTATATCCATGGAGCCATCTTTCAATACATGCAACAAAAAGGTTATTATTATAAATGTCTGCAGTTTATATTCAGAGGTTTTCGGAATAGACACCAGTCATGATTATTCAAAGAGGTTCTGCTCGTTGGGGATGGGCTACTATTGCAACTATGTAATTCTGTAAATTCACCTGACTAAAATCCAAATGTTAAAATTATGAAGCTGATTATAGCAATTGAAACTGTAGTTCTAACGGAGATGGGAGTAGACTCTCACATGGTGGATTGGATAGTGGACTACTTGACAGATAGACCTCAGTATGTGCGGTTGGGAGACTGTAGGTCTGACACGGTGGTCAGCAGCACAGGGGCGCCGCAGGGAACCGTACTCTCTCCGGTCCTGTTCACCCTGTACACATCAGACTTCCAATATAACTCGGAGTCCTGCCATGTGCAGAAGTTCGCTGATGACATGGCCATAGTGGGGTGTGTCAGGAATGGACAGGAGGAGGAGTATAGGAAACTGATACAGGACTTTGTGATATGGTGCAACTCAAACTACCTGCGTCTCAATATCACCAAGACCAAGGAGATGGTGGTGGACTTTAGGAGATCTAGGCCTCATATGGAGCCAGTGATCATTAATGGAGAATGTGTGGAGCAGGTTAAGACCTACAAGTATCTGGGAGTACAGTTAGACGAGAAGCTAGACTGGACTGCCAACACAGATGCCTTGTGCAGGAAGGCACAGAGTCGACTGTACTTCCTAAGAAGGTTGGCGTCATTCAATATCTGTAGTGAGATGCTGAAGATGTTCTATAGGTCAGTTGTGGAGAGCGCCCTCTTCTTTGTGGTGGCGTGTTGGGGAGGAAGCATTAAGAAGAGGGACGCCTCACGTCTTAATAAGCTGGTAAGGAAGGCGGGCTCTGTCGTGGGCAAAGTACTCGAGAGTTTAACATCGGTAGCTGAGCAAAGGGCGCTGAGTAGGCTACGGTCAATTATGGATAACTCTGAACATCCTCTACATAGCACCATCCAGAGACAGAGAAGCAGTTTCAGCGACAGGTTACTATCGATGCAATGCTCCTCAGACAGGATGAAGAGGTCAATACTCCCCAATGCCATTAGGCTTTACAATTCTACCGCCAGGACTTAAGAACTTTTTAAAAGCTATTATTAATGCTTTTTGAGATAGTGATTTAGATGCATATCATATTTTTTACTGAGTTAAGTATTGTATGTAATTAGTTTTGCTACAACAAGTGTATGGGACATTGGAAAAAAAGTTGAATTTCCCCATGGGGATGAATAAAGTATCTATCTATCTATCTATCTATCTATCTAGTAATCATTGTGTTGAAGAATTATAAAATATTGTGTCAGCAGAGAGTGATTCTCTCAGATTCTTCTGGACTTATTCTCTTTTGGAGGTTTGCTGTGTGAATAAAGATTTTTATATTTTCCCAGTTACAGCTTCTGTGTGGCTTGGCTTTACTTAGTTACAATAGGCTTTTGCTTTAATTTTCTTGGTATTTTTCTATCCCTATCTGATGCAAATCTATCTGTTTGTGGGAAATTGCAAACTAACCTTACCTCGTCACACCTACCAAGCGTGTAAAGTAATTAGGAAATTGAGATTAAGAGATATCAATGATAGAAATTAATATAAAATCACTTTGAGGAATATTAGACCAACAAAATATGTCAGAGAAATGTGTTTTTTCAGCCTCTGTACAAGGTAGATGGATGAAGTTAACCTGTCATAAAGGTATTGGGTTTCTTTGTTCATTGAGGGGTTAGGGAAACTGTAGGCTCACTGCTCCAGTGACCTGGACTCAGTCTTGACTTTTGTTGCTGTTATGTGAAATATGCATATTTCCCCTGTAATTTTGAGCTTTCCTCTAAGTGCTTTGATTTTATCTCACATCCCAATGCATTCTGGTAGGTTAGCTGGCCAATATAAATTGCCCCTCATGTGTAGGTGAGTGGTGGAATGATGGGAAATGAGAAAAATAAGATCAGATTCAGATCTATTCATAGCTTACTACATCAAAGTATTCAGGGAAATGTGTTGATTGCGTTAATGACCAAAATACCTAGAACAGATCCCTGAGGTACTCCACTGGTGACCGACCTCCATACAGAATATGACCCTTCTACAACCACTCTTTGCCTTCTGTAGGCAAGCCAGTTTTGGATCCACAAAGCAATGTCCCCTTGGATCCCTCGCCTCCTTACTTTCTCAGTAAGCCTTGCATGGGGTATCTTATCAAATGTTTTCTGAAATCCATATACACTACATCTATTACTCTACCTTCATCAATGTGCTTAGTCACATCCTCAAAAAATTCAATCAGGCTCGTAAGGCACGACCTGCCCTTGACAAAGCCATGCTGACTATTCCTAATCATATAGTTCTCCAAACGTTCATAAATCTTGCCTCTCAGGATCTTCTCCATCAACTTACCAACCACTGAGGTAAGACTTACTGGTCTATAATTTCCTGGGCTATTTCTGCTCCCTTTCTTGAATGAAGGAACAACATCCACAACCCTCCAATCCTCCAGAACCTCTCCCATCTCCAATGATGATACAAAGATCATCGCCAGAGGCTCAGTAATTTCCCTCGCCTCCCAAAGTAGCTTGGGGTACATCTCATCCGGTCCCGGCGACTTATCCAACTTGATGCTTTCCAAAAGCTCCAGCACATCCTCTTTTTTAATATCTACATTTTCTACCTCAGAACTCACCAAGTTCTGGACCTTGACCATCCAGCTTTGCCCTTCGTTTTTTGTCGACCTCTGGTTATCAACCCCAGGACTCATCAATCATGGGTTTGAACTTTGGGCCTTGAAGAAAATGGGATGGTGCAGGATAAGTGCCAATGGGTACTTAATGGTCAGTATGGATCAGTGGGCTTAAGAACCTGTGTCTCTACTGAACTCTAAAAGCACAAGCAAGAGTCTTCTGCTGTGGCTGGCAGAAATAAGAACTGAAATTGGCAAACAATCTGCTTAGTAACACAGTTTTGACACAAGATTGTTTTCATTCATTGATGTGTTTTGTGTTCCATTGGCAAGGGCAGCAGTTATCACTGATTGTTAATTGCTTATATGATTGATGATGAACTGTTTTTCAGAACTGTAACACTTCCTGATTAAATGTACTCACACAGTATAGTGATGTTGGGATGCTATCTAAATATTTTCAATATCAGAATGGTATGTGACCTGGAAGGTGGTTCTGATTTCATCAGCCTGCTGCTTCAGGAACTTGTATTCATTTGCTTCACGATAAAGTGGAGGCAAAATTTGTGGAAGAAAGCATATCACCGCTACCTGTGTAACTTAATTTGTCAGGGGAATGGGAATGACAATTGTGGACTGGGTATTATGTAATGACCCATATTTGATTAAGAATACTTAAGGTAAAGGAACCCTTAGGAGACAGTGATCATAATATGATAGAATTCACTCTGTAGTTTGAGAAGGAGAAGCTAAAAACAGGATATATCAGTATTACTGTAGAGGAAATTTCGGAGACATGAGAGAGGAGCTGGTCAAAGTTGATTGGAAGTGAACACTACCACAGTGGATGGAAGAACAGCAATGGGTGGTGCTTCTGGGAGAAATTTGGAAGGTGCAGGAAACACACACCTAAAGAAGAAGTATTCTAAAGGGAGGATAAGAAAACTGTCTGACAAGACAAGACAAAGACAGCATAAAAGCTAAAGTGAGTGAATATAATATAGCAAAAAATAGTGGGAAGTTAGAGGATTACAAAACTTTTAAAAACTAACATAAGGCAACAAAAAAGCCATAAAGAGAGAAAAGATTAAATATGAAGGTAAGCTAACCAGTAATTTAAAAGAGGTTACAAAATGTTTTCTCAGATATTTAAGGAGTAAAAGAGAGACAAGAATGGACAAAGGACCACTAGAAAATGATGCTGGAGAAGTAGTAATGTGAATATATAAATGGTAGAGGAACTTAATAAGTATTTTACATTAGTCTTCACTTCAGAAGAAACAAACAGAATACAAGAAACATAGGAGAGTCAGGGTGCAGACATGAGTGTTGTTGCTATTACTGTGGAGAAGGTGCTTGGGAAGTTGAAAAGTCTGTAGATAAGTTACCTGGACCAGATGGACTACACCCCAGTGTTCTACACAAGATAGTTGAAGCGATTGTGGAACCATTATAGTAATGATCTTTCAAGAATCACCAGATTCTGGAATGGTTTTGGAGGACAGAGAGATTGCAAATGTCACTCCATTCTTTAAGAAAGGAGGGAGGCAGAAGAAAGGAAATTATGGGCCAGTTGGTCTGACATCAGTGGTTGGGAAGATGTTGGAGTCAATTGTTAAGGATGAAGTTTCAGGGTGCTTGGAGGTATCTGATACAAATAGGCCAATAGTTTTCTAAAGGGGAAATATTAGCTGACAAATCTGTTGGTAATCATTGATGAAATAACCATTTAGGGTAGACAAAGGAGAGTCAGTGGATGTTATTTGCTTGGATCTTCAGAAGACCTTTATTAATAAGAATGAATGAGAATCCTGAACAAAATAAGAGCTGATTGATTAGTGGAAAGGTACTAGAATGCTTAGAAGATTGGCTCACTGGCTGGAGGCAAAGAGTGGGAATGATGCAAGCTTTTTATGGTTGGCTGCCAGTGACAAGTGCTGTGACGCAGGAGTCTATGTTGGGACTGCTTCTTGTTACATTGTATGTCAGTGATTTGGATGAAGGAATTGTTGGCTTTGTGGCCTAGTTTGCGAATGATATGAAAGCATGTAATGTTGAGGAAGAGGGTGTCTTCCGAAGGACTTAGACAAATTGTCGGAGTAGGTAAAGAAGTGGCAGAAGGAATATTATGTTGGAAAGTGAGCAACACACACAAAATGCTGGAGGGACTCATCAGGCCAGGCAGCATCTGTGGAAAAAAGCACAGTCAATGTTTTGGGTTTGCCCTGATGGGTTCCTCCAGCATTTTGTGTGTGTTGCTTGGATTTCCAGCATCTGCAGATTTTATTTTGTTTCTGATGTAGGGAAGTGCATAGTCATGCATTTTTGCAGCAGGAATAAAGGCGTAGACTATGTTGTAAATCGGGACAGCATTCAAAAATCTACAATGGCTAGTATCGAAGATCCAAAGATAGTGCTGACTAATATTACGACTTTCTGTAGCTTTTTTCAAGTTCTGTGCGGTAGCACCACCCCCCCCACCGTCCACCTCCCGTACCAAACAGTGATGCAGCCTGTCAGAATGCTCTCCATGGTACATCTATCGAAGTATTTGAGTTGACAATCCAAATCTCTTCAAATTCCTAATGAAATGTAGCAGCTGTGGTGCCTTCTTTATAGCTGCATCAATGTGTTAGCACCATCTTAGGTCCTCAGAGATCTTGCTCAGTGTATGTTGAGGTTTTATAAGTGATTGGTCAGACTACACTTGACCAATGTGTAGTCAAGTAAGCAGTTGTGAGTATTGGAGTATTGTGAGCAGTTTTGGGCCCCTTATCTAAGAAAGTATGCGCTGCCATTGGAAAGAGTCCAGGGGAGGTTCACGAGAATGATCCTAGGAAGAAAAGAGTTCATAAGAGAACATAAGAGGAGAATTTGATGGCCCTGGCCCTGTACTCACTGGAGTTTGAAGAATGTAGTAGCCTTGTAGCAGTTTACCATTTTGAAAATTGTTGCATCTAACCAAATTTCTTTAAAAAAGAAAAGAATTTAAGAAATCCTGATATTTTAGAATATTTTTGCTCTTCAACTTTAAAATCGATCTTGAACTTGTAAAACCAAACAGATATTCCACGTGTATATTGTATACAGTGTAATTGTATGTGATTTAGCTTATTGAAGTAGTTTCTCTGTAATGTTTGATAACATATACCAACTTCTATTTCCCAAGAATAAAATAGTACTTGATGTGGTGATTTCAAATATGTTTAATATTATCCAATTTTTTCTCTGTTAGTACACAAATTTTTTCAGGGTTGAGTGGGATCTGGGATCAGCCATGATGCAATGGTGGAGCAGAGTCACTAGGCTGAATGGCCTCATTCTGCTCCTATGTCTTATGGTCTTACTGTAGGTAATTAATAGATAGATAGATAGATAGATACTTTATTCATCCCCATGGGGAAATTCAACTTTTTTTTTCCAATGTCCCATACACTTGTTGTAGCAAAACTACTTACATACAATACTTAACTCAGTAAAAAAAATATGATATGCATCTAAATCACTATCTCAAAGAGCATTAATAATAGCTTTTAAAAAGTTCTTAAGTCCTGGCGGTAGAATTGTAAAGCCTAATGGCATTGGGGAGTATTGACCTCTTCATCCTGTCTGAGGAGCATTGCATCGATAGTAACCTGTCGCTGAAACTGCTTCTCTGTCTCTGGATGGTGCTATGTAGAGGATGTTCAGAGTTATCCATAATTGACCGTAGCCTACTCAGCGCCCTTCGCTCA
The DNA here is from genome assembly GCF_048418815.1 of Hemitrygon akajei. NCBI lineage: Eukaryota > Metazoa > Chordata > Chondrichthyes > Myliobatiformes > Dasyatidae > Hemitrygon > Hemitrygon akajei. Next base: position 97,105,018 of record NC_133124.1, read on the forward strand.
GCTACCGATGTTAAACTCTCCAGTACTTTGCCCACGACAGAGCCCGCCCTCCTTACCAGCTTATTAAGACGTGAGGCGTCCCTCTTCTAACAATAGTATATTGTTATTCTAAGAATTTATCCAGCTAGACTTCTCAATCCCTGACAGCTGCTTGCACTACCAGATTTCCACTCCCACTCACCAATGAAGTTGCCTGATGTTGCACTGGGGAATGCTATCTTCAGTGAAGAGCTGTCATGAAGGTTGTCCAGCTTTCATACCACTGGATTGTCTGTATGCAGCTTCTTTTTGGGCATCATTTGGAATCAGGGCAGATACTTTGAAAGTAGTTCATCAAATGTGATGTGTTTTGGACTAACTTGAGATTGTCTAAGGCATTGCATCGATACACAGCTTTCACAGTGCATTCGCAGTATTGCCTCAAGCATTTGTTATACTATATCCAGATCTTCTACGTTTCAAAATGCAGTTCCCTCTCAATTGCATAAAATATTTGAAACCCTCAGTTTATAATCTGACCAAAATACCTGCCATCTATTGGTCAGTTTTCAGAAGAGAATGATCATTAATGGGTCCTATCCGTTATTTAAATATATATAGGTTTCTCCCGCTATTCGCAAGTACAGCATTCCTATAAAACCTTTCGTAAGCCAAAATGGCATAAAGCGAAAAATCAATTACCATTAATTTATATGGGAGAAAGTTTTGAGTGTTCACAGACCCAAAGAATAACCTACCAAATCATATCAAATAACACATAAAACCTAAAATAACACTAACATATAGTAAAAGCAGGAATGACATGATAAATACACAGCCTATATAAAGTAGAAATAATATATGTACAGTGTAGTTTCACTTACCAGAATTGGAAAGATTTAGCCAAAACTGATCTGTAGAAAAAAATTGGCACGTACACGCATGTGCATGTACACGCATGCGCACACACCTGCCTGTGCAAGGTGGTCTTTCTCGGGGTAAACACAAGCTTAAAGTGGGTGCCTTTTTTTGTAAAAGTGAAAATCCTCTTCAGATTTCCTTCGGTTAGCGAATACAGGTACTAATTTAAGTCTTTTGTAAAAGCGAAATGGTGTAATGCAAACTTTCGTAAAGCATGGGACACCTGTATTAAAATACTGTAGTCTGTAACTTGCAAGTAGTTGACTGGGTTGAAACACAGTTACAAGTATTCCATGAACATTTTTGATTTGTTTTTTTGTTTCACATTCCTTTTCTTGTGTAGGCAAGGGTAAATTGGCTAATTCTGTCTTCTCAAGCATATTTTGTATGCAAGATTGGAAATTTACTTATGGGTACCTGCTTCAAGCAGGTTTCAGTTATACTGGTGCCTGAGAAGAATGTAACCTGCCTGATTGACTATTGTCCAGTAGCACTTACATCAGCTGTGATGAAATATTTTGAGAGGTTGGTAATGAAACATATCAACTCCTGCCTGAGAAGTGACTGGGATCCACTGTAGTTTGCCTACCAGAGCAACAGGTCCACAGCAGATGCCATGTCATTTGTTCTTCTCTCGCCCCATGAACACCGGGACAGTAAAGATCCATACCTCGGGATGCTCTTTATTTAACTACAGCTTGGTATCCAGTACTATCATCCCCCCAAATCTAATCAATAAGCTTGAAGACCTAGGCCTCAATGCCATCTTGAGCAACTGGATCCTTGATTTCCTCATTTGCAGACCTCAATTCAGATTGGCAATGACATCTTCATAATCTCCATCAGCACATGTGCACCACAAGACTTAACCCCCAGCTCTACTCACTTTATACTTATGACTGTGTGTTTAAGCACAGCTCCAGTGCCATATTTAAGTTTGCTGATGACACCACTGTTGCTGGCCAAATCAAAGGTGGTGATGAACAGCATTTTGGAAGAAGATTGAAAACCTGTCTGTGATGCCACAATAATAACCTTTTACACATTATTGACTACAGGAGGAAACTGGAAGTCCATGAGGAGACCTCAGTGGGGAATTAACAACATTAAATTCCTCAGTGTTATCACTTGGGCTCAGCCCAGCATCACCTCGATGTCCTTAAGAGTTTCTGAAGATTCGTCATGACACCTATAACTTTGTCAAACTTCTGTAGATGTGTATATTGACTGGTTGCATCATGACCTGGTACAGAATCACTAATGCCCTTGTATGGAAAAGTCTACAGAAAGTAGTGGACATGGCCCTGTCCATCATGACTATAGTCCTCCCCAATATTGAGCACATTTACATGGAGAATGGCCACAGGAAAGTAGCATCCATCATCACAGACCCCCACCATCCAGGCCGTGTTCTCTTCTCACTACCATCATCAGGCTGAAGGTACAGGAGCTTCAGGATCTGCACCACCAGGTTCAGGAACAGTTATTAACCCTGAACCAGAGAAGGTAACTTCACGGGCCACAAAACTGAACAGTTCCCACGACTAAGGATGCTTCATCTTGTGTTTTCGATATTTATTGCTTATTTATTTATTTATTATTTATTTTTTCTCTCTTTATTTCTGTATTTGCATAGTTTGTTGTTTTTTTTCCCCCATATTAGTTGTATTCTTTCATTGATTCTAATATGTTTCTTGTATTTACTGTGATTGCCTAACTAGAGATGAGATGGAAGAAGAGTCCAAAGTGTTTCTCACCAGAAACAATTGTAAAGGGCGTTTTTGCTATAATAGGCTTATTTTTGGAGTAGCATTTGCACCTGCACTTTAGCAAAAAACGATGGACCAGGTATTGCAAGGTTGCCCAGGCACTCACTGTTACTGATAACGACAGCAAGGGAAGTCTCCAAAATCTGAAGACATTGTTAAAAAGATCAGAAGATTATGGGCTCAGAGCATGACACAAGAAGTGTGAATTCTTCAAACCAAATGTTACTTACAGTGGTCACACCAGTAACACACAAGAATGACGTAATTGTGTTGAGGTGGATGCCACAAGGCCAAAGGAATTGTCACAATTGTGATCCTTAATAGGATTTGTCAATTACTATAACAGCTTCCTGCTAAACCTGGCTACTGTGCTCCACTCCTTGAATATGGCAATGGACAAAGCAATGTGAGGTGGCTTTCAAAAAGGTAAAGGAATTGGTGACGTCAGACGCGGTACCCACATATTATGATCCATGTCCAGTGAAGCTTGCCATGCACTGTGCAGGATGGCAACACACTGAGATGAAAGGTGGCCAGAGATGTCAGAGCCTGTTCCTGCAGAGTTAACTCCTGCAACTACCGTGGAGGAGACCCCAGAACCTGAGATTTTTTCACAGCCACGAGTGTCTCCTGTAAAGTAGAGTGACGTCCATTATCAGGAACGATGTTATCCCACAAGAGTAAGAAATCCTTAACAGCAATTAAATCTTTAGGCCTGAATGGGACAGGTTAGAAGTTACTAGTCTGCGGATGTCTATATAATAGTTGTGTTATATTGTGTATGTAACCCTAGTTCGGCTAGCGGCTTAATCTAGGGAGAGACAGCCCTCGGCTTGGCCAAACTTAAGAAATCTGTTTTGGGTGGATGCTGCATGATGTGTCCCTTGTTACAAATCAGCACCATGAAATAACAAACAGTACATAATATACGATTAACCGACTGAGCTTTATAATTCTTAATTTGACTATATGATTAGTAAAGAAACAAAAAAAAAAAGAAACGGGCCCATTCTCGTGAAACAGTCTAATGTGCAACGTTGGACCTCACAGTTCAGTCCACTCGACCTTCTCCAAGCGTAGCCGACCCTCAGACACTTCCTCCAAGTCCCCTCTGTCCGGTGGTCTACCAACTCTCTCCATTCGCATCTTCCTTCTTCATCTCTCCCCGGCAAAAGACCGCGAAGTTCATCCTCCCAGATCCACAAGAAAGAACAACATCCCTCACATTGGATAGCCCTACATTGCAAAGCCCTGTTATCTCTAGTCATAACCCAAACATTGTTGCTACAGAGAAACCATTACAGTGCGTTACATGCATATAGTTGAGATGCATTCTATATTGAGTTGGAGTTTACAGCTAAGCAGGGAGGAGTGTTGTGTATTTAATATTTTAGTAGTATTTGAGCAATGTTGTAAATATATTGTTTGATTCATTGTTCTTATTTGTTTAAATAATTAATTATGGGTTATATGTAAAAAATAAGTGAATTACATACATCATGATGCTACTGGGAGTACAGTTAGACGAGAAGCTAGACTGGACTGCCAACACAGATGCCTTGTGCAGGAAGGCACAGAGTCGACTGTACTTCCTTAGAAGGTTGGCGTCATTCAATGTCTGTAGTGAGATGCTGAAGATGTTCTATAGGTCAGTTGTGGAGAGCGCCCTCTTCTTTGTGGTGGCGTGTTGGGGAGGAAGCATTAAGAAGAGGGACGCCTCACGTCTTAATAAGCTGGTAAGGAAGGAGGGCTCTGTCGTGGGCAAAGTACTGGAGAGTTTAACATCGGTAGCTGAGCGAAGGGCGCTGAGTAGGCTATGGTCAATTATGGAAAACTCTGAACATCCTCTACATAGCACCATCCAGAGACAGAGAAGCAGTTTCAGCGACAGGTTACTATCGATGCAATGCTCCTCAGACAGGATGAAGAGGTCAATACTCCCCAATGCCATTAGGCTTTACAATTCTACCGCCAGGACTTAAGAACTTTTTAAAAGCTATTATTAATGCTTTTTGAGATAGTGATTTAGATGCATATCATATTTTTTACTGAGTTAAGTATTGTATGTAACTAGTTTTGCTACAACAAGTGTATGGGACATTGGAAAAAAAAAGTTGAATTTCCCCATGGGGATGAATAAAGTATCTATCTATCTATCTATCTGAGTCATACATGCATATCTTGCTTAAGGTAAAAAAAAAATGAAGCTAAATTCGCATTACTGGCTCCCTTGCTTTCTTTTCGATTAGCTTTTATGTTTTGGAATTACAAAGCATAACAGATCCCACTGGCACTGCATTCTCACGAGCCAGCTCTTGATGTCATTAAGCCTCAGGTGACTCTGCGGAGACCCAGCTCCTCGCCCAGCTTTGATAGGAGGCAAAGCTGAGGCAGAAGCTGCATTGCTGTCAAGATTGTTGAGAATTTTAACAGTTTTCAGAAATGGTTAACTGAGAAAATAACAGGTTAAAAAAACAATGAAAATATTTGAAAATGTTACCATAATTGAAAAAAAATTTAGAAATAAAACTGAAACAGAATTACCTGCCATTGCCTTGTAGTCTGCAGATTTAGCTTCTCCATTGAAAGATCCAATGCCATATCTCATCCTGCATGGGAAATGAGTAGCAGGGCACAGTGTAATCCAGTGGGATCTGATCAAAACTGGACTCTATCATTGCGAGTCCAGGTGGAAACTAGTGATGAACAGGTGTGATGTCATTTGTCATTTTTTAGGTCTCAAACTTTTGAAATGTGTAGGATGTAGAGTACCTAGAAGTGGAAGACCTACTAAAGATTCATTGGCTGAATTTGAAACCACTGTCTCCAGTTATTGAAATATAACTTGGAAACATTGTTCAATATTGTAAGAAAATTGCATGTTCAAATCTCACTTCAAGACTGCGGCGTATAATCTGCTTAGCGTAGGCCATGTCTCATTGTCAGAAATGTTTTACTCCAGAAGAGACACTAAAATGTCAGTTGTCCTGTCCTTTACACCTCCACTAACTAACTCCATCAGAAATAGTTTAGCAGGAAATGTGAACAATAGGATCCTGTTTACCTACCCAACAAGAGAAGGCATTTTGAAGTAATTCAATGTATCTGAAGTGTTTTGTATTCACTCCAGTAACTCAATAAGATGCAAAATCAATGTAAGTTTCTTCTGGCTAAATACCACCTACCTAGTACTATATCAGATACTAGAGTATACTAAATTTTAGTGAGGTTGCTTCAAGCATCTACATCTAATGAAATTTTGAAATATAATGCCATAAAATTCTATTTTGCATTTAAGTGTACCACATTAACTTTGCTCTAAAGTATCTACTGTATATCGATGAAAATGTAGCATAGGAATCATCCTATTTAACCTTCACATTGTGTGTGATATTACACAAGGTCACTCATAGTGCCTGTGAGCTCATCAAGCAATAAATTGCTAATGCCATCAGTAGTCACTAAAGGCAAACATTAATTAAATTAACAGCACTGTACTCATGGAAATCCAATTTCAGCTTTTGATTGTTGTGGTGTGGATGTGTTGTACATTGTGAAAATGCACCAGGAACCTTTTATTAGTAATTCTCAGGATGTAGTTGTCCTTGAGAAGTTTATTAAACTGCTACCAAATTTGTGAAGTTCCAGGGTTTTTTCAGTTGCAAGAGTGGCAACACCCCTTCTTATACTTCTTCCCTTCCCACCATATAAGGACATAGCCTTTCTTGGTGAAACAACGATGCACTGCACTTCTTCCAATCCAGTGTACTACGTTCAATGTTCGCAATGTGGATTTCTCATACGGAAGAGGCCAAATGTGGTTTGAGTGATTTGCAGAGTATCTGAATCCAGTCTATAGTGGTGACCCTGCACTGTTCACCATTACACCCCCACTCTAATCTATCTATCTGTGACCACCTGCACTGTTACACTACGGCCCAATGTAAGCATAACACACAACACTTTGTCTTTTCTTTGAGCACACTGCAGTCTTCTTGACTCAATATCAATACCTCCAATTTTAAGTAACTCATCGTTTCTTCCCATATGGATCAGAATTAACCATTTCTGCCAAACACACATTTGTGATTTAAATCTCAGATTTTCTGCCCATTAGAATAGCCTAGCCTATTGTGCATGCCTTGTTTTTGACAACACATAATTCAGACAAAGAGTTAAGTGTATTTAACTATCACATTATTAACTAATGGGGCCCTACTTTGTTAGACATATTCTATATGTTCTTCCTCATCTTCTCTGCCACTGAATAATACATTTGATCTCTTCACAAATTTCAGTGAAGGGTATAGCACCTGAAGTGTTAACTCTGCTTTTCTTTCCATAGATGCTGTCTGACCTGCTGAGTGTCTCCAGTAATTTCTCTTGTTATCTTGTCCAAGCCAGGCTACTGTATCACTCGGAGGGAACCTTGGCAATGCTTCCATGCACCTCAGGCCCTTGACCTTTTATTTGGTAGATATTATGTTATCAAAGAAGAATTGTGAAGTTGCTCTAATATAACTTGTACATTAAAAATGCTCTGTTTACAGTGCACCAGTGAATGTCCAAGTTAGTGTATGGGATGTTAATCTAGAGGCCTGCATTAATGATATGGAGGATAAGTCCATATCAAACCAAGGTATTTTGGCAATGAAATTCATTCAATAGGTCCTGCCTTAGAGACAGGACACACTGCAGATGCTGGAATCTGGAACAATACATGAGATAATGATGAATTCCGTGGGTCAGTCAGCATCTACAAGGGAAAATGGATAGTTGACATTTTCAATTAAGTTGTTTCATCTGGACTGATGAAGTTTGCCTTCTATTTCTGTAGTGGAGAGCCTCTGATGGTTTGGGGAAGACTGACATGCAGCAGAAATCCCTGCATCTATTTGAAAAAAGCCTCAGTAATTACATGGTGGGTCCAGTTAAAAGTTTCTAATCAAACGTGACTCAAGGATTGTGCTGAGTACAGATGGCAAGTATTGGTGATACCATTGCCTGAACTTTTGTTCTTTGCCACTGAGCATTTTGGGATTGATCAAGCCATGTTACACCACTTCATTTCCAGCAAACTGAATGTGGCACTAAACTGAGTTTTCTTCACAATGGAGGATGATGTGCTATGAAGAATAGTCAGTCTGAAGTGTTGTTAAGTTGCACTGTCATTGATAGCACATGATTCAGAGACTGATCGTTACCATTTAAACCTTCAGCAGTGCTACATCAGAATTTAAAAACAGTTGTACTCATTTCTGCTCTCCTTTAATTTTGTTCTATCTCTTCAGAGTGGCCAGTCTTTAGGGAAAATATGTTAATGACAAATAAGGAATCAACTGTCGTCCTCTTAGTGGGATTAATTCCTCCCGCATTCTTCCATTGAAGATCCTATTTTTATCAAGTTATAATTCTGAAGCTTATTGAACTGAACTGCACAGTAGAAGTTAATGAAGCTCATTTTGTCCCTTAAAAAAGTTAAGCATTTAATTCTACTCACTTTCTCTTTCTAATCAGCCCTGTGATTTGTAAATGTCCAATTATGTTTTGAAAGTTACAGTAGAATTTCCTTGATTGTCTCTGTCAGCTTGTTTGTCCAAGATCTGGATGGTGATGGAGAAAGCTGCCTTTAAAAGCATATTTCAGGAGGAGCTGTTGCAAAATTTAAAAGTGCAGAAGATCCAACTATCGTGCACAACACAATAGACCTTGCATAACCACAAGACTTTCTTTTCCATTGTATTGGCATGTTAAGTTCAAGTTTAAGAGAGTGGGTGGGACTGTAATGTCATCAGATGAGAAAGATCTTTAGTCGCCAGGAGGCAGCTGTGAGCACCAGCTAACTGGTCAAGGAAGGACAGGGATGTGATAGATGACTGATCAGTGGCCATCTTGGGTATAGTGGAGAATTTGGGCATCTATCTGCTTCTTCATAGTATTTTCTCTAAAAAACACTTGGAACCAAGCCTAATACCAAGCTGAGCTTTTTGGGAAACCCTGTTGGGTAAGCATTTAAAAATAGAAATTCAAACTAGCAGTTTAGAACCCAACAGCTCCCATCTGAGCAGGATTCAATATACAAATCATCACAGTCATATTTTTAATACACTTTTGCTTATTTTGTAAAGAGATTAGTGGGGTTACTAGACCAAAACACAGGAATTAATTTAAATATGAATTTTATAGAACTTTTAAGCAATGAGTGAATATGAGGTCAGGGACATAGGAAATAGGATTAGACCATTCAGCCCATTGAGTCTGCCTCATCATTCGATCATGGCTAATTGAGTTTCCATCTCCACTCCATTGTCCTGCGATCTCCTTGTAACCTTTGATAGCAATTCTAACCAAGAACCTATCAAACTTACTTTAAATATACCCAATGATTTGGCCTCCACATCTCTCTGTGGCAATGAATTCCACAGATTCACCACCCTCTGGCTAAAGAAGCTCCTCCTCACTTCTGTTCTAAAGGGACATCCTCGTATTCTGAGACTGTGCCCTCTGGTCCTACACTCTCACTATTGGAAGCATCCTCTACACATCCACTCTGTCTAGGTCTTTCAATATTCAGCAGGTTTCACTGAGAACAATCTCAACCCTTTAAGTTCCAGAGAGTACAGGCCTTGAGCCATCAAACAGTTCTCATATGTTAAACCTTTCATTTCTGGGATCATTCTTGTGAATCTCCTGTGGACCTTTTCCAATGCCAGCACATCCTTTCTTAGATATGGAGCCCAAAACTTCTCACAATAATTCAAATGCAGTCAGAAAAAAAGCCTTATAAAGCCTCAGCATTGCATCCTTGCTTATATATACTAACCTTCTCAAAATTAATGCTAACATTACATTTGACTTCCTACCTACTCAACTCAACTTGCAAGTTAAACTTCACTTAATCCTGCACGATGACTCCTAAGGCCCTTGGAACCTCTGATTTCTGAATTTGCTCCTCATTTAGAAAATTCCTTATGTCTTTATGCCTTCTATGTTAGTGCATGACCATGCATTTTCCTACACTGTATTCCATCAGTCACTTCTTTGCCCATTCTTCTCATCTATCCACATCCATCTGCTGACTTCCTGCTTTGTCAACACTGCCTCCCCCTTCATCTATCTTTGTATCATCGGCAAACTTGTCCACAGACCATCAACTCCATCATCCAGATCATTTACATTTGATGTTAAAAGTAGCAGTCCTCATATCGACTCCTGCAAAATACCATTTGTCAGCCAATCTTCTGTTTTATCTTCAGCAAGAACACAGATAATTGTCATAAGACAAGTTCGTTCATGTATCCTGTCAAAAAAATATAACCATGCAGCCTGCCTTTCTAATTATTTGCTGCATCTGCATGTTATCTTTCAGTGACTTGTGTACAAACACACCTTGGTCCTTGTGAATATCAACATTTCTTTCACCATTTAGAAAAAACTCAGCTTTTCCGTGCAGGGAAAAAAAAATTACATTTTCCATGATTTCCATCTGCTAAGTTTTTGCCCACTTTGAATGACAGAATGAATTCCTCCCGTTCCTTTCCTATTCTCCAACTGGACAGCAGTGAATCAGTAAAAGCCATCCAGGGCAATCTGTAAGCTCTTTAAAAGATCTAGCAAAATTGGACAAAAATACATGAAAAGTAGTGTATGGCATTTCACATACTATATAATGGGATCTCAGAATCAGGTTTATTATCACCAGCATGTGACGTGAAATTTGTTAACTTAGCAGCAACAGTTCAATGCAATACATTATCTAGCAGAGAGAGAGAAAAAAATAAAATAAAACATAATAATTAAACAAGTAAATCAATTAGGGATATTGAATAGATTTTTAAAAATGTGCAAGAACAGAAATACCTGTACTGTATATTAAAAAAGTGAGTAGTGTCAAAGCTTCAATGTCCATATAGGAATCAGATGGTGGGGTGGGGGGGGGGGGGGAAGAAGCTTTTCTTGAATCGCTGAGTGTGTGCCTTCAGGCTTCTGTATCTCCTTCTTGATGATAACAGTGAGAAAAGTGCACGCCCTGGGTGCTGAAGGTCCTTAATAAGGACTCTGCCTTTGAGACACTGCTTCCTAAAGATGTCCTGGATACTTTTTAGGCTCGTGCCCAAGTTGTTGCTGACTGGATTTACAATCTTCTGCCGCTTCTTTCAGTCCTGTGCAGTAGCCCCTCCATACCAGACAGTGATACAGCTTGTCAGAATGCTCTCCACGGTACAACTGTAGAAGTTTTTGAGTGTATTTGTTGACATGCCAAATCTCTTCAAACTCCTAATAAAGTATAGCTGCTGTCTTGCCTTCTTTATGACTACATCAATATGTTGGGACCAGGTTAGATCCTCAGAGATCTTGACACCCAGGAACTTGAAGCTGCTTGCTCTCTTCACTTCTGATCCCTCGATGAGGATTGGTATGTGTTCCTTTGTCCTACCCTTCCTGAAGTCCACAGTCAGCTCTTTCGTCTTACTGATGTTGACTGCCAGGATGTTGCTGCGGCACCATTCCACTAGTGGCATATCCCACTCCTGTACGCCCTCTCGTCACCACCTGAGATTCTACCAACAATGGTTTTATCGTCAGCAAATTTGTCGATGGTATTTGAGCTATGCCTAGCCTCTGTGAATTTCCTAGTGGGGACTGCATATAGAACCTTGTTGTACTGGCCTTAAAGAAGCTCTCATGAACGCAGCCACAAATGAGATACAGAAAAGGCTAGAACAAATTATGGACAGTGATGGGAGAGAAATAACAAACTTCTATTTGTGTTTGTATGTGCATGTACTGACAACTACTCTGACTGAAAGACCCGATAAAGCTCTTTCCTGCAGAAGGTGTACTGCTGTTATCAGATGCCAGTTAATCAATTTGGTAGATGTGGAGGAACAGAGGGATCTTGGGATCCAAATCCATACTCAGAGTTGCTGCGCAAGTTGAGCAGCTCTTTAAGAAAGCATATGGTGTGCTAGCCTTCATTAGTTAGGGGATTTAGTTCAAGAGCCATGTGTAATGTTGCAGGTTTGTTGATGCACCATCAATAACTCTCTCTGAGACGTGAAGGCGAGATATCGGCTTTTATTGACTGGAAGAAAGAACAAGCAGTAGTTGACCACCATACTACATCCTGGAGACTGAGGGCCGGGCTCAGGCCTCAATCGCCTTTATACTGGGGTCTGTGGGAGGAGCCACAGGAGCAGTCAGCGGGGGTGGGGGGGGTGGGGGGTGTCCAGACAGGTATATGTAGTTCACCACATTTGTAAAGCTCTGGTTCGACCACCTTTTGAGTGTTTAGTTCTGGTCACCTCATTATAGGGAGGATGTGAAAGCTTTAGAGAGGGTGCAGAGAAGGTTTACCAGGATTACAGAAAATACTTTGAGGAAATGTTGAGTGAGTGAGGTATTTTCTCTCTGGAACAAAGGTGAATTAGAAGTGTCCTGATAGAAATGTATGAGATTATGAGAGTCCTAGATAGTGTTGGTAGCCAGCACCATTTTCCTAGGTTAGCAAAGGCCAACATTAAAGGACTTCCATTGAAGATGAGTGGAGAGAAGTTTGGGGAAGACATTAGAAGTAGATGTGCAGTGCTGGGGATGGTCATAGACCCGGATACAACAGAAACATTTAAAATATTCTTAGATAGGCATATGGATGCAAGAAAAATGGTGGGTTATTGGCTGTGCCGGAGGGAAGGGTTGCAATATGTAGGTTGGCACATCATAGGCCAAAGGGTTTGTACTCTACTGTTCTACGTTGTAGCATCTTGCAGTGAGATGTACAAAATAGAAATGCTGCAGTTAGCAAGAGTGCACACAGTTATGTTTCTCCATGTCTCTCGAGGAATGAAAACTGAGCTTGGCGGTGGCTGTGAGATGAACAGTAACATCATATTGGGGCCCTATAGGACTACTATGTATTTTGCTTCATTTAGTGTGTTTATAATTTAAATCAAGGGTTGTCCAATTTTGTACTGTTTAGTTTGTGTTACCAGAATAGCTGCTATGCACACGTTAACATCAGCTGCTTGTCCGATGACAGGCAAATGTCCACCCCACCTAAGAGGAATCATAATAAGTTGGGTTTAATATCACCAGTATATGTTGTGAAATATGTTAACTTTGCGGCAGTAGTACAAAGCAATACGTGGTAAATATTTTTTTTAAAACTAAATTACAGTAAGTATGTATATGTATATTAAATAGTTAAGTTAAAATAAGTAGTGCAAAAACAGAAATAAATGAAAAAAGTAGTGAGGTAGTGTTCATGGGTTCAATGTCCATTTTGAAATCAGATAGCAGAGGGGAAGAAGCAGTTCCTGAATTGCTGTATGTGTGCCTTCAGGCTTTTGTACCTCCTTCCTGATGGTAACAGTGAGAAGAGGGCATGCCCTGATTGCTGGGGGTCCTTAATGACGAACACAACCAACCTGAGGCACCGCTGCTTGAAGATGTCTTGGATACTGTAAAGGCTAGCACTCATGACGGAGCTGACTAATTTTATAACTTTCTGCATCTTTCTTCAATCCTGTGCAGTAGCCCCACCCCCCATACTAGACAGAGATGCAGCCTTTCAGAATGCTTTCATTACACAGCTGTAGAAGATTTTAAGTGGTTTAGGTCACAGTCTCTGACTGTACTGTAGCTGCTGTCTTGCCTTCTTTATGTCAGCATCAATATGTTGCAGCCGGGTTAGGTCCTCAGAAATATTGACGTCCAGGAACATGTAATTGCTTACTCTCCTCACTTCTGATCCCTTTATGAGGATTAGTTTTTGTTCCCTCATTCTACCCTTTCTGAAGTCCACAATCAATAATGCTGAATGTAAGATTGCTGCCACGCCACCAGTCAACTAGCTGATATATCTCACTCCTGTATGCCCTCTCAACTCTATCTGAGATTCTGCCAACAATAGTTGTATCATCATGCAGATTTATAGATGGCGGTTGAGCTATGCCTTTCCACATAGTCATGGGTGTAGAGAGAGTAGAGCAGAGAGCTAAACACACACTCTTGAGGTGTGCCAGTGTTGATTATCAGTGAGCTGGAGATGTTATTTCCAATCTGCATAGTTATTCCCAGATCAGTTTCTCAGTGAAGGCGAATTGACAGATAATGTATCTAACCCATACGACACCATTTTTATGCACTGGTTCAGCATTTATGAAAAATACACGTGGGTTCAATTTCTAGGTCTCAGTATAATTTCTTGTAATGGTAATCAAACACCCAGCCAATTAAAGTATCCACCATTCTCTCCACATTCTATTTTCTGCCAGGTGGGCAATTTCCTAATCAGGTCAAAAATCTTCCATTAACCCCATAAGCTTCACCTTTCACTAATGAGGGAAGCTCATAAAATAATTATTTATAAATTCTCCCCTATTACTTTGTTCACTTCTTTAAAAAATAATTCAGTTTGTCAGGCATGACCTGACCTTTATAAATCCATGCTGGTTCTCTGATCAACTAAAAGAGTTCAAGGTGATGCATGTGGCCTACTTAGATGTGTAGAAGGTCCCAAAGCCTGTGTTGTTGTACCAGTTTTTGTTTTCTAGCTAAAGCCAATTTGTTTCTTGCATTTTACCTCTAACTTAGTTTAGATTGAAGTTTCAAGACTCCTTACAGAAGTATGGTTGAAACAGACATATTAAATTGTATGTTACAGTTTATGTATTTCTATTTCAGGCTAATAAAACTGGTAAAAGAAAATCTGAGCCATCTCTTGATGGATTCATTATAATATATTTTGGTAAAAATGAATCTATTTACATTTTATAAAGTAGATCAAGTTACCTGTGTCCAAACCTGAATGAAATATTTGCACATCTGTGAAATTGATGACCTATTTGCTCTGCGAAAGATAAATCATAAGCAGATTGCAACATAATCAATTTAAAAGCCTGATGGAAAAAATAAAAGATTGATTTTCATTTAATGAAATGAAGTGCAGCAAAGAAGCAGTCAATGCCATCAGCAAAATGGAGCCAAGAATTCCCTCCTTTTAAAAGCAAGTTCTGGTCTTTGTCATGAAACCTTCAAATGTTTTATTTCATTCCCTTTCCTGTCCTTACCCCTCCTGTTAACTTCACACAGTGTGCGTACACATGCACACACATTCACATTTACACTCCCTGAAAGACACACATTCATTCCCAGGCACACACTTACTCCCTTATAAGGGAGATGGTCAGTATAAAGATGAGACAGGAGCCAGAGGTGAATGGTGGATGAAGGAGGGTTAAAAGATTATACGCAGATTCCACAAGGTAGAAGATTGTGGGTGGGTGGGGTGGGGGGGAGTGTAAGGCATTGACAGGCTGATGGTAGACAGAGGCAGGCAAATTGAAATAAAGTGAGAGGCAGATGGTGTGTGGTAGAGGAAAAGGAACTGATATTAGAGGGAAAAGTAAATGGCAGAGGGAACATCTGTGGTGCGGAGTTGTTGCAAAGATGAGTGATGGGGGTTCTGAAAGGGAGGGATGATAAAGGGGATAAAAATGAGATGATCAGGAGGGTACCACACATAGAAACATAGAAAACCTACAGCATAATACAGGCCCTTCGGCCCACAAAGCTGTGCACAACATGTTCTTACTTTAGAAATTACTGATGCACCATCAATAACTCGGAGACGGGAGGCGAACGATAGGCTTTCATCAGCAGCAGAAGTGACCACAACATCTTGGAGACTGAGGGAGGAGCAGTGCCTCCAATCGCCTTTATACAGGGGTCTGTGGGAGGAGCCACAGGAGCAGTCAGCAGGGGGCATGTCCAGACAGGTATATGTAGTTCACCACATTCACCCACCCCCTTTGTTTTAAAAGAGAGTTCCCATGGGGCGAAGTTTCTTACAAGTATATTTACAGGTTAAGTCTATCAGGTGGTCGAGTCTGTCGCTGCGATCTACGTAGCACCGGCTGTGATTGCACAGGTGCCGGTGGTGATTGCACCGGTGACGGTGGTTGTGCTGGCTCCAGCCTGACTTGAGGTGCCAGCCCGTCAGGTGTCAGTAATCCCTCATGCGTGTGCGTCGCGCCCGGTATGGGAGTGTCGTGAGGTGTCTGTGTAGGGCTTGGTGTGCGCAGTGTCTTGTGGGTATATACATTGGTGGGTACGGGGTCATAGTCACCGTGGAGTGTTCGGGGTAGGGGTCTGGTGCTCCTGCGGGCGCCAGGTTGCGGACGGAGACCGTGTCCTCCCGCCCATCAGGTAAGACCACGTAGGCATACTGGGGGTTCGCATGAAGAAGGTGAACCCTCTCGACCAGCGAGGAGTATTGATTGCTCCTCACATGTTTCTGGAGCAGCACTGGCCCTGGGGACGTCAGCCAAGCCGGTAGGGTGGTCCCAGTGGCAGACTTCCTGGGAAAAGAAAATAGGCGCTCATGAGGGGTGGCATTGGTGGACGTGCATAACAGGGAGCGGATGGAGTGGAGTGCCTCAGGGAGGACCTCCTGCCAGTGAGAGACTGGCAATCCCTTTGACCTAAGGGCTAAGAGTGTGACCTTCCACACTGTGGCATTCTCCCTCTCCACCTGTCCATTTCCCCGGGGATTATAGCTCGTGGTCCTACTAGTAGCAATACCCCTAGCCAGCAGGTACTGACGCAGCTCGTTACTCATAAATGAAGACCGTCTATCACTGTGGATATAGCAGGGATATCCGAACAGAGTGAAGAGCTGGTGCAGGGCTTTTATGACGGATGTGGTAGTGGTGTTGGGGTAGGGGATGGCAAAGGGGAACCGCGAGTACTCGTTGATTATGTTGAGAAAGTAGACATTGCGGTCAGTGGAGGGAAGGGGGCCCTTAAATTCAACACTCAGTCGCTCAAAGGGGCGGGTGGCCTTGATAAGTCGTGCCTTTTCAGGATGGTAGAAGTGCGGTTTGCACTCAGCGCAGACTTGGCAGTCCCTGGTCATCGTCCTGATGTCCTCAAGGGAGTAAGGCAGGTTCCGGGCTTTCACGAAATGGTAAAGTCGGGTGACCCCCCGGGTGGCAAAGATCTGCATGGTACAGCTGGTCGAGCTGCGTGCTGGCACACGTTCCCCGGGATAGGGCATCAGGCGGCTCATCGAGCCTTCCAGGCCGGTACAGGATGTCATAGTTGTAGGTGGAGAAATTTTATCATTTTTGATTTTGCCTCGCTGTTGGTTGCTGAACATGAACGCAACTGAGCGCTGGTCGGTCAGCAAGGTGAACCTTTTGCCGGCGAGATAGTGCCTCCTGTGCCTAATAGCTTCCACTATGGCCTGGGTTTCTTTCTCCACCGTGGAGTGCCGAATTTCAGGGCCTTGAAGGGTATGAGAAAAGAATGCTACCAGCCTTCCTGCCTGATTGAGGGTAGCAGCCAGCGCGAAGTCGGAGGCGTCACTCTGTACTTGGAAGGGAATGGTCTCGTCCACCACATGCATCGTTGCTTTGGCAATGTCCCCTTTAATGCGGCTGAAGGCCGCGCAGGCCTCGGCTGAGAGGGGAAATGCGGTGGACTTGACCAGGGGGCGGGCCTTGTCTGCATAGTGAGGGACCCATTGGGCATAATAGGAAAAGAAGCCCAGGCACCGTTTGAGGGCCTTGAGAGTGGTGGGAAGAGGGAGTTCTAACAGGGGGTGCATATGGTTGGGGTCAGGGCCAATGACCCTGTTCTCCACGACATACCCAAGGATAGCAAGTCGGGTGGTTCCGAACACACACTTGTCCCTGTTATAGGTGAGGTTAAGAGCTTTGGCCGCTTGGAAAAATCGTTGGAGGTTGGTGTCGTGATCCTGCCAGTCGTGACCGCAGATGGTGATGTTATCCAGATATGGGAACATGGCCTTCAGTTGGCACTGGTCCACTATCCGGTCCATTTTCCTCTGGAAGACAGTGACACCATTCATGACACCGAAGGGGACGCGCAGGAAGTGATAGAGCCTGCCGCCCGCCTCGAAGGCGGTGTAGGGGCGGTCCTGTGGGTGGACGGGGAGCTGATGGTAAGCGGATTTCAGGTATATGGTTGAGTACACCTTGTACTGAGCTATCTGATTGACCATATCCGCGATGCGGGGTAGGGGGTACGCGTCAAGCTGCGTGAACCTATTGATGGTCTGGCTATAGTCCACGACCATCCTATTTTTCTGCCCTGTCCAAACAACAACCACCTGGGCCCTCCAAGGACTTGTTCTTGGCTCAGTGATCCCCTCCCTGAGCAGCTGCTGCACCTCTGACTGAATGAAGGCACTGTCCCCCGCGCTGTACCTCCTGCTTTTAGTTGCCACAGGTTTACAGTCGGGGGTCACGTTGGTGAAACGCGGTGGGGAGGGATCTTGAGGGTGGAGAGGCTGCAAGTGGTGTCAGTAGCGCGGCCGTTGGCATGGTGCTGGGTGGGATGTATGGGTCGGTGTGTGCGTGTGGTCAGTAGCGGGGTATATGACGAAGTCCCACAAAACTGAGGATTTCTGACAGTGATTGGTGGGAGGGGCCCGTCATACTCCATTGTCACACTTTCCAGGTGGCACTGGAAGTCGAGCCCCAATAGCACAGGGGCACACAGTTGAGGCATGACCAGTAACGCAAAGTTCCGATATTCTGTGCCCTGCACCACCAATGTCGCTACACATCCCCCTGGATGTCTGTGGAATGCGATCCAGAAGCCATGGTGACCTTCTGGCTTACCGGCTGTGTCACGAGTCCACAGCTTTGCACCGTGTCCGGGTGAATAAAACTCTCAGTGCTGCCCGTGTCAAACAGGCAGCTAGTCCTGTGCCCCTCCACCAGGATGTCCATCATTGACCTTGCGAGCTGGTGTGAAGCGCTTTGGTCAAGGGTCACAGAGGCCAGAGTTGCATCGCCATCTAGGTGCCCGGTAAGCACCCATGGGTCGGAGGTGGGGCGAGGTGGTGCCGACAAAGATGGCCGCCCCCATGCCTCGCATGCGGCGGGCAGGCAAGATGGCGGTGACCAAGATGGCCACCCCCATGCCTCGCACGAGGCGGGCAGGCAAGATGGCGGAGACCAAGATGGGGACCCCCGTGATGAAGGCGTCTCTTACCAGCAGCTCTGCATGCTGTTCCGCCGTCAGTCCCCTGCAGTCGCAGGCCCGCATGAGTGTCTGTAGGGCCCGGACAGACTCAGCGCTTGACTCTCCGACCCGCTGCCGCCGTGTCACTAAGCAATGTCTTGCGTAGACGGTGTTCATCGGCCGCAGGTATTGTCTTTTGAGGGCATCCAATGCCCCTTGGTAGGTCGGCAGGGCCCTGATCAGAGAGTAGATCCGTGGACTGACCCTGGAGAGGAGAATTTTGTGCATCGTTGCCGGCTCGGTAACACGAATCTCTTCCAGGTACGATTGGAAGCATGCAAGCCAGAATTCAAAAGCGATGCTGGCTTCCGGAGATTGAGGGTCAATATCCAATTTGTTGGGTCGTAAAATGCTCTTCATGTTTTAAAATTGCTGCTAATAAAATTGATGCACCATCAATAACTCTCGGAGATGGGAGGCGAACGATAGGCTTTTATTAGCAGCAGAAGTGACCACAACATCTTGGAGACTGAGGGGGGGAGCAGTGCCTCCAATCGCCTTTATACGGGGGTCTGTGGGAGGAGCCACAGGAGCAGTCAGCAGTGGGGTGTGTCCAGACAGGTAATACACATAGTTTACCACAATTACCTAGGGTTACCCATAGCCCTCTATTTTTCTAAGCTCCATGTACCTATCCAGGAGTCTCTTAAAAGACCCTATTTTATCCACTTCTACCACCGTTGCTGGTGGCTCATTCTGTGCACTCACCACTCTCTTCGTAAAAATCTTACCCTTGGCATCTTCTCTGCACCTATTTCCAAGCACCTTAAAACTGTGCTCTCTTATGTTAGCCATTTCAGCCCAGGGAAAAAGCCTCTGACTATCCACACGGTCAATGCCTGTCATCATCTTGTATGCCTCTATCAGGTCACCTCTCATCCTTTGTTGCCCCAAGGAGAAAAGGCCGAGCTCACTCAACCTATTCTCATAAGGCATGCTCTCCCCAATCCAGGCAACATCCTTGTAAATCTCCTCTGCACCCTTTCTATGGCTTCCACATCCTTCCTGTAGTGAGGCGACCAGAACTGAGCACAGTACTCCAAGTGGGTTGACCAGGGCCCTATATAGCTACAATATTACCTCATGGCTCCTAAACTCAATCCCATGATTGATGAAGCCCAATGCACCGTATGCCTCTTAACCACAGATTCAAACTGTGTAGCAGCTTTGAGTGTCCTATGGACTCGGACCCCAAGATCCCTCTGATCCTCCACACTGCCAAGTGTCTTATCATTAATACTACTGTATATTCTGCCATTATATTTGACCTACCAAAATGAACCACTTCACACTTATCTGGGTTGAACTCCATCTGCCACACCTCAGCCCAGTTTTGCATCCTATTGATGTCTCGCTGCAACCTCTGACAGCCCTCCACACTGTCCACAACATCCCCAACCTTTGTGTCAACAGCAAACTTACTAACATGCAGTTTACTTTCTTCTCGGTCATTCTTGTCTGCAGCATTTCCTGTTGCAACTTGCCTTGAGAACTCTGATCAGTTTGCTTCTTTGGGGTTGGGAGAATGTCATCATAACCTTGCTAATTTCAGTTAAAGACCATGGAAAAGGCAGTCTTGGTAACCTTTCACTTCCTGGCACAAAGGTAGTAATGCTAATTATAGTGCAGCAGCTGCTTTCCTGACTCTGAGGTCAGCAAGATTAGGACTGAATTGTTGATTTATCTATAAAGCAACCAGGCTTGTTCAAGGATCTACGGCATGAAAGTGCTCTTAACTTGAAAGCATTTTCAACACACTGTGTTTGCATTCTTGTCTGTACCTACACGGTAAGGTGTCACACAGAGACCAGAAGCTTCCCTATAGGGCAGAAAGGGAAAGGGAACGAGTGTGAATTGAGCGAGCCACTGTTGCATATCTTTGAACAGATGGATTAACAGTGGTGTTAGCAAAGGCTTGGCAGGAGCTCATCAGTCCCCAGGCCAGGAATGGTGGGTGCCCAGTTGGAAAGACTTAGAGAAAGAAAGAACTTGGAACATAAATCAAATGGTAATGCAGGCACCAAAATTACATCTAGGGGCCCTGTAATGGAAGCTTTTAAACAAAAATGCTTATCTTCCTGTTTCTCCACTTATTATAAGTAATGGTTGATAGCATGCTGAAGTAAATGGACGATGATGTTCAGTAAAGAAGTAAAGCGGTGAGGATGTACAGTCCAAAGAACGATCGCATTTTCTTTAACTCTGTGTCTTTGTGTTTGGAACAAGGCATGATATTTTATTCAATAATACTGGCAACTGTACTTTTGACAAGTTTCCTATGTGATTTGGTGCTAATGTTAATGAATATTCAATTCCAGCTGCTGATTTAAAACAAATTGCTCTAGAAATTGTACTATTGTACTGTGCCTGTAAAATTGCATTATAATAACATTGCTGAGGGGAGAAATAAAGAAAAATGAGCACGGAGTACACTCCCATCACTGCCATTGGAATTCAATGGGGCTCAGTGCATTATGTGCACCGGGGAAGGTCTTTGATTCCGTGTCCACAAAGGCCTTTTCTTTTATTGCATCTGACACTGTAAAGCTTATGAAGGAAGCTGGTTCCATTATAGATTGTGTGAGTTTGAAAAAGATAACTGGGGACATTTTTGGATGTGGCTAGAGGATGATTTGACATGGCAATAGCAGTATAGAGGGAGCACAAAGAGAGGCTGGATAGAGTGGCATATTGATAGGGGAATGTATCAAGGCAATGTCAGAGGAAGTTATCTCACACTCCTTAACAAAAGACCCAGAAGAATCAGATCCTCTTCATCAAATACCAAAGCAGACTTCAACTTTCTGTGTACGGAACAGTTTTATGCAAATCATGTCAGGATGTACAGTAAAAAAAATGAATGCATGGCTGAGGAATTGGTGTGAGGGTTTCTGGATCATTGGGATCTTTTCTGAGAAAGGTACAGAAAGGATGTGTTACGCCTGAACTTGAGGAGGACCAATATCCTTGTGGGAAAATTTGCTTGAGCTATTGGGGAGGGTTTAAACTGGTTTTGCGGGAGGATAGGAACTAAGAATGATAGCAGAGTGGATGGGGCATTTGGTGTACAGGTAGATGCAGGGGTAAGGTAAATCTGTGAGGAAGGATAGACAGTTGATAGGGCAAAATTGCATTCAGTTGAACGGGTTAAAGTATGTCTATTTTAATGCAAGAAGTAACAGGAACATGGGTGATGAATTTAGAGCATGGGTCAGTGTAGTACATGTATCTATGAGGTTATTGGCATTACAGAGGCTTGGCTATCACAAAGGTTAGAATGGAGGTAAAAGAGGTGGAGGAGTGGCATTGCTAATTGTGGATAGTATCGCAGCCACAGATAAGGAGGACACTGTGGAGGGATTGTCTACTGAGTCAGTGTGGATGGAAGTCAAAAATAGGAAGAGTGCAAGAGCATGGAGTTATATAGAATGCCCATTCTCCATTTACAATTGGGACACTGAGGAAATTGGGAGGCAGATTCTGGGAAGGTGGAAAAACTACAGTGTTATGTCACAGGTGACATCAACTTCCCTGATATTGATTGGCACCTCCTTAGTGCAAAAAGTTTAGATGGGGCAGAATTTGTTAGGTATCCCAGAAAGGATTCCTGATCTAATATATATAAACAAGCCAACTAGAGAAGAGACCACATTGGACTTAATGCTAGGCAATGAGCCAGGTCAGGTGCTAGATCTCACAATGAGAGAGCATTTCACAGACAGTGATCACAACTCCCTGACCTTCACTATAGCCTTGGAGGGGGATAGGAGCAGCTAGCATGGGAAAGTATTTAATTGGGGGAGGGTGAATTATAATGCTTTTAGACAGGAACTGCGGAGCATAAATTGTGAACAGATGAACTCTGGGAAATGTACAACAGAAATGTGGAGGTTGTTTTGGGAGCACTCGCTTGGAGTTCTAGATAGGTTTGTCCCATTCAGGGAGGGAAAGGGTGGTAGGGTGATGGTTGACAAGAGATGTGGAAGACAAGAGAAATGAAGAGAAGAGCTTATTCAAGGTTGAGGAAGCAAAGATCTGACAGGGCTGTAGGGAGTTACAGGGAAGCAAGAATGGAGCTGAAGAATGGACAGGGGACCTAGAAGGGTACAATAGAAGGCCCGGTGAGAAGGATTAAGGATCACCCCAAGGCATTCTACATGTATGTAAAGAACAGGAGATGGCCAGATTAAGGGTAGGATTGATCAGAGATAGTACAAGAAGCATCTGTCTGGAGTTGGAACAGATAGGGAGGTCCTTAATGAAGACTTTGCTTCAGTATTCACCCATGAAAAGGACCTTGACTTTTGTGAGGATAGCATAAAACAGACTGATGTGCTTAAACATGTTGATTTTAAGAAAGATGATATGCTAGAACTTTTGGAAAACATTACGATAGATAAGTCCCTGGGGCTAGATGGGATATACCCCATATATCTTGACTCCATTGAAGTAGTGTTCCCTGAGATTTTTAGTTTTTAAGTAGACTTGTATCATCTCTTGCTAGCATTAGCTACTTTACTTAACTTTTGGAAGGACTTAAATCTAAAGCTTATTAAATTCAGTGCTTTTACCACAGGAGGATGAGAGATCCTGCATTCTCACTGTTTGAAAGCAGATGCTGAACAATGCTGCTCCTGCTGTTTTGTATATCGCAATCTGAGAAAGCATGTCGTATTTGCAGTGTGGCAGCCTTCCTTATTGGACATGCTGCAAGGGTCCTAGTTGCTACTGAAATTAGCATTGTTTTAGCAGGAGATCCATCTCACTGGAAAGAGGGCATGTTATGTAAAGAAAACGGCAGTGTTGGAGGGGGGATGCGGTTAAAGGATGACACAATGAGTAGAAGGGGTTGTGCCTAAGGATAGTAGTTAAATTTAATTTCAATCAAAGGATGCCTACTATAGTCATGATCCCAGCACGTGGTTGGGACCTAAACTAAGAAAGGCTGCAGGAAATTTCAATCATGTCTCCAAGAGAAAGGCAGACATAATGATCTTTGACTAGTTTTTAAACAACTGTTAACTATTTTAAAAGAAAATCTTAATATTTCCTTCTCCTTTCCAATTTTTATCCATGTTCTATACTATTGTCAATTGAGCATTCCAAGGCCATCCTGTTCTGGCCCACTTGAGCTCCCTGATGCAGAGTCTCAACTCAAAGCGTTGGCAATAACCTTTTCTCCCACCGATGCTGCTTGACCTGCTGACTTCCTCCGGCAGATTATTTTTCTTTAACTGCAGATTCTGGTATCCGCAGTCATGTATATCCCTATTCACTGGTATAGTTGGTCCAGTATAGCGTATTGTGGAACAAAAATGTTTTTTGTTCTTGCAACAGTAGATCTTTTATAAATTGAGTAACAAACGAAGTCTCACGTAATGAGCAAATTGATATTTTGACTAATTTACTAAGAAGCAATGGTTAGGTAAAGCACAGCCTGGCTTAAAAAATATAATTGTATGATTGATTTAGGGAAATGTCAAATAGGAATCAAAATCTGTATAAAGAGTTTTTGTTTAATCCAGTGAAGAGGAGGAAAAACATGAAGTACAGATGAGATTAGTCACCAGATATATACAGAATGCAGGGAATGTGTCCGAATCCCACAGTTTGCACCACATGTTCATATAATTCAATGTCAGAATAGCAACTATTTTTGTCACTTTATTTCCATCCTCTTTATGATAAATTTGGTTATTTTGAATGGAGTCAACAGTAAAGAATTCCAGTCTGAGAACAGCATGAGAATAATTGAGCTTTTGCTGCATTGGTATTGCTACAGGTTCTTATATAATCACAATAATCTTGTTATTATAATCACAATAATATCATCCATTGGTCCATAAACACATGAAAATACACACAATGTGCTAGAGGAACTCAGCAGTTCTGACTGTGTCTATGGAGGTGAATAAACAGTTAACGTTTCAGGACTCTGTCGGGACTAGAAAGGAAGGGTAGAGATGCCAGAATAAGAAGGTGGGGGGGGGGGGGGACAGAGTGGAAGGTGATAGGTGAAGCTGGGTGGGTGGGGGAAGGGGGATGGATTGGTGGAAAACGTAAAGGGCTAGAGAACAAGAAATCTGGGACCACGGGAGAAAGAGAAGGAGGAAGGGCACTGGGTGAGATGATAAGCAGGAGAGGAGAAGAGAAAAGGTAAGGAGGGGGCAGTGTGAGGAATTGAAGAATAAGTGGGGGGGGAATTACTGTAAGTTGGAGAAATCAATGTTCATGCCATCAGGTTGGAGGCTACATGACCACATAATGTTTGAGAAGGTGTTTCCTTGGCAGCTGCTTAGTAAGTGTTTTATAAGTTAGGCACTGCAAGAAACTTTATTAACAATTACAACTAAACAAGTTGTTTAGCCTGTAGAAAAATAACAGAATTTTATGCCAGTAATTCAAATAGTTGCCCCCTCAACCTTCTCTGCCTGTCTGCAGGCTGATGTGGCCAACCGCACCAATCTTCTCTCATCTTACTCAACTTCAGTTAGATGTTTGGATTAGCCTGATTCCATTCATTCATATCCATCAGTTGAAATGATACTCCTCACACTGCTCTGTTGTATCTGTGCTTTCTCACCACCACCTTCATCTTCATTTATCTTTGTCGCCTTTCTGTAACTCATTCAAGTGCTTCCCCTTGGTGATGTGGAAGAACAGCATCATTTTCCACAGGTAAGCTGCCCACACTCAACTCCAGCTTACTGCTCTGTAATTCCCTTCACTGCCACTGAATTGTTAGACTCTCTAAATGATATTCAAAACTGGATGAGCAGAGATTTTCTCAAAGTTGAAGCTAATGCGCCCTCATCTCTTACTTCTCTCATACGTTATCACTGTGACTTTTTCAATGTGATCACATCCATTCGATCTTTTAAATCCTTTCAAAGAAAACTTCCAACTACTTAACACAGACAAGAAAAATTTGCAGATGCTGGAAATCTGAGAAACACACAGAAAATGCTGGAGGAACTCAACATGCCAGGCAGCATCTATGGAAAAGAGTGCAGTTGACGTTTTGGGCCAAAACCCTTTGGTAGGACGGAGTTCCTCCAGCATTTTCTGTGTGTTCCTCGGATTTCCAACATCTGCAGATTTTCTCTTGTTTGTGATTGGATTACTACACTGTGAAGTCTCTTCCAGGGATGTCTACCCTGAACAAGTTTAAATCCTACCTTTGATGGGAGTTCAGTGAAACCTTCTCTCACTGCTTTCCCCTGTGACCCCTGCTGCTCCAGTCCTGCCAAAGGGTTTCAGCCCAAAACGTCGACTGTATTCTTTTCCATAGATACTGCCTGGCCTGCTGAGTTCCTCAAGCATTTCGTGTGTACTGCTCCCAACTACTTAATTTCTTTACTGAGTCCTGATGGATCTTCCCAATGAAAACTATCACTATCAGGGAAGATTTATATTTTTATTTTACAAGCGTATCCACTTTTTCTTTTTTAAGACCACTGAACACAATGTTATCGCTTAATATATGTGCAATTTAAATGTCATGTCATTGACCTGGAATGCTGTCTCTGATATTTCCCACAGTACTGATTGAATTGCTGAGTTTTGCTAGTTATCTTTGTTCCATATTTCTAGAGTTGACAGTAATTTGCATGGTAAATATCCAACCTTTCTCATAGAACTTTAGAAATAATTCAAGGTGAGGAATGAAAGCCATTTTCTGTGAATTTAAAATATTTCTGTGTCCACTGTGTGGTGTAATGCCTCCAACAGGTGCCATTTCCTCTTCACTTCTTATTCAGCATTACCTTCCTGACTCCTGGTTTGCACTCCCACCTGCATTAGCACTTAACACTCCCTTTTCACGATGGCTTCCCGTCCAGCCACAAGAGATGCCACAACTACTCTTTTACCTCTTCTTTCCACACACACACAAACAAACACAGAGCCATTCACTTGCACTTCTTCTAATCTAGTGTACTGGATTCGGTACTCATGATGAGAAACAAGATGCATGATGTGTGACTGTTTTGTAGAATAGAAGAACCTATTGAGGGACCCATGAGTTTCCAACTTTCCTTAACTTTAACTCTCTATTCAATTTTACTTTGATCTCTCAGTTCTAACAAATCCCAATGTAAACTCAAGACCAAAAAATTGATTCTGGACTTCAGAAAGGGTAAGGCTAGAGAACACACATCGAGGGATCAGAAATGGAATGATTGAACAAATTCATGTTCCTGGGTGTCAACATCTCTGAGGATCTATCCTGGGCCCAATATATTGACACAGTTACAAGAAAAACAGGACAGTGGCTAAACTTCATTAGGAGTTTGAGGAGATTTGGTATGTCACCAAAGATACTTGCAAGTGTCTACAAATGCACCGTGGAAAGCATTCTAACTGGCTGCATCACCTCTTGGTATGGTAGGGTGGGGTGGGGGTGGATAGGCACGCACTGCACAGGATCAAAATAAGCTGCAGAAAGTCGTGAACTTAGTCAGCTTCATCATGGGCGCAAGAAGGAGTGAAGCCTCAGAAAGACAGCATCCACCACTATGGACCCCCATCATGTCCTCTTCTCATTGCTACTATGAGGAAGGAGGTACAGGAGCCTGAAGGAACACACTCAGTGATTCAGGAACAGCTTCAGCCCCACTACCATCAGATTTCTGAATGGACACTGCACCCATGAAAACTATCTCACTGCTTTACCTTTTCTCAATTTGCACTACTTATTTAATTTTGCTTTTTTAATATATACATATTGCAATGTACTGCCGCTGCACAACAGATTTCATGACATATGCCGATGATATTAAAACATGATTCAGATTCTGATGGCATCTGTTTTTCATTCAATGTTTTTCAATGATGAAGTAATTGTTAGTGGAAGTATCATTGGCAGGTCAAGAAGGTGCCGAGCTGTGGTGTCTGGCAATGTCAGGGCTTGGACTTACTTTTACAGTAGGTTCATAGGGATGACTTTAGGACAGCAGGTTAGTGTACAGGGCCAAGGATGTGGGGGAGTTAAAGTCAGGGGTGGTAAATGATGGATTCTGAGTCAAGCTCGAAGCTCTCTGTAATCATACATCAGTGATCTTGAAGTCAACTTGGCAGCTGGTCGTGGTGTGTGTGCTGGTTGTTAACACAAACAGCGTATTTCACTCTATGTTTCAATGTACATATAAATAAAGCTGAATCAAAGAATAACAGCACTTAATGATGCTAAACAGAAGTAGAACTAATATTACCTTACATATAATAACTGAGGCAGCAATTTCCAATACTTGTGCCAATGATTAGGAGCTAAACAGAGAACTGAGTCCAGGAACATAGTACAGATGTTGGTGACAATAAGAATAAACATGTGAGGGGCAGTCTGGCAGGAGAATGTGGTAACACGAATTGGATTGAAAGAGGGGTAATGTCAAAAGAATATTTAATATCAATGAAGATGGTAAAGAGATTGAGGGAGTACATTTGTTGTAACCGGGATTGTAGTGAAAATCATTGATCATTTTAATAGCAGCCACAGATAGATGTGGAATGCTCTAAACACATGGAAAATAGCAGATAAGTAAACAGATTTAGGGTGCTGGGCCTTGGAACTAAATGGCTAAGTTCAGTTTGATTAGGGTTATCTCTGTGGCTCAGCCAAACTTGGCTTAGAATATTTGAAACAAAGAGAATGGCCAGGGATACAATATAGAGATCTAAATTACTAAAGAAGACAGTGCAAAAACATATTACCCAGAGTGTTCTCAAGGTATTGAGAAATAGGATGAGAAAGTTGAATCTCCACAAAAAGGTTCCGCTTTGTTACAGATCATCACATGCTCTATCAGCCTGCTGAGATATCAGAATTATATTGTGCTGAAATTTTGAATTATTTCCTTTCGTACTTAACAGGAGATTGTTTTCTTTTGCAGGTGATTCAGTCAGCAATCCACCCTTCATCCATGACAACACAGTTTACAGTAAGATATTTCAGATCCTGTACAGGAATGAGGAGATCGTGGTGAACAGTTCCAGTCTCTTCAGAGTTCACCTCTTATTGGATGGAGAAAGGGTGAGTTATTTTATTGAAAACATTGCCCTTGATGACATTGTAAAGGGAGAGATGACTACTTGCATAATTTATAGTGGTTTCATTTAAAAGAAAGAAAAAACAATATTGGCATAATTGTAGGCTTATGGTTCAAAGTTCAAAATAAATTTATTATCGAAGTACAAATGTGTCACCACATACTATCCTGAGATTCATTTTCATAAAGCATTGGTATTTTTTTTACAATCAGATTGCAAATTTACCCCATAATGTTCAAAATAAAATCAGAAAATGATGGGAAAACTGCGGGTCTGGCAGTATCTTTGGATTGAGAAGCAGAGTTAATATTTCTGGTTAATGAGCTTCCATTAGATTTTTAGCATGTGCAATTTTCTGCATTTCAACTCTAGTATTCTCTTTAGAATTCATTTTCTAAATAAATGGCAGAACTATCATTGTAATGTCTTGCTTGACTAACTCAGTATAAACTTTGAAACATAACAGCCTAGAAATTGGAGTTTATAAAATCCAGTTTGATGCACAAATTATGCATGAAAGCATTTAACACATGTTTAACACAATAATAACAATAATGTCTGTCACTGATTGGTTCAGGCACCTTTTAGCATGATACACCATAGACGACCCGTCACTTCCCCAGCTCATTTGTGCATGGGATCACATCGTAAAAATGTGTGATAAATCTCTATCTGATGGACATAAAATAATTCATTCAATTTTCATTTATATCCACAGAGAAAGGATCATAAATGTTGGTATAGAGATGAAAATTAAAGGGAATTTTTTAAAAACTTGCTTATGCTGGAAATCTGAATTAAAAACACTGAATGCTGAAAGCACTCAGCAGCAGGTCTGTGTAAGTGGAAACAGGTAATGAGATAAGGATCAGCCTTACTTGCTATATGTACATTGAAACATACAGTGAAATGGGTTGCTTGTATCCGAGATGTACTTGGGGTAGCCTGCAAGTGTTGCCATGCCTCTGGCACTAATAGAGCACACCCACAACACACTACACCCATGTCTGTGGAATGTCCATGGGAAGAACTCAGAGCACCCAGAGGAAACCCACACAGTCACAGGGAGAATATGCAAAATTCTTACAGGCTGCAGTGGGATTTGAACCCTGATCGCTGGTTCTGTAAAGCATTACTCACACTACTCTGCTACTGCATTGCCCACACAGAATTGAGCTTTCAGATCCAAAGCCCTGGAATTGTTCTGAAAACAGGATTTCAGACCTGCAACATTAACTCATTCTCTTTCCACAGATGTTGCCTGAGCTGTCTGCTCTATACTGTATATTTCACATATTATTGCTGGGTCTCACGGTACTGATTGTATCTGAGCACAGCAAAGATTGGTGTGGGGAGGTGAGTTCATGCCTCACAGGGACAGTGGTCTGCTCTTGTGATGAGAGTGACCTCCCCACCCCCTAACTATTAACCTGTGCTCCTCCCCCTTCTGTATCTGCTTACTTCCATGACAGCCCTCTCTATTACAGCTCTGGCTGCCCAGGAATCTGCTCCTTCAATCATTGACTTACTCCCATGGAACTGGGCAGCAAAAGATGGATGAAGGTGCCACTTTGAATAGTGCAGGTCAAGGTTTAATATGGTGATCAGCATGAAAACCTCCCTACACACGTAAAATGCCGGAGGAACTCAGCAGGCCAAGCAGTATTTAAGGAAGAGAGTGCAGTTAACATTTCAGGCTGTGACCCTTCGGCAGGACTGGAGGAAAACTTGCTGAGGAGTAGATTTAAAAGGTAGGGGGGGAGGAGAGAGAAACACAAGGTGATAGGTGAAACCTAAAGGGGAGGGATGAAGTAACAAATTGGGAGGTTGATTGGTGAAAGAGATACAGGGTTGGAGAAGGGGGGGGAGGTGTCTGATAGAAGAGGATGGAGGGTCATGGAAGAAAGGACATGGGGAGGAGTACTGGAGGGAGGTGATGGGTGGGTAAGGAGAGGAGGTGAGGGAGGGAAAAGGTGAAGTTTGAGAAATCAATGTTCATGCCATCAGGTTGGAGTATAAGGAGTTGGAATATAAGGTTCATCCAACCTAAATGTGGCCTCATCACAACTGTTGAGGAGGCCATAGATTGACATACTGGAATGGAAATAGGAAGTGGAACTAAAATGGGTGGCCACCGGGAGATCCTGCTTTTTCTGGTGGACGGAGTTGGGGTGCTCAGTGAACTGGTCTCCCAATCTGCGTTGGGTCTTAACGATATACAGGAGGCCACACCAGGATAACCGGACATGGTATATGACCTCAATAGACTCACAGGTGAAGTGTTGCCTCACCTAGAAGGACTGTTATACTCTCTTGTCCATTCGTCACCCCCATTGATCTCCCTCCTGGCATTTATCCTTGCAAGTGAAACAAGTGCTACATCTGCCCCTACACCTCCTCCCTCACTACCATTCAGGGCCCCAAACAGTCCTTCCATCTGCAGATTTTCTCTTGTTTGTGAAAACCTCCCCAGCAAGTGTAAACTTTTCCAAATGTGCTATTTTTGGATGTCTTTGGATTGGCCATTGCTCAATGTGTGGAAAAGGATTTGAAGCTTTATCCACTGACTGACTGCTTCTGCCTCACCTTTAAATGTCCTTCACTTTCTTTAAAGTAGCACAGCCTGTATACAGGCAGACTCAAATTCACTTCTGTTTCCGTTTCTTCTGGTCTAAAAGACTGTTCCCTGAGGTGGACAGAAGAATTCAGCACACTTTGCTCATTCCGCTCTTTACTCTCTCTTGCTTCTGCTCCCCAGAGTAGATTCTGTGAATCTATAATATTGTGTATTGGAATATCATTGTCCAGCATTCCTTCAGCAACTGTTAAGTCATAAGAAGTGTTCCTGTATTTGCTTAAAACAACTTGAATAGTAAGTGATAAAAAAGTACTGAAAATTGCTCGATGTTTTGCTGAAAATCTGTTTTATGAAATTCTGTTTTATTTTTAAATGATACTTTGACAGTTTCATGGAAGTCATTTTAGTAATGAATTTATATTAAGAGAGCTAAAATAAAGCAATTTTATCAGTGTGATAATCTGCCAGATTGCTTTGGATAATTCAGCCTCCTCAGGCGATTGGTTTTTTAACAGTTTCATTTTAAGTGCTAGGTGGTCTCATGAGATCTCTATTTCCACCTACTCCTCACTGTGGGGTCCCTTTCATCCTGTGGAGAAACTCATCTGCTGTCTTCAGACTCCAGATATAACCTTATAATTTGTAAATCAATTCAAAAGTGATTTCAGGTAAACAAGGAAGAATCCTGATGTATCCAAGTAATTAGTCCATTAATGTATATTCACAAACTTTAGGGAAATCTAGAACAAC
Organism: Hemitrygon akajei; assembly: GCF_048418815.1. NCBI lineage: Eukaryota > Metazoa > Chordata > Chondrichthyes > Myliobatiformes > Dasyatidae > Hemitrygon > Hemitrygon akajei. The sequence goes on from NC_133124.1 coordinate 97,137,118, forward strand.
TGAATTGAGTGTATGCAGTCCAGGAGAACCATCTGAGGGATCTTTCGTTGTAAATTCAAGTGTTATTTAGGGGAACAATAGTTTATCCTATGGATACAGCAAGGGAGTTGTTGGAGTTAATCAGACAAGGTTGCAAATGGAAATATCAATTATAGAGGCAACAACGCAAGTTTATTAAAAACAAGCCCTTCTGTTGCTTTTCAGTTCTCCACAGTTGGAAACCTCCAGAGGTTTTATTTTACAATATTTTCTCTTCCTATTCTTTTGCATTTAATGTTTCCAGTTCTGCTTCATGTTGGCCTAAAAGTGAGGACGACAGTTTGCATTTGATAATGGCCATTGTTCATTAGATGCCCATCACAAATAAAGACACTTGTTGATTCTCCTCTCTGTACATTCTAGTGTCATCTTCTTTCAGATCCCAGCTGTAGGAGATTTGCCACTGCCACAGAGAATATGAAATCTCTCTGCTCTGGACAGCTCCTTACGTCGTTCACTGGCGTATTTCTTTCTAAATCATCAGAGAATACTAGTGATTCTGCAGGTACTGGAAATCCAGAGTAACATGCATATAATCCTGGAGTAACTCTGCAGGTCAGGCAGCATCTATGGAGAGTCAACATTACAGTCTGAGACCCTGCAACACCTGATGAAAGCTCTCAGCCCAAAACCTTGACTCTTTATCACTTTTCATAGATGCTGCCTGACCTGCTGCGTTCCACCAGCATTTTGCACGTGCAGATCCTGAGTAGATCTTCCTTACTCTCTGAACACAAAAATAAATGAGCGGCATGGTAGCATAGCGGTTGGCGTAACACTTTACAGTGCCAGCGGCCCAGGTTCAATTCCCACCCTGTGACTGTGTGGGTTTCCTTCGGGTGCTCTGGTATCCTCCCACAGTCCAAAGCTGTATCATGTAGTGGGTTAGTTTGTCCTGTGATTAGGCTAGGGTTAAATAGGTGAGCTGCGGTGCAGCTCATTGGCTCTGAGGGGCCTGCCTATTCCATTCTGTATCTCCAAGTAAATGAATACATTGCTAAGTTGTATTCAATAGCAAGTGTTTTCAGGCCAAAAACCCGATATCCTGTGACTTTCAGCAGAATAATTGGTATTGGTTTTATTTTGTCACGTACCAAGATACAATGAAAGTCTTTGGTTTGCATGTTATCCATACAGATCAGTTCTTCACACTGGTAGAACGAGGTGATGCAGGGTAGGGGTCAGGATTTAGAGCAGAAGACGTTCAGCTGCTGATTCGATCATTGCTCAGTGAGGATGGTCTAACACTGCACTGCTTATTGAAGTAATGACGCTTTTTGAATTTTTTTTCTACTTTAGTGTTGTTTGATTGATCGGGCCACTTGCTGAAGATGGTGTTATCATAGTTTAGGAAAACTGACAAAAACAAACTTCCTACTTTTTTATATAAACTACTATTTAAAATGAATTTGTCAGTTGGAATGATGTAGTTATTGTGCAAGACATCTCAAATATTTTAATAGCTACATGTCTCCTGTGGTGTTGAAATGGTAAATCAGGTGCATTAAGACAGGTGTAATATTATGGCTATAATATGGTGTGTTTCTGACTGTATGACTATAATATTCTGTGTTTCATATGGTGAGTGAAATCCATATTTCTAAGTAAACACAAAAATCTCTTTGAACTTGAGAATAATTTAGTTAAGGGACATTGCAGACTTAAATTATAGAATGGTTTCAGGTTGTGGCTGAAAAGTACCTGGTATTTTCTGATTGGTTTAATGAGCAATATAATGTGCTGCTTAGAATCTGTGTGGTCTTACTGCTTTGATAGCAATCCATAAATAGAAAACTTCATTTTTGCAGATAAGAATGGGTTTCATTTAAGTTGCTTCTGACTGGCCTGTTGCTGCAGGTACAACCAAGACAGATGAATGTCATTGCTTGATAAAGGAACACTTGAAACAAACAGTGAACAGATTGAGATTTTTTTTTCTGGAACCTATTAAACAATTTCTTCTCTGCCAAGGCAAATCTCATTAGAATCACAAATGTGAAACATGGCATGTCTTGAAGATTATAGGTCTATCTTACTCAAGTCTCATATGGTCTTAATTTAACAAATTAGCCTTTGGAAACTTCCTTTCGCATCTTGTCCTTCTTTAAAGTGAAGCCTCCAACCTTTCTTTCTTTTAGGTAACAACTTTTCTTTGTTCTTTTCCCCGCAAAGTTATTGATAATATTCTGCTGATTATCTTCTAAGCTATCATCACTTATTCTGCCGGAGCTCATCAAACCCCTGTACAAATGACTTGTTCATCCAATCCTCAAGACCACAGAAATAAATACCTATTATAATTTCTGAACCATATTTCTCAGTGTCTGAACCTTCAGTGTTTTTCTTGTTCAGAACCAAAATAGTCAAAGATGAAGCGGCAAGTTGGATATATGTCCTCACATTAAAAATGAAATTGCCATACATTGTAAATGTATTAGTCCATCCACCCAAACAGTAGGTTAGTGCCAGTAAATCGTGGGCATGATTTTTTGGTGCCAGAAGCATGGCGACACCTGTAGGCTGCTCCCAGCACTATCCCCAAATTGAGCTGATCGTCAATGCAAGTGATCCACTTCACTTAATGTTTCGGTTGTACAGCATATGTGACAAATAAAGCTGGTCATTCCCATTATCATGGCTTTGGAGAGAGTGCTGAAGAAGTTTTCCAGGATGCTGTTTGGATATGAAGGTTGTACAAACTTGTGGTTGTTTAATCTGGTATGGAGAGGCAGGGAGGAGATCTGATAGAGGTTTATACGTTTGGGATAGTCAGTGGACAGCCACTATCTTTTGCCCTGGAATGAAATGTACAGTATATTACCAGAGGGCAGACGTTTAAGGTGGGAGAGGATAAGTTGAAAGAATATGTGTGTGACAATTTTTAAAAAAAATTTGTTTTTTTTTAAAACACGGAGAGTGGCGGGTGCTGGAATGCACTGCCTGGAGTAAATATAATAGAAGTGTTCAAGAGGCTCTTCGACAGGTACATGAACGTGCAGCAAATGGTAGAGTATGGATATTGTGTTCAGCAGAAGTGATTAGTTGGGTACTTGATTACGAATTTAATTAATTTGGCATAACATTGTAGGCTGAAGAGCCAATTTAATTAAATTAGTAATCAAATGCTCAACTAATCACTTTTGCCTACACAATGCTGTACTGTTCTCTGTTCTATCAACTTTTTATCCAAGTCATTTATATTTATCAAAACAACAGAGGGCCCAGTTTGGATTCCTGTGGAACATCACTGACCTCCAGCTAGAATAATCCCCCTTGATCACTATCTTCTGTTAACAAGCCAATTGTGAATCCAAATAGCCAAGTTATCATGGATCCCACATGCCATGTAGAACCTACCATGTAGGACCTTATCAAACAGGCTACAAAAATCCATCTACACAACATCCACAGCTTTAAACTCACCTATCAAATTGGTCATCTCCTTGAAAGAATCAATCATGTTATTATAGGCATGACTTCAAATTCAAGTTCAAACTAATTGTCATCTGACTCTACATATATTCAAACAAATGAAACAACATTCCTCTGGACCACAGTGCTCCCACAAAACGTATAACATACACTGCACATAAAGCAAAATATTACCATAAGTAAGTTAATAAAATAAATATCTCAAAATGCTTGTAGTACATGCACAGTTAAACAGCTCACTGTCCTAGTGACGAGACCTTGGTGGTGACAGGGTATTCATTAGTCTCACAGCTGGAGGGATGAAGCTATTACCGAGTCTGGCAGTTCTAGTCCTGCTGCTTTTGTACCTCCTTCCTGATGGTAGTGGGTCATCGATTGTGGGATCCATGGTAGAGATCCTCAATAATGCTTTGGGCCCTTCATCTGCAACGCTCCCAGTAAGTAAGAGTATAAAGACCACAAAATGTAAGAACTGAATTAGGCCATTTGGCCGATCAAGCCTGCTCTGCTATTTCATTACAGCTGATCTATTTTCCCCTATCAACTCTATTCTCCTGCCTTCTTCCTGTAACCTTTCACGCCCTGATTAATCAAAAGCCTATCAACCTCTGCCTTAAATACAATGACCGAGCCTGTAGTAATGAATTCCACAGATTCACCACCCTCTGGCACAAGTTGTTCCTCATCTCCATTCTAAAAGGACGTCTTGTTTGCCTTTCCCCTCATTATCTTCATATAGGATGTCCTGAAATTCTACTTAACTCCACCTTGTCAAAGACTTTTCATGGCCCCTCCTGGCACTCCCAATTCCCTGTGGAGTTCTTTTCTAGCTTCTTTATAACCCTTAGGGGCCTTTTTAGCTTTTTAGCTTCTTAAACCTTAACCCTTTTCTTTTTCTTCTTGACTAAGTTATCCACCTCTCTCACAATCCGAAGTTCCCTTGCTTTGCCATTCTTCTCCTTCTGTTTTAATAGAATATACTAGCCTAGTACTCCGTGTAGTTGCTCCACATGTCAGATGTGAAATTACCCAAAACAGTTGTTTCCAATTAAGTCCTTCTCTGAAAAGTCGCACAGTCGGTTGCTAACTCTTACGCAACAGCATTAGTGTGATTTGAATCCAGAAAGATCTTGTTGGATGCAGCAGCATTGTAAAGTAGCTTCCATCACTTGGATACAGGACATACACAAAAAACATCATCAATTCTTAAAGCCACAATGTCCGTAACATGCAGACACCAGGAGGAGAGTTCCAGGAAACAGTAGTTCCATACATGTATTTCTGTTCCTCTTCCCATAAGCTGAATTTCTGTCAGGAATTCACTTGCTATAAAAAGCTAAATAAATATTGTTGCACCGATTCCCCACTGAACATGTGTTTATATATACTGAAGGAGAATAAGATTGTTCTGGAGTTAATTTCTGAGAATAACAAACAATATTAATGGTAAAAACATATGGCTTCTTGATTCTCTTCACTTTAAATAAATGTTGATTTCTCCTTGTAACACACCATGGTACATTTATTACCCCCCCCCCGCCCCCCACCAGTGGAAGTTGATACATTGCGATAGTGGAGGTAGAAATTGTTGTTTAAGATTATTCTGTTTTTTTATTTTGGTGAACATCTTTGAGCTGGTAATCTTGATTGACAGTCATTTAGCTGTGTTATGGTGGCTTTCACATGTGCTGTATCACCACCAGCTTTCAAAATGTGGCAGAGAAGTGGAGGAGATTTACTGAATATTTTGACTGAATTATGCTAGGACAATTAAGTTCGAGCAGAAGACAGAATGATTCCAAGCAGGACACTTCTTACAAGCTTATTCCAATTTATTAGACTGGGATGAACTAAATTACTTCCAGGAAACCTTCTCAATATTGCCAACAGACTTATGAATGGTCCATGAACCAATGAATCTTATTCCTTTGCATTATTTATTTATTTCTGTAATTTATAGGTTTTTATGTCTAGGTACCATACTGCTACTGCAAAACAACACATTGCACATCATGCATTGAATAATTCTGATCCTGATTCTGAACAATAAAAAAAACATTTTCAAAAATATAATTGAAGTAAACACCAGCGAATTCTTGAAAAAAAGGTAGACCAATGTTGTGAAAACTCACCAAGCAGGTTAGTTCCATCTGGTTCCATCAGAAGAAATGTACAAGGACAGACTTTTGTTTGGAATTGCATTCTTGAGAGTGTGAAAAAGAATAGAGAAAACAGGTGAGATTTGTCATGCAGTAGAAAGTATGGAAATTCAGCATAGAGCAATGAGTAATCCAACAGGACAGGATGTAAGCAAAATATGCCAATGTAAGGAAATTGCTAGTGGTGCAAAAGCAATCTGAGAATATGGAAGAGTTGGCCTTCTGGAAAGGAGGCAAGTTTTGCAGAGAGCAAGATATCCTGAATTTGGTAAAGCGTAACATGCAGAAAGTACAACCAGTTTGCAAAAGGAAAAGAAAATGCTATGAAAAGGAATGGGTATAGACAGCCAATCTGTACTAATGATGAGGAATCAGGAACAGGATTGACAGCTTTAGTTACCACTGAGGACAGAGCTTCCAATTTGGGATTGTGATGAATATGTTACACAATTCATAGATATAGTAATCTGGTGCAATGTAATTCCAGTTTACTCACATGAGGAAGCAGTCAAAGAACTTAGGTTTTGCAAGGTGGAAAGATTTGAACTACAATTATACACTCAGTGGCCACTTTACTAGGTACAGGAGTGGAACACTGAGTTCATCTGCTGCTGCAGCTCATCCACTTCAAGGCTTGTCACGTTGTGTTCAGAGATGCTCTTCTTCACGCCACGAAGGTATCAGGCCATTATCTGCGTTACTGTCACCTTCCTGTCGGCTTAAAACAGTCTGGCCATTCTCCACTGACCTTTCTCATTAACAAGGTGTTCTCACCAACAGAACTGCTAGATTCTGGATGCCTTTTGTTTTTTGCACCATTCTCTGTAAACTCAAATGTTCATTTTATTAAAGTATGTACACAGAATACAATCCTGAGATTCGTCTTCTCAGACAGCCATGAAATACAGAAAAACCATGGAAGTTATTGAAATCCTCTTCCAACACAAAAAAGAAAATGAAAACTCAGAAACCCCAAAACCCCCAAACCCTCGCTCACATACAAAACAAACAGATCACCCTCCCAGACATAGCAGCTAAAACATCAACCCCTAACCCCCAAGCCCTTCCCACACAAAAAAAACTATAGAGAGGTTCTATTTCTGCAATGGACCCCTACCATTAACCAAAGGGTCAACCAAAGAGTTGAACTGCATGTGCATGTAACGAGAGCTGTGTAACTCATCTCCTTCTACCTTAAGCCATGAACTTAATAATCATCCCTGCTGTGGACACTTTCTGGAGGTCCAAGATCCCAATGCTCCATGACCGCTGGACTAAGTGTGTAAATGTAGGAGGGGACTATGTTGAAAAATAAATGTGCTAGGTTTTCTAAAATTGGCTCCCTCTACCTTGGGCAACAAACTTATCAATCACCCCTGGTAGTAGATAACAAGTCAGGTGCATTTTAAGCTTGAGGATTTACTACTTTAAAATCTCTGCCTATTTTATCAGAGATATTATAAAAATAATGTTAAGAAAGCACCATTAGCTGGAGTCTAGACCTGTGTTAAATGACTAATAGCCATTAATCAAGTGATGTTTAAAGCAAAGAAGCCCTGACACAATTGGAAAACTTAAAGCAGGATGCCAAATCAGACTAAATGAAATGGCAGTAGTACACACAAAATGCTGGAAAAGCTCAGCAGGCCAGGCAGCATCTATGGAAAAGAACAAACAGCTGATGTTTCAGGATAAGACGCTTCATCAGGACTGGAAAGGAAGTGAAAGTGGGGGGAGGGGAGGGAGAAGTAGAGATGGCAGGTGTTAGGTAAACCAGGAGAGGGGGAGGGGTTGAAGTAAAGAGCTAGGAAGTTCTTTGGTGAAGGAGAGGAAGGGGAAATCAGGAGAGTATAGAAGACCATGGAACAAAGGGAAGGGGAGGAGCACCAGGGGGAGTTGATGGGCAGATAAGAAGATAAGGTGAGAGAGGGAGACAGTAATGAGGAATGATGAAGCAGTGGGGGGGTGGATAACTACTGTAAGGTCAAGAATTTGATGTTCATGCTATCAAGTTGGAGTTCATCTTTGCTTTCCAGTCTGATGAAGGGTCTTGGCCTGAAACGTCAACTGTTTAGTCTTTTGCATTGATGCTGCTTGGCCTGCTGAGTTCCTCCAGCATTTTGTGTGTGCAGCTTTGGATTTCCAGCATCTGCAGAGTTTCTCTTGTTTGTGATGAAATGGTAGATTTGGTACAAGATAAATGTTCTAGGATGCCAGTGGCTTTAATTAATAAATTGAAATTAGCACTGAATGATGTGGGCAGACGAGTGGGCTGACTGCCTTAGCAATATTAATTATTGAATCAGTTCATTGGTGTCAATGTCAAACAAGGATAGATCATTGTGCATAAATTTAGGTTCTTAAATACTTAAATAGAGCATTTTCTATTGCTGGTAAAAGAAAATACTTGCATGCCCAGATTGTGCAATTGCTTTTATTGTTCTGGATGTTCGGAATGGTTATTGGCACATGTTTAGATGAACATTTGTTAAATTTAATTACCTTCCATATGCATATTGGGAGGTACTGCTGGAAGCATATGTCATTTGGAATAAGTTCTACAGTAGAATTTTTCCCAAAAAAAAAATGCATGAGATGGTGATAAATGGTTTCAACTGAGGATTTAGTGAGTACAATTTTTTGAGAATAGCCAGAAGAAGCATTTCAACAGTAGGATGAACACTGAGCTAATGTGTTAAAAGAAACAAAGAGCATGGGGCAATGACAAAAAAGATAAAGGTGACTCAGTGGCACAGCTAACAAAAGAGCACTCCAGCGAGCAGTCATCAATCTGGCCTCTGGCGCTATCTGTGTGGAATTTGCACATTTTCTCTGGTTTTCTTCTCGATCCCGAAAATATGTGGATTATTAAGTTAATTGTCCATAGATTGCCCCTAGTGTGTAGGTGTGTGGTTGTATCTGGGAGTGAAGATTAGGGATGATGAAGGGAACGTGGGGAAGAATAAAGTAGTAGTATTGTAAAAATAGGAACTTGATATCGACACGATGGACTAAAAGGCCAGTTTTTGTGCTCTGTCTTGACTCCAAAATGAAATTTTGGAGGCAAGAAGTTTTTTTAACATCAACTTTGTTCATTCCAACCAAGCTTAAAGTATTTTTGGAGGTGCCCACACTGTCAGATGGTGCTGAATCTGCTTTCACTCATTTGGTATCTGCATCTAGTTTTTTCCTTATCCATCAGACGTGGTGGAACTACTCAATGATTTAATGGAAAGATATAGAGTGGTGCTGGGGAGAATTTCAACGAGGAGTACTGTGATTTTCCACCTAACCTGGAAGAAATTGACCACTATGAAATACTTCTAGTTGGTGATACACATTGGGAACAAATTAATCATGCAAATGTAGATAATATAGTTCAGAGGCATCTGAATAGTTGCTCAGTTTAGAAAATTTATTATCAAATCAGAGGAGTCTGATTGTCTCATCATTACTTTGATTTTCAAAATAAAGTAACTGTACAAGGAAATCCAATATCCAAAGGGATCCAGCTGAGTTCAATATAAAGCTAATATCAACTGCTCCTTCCACAAAAATGGCATCAAATATTATATTTGCAGAATCTGAGACAGTCTGTATTGTCCTAAGGTGATATCTGACCTTGTACAGTACACTCAAATTGTGTTATTTGTTGGCACATTAAAATTTAATTTAATGCAACATTGTGGCAACGCTGTGATGTAAGGCCAAAGCTGTTTTTTCGTGAATTAGGTGGCCTTCCTGTACTTGAGCATGATAATTACATTAGCTTCACTGAACTAGTATACTTATTTCAATTACAACTAATAGAGCTTTTAAAGAACTTCAAATAATAACAATTGACATGTGCATCTAATTCTGGGAAATGTCAGAGAAATTTGCATATATCATAACTTTTTCTGATTGGTGCCGTTTCACATGGGAATCATCAGTAGTATGCTTTAATCCAGATGAAAATGGTTCTGTATTTCATACTGGATGCAAAAACTGAACTGTGCAATCTATTTTCTGCCTATAATAACTGATGAGGCACATTTTTTATGTTTTGTGAATCTTAGGTTTAGAAAGGTTCTTACTTTTAAGCAGTCTTGTTTGGTTGTGCTGAAAACTCTTGTAGAATGGGCTCTTTCGGGTTTCTGTCAGATTTGATGCTGAGCCATGTGGATTATGTGGTCCGATTTAAGCTCAAAATGTTCTCACCAGTTTGCAGCCATTGCTTCTTTCTCTCTGAAGCTGGCAGCTTTATTGCTGTTTTTAAAAGTACTTCAGGTTTCAGAGCTGTACTCCAGCTTCCCAAAACATCCTGATTATTAAATAGCCCTTCATAAAGCCTCATTTTGGTCAAGCTGATGGCTCCTTTGGGCTTTAATTCCATTATTTTAATTTTATTTTTAAAGCAAAAAAAAAGTTCAAGATACTTCACAATTGCTTGCTATAATCAACAGAATAATTACTTGAGAGGTTAACTGCTAAGAAATTTGTCCCTGGTGTTCAGCGTTGAACAATAACAGCAGCTTGTTAGATTCTGTTTCAGAAATTCTGTTCCACTGGTATCAATAGTAAACTTTGAAGATATAATACAACATTGTTGACACTACTTCATTGTGTCTTTAGCGTTACCAATGGCAACTCAAGACCTCAAAATTATTTCCCTGTTTCTACTTGAGTTAACTCCTCGAAATTGGATCTGCTCCGGCACTATAACTCTGGAAAGTGTTATAGGCCCAAGTAAGATTGCACTGGCAAGCCCAGTGAATTAATGCTGCTGGAGCACAACCAGCTGCTAGGAATTGCCTTCCCATTGTGGGTGTGCTGTTGTGTTCTCTTGTTTAATTTGATTCTTTGATGCTTAAAACTAATGGGCTCCTGGACCAGCTGCAGTGATGCCTGGCTTCATGTCTGTGAACTCGCTTTTGTGAACTTTAGCTCTGAATGTGAATTTGCTTACTTTTTATTGTTTGCATGATTTGTTCTTTTCTTTTGCATATTGGCTGTTTGAGCACTGGCTTCCTCTATTCTGAGATGGATACACACATCACCAACCTGTGCTAAAAGAGTGCTTATGGTATGACAGTGGCCAATCACATGGTGAGGTGTCAGTTATCCACTCAGAGAGCTTCATGAGCACTGTAAACATTGTGAATTTTCCACAGACAGGAATAAATAGGCACATTATAGCTTTCTGTATTGAATATTGAATTGAGTAGTTATAGATACTTATCTATTCCACCCTTGCACATCCAGCATCACAGATGTTGCTTCTGTCTCTTTGTGGCAATTTCAGTTTTTCTTCACCCTCTCCTACTTACACTGGCTCTGACTATTACTTGCCAGTCTTTACTAGTCTTTTTTCACCAGTTCCATCAACAGTTTTACTGTTCCTCTTCTCTGCAGCTTGAAATGTTTAACTTCTAACTGTTCCCAATCCATTTCTTCGGCCTGAAAAAATGAATCTCCCAGTACAAATGCTGCATAACTGTTGAATAATACTGGCATTTCCTGTTCTCTATTCAGCTATCAGTTCTGCTTGAGAATTGAGAGGATGACTGAATGGTGTGGATAAAATGCCCTTAAGGAATTCAGTCGTCCAGGACATCATTCTATTAGTGCTTTTTGTGCTTTGAAAAAAATTTAGGAGAGGAACCAGCTCTGTAATTTAAATTAAATTTGAGGGAAAAAAAGCTTTGTTGAAGATGTTATCCAGATCATTGATACCACTGCATCCTTTGTGCTAAATCCAGAGGCAAAACATTGTTTAAGCCCAATGCTGCATCCAGATAATTTTAAGATTAAACTTAGACACATAACTTCATGGAGCTGCATATGTTCATACCTTTATGCGTAAAACATAACAATTGCTCTATATGTTGTTCGTGTTCTAACTTATTGGTTGTCATCATAACTATTGCATTGCATTTTTCATTGTGAAATTTCTCAGTTTCACTTTGGGACATGGGGCTGTAGCTCGTCCCAGTGCTGTTTGTGACTAAACAATTCACAAGTGTATTTATCAGTGAGGATACAGGAGTAACCTTGATGCATTGTAAATAGAAGCTATTGATTGGTGAATATAAAGGGAGACATGAACTCAAAGTCAAAGTAAAATTTGTTATCAGAGTGCGTACATGTCACTGCATACAGCTCTGAGATTCTTTTTCTGTGGGCGTACTTATCAAGTCTATAGAATGGTAACTATAAACATCAAAAGCTGCTAACTGTAAACAAACTGTGCAAATGCAGATATTAATAGCAATAAATAATGAGCATGAAATAACAATATAACAGAGTCCTTATATGAGTGTAGTTATCCCCTTTCGTTCAAGAGCCTGATGGTTGAGGGGTAGTAATGTTCTTGATGGTGGTGCGAGTCCTGAGGCACCTGTGCCTTCTACCAGATGGCAGCAGCGGGGAAAGGACATGGCCTGGGTGGTGAGGGTCCTTGACGATGGATGCTGCTTTTCTATGGCAACGTTTCATGTAGATGTGCTCAATGGCTGGGAGGGTTTTACCCATAATGTACTGGGCTGAATCCACTATCTTTTGTAGGAGTTTCCTTTCAAAGGCATTGGTCTTCATATACAAGGCCATAATGCAGCCACTTGGCACACTTTCCACTACACATCTATAGAAGTTTGCTAAGGTTTTTGATGACATGCCAAATCTCCACAGACTCTTGAGGAAGTAGAGGAGCTGTCATGCTTTCTTTGGAATAATAGACAGGTCCTCTGAGAGGTGACACCCAGGAATTTAAAGATACTGACCCTCTCCACCTCTGATTCTCCGATGATTACTAGCTCATGGACCTCTGTCTTCCCTCTCTTGAAGTTTATGATCAGTTCCTTGGTCTTATTGACATTGAGTGAGAGGTTGTTGGTATTACACCACTCAGCCAAAATTTCAATCTCCCTGATTGCATTGTGTTTCCTGTATATATATTTATGAATAAACTATATTTTCAAAATAATTAGGTAATTGTATATGACAAGAAAAAGGAAAAAATCCAGACTATAGTCATCATTTAGATATAATTTTGCTGTCCAACTTGGAACTGCAGAACAAATGTGAGCAATCGCAAGTATATTAGGAGGTAGAACACTCAGACAGTAAGTTGATCAACGTGGCAACTTTATTTTCTGTTGTTAAGGCTTGGCAAGTTACAATCATAGACTAACCATTCATCAACTGCCTATCAGATTACTGAGGGAAATCAAATTGATGAATGGTGACAGGACAAAGTAGAAATTTCACTGTCAGTCCTTGCTTTATGTAGATTTTGATTTTCTCTAATTGGATGTCCAGCGATCATGGTCTTTGCTATATTTAGTATATAGAAAATAGCAATTAAGCTGATATTTTGTTGTTATTGCCATGAATCTTACTGACTAATTAGTTTGCTTTTTGTTGCAGTAATATGTTTTCAGATGAAGAATGACATAGTTTTGGCAGCAAGTTCAGTTCATAAGGTACAATGCAATATTACTTCTGTGAACACAGGCAATTAGTATTTGCCATTACTCACCATATTTTAGCAGCAGTGGGAGGCATTGCCTCTTAGGAAGGTTATACAAGCAATATATTGCTTTTTGGAGCTGAAAAATGTCAGCACTTAGTTCCTGCATTGCCTTTGGCTGTCTTTATTCATCTTGCAACTTGTGCTTTATAAATAAATCAAGTCCATTTACATGCAGTTAGATTATTTTAGGAAGAGCCATTTCTTTGTACCATTTTTCTTCCCTTCTCTTTAAGCCAGAGGGATGATTTTGCTTGAATCCTCGTTTGTCATAACTTGGAATTTTTAGGTGAGTATTGAAGTTAATGAGCTGGATAAATTTTATTGTAATTCCCTTTTTTTTCTCCAAAGTGAAACCATACTCCCTTGCTACCACGCCTTCCTTTACCCAGTTTGTGGCCTGCCATCTTTTGGTGCATTCAAGCGATGGCACACCTGAGTTTGGTAACCTGCGAGCACAGAAAAATTCAGGTCATTGCAAATGGAGTCCACTCTTCTTGCCGAGCAAGTACAGGAAAATGGCACCAATAGGATGTATTTGTAGCAGCACAGAAATCTCTAGATATATCTCCAATGGCAGGCTTCATTGAGAATCAAATTGGTCCTTATGACTCAAATTCTAACCTCATTTAATGTTCCCAGGTTATTAAAGTGTTTAGTTGGGTGACAGAATAGTGGCCATTTGTCTTTTTAGCAAGGATTAAAACGATGTGATTACATTCCAACCCATGTGTGAAAGAGAGTATTTTGTTTATGGATGAATGACAGTTGACCCAGAGGAACTAATAAAACAAGTTGTTAAATATTAATAAAATTACTTTTTCCTCATATTCTCAATTGTGATTAGACCATAAGACATATGAGCAAAATCAGGCCATCCAGCCCAATGAGTCACCTCCTCAGTTTCTGTATGAGCTGTAGGTTATCAAGCTGCATCTCCAGTTCCATTTGGTGATCATTGACTCAGTGCATAGAAAGCAGTGAATGTGATCATGCATCCTAACAGATATAATCTGACAAATGTAATTTTGCCATTGTAACTGTCATCTATTATCTTACTACAATTTTATGTTTCCTTTGAAAACTGTTCAAAAATCTTTTCAACATTTTGCTGCTGCTAGAACTGGGTTCTTACACAGTCTGCTTCGTCAAGCATTTCTTCCAGCTACCTGACCAAAGGATTTCATGAATAACTTGTGTTAAATGAGCAAATAGTGAGAGACAAGCATTGCAATTTCCATGCACGCAGAACTGTTGTCTTCTTGAATTACAAACTTACCTGAGAAGGTTGATTGACAAAAAAATTATTTTGAATATTTGCCTTAATTTGTAAGTATTCTTCTGTGGATGTATATAGACTGAGATGATCAATTAATACAAGATAGAAAGTGACTCTCTGGAGTGGAAACAAGGGAAGAAAATGTGCTATGGAAAAGCTGGATAGTGAAGCCAGGAGTAAGTGGTACAGTAGTCCCCAAGAGTGAAAGATACTGAATAGGCAATTGATCAGAACAAGTCAGTGCAAGTAGAAATTCCAGTTGAACTTAGTTCATCCTTTTTATCAATGTCAGCAAAAGAACATGACATGGACTTCAGAAAGAGGGGTGGTGTACATGCTTCTATGCACACCAACAGTTCTGCGGTTGAGAGGAATTTGGAAATAAATTTGATATGTCTCCTTTGACACTCACCAATTTTATCGAGGCACTATAGAAATCATCCTATCCGATGCATCCCATTTTGGTATGGCACCTGAGACCACAGGAAACTGTGGTCACAGTTCTGCACATCACAGGAACAACCCAGCTTTGTCACAAGGTGGGGGCAAGGGTGCTGGGAGAGGACGCACTAGCAGGACACAAACACATCTTTCTTAGGTTCAATAAAATAGCGTTTATTACTCGCTACACAGAGGACCGGGAAATCAGGGAGGACAAAGAGGGACACGAACCTCGGACTAGGAGACTAGGGACTTGGATCGCGGCGGACCTTGAACTTGGAAACTGGGAACTTGGATCACCGCGGCCATGACTGGGACCCTGGGGACTGGGACCGCTGCGGACCTTGGACTTGGAGACTGGGAACTTGGATCGCTGCGGCCATGACTAGACACTGCGAACATGGACCGCTGCGGACCTTGGACTTGGACATTGGGAACTTGGATTGTCACGGACCTTGGACTTGGAGACTAGGACCTTGATTCACCACAGCCAGAAACGTGAACACCATGGATCACCGCAGCCAGAAACGTGGACACCATGGATCGCCGCAGCCAGAAGCGTGGACACCATGGATCGCCGCAGCCAGAAACGTGGACACCATGGATCACCACAGCCAGAAACGTGGACACCATGGATCACCACAGCCAGAACGTGGACACCATGGATCTCCGCAGCCAGAATGTGGACACCATGGATCACTGCAGTCAGAAACGTGGACGCTATGGATCGCCGCAGCCAGAAACGTGGACACTATGGATCGCTGTAGCCAGAAACGTGGACACCATGGATCGCCGCAGCCAGAAATGTGGACACCATGGATCGCCACAGTCAGAAACGTGGACACTATGGATCGCTGTAGCCAGAAACGTGGACACCATGGATCGCCGCAGCCAGAACGTGGACACCATGGATCACCGCAGCCAGAACGTGGACACCATGGATCGCCGCAGCCAGAACGTGGACACCATGGATCGCCGCAGCCAGAAGCGTGGACACCATGGATCGCCGCAGCCAGAATGTAGACACCATGGATCACCGCAGTAAGAAACATGGACACTATGGATCGCCGCAGCCAGAAACATAGACACCATGGATCACCGCAGTAAGAAACATGGACACTATGGATCACCACAGCCAGAACGTGAACACCATGGATCACCGCAGCCAGAAACATGGACACTATGGATCACCACAGCCAGAAACGTGGACACCATGGATCACCACAGCCAGAAACATGGACAGTATGGATCGCCACAGCCAGAATGTAGACACTATGGATCACCGCAGCCAGAAACGTGGACACCATGGATCGCCGCAGCCAGAATGTAGACACTATGGATCACCGCAGCCAGAAACGTGGACACTATGGATCACCGCAGCCAGAAACGTGGACACTATGGATCACCGCAGCCAGAAACATGGACACCATGGATCACCACAGCCCGAAACGTGGACACCATGGATCGCTGCAGTCAGAAACGTGGACACCATGGATCGCTGCAGCCAGAAGCGTGGACACCATGGATCGCCACAGCCAGAATGTAGACACCATGGATCGCCGCAGCCAGAAGCGTGGACACCATGGATCGCCGCAGCCAGAAACGTGGACACCATGGATCACCGCAGTAAGAAACATGGACACTATGGATCACCATAGCCAGAAGCGTGGACACCATGGATCACCGCAGCCAGAAACGTGGACACCATGGATCGCCGCAGCCAGAACTTGGACACCATGGATCACCGCAGTAAGAAACGTGGACACCATGGATCACCGCAGCCAGAAACGTGGACACCATGGATCGCCGCAGTCAGAAACGTGGACACTATGGATCGCTGTAGCCAGAACGTGAACACCATGGATCACCGCAGCCAGAAACGTGGACACCATGGATCGCCGCAGTCAGAAACGTGGACACTATGGATCGCCGCAGCCAGAACGTGGACACCATGGATCACCGCAGTAAGAAACGTGGACACCATGGATCGCCACAGTAAGAAACGTGGACACCATGGATCACCGCAGTAAGAAACGTGGACACCATGGATCACCGCAGTAAGAAACGTGGACACCATGGATCACCGCAGTCAGAAACGTGGACACCATGGATCACCGCAGCCAGAACGTGAACACCATGGATCACCGCAGCCAGAAACGTGGGCACCATGGATCACCGCAGCCAGAAACGTGGACACCATGGATCGCCGCAGCCAGAACGTGGACACCATGGATCACCACAGCCAGAAACGTGGACACTATGGATCGCCACAGCCAGAATGTAGACACCATGGATCGCCGCAGCCAGAAGCGTGGACACCATGGATCGCCACAGCCAGAATGTAGACACCATGGATCGCCACAGCCAGAATGTGGACACTATGGATCACCGCAGCCAGAAACGTGGACACCATGGATCACCGCAGCCAGAAACGTGGACACCATGGATCGCGGCAGCCAGAAACGTGGACACTATGGATCGCCGCAGCCAGAACGTGGACACCATGGATCACCGCAGTAATAAACATGGACACTATGGATCACCACAGCCAGAACGTGAACACCATGGATCACCGCAGCCAGAAACATGGACACTATGGATCACCACAGCCAGAAACGTGGACACCATGGATCACCGCAGCCAGAAACATGGACAGTATGGATCGCCACAGCCAGAATGTAGACACTATGGATCACCGCAGCCAGAAACGTGGACACCATGGATCGCCGCAGCCAGAATGTAGACACTATGGATCACCGCAGCCAGAAACGTGGACACTATGGATCACCGCAGCCAGAAACATGGACACCATGGATACCCACAGCCAGAAACGTGGACACCATGGATCGCTGCAGCCAGAAACGTGGACACTATGGATCGCCGCAGTCAGAAACGTGGACACTA
Source organism: Hemitrygon akajei (assembly GCF_048418815.1). Lineage (NCBI taxonomy): Eukaryota > Metazoa > Chordata > Chondrichthyes > Myliobatiformes > Dasyatidae > Hemitrygon > Hemitrygon akajei. The sequence continues at coordinate 97,154,882 of NC_133124.1, forward strand.
TGGTTCGCCGCAGTCAGAAACGTGGACACTATGGATCACCGCAGCCAGAAACGTGGACACCATGGATCGCCGCAGCCAGAAACGTGGACACTATGGATCGCCGCAGTCAGAAACATGGACACTATGGATCGCCGCAGCCAGAAACGTGGACACCATGGATCGCCGCAGCCAGAAACATGGACACCATGGATACCCACAGCCAGAAACGTGGACACCATGGATCACCGCAGCCAGAAACGTGGACACCATGGATCGCCGCAGCCAGAAACATGGACACCATGGATCACCGCAGTAAGAAACATGGACACTATGGATCACCACAGCCAGAAACGTGGACACCATTGATCACTGCAGACAGAAACGTGGACACCATGGATCACCACAGCCAGAAACGTGGACACCATGGATCGCCGCAGCCAGAAACGTGGACACCATTGATCACCGCAGACAGAAACGTGGACACCATGGATCACCATAGCCAGAAACGTGGACACCATGGATCACCGCAGCCAGAACGTGAACACCATGGATCACCGCAGCCAGAAACGTGGACACCATGGATCGCCGCAGTCAGAAACGTGGACACTATGGATCGCTGTAGCCAGAACGTGAACACCATGGATCACCGCAGTAAGAAACATGGACACCATGGATCACCGCAGTCAGAAACGTGGACACCATGGATCGCCGCAGCCAGAACGTGGACACCATGGATCACCGCAGTAAGAAACGTGGACACCATGGATCACCGCAGTCAGAAACGTGGACACCATGGATTGCCGCAGCCAGAACGTGGACACCATGGATCACCGCAGTAAGAAACGTGGACACCATGGATCACCGCAGTCAGAAACGTGGACACCATGGATCACCGCAGCCAGAACGTGTACACCATGGATCGCCACAGCCAGAAACGTGGACACCATGGATCGCCGCAGCCAGAACGTGGACACCATGGATCACCGCAGCCAGAAACGTGGACACTATGGATCGCCACAGCCAGAATGTAGACACCATGGATCGCCGCAGCCAGAAGCGTGGACACCATGGATCGCCACAGCCAGAATGTAGACACCATGGATCGCCGCAGCCAGAAACGTGGACACCATGGATCACCGCAGCCAGAAACGTGGACACCATGGATCGCCGCAGCCAGAACGTGGACACTATGGATCACCGCAGCCAGAAACGTGGACACTATGGATCGCCACAGCCAGAATGTAGACACCATGGATCGCCGCAGCCAGAAGCGTGGACACCATGGATCGCCACAGCCAGAATGTAGACACCATGGATCGCCGCAGCCAGAAACGTGGACACCATGGATCGCCGCAGCCAGAAACGTGGACACTATGGATCGCCGCAGTCAGAAACGTGGACACCATGGATCACCGCAGTCAGAAACGTGGACACCATGGATCACCACAGCCAGAAATGTGGACACTCAACCACAGGACATGAACATCGAGCCAGGACTCTGCCTTCAACTCAGGCACCAAGCTGAGACTCTTCTTCAAGAGATAGACTCAGACACTGGGCATGAACATCGAGTCAGGACTCCGCCTTCAACTCACCCCTGGCAGATTGACCTTGCCTGGACTCACTCTGACGAAGAAAGGCGAATTGCCAGCACTCCGATGAGGGCTGGATAACTCTGGCTTTTGGTAGCGATGGCGACTTGCTAAGGCTTCTTAACACTCTTGCCCTGAACGGCTAATGTCAGGGGCTTATAAGCTGCCGGTTCGGGTCGAGAGTAGATTAACTTAATGGCCAAGCTCAAGGGACACGTGAAACGGAATTAGAAGGGAACAAGGAGTCAATGGTCCGGATCATAACGCAACCTAACTAAATTTAAAGAGGAACCGATCTGGACCATGACAAGCTTTGGACTCTGTCTACACTCTTCAGTGTCACAGAAAGCAGCCAGCATAATCAAAGACTCCATGCATATTGACATTCTCTATTCTTTACCTTTCGAACAGGCAGAGGGCATATCAGCCTGAAAACTTGTACCAATAAGCTTAAGGATAGATTCTATCCCACTGTTATAAGTCTAATGAATGGGCCCTTAGTATGATAAAATGGACTCTTGATCCTGTAATCTACATTGTTATACTTTGCATCTTATTGTTCTACCTGCTCTCCATTTTCTCTGGAACTGTAACATTTTATTCTGCATTCTGCTATCTGTTTCCTCTATGCTATCTCAATACACCATTGTAATGATATGATCTGAATGGATGGCAAGCAATACAACGATGTTACCTGAACCTTGGTGGAGGTGACAATAAATTTACCAAGTACCATGCACGCACAGATGCATTGAGAAATCCATTTGCAGCAGCATCAGATATACAACATTCACCAAAAAACCATAAATTTGAAGATGAATAATGCAAAAGTATACAAGAAAGACCATAATTAGAATAAAAAAGCAAAATCCATTGTAGTACAAAGTGGTCATCATGTTGCCGTACTGAGGTAGTGATTAGCATTGTACAGTGGATGGGATACAGGCTCATGTCAGCTTTTTACGACATGTATGAAAACACTGGGAATAACCAGGCAATTTGTCTTGCCTATGTTTTGTTGCTTTTATTCCCATTCTCTTTAATAGCTTTGTTCCTTCTATTAGTATTTGCTTATCCTCCACGTAAGTTGGTTATGTTCAACTGATCGTTAATATTATCTGTCTTTTTAAAAAAATAATAATTGACTGTCTGCTTGTAATGAAATAATTAATTCTGATATTTACAGTAGTGACAAAGCTAAGGTTAAATGCAAACAAACTAGGAAGGTACATAACAGTCTGGACACTTAAAAATAATTCTCTGTAGTACTTTTGACATGAATGATTTATATAATTAATTAGAATTGATGGAACTGAATCAATTCTCTTCCAGTACAATGCTCTTCACAAATTAGATTTTTTGGGATTATATTTCATGGGCGATTGTTTCTGACAACACTCACTCCAGCTCTGAGATTATCGGGTTATTTTTTTATTGTAGTCTATCAATGCATGTGCTATAATTGTCTGTATATTAATTAGCATTGCCACAATTAAAAGAGTTTGTCTTTTGGACTGTTCAATCAACAGAAAGTGTTCCATTTAGTGGGGAAAGATATAGTGCCTCAAGTATTGAGTGTGCCCCCTTCTATTTATCTTCTACATCATGATATTTATTAAGTTTCAGATACCTCAATATCATGAATGGAGTAAATATTATCTTCATTAATACAGCAGCTATCACAGAGCAAATTATTCATTCCCTTTCAGAAGCATAATCAGTCCAAAAATGATGCCACACTGAAGAAAAAGATTAGGAGTGCTTGACTTTGTTTTAAAGTTGCATGTGGAGAAAAGAAGGGTAGATGGAGAAATGAAGCCTTCAAGGGATATATGATTGAACTCCTTCAAATGTTGTAAGTGGAATAATATATCAAAAGGTTATTACGAGAACCAGTAAGGGGAGAAAGCAACATTGCTTCATAAATGCAATGAAAAGAAAAGCATTTTAAAGAGTTTTGACCGCTGATTGATGAGACCCACAAAGATTAATCTGCTCTTGTTAAAAAAAGAAAAGAAAATCAATTTAAGTGTTTAAAAATTAATGGGAATCAATAAAATGGAGATAATAATGTTCTTTCTAAAGAATTACTGAAATAATTTGGAGAAAAAGCAGTGAATCATAAACTGGTTGTGTTTTACTGAACTGTGCTTTATAATGGGTAACATTATCAGTCGAGTTTCACAGATAGGTTCTGCACCCATGAATCGAAAATACTGTGACAATTGATAGGGAATAATGATATGATGCATAATAGAGAAATTCAGCCAAGCTTGTGGCATTCTAGTAAATTATTAGCTTCAAATCAACCTTTACAGTCACTATTCCAATCTTCGCAAGTACAGATGGGAGATTCCACTCTGAATTTTGGATTGATATCCAGAAATTTATTCGCTCATTGGACACATTTGGTCCTAACTCCTCCTTCCTGCAGGTCCCACTATCATCACCTGCACTAAGATCAAATAGATTATGGGGGCCCATTAGAGCTTAGAGATTTTGCTTAAAATAAGGAGATCTTATAAGGAGATCTTATTTGGGATGTTAAATTTTCTCTTTTGTCTGGAGTTGCATTCTGCTATGAATTTAACAAAGAAATAAAGTTTTGTTTGTATCAATTTATAGCCAATTAGCATTTATATTTTTGTCTTGCATAATAGCAAATGAGAGTTTCTCTAATTCTGAACTCACTTTAACGTTTGTATCCTTTGTAATAGTGAAATGAAGGGGCTCATAGCAAATGACAGATAAGTGAAATCTTAAACAAATTGTGCAGTTTTACGTGATATACTGATTTTAGCCCATTGACAGAACAAATAAAATAAATAGAAAGCTGGAGCGCAAATGATAAAATAAATAATATGTGGTGTTAAGATCTCACAGTGAATTCAGGATGTGAAAACTCTGTCTGATAATTACAGTCTTGGCTATAGAGATCTCATTGTATCTGCAACTGAATTTTGAAGAGAGTGTTATCCCAGTTACAAGCCACTAGAACTTGGAATTGGTTTTACAAGAGGGTGAGCTCTTGCTGAGTGACAGGCAATGATGGAGTACCTGGTAGGGCTCTGAAAACCTATGCCAGCCAGCTGGTGCGGTTGTTCAAAGACATTTTCAAGCGCTCATTGCAACAGTTGAAAGTTCCCACCTGCTTCAAAAGGGGAACAATCATGCCAGTGCCCAAGAAGGGCAGGGTGAGCTGCTGCAATGACTACTGTATGGTAGCACTCACTTCTACAATGATAAAATCCTTCATTAGGTTGATCATGGCTAGAATTAACACCTGTCTCCGCAAAGATTTGGTCCCATTGCAAGTTGCCTATTGCCACAATAGATCTCGAATGAATGCAATCTTATTGGCTCTTCATGCGGCCTTGGGCCATAGAAATACCTTTTACCAAGATGCTGTTTATTGACTATAGCTCAGTGTTTAACACAATTATTCCTATGGTTCTGATCAAAAATCTGTAAAACCTGTGCCCCTGTAGCCCTCCCACCTCTACAACTGGATTTTTGACTCCTAACCAGAAGACCACAGTCTGTGTGGATTGGAAGTAACGTCTCCACCTCGTTAACAATCAACACTCGTGCACTTAAGGGATGTATGTTTAGCCAGCTACTCTACTCTCTCTACACCCATGACTGTGTGGCTCAAATGCCATCTATAAATTTGCTGATGGAATAGCTATTATTGGCAGAATTTCAGATGGCAAGAGGCCGTACAGGATCGAGATATATCAGCTGGTTGAATGGTGTTGCAGCAACATCTTTCCACTAAATGTCAATAGGACCAAAGAACTGATTGTGGACTTAAGAAAGGGTAAGACAAGGGAACATACAATGAAGTGGAAAGAGAGAGCAATTTCAAATTTCTGAGTGTCAATATCTCTGAGGATCTATCCTGGACCCAACAAATCAATGCAGCTACACAGAAGACATGACAGCAGCTATGTTTCATTAGGAATTTGAGGAGATTTGGTACATCAGCAAAGACGCTCATTAATTACTGCAGATGTACCATTGTGAGCATTCTAACTGGCTGCCTCACTGCCTGGTATGGGGTGACCTCTACCTGGGATCAAAGTAAGCTCCATCATGAGCACTAGTCTCTGTAGTATCCAGGACATCTTCAAGGAGCAATGCCTCAGAAAGGCAGGATCCATTGTTAAGATCCCCCATCACTCAGGTCATGGCTTGTTCTCATTGGTACAATCAAGAAGGAGATACAAAGTCTGAAGACACACACCCAATGATTCAGGAACAGCTTCTTCCCCTGTGTCATCTGATTTCTGATTGGACACTGAACTAATGAACAACACCTCACTACTTATTTATTTTTATTTTTACACTACTTATTCAGTTTAACTTTCACACTTCTTCTATTATGTTTTGCATTGTACTGCTGCTGCAAAGACAACACATTTCATGATATATGCCAGAGATAATAAATTTGATTCCGATTTTTATCTGTCTCTTTCCAACTGGTTAGCACTTGTTGATGATAATCCATTCAAATGTGTTGTTTCTTTAAACTCATAAAACCTTTGAAAAACAGTAAGTTAAAATAATTATTGTAAATTTTAAGTTAAAACTGAAAATGCTGAGAGCATTCAGCAGGTCAGGCAACATTTATAGAAAGAGAAACAGTTAACATTTCAGTGGACGCCTTTAATAAGTAAAAAAAATACCCTTAATTGTATTTAATAGACTGTGATTATCTGAACATTTTAAAGAAACAGAGAAAAATCAGTATATCATTTCCGTCTAATTTTGGCAAGTTCATTGTCTCACATTCTGAATCCTGCTGTATTACAGTTTTTCACATATTAAAAAATCTTCTGTGATTACATGCACAGATAAAAGTGATTGTATGTATTTATCCTAACTTCTAAAGTTAATCATATTAAGTCCATTGAAATCCATATTTAAACACATCATGGTTGACATGAACTGAAACCTTCTAGCACACCATTGCCATAATGCTCACCAACCTTGTATCTAACAATTATTGCATAATTCAGGCTGACCATTTTCACATCTGTTCTTTTCTCAGGCTGCTGGTGTCCTGAGAAAAGAGGTTAATTAGGTTGGAGAATATGCTAATTTATCTATTCTTTAGAGAAATAATGCTCAGTTATTTTTAACAGAAAATCTTCCAGTGCAGAAGCACTCTCGTTTGCCCTGACTTTCCTTTAGTAATGACACAATTAGCAGTGATTTTTTTTTGTCTTGCCTTCAAGCAATTCTCTTTGTTTGAAGGCAAGGCAAGGCAATTCCTCAAGGTCAAGAACTTTGGTCCTAAGTTTGCAAATAAAGCCATTGTGAAATCTGCAACTATTGCCATAGGTGCATGGTTAATGTAGGAGATGGCTTGCTCTTTCCATGGGATTTGACAGGCTTCCACTCCCAAGAATGAGGTTTTCAGTGCCTTCTGAGAATCGTCATCCCTATTCAAAGCAGTCATGAGTTAGATATTTCCATAAGTTGGTGAGAATTTACATTTTGTCAAAAAAATTGAGAAGATTCTTAAAATATTTTTTCACAATTTGTTTACTGAGGAGACCATCTTCGTTTAATTATTTCACTTGTTTTGCAGGTGGAAGAGGCATTGAATGAAGTCGACTTCCAGCTGAAGCTCGATCTACATTTCACAGACTCTGAACAGCAGTAAGTAATATATTTCATGCTCGCCAAAAGAATTTTTGATGCTAAATCAGCTAACTACACTTTGTGGGTCTCTGTTGGTCATTGAATGACTTTAGAACAGCTTTACCAAGAGTTCAGAATCAATAATTTCCCTCTGTTCCTGCTAGATTTGTGAACAACATCTTTAAGCTTCAGAACAGGTCATAATCAGAAGTTTAAGGAGCATTAAAAAAAACAGTCCTTACCTTGGCTTCTGTTGGATCCTCAGGTTTTGATTTTGCTTCGATCACATTCATTATTATTGATGTTCTCACCCCTAATAAACCATCACAGTTTCTCCTTGACAATGTCCTTATGCTGCTTCAGTCCATTCTCAACTTCAACTGCAAATCCCTCCCAAGCTCTGATCTTCTTAACATCCATCATCAGTTTGCAGCATCAATCTACAGTACTTCTCCAGTTTCTAACCATTCACTACCAAACTCCCTGCCAATTCTCCTCCTGGCACCCTTAAGATTCTTCCCCCACTGCAGCTTACCCTGAAATCTTATCTTCTAGTCTCAGAATCAGAATTAAAATCAGGATTATTATCATTGACATATGTTGTGGAATTTATTATTTTGCAGCAGCAATACAGCAAAACATATAAAATAGTATCAATTATAATAAGATGTGTATATATATTTTTTAACTGAATAGTGCAAAAAGAGAACAAAAAGAGTTTTGTAGCATGCATGAGCTTATTGTCCATTCAGAAATCTGATGGCAGAGGGGAAGAAGCTATTCCTAAAATGTTGCGAATGTGTCTTCAGCCTCCTGTGCCTCCTTTCTGATGGTAGTATTGAGAACAGAGCATTGTGTGGTGGGGGTCCTCAATGATGGATTCCACCTTTTGAGACATTGTATTTTGAACTTGTCCTCAGTGGTGGGGAGGCTAATGTTCATGACATAACTGGCTGAACTTACAACTCTTGGCAGCTTTTATTCTGATCCAGTGCGGTGGCTCCTCCATACCAAACGGTGAGGCAGCCAATTGGACTGCTTTCCATGAGACATCTGTATAAATTTGCTGGAGTCTCTGCTAAAATGGTAACATAGCAATTAGTGGGACGCTATCACAACCTGGGGCATTGGGGTTTGGAGTTCAATTCCAACATCATCTTTAAACATTCTGTACATCCTCACCGTGGAATGCATGGCCTTTCACTGTGTCCTCCAGTTTCCTCCCACAGTCCAAAGACGTACCGGATCGTAGGTAAATTGGTCATTGTAAGTTGCCCCACCATTAAGCTAGGGTTAAATTGGGGCTTGCTGGGTTGTCTGGCCTGAAGGGTGGGAGGGCTTATTCCGCACTGTAACGAAAAACTAACTCTCCCCAAACTCCTAATGAACTATAGTTGCTGGCATGCCTTCATTGTAATGCACCAATATGTTAGGCTCCGGATAGATCTTCAGAAGTATTGACTCCCACGAACTTGAAACTGTTCACTGTTTCCTCAATGAGGAGTGGTATGTGTGTCTTCGACTTCCTGAATTCCACAATCAATTCCCTGGTCTCACTGACGTTGAGTGCAAGATTGTTGTAACTCCACTTAAATAGCCAATCTGCCTCACTCCTGTACGCCTGCTCATCACTATCTGAGATTCTGCCGACAATAGTTGCGTCATCGGCAAATTTACAGATGGTGCTTGTGCTGTGTCTAGCCACACAGTCATGGGTGTAGAGAGAGCAGAGCAGAAGGCTAAACACATATCCTTGTTGTGCACCGGTATTGATTGTCAGTGAGGAGATGTTACTTCCAATCTGCATTGTCTGTGGTCTTCCGATGAGGAAGTCTAGGATCTGGTTGCAGAGGGAGGTACAGAGGCCCAAGTTTTGAAGCTTATTGATTAGAACTAAGGGGATTATAGCTGTGAACTCAGAGCTGCAATCAATAAACAGCCTGAATTAGGTATTGCTGTTATCCAGATAATCCAAGGCTGAGTGGACAGCCAGTGTGATTGCATCCATTATAGACCTATTGTGGCAATAGGCAAATTGCAGTGGGTCCAGGTCCTTGCCTAGGCAGGAGTGAATTCTAACTATGATCAACTTCTCAAAGCATTTCATCACAGTCATTGTCTTTGAGGTAGCTCACCCTGCTCTTGGGCACCGATTTGATTGATGCCATTTTGGAATAGGTGGGAACCTCCAACTGTAGCAATGAGAGATTAAAGATGACCCTGAACTCCCACTAGTTTGTCTTTTCTACAGTTAGTTCCAACACAAAGGCATCCATGTACTCTCCACTAATCTTCTTCCCATATTGAAGAATACTGAGCCAACTTACTTTACTCATTGAAGAAATAATCTCCCTGAAGGACAAAGAATGTACTATATATGACATGGTTGCCTTCATTGGTTAGGGCATTGAGTATAAGAGTCAGAAAATGATTTTACATCTGTTTAACCTTTGATCGGGCCACATTTGGAGTGCTGGTTGCCGCACTTAGGAAGGATGTCGAGGTTTTTGAAGTGTGCCGAGGAGGTTCATTGGGATGCTGCCAGAATCATGGAGTACTAACTATTCGGAGAGATTGGACAAACCTGCATTGTTCTATCTGGAGCATCAAATGCTGGGGGGAAGCCTGACAGAAGTTCATAGAGCTATGAGAGGCATGCATAGGCTGTATTTTCCAAGCATAAAAATATCAGATTCTGGAGGGCACAAGTTCAAGTTGAGAGGGAGAAGGTTAAATTGAATGTGTAGACTAGTTTTTTTACACAGGTGGAATGCATTGACAGGGGTAGTGGTGGAAGCAGATGTAATATTAATGCTTGAGAAGCTTTTAGACCAGCGCATGACCATGTAAGCTGTAGAGGGATATACATAATGTGTAGTTGGATAGGTTTGGTTTAATTTGGCACCATGGTCAGCACTGGTATTGTGGGCCAATGGGTCTGTTCCTATGCTGAACAGTTTTACCAAATTTATTGAACAAAATGTTTAGCTATAAATATATAGTGGTATTTTTCATAAAGAATACAATAATATTTCTCATGGAATAGGGTGATGTTTTCCTGGGGAATAATAACTTAGTTATGTAAAATTCTCTTTTGGAGGTAATTATGTAGCAGCACAAAATTACTTGTTAATGAAGAATTGCTGAACAGTTAACAGCGAAATAAAGGGGAACACTGGACTGACTTTACTATAATGAGGTTTCATTATTGAGAGCTGCAGTGTGTATTTTAAGATATTACTGTATAGCCATCTCAAGTTTGTCATGTCTAATTGTGTAGAAAATAAGGCAACCTTGCTCTCTGAAGACTGTGTCACTGATCACATGAGTACTTGCAGCACATGTTCTGAAATACCTATTAAGCAATCTTGCTGTATGGTTTCACAGCTGAATCAATTTATGGCAATTCAAGCCAATTGTCAAAAAATATCTGTTTGATCATTTCTCAAAACCGGGCAGTTAGATGCAGTAAAGAAGAAAGATTATATCAAAATAAATGAATACACTGCAGAAGGCTCAAGAATTATCTGTGTGTGAACTTTCCATTGTTATCTGGATATTCCCAGTTTCAATATTTAATTTCAACCTTGTGGTACTAATCTCATGTATCTTGATAGTTGAACGTTTTTATTATGTTCTCACTTTGATTTGCATTCTTAAACAATATGTAGCATTGCAAAACTGGCCATAAAAAGTAATGAAACAACATGCCAATATATACCTCAAATTGATGTATCTAATGCTATCAGGTTGTGGAGCGTGCCTGTCCTCTTCTTCACATATTTAAGGTTCAAAGGTTCAAAAGTCAAGTTTAATGTCAGAGAAATGTATACAGTATATATCCTGAAATGCTTTAACCACTCTACCCAATTAACTCTCCTACTACAGAATCTAACCATATTTAACTCAGCTTATATTGAACAAAACACAAGAGATTCTGCAGATGCTAGAAATCCAAAGCAACACACACAAAATGCTGCAGGAATTCAGCAGGTCAGGCAGTATCTATAGAAATGAATAAACAGTTGATGTTTCGGCCAAGATCCTTCAGGGAAGAAAGGGGAAGAATCCAGAATCTAATAAAGAGATTTGCACAACAGTCTGAAACTAGTCCCTTGCTTTTGTTTGTGATTTGATTTTATGTAAAACCATGACATCTAATCAAAAGAGTTGCAATGTATATAGAGATGGTTAGACCAGACTGGGCTCTAATGTTCCTCTCACATAGGTGACAGAGGTATAGGGGTGCTGTAGCAACACTGGTTCTTGATTTCCATGATCCTCTTTTCTTCTATACTTTCTCCACTCTGGCTTCCTCATATAAGCAAGCACAGCTTTTAAAGCAGCCATACCTATCAGGACAATCCAGTGCTAATTATTACTTACACCCTTCATATACATGAGGAGTAAAAACCTTTACATTACATCTCTGTCTAAATGTGCAATGTGCAATTTATAGTAATTTGTAATAAATAGTATGTACAACAGGACAGTCAATATAACATAAAAATACAATTGTATCAGCATGAATTAATCAGTCTGATGGCCTGGTGGAAGAAGCTGTCCCGGAGCCTGTTGGTCCTGGCTTTTATGCTGCAGTACCATTTCCCGGATGGTAGCAGCTGGAACAGTTTGTGGTTGGGGTGACTTGGGTCACCAATGATCCTTCAGGCCCTTTTTTACACACCTGTCTTTGTAAATGTAGATGTGGTACACTGGACTGTCTACACCACTCTGCAGAATCCTGCGATTGAGGGAAGTACAGTTCCCATGCCAGGCAGTGATGCAGTCAATCAGGAAAATCTCAATTGTGCCCCTATAGGAAATTCTTTGTATTTGGGGGCCCATACTAAACTTCTTCAATTGTATGAGGTGAAAGAGGCACTGTTGTGCTTTTTCACCACATCACCAGTATGTTTAGATCACGTGAGATCCTCGGTGATGTGTATGCTGAGGAACTTAAGGATGTTCACCCTCTCAAGCCCAGATCCATTGATGTCAATAGGGGTTAGCCAGTCTCCATTCCTCCTGTAGTCCACAACCAGCTTCTTTGTTTTTGCGACATTGAGGGAAAGATTGTTTTCTTGACACCACTGTGTCAGGGTGACTCAAGGTATATGTCAATGTCAATGTCCCTCAAGGAGGTTCTACAGTAATCTATGAATCCATCGCATGATTGGTTCTGCATGGAATTCCTGTGTTAGCATTCTTTCAGACAATCTTCTGACACATCCCGCCCACCTGGTCTTCTAGCAATGCTGGGGGGTGGGGGGTTTGTCTGGTATAGAATCTGTGTTTCTGAAATCTTGTCTCCTAAGGTGATGTGCTCTATGCAGACAGGTTCATATGGAAGTGGCTGAGCTGTTTGGAATATCAACTGTATACTGTCCATATCTTGCAAGGATAGAGCAAAAGTCATGGCAAAAGCTGGATACACCCTCAGCTTGATCTGTGGACTGATTCCTTTTCATTCCTACACTTAGTTACAGATGATGTACTTGAGCATATCCAGTCAGGGAGAATGAACAGTGTGTTACTGCAAAAGTCCTTGTTAGGTTTTCAATTCCCTCATCTATCACTTTAGTTATTTGTAGGTCCCCACTGCTGCCTAGGCTCGGATAACAATAGCTAAACTATATGACCTGTTATTAATCAGCTAAGCTATCAAGACGGTCTTCATATTGACCTTTGCCCAAGCATTTAATAAGCAAGAAGTACCCACATCAGACAGCTGCACAGCTGACTTAGGATACAATAATGTTTAAACTATTAGGTAGACATCTGAATAGACACAATCTATGAACTGAAATCAGCACAGGGCCAATAAAACAAAAGGAGGTGTAAGCGAGGGTGTCATTGCTGGAGTGGCCATTGTGTAAATGCGCCAGTGTTAGAGTGGGCCAGCTTTGACTCAGCAGACTTGGATGAGAACAGGCTTGGGCAAGCAGAGGCAGAGGTTCCAAATAAGAAAGAAAGGTTCTCATAAGTTTTCTTTCCCCGTTCTTAGCTAGTGCACTGAGAATGGATCCGGAGGTAGTAGTATGTTATTTGTGTGAGATTTGGGAGATCTCCAGTCTCCCTGACAACTACACATGCATCAAGTTACAGCTCCTAGAGACCACGTTAAGAAACTGGAGCTGCAACTTGGCAACCTTTGACTCATATGGGGGAATGAGGAGATGATAGATAGGAGCTACCGGGAGATAGTCAGCCCTAAATTGCAGGAGGTGGGTCCCTGAGTAACAGTCAGGAGAGGGAGAGGTAGGGGCATAGGCAGAGTACCCCTTTGGCCATTCCCCTCGATAATAAGATTACCACTTTGGAAACTGTTGAAGCGGATGACCTGCCAGGGAGAAGCTGCAGTGACCAAGTCTCTGGCACTGAGTCTGGCTCCGTGGCTCAGAAGGGAGGGGGTGTGGGAAGAAGAGGACTGCATTTATGATAGGGGAGTCAATAGAGGAGTAGACAAGGGATTCTGTGGGCATGATAGAGAGGCCCGGATGTTCTGTTGCCAAGTGTCAGGGCCGTCTCACATCAGGTCCAGGGCATTCTCAAGGGGGAGGGTGAGCAGCCTGAAGTCTTGGTGCATATTGGCACAAATGACATAGTTAGGAAAAAGGAGGAGGTCTTGAAGAGAAAATGTAAGGAGTTAGTCAGAAAGCTGTAAAGCAGGACCTCCAGGATAGTAATCTCTGGTTTGCTACCTGTGCCACATGCCAGTGAAGGTAAGAATAGGATGATTTGACAAATGAATGCACGGCTGAAGAATTGGTGCAGGGGTCAGAGTTTCAGATTTCTGAATCATTGGGATCTCTTCTGGGGAAGGTATGACCTGTACAAAAGAGGTGGGTTACACTTGAACCTGCTGGGGACAAATATCCTACAGGCACATATTCTAGAGCTGTTTGGGGAATGGGGGGGGGGGGGGGGTTAAACTAATTTGACAGAGGAATGTGAACTGGAGTGATAAAGCTGATCATGGGGCAGTTTGTATTCAAGTAGATGCAATGTATAGTGAGACTGTGAGAAAGGACAGGCAGATACTAGGGCAAAATTGCAGTCCGTGGGATGAGTTAAAGTGTAACAGGGCCAAAATAAACAAAGGCTGATGAATACAGGACTGAAGTTGTTATATTTGAATTCACATAGTATACAGAATAAGGTAGTGCAGTTAAAGATTGGCAGGTACAATGTTATGGATATCACTGATGCATGGCTGAAAGAAGGTCATAGTTGGGAGCTTAACATCCAAGGATACACATAGTATTGAAAGGACAGGCAAGTAGGCAGAAGGGGTGGGGTGGCTCTATTGGTAAAAAAATGAAATCAAATCCTTAGGGTTGACATAGGATCCGAAGATGTAGAATCCTTGTAGAGTTAAGAAACTGTAAGGGTAAAATGACCCTGATGGGAGTTGTATACAGGTCTCCGAACAGTAGCCAGGATGGCAGCTATAATTAAAACTGGAAGCAGAAAAGGCATGTAAAAAGAGCATTGTTGTGATAATCATTGGGTATTTCAATATGCAGGAAGACTGGAAAAATCCTGTTAGTGCTGATTCATAAGAGAGGGAATTTCTAAATTGCATACAAGATGGCTTTTTAGAGCAGTTTATGGTTGATCCCACTAGAGGAATGGCAAAGCTGGAGTGGATGGTATGTAATGACTCTGATTTGATTCTGAAGCTTAAGGTGAAGGAACCCTTTGGAGGTAATGATCATTATATGATAGAATTCACCCTGCAGTTGAGAAGGAGAAGCTAAAATTGGATGGATCAGTATTACAGTGCAGTAAAGGGAATTACAGAGGATTTGACCAAAATTGATTGGAAGGGATGATGGGAGAACATCAATGGGAGCACTTTGGAAGGCACAGGATAGATGCATCCTAAAGAAGAAGTATCCTAAAGGCAGGATGAAGCAACCATGGCTGACGAGGGAAGTTAAAGCATAAAAGCTAAAAACAAAAGGGCATATAGTAAAGTAAAAATTAGTGGGAAGGAAGAGAATTGGGAAGCTTTTAAAAACCAAGAGAAGACAACTAAAAAAGCTATAAAGAGAGAAAAGATTAAATATGAAGGAAGGTAGGCTAACCAGTAATATAAAAGAGGATACAAAAAGGGGTTTTCAGATATGTAGAGTAAAAGAGAGACGTGTAGATATCACACTGCTCAAAATGATGCTGGAGAGGTAATACAGGTCCACAATCCCTTATCCGAAATCCTTGGGGCCAGTTACATCTCGGAATTCAGAATTTTTCGGATTTCAGAATCCCTCCTTATTGGTGCCGGGACCCCCCGCGGATACCAAAAAAACACGTATGCTCAAGTCCCATATTTAACCTGTCTGCGGGTGGACTTTAGGACCTGGCGGAGCTCCAGACCTATGGACATCGTCCCGTATGCTTTAAATCATCTCTAGATTACTTATAATACCTAATACAATGTAAATGCTGTGTAAATAGTTGTTATACTGTATTGTTTAGGGAATAATGACAAGAAAATTTTTTATTTCCAACAAAAACATTCAATAAAACATAAAAATATACAGCTTCAAATGAACCGAATCAAACACATGGTAAATGATTTATTGGAATAAATGTAGAACATCATTGTCACTATAAAACTTCAGTAACCTATGTTTCTTTAAATCATATACAGTGGTAGTTCCTACACCATATTCTTCAGTAAGACACCGCACAGACACACCACGATCAAGCTTCTGTAATAACTCCACTTCCTGCGTTATTGATAATAATAGATGCTTCTTTCTCTTTTTCTCATTGTTAACCATAGGGGTATCTTCAGCTCTTTTTGACATTTTCACAGTGAAATTAAACACAAAGTCAACAGTGAACGCAAAATATCAGCGAACAGCAAATGCACGTGTAACCAGTACGAGCGCTGAGCCACAACTGACGTCTGGCGGCCTCTGCTAGTGCTGCAACGTCACACCTGAGTGATGTCAGCTGTTGGCGAAAAAAACTTTGGTTTTCGGAGCTTTTCGGATTTCAGAATTTTGGATAAGAGATTGTGGACCTGTAATTGGAACAAAGAAATGACGTTGAAACTTAATAAGTACTTCTGCATCAATCTTCACTGTGGAAGACACTAGCAGAAAACCAGAACTGTAAGAGTGGCAGAGTGTGAACATGAGTGTCATTGCTCTTAGTAAGGAGAAGGTGCTTAGGAAGCTGAAGATCGTGACTGTAGCTAAGTCACCTGGGCCAGGTGGACTGTACTCCAGGCTTCTGAAAGAAAGAGGTAGCTGAAGAGATTGTGGAGACATCAGTAATGATCTTTCAAGAATCACTAGATTCTGGAACAGATCCGGAGAACTGGAAAATTGCAAATGTCACTCCATTGTCCAAGAAAGGAGAGAGGCAGAAGAAAGGAAGTTATGGGCTAGTTAGCCTAACTTCAGGTTGGAAAGATGTTGGAGTCTATTATTAAGCATAAAGTTTCAAGTTACTTGGAGGCACATGATAAAATGAGCTAAAGTCAGCATGGTTTTCTAAAGAAGAATCCTTGACTGACAATAGACAATAGAAAATAGGTGCAGGAGTAGGCCATTCAGCTCTTTGAGCCAGCACCGCCATTCAATATGATGATGACTGATCATCCACAATCAGTACCCCGTTCCTGCCTTCTCCCCATATCCATTGACTCTGCTATCTTTAAGAGCTCTATCTAACTCTTTCTTGAAAGCATCCGGAGAATTGGCCTCTACTGCCTTCTGAGGCAGAGCATTCCATAGATCCACAACTCTCTGTGTGAAAAAGTTTTTCCTGAACTCTGTTCTAAATGGCCTACCCCTTATTCTTAAACTGTGGCCTCTGGTTCTGGACACCCCCACACATCGGGAACATGTTTCCTGCCTCTAGCGTGTCCAATCCCTTAATAATCTTATTTGTTTCAATCAGATCCTCTCTCATTCTTCTAAATTCCAGTGTATACAAGCCCAGTCGCTCCAAATTTGGAGACCAATACTGAACACAATACTCCACCAGGGCCCTGTACAACTGCAGAAGGACCACTTTGCTCCTATACTCAACTCCCCTTGTTAGGAAGGCCAACATGCCATTAGCTTTCTTCACTGCCTGCTGTACCTTCATGATTACTTTCAGTGACTGATGTACAAGAACACCTAGATCTCATTGTACTTCCCCTTTTCCTAACTTGACACCGTTCAGATAGTAATCTGCCTTCCTGTTTTTGCCACCAAAGTGGATAACCTCACATATCTGACAGGATAGAGTTAGCGGATGTTTTTTTTATTCAGATGTTCAGAAAGCCTTTGATTAGGTGCCACTCCTAAGCCTGCTTAACAAGATAAGAGCCCGTGACATTGCAGCAAAGATACCAACATGGATAGAGGATGGGCTGACTGGCAGGAGGCTAAGTGTGGGAATAAAGGGTGCATTTTCTGGTGACTGTCTGTGACTAGTAGTACTGCAGAGGGGTTGGTGTTGGGACCACTTCTTTTCACGTGTTTGTCAATGATTTCAATGAAGGAATTGATGGCTTTGTGGCCAAGTTTGTGGAAGATACAAAGGTAGGTAGAAAGGCAGGTAGTGTTGAGGAAGCAGGCTGCCAGTTTGGGAGAATGGGCAAAGCAATGGCAGATGGAACGTAATATAGGGAAGTGCATGATCATCAACTTTGGCACAAGGAATAAAGACATAAACTGTTTTCTAAATGAAGGAAAAAGCAGAGGTGCAGAGGGACTTGAGAGTTCAGTTAATGGTAAGGAAGGCAAATGCAATGTTATCATTCATTTTGAGAGAACTAGAATACAAAAACAAGGCGGTAGCGCTGAGGCTTTAGAAGGCATTGTTCAGACTGCACTTGGGGTACTTTGAGCAGTTTTGGGCCCTTTATCTAAGAAAAGATGTGCTGGCATTGGAGACTGTTCAGAGGAAATTCATGAGAGTGATCCCAGGAATGAAAAGGTTAACATATGAGGTCTCTGGTCTTGATTTAAAAGAATGAGAGGGGATCTTGTTGAATATTGAAAGGTCTGGATAAAATGGATGTGGAGAGGGAGTTTTTTGTAGTGGGCGAGTCTAGGTCCAGATGACTCAGACTCAGAACTGAGGGTCGTCCATTTAGAACAGAGATGAGGATAAGTTTCTTTAGGCAGAGGGTGGTGAATCTGTGGAATTTATTGGTACCAACAGTTATGCAGGCCAAGTCATTGGATATATTTAAGGCAGAGGTTAATGACTTCTTGATTAATCAGAGTGTCAGAGGTTATGGGGAAAAGGCAGGAGAATGGGATTCAGTGGCTCAATAAATCAGCCATGATGGAATGGTGGAGCAGATTTGATGGGCCAAGTGGCCTGATTCTGCTCCTTTGTCTTATAGTCTTGAAGTCTCAGTTACTGGACTTGCATGAAGAAGAATTGTTTTGTTGCTTTGAATGGCTGGTAGTGCAGTAGTAGCTCAAAACATGGACCACTCTTGAATGAATGAAATTACATGAGATGCAAACATTGCAGGTGGCCATTTAAGGACTAGTATTCATGTCAGGGAAGGCACGTCAAGGAAAAGTTACAAGCATACAGAAAAATGGCTGGCCATCATTTTAAACAATGGCTGCTGGGTTCTTCTACAATAAAATTTCACATTCACTGGGACATCTCAGGATATTATGTTTCTATCAATTAACCTCATGCTTCTTAAAGTTCCAGTTGATTAAAGTCTAGCATATCTAATCATTCCTCATAAAACAATCCACCTATTAGTGTGGTTAATGTTCCCTAAACTGCTTCAACACATTAACATCATTCCAAAAGCATAAATCAATGCTCCTCTCAACACTTCATATATGATGTTATCAATGCCTTCTCTAAATGAAGCATAACCTTCCTACTTCTGTATTCATTTCCCCTGGAAATATGAAATAACATTCTGTTAACTTTTCTAATTACACTAGATAACAAATTTTTTTGAAAGTATTGTACCTCAGATTTTTTTTTTGTTTGTGGTGGAACATTTGAAGCTGAACACAAATTGTACATCATGTGGGAGTATAATGAAAGAAGAAATTGACTTTTATTAACTATAATGCTTTTAATTGCATAATGCTGCTGATGCTTTGGAATAGTTCAACTAAGCTAAAAAATGTTCTGTTGATGATTTTCATTTGTACTCAGTGTCTGAGGCTTCTCAGTTTAAGTGTCCAACAATAACCAGGCAGCACTGATGGATTCCAGATGCCCTGATATTGTTTCTCCATGACTGCAATGTCCTGGTGAAACCTTTCACCATTTTCATCACTGACAGTGCCAAGATTTGCAGTCTAGATGGGAATGCAGAAAATTAATCTTTAGTGACATGTTGCACTTCATGGTTTTGTATGCTTGAAAGATGTTGTCAACCAGCTACGTGTAGTTTGGTACTCTGCAGTTGCAAAAAAATTTTTAAATGGCATCGCTGAATGCCTTCTGTGCAATTTTCTCCGGACCCACTAGAAGTTCTTTAGATTACCAGTCATTGATGATTTTTTGCTTTTTAGACCAACTAAACTGCCTTCCTTATTCTTAGCATCAGTTATTCTGACTTGAATTATGAATTGAAATATCAAGTACAGGAGATTTCAAAAGGATGGTGCGTGATAGGAAAATTTCACAGTGATTTTCATGATCAGCAGCCCAAAATCCGTAAGACACAGCCAGAAGTATTCACGAAGCAAAATCTTTGTTGTCCAGTGTTATTTGCCAGATCAACAAACTAGTTTTATGCAAATCATATACCAGAATGTACATATTCCTCTGCATCTTGGAGCTCTGCAATCTCTCATCATTTAGAAACTTGTTATGGTACTTTACCTGTCAAAATTGCCAGCTGGCGGTGTAGTGGCATCCGCACTGGACTTTGAGGTGAATGGTCCTGGGTTTGAATCTATCTGGCAACTGGGTTGAGTGCCGAGCTAGCAACTCGGCCTCGTAAGAAACAGACAAATGCAGAAGAAAAGCCAAGGTTACCCAGCTGGTGCACCACAAGGCTCAGAGAGGAGCAAGACCAACCTGTCAAAATAGAGTTGCACATTTTCCAGCATTATACTCCACTGGCCAGAACTTTAACCACTGACTTATCCTATCTGTATCCCTTTCTAGACTGTTTACGTCCTCCTCACAGCTTACTTTCCTACCAAAGCAACACACACCAAATACAGCACGTCAGGCAGCATCAACGGAAATGAATAAACAGTCAATGTTTCGGGCGGAGACCCTTTTTCAGGCCAAAATGTCAACTGTTTATTCACTTCCATAGATGCTGCCTGACCTGAGTTCCTCTAGCATTTTGTATGTTGAACTTGATTTCCAGAATCTGCAGAATTTGCCATGTGTATGTTATACTTTCCTATCTATCTTTATGTCATCAGCAGCTTTAGCTATCATACCTTCAGTGCTATTTTGATGCCATTATATAAATTGGAAAAAGTTGAGGATCTGCCACCACAGTGCAAAGAAAGACGATTCACTTTGTTGACTGCTTGAACAGCTTGAGGGTAATGGTGAAGAATTGCTTACCAAGATGACATTTACAAGGGACCTCATTGCTGTTCAGCAACCCATAGGCAGAATCCATTATTTAGTAATTTAGTCTATAAAATCAAACTTCACTTTCCAGTCTTTTTTTTTTCCACTGAACTTCTCAAAAGTGGTACTGCAGAACTCCCTTAGGATGATATAAAGATTAAATGCACTTTGAAGATGCATTCTGCCATCTGCAAAAAGTATTTGTTTCAGAAAGACAGACATAGATTTTGCATTTTTTTATACAAAGTTAGTTCAAAGTAAATGTCTTATCAAAGTACATATATGTCACCAGATAGAACCAGGAGATTCATTTTCATGTGGGCATACACAATAAGTCCATAATAGAGTAATCAGCATAATAGAATCAATGAAAGACTGCGCCAATTTAGACAGTCAACCAATGTGCAAATGGAACAAACTGTGTAATTACAAAAAGAAAAAAAAACTAATAAAAAAGCATTAAATATGGAGAACATGAGATGAAGAGTCCTTAAAAGTGATATTTTTTAAGACCTTCCTACCTACATCCATGGCACTTCACATGCTTTTGATCTTTTCAATTATTTCAAGTTCCCTGGCTCTGATCATCTTATTTTCACAATGGATGTCCAGTCCCCATACACCTCCACCCCTGGCCAGGAGTGCTTTTGAGGTCTTCCATTTCTTTCTGGACACCAGACACAGCCAGTTCCCCTGCACCACCACTCTCCTCCTTCTGGTTGAAATGGTCCTCACTCTCAATAATTTCTTCTTCCAGCTCCTCCCACTTCCTCCAAAAGAAAGGTGTAGCCATGGGTACTCACATGGGTCCCAGCTATGCCTGCATTTTTGTGGCTACATGGAACAGTCTATGCTTCAATCCTACACCGGTATCACTCCTCAAACTTTTGCTACACTTCATTGCACCCTTGCAGTGCTCATTGACTTCATCAACTTTGCCTCCAACTTCCACCCTGCCCTCAAATTTGCTTGACCAATTCCAACACCTCCCTCTTCTTTCTTGATCTCTCTATCTCTATCTCTGGAAACAGCTTATCCACTGACTCTCACAGCTACCTGGACTATACCTCTGCCCACCCTGTCACTTGCAAAAATGCCATCCCCTCCTCTCAGTTCCTCCATCTCTGCTGCATCTACTTTCAGGATGAGGCTTTTCATCCCAGAACTAATGAGATGTCCTCCTCCTTCAAAGAAAGGGACTTCCATTCCTCCACCATCAATGCTGCCCTCAAATGCATCTCTTCCATTTCACGCATGTCTGCTCTCACCCCATCCTCCTGCAACCCCACCAAAGATAGGGTTCCTCTTGCCCTCACCTATCATCCCATCAGCCTCCACATCCAGCACGTGATTCTCCGTAAACTTCTGCCATCCCTGGCAGGATTCCATCACCAAACACATCTTTCCCTCCCCCCAACTTTATGCTTCCTCTGCGATCACTCTCTATCAAACTCCCTTGTCCATTCGTCCTCCACCCCTCCCCCAATCTCTACCTGGCACTTATCCTTGCAAGCAGAACATGTGCTACACTTGCCCCTACACCTCTCAAACTATCGGTAATCCCCCCCCCCCCATCATTCCCCATTCCCATTATCCTTAGGTTGTGGGAACATTTCAATGATGAAATGAAGTAGAGTGAAGTTATCACCTTTGGTTCAGAGCCTGATGGTTGAGGAGTAATAAGTATTCCTGAAGCTGGTGGTGTGAGTACTCACACTCCTGTACCACCTTCCTGATGGCAGCAGCACGAAGGGAGCATGATCTGGGGGTCCCTGACGATGGATGCTGTTTTCCTGTGACTAAGTTTCATGTAGATTGAATTGAATTGAATTGAATTTCAGTTTATTGTCATTTAGAAACCACAACTGCAATGCAGTTAAAGAATGAAACAACGTTCCTCCAGAATGATATCACAAAAGCACACGACAAAACAGACTACACCGGAAAATCCACATAACGTTTGGCAATCCCCAAATCCAGAGTCCGGAGAGGCTGCTGCATATTAATATCGCGCTACCATCTTAGCGCATTCCCCAGAAAGGAGCTACAAACCCACCAGACAAAAACAAGACTGCCCAGACACACCAAGTCAGGAGACCGACTCTACCACCCAACAAACCAAAAACAAAAGCTACAAGACCTACACAAAACCACATAGTTTCAACATTAGTTACAACAGTGCAAACAATACAATAATTGATTAAAAAAAACAGACCATGGGCATAGTAAAAATAGTTCAAAAATGTTAAAAGATTATAAGTTTGAAAGAAACCACCACACAGTTTCCAGAAGTCCTCAGGGTCCTGATAGACTCGTCATCCCACGCAGGCGGCAGAAGGGAATACTCCCGCTATGGACTTCCAAGGCGCTGCCGGACTCAGCCTCGCAGATGCAGCACACAATGAAAGCACCCCGACCACAGTGGACTCCGAGTTTGTCGAACCTCCGAGCCTCCGGCACAGCCTCTCCGAGCACCATCTTCTGCTGAGCGGACTGCAACGCCCCTGCCACCGGCCACTGGCAACGCGACCCCAAGGACTGGGGGCCTGTTCTTCCCAGTAGAGACCTGGACCTCACAACAGCGGCAGTAATGAAGAAGGCCTTCCTGGAGATTTCCAGATGTTCCTCCATGCTTCCACGTCCGTTTTTCATCAGATTAGGATTGTGTACGGCATCCTGCGTGACAAATAACAGATATCAACTCCAGAGAGGCCACTGCAAACTGTGTCGCGCCGCCATCTTGAAGCTTATTAGATGTGCTCAATGGTGGGTAGGGCTTTGCCACTAATGAACTGGCCCATATCCACTACTTTTTGTTGGATCTTCCCTTGAAGGGCATTATTTTTTTTTTACCAGGCTGTGATACAGCCAATCAATACACTCTCCACTACACATTTATAGAAGTTTGTCGAAGTTTTAGATGTCATGCTGAATTTTAGCAAACTCCTAAGGAAGTAGAGGTGCTACTGTGCTTTCTTTGTAATTGCACTTGAGTGCTGGGCCCAGGACAGGTCCTCCAAAGTAATAACACTGAGGAATTTAAAATTACTGACCTTCTCACCTCTGATCCGACAAGAATTGACTCATGAAAATTTTAGCCCTCAATTCTAAGTTTCTAAGAACAATGTTCTTGCATCAATGTTGTTTCTGCCTGAGTTAATTGTTACTTACTGCATGATCCAGCAGCTGCCCGCTCTTAGCCCAGCAGCTGTGACATTGGCAGTTTCACCTGAAAGGGACAGGGCACATTTGTAGCAACTGGAGAGTATTACAGTAATGTTCCTGAAAGAGCGAATGCTATAATTATTAGACAGTGCTAGGAAGTGCTTCTCGGGAGAGCGGGCTGGTGGGAGCTGGTGGTCAGAAGGACCCAAGCAGGCTGGTACAGTGGCATGTATGTACTAGGGTACCATGAGGGTCCTTCCAAGCTGCAGTCAGGTCCCATATACTATCCTGACCAACACACTACAGCAAATTCCTAATACGTGTAAATGATATGGCGTATAAAGTTGATCCTTGTAAAACAAAACGTTGGAAATACTGAGCTGGTTATTTTATTCCTTGCAGTGGATTCATGGAAGTAGTTATAGATTTTGAATGTTGTTCATGAACACTGGTATTTTACGAAGCTTGCTTTAAGGACAAATGTCTATGCCTTCTCTGCCTTCTGTGGACAGAACGAGAAATCAGTGAATTCTCCTGTCCTCGCGAGGACAGTGATCTGGTGATTAGGTGATCTCCCCAATTCACTAGTGATCAGCAATCAGTGAGATGTGTTCGGAATCAACAGCAGCAGTCTGGAATCATCCTGAGGCTTGGAAGGTGGAAGTAACTATGATCTTGATTAAAGCAATACAGACATCTTTGATGGTAGCAGAAAAATACAGATCTCAGGGAGCACAGAGAAATGGTAAAAACAAGAGAAAATCTGCAGATGCTGGAAATCAAAGTAATACACACAAAATGCTGGAGGAATGCAACAGGCCAGAGTGCATCTATGGAAAAGAGTAAACTGTTGATGTTTCTGGCCAAGACCCCAATGAAGTGTCTTGGCCCGAGACTTCGACTGTTTACTCTTTTCCGTAGATGCTGCCTGGCCTGCTGAGTTTCTCCACCATTTTCTGTGTATTACAGAGAAACATTGTTTGAAATTTGCCCAGTTGCAAAAGAGATGGTTGGTAAAAGCTGGGTCATCTCTGAGCTAATAAGAACCATGGTTTTCTCATGTAGGTGAGGTTTCTGCAGCTGCGTGTTGAACACTGCACTATCACTGGCATCTTTTGATGGAGTTATATTCTAAAAAATGCACATCATCATCTTCACTATGTGTCATATTATATGACGTGGGCTATCATCGTCTACCAGCTGTCCTTAATCTGAGGAGTAGCAAGGGATTGTTGACCATGGAGAAGAAACACCCCCACTTCACAATGCCCCCACCTACAGTCTCCTCCCCTCCATGACATAATTGTTCTTGTCAAATTTTGCTACAGAAGTGGTTTGCCATTGCCTTCTTCCAGGCAGTGTCATTACAAGACTGAGTGACTCCAGCCATTATCAGTACTCTTCAGAGAACATCAGCAGGCGCATAACCTGGACTGGCAGTTTGTACCAGCTGCTCATATAACTATCCACCACAGTTTCCAAGGCTTCATGTGACCCTTGACCCTTGTTGGGCGGGGAGGTCTAAGCAGGTGCTAGAGTTTGCCCAAGGGTGACCCACATGCTAGCAAAGAGAAGGAGTGTCATACACCTCCCTTGGTAAAGACATATCTCTCACCACCCAAAATATATATTAGGGCAGATCAAGATTCTACTGGAAAATTGGGGCCAAAATTGCTGGCCAATGCTAAAAGTTCTAGAATTTTTTTAAAAGACCGTTTTCAGTTGCACAACATTCTTTTTCAAAGTCATGTCAAAATTTGCCATCAATTTGACAATAATTCAGAAGGGTCATGTGGACCATATGCAGATTGAGGAGAGTTAGTTTAATTCAGCATCATGTTTGGCACAGACATTATGGGCTTAAGGGCCTGTTCCAGTGCTGTATTGTTCTAAGGTCACAATGTGGTTGGCACCAGTTTAGTAGATTATAAGGAATTAATTTCTGCATTGATTCACATTTTAAAAAATTTAATTATAAAGAGGGAAAAACCATAATGCGGTGTTTAAGAGCTCTTACAATTCATGACTGAAGACATACTATGATGATAAATAGATCATTGGCTCAGATACCCCCCCCCCCACACACACACACACACACACTTACAAAATAGTAATAAATTGTATTTAAATTGGCTCATAAATTCCTCTGAGCAGTTATGACGGTGATTGATTGTCACCAAATGTCCCCAGTACAACACGTGATTGACATTTAAGTGAATCAAAATCACTGGGTGCAGCATTTTCACATTAGAAATCTTGTCAGTGTGACTGGAGTTGAATCTGCATTGTAACTGGTTTATCATTAGATGTCACGAGCATATGTAAAATATCTTTTTTATTTTACATACACAACAGTGAACGTTACAAGGAACCCATTGCATTTCCATCCTAATTGTTTTAGTCACTACAA
Organism: Hemitrygon akajei; assembly: GCF_048418815.1. Classification (NCBI taxonomy): domain Eukaryota; kingdom Metazoa; phylum Chordata; class Chondrichthyes; order Myliobatiformes; family Dasyatidae; genus Hemitrygon; species Hemitrygon akajei. The sequence goes on from NC_133124.1 coordinate 97,181,222, forward strand.
TAGCAATATTAGATTGGCAAAATGTTGAGCCTGAATGAACTACTGTGCTTTACCAGTGAAACTGAGAGTTACTGTTCTGACAACACAGGCATTATTTCATTAAAGGGAATTATGAAGGTTGCAGAACGTAAAGCTTTCGCTTTGTATTGCATTTCTATGAAGCTGACACAGTTTCTGTGCTTTCTTCCTCAAGGGTGAGAGAGAGGCTGAGTTGAGGTGTTTGCAATTTGACAATGTTCACCTTTTGGATGTTATCTCAGTTGAACTGTGACAACAGTATCAAAGCAAAGAATTGCACCAGCATTCACAAAGTAGTGAAGATTCATCATGTTAACTCCAACTTTAAGTCAACCTAGTGCATCTGCTTCTCTATATAATTCCACACCCTCAACTCTTCATTATAACCCAAGGGTTTCAAACAGAAAGAAAAGACTTGGATTTATAGAACACATTTTACCGCCTCTTTTCATCACAGTTAATAACATTCAATGAAATGTATCTGTCATTGTTATAATGTAGGAAATGACTAAATAAGTTGTCTTAAATGTTATTGATTGAGGGTTAAACATTGTTTAGAGCATTGGAAGGAACAACTTTTACCCTCGATGTTTTCCGTGAATCTTTTGCATTCATCTCAGAGGGCAGACAAGACCAATATCATATCCATGTGAGCACACCCTCAGTACAGCAGTCATTTCTGTGCTGTGGTATTCAGAACAGTAATTTGAACCTGAAAAAGTAAGGTCTGAAGCATGGCTGGCAATAAATAGAAATCTACAACACAACCACAGATATTTTGGTTTATCTTGCTTTCTTCCCGTGGACTTTCAAGATTGTTCTGAGGTGGAGTTGCCCAAGATTCACCCCAGTGCTAAGGCCATTCTGCTTTTTTTAGCAATATCTAGTCTGAAGCATTTGAAGTGTGCATCAAGAAAAGCAAAATCTGGATGGTTGATCATAAACACAGAGGTGTATGAACTAGAGAGAAGATTGTATCTGGTTCCGTGCCAAGCAGAGTTAGATAAATGTAAGCTCAGTGAATCCTGTAACACAGTCAAACAAATTCTGAATTGTTCTGTTCTTTGTCATCATGATTCCCTTTATTCACTCTACTAATACCTAGAAATTTCTGACTGAATGGTCAAGATAATTGACGTATTTATTGAATAAATAAGGCTTTTGGAGTGATTACAGAAGTTGAGAGATTTTTCCGTTAATTTTTGTCATTTCTTAATGTTAGCAATCTTAATAAACACTGTCTCCAGGTTGCATTTGTAATCCATCTTCTGTTTGCTTCTTCCAGATTAAGTGATGTTGCAGGAATCCCTTTGATCAGTAGCCGAAGACTGAGTCTTCACTTCCATCCGAGGAGGGGGTTACACCATCACGTACCTGTCATGTTTGACTATTTTCACCTCTCGGTCATGTCAGTTACTGTGCATGCGTCACTTCTTGCTTTGCACCAACCCTTGATAAGGTACAGTGGTGATCTTGATTGCAAAAATTCATCTTTACTTCTTACGTACATTAATAAAGATGTGTTATCAGAAGAGTAATTATAAGGCCACCTGATACCGCAGTGATCCACTCCAAAATCACATCCTATTAGATACATCTTCAACACATTGATATGCTGAGGAGTGGCAGAAAATAAACTCACACTGACTAGTATTTTAATCATGAGATGCTTAATTCACCTAAATATAAGATGGAGGCAGAATACTTATGAGGGGTGATTGATAAGTTCATGGCCTAAGGTAGAAGGAGTCAATTTTAGAAAACCTAGCACATTTATTTTTCCTACATTTACACACTTAGTCCAGTGGTTGTGGAGCATACAGATCCCTTCTTTGTAGAAATTGGCGTCTTGGACCTCCAGAAATGGTCCACAGCATGGGGTGATAGATAAGTTTGTGGCCTAAGGTAGACGGAGATGAGTTATTAACTTCAAACTTTCTGCATTTTCACTCAAAGAGTTGAACTGTATGTGCATGTAACGAGAGCTGTATAACTCATTTCCTTCTACCTTATCAATCACCCCTCGTATGTAGGCGTTTCAAATTTGTTGCTATCAGCTTCAGCTTAACTCTGCCTTGTGATAAATTTGGATGAAGTTATTGAGAAAGGTCTTGAGAAACATTCATCTCTTGGATAAAGGTCCATAAAGTATTTTTCTAAGACACAAATGAAGTTTAATATCAGCCGGCATGCTAATTCGCGCATCTTTCTTCCCAATAAACTGCTGCTGATGTCCAAACTGAAACAGAAGGTTTACCAAACATCTACCTGAAGTTCAAAATGAGCTTCAGTTTGAAGCAATATATGAAGTGAGAAGGGAAGAAACTAAGGAAGAAAAGACTATTTTGAGCCCTTAAAACCCTCATTGAAGTACCATAAAATGTTATGTCCTCCACTGTTCAGCATTGCCTAAAAATGGGATAGTCTATATTACTACTTCATTGTTATTGAGACTTTTTAAAAATATTTCTTTAGTTTCCCTCGCCTAGGTAAAGGCTCATGGCTTAGTAAAGGTGGTCAGGAGACAGAACCAGATATATCAAATCTAACCCTTGAAAACCTGGTGCTTGGACCCAGCTATTACAAGCAGCTTACAGTTGAGGTAAGAGAGTCTAAAATTTATTACTTTCCAAATAATGTCTTACAGGAATTCAGAGTGCTCTGTTGGACTTGTGTATAATTTTATGAGTCTTTTCAGCATCAGACAAAAGAGAGAAAAAAAGACAAGGCCAACGAGGAGAGAGAAGCATTGATTAGTAGTGATAGACAAAAGTTGCTGGATAAACTAGCAGCAAATGAGCTAAGAACAGCCTTTCAAATGGGCTGCAAAAAATTTGGATCGTTCCAGTGAGTGACAAAAAGGATGTTAGATGAATGGCCAAAAGTTGCCTTAAGAAGGGGAAATATGAAGTTATTTTCTGACCAGGAAGTTATTTTCTGACAAGGAAAGCAGATTTTTTTGTAAGTTGGAAAGATGCTGTGTGAGAATTGCATTGAGCACTGTTTGCAGTGGTAGGCAGCTGTTGAGTGTTTCTGTTTGAAGATCTTGTCACCAAAATAGATGCAGAACTTTCCATTTTTCAACTGGGTCCTGGCAATTCAGAAATATAGTCAGTGAGTAATGGATGGTGGATCAGGAAGCATCTATAATATTGGAGGTGGACTCAATCAAAGCATTGGGAATAATTTGTAGGGCTATGGGGGGTGGGGAAGTGTGAAGGTGTTTAAGTGCCATGACCCAAGTTGCTTTTGCATGGAGCTGGTAGAGCAGCAAAGTCTGATTGTTCTTCTCGCAGGCTCTTTCAGTATCTAATGACTGTTGTTTTCCCAACTTGCATCCTTTCAGCTTTCTCAATTTTTGATCTCTTCTCCCTTCCAAGCCCTCCTGGTCTCTGCACCCCTCTCAAACCTAATGCCTGTAGCCTTACCCCATACTTCTGCTCTACTACCACCCTGCAGCAGGTCCTACTGATCTCCTAGGTTCCACCAGCCCTCCTGGTCACCAAGTTTCCTCTATACTTCCTGATGTCCTAATTTCATCAGCCATCTTGATCTCTGGGTTCAATTAATTTACCTTGTTCCCTTTCAACTTGCCTAGCCCTTCCAGGCATCACACCTGACTTCACGAAAGAGCAGATATGGAAATTGTATTTGTTGCCTGATCAGTGCTTTGGTTGCAATACTGAATGTGCAGCTAAACCTGTTGTATCATATAGTTAACTGTAAAATTAGTGCATGAAATGGAGGATTGAAAAGCAAAAATATTCTAAAATAGCCTTTCTTTCCAAACGATTAAAGCAGTGAGTCTCATCCTCTTGAACACACTTGCTGTAATGATAATTGTGTCTGTGTTGAGCCAAACTTGTGAACAGCCGATCAACAGTTGCCATAACACCTTAAATTCTTTTGTTTGAAAACCACTCAGAAAGCCTTTAGTTCCTGTAAATGAACACATTTATCCTCTGCCAATCTGTTAACTGATGTTTTGCAAAACTTTTCAATCTTATGCTTGCCATTTGTTTGGAGCAATCAAATCTGGGAGCATTCGTTACATCGCAATAATCATAACACCTCCGTTCAAAAAGTTCTGATATTAAAAAAGGAGTATCTTAACCCTTTTCTCAAGTGTTTCATATAAAGTAACCCAAAGGTGCTGAGTGGAACATGATCCACAAACACGATCAAGGTGAATGGCCAACTGGAGGGCTTCTGGTGGTGTTGATTATTAACCAGGATATAAAAGAACAGTGGAATAAGTATGTCAGTATATTTTTAGAACATAAGAACATAAGAAACAGGAGCAGGAGTAGGACATCTGGCCTGTCGAGCCTTCTTCGCCATGCAGTAAAATCATGGCTATGGACTCAGCTCCACCTACTTGCCTTTTCCACATAACTCTTAATTCCCCTACTATGCAAAAATCTATCCAATCTTGCCTTAAATATATTTACTGAGGTAGCCTCCACTGCTTCATTGGGCAGATTCACCACTCTCTGGGAAAAGCAGTTCCTCCTCATCTCTGTCCTAAATCTACTCCCCCGAATCTTGAGGCTATATCCCCTAGTTCTAGTCTCACTTATTAGTGGAAACAACTTTTCTGCTTCTATCTTATCTATCCCTTTCATAATTTTATATGTTTCTATAAGCTCTCCTCTCATTCTTCTGAATTCCAGTGTGTAGATTCCCAGGCGACTCAATATCTCCTCATAGTCTAACCCCCTCATCTCTGGAATCAACCTTTTTACCCACCAATCTTTTAGTTTTTCTTCAGTCCTTTCTAAAGCATTCTTTCTGCTCTCCTTGTCCACAAGATCTGATTTCAGCACATTCTCTCCTCCACCCATACTATGGACCACCCATTTCCACTTCATGGCCCACATTAGTTACTATTAATGGCTTCTTTCCATTCCTCCCTACTAAATCCACTGTCACTACAATTTTCTTAAAAAGAACCATTTTAGAAGCATCTGTCATTGTAAATTTCCGACAGATCTACCAATTTCACTCAGCCTCATCAGAAATGTGTTGTTTTCCAAATCCCAGCCCAACTTTCCAGTGGTTCTATGTTTCAATCCCTCCGGTCAGATTCTCAGAGCAGTCAATATGAACAGGGTACAGCAGATTCTACGACCTTTTGCTGTGAGCTAGGAAAATGCAAACAGTGATAAATGATAAAAAGAATTTAAGGTATAAGCAAAAATGTAAATAGTTTGCAAAAATCATTCACACTAAATGCAGGAACATGCACATGGGTAATTCTTTATTCACAGAAGCAATCTAAGCTTCCAAGCAGGGATTTCAAAGTACATTTATTATCAAAAGTATGCAGAATATATACATCCTTGAGATTCATCTCCTTACAGGAAGGCACAAAATAAAGAAAACCAATAGAACCTATTTTTTTTAAAAAAAGGCCATTAAACACCCAAAGTGCAGGAAAAAAAACAACAGATCATGCAAACAATAAAACTAAGGAAATAACATTCAAAGCTGAAGCTCACGAAAGTGAGTTCACAGCCACGAAGCCAGTCACAGCTGATCTTGGAGCCCATCAGTTGCAGACCACAGTATCACTTCTGCGCAGAATCGAGTAAACCTCATGTAACAGCGAGCTAATCTCTGGCCCATCCCTTGTCTCTGGCCTCAACACCAAGATGTTTTCAGTCTGGCCCAGTGCTTAATTTGATCAAACAGCAGGTCCTATCTTGCTCTTGGACCCAAGCCCTGCTGCTTCTATACCCACCCGTACCCAGGACCTGCCACTGCTCTTCGGCCCATAGCCAATCATTCTGATTTTGCCTGGCACTTAAATTGGTGCAACCTTGGCTTGTTCCTGGCTCTCAAGCCTGGTCTCTGTTGCCACTGCAAGTCACCTACAAGTCTGCTGCTGCAGCTAAAGCATTTATAACTTAATGCCACATATACATAGTTTGAAAACTATTTACAGATTTTAAAAGTAACCAATTTAGAGTAATAACTTTACACAATCAAAATACGCAGTTTTGCTTTCCCCAGTATAAGCTTAGGGGAAATATTATTTTCTTTGCTTGCAAGTATATTTCAGACGATGTCTGAAACTGCTTTTATGTTCTTCATAGCATAAGCCATATCATCCTGTGTCATTTGTAACATTGTATGCCTGCAGTGAGGTTTGATAATTGGATTCTGCTCTCCCCAGGAGTCCTGTCTGATCCCTGGTTAATAAGATGGACTTGCTTTTTCAGCAGCTGCACGCACCCCAGAGTGAAATCATCAAAAATGACTTCCAAACCTTGAGTCTTTGCTCATTGAAAGAGCCGCATTACTGTTCTTCGTGATTGTCGTGGTGTATAATCACTTGCACGTATCTTTAAATCCAGGGGCTTTGAATTGATTGATGAAGCCAGAAGAAAGACTCCCCCCCCCCCCAAAGTTCAAAGGTTGAAAATCTAAAATTTACAGTTTGCAGGATTTGGCTGAAGGATGTTGGCACTTTTAAACCTAAATTAATTGAACTCTGGTGTATAAAGGAACAGCTAAGGCCATTTGTACTTGCCATTAAAAAGGTAGGCAGCAACTGGAAGCATGAGAAAGAATTATTTTTCTTTTGTTTGACAACTCCATTTTTCTTCCTTGCTAGTCTTTGGAGTCATGTACTATCCACCTATCCTTGCTATGATGGACATGTGGCTATTTTTCACTCACTGCCAATCTAAACAAAGCATTTTTGCCCTATATTATAGGCTCAGCTCAGCTTTATAGATGGCTCATGGCAATGAGTTGAAACGTGCACTTCTTGGCTGTGAAATTGTACTTGCAAATGAGTCCTCAAGTCATTTCCAGACTTCAGGTAGAAATAGGGTGATTTTGGAAATTGGAGAAGATCTTCACACAAGACCACTATTTGAAAATCTTTTATTGAGTAGTATACATATATATGTGTCTGTCTAGGTGCGGTTTGTTTTAAACGGAGGGCTAAACCCAAGATAAATCTTAAACAATTTTTAAAGGATAATTGATACTTCCTTGCCTGATTTCTTATTACATGCTCCATGTACAAGACCAGTTGAACTACATGCAAAAGAAGAAAATCTATACCTTTCTCCCCTCTTTTTGGGATGAAAGATGCATGGATAATCGTAGAAAACAAAGTGGTAAATAAAGGGAGCCAGTGGATAAAACATTATGTCTGAATCCTCAAGAAAGGCTGAGCAGAAGTCTGAGAAAAGGCAAAATTTAAAAACAACTGTCCAAGTACAACGACAATATCCTTGTTTCAAAATATTCTGATTTTCTTCATTGTGGTTCACAAATTTCACTTTGTAGCAGTTTAAGTGCTTTCTGATGCTATTGAGTGGAACAGAAAAGCAATTGCTTTGAAGCTGACCTACTAAAGAAAAGATTGCCACTTTGATTGTAAAATTTGGTCATCAATTATGGTATTTCCTGCATGAGAAATCATAGGAAACAAGAAAAAGGGAGATTTAGCTAAAGTTCTAAGACAAAACACCTTATAGCGAGAATTGTTAGCGATAGTTTATTCATTTAAAGTATTAAATTGTATAATCAGATCTACATGAATACTTCCTATAACAGTAGCAGATGTATCACTTTGTTGTAATTTTAGAATACAACCTTCATTTAATTCAAACCAAAATACATCTGTACTCATTTCCTGTTAATATCCTAATAAATGGCTTTTGTCATGTAATTTAAGGGCTCTAAGCCACTAGAAGCATGATATATTAATTGTAACTTGTTTTGGTCAATTAAGCTGACACAGAGCGCAAGCAATTGTGGTACATCTGTAGATTTAAGTTGCACAGACCAGGCCTTTTGGCCAATCTTATCTGTAATGAACTTGGAATACCTATCAATGCTAATCCTATGTCCAATACTCAGCCAATAACCTCCTATGTCACGGTATCTCAAGCACTCATCCAAATAATTGTTAAATGTTATGAGAGTATCTGCAGAACAGTTAATTAAAGGAGTGTATTCTTGATGTCAACTGCTCACTGGGTGAAATAAAGTTTTCCAGTCCCCACTAAATCTCTTATTTCAACAAGGGAAAATCTACAGTGCTGGAAATCAAAACAATGCACACAAAATGCTGTAGGAACTCAGCAGGCCAGGCAGCATCAATAGAAAAGAGTAAACAGTTGATGTTTTTGGCCGTAACCCTTCACCAGGACTGAAATCTCTTACCTCCTCTCTTAAACTTATGCCCTTTGGTTTTGGACATCGCTGCTCAGGAGAAATAATTCTTACGTGATCCTATCTATGACCCTCATAATTTTATACACCTCATCAGGAACTGCCACACGCTAAGGCATTTGCATTTAATAGAGGAAATTGAAATTCCTGATCATAATTAACCCTTCTTTTACAATTCTTCATGATTTGCTGTTAAGAAAACTGTAGGAGACTCCCAGTGGTCCTTCCCATTTTGCTTCTAAACTCTACCCATGCATTTGAAGAACCATCTGCTATATCCTTGTTCATTCCTGCAGTAATCAGCTCTTAGATTCTGTCTACTTATTTTTTAAAGTTTATCACCATTCATGCCTTAAAGTTCTCTATACCCTGGAATGCTAAGATCCTGGTCCTGTTCATCTTTCAACTACATCTCCATGTTAGCAACACTGCCTTATTCTGAGGTAGTAATATACCCTAGGTGCAGTGCAGTCTTACATTTTTTCCCGGCATATTAGCAAGTCAATATACGCTCTAGATTGACTTCCTTTTCATTTTGTAATGGGTTGTTCTTCATTTCCTACTCTACCATTTGTCTGTGACCCCGTCTGTGGGACTAACTTCATTTGGCCAGGCCTTATGCCCTACTGTATTCTAACTCTGCGTTACAACCCTCCAGAGTACCACTGGTAGATCCAGATCGCAAGCAGCATCTAGGCTGTAAAGATTGCCTTTAATTAAAATATAATTCAATTTGAAAAGATTTAGCTTGAAGTTCTCAGTTGTCCTCTCCATTAATTAAAGAATGCTGATACCTTGTCTTTGACTTAGCTGAACTTTAAGCAACTAAAGTGTAAAAGCAGTGAAAATACTTATCTGATCCTACTTACCAGTGGATTCCTTCACCACAACATAATGTCACCTCCAACTCTGGAGCTGGTGGCAGAAATCGATGACCAATTTACAATCAGCAAACTTGCTTTGGCATGGACATTTGGAGCTCGATAACAAATCTGAAGGAGATTTACAGGGGAGGATCAGTAGGTGCGTGGGGAAGTGGGGGAAGCAGATATGATAGCAACATTTAAGAGCTATTTGGACAGGCACCCAAACAGGCAGAGAATGGAGGGCAAAGACCTTGTACGGCTAGATCGATTAGTTTGGATTAGCATCTTTGTTTTCACAGGCATCAAGGGCCAAAATGCCTTTTGCTGTGCTGTACTTTTTTATGTTCTTTGTTTTAACAGTGATAAGCCAACAGGCTAAGTGGGCAAGCAGTTGAGCAATGTTCAGCTTGCATTTTGGATATTCTTAAAAGCATAAGTACAATGGAATATTCTCTTAATATTAAGATATAATGTAAAATTCATAAATGGATTCTTTAAATGAAATCTATTAAATATAATTTAGTATTTTAATTAAATATTTCTGATGAAATTATAATCTATACAAATAAAACTTTTCCAGGTGAATGAGATTTTCAAAGCAGTAATTGTAATTTATGACATCTTTGCTAATTTACTTATGACTGCTGCAACAATGCATGACAATTGAAAGATGTTACAGTCCAGGTGATTTGTATATAGCAGGCATTCTCAGGAGTTTATTTATAATTTAGCAGGAGAAGAGAGTTTACTTTGCAGAGAATTAATAACAGTAATGTCTGGACAGTTTCATCATCACTATTCTGCAAAATCCTACCCATTATTGTACAGTTGAATCTTGTGCAAGAACAGTGCAGTAATCTGATTGGTTAGTTCAGGCATTTCAGTGCTCCACTGTGCTCTGGCATTACAATATGAAAATCGTCTCCATTTTCACAAAAAAAATCTTTGTTATTATAGCACAATCGTTTTTAAATGTAATTTGTTATGTACTATGTTGCTGCTGTAGTGGAGATGTACTTCAAGCTGGCCTGGAACCATAATTCAGTGGTTCCAACAAAGAGAGCTTGCTTACTGACAGCTCTAGTAAATTGCCAGCTGCAGATCAGCAGGAAATATTTACCTTTCTTCCACTTTTTGCTTCTATATTTGAAGTGTGACATCAAAGTCTATACGTGTGAAGAATTGAAATGCTGGGGATGTGCTTCCTGGAGTGATTGACCTACTTCAGCACTAAAGTGGTTCTGTCCTGGGGGGATACATTCCAGGACCTGAAGTGTACATGTCTTGATTGTCCTGGGTATGAAGCTTTCATGGGAACATACTCAAATAAGCGGTCTTGTGGCAAATGGTTAGGAAGGGAACAGAGCATGATACCAATGGACAAATCCATTGAGGGGATTAAAATAGAGGTGAATAAGTCTAGGGATGTGTTTAGCAGCTGGCATTATCAATGTTAAAGTCAAAGTCAAAAGTCAAGTTTATTGACATATACACAAGAACACTTATGCACAGGTGCAGTGAAAAACTTACTTGTAGCCACATCACAATCACATAGCACCATATAAGGTGCACTCGCAAGAAAACATAAATTAAACGTAACTTGTGCACAATTTTTATAAGAATTTTAAAATTTTTTAGGCTGAAACAGGTGTCAAAGGCTGAGGCAGCCATAGCCCCACACCTAGACTCCATCACCCTGTCCGACAATGACTTCACCAGAGTCCTGGCTGGACATCGGGCACCGCTACAGCGGCCCTACGAGGGGCTGTTTACGGTGATCAGAAACAACGGGTCCACATTCGTGCTGGACATTGGGGGGAGAGAGGAGGTTTTCACGGTGGACTGACTCAAACCGGCCCATGTGGACATGGCGCAGCCGGTCGGGATTCAGGCACCGTGGCGCAGAGGCAGGCCTCCCAAACAGAGTCCGACCCAGACTGTGGACATTGGGGGGTGTATCGCCGGTTCTGGGGGGTGGGGTTATGTGGCGACCCACTTCCCAGCGCACTCGAACCGGCTCACAAATCGACGCGCGCCGGCATTGAGGCCAGTCCCAAAAAGGGCGCCAAGTCTGCTTCACCAGCAAGGGGAAAAGCCCACGCACAGCTTTAAAGCGAGGCCGCGAAGTTCGAATAAATCTCTTTTGCAACTGCAGCTCATCGACTACGTGTCGTTATTTCAGCGCTACGTGTAGCACACCGCTACAACAGTACATTACAATATTCCTGTCGTCCCTCTCCCAGAAATTTCAAGAACTTGATTCTGTTTGAAAGATACTAGCATTTCTCTGGCACTTGTATCACTCCCTTCTCATTCTGTAGCCTGCAGAGAATCACCACATTCTCTTGTTCGTTCTACCTCAGTTTCTACCCCATCTGCTTCTGCCTTCTCATCCTCTGCCTCTGCATAATGCCTCTCCACACATCCACTCACTCCTTTGTCACATTCATTAATTCCTTTCTTTTTGCCCTCCAGGACAGATCCTTTCTCAGTCTTTTTTGTTACATTTCAAGTAGATAAACATAACAATGATAATGATACAAAGAGATCGGGATTACATTAAAAACAGTTAACAGAAACAGACTCTGAGTAGCATGTGTAATCTAAGCCTCCCAATCTCTTAGTAACTAAACATGAAAAAGAATTTTTTTAAATTTTACAGAGAAAAAAATCCCCCTAAACTCAAAAAAAACCCAAATTAAAAACAAAACAAAACGAAAGCTGGGCTGTTATGTTTCAGCGGTTAAAATCATTATTTGTCATTAACTCCACTCCTCTATACATGAACAAAAAGTTATTGAGAAGGAGTTGGAAACGGTCAGTTTACAGCATATGAAAATGTTGAATAAATGGCCTCCAAGTTTCTTGAAATGTAACTGAAGGGTGAGGACAGATCCTTTCACAAAATGAGAAGATGTCTGAGATAATGTAGAACTATGCAAAATAGTTAATGAGATTGTTGCTGGAAATGACCTGTATGTGGAGAAATGTTGAGCTGTTCTTATTGGAGTGTAGGGGGATGAGTAATGATTATATTGTGGTGTTTACAATTATGAGGGGCATAAATAGGAGGGATGCACGCAGTCTTTTTCCCAGGTTTAGAGAATCAAAAGGGAAAGATTTAATAGGAGGGTGGTCATTATTTGGAATGAGCTGCTAGAGGAGGTGGTTGAGGCAGGTACATTCATTTGTTCGTTATGTGCCATGTCATATGATGTAGACGATTGTGGTCTTTCCATGACCATGATTGTTCCTGGCAAATTTTTCTACAGAAGTAGCTTGACATTGCCTTCTTTTGGGCAGTGTCGGTACAAGACAGGTGACCCTCAGCCATTATGGATACTCTTCCGAGATTGCCTGCCTGGATCAGTGGTCACATAGCCAGGTTTGGTGATGTGCACTGGCTGCTCATAGGACCATCCACCACCTGCTCCCCTGGCTTCATACGACCCTGATCAGTGGGGCGAAGCAGTACCTCATGTTGCCCAAGGGTGACCTACAGGCGAGCGGAGGGAAGCAGCCCCTTACATTGGCATCTCCATCCCGGCAACCAGGTACAATAACATTTAAAAAGTGATTGGATAGGTACACAGATAGGGAAGGTTTTGAGGGGTATATGCCAAATATTGGCAAAAGGGCCTAGCTTAAATGGGAATCTTGGTCAGCATGGATCAAAGGGGCTGAAAGGCCTTTCTCCATGCTGTACAATTCTATGACTCTCTATCACTCCATTATGGGTCACTAAAAGTAAAAATCACTGGGAATTAATGTGCTGCTTAGAGAGGTGTAATCAAGCCAACCTTTTGAGAGTAATACTTACCACTTGTGCAGTAGAAGATAAAGGGGTGCATTAGAAAGCAGATGCTGCTACAGCTGCCAGTGCACAACCTGCTGTGAACAGGTTAGTGGCATTTGTCTTCAATCAGTTTGCATGGCCTCCTCCACCTCCGGCTGATCATCCATCCAATGGAATGAGCCATAAGTAGTCTTAATAACCAGCAGTTGAATGCAGTCATATTTAAACAGTAATGCAAAGCTACTGGAATTCCTTGGAAAAGAGCCCAATGCTTCAGCTGCTTCAACAATGACCTTTCAGGATAAAATCAGAATTGGGGATGCCCGCTGATGATAGCACAGTATGTTGTTCACTTGCAACTCAGATTATTGAACAATCTTTAACTTGCACACAGTAAACATGAAAAAATACTCTGACTTAATTAATAAGTAACATTCATCCATTGCAGCCCCAGGGGTTGACCTTCTTGAACAAAAGTGTGCAGAATCTCAAAGGATCAAAGTAAATTTATTATCAAAGTACATGTATGTCATTGTATACAATCCTGAGATTCATTTTCTTACGGGCATACACAGTAAATCCAAGAAGCACAAGATTCAATGAAAATCTGCACGCAGCAGGAGAGACAAACAAGCGACATGCAAAAGATAACAAGCTATGCAAATACAAAAAAAAGATAGTAATAGATAGTAAGCAACAAATAAAAGTGAGTTAATAGGTTGTGGAAACAGTAAGTGAAGTTGAGAGAAGCTATCCCATGTGGTTCAAGAGCCTGATGGCTGAGGGGTAGTAACTGTTCCTGAACTGATGGTGTAGGTCCTGAGGCATCTGTACCTTCTACCTAACGGCAGCAACGCAAAGAGAGCATGGGCTGGGTGGTTGGGGTCCTTGGTAATTTCCTGCGACAGCACTCCCATGTAGATGTGCTCAATGGTGTCAGGGGCTTTACCCATGGTTGACTTAGCTGTATACATTACTTTTTGTAGGATTTTCCATTCAAGGGCATTGGTGTTTCCATACCAGGCTGTGATGCAACCAGTCAATATACTCTATAGAAATCTGTCAAAGTTTTAGATGTATCAGGGATAGTGTAGTGTTCTCGCTCAGGTGTAAGGGAACGCTGAACTAAACACAGAGGTAAACCGTCGTCAATGAAAACAGGGTCACAGTAAGATTAACCGTTTACTGTTCACTCTTCCACATTAACGTATGGTGAAAAGGTGTTGCTTCACTGTGTTTCTAATGCGTAGAAGACAACTTTTCTTGCGCTGACCTCGCACATGCATGCCCCCCTCCTTCCCGTTTCTCCAAACCGGTATTTTCCCACAAGACGCGGCGAAACCGGATGTGACGTCATCGCATGCCGCTATATATCACAGACAACAAATTTACTTTAAACAATCCTAACTTTAACTAGAAAATGCTAACAAACGAATTACTAAGCGAAAATATTATAAACTAAACGAATGCCATAAAGGCAACACAGATAGTATCACAGCTATAGAAAGGGAGGACGCTGCAGAGGGAATGTCCATGGAGTCAGTCTGGGTGGAAGTCAGAAATAGGAAGGGATCAATCACTGTGCTGGGAATAGTCTATAGGCCCCCAAATAGCCCTCGGGACACCGAGGAGCAGACAAGCAGGCTGATTTTAGAATGGAGCAGGAAATACAGGGTAGTAGTTATGGGTGATTTCAACTTCCCTCATATTGACTGGCACTTCCTGAGTGCAAGGGGGATAGATGGGGCTGAATTTGTCAGGTGTGTTCAAGAAGGATTCCTGACACAGTATGTGGACCGGCTGATGAGAGGAGAGGCTATACTGGATCTAGTTCTGGGTAATGAACCTGGTCAGGTGGTCAGACCTCTTGGTGGGGGAGCATTTTGGTGAGAGTGACCACAACTCCCTTAGCTTCAGCATAGCAATGGAAAGGGATAAAATCAGACAAAATGGTAAAGTGCTTAACTAAGAAGGGCTAACTTTGAAAGGATGAGGCAGGAACTAGCGAGAGTAAATTGGAAACAGATGGTCAAAGGGGAAAGCACAGAAGTAATGTGGGAGAAGTTTAGGGACCACTTGAGCTGGGTTCAGGATAGGTTTGTCCCACTGAGGCAAGGAAAAAATGGTAGGAAAAGGGAACCATGGCTGACGAAACATGTGAGGCAACTCATCAAGAGGAAAAACGAAGCATATGTTAGAAATAAGAAGCAGGAAATAGGGCTTATGAGAAATATAGGGTAGCCAGGAAGGAGCTGAAGAAAGGACATAGGAGATCTAGAAGGGGGCATGAAAAGGCCTTGGCATGTAGGATTAAGTAGAACCCCAAGGCATTCTATGCGTATGTGAAGAAAAGAAGGATGACGAGAACGAAGGTGGGACCGCTAAAGGATAAAGAGGGCAACATGTGCCTGGAGGCGGAGGAGTTTGAATACTTTGCTTCAGTATTCACAAGTGAAATGGATCTTGATCAGGATGAGGTCGAAGTAGAGCGGGCCTGTATGCTGGACAGTGTGGAGATTAAGGAAGAAGAAGTGCTAGATCTTCTTAAAAACATTAAGATCCCCAAGGCTGGATATGATACACCCCAGGTTGTTGTGGGAATTGAGAGATCACAGGAGCATTAGCCATGATCTTTGAATCCTCTTTGGCTGCAGGAGAAGTGCCGGAGGACTGGAGAATGGCAAATGTAGTTCCCTTGTTTAAAAAAGGTAATAGGGAGAAACCTAGGAACTATAAACTGGTGAGTCTTACGTCGGTGTTAATTAGCAAACTACGGGAAAAGATTCTTAAGGATAGGATCTACGAGCATTTGGAGAAGTACAGTCTACTCATGGATAGTCAACATGGCTTTGTGAAGGGAAGATCGTGCCTCACAAGCCTGATTGAGTTTTTTTGAAAGGTAACAAAAGAAATTGATGAGGGGAGGGCAGTGGATGTGGTCTACATGGACTTTAGCAAAGCAGTTGACAAGGTCCCTCATGAGAGACTCATCCAGAAAGTCAGAGGCATGGGATAAGTGGAACCTTGGCTGTTTGGATAAAAAATTGGCTTAAAGGAAGAAAGCAGAGGGTAGTAGTAGAAGGAAAGTATTCTGCCTGGAGGTCGGTGACTAGAGGAGTGCTGCAGGGATCTGTCCTGGGACCCCTGCTATTTGTGATTTTTATAAATGACATGGATATAGAGGCGGAAGGATGGGTGAGTAAGTTTGCGGATGACACGAAGATTGGAGGAGTTATGGATGGAGCTGTAGGTGGTTGAAGGTTACAAGAGGATGTAGACAGGCTGTAGAATTGGGCAGAAAAATGGCAGATGGAGTTCAATCCAGACAAGTGTGAGGTGATGCATTTTGGAAGGACAAACTAGAAGACTGAGTACAGAATTAATGGTCAGTTACTTAAGAGTGTGGATGAACAAAGGGACCTTGGGGTTCAAATCCATACATCCCTCCAGGTCGCTGCGCAGGTTGATAGGGTAGTTAAGAAGGCCTATGGGATGCTAGGCTTCATTAACAGGGGGATTGAGTTCAAGAGTAGAGAGGTCATGATGCAACTCTACAAATCTCTGGTGAAACCGCACTTAGAGTATTGTGTTCAATTCTGGTCACCTCATTATAGGAAGGATGTGGAAGCTATGGAGAGGGTGCAGAGGAGATTTACCAGGATGTTGCCTGGATTGGAGAACAAGTCATATGAAGCAAGGTTAGCAGAGCTGGGACTTTTCTCTTTGGAGCGTAGAAGAATAAGAGGGGACTTGATAGAGGTCTACAAGATTATGAGAGGCATAGATAGGGTGGATAGTCAGTACCTGTTTCCCAGGGCACCAATAGCAAACACCAGAGGGCATATATACAAAATTAAGGGAGGGAAGTTTAGGGGAGACATCAGGGGTAAGTTTTTTACACAGAGGGTTGTGAGTGCCTGGAATGACTTGCCAGGGATTGTGGTGGAGGCTAAAACATTAAGGGTATTTAAGAGCCTCTTGGACAGGCACATGGTTGAAAGAAAAATGGAAGGTTATGGGGTAGTGTGGGTTTAGTACTTTTTTTAAGGATTATATGGGTCAGCACAACATGGAGGGCTGAAGGGCCTGTACTGTGCTGTGGTGTTCTATGGTTCAATGTCTTGCCTATTCTTTGCAAACTCCTAAGGAAGTAGAGGTGCTGCTGTGCTTTCTCCATAATGGCATTTACATTCTGGGTCCAGGACAGAGTCTTTGAAATGACAACATTGAAGAATTGTAGTTTGCTGACCCACTCACCTCTGATCACCTGATGAGGACTGGCTCATGGACCTCTCTTTTCCTGCTCCTGAAGCCAATGATCAGCTCCTTGGTCTTAATGGCATTGAGAGAGAGGTTGTCCTTGTGGCACCACATATCTAGCTAGTCAACCTGTCTTGATGTTTCAAACAATTACTATCATCTACATCTTGGCAAATCATCATTCATTTGAAAAGACTTCAGTTAATACTGAGGCTATGACAAGTTGTACATAAACAAGATCAAAAACATAATTTGGGAAGAGAGCATCTAATTGCACAGGACAATTCAAAGGTATCCATGGTTTCCAAGGGATATAAAAACTACTTTATTAATTGTATGATTGCAGTTGGGGTGTAAACACACTGTCATTAAATTATTCTGACAGAATTCTGTCTTTGGACAGGCTTGACATATTTTTACCAGCTATTTAGAGAATGGATATCATCCAATCTGTCTTGTAACATTTAACTATTTCACATTCAGTATTGATTATGTGCAGTTACATTCTAGTTAGCAAATTTATTAATATTGTGGTTTCCGGTTAATTGGGACACATCAGAACCATTACACTTTGGCTCAATTAAGCAGCTGCCCCAATTAGCCGAAGTTTCATGGAAATAGGTAAAAGGAACAAAAGACCAGCTACTGTTTAAATGAGTAGAAATGTATGTATTTAAATCAACTACAGAACTAATTAGGACTCTACCAATACTTCAACAGTACTATAAAACTGTGCATTATTTCCTAATAGTTATTGACAGTGGTATTCATTTGCCATTTTCTTTTGATTGACTGTAAATGAACAAAATCAGCACAAAACATTTAGTGCAGATATTGGGCTGCCTTCATGCAATGTTTTAGACAATTGCGATCTCCAAATTTTCATTGTCATTGTAAAATTGAAGATGATTGTTGATATAATTTCAATGCCTAACTTGTTGAAGTAGTGAAATTATTTCACTTACACTCCTGGCAATTTTGGCATCAACAAGTCCGAATAATTGAAACCGCAATGAGCGAAACAGTTTCAAATTGTCTTATTGCTTATTTCTTGCCAGCAATCCTTCACACTAAGGACAAAAATCACTGCCTTTTGAACATAAACACATGCAAATGACTCTGATTAAGAACTGATCGCTCTAAGTATGGCGTAGTGAATAATGGCCATATAAATGTATGCAACTACGCTAGTTAGAAACTGTTCGACAAGTCTCCTGCCTCAATTAAATGGCATTGTGCCCCAAATACACAAAGGGACTTCTAGCTATTTTCTCAATTTAGTTTTTTATTCCTTATGATTTGTCCCAAATCAACAGCTGTCCTCAGTAAATGATGATCCAATTAAATAGAATCTTCTGTCTGTTTATCTGTCTATCTATCTGCCTATCTCTCTATCATGCTCTCTAACACTCTCTCTCTATGTCTGTGCCTATCTCTCTCACTCTCTCCCTCTTTGTTTCTGTCACCCTCTCTCTCTCCATCTCTATATAAAACTAAATTAGGAGATCCTGGAAATGATCAGTAGGCCAGTGAGCTTCTATAGAGAGAGCTACAGGTTAACAGATTTAACTTTTCAGATCAGTATCCTTACACCAGTTTGTGTCGGCTTTTGTTACAACAGTACAAGAGTCACAGACAGATCAAAATGAGAGTGGAACAGAGAACAACCAGAAACCCAGGATCATCCGCGCTAACAAAACAAAACAGGTTCATCAGAAAGTCACTTAGTCAGTATTTGTTTGCTCTTCTACAGAGGTGACTATATTGTGAATATCAATGTGGTAATGTGCTAGTCCTTCACACCTTCAACCAAGACTGCTTGAGTACATAAGGTCAGTCTTTTGGAGAGCGAACCAACAGATAGCAACTGGCTTGGATGGTGCCACTAGCCATGTCCTTAGATCCTGTGCGGATCAGTTGCTGGGTTTATTTGCAGATATTTTTAACCCCTACCTGCTTCAGTCTAAGATCCAACCTGCTTTAAGAAGACCTCTATTATCCTGGCACCTAAGAAAAACAATGTAAGTTGGCTTAATGACTACTGCTCAGTGGCTCTGATCTCTACCACCATGAAGAGCTTCAAGAGGCTGATGCATCAACTCCAGCCTCCCAAACAACTTAGACCCACTGCAGTTTGCCTACTGCTGAAACAGGTGCACAGCGGACACCATCTCCCTGGCTCTCATCTCACGAGGATATCGACTCTTAAGTTAGGTGGTGCTGTGATCAATAAACAATAGCCTTCAATACTATAATTCCAAGCAAACTCATCTCAAAACTCCTAGACCTGGGACTCAATATATCTCTCTGCAACTGGATCCTTGACTTCCTGACCAACAGACTGCAAACTGTAAGGATTGGCAGCAATGCCCTGCCACAATTATCCTCAACTTTGGTGCTTTCTCAGCCCCCTAATCTACTCCCTGTACACTCAAAACTATGTGGCCAGGGGCTGCTCTAGATCTATCTACAGGTTTGCAGGTGACCCAACCATAGTGGGCTGTATCTTGATATGTCAGAGTGCAGGAAGGAGATAAAGAGCCCATGATATTACATCAGTGACAACAACCTTTTGCTTATTATCAGCAGAACAAAAGAGCTTGTTATTGTCTTCAGGAAGATGGGAGTGGGGGTGCAATATGTGTGTTCTCATTTACCTCAACGGAGCTGAAGTCAAGAGGGTTGAGAGCTTCAAGTCCAAAGGTGTGAGCATCATCAATAAATTGTTCTGGTCCAACTACGTAGGCGTCATGACCAGGAAAGTTCACCAGTACCTCTTCTTCCTCAGGAGGCTAAAAAACTTGGCATTTCCCCATCGACCCTCACCAGCACTTAACAATGCACCATTGAAAACATCCGATTCAGATGCATCATGACTTGGTATGGTAACTCCTCAGCCCGTGACTGCAAGAAACTGTAGAAAGCTGTGGACAGAGGCACATCATAGAAACCAGCCTCCCCTCCATGGGATCAAAAATGCCACCCACCCTGAACATACTCTCTTCTCCCCCTCCAAATGGACAAAAGATGAAAAGATCTGAAAGCATGTACTACTAGGCTCAAGGAGAGCTTCTGTCCCGCTGTTTGAAGACTATTGAACAGTTCCCTAGTGTGATAAAATGGACTGTTGATCTCGGTCCAGCTGCACTTTTCCTGTGACTGTAAAATTTTATTTTGCACTGCTTTGTTTTAGCTTGTACTATCTGAATGCATTGTTGTAATAAATTGTTCTATATCAACGGAATGCAAGATAATTTTTTCAGTGTACCTTGGTAGAAGTGACAATAATAAATCAAATCGCCAATTTACCAGTCCTATTATCTGCTAACTGTAAACCTAAGCAGTGATTCAGCAAAAAGAACATTAAAGACAGAACTAATTCCATCTGAACTTGTCTATTTTCTCAGAGGAGACTGTAAATAGTAATCTGTTGAAATTGAGGAAGCAGCATTTGATGCCTCCCTGTTTGACCTGACAGAAGTTGATAACGGGTTGAGCTGTAATTAGCGTTACTGCCTGTGATGGTTAGCATTAGCAAATGTACAGTTTGCTATTGAATTCCAGTCTCTCATCAGAAGTTAAGTCCTGACTTCAAAACTAATAAAATGCAACCTGGCATTAACATGTTGCTTCCCTGAATGCTGTGATTTCCTTTCATGCTAATTGGTAGGTTAGTTGCTAGGAAAATCACTGTGATGTTGGAGGTCATGTGAGAGAGAATAGATTGCAAGGAAATAAATAAGACCATGAGACATAGGAACAGTATTAGGCCATTGGGCCCATGGAGTCTGCTCCACCATTCCATCATGGCTGATTTAATTCCTCTCAACCCCACTTTCCTGTCTTCTTTTCATAACCTTTGACACTCTGACCAATCAACCTCTCCTTTAAATATACTCAATGAGTTTGCCTCCACAGCCGTCTGTGGCAATGAATTCCACAAAATCGTGACCCTCTTCATCCCTGTTCTAAATCGATAACCTCTATTCTGAGGTTATGCCCTCTGGTCCTAGACTCACTCACTATAGGAAACAGCCTCCCCATATCCTCTGTATCTAGGGCTTTCATAATTCGATAGGTTTCAAAGAGATCCTCCCCCCTCCCCATTCTTCTAATCTCCAGCGAGTACAGGGCCAGAGAAATCAAATGATTCTCATAGGTAACCTTTTCATTCCTGGACCTTCTGCAATGCCAGCACTTCTTTTCTCAGATAGTGGGCCCAAAACTGCTCAGAGTACTTCAAATGTGGTCTGACCAATGCCTTATAAATGCAGCATAACACCCTTGCTTTTATATTCTAGTCCTCTAGAAATTAATGCTAACGTTGCATTTGCCTTCCTTACCACTGACTCAACCTGCACGATAGTCTTTAAGGAATCCTGCACAAGGACTCCCAAGTACTTATGCAAATCTGACATTTGTCAGGCAAGATTTCCCCTCAAGGAAACCATGCTGACTTTTTCCTATTTTATCATATGCCTCGAAGTACACTGAAAATTCATCTTTAATAATGGACTCCAATATCTTTCCAACCACTAAAGGCAGAGTAACTGGCCTATAATTTAATTTCTCCTACCTCCCTTCATTCTTAAAGAGTGGAGTAACGTTTGCAATTTTCTAGCCTCCAGAACCATTCCAGAATCTAGTAATTCTTGAAAGATCATAACTTATGCCTTTTCGATCTCTTCAGCTTCCGCTTTCAGAAATCTGGTCCAGGTGACTTATCCACCTTCAGACCTTTCTGCTTCCCAAGCACCTCCTTCTTATTAACAGTGACAACACTCACTCCTGCCCCCCGACACTTTCCGATTTCTGGTATACTACTAGAATCTTCTTCCACAGTGAAGACTGACACAAAATACCTATTAAGTGCATCTGTCATCTCTTTGTCCTAAATGGTTGCTTCATCCTCCCTTCAGAATAATTCTTCATCTTTGGGATATAACTACCCTGCACCTTCCCAATTGCCCTCAGGAATGCCGGCCAGCACTGCTGTGCTGTCATCCCTGCTATTGTCCCTTTCCAATAAAATTTGGACAGCCCCTCCCTCATTTCTCTGTAATTCCATTTACTCCACTGTAATACTGATACGACTTCGGCTTCTCCCTCTCAAACTGCAGGGTGAGTTCTATAATGGAAGAACAGTGCTAATGTGATTACTCTGGGAAATGAGGTATTCTTGATGGAATGAACAGCTTCTTCGTACATCGTAAGGAAATAGGTCAATGAGGAATGTAAAATCTCTGAAATAGTAGATTGTGCGCTTCCACTTAGTGGAACCTTGAAAGGATTTTGCAGAGTTTGCAATCCACAATAAATTCACATTTATTATTCGACTGCTGTTTTTCACAGAAATTGGAATGCATGGCACATAACACATTTTTGAGTCTTGATTAAGAGTGACTTAAATGATTAACAGCATTTTCATTTTAAATTCAAAGCAATGGGGATACATGGAGAAATCTACGAAATTGCTTAGTTGTTTCTGCAAATGATGCTGTTTGAATAATGGAAAATGGCACCTCGTATTTATGTAGCTCTCAAATAATTTCAAAGGTGCTTTATCAAATCAGAAATAATTGGGGTAGATAGCACAAGCTTGGTCAATGAGCAGGGAAATAGAAAACTGATCTAGTTACATTAGTTTTGAATATAACAATGAATTTGCAGTATATGTTGCATTGTGAAACACATTGTTCCTGTATTGATCTCTTTATTCTTTTTGCTAGGGGAGCAATACTATCACCTCTGAGAGTTGCCTTCAGCAAGCGTACCGGTGGCACAAAAACCTGTGCCGAATCCTACTCTCTGCATACAAAGGTCTCCTCTGTTATTTCAGTACAATAATGAAACAGGTCCCGGAAGTGCATCAGATTCAGCTGGGTAAGAAATGTAATTGTGTTAAACTATACATTCCTGTGTGACTGGAGAAATGGCAACCACTTTATTTTTCAGAAGGCAATGGCTGTGTTACTGTACAATATAAATTGGTGCCAAGTGGTCTCTGTGAATTGGCTAACCTGATGGATAATTAATTCAGAGAGCAAGAGACTGCATTCAGTTTACATCACAGTGGTTTGGAAATTTGAATTTAGCCTTTAATCCTGAAAATTATAAAAACACACCTGTAAAAGTGATGGCAAAGCTATCAAATTGTTATAAAAAGACTTCTTTACCAATAAATTAAGGATGATGAAAATAATCTTTATGTGGCACTACTCTTGATTAACTCTCTACTGCCCTCTGTTGCAAGCTGGCAATATCACACTGTCTTCTGAGATCGACTGAATTTGGTAGATAAGTAAACATGGAGTTTGCGAGTAGCACTCATGCTTTGAGAATGCTTAATAATGCGGTACCTTTTCATAAAGTTCCCAGTTCTCTGTAATGTTATTCCCATGCTTTTATACTTTTGCAAATGCCCTGTTTCCTTGATTCACACTCAGAAAATGGACAGTTAGCACAGTATTTCACCTCATTGAAATGCATTAACATTATAAAGCAATGAACTCTCCCAACTCTTCTATTTTTTAAAATATAATGAAAGACAATATTTTTATTTCCAACTGCCCATGAGTAAGAACACATTTTTAACAAAATGAAACAATTGGTTAAGACCCTGTTTTAGAGGTTAGGATTAGGATAATTTGCCTTAGATTAGGATTTAGACAGATTAGGAGAATGGGCAGGAAAGTGGCAAATGAAATACAATGTTAGAAAATGCATAGTCATGCATTTTGATAGTAGAAATAAATGAATGTGCAAACTATTTTCTAAACATGGAGAAAATCCAACACTTTGAGATGCCAAGGGACTTGGGAGTTCTTGTGCAGAATACCCTGAAGGTTAATTTACCAGGTTGAGTTGGTGTTGAGGAAGGCTAATGCAATGTTAGCATTCATTTCAAGAAGTCTAGAATAAAAGAATTGGAATGTGATGCTGAGGGTTTAAGACACTGGTGAGGCCTCATGTTGAGTATTGTGAACAGTTTAGGGCTTGTCATCTAAGAAAAGGTGGGCTGGCAGTGAAGCGGGACCAAAGGAGGTTCACAAGGATGATTCCAGAAATGAAAGGGTTATCATACAAGGAAGGTTTGATGGCTGTGGATCTGTACTCACTGGAATTCAGAAGGATGAGGGCGGATCTCATTGAAACCTTTCAAATATTGAAAGGCCTAGACAGAGTAGATGTGGAAACGATGTTTCCCATAGTGGGGGAGTCTAAGACAAGAGGGCACCTCTAAGGATAGAGGGGATCCATTTAAAACAGAGATGTGGAAAAATTTCTTCAGCCAGGGTGGTGAATTTGTGGCATTTTTTTACCACAGGCAGCTGTGGAGGCCAGGTTGTTGGGGTATTTAAGGCAGAGCTTGATGGGTTCTTGATTGGACATGGCATCAAAGGTTACGGGAAGAAGGCCAGGGAATGGGGTTGAGGAGGAGAAAAAAGGATCAGCTATGACTGAATGGTGGAGCAGACTCGATGGGCCAAATGGCCTAATTCTGCTCCAATGTCTTATGGTCTTATTGCCTGAGGTAATTCTAGGAGTGATCAGCCAAGTTGTATTCAGCTCTGAGAACAGGCCCCAGCAAAAATTTAATCAAGTACTGTGGACGTCATTGTTTTCAAAGGTTATGTAAGCTATGTTCTAATTGAACTGTTATTATATATTTTTATTATAAAGTATCATAATGATTGTATTATTTTTTTCAGATCTCTATGACAAAGGGCTGTGGGGTATAATTTTTATTTAAGGAATACGCTAACATAATATCTTGCAAGTGAAACAATTGCAATTTGATTACAGTTTAAACGTGCCATAAATTATATCCCTTAGCTTATGGTGACATCTGTTGCTACAGCAGACTTTGTGACTCGGATAGGATGAATTCAGAGTAGAGTTATGTTAATTTTAATATGATATTTATGGAATGGAATAACTTGGAGCTTTATTTTTAGAACAGTAACCTATAAAAGGCATGCTGTAAGGTCATGTTGCATGCTTTAAATGCATTACAGCCATGGCACAACAGCACCTGAGGCCAAGGCCAATGCATGGGAAGGAAGGTGTAGGAGGATGTGGGGAGAGAAGTCCAGTGGGCAGACCACTGTTTAGATTCCAGGTTAGTTTTGGGGTGGGTTAGGGAAAGTGCATCAGGGGCGTTGAAAAGGGAGTTTCAGAAGCCGTTCATTTTGTGGGGGGAAAAATGAGGCGTGTTGCTTCTGTGAAACCTGGAAATGCTCTTGAAAATCTGGGCAGGACCAATAGGTGGAAGGTTTGGAAGTGTAGGGTCAATAGATTGGTGCCATTGAGGGATGTGTTAACCCCAGTCAGTTCACCTTGGTAACATCACCTGCACAATCTCCCGTCAGCACAGGTGCACCACAAGGCTGTGCGCTTAAAAATGTGGTGGATATGGCCCAGTACATCACAAGTAAAGCCCTCTCCACCACTGATCAACTCTGCTGCAGGAAAGCAGCATCCATCATCAGGGACACATACCAAAAGGTTTAGGAACAGTTATTACCCCTCAAACATCAGGCTCTTGAACCAACAGAATCTTGGTTTGGGCCTACTCCAGGAGTGGATCTGGGACCCAGTCAGGTTCAGGATGCTGTTGGATTTTATTGTTTGCATGATCTGTGTTTTTTCTCTCTCTCTCTTGAATTGGGTCTTTTTTTAATTGGGTTATTCGGGCTTTTTGCTTTGTGGCTGCCAAATTTAAGGGTGTATAATTTATACGTTCCCTGATAATAAATGTGCTTTAAAATTTTGAAACTTCACTCAACTTCACTTGCTCCATCATTGAAATGTTCCCACAACCTATGGACTCACTTTCAAGGACTCTTCATCATATGTTCCACTGTGGTTGAATGCCCGAGTTGTTGTGGTCATTCATTGATTCTGTTATGGTTATTATTCTACATACTTATTGAGTATACCAGCAAGATAATGAATCTCAGGGCTGTATATGGTGACATATATGTACTTAGTTAATAAATAATCTTTGAAGTTTGAACTTTGAAATATCCCTATTATAACAGGTTCTTCCACCCCCCCCCCCCCACCCTGACAAAGTGTTTAAGATACATGTGTTGAAAACCTGCTCTGACATTTCCCTTAAACTTTCTTCCACCGACCTTATGATGAATGTCTGAGAAGGAAAGGTTCTTTCTGGAGTAGTGTGAATCCATCCAATTATATTCATTGTTATATTTTGCTGCAAAAGAGGTCACAGAGTAGTTAAAGAACAGTGTTAGACATCTGAAGTTCTTGTTACGTGTATCTGCAATATTGATTCTGCATTGTTAACTTCATGGGAAAATGAAGGGTAATAAAATCAACGAGTATGTTAAGTTAATAAATTTGATGAAATAAAATGACCACTCTAACAAAAACTACACTAGAAATCCGAGCAAACACATTTTCTGCCAAAAGCTGATGGGATTAGTATTTAAGGTGGAATAGTATATGGGCCATGCTGGGGTGGAAGAGGCCATAAATGCAATAGATCATTTTCTAGCCTGTTTATTAGTCTTATTCCAGCTTTTCCTGTTTATGTATTGTTGAAAGCTGTAGTTCAATCAGTTTATTCCAATGGGATTGATTTCTCAAAATCTGTATTTTTTTGTCTTTTCCAGAGGACTGTCTTATAGATGAGACACTGTCACAGCTTTGTGTTAACCTGCAGGTGAGAAATTCTGTTGTTTATTTCACAGCAGCTGTTAGATATTGGAATTCAAAACTGAAGTCTGAAGTGGCAGAGTGGGACAGTCTGTACCAGATCAACCTCTTAGTGTCCATTTTTCATTTTCCATCGATGTCTGCTTCTACCTTTTATGACTAGACATTTATTCCTTGTCAGAAGCACAATGTGAAGGCAAGGGAAACTAATAGAATAAAAATTCATGAACAGAAAACAAGAAGCAGATACTTGACAATATGTTTAAAAGTATCACCAAATAATTAATTCCTGCACAAGTTAAACTTCCCACTAATTGGGCAAGAATGGAAAATATAAATGTAATGTGAGGGAGTAAAATAATTGTTGCCTCATTGAAAGCACCAAGTTTATTCCATTTGAGTTTAAAACATTGCTACAGAAATGTCACTCAGGATAAAAATTTAAAAGCTGTTTAGTATAATTTATGGTCATTATGGATTAAGTGAATCTGCCCAAATCCACAGTGTGCCGTTTTTAGTTTGAGGAGCAGTTACCCATAGAGCAAGGGAAGGTACTCTAATTACAAGAGAAGTGGGAGGCAGCCAGAGTAAGTGGCTAGCTCAGGGACCAGTGCCAATGAAAGTTCTCATGAATTTAGAAACACAATTCAAAACAGCCTATTCTGTATCAAGGAAAAGGGTTAGTTGCATTTGTAGAAGCAATCCAGGAACTGCAAAAGAGTGATATTTCTGGAAAATGTTTAATTGTAATGCAAAAAGACATAACTTACCAATTATTAATTATGACAATTGTTAATTGACAAGTCTGTTAAATTGTAAATGAACCTCCACCTTCGTTTTCTGTAGCAATTATTCTTCAGCTGATCACAATGAATGAATGATAAACATGACCATAAATAACATTCTGATTTAAATGTAGAGATAGAATAATCTCTTGTTGCAGGCCAACAACAAATACTGTTTGTTTTAGGCTCTACAGCGCCATCCTTGCCTTTTTTCTGTCATTACAGTTGACTTGTTTCCACTCCAGTTTTATGATTTCTGAGGCTGGCATTTGAATCGGTGTGGAACAAAAACAAGTTGCTGGAGGAATTCAGCAGATCATGACGGGAAATGAACAGCCAATGTTTTCGGCCTAGAGATTTCATCATGGCATGGTCAGCAATCATCGATTGGGGTTTAATTCCCACCGCTGCCTCTACGGAGTTTATAGGTTTTCCCGATCACTGCATGGGTTTTCTCCTAGTGCTCAGGATTCCTGCTACAATCCAAAGATGTACCATGGGGGTTAGTGGGTTGTGGGTATCAGAAGTGTGGCGACTTTACTCCTTATATCATAGGAGATTGAGGGGAGACTTGATAGAGGAATACCAGATTATGAGGGGTATAAATAGAGTTATAGAACCATAGAAAAAACAGCACAGAAACAGGTCCTTCAGCACCTCTAGTCCGTGCCAAACCATTTAAACCTCCTAGTTTCTTCGACCTGCACCAGGACACTAGCCCTCCATACCCCTCTCATCCATGTACTTATCCAAACTTCACTGAAACATTGAAATTGAAATCACATTCACCCCTTGTGCTGGCAGCTCATTCCACAATCTCACCTCCCTCTGAATGAAGAAGTTCCCCCTCATGTCCCCCTTTCACCCTTAACCCATGACTTCTCACCCATACAACACACACAAAATGCTGGTGGAACATAGCAGGCCAGGCAGCATCTATAAGGAGAAGCACTGTCGACGTTTCGGGCCGAGACCCTTCGTCAGGACTCACTGTGTTCCACCAGCATTTTGTGTGTGTTGTTTGAATTTCCAGCATCTGCAGATTTCCTCATGTTTGCACTTCTCACCCAACCTCAGTGGAAAAAGCTTACTGGCATTTACCCCATATATACCCTCATAATTGTGTATATTTCTATTAAGTCTCCCCTCAAACTTCAATCTTCACACACTTTCAATCTTATTTGCTTCTTTCATTAGGTAGATGACCAAAGCTGCACACAGCACTTCAAGATCTACCCTGGTTGGTCCTCCCAAAGGGCTACACCTTGCAGTTGTCCGCATTGAATTCCATCTGCCATTTTCCAGGCCACTTTTCCTGCTGGTCCAGATCACACCGCAGGCTCTTAGAGTCTTCATCACTATCCACTACAACCCCAAATTTGCTGATCCTGTTAACCACATTATCATGCAGATCATTGATACAGATGATAAACAGCAACAGACCCAGCACTGATCCCTGCTGCACTCCATTATGTTGCAGGCCTCCAATCAGAGAGGCAATCATCTACTATCACTCTCTGGCTTCTTCAGCAAAGTTTACTACCTATCTCGAATAGCAAGCAACTGAACCTTTTTGACCAAATTCCCATGCAGGACCTTGATAAAGGCCTTGCTAAAGTCCATATAGACAACATCTACTGCCTTGCCTTCATCAACTTTCCTATTAACTTCCTCTCAAAACTCTATAAGATTGGTTAGACACAGCCTACCAAGCACAAAGCCGTGTTGACTATCCCTAATTAGTCCCTCTCTCTATCCAAATACTTACATTTCCAGTCCTTTAGAATACCTTCCAAAATCTTTGCTGCAACTGATGTCAGTCTCAACAGCCTATAATTTCTTGGCTTATTCTTAGAGCCTTTCTTAAACAGCTGAACAGCATTATCTATCCTCCAATCCTCCAGCACCTCACCCATGGCTAAGTATGTTTTAAATATCTCTGCTATGGTCCCTGCAATCTTGCCTCCATAGGGTCTGAGAAATATATCAGGCCCTGGGGATATATCCACCCTAATTTGCCTCAAGATAGCAAACATCTCCTCCTCTGTAATCTGTATGGGGTCCATGACCTTGATGCTCCTTTGCCTCACTTCTATAGTCTCGGTGTCTGTCGCCTGAGTAAATTCAAAACATAAAATAATCAGTTTAAGATCTCCCCCAAATCTTCTAACTCCATGCATAAATTACCATTCTGATGTTCCAGAGGACCAAATTTGTCCCTTTCAATCTTTTGCTCTTAACACATCTGTTGAAGCTCTTCGGATTCTCCTTCACCTTGTCTGCTGGGGCAGCCTCATGCCTTCTTTTAGCCTTCCTGATTTCTGAAGTGTTCTCTTACATTGCTTATATTCCTCAAGCACTTCATTTCTTCCTACCTGTTGTTATCTGCCATGCACCTCCTCTTTTTTTAATCGTGCCTTGATGTCTCTTGAAAACCAAGGTTCCCTAAACCTTATCCTTGCCTTTTGTTCTGACATGCGCATACAAGCTTTGTACTCTAAAAATTTAATTTTTGAAGGTCTCCCACTCACCAAGTACACCTTTGCCAGAAAACAGCCTGTCCCAATCCACACTTGCCAGATTCTTTCTGATACTATCAAAATTGGCCTTCCCCCCAATTTTGAATCTCAACCCAAGAACCAGACTATCCTTTTTCATAATTATCTTGAAACTAATGGCATTATGATCACTAAATGCAAAGAGTTGCCCTACACATACTTCTATCACCTGCCCTGACTCATTCCCTAATAGGAGATCAGATATTGCACACTTGCTCATTCAGATTTCTATGTATTGATTAAGGAAACTTAACTGAATTCATTTCACAAGTATGGATCCCCCTGCAACTCTCCCCCACAACCCCATGCAGCTCCGGCAAACCTTCCCACTAGGATATAAGACCCCCTTCAGTTTAAATGTGAATTGTCTCTTCTGAACAGGTCCCACCTTCATTGTGGTCTAAAAATCTGAAGCCTTCCCTCCTGCCCTAATTCCTAAGCCACGTGTTAAACGTCTTCCTATTTCTGGTCTCACTAGCATATGGAATGGGTAGCATCCTGAAATCACAATCTTGGAGGACCTGTCCTTTAACTAAGCACCTAAATCCCTTAACTCACTTTGCAGAGCCTCATTCCTCTTCCTACCTTTGTCATCGGTACTTACAGGGATCGCAACCTCTGGCTGCTCAGTCTGAGATTTCCTGGACCCTAGCTCCTGGGTGGTTACCTACTATCTGGGAATCTTGTTCTTGTCCACAGAACCTTCTTTCTGTTACCCTAACAAATAAATCCCTTCTTCTCCCACCCCCCTCTCTGAGCCACAGAACTATATTCTGTACCAGAGACCTGGCTGCTGAGACATTCCTCTGCTAGGTCATAAACCCACAACAGTATCTAAAGTGATATAGCTATTGTTGAGGGGGATGAACACAGTGTAATTCTGCACTGCCTGTTTAACTCCTTTCACCCTCCAGACTGTCACCCAGTTTCCTGTGTCTTGCAGCTTGGGTCTAACTACCTCTCTAAGTGCCTTGTCTGCCACCCCCTCAGCCTCCCAAATGATCCAGAGTTAATCCAGGTCCGTGTCCAACTCCTTAATGCAGAGAGTTCGAAGCTGCGGCTGGATACGCTTCTTGCAGGTGAAATCATCAGGGACATTGGAGGTCTCCCTGCCATCCACATTATGCAAGATGAGCGTTTAACTATCCTGTCTGGCATCCCAACTGTTCTCACTGTGCAAATATAAAGAAGGAAATGATAAATAAACTGGAAAAAAATATACCTGCAACTTTTCATATTCTCTCACTCAAGCCTTACCTTGCGGAAGCCTCGAAGAGTTCAAGTCCCCACTTTAGCATGGTCTGCTCTAACAAAGGCCACTCCGCTTACCCCTGCCTTATTTTAATTTGCACTTGCTAATGAATCCTGAACTCTGATTGGCTGCTGTTCAAATGGTAAAATTCCCACAAAGCGCTGTTTTTAACATACACTCACTCCTTTTCTCACTCCCCATCTCTGAACATCCTCTGTGCCAATGCTGAAACTCCTGCGAAGCATTGCTCTTTAATGGACACTTGCCGACCTGAGTGAGTCACTCTTTTTCTTGCTCCCAATCTCTGATTTCCCACTGTTGTCATGGGATAAATGCAAGCAACCTTTTTTTCCACTGAGGTTAGGTGTCACCAGAACTAGAAATCATAGTTTAAGAGTGAAACCTATGAGGAACTTGAGGTTGAGGGAGAACTACTTCACTGAGAGAGTGGTAAGAATGTGGAATGAGTTGTCAGCAAAAGTGATGGATAAGGTTTTGATTTCACTATTTAAAATAAATTTGGAAACGTACATGGATGGGAGGGGTATGGAGGGCAATGGCCCAGGTGTGAGTCAATGGGACTAGGCAGAATAGTAGTTTGGCATGGAGCAGATGGGCCAAAGGACCTGTTTGTGTGCTGTAGTGCTCTATGACTCCACGTTATGTGACAGTTGCAGGCTGCCTAGTACAATTCTCGCTGATGTGATTTGATGCAAATGATGCATTTTACTATGTTTCAATTTTTTGCATGTACCTGTGACAAACAAAGCTAACCTTTAATCATCAGGTCTTTGCCCGAAATATTGTCTGTTTATTCTCTCCATAGATGCTGCCCGACCTGCTGAGCTTCCCCGCATTTTGTGGGTGTTGCTCAAGATTCTCAGCATCTGCAGAATGTGAGATCACTGTGAAAAAATATTCCACGGATGGGAAAAGAGGTGACTGATGAGTCTCATAGGCGGGTGGTATATGAGACAATGCCTTCCTTCTAATGGTTATGTTGGGCTTTTGTCTCCATCTGAGGCCTCAGGAGATCCTGTCTGTGGCATTACTGTGCACAGCATTCCTTTAACCTTGAATATTATTTCCTCTTCCCACTGGCCCACGCCTTCTAGATGCAGACTCCACGTTATCCTCTTAAATTAATGTGAGAATCCGTTTCTGCGATGGTTGTTCGAAATGTAACCCAGATGATCATCTTTATCATCTTATGACAACTCTGCTGTCTGGCCAGGTTGTACTGCCTGGTTGTTTTTTTTAAAAAAGAGGTTAAGTTAAATCAGTAAATTAACTTTGTAGTGATGTGGGATGATAGGTTAATTGGCCATTGTAAATTGCCTCTAGTACTAGGACCTGGAAATATGGGAGTAATAAAAATTAGGATTGATGTAAATGGATCCTTGATGTTCATTATGGAGCTGATGGGTTAAATAGAAGAGCAGATAATTATTTAAATGGTGAAAGATTGCAGCATGCTGTTGTGCAGAGGGACTTGGGAGTGCTTGTGCATGAATGACAAAAAGTTGGCTTGCAGGTACAACAGGTTATTAAGAAGGCAAACGGAATGTTGGCCTTCATTGCTAGAGAGATTGAATTCAAGAGCAGGGAGGCCACATCTGCAGTACTGTGTGCAGTTCTGGTCTCCATACTTGAGGAATGATATACTGGCTTTGGAGCCAGTTCAGAGGAGGTTCACCAGGTTGATTCCAGAGATGAAGGGGTTAACCTATGAGGCGAGATTGAGTCGCATGGGACTATACTGTCTGGAATTCAGAGGAATGAGAGGGAATCTTATAGAAATATACAAAATTTTGAAAGGGATAGATAAGATAGAAGTAGGAAAGTTGTTTCCATTGGTAGATGAGACTAGAACTATGGGACATTGCCTCAAGATTCAGGGGAGAAACTGTTTTTCCTAGAGAGTGGTGAATCTGTGGAATTCTCTGCCAGGGAAGCAGTTGAGGCTTCCTCACTATATATATTTAAGATACAGTTATACAGGTTTTTACATAGTAGGGGAATTAAGAGTTATGGGGAAAAGACAGGTAGATGGAGCTGAGTTTACGGACAGATCTGCCATCATCTTATTGAATGGCGGGGCAGGCTCGATGGGCCTGCTCCTATTTCTTATGTTCTTATAAATGACCTATTATCTTGCTGTATGTTTCTATGCTTCTTAAGATGAAGCATAGGATGGGATAAAGATGTTAGAAAGAGGCGATTGCTTCAGTTACTTGCACCTCAAAAAATAGAACTGTTTCTGTGCTGAGTAAGAAGAATACCTACAGGAGATAGTATTTTTCTTTCCACTTCTGACCTGGTTTCATCAGGTATCCCCACCTTCCTGCTGTAATTCTTTCTGCTCCTCTTTAAGTACCTGCATATCCCTCAGAGAGAGTAAAATGATGCAATAAGTTTAATGTTTCCAGTTCTGAAGTTTAAGTCGTCTTGATTGAAAATCTGGTAATCTGCAAGCTAGGTGATGCAACGTTCATAGCAGTGTTTAGCTGAGGGTGCAATGGAACTAATGAATGTTCAGTACAAGTCCAAAGCTGAGAGCTTGTTGGTACATCAGTGTTAGTGATGTTCTGAGTTGAGTTGTGCCTGAGGCAGTCGGTGGTACTGGTATACTGTGTACCCTCACTGAACCTCCTGCAGCACTGCATTCAGTTATTCAAGATCAAAGCCAAGTTTATTGTCCTGTCTAAAATCATGCATTTCACAGGCTAAGCCAGCAGTAAATTACACATTGCTAGTTGCCCATGAGGAGGTGGAGGTGAGGTGCCTCCTTGAACAGCTGCAGTCTTTGAAGTGTGTGCAGACCCACAGTGCTGTTGGTGAGAGGGTTCCAGGCTTTTGACTCAGCCACGGAGAAGGAGGTAGGTTCCCGAGTCTCTCTTCAGTATACTTTATCAAAACTTTACCATTTAATACTTTCTTCCTCACCTGTTTGTCCTTTGCAGGATCTGTCGCCATTCCATTATGACACAGTCGATAAAAATAAGATTGCTATAGGTTGCGGTTAAGATTGTGACAACATGCCCAATGTAATGATTTTATTTAATTTTTTGCAGATGTTTAGCAGTCCAGATAAAGTGGCAGAACAGATCAGCAAGGATCTGCAGCAGCTCTGTTCCTGCCTTGTAGCTCTGTGGAACCAGTTCCGGGTCAGCACGACTCTTCAGGAAGATGTGACAGCTTTCTTACGGCAGGACCATCACAGTCTGAGGGTAGTGGTGCCACAGTTTGTATTTATAACTGTTTAGGATTCATCTTTCATGAAACTCCAGTTAGGCCACAAAGATTCCCAATGATTTCCTCTGCCTTCCATGTATGGTGATTATTTTGTTTCTGGATACTTATTCCTTCCAAATTGTAGGATTGTGAAGAAGCAGTCATCATATTTGCTGCCGAAACGTCGACTGTACTTTGTTCTATAGATGCTGCCTGGCCTGCTGAGTTTCTCCAGCATTTTGTGTGTGTTGCTTGGATTTCCAGCGTCTGTAAATGTTCTCGTTTGTGATCATATTTACTGTCACAGGATTTATCAGACCATTCTGCATTCGCCTGTGTTCATCATTCTGGCTGGTTTCTACCAATACTTGAGAGTGAGACTTAGTTGTGAGGTGAAATTCTTAGTAGATTAGAAACTACATTTTTCCTGCAACAAATCTATTGATCTAGATATTAAGTAAGTCAAATCTTTGATTGGTAAGAAGTCAGCTATGGTTAACTAAAATTATGCAACTTGGACATGGAATGTGTATTGAATTTGGGAAGAGAAATTAGAATGCAAATACTAACCAAAATCTCTCTTGGAAACGAGGTGCGTTGGCTTTCACGCTATGTTTGATACTGTTAAATAGTTTACTGTCTTTGCTAATGTTTAAGGTTGTCCACTTGAATCAGTTGTCAAAGGGCGTTTATGAAGAGTGAGGAACTGCCGCCGAGCCTTAAAGGAGAAGGAAGACAATAATATAAATCTGGAAGAAAAAAAGTTAGAAAGCTTAAAGTAACGACACATAAATTGCTCATCAGATAAGTTGGCATCTGAAGTGAAAGAAGGAGAAAGCGGGGGATAACATTTCATGTTGCTGGAAGTATACTCAGTGTCACTTTATTAGGTACACCCTGTACACCTCATTAATGCAGATATATAATCAGAAACTGCTGATCTCCTGGGATTTTTATGAACAGCTATATCTAGAGTTTACAGTGAATGGTGTGAAAAAATAAGTAAGCAGTAAGCAGACATTTCTGTGGGTGAAAACACCTTGTTCATGAAAGAGGTCAGAAGCGAATGGCCAGACAGGTTCAAGTTGACAAGAAGGTGACAGTAACTCAAATAATCACATGTTACAACTGTGGTGTCCAGAAAAGCATCTCTGAACACATAGCACGTTGAACTTTGAGGTAGATGGGCTGCAGTAGCAGGAAACCATGTACAAGCACTCAACGGCCACTTTATTAGGTACAGGAGGTACCTAGTAGATGTAAATAGGAAATAAAACAGCTTTTGGGATGTAGAGAACAGTGTGATACAGGAAAGAATAAAATGTAAAGTAATAATTGTAGGAGACAAGGGTGATTAAATAGCAAAAGGAATAATGGTTCAAGGCAAAAGTAATTGTACTAGAACAAATGAAGAAACCAGAAGTAACTATGAGCTGGATATAATTGGCAAAAAAAAATCACTAAGCAAGTTGTTAACCCTGGTATTGAAATATATAATCTGTTGACCTAAATGCTGTGTTGCTATTCTTTAATCCTCTGTGCTTTCAATGAAGTAATATTGAAGGGTGAGGACATTCAGGTCAAGAGTAGATGAGAGACAAGAAATTAAAGCAACAGAGAATGTGGAATCACGTTTGTTGACCGAATGGAGTTGATCCATATAATTAGTTCTGAGGATAAGTTGCATTATTTGGAAGACTGTTAATTAGGCCTACTTTCCAATATTTTCAGAATCTAACTATTTATTTTCAAAACAAGATTAATTGCTTTCTGTAATCTACGTATCAGTTTTCTTTAATATCAGGAACACTTCAAAAATATCAGTCATTAACCTAATAAGTTCCAGGAAATAATGCCCAATTTGTGCAGGTTCTCCTCGTATTTAGCACTATTGGTAGGGAAACCAGCCTGTTTGATTACTTTCCAAATCTTAGCATGGCATTTTAAAGGTCCAAGGATTGAAATCCCTAAATTGCTTTAGGAGCTATTATTGGTCTAATGTGAATAACTTCATGCCATAATCAACGTTGAAAGGCATTGTCACAGTTTTGTTTATTTGTAGGTGTCTCTGAAATTTTCTGCCTCCTTGCATATTGTTTGTGGTTTGATAATGGTAAATTTGGGTTTGTGTTTAGTAACCCTTCATTTGAATCATTTACAATTAAATTGAGTAGTATAATCTCAACACAAATCCTTGCAGAGTACTACTTATCACATGCAGTCAATTAGTGAATGAGTCATTGTTACAGCTCTCTATCTCCTGGTCATGCAGCTTTCTTGCTGAGTCAATTCCATGGGCTTTAACTTTAGCATTTGAGGGACTTTATCATTTACCATTTCAAAATCCACATCACCCATGCTTCTTTCCCTTGCCTTAGTCATTGTTTCAGAAAATTTAAGAGGCTTGTCATGAATTCACTGTGATCCATCAATTAGTTGTCTTAAAATGTAGTAACGTGGGTCCTGAATCATAAAAGCATCAGATGTTATCAGTATATCATTTCAGCAAGATGGTGTTTTCATTGTTAACGTCATTATACAAAATAACTGCTACCTCTGTCAGCGAGGAGTCGGTGTGAAAAGGCGGTGCGCAGTCCAACAGCGAGTGATTGCCTTAGCCGCTTTTTGTATGATGGCAAGACTCTGTTGGACATTGGTAATGCGGAAGGCTGCAGTCTGATTCACTGTTTTACTGGTGAATGGTGGAGGCAGACAACATGTGGCCTCGGTCATAGCAAAGCTGAAGCCTCAAACTGCGGTGCCACTTGTTAGCAGCTACCTAGGAAAGAGGTGTCAGAGTTGGTGCCCTCCACCAGAGACGGTGTGGCATGGTGTCAATCCTGGAATCATGGTTCTGCCGTGCAGTGTTCCTTCAGCAGAAAACAAGATGTATTGTGTTTAACTGCAGTCTGCTGCAACATTCATGGACCCAGGGACTTGGATTATATGCAACACACACAAAATGCTGGTGGAACGCAGCAGGCCAGGCAGCATCTATAGGAAGAAACACTGTTGATGTTTCGGGCCGAGACCCTTCATCAGGACTATATGTCTTCTTTGTGTGCCTGTATTTTACTCCTGTCTTAGAGGTGCTATACGTGCCTTGTGATGTAAATTACTGTTGGCACTTTGTTTTGCACATTGGCCCCAGAGTAACGCAGTTTCATTTGGCTATATTCATGCATGGTTGAATGACAATTAAACTTGACGATGAACTTGAACTTCACTTGACCCATACATACAGTTACTCTCAGTGTTGCACTCCAGTGAGTTTCTTTAATCTCACAGTCATTTTGGCAGCAACTTCATTGTACAGAAGACTGAACTGTGCATGGGAATTCTTTAGTTCGTACTTCCCTAAGGTTTGGTTTAAGGAGTACAAATGGTCAGAAACTCAATATTTTAAAACATACTGAAAGATGAGTAAAGACACAAAGTAAATGGTTATATAATTAGGGAGAGAACTCAGATTCTTATTTGTTTGTGCACAGGTAAGAAGATTCTCAGAGGCCTTCTTCTACATGGAACACCAGAAACAGATGGCACTTACATTCCAGGAACACATGTGAGTATTTTTGTTAATTATTATCAGGTGCTACTTTTCTATTAAGCAAATTTTATTTTCTAAATTCACAGTTAACATCTTTCTCTGTGTAGAAGGTACTTGTGCTAGCATGTTTCTATTCTTTGGGCCAGGCTATCGGTTGAGTGAGACGTTGAATAAGACAGATGAGTGAGAAGTAAATGGAGGTATACCACTGACAATTACTTTGTAAGTTCTTTTGGTGAAGCAGTGGTGAAGTGCCTCCTTGGGCAAGAAGGGTGGATGATCAGGGAGTCGTTTACTTTTGTACCGTTCTCCAAGACCTGGATGACTCGCTTCCAATCCATTTCTGTGCATTGGACTTTACCGATGAGTGTTTTAGATGCTCTGTTAGCTGGGGGCAGCTGGTGATTCATGGAGTGGGCAGTTGTTCTAATTTAGGATGTTGTACACTCCCTCTCTATTTGCACTTGGATTTCATTTGTCACTGCCCTACAGAGTTACGGTGCTTGGTGGTTGTTCTTCACTTTGTGTTGCAAGGCAGAGGCTCCCCTGAGTGTCTGAGTATGTTACATTTTTCCCTCGGAGGCATTGAGAACATCTTCCTGGAGGTCTCATGAGGGAGGTTAGGGTAGAGACCAGGCATCTAGTATCAAGTTGTACTGTGGATCAGTCATCAGAACTCAGCGAGCATGACTAGAGCTTTGAATCTGGTGGTGTTGGCTTGGGAAAGAAACTGGCATTTCATCACTAATCCTGATAATGGATTTTGCAGAGGAAATATTGTTAGAACTTTTAATTACCTTCTATGGGTTGCTGTTGTCTCTAAAGCATGCAGAAGGATTTTTTTTTTTAAAAACTGCTATCCAGTAGACTAAGAGATTAGTCCCATGTCTTGGTCTTCAAAAATCCT
Organism: Hemitrygon akajei; assembly: GCF_048418815.1. Classification (NCBI taxonomy): domain Eukaryota; kingdom Metazoa; phylum Chordata; class Chondrichthyes; order Myliobatiformes; family Dasyatidae; genus Hemitrygon; species Hemitrygon akajei. Next base: position 97,220,328 of record NC_133124.1, read on the forward strand.
TTTCCCCAGACAGCTGAAGATTATATAGGACATTGGAAAGAAGAATAACTTTTGCCATCATTGTCAAATGAGAGGTGGCTCCCAAGGTATGGAAAATGATCCAATTTTGTTCACTGTAAAATCTTGTGTTTTGATTAGCTATAGAAAATAAAATACTCAATATGTTTGGCAGCATACCTATGCTTGGTTTACTCCAAATCCTTATATTTTTTCTTCCAAAAAAAAAGTTTGTAAGCTATTCTGGCACTGGTGTGTTAAGAGTAGAGTATTGCCCACCTTTCCCCAACCTGCCCAGCTCGGTTCTACGGGAGCCCTGGTTGTCACTCACGTCCAACATCTGAGGTGGTTCTTCTTTCTTGGTGATGATTGCTCTCTGGAGGGGTTACTGCAATGTACTTAGAACATAGAAATCTATAGCACATTACAGGCCCTTCAGCCCACAATGTTGTGCCGTCCATATAACCTACTCTAGAGACTACCTAGAGCTTCCCTACTGCATAGCTCTCTATTTTTCTAAGCTCTATGTACTTATCTAGGAGCCTCTTAAAAGACCATATTGCATCCGCCTGTACCACCATTGCTGGCTGTGCTTTCCACACACGCACCACCCTCTGTGCAAAAAACTTATCTCTGTCATCCCCCTTGTGCCTACTTCCAAGCACCTTAAAACTATGCCTCCTCATGTTAGCCATTTCAACCTGGGAAAAAGCCTCTGGCTATCCACACTATCAGTGCCTGTCATCATCTTATACACTTCTGTCAGGTCACCTCTCATCCTCCATTGCTCCAAGGAGAAAAGGTCAAGTTCACTCAACCTATTCTCATAAGGTATGCCCTCCAGTCCAAGCAACATCCTTGTAAATCTCCTCTGCACCCTTTCTACGGCTTCCACATCCTTCTTGTAGTGAGGTTACCAGAACTAAACACAGTATTCCAAGTGGGGTCTAACCAAGGGCTTATATAGCCGTGACATTATCTCACGGCTCTTGAATTGAATCCCACAGCTGGCGAATGCCAACACACCATACATCTTCTTAACAACACTGTCAAACTGCGCAGCAGATTTAAGTGTCCTATGGACACATACCCCAAGATCTCTCAGATCCTCCACACTGCCAAGAACCTTACCATTTATATTATATTCTGTCTTTAAATTTGGCCTGTCAAAATGAACCACTTCACACTTCTCTGGATTGAACTCCATCTGCCACTTCTCAGCCAAGTTCTGCATCCTATCGATGTCTCGCTGTAACCTCTGATAACCCTCCAGACTATCCACACACTCTCAATTTCTGTGTCATCGGCAAACTTACTAACCTACCCTTCAACTTCCTCATTCAGGTCATTTATAAAAATCACGAAGAGTCGTCCCAGAACAGATCCCTGAGGCACTCCACTGGTCACCAACCCCCATGCAGAATACGAATATCTGCAACCACCCTTTACCTTCTCTAGGCAAGCCAGTTCTGTATCAACAAAGCAAGGTCTCCTTGGATCCCATGTCTCATTACTTTCTGAATAAGCCTCGCATGGGGAACCTTACTTGATGCTTTTTTATATATATGTTTATACAGAAGTCAATATTCAGATTTTTGGGACTCTTCAAACCTTTAAGTCAATGAGAAATAGGGTTCAAGGAATTGATTGCTCTGGAAAGATTTCCCATGTGGGTCTAACGACTATGTCTTCCCAGCTAAGCATTTCACCATTTTAACTTCTAGTGATCACCTATTAGCATAGGAACCACAAGCTCTTTTGCCTGCTTTGGAAACCTTGAATGCCAACAAAGCCAAATTACCCCTTATTGAAAATAATGTGTCTCAGGGAAATACAGTTCTTCAATGAAGGTTTCATTTAAAATATTATTTCACAGTCTGCTGACTACAGATGGTTTCTAAGAACAATACTTGATACATTCTATGATACTATAATGGAGAACAACTTTCCAATGTTATTGTTACCAATGTCTTTGGAAATTCTCAAAGAGCATTACAGGCCATTATCTCTTCCTCTGTTCTTCGAACTGAAGATTCCGCACAGTTTTCTGCTCTGGTGTGGCTATGAGTCATACCTATTTTTCTACTCACAATAAATTGTTGCTCATGTGAAATTGGCTTCTCCTGTTTTGCATCATGCTTTGCGCAGCTGTAGCTATTAGCTGCTGGCTGCAGTCATCGCCGTACATTCTCTGTCTGGATCTCAGCTGTCAGGTTGATTTTCAATGTGCTGCAAGGGGAAACATGGTAAAAGATCTTTGCCTTCCAGCTGATGAGCGTAAGGCCCATGTGCACTTCAATGAGGAAATCAACCATAATTTAGTGCTTGGATTCCAAGCATTGACACGAACAAGTGATGGCTTCTTCATAACAAAAGAAGGTAGAAGTAGAGCTGTAGACCCTGCTTTCAATCACAAATGTAGAATACAGTGGATTCATTAATCCTCTCAATTGTTTTCCCATAAACAAGAGTAACAGATTGAAAATATTTGGAATCTTCAAATTAACAAAAAATAATTAGACACAACGTATATTAGTGTTTTCAGCAAGGAGACCAGAGCCAGTAAGAGAAAGATAGTAAGACTGGATATATACTTTTATGAATAAGGAGGGATATCAGAGTATGTTTACTATATACAACCTTGAGATTTGTCTCCTTATAGGTAGCCACAAAACAAAGAACCCCAATAGAACACATTAATAAAAATACCTTCAAACATCCAATGTGCCAAAAAAGCACGAATTGTGCAAACAATAAGAATACGTAACTAACATTCAGAACTGAATTTCATGAAAGCGAGTTCATAGCCAGGAAGCCAGTCACAGCCAATCCAAGATCCCATTCATTGCAGGTCCTGGTTTCTGTTCAGCATAGTGACAAGTAAACCTCACTAAGCAGCAAGCTGATCACTGGGCCTCCCTCGCCTCTGGCCCCTACACCCTGACATTTTCAATTGGGCCTGACACTTAAGTCAGCCAAATAGTGGGTCATTCCTTGCTCTCAGACTCAGGCCCTGCCACTTGAATATGCTGTCAAGTCTAGGACATGTTGCCTCGATTTGGTCCATAGCCGACTTTCCAATTCTGCCTGGCACTGCGCTTAAACCGGTCAAATCTAAGCTTGTTCATCGTTCTCGGGGCCCAGTCTCCGATGCCTTGAATCTGCCTCTCTTCAGTTCTGCTGCTTCAAATCACCTCCAAGTCTACTCCAGCAACCAAACATCGGCTTGTTCCCCCCTCTCAGACCCAGGCCATGCCACAAATGTCCTGCACCTTTGAGACTACACACCACAAAAATGCCACGTCGTACAGGCTGTTCCAAAGCTCGACTCCAAAAGGGAAATTACGGGCTATTGATTGCAGTGAATGTTTTCAAGAAAAAGTGTGATCAATAAAGTATTACTACTTTATTAATAATTGTTTTTGCTACCAGAAAGTCATTGCTGTGCTTCAGCAGCACAATCTTAATGGATATCAAGGAGCCAAAGTGACATAAAGTGAATAATTAGCTGAAGGCTGGAAAACAATTTGCACAAATAACTGGAGATAGGGAAAGATTGAATTTTGGTGGGGTTAAAGGACTTGTAAAAGAAAATTGCAAATGCTGGATGTCCGAAATAGAAGCACAAATTATGGGAAACAGTCAGCAGATCAGGCAACATCTATGAAAAGAGAAACTGGTTTGGTTTTATCACTTCAGGTCTGACACCTTTGTAAATATCTGATACCAAACTGGTGTCTCTAGATGCTGCAACTTGAAGCAAGGGTTACAGATAAAGAAAAGAATTGTCTTTTGCAGTAATCACAACCCTTCCCTACTGTGTTCATTTCTTAATTATTTAACAAGTCACTTGCTTTTGACCTGTATCATCCTGAAAGATATGTTTGGACCAAATTTCCAATTATCTTGATATAAAATTTATATAGGTCACCTTTAAATCTTCTTGTGTGTGTAAGAGGAAAGTTGACCCATAGTCTACATGCTGAATTCAGTGTTGACCTTTCACATAGCTAAGTGGTGTTTGTAGTAAACATTAAATGTCAAGCTGGCACTGAAGGAGCTGAGTACTGAAATCAATAGTCATAAGACAGTGCATCCTGATGCTGTCCCGATCATCACTGAGGACATCAGTCAGGTCAGTTTGAATAAGTCTTTGGCCAACTAGCACCAACATGTCGCCTAGTGAACCAGAGGAGCCAACACATGCATTCACAGTTACACCAACATCAAGAATGTTTACTTTCCCAACCCATACCCGTGCTTACTCTTTTGCAAGTCATATCACATGGCTCTACTTTCACTCCAGCGATATAGACAGAGACTAAGGACCAAACTAAGAATGGTGAGGACCATCAATTATGGTTAAGGTAGGTGGAGGTACATTTTACAGGACTGCTTTGAACTGGTAAATTGGACAAGGAATTCATCTTCAGATCTGACTGTATATGCCACAGCTGTCACTGATTTTTATCAAGATGTGGATACGAGTGTGCCTTTGAAAACATCCATGTTTTCACAAACTAGGAGCCCTGGATGGACCAGGAAATTTGCCGCCTGCTAAGGACTAAATCTGTGGCATTTAAGACTGATGATCTAGAGTCCAGAATAAGTCCAGAGTGACACTGAAAAGGGATTTTGTGTGAAATTTGAGACATAATCTAATGCCTAGCAGCTATGGCAGGATTTGCAGGCTGTTAATTCTTACAAAATGAAATCTAACAGCATAAATGGCTGCAATGCTTCACATCCCAGTAAGCTCAATGCCTTTTATACAGGATTTGAAAGGGAGATTAATATTGCACTTATGCAAATCCCCACAGCATCCAATGAGCTTGTGATCTTTGTCTTAGAGGCCGATGCCAGAACATCCATCAAGAGGATGAACCCTTGGAAAGCATCTGGCCCTGATGGTTGATCTGGCCAGATTTTGATAACCTGTGCCAACCAGCAGGCTGGAGAGCTCAAGGACATTTTAAACCTCTCATTGTTGCAGTCTGAGGTTCCACCTGCTTCGAAAGGGAAGCAGTTATACTAGTCCCCAAGAAGATCAGGGTGAGTTGCTTCAATGACTATCACCCAGTGGCACCAGCAATTTACTCCAATGATGTGCTTATGGTTGGAGTTGACTCCTTCAAAGCAAGGATCTGGACCTGCTGCAATTCACTTAACATTGTAACAGGTCTTCAGAGGATGCAATCTCTCAGCCGCTCTCACTGCTTTGAACAACAGGAAAGCATATATCAGGTTGCTTTTTATCAATTATAGCTTGGTGTTAAAAATTTTCATCCACTCAGCATTAATCGCTAAGTTTCTCAATCTGGGCCCCTCTCTGCAACTGGATCATTGGCTTCTTCATTGGGAGAAAACAGTCTGTATAGATTGGAGATAATACCTCGTCCTCCCTGTCAATCACCTCAAGGATACATGCTCAGCCCACTGCTCTACTCTCCACACTCATGATTATGTGGCTAAGCACAGCTCAAGTGCCATTTATAGGTTTGCAGATGACATCTCTGTTATTGAAAGAATCTCAGATGGTAATGAGTATGCTTACAACAGTGAGTTAGATTAACAGGTTCGTGATGTCACAACGAGAACCTTGCACACAATGTCAGCAATATCAAGAAGTTGATTGTAGAATTCAGGAGAGCATGCACCAGTCCTCATTGAGGGGTCAGTGCTGGAAAGAGTGAGTGGCTTCAACTTCCTGGTGTCAACAAATCTATATGTGTTTTGGGCCTGATACATTTATATGCCATCTTCATGATTGTACCGATGGCTGCATTTCTTTAGAAGTTTGAGGAGATTTAGTCTGTCACCAAAAACTTGCAAATCAATATTCTGACTGGTTACATCGAAGTCTGTAATGGAGGCTCCAATGCACAGGATGTAAGAGGCTGCTGAGGGGCTGTAAAGTCAGCCAGTTCCATCATGGGCACAACTCTCCTTACCATTAAAGGCATCTTCAAGAGGCAACACCTATCATTAAGGACTCTCACCATCTGGAACATGCCCTCTTCTTATTCCTACCATTAGTGAGTCTGGTCACCTCATTATAGGAAGGATGTGGAAGCTATGGAGAGGAGATTTACCAGGATTTTGCCTGATTTGGAGAACAAGTCATATGAAGCAAGGTTAGCAGAGCTGGGACTTTTCTCTTTGGAGCGCAGAAGAATGAGAGGAGACTTGATAGAGGTCTACAAGATTATGAGAGGCATAGACAGGGTTGACAGTCAGTACCTGTTTCCCAGGGCACCAATAGCAAACACCAGAGGGCATATGTACAAAATTAACAAGGGAAGTTTAGGGGAGACATCAGGGGTAAGTTTTTTACACAGAGGGTTGTGAGTGCCTGGAATGACTTGCCAGGGATGGTGGTGGGGGCTAAAACATTAGGGGTATTTAGGAGCCTCTTGGACAGGCACATAGATGAAAGCAAAATGGAGAGTTATGGGGTAGTGTGGGTTTAGTACTTTTTTTAAGGATTATATGGGTCAGCACAACATGGAGGGCTGAAGGGCCTGTACTGTGCTGTAGTGTTCTATGGTTCTATGGTGATACATCCCATTATTTAGGAACAGCTTCTTCTCCTCCATCATCAGATTTCCAAATGCTCCATGAACCAATGAACACCACCTCAATATTCCTTTTTATTCACTGTTTATTTATTTTGTAATTTATAGTAATTATTATGTCCTTACACTGAACTGCTGCAATAAAATAAGAAAGAAAGCATGTCATATAAAACAGGAATAATAAACCTGATTCTGATTCTAGTTAACCTGTGAGCTCCATTCCATTTTCAGAGTTAGGAAGGAAATGTTCTCTTTGATAAATTAAGCAGATAGAAAATATAGCTTTATTGACCCAAGGGAAAGAAATGCAACTTTAAATTAAATCAGTTAACTACTTTTTAATGTTATCGTTAATTCTAGGCAGTGTATCTCATTGCTCATCCTCGGCTCAGACTGTAGTTCTTTGCCAGTGACCCTCTATTTTAATAAAAGTATCCTTTTATATATATTGATATTAAATTACTGTTTCTTTAGGATACAGTTAATGATATTTTGACAGGGCTTTTGACTTTGTGCTCTGTGAGATAAGTGAGATTTGCAAAGTGTTACCTGAGAGGCTACTCAAGATATCAGAACAATTACCGTAGATTCCGGATTTTAAGCCGCTACTTTTTTCCCACATTTTGAATAGCTTTGAACTCTGCGGCCTTTAAAACGGAGCGGCTAATGTATTATTTTTTTTCATGCCGCCGAAAACATTTTGCCTCGTAACAGTAGACCAATAAAATTGATGAGTAGTTCACAGAGGTCCAATGAAATTGTACGATAAATCAAGCGCACTTTCACAATTAAATTATTGTAAATCAGTCATTTGTACTCACCCTCATCAACATGGAAAACACTCGAAGAAAAGCATTGTGCTGCCTTTATGGCAGTTATTTAGTTTATAATATTTTCGCTTAGTAATTCATTTTCTAGTTAAAGTTAGAAGTGTTTTAACTATATTTGTTTTCTGTACTACATCGCGGGATGCTATGACGTCACACCCGGTTTCGCCGCGTCTTGTGGGAAATATACCGGTTTGCGATAAACGGGAAGGAGGGGGCATTAGACCCGAGCGAAACGCTGCTTTTAAATGCCATTTGCGATAAACGGGACGGCGGGGGGGGAGCGGCGGAGCGAAAACGCTGCTTTTAAGTTAAAGGCGATCAATAACTTTTCCTGGTAGGCTGCAGTATATATATTTTTTACCAGTCGTTAGGAGATATTGGAATGTTGTTCAGTAAAGAAGTATACGCAACGTATATTTAAAAGTAGCTGCGTTACGGGCACGGTTCGAAAAAAAAGCATTTGCAATATGTATTTGTTTTTGTTACCATATGGATTTAATTAAAAGTTAAAAAATCCTCACGTGTAATATCTTTCTGTGTAAATATCTCATATTACAACGTGGGACACCTGCGGCCGAAAATCCGGTGCAGCCTTTACAAGTAAAAAATTGATTTTATTTCTAAAATTAGAGCCAGCGGCTTTTAATCAGGTGCGCTCTGTAGTCCGGAATCTACGGTAAGCCATGAAGACGAGATCAACCAGGGTAAATGTGCCTGATCAATGCCCTTCGAGCATTCTGCTGGAAACTGTGTGAAGTCAGAACACTCATAGTTCAGTTTCATTCATCCAGAGGTGTTTGGACATGGTAACATAGGGACTGATTACCGAGCCCAAGGTTTTATCCTTTGGTGGAGGAGAGGAGAGATTATGAAACATCCTTGGCACCACTGAGTTCTCATAAGGTGGGAAATATTATTTGCTTTTATGGGGAAAAGCATGGAAAATAGGGATAATGTGCAAGCTTGTTGAATTTTCAGGTGTGTTAATCACCCCATTCACTGCAAGTGAGCATGAGACGCTGAAATCTTTACTTTGAGGTAAGGGATAAACAAACCCTTAGGCAAGAAAAGATTAACCTTAACTCCTGGATAATGCTGACTGATAACTTCAAAGCTGCCAATTTATGATTAAAGCTAATGTAGTCCTTTGGCTTATCATATACCCCTGGTGTATATAGGCCACTAAAGTTCAAAATGAATGAAAAATGATCAAATTGATGATGGATGTTGCTTTTCTGCAGTAGCGGATGTGCTCAGTGTTGGAGAGGGCTTTGCCCCTGATGGACTGGGCTGTATCCACTACTTCTTGCAGGATTTTCCATTCAAGAGCATTGGTGTATCCGTAGCAGGCTCTGATGCAGCCAGTCAATACTCTCCACCACACATCTATGGAAGTTCGTCAAAGTTTTAGATATCATGCTGAATCTTCACAAACTCCTAAGGAAATAGAGGCGCTGCCGTGCTTTCTCTGTAGTTGCACTTATGTGCTGTGCCTTGGAATGGTGCTCTGAAATGATAACACTGAGGACCCTCTCCGCCTCTGATTCTCCAATGAGGTCTGGCATTGGAAAGGACAGGGCTGTAAGTTGATAGGAGGTGTAGACTGGCTGAGGATTCCCTCCAGATGGTTTGTAGAGAGATTGATAGGAATTGGAGGGGCTGCAGGTGTCAATCAGCAGTTGCTGAGAATATGGCACTTTGTTTGCAAATCAGTCATCATTGATAGGATCAGGAAAAGTTTTAAGCAGGAAAGAAGGTGGGATGTTTTGGAGTTAACCAAATACATATATTAGTTGGATGAGACCTACCCAAGAAAGGGACAATACTATTAATATTTGGTACATCAATTACTGACATTTGTGGAAGAAATTTCCAAAATTCCACAGTCTTTAGTACTACTTTAACTTGCCCCTGGAGTTGGAAAGAAAATATCAGGCAATATTGAATGATGGAGTAGATTTGATGGGCTGACTGACTTTATTTTGTCTGATATTTTGTGGTCATGTTGTTCTGTCTTGACTCCTTTGCGTGTAATTTTATCATTAAAGGCAACTCTCAGTTGATATTTGTATCTGAATGTCCTTATTATCAATGGTTTAAATCTTTATTCATTGGAAGGAATCAGAATCATTTTTCAGGTTGAAGAATATCATCATTGAAAATTTGAGGTAAATGTTAAACCTGTCACGTGAGGGCACCTACCATTCTAGTTTAGTGTCAATCACCTTATCTTGGAACCCAATTATCTGCATACTAGGGGGTTATAAAAGTTCTAAAATTATTCTTTATGCTTCCAGAATCCAAAGTCACAGTCAAATCGCAGCAGCTGTCCGAAATTCATCCTACCTCACTAGAATGCCTCCATTGCCTATTGAGTGTCTGGACATAGATGGAGACTGGAGTAATCTTCCTATTATATTTGAAGACCGATATGAGGAATCCATTTCCAAAGGTTTGTCATATTTCCTTTATTTCATCCAATGTGTTACATATTTATTACAGTAGGTAATTTCTGTTTTAACTGCATGAGATTATGACCTGTAAACTGGTGATTGACCCTTTTTATATACTTAGTCTGGCTTGCAGCATAGAGTGTAAAATTTGAATTTTGCTAAGAAGTATTATACTCTGCTGAAACATCAACAAACAATTGCAGTTTTTTCCTTAGCAATTTGAGAGAAATAGAGTTCCACTGATATCCCAAAAAAGACTGTTCTGTACAGCATGAGAAAGCTTGTACAATATATTGCAGTTTAGAAGCTAGTTTAATGTCAGGTGAACCAGCCAGTCCTCAGGCATGGAGTACTGTTGGTTGGCTTCTTTTACAGCTAAGAAAGTACATGCCGAATGAATTTTCAGGCTGCTTAACTTTCTCTTCAAACTTAATTCTAAGCCATTGCAGAAGAAATTACGGATTACTAAAATTGTACTGAGCATGTTAATAGGGTAATATAGTGTGCTGTATTGTTTTCATTGCTCTGAGGAATGCTATAAAATTAAATGAAATTTCTGTAATCATTACTGTTTGTGGAAAAAAGCACTCATAACTATATGATTAAATGATGTGTCCAAATTTGAATAGCAGGAGAATATTTGCTAGTATAAACACACCATCTCCTCAACCGTGATTTGTCACTTGACTTAATTTTATGCAGCGAAGGTGAACTAATCATGTGCATGGAATCCACTTAAAGAGGAGATTGTTGTTATTGAACCTGAGTGTATATCCTGCTCAGATCATAAATTTGTAATAGCAACATCAGCTGGTAAATTGATCTTGTTTGAATGACAGTCTCCAAGGTGATGCTGCAACAGAGCTGATAATCTTTTAGGTTTAAATGGCTTATGGACTTTATTAAAATGGTATGTAGAAGAACACCAAGCAGCTATCTTGGCTATTTATTTACTTGTATAGTCAATAGTGATTTCTAGAGTTATGAATCAATTAAGTTCATTACAGTTGCGAGTTGTCAGTGAAATGTTTTCGTCCCAAGAGGAGAGGAGCATCTGTGAGTTTCAAAGCAGGCTTGATTACTTTTATTAACTAAGTTGCAGATGGCATCATTCAGCCTATTATAGGATTTGTTTTGGTTATTTTTCCTGGCGGATGTTTGAGCAGTCATTTCAGACATTCAGATTTAAACACATGCTGAACCACTATACTTTAAACTCATTCTATTTCAGTCCCTTCAATCTATGAGCTGGTTGTCCTCAATGCTTTTTTAAAAATTTTTAGTCCTACAAGTCAAAGAAGAGAGCTAGTAGGGCACCAGATAAAGCTGTTGATTATCAAATTCAGTCAGCACTTATGGAAAGAGAAGTAGTTGACAAATTAGGCCTGCAACCCTTCATTGGAACTGTGGAAGAGAGAATTAAGTTAGTAGAGGCAGCAGAGAGATAGGGAATGGGGGAGATGGAAGAAAGAGAACTTCTTTGATAGGCTGAGACATGATAACTTCATGTTTCAGTTAAGTAGTTAAAATCAGATTAAGCTTTTTTGTGATTGTAATTTGATGTTAATGGTAACACTCTAGAATTGGTCCAGTAAAAATGGCCAGTTTTATTGCAAGGAGAAGGTGACAGTGAAATATTTAAAGTTAGAGAACTCAGTATTCTGTCTTGCAGGCAACAACATGCCCAAAAAGATGAGCTCCTCAGGCTTGTGTTTGGACGTGTTGTAACATTGCAAGAGGGCACAGATGTCAGAGTGGCAGTGGAAAGGGAATTAATGTGACAGGCAAGGGGACAGTGAGGAATGCCTCCGTGAGCATAGACACACTGAAAAGCAATCATCCATTCTGTAGTTGGTTTCTCCAAGGTACAGGAGGCTGATCTCACTAGTTTCCTATTGTTTGGTCCATTGCCTTTCTTAAGCAAATTCTTGGTTCATCTCTGTTGACCTCCACAATTTCCCAGTCCTTACGGCTACTGCTTTTTATGGCAACTTCATAAGCCTCTTCTTTAATACCATTTTTAACTTGTTTTCAATCTTACACAGGCAGAAAGGGAAGGGGTGGCCACTAGACAAGCGTAGCAGTAGGCAGGTAGTGCAGGAGTCCCCTGAGGTCATCTCCCTCCTAAACAGATATACTGTTTTGGATACTGTTGGGGGGAGATGTCTCTCATCAGGGGAAGGCAGCAGCAGCCGAGTTCATTGCACCATGGGTGGCTCTGCGGCACAGGAGGGAAGGAAAAGGAGTGGGAGAGCTACAGTGATAGGGGATTCGATTGTAAGGGGAATAGATAGGCGTTTCTACGGCCGCAAACGAGACTCCAGGATGGTATGTTGCCTCCCTGGTGCTAGGGTCAAGGATGTCTCTGAGCGGCTGCAGGACATTCTGGAATGGGAGGGTGAACAGCCAGTGGTCGTGGTGCACATAGGTACCAACGATATAGGTAAAAAATGGGATGAGATCCTACAAGGTGAATTTAGGAAGTTAGGAGATAAACTAAAAAGTAGGACCATAAAGGTAATAATCTCTGGATTACTACCAGTGCCACGTGCTAGTCAGAGAAATAGGAGGATATTTCAGATGAATACGTGGCTTGAAAAATGGTGCAAGGAGGAGAGATTCAAATTTCTGGGGCATTGGAACCAGTTCTGGGGGAGGTGGGACCAGTATAAACAGGACGGTCTGCACCTGGGCTGGACTGGAACCAATGCTACTGCTGTTCAGGAGGATTTAAACTAATGTGGCAGGGGGATGGGAACAAGTGAGAGAGACAGAGGGGTGTAAGATGAGGGTAGAAGCAAAAAGTAGTAAGGTGAAAAGTAAAAGTGGCAGGCAGGCAAATCCAGGGCAAAAAGCAAAAAGGGCCACTTTTCAACATAACTGTATAAGGGCTAAGAGTGTTGTAAAAACAAGCCTGAAGGCTTTGTGTGTCAATGCGAGGAGCATTCGTAACAAGGTGGATGAATTGAATGTGCAGATAGTTATTAATGAATATGATATAGTTGGGATCACAGAGACATGGCTCCAGGGTGACCAAGGATGGGAGCTCAACATCCAGGGATATTCAATATTCAGGAGGGATAGACAGGAAAGAAAAGGAGGTGGGGTGGCATTGCTGGTTAGAGAGGAGATTAACGCAATAGAAAGGAAGGACATTAGCCTGGAGGATGTGGAATCGATATGGGTAGAGCTGCATAACACTAAGGGGCAGAAAACGCTGGTGGGAGTTGTGTACAGGCCACCTAACAGTAGTAGTGAGGTTGGGGATGGCATTAAACAGGAAATTAGAAATGCATGCAATGAAGGAACAGTAGTTATAATGGGTGACTTCAATCTACATATAGATTGGGTGAACCAAATTGGTAAGGGTGCTGAGGAAGAGGATTTCTTGGAATGTATGTGGGATGGTTTTCTGAACCAACATGTCGAGGAACCAACTAGAGAGCAGGCCATTCTAGATTGGGTATTGAGCAATGAGGAAGGGTTAGTTAGCAATCTTGTCGTGCGAGGCCCCTTGGGTAAGAGTGACCATAATATGGTGGAATTCTTCATTAAGATGGAGAGTGACATAGTTAATTCAGAAACAAAGGTTCTGAACTTAAAGAAGGGTAACTTTGAATGTATGAGATGTGAATTAGCTAAGATAGACTGGCAAATGATACTTAAAGGGTTGATGGTGGATATGCAATGGCAAGCATTTAAAGATCGCATGGATGAACTACAACAATTGTTCATCCCAGTTTGGCAAAAGAATAAACCAGGGAAGGTAGTGCACCCGTGGCTGACAAGGGAAATTAGGGATAGTATCAAGTCCAAAGAAGAAACATATAAATTAGCAAAAAAAAGCGGCACACCTGAGGACTGGGAGAAATTCAGAAACCAGCAGAGGAGGACAAAGGGCTTAATTAGGAAAGGGAAAAAAGATTATGAGAGAAAGCTGGCAGGGAACATACAAACTGACTGTAAAAGCTTTTATAGATACGTGAAAAGAAAAAGATTGGTTAAGACAAATGTAGGTCCTTTACAGTCAGAAACAGGTGAATTGACCATAGGGAACAAAGACATGGCAGACCATTTGAATAACTACTTTGGTTCTGTCTTCACTAAGGAGGACATAAATAATCTTCCGGAAATAGTAAGGGACCGAGGGTCTAGTGAGATGGAGGAACTGAGGGAAATACATGCTAGTAGGGAAGTGGTGTTAGGTAAATTGAAGGGATTAAAGGCAGATAAATCCCCAGGGCCAGATGGTCTGCATCCCAGGAAGTAGCCCAAGAAATAGTGGATGCATTAGTGATAATTTTTCAAAACTCCTTAGATTCTGGATTAGTTCCTTAGGATTGGAGGGTGGCTAATGTAACCCCACTTTTTTAAAAAAGGAGGGAGAGAGAAACCGGGGAATTATAGACCGGTTAGTCTGACATCGGTGGTGGGGAAAATGGTAGAGTCGGTTATCAAAGATGAGATAACAGCACATTTGGAAAGAGGTGAAATCATCGGAAAAAGTCAGCATGGATTTGTGAAAGGAAAATCATGTCTGACGAATCTTACAGAATTTTTTGAAGATGTAACTAGTAGAGTGGATAGGGGAGAGCCAGTGGATGTGGTATATTTAGATTTTCAAAAGGCTTTTGACAAGGTCTCACACAGGAGATTAGTGTGCAAACTTAAAGCACACGGTATTGGGGGTATGGTATTGATGTGGATAGAGAATTGGTTAGCAGACAGGAAGCAAAGAGTGGGAGTAAACGGGACCTTTTCAGAATGTCAGGCAGTGACTAGTGGGGTACCGCAAGGCTCAGTGCTGGGACCCCAGTTGTTTACAATATATATTAATGATTTAGACGAGGGAATTAAATGCAGCATCTCCAAGTTTGCGGATGACACGAAGCTGGGCGGCGGTGTTAGCTGTGAGGAGGATGCTAAGAGGATGCAGGGTGACTTGGATAGGTTAGGTGAGTGGGTAAATTCATGGCAGATGCAATTTAATGTGGATAAATGTGAGGTTATCCACTTTGGTTGCAAGAACAGGAAAACAGATTATTATCTGAATGGTGGCAGATTAGGAAAAGGGGAGGTAAAACGAGACCTGGGTGTCATTGTACACCAGTCATTGAAGGTGGGCATGCAGGTACAGCAGGCGGTGAAAAAGGCAAATGGTATTTTGGCATGCATAGCAAAAGGATTTGAGTACTGGAGCAGGGAGGTTCTACTGCAGTTGTACAAGGCCTTGGTGAGACCACACCGAGAGTATTGTGTGCAGTTTTCGTCCCCTAATCTGAGGAAAGACATTCTTGCCATAGAGGGAGTACAGAGAAGGTTCACCAGATTGATTCCTAGGATGGCAGGACTTTCATATGAAGAAAGACTGGATCGACTAGGCTTATACTCACTAGAATTTAGAAGATTAAGGGGGGATCTTATTGAAACGTATAAAATTCTAAAGGGATTGGACAGGCTAGATGCAGGAAGATTGTTTCTGATGTTGGGTAAGTCCAGAATGAGGGGTCACAGTTCAAGGATAAAGGGGAAGTCTCTTAGGACCGAAATGAGGAAAAACTTCTTCACACAGAGAGTGGTGAATCTGTGGAACTCTCTGCCACAGGAAACAGTTGAGGCTGGTTCATTGGCTATATTTAAGAGAAAGTTAGATATGGCCCTTGTGGCTAAAGGGATCAGGGGATATGGAGAGAAAGCAGGTACAGGGTTCTGAGTTGGATGATCAGCCATGATCATACTGAATGGTGGTGCAGGCTCGAAGGGCCAAATGGCCTACTCCTGCACCTATTTACTATGTTTCTATGTTTAAAACCTTAACTCAGTTTGTCTTTCTACAGATGGTACCTGTCCTGCTAAGTATTTCCAGCATTTTCTATTTTTATCTCATATTTCAGGCATCTGCAGTATTTGTCAGTTATGTGGGAATCACTTTTTATTTTGTGTTTATTGGTTGGGCCTACTAACCAGATTTCATCATGGCTTTGATCCAAGAATAAACGAAAGAAGTGTATTTCAAAGGGGAGATGTGAGTGACTAAGCTTGAATCAAGCGGTATTTTACCAATTGTGGCATGAAGGTACCTTTGTGGTCAATGAGTATTAAGAGGAAAACACACCAGTGGTTCAAGTCATGCCTTACTTAATGGCAGCTGGTTGAGGTTATTGGAGGTCAATAATTCCAGCCATAGGGCAATACTGCATGAGTTCCTCAGGATAGTGTCCAGAACTAAACTATGCTTAGTGGTTTCATCAATGACCTTCCATTACTAGGTCACAAGTGGCGACATTGAGGACGACTGCAAAATTCAGTTCTCTTCATAACTGTATATTAAATGAAGTAGCCTATGTCTGCACTCATCATATATGGTATTAAAGTGCTAGGTCAGGAGATGGCCTAAGTACTTATCTTAACATTTAAAGGGATGGCCATCCCTGAGTTTGCCACCATTAATATCCTAGTGGACACCCCTGACAGAAAGCTCAACTGGACCAGCCACTTAATCACTTAGTCTGCAAATAGAGATTAGAGGTTGACTACAGTGAATGGGTGATGCATCTACTGTTGCTGTAGTACCTTTCCACCATCTGCAAAGTGCAAGTCAGGAGTGTGTCAGAATACTCCAAATGGCTAGGATGTATGCATCTTCAGTACCACTCAAGAAGCTTCCTATAGTCCAGAAGAAAACAACCAACTTGAGTAGTACCACACCCACTGTCCAAAGGATTCATATGTCCACCACCAATATCTTGTGGCCTCAGTGTGTATGCTATGTACAAGCAATCTTAACCACCTAGATGGAAAAAGATGTCAGGCAACTGGAAAGATCACTTGTGGTTTCCGTTCCAGGACACACACCATTCCTATTTGAAACTATATCTATATTCTTCCTTTGTTGATTGTCCTTTATCCTGGAAACACCAATCCAACCTCACCATACAAGTACTTTCACCAGAAGGCCTGCAATGGAGGAATAGACCAAGCCTAATCTTCCACTTGACATCATGACAGCTCTGATTGTAACCACAAATCTATATTCTCACCCACCTGTGTAAACCTATCAAAAATTTCATGTCACTTCAGTGATAATAAATCCGATTCTGCTCTTCCCTATTCTTACTTGGCATTTCCTTACTTCCATCTTAAAAGTATTGAAAGTTGTTGTTTTATTGCTCTGTGAGGAAGTGATTTCTGCCAGGACTCTGCAAGGAAAATAAAATCCTCATCCCTGTCTTAAATGAACGACCTTTTTTTCTAAAAAAGTGACCCGACCCACTTAATCTGTAAGCTCTCACTCAAACAAAAGGAAAGATTCCTACCATTCTGTCAAAAACCCTCTGGATCTTACAGGTTTCAAACAAATCACTCCTCGTTTATAAAGCTTACCTTATGAGGCATCAGTCTGATAGACATTGGTCTGGCAACCATGCCGGGAATCCAAGGCAACACACACAAGATGCTGGAGGAACTCAGCAGGCCAGGCAGCATCTATGGAAAAGAGTAAACTGTTAACATTTCGGGCCGAGACCCTTTATCAGGACTGGAAAAAAGGTTGAGAAGTCAAAGTAAGAAGGTAATGGGGTGGGGGAGGAAGAAATACAAGCTGGTAGGTGATAGATGAAACTGAGAGAGGAGGAGGGGTGAAATAAAGAGCTGGGAAGATGATTGGTGAAAGAGATAAAGGGCTGAGAAGAGAGAATCTGACAGGAGAGTGTAGAAGAACATGGAAGAAAAGGAAGGAGGAGGAGCTCCAGAGGTAGATAAGGAGATTAGGTGAGAGAGGGAAACAGGAATGGGAAAGTGGAATGTGAAGTGGGAGGGGGATGCAATTAATAATTACTGGGAGTTCGAGAAGTCAATGTTCATACCATCAGGTTGGAGGCTACACAGACAGCATATAAGGCGTCATTTCTCCAACCTGATCTGACTACCAGGTGATCCTACTTTTTCTGGTGGATGGATCATAAGTGTTCGGCGAATCAATCACCCAATCCACGTTGGGTCTCACCGATATACAGAAGGCCACACCAGGAACACCGGATGCAGTAGATTACCCCAACAGACTCACAGATGAACTGTCGCTTCACCTGGAAGGACTATTTGAGGCCCTGAATGGTAGTGAGGGAAGAGGTGTAGGGGCAGGTGGAGCACTTGTTCCACTGGCAAGGATATGTGCCAGGAAGTAGATCAATGGGAAGGGACAAATGGACAAAGGAGTCACATTGGGAGTGATCCCTGCAGAAAACAGGAAGTGGGGGAGGGTGGAAAAGATGTGCTTGGTGGTGGGATCCCATTGGAGATGGCAGAAGTTATGCAGAATATGTGCTGGATGTGGAGGCTAATGGAATGGTAGGTGAGGACAAGAGGAACTCTACATCTGGAATTGTGGTGGGAGGATGGAGTGAGTCCAAATGTGTATGAAATGGAAGAGATGCAGATGAGGGCAGCATTGATGGCAGAGGAAGTAAAGTCCCTTTCTTTGAAGAAGGAACATCTTTGGTCCTCATTAGGTCTAGAATGAAAAGCCTCATCCTGAGAGCAGGAGCAGCAGAGACGGAGGAACTGAGAGAAGAGAATGGAATATTTATGTGACGGGGTGGGAAGAGGTATATTCCAGGTAGTTGTGAGAATCAGTGGGTTTATTGAAGGTCTCGATGAATAGGTTGTCTCCAGAGATAGAGACAAAGAGAGATCAGGAAAGGGGTCGGAGGTGTCCGAAATGGACCAGCTATTACTCAGAGAGTGATAGCTGTGTGGAATGAGCTTCCTGTAGAAGTAGTAGAGGCCAGTTCAGTTGTGTCATTTAAGGTAAAATTGGATAGGTATATGGACAGGAAAGGAGTGGAGGGTTATGGACTGAGTGCGGTTAGGTGGGACTAGGTGAGATTAAGAGTTTGGCATGGACTAGGAGGGCCGAGATGGCCTGTTTCTGTGCTGTGATTGTTATATGGTTATTATATGGTTATATAAATTTGAGGGCAGGATAGAAGTTGGAGGCAAATTTGATGAAGTCAATGTGCTTAGCATGGGTTCCAAAAGCAGCACCAATGCAGTCGTTATGTATTAATTGTTGGTCTAGAATATCTTTGATTACAGCTATTTGAAAGAGAATGATTTTCTGAGCTTTTTCCCAGGGCAGAGAAACAAATAGTTATTTATGATATAAGAAGCACCAAAACTATGTTTCATTGCTATCATAACTATCATATGTTTCAACCTCTTTTATAGTTTGTCTGGAACTACCATACTTTTTATAAAAAAGCAGACTTGTGCAATCAACTTCTCCAGGTTCTCTCTGTGGAAAGTTATTTTCCTTAAATGAAGCAGAATTTGTCGTAAAGCTAATTTTGACTCTTAGAAGTAGAGTAATTTGATTATGATTGTTACCCACTTCCACCCCATATCTCTGTAATATTGTCCATCTCTATAATTCTCCAAGGAACCTGCAATCCACTGACCACAACCTTGTGACCTTTTGCTCATCCCTGTACTTAATAGTTCCTTCTTTGGTAAATTAAGACTTAAATCTATGGGATTCTCTTCCAAAATCTCTGCATCTCTCCTTCTATTTAGGGAACATTGTGCCCTTGAGATCTGTAAGTGGAAGTTATATTTATCTAGCTCATCTGGAGATATAGTGCTGAGAAAATTTTTTAAAAAGCTATTCATAAGTATTGCATCTTTCACATTAAGAAAATAAATATTGGAAATGTAAACAGTCTGAAAAAGTACTCTAGAGGAATTAATATTTGACTAGTATACACAGTTAAATTAATAACTGGAACATCCGCTAAACAAAATTGAGATGATGCTCAGATCAGAATAAACCTTATGTGCTTTGCCCTTTGCAGCCATCTAGTGGTGCTGGACACAATAATGCCCTTGGCACTTGGATATTTATTTCAAGAAAATGATGGTCAGTTGAAGTTAATAGCCCTTGGGACATGGTCCCATGGATAAATCCAAATTTCTCTGAATATTCTGCTCTCTCATTGTATTTCTCATTTGTATTATTTTTTTTTAAATCTTCCACAAAGCACAGCTATTGTATCTACCTCAGTTGTGTAGTGTGATGAAGGATTCTTATCTCCTGCATTTAGATTATTTCATAAAATACTACCATATGAATACTTTTTTTTACAAAATTCTCATTTCTGCCCTTTTAAATGTTATTTTAAGTAAAACTGTATCCTAAGTGGAAAGATATGCAAAGTGTATGCTTGAATCTACAGAACAAATTGAAACAAAACAGAATTGCTGGACAAAGTCAGCCAGTGAAGCAGAATTTGTGCAAAGAGAAAGTAGTTCATATTTTGAGTCATTGACACTTCCGCTGAACTTGGGGAAAGAGTATAAGTTTATAGTTTTCAAAGCAGTTGCTTTCTTTCTTCAGACTAATTGAGCTTTTTTTTTAAACAGGTATTCCTTCTTTGTTATTTTTATACTTGCACATAATGTGTGGTTTCCTTATTATTCCATTTTTTTTGTTTTGGGTAATAACTCGGAGAGAGTATTTTACATTTTTTCTTAGTCATACATTGAAAGTATTGTAGAGAGTGCAACAGCTTTTTTTTGGTGCCCTTCCAATGTTATAAGACCATAAGATATAGGAGCAGAATTAGGCCATTTGGCCCATTGAGTCTGCACCCCCATTTCATCATGGCTAATTCATTTTTCCTCTCAGCTTCATTCTGGTTATGGTGAAACTGCTGTCACCAATTTGAAGAGTTCAATGCTGGATCAATGGAACATTAATATATACTTTCTTGCATCTAAAATCCACTGTGAATACTTGTCGGTTGAGGGAAAACAAGGTAAAAGCCTAAAGAATTTAGAAATCTTTCCTCCCAACAAGCTCGGTACCCTGTGATCAATCAGCTCAGTTGGGCTCTCTTCATTCTACGCTAAATCAAGTATCCTGAAGTGCACCTAATTTCTGCTTTATTCCATATGCCATTCATCCCTTAAATAAAAATGTATCCTCGCATTTCTTCTTAATCCTAATATCCCAGTTTGGAAATTACATTAATTTTAATGTGCATTTGCTCATTAACAAGGGCCTTTTATTTCAGCTCAGTGCACTGAAAATGGCAGCTTACTTCTTCAGAACATTAATTGGAAAATCACTGGCTTGTATTAAGCTCATATACTTAAGAATTGTCTTGAGATTGATGGGTATTCCTTTGGCATTTTGTTTTTGCTCTGATTTGTCATTGTTTATTTTCTTTACTTTTACAGCAAATCACAAATTTGACAATGGCAAATCCAACAAGGAAATGGAATTGAAGCTTAACCATGTATTGGACACTCAGATTTCAGAGTTTGCAAGTTTACCAGCTGGAGTGAAACAGTTCCAGCAAGTGCAAAATAGTTGCTTTACCTCTGAAACCTTCAAATTGCTTGCGACAAGCATGCCGGGCTCACAACCTTTGAATGAAACTGTTTCCTTGGAAACGATGCACAACTGTGTTGATCTGGCTGCTTTTGTCAGCCAAGAATACGATGAACTCAGTGAGATTGAAATCAAGAGCATTCGGAGCTTAGAAGTGGACAGATTTGTTGGACAAAGTCAAGGGGATCTCTCAACAATCTATGAACATCAAACTGAACCACTCAGATTGAATGGAATCTCAATAGGTTCTGACCAGCAAGAAATGGTTCCTGAATCTGATAGCGCAGCAGTAGGCAAACAAGCTGGGTCAGATTTAGACTTGACATATATAGAAGTAAAACCCAGCAGCAAGGATCTTTGTCATGGAAACATTGTGTTAGGGGTTTGTTCTCCAAATAATACAGATACAAATGAATCATCTCTATCTAATGACTATGAAGATAGTGAAAAGGAGGAACTGCTGCATTCTGTAATGAGCTCTGAACATGTAGACAGTGAGTCTGTTGAGCAAGACTCTGTGAAAAGAAAAATCGAGAATGCTGACTATCCCAGTATTTATGGGGTTATGAAGCGGTCTCTTTCAATTATATCTGACTCTGGCATAGAGAGTGAGCCCAGTTCTGTGGCTTGGCCTGAGATGCGCAAGCCTCTGGATTCATCAAATGACCGGGACCTCATGCAAGAGATAGTCAGAGCACAGGCGATGCACAGGAATTCCCTAGAGGGTGGTCACACTGAAAGTGGCACTAGTCTGCCAAGTGGCATTCAAGCTTCTTTGACATCGATCAGTTCATTGCCTTTTGAAGATGAAGAGGAGATAGAACTCAGCAAATTAACTAAATCTTTGTCAGCCCCGCAGATCAGCAGCTCCGATGCGCTGGATGAAACTCCCAACTCTTTAGCGCAGAACCGAACAGTGGATAAGAAAGGCTGGGTCAGTGGGTATCCCTCAGAAAAGACAGAGGAAGGCAAAGATGAAATGGATGCAATTCAAGGAGATGTTTTTGATTCCCCTGAAGATAAAGAAATCCTACAAACAAGCTTAGAAGAATCAGTGCAGAACGATGGTTCTGCAAAAGCTGCTGAAAAAGACTACAATGACGCAGGAGAAAATCAGTGGATATCCTGTGAAGTGAATGATTGCCACCATTGTGCAGATACACTTGATGCTACAAGCCCTAAGGACAGCACAGACCATACCATTGAAGAGCTTCTGTGCAAGAAGGTGAATTTCAGTGAGTTATTAGATAGAAGTAGTAATACATATGACCCTAACAGTCACACAGAGGAGATTAAACAATCCCTACCTCCCCTTTCTGATGAGGTCCAGCATGGCCAGCCTGGTTCATTTGACACCAGGCTACCAGATGGGGAATTTGTACCAGACAATATTGGCGAGGTATCCACGTATGAAGTGGCCACACAGTCTGAGTCAACAGAAGCTTTGGAACCAACCACAGCTCCTTTCAGTGAAGTGGTTTTGAATGAGAGGCTTTGTCATGAAGAGCTCCCATGCCTACGGGAAGAAAAGATGGAAACTGCGGTTAACAATAATCAGCACTGTGACAGTCTCAACCAGCAACTTGATGAGTTTGGAGAAGAAGTACAACCCATTGGTAACAACGGATGTGAACTTGAGCCTCTTGTTGATGGAGCAACTCCTTCCGGAGCTGCTGGCTCAGGCATGGTGTTTGAGAAAAGGAACATGGTTGAGGTTGTGAATCTCTCTGTTTCATGTACAGCTACGTGTCTGCCATTTTCTTCCATGCTCAGGGATTCTCCAGTTGCCTTTCCTTCCAAGCAGGTGGCGTCACCCATCACGAGACAGCCCATGGGCTCCTTTGGAGTCGTGTCAGCTAATTCACAGGAGAACGATGAAGAAACCAATGAGAGAATGGTAAGGTAAGGATGCTACCAGCTATTGATTCATATTCTTTAAAGCCACTGTGCTGTAGTGGGTTGCAACGTGACTCAGCGTGGTACCGAGGAATTTGGAGTTGGCGGATGTGAGCTCAGTGTTGGAGCTGGATTAGCCAGTTTCAGCTGGGGTATCAAAATGGGTGCCAGAAATTTACAAAAACACTCTGATACCAAAAAAGTTCAAAGTACATTTACTAACAAATTATGTATAATATATACAGCCAAAAAGATTAGAAGGGAAAGATTTAAGCAGAGAGGGGTTTTGAAAGGGCTTGAGGGCTAATTTCTTCACTCGGAGATTAGTGGAATAGGGAATGAGCTGTCACAGGAAATATTTGAGTCAGTTACAATAACAACTGTTAAAAAATTATTGAGCAGACACATGCACAGGAAGCTTAGAGGGACTTGGGCCAAACACAGGCAACTAGGACTAGTTTAGATGGATTTGTTGGTTGGCATGGATAGGTTAGGCTGCAGGGTCTGGTTCTATGCTGTGCTATGACTCTAGAAAGAACAGATTCAAGATAGTGCTCTGGAGGTCAAATGTCCTGCAGTCAGGGCAAGGTTAAACCTTCCCACAAATGGTAAGTTAGATGGCCAGCAATTACTATAGATAATCGCACATAAACCATTTTTAAGTTAGCTGTTACTCCAGTAATGACACCAGTCCCAAGGCAGGAGATGAGGACTTCTAGAATCAAATCCAGATATTAGTACTTGTAAGCTATGAAAGTAAAAATGAATTGGGATGTTATTTAAAAATTAGTATTTACCCTGTCATATCATCATCTGGGAACCAAGGGCAGCATGTACTAGATAAAGACTGACTGTTTTAAACAGGAGGTTTTGAAGTACAACAAGAATAGTGAATGTGAGAACTCAATCAGACACAAAGTTATGGCTGAACTTGGCACAGACTACCACTTTGAACCATCCATGTACCAAATGGAAAGAGTTCATATTCAACATCTCAAACATGTTCCTCATTCAATTAGATCACAGTAGTTGTGCTTTTCCTTTGCTGAATCAGTATCAATACGGTTTTTTAACCAAACAAAATAAAGGTTAATTAATTTTTTTTTAAAAGAACACTGCCAATGTTAGAAGATGGCAGAATCAAGTATTGTTCTTGGTTTTCAGGTTTTCATTGGAGCCGACTGTGATTATATTTTGGGGGAGAGTGAGTTTCCTAATACCACTTAACATCACAAAATCATACTTGAAGTCCTTACTTTCTTCACCAGACATCAGCAAACATAAAAATAATTTTAAGTACAAGAACAGAAATAGAAACATTTGGCCCACATACCTGAGATGAATTGCTGGAGGAACTCCAGTGTTTTGTGTGTGTTGCTTGGATTTCCAGCATCTTCAGATTTTCTCTTGTTCCTGAGACAAATTACTTTGTTTAAAGCTTTGCCTTGAATAGCTTCTGTAATCCAATATGAGTTACTCCCAAGGCATTCATCTGGGACAGACAGTTGGCCACTTAGTTTGCCACGCAGATAATGATACTTATCTAAAATCTTGTTTATAATAATTAAGTCTTACTGACAACCAGGAATATTTATGAATAATTAAAGGAGGCACAGTTCAGGTAAAATAATTTACCTGAACAAATTCACATATCTCCAAATTTCACCTTTTGAGACTTTCTTGTTTTGCAAAGGACTTTATTACTGACATATGGGAACTTTTTCTCCAGCTGAAGCTGATGGGTATTTTCTTACATTATTTTAAATCTCAGTATTTTGGTGTTCATCAAAGCAAACTATTTAGCTGTAGCTGTGAATGTAACTTATCATGTTCATTAGAAAGAGCTCCACAATCCATTAATAAATTGACTTGATCAATATGTTGATTGACTGGGCCATGTCAGTATAAAGCAGATGGAGGTGTTTGATGTGCTATAACAGTCGACAATGGATACCCAGAGTCAGGTAGTATCTATCGAGAGAAATGGACTGTCGATGTGTAGGGAAGAAAGGGTGGGGGGGGGGGGGTTGAAGGAGGCAAATTGCACATTTACATTCGTAGTTCAGGGCACAGAATATATAAATTGGAATGTTTTGTTACAACTTTAAGAAAACATTAGTTAGACTGCACTTGCAGTAAGTACTGTGTGCACTTCCAGAAAGATGTGATTATACTGGAGATGGTGCAGTGAAGATTCACCATGAGATTGGCTGGATTGAAGGACTTTTGATATGGAGAGAGATTAGATAGTCTATTATTGTTTTCCCTGCAGCAAAGAAGCTAAGGGGTGATCTAATAAAAGCATACAAGATTATGAGAGATAGAGATAGGGGAGATGGTCAAAATATTTTTCCTGTGGTAGAGGTATCAAAGATAAGAAGATATAGTTTTAAAGCAAGAGGAAAAAGTGTTAGAGGATCTGAGAGGCAAGTTGATATCTGGAACTTACAGCCCGATGTGGTGATGGAATCAAGTACAATTTCTACGTTTAATAAGCATTTTGGCAGACACTTAAATAGGCAAGCCATAAGAGGATTTTGTCATGAAGTGGACAATAGGGATTAGTGTAATTGGGGGAATAAAAGGTCAACATGGGTGGAAGGATCAGTTCTATGTTGTACAACTCTCTGACTCAGTAGGATTGCATGATTATCTTCCAGTAATCCAGGTATCTTCTAGGGGGTACGTAGATAATTGATGCCTTGTAAACAATCTGCTTTCATTTTATTAGATTTCAGATTAAGTACCTGAATCCTACCTTTAAACTTCCTCATTTTAGAATTGTAATATGTGTAGTTCTTTGATTTAAGAAAAAAATGCTGATGATCCTGATCTTGATACTTGATCTCAAACATGTGATGTGGCTATTGTGCATTTGATATTTGGGCAATACTGGGAAAATGGATTCATCACAGATCAAGTGGAAGTTCATCTTGGGCAGTTTCACTGAAAGTTTGGGCATCTGTTTCATAACCTTCTGATAAGCAGTTCTATTGAAGTTATCCCCCTAAATATTTCCTAAAAAAAGTTAACTGGAGGGCAAATATAATGTGACCAATTTAAGCACAATCAAAACAAATTTCTACAGCTAAGGTTAATGCTAAAGATACAAAGCTGTCAATCAGATTCTGATGAGAAAAGAGTAAAGTTATGTTGGTTGTGGATTCGTCTAAAAATATAAACATCTGTAACATCAGCCTTGCTAATGACTGAGGTACTGAGCGGTTCCAGCTTTTCACAAGTGGGTGTAAGAATCCCCGTGCCATCATTGCAGAACTGCAGGTGAGTTTTTCCCAGTTTGCTGGCCAACACACATTCCTCCATCTATTTTGTTAACATTATCTGGTCAATCTCACACACACACACGCGGCAGTTACTAAGAACTCACTGGATGCAAAATGGAAATTGTGAAGTTATGCATCATAACTTCCCTCCCCTGGTGAGAGAAAATGGCACTTTAGACCATTAAGAAATAAGGATCTCCCTTTCTTAAAATTGTGAGGTACAGTATTACAACAAAAAATTCTGAAATAGACCTGTAAAATAGTAAATTTTTCAGTTGTCTGCTTGAGAAGTGAAAGACAACTACCTTCAAACTCCTGTTCACTTTGAGAACATGGAATAGTGTAGCAAAGGAGGAACATGATACCTGTGCCAGCCAAGATGTTAACATAAACTAATCCCATCTGCCCGCATGGAGTCTACCTACTTCTCTTTCTTTATTGTTTGTGTGCTTGGCTAGCTGTTTAAACAATGCTATCATATCTGCATTTCCGGCACCGACTGCCTTCTGTATAAAAGAAACTTAAATCTATAAACCTCTCTAAACCAATGCCCTTTAGTATTTGACATTTCCATGCTAAGAAACACAAGTATGACTATCCACCCTCTTCTGATTTTCTGATTGGGTGATTTGTTTGCCTCCGATGCTTCAACAAAAATTCAAGTTTGTCCAACCTCTGCTTATAGCTAATACTGCCCAATCTAGGCAATATCCTGGTGATTCTCTTCTGCACCTTCCCCAAACAGTGTCTTTCCTGTTAAATGGCAACCAGGACTATACATAATACTCTGAAAGTGGCTGAACCAGCAGCATATTGACTTGCCAATGGGGGACAACATAAACAATGGATGAAGGCAAACATTTCATAAGCTTTCATTACCATTGCGTTCACTAGTGTTGCCACTTTCAAGAAGCTGTAGACTTGCATCCCAAGGTCCCTCTGCAAGTCAGTGTTCTTATGGATTCTGCTGTTTACTGTGATCTTTACTTTTATATTGACCACCCAAAGTGCATCACCTCACAGGTGTCAGGATTAAACTCTACCAGTTATTTCTCTACCCACATTTCCAGGTGATCTATACCCTGCAGTATCCTTTCATACCTTCCTCACTGTCTGCAATTGCACCAATCTCCTTGTCATCTAGAAACCTTCTAAGCAGGCAACCTACATTTACAGCCAAATGATTTGTATGTATTTTTACAAATAATGTTTGTTTTACAGTTTTGTGAAGGCCAAAAATGAGTTGATAAAGGGACTGAAGTTTGAAGGCACGCTGTACAGCGACCTGCCATTTCTGGCTTCTGATGTTCCATACTTCACCCCAGAAGAAGAGGAAGAGAATTTAGAGGAAGGAATCCACTTGGTGGTCTGTGTTCATGGATTGGACGGTAAGTACCGACTGTTAACATTCACAACTTTCAAACGTTCTTGTAATCATTAGAAGTGTCATTTGTGATCACATTGTTCAACCTTATTTCCCTTTCTATCTCCAGCCTTTATTATCCTTGTGCTGGCCTTGATGACTTCCTTCATTTTACTTTACTGGAGCTTGAGGTCATCTGAAGTTCTGTAACTCATGTTATTTTCAACTACCACTCCTGTACTTGTCTACTTATACAGGCTACAAAACAGTGCACTGCTCATAGAACAGCACAGTCATAGTAAAAGTATTTCTGTCTTTCATTGTCCTTTCTAGTCATTGTAATCTCTGACAGCCCTCCAAAATATGTGTCCAACAGCTGCTGTACATTGTTCGCCCATGGATTTTATTGGTCCATTAACTTCAGCTGTCAAATCCTAACTTCTAGAATTTTCTCTCTCAATCTCCTTACCACTTTAATTCTCTTTCCTGCTTTAAATTCTTCTTTAAAATCCCTCTCAACCAAATTATTAGCAATAGCCTCCTAAATTTCACTATTCAGCCCAGTATCAGTTATTGTTTGCTCATGCCTATCAGAAGCACCTTATGAAGACTTTTTGTATAATGTGCTATATAAGAGTGTTTCTTTGTTTCAGGTAACAGTGCAGATCTACGACTTGTCAAGACGTTTATTGAACTGGGGCTTCCTGGTGCCAAGCTCGATTTCTTAATGTCTGAAAGGAACCAGGTAAGACGTGGTGCATTTACCTGGGCTACGTATGTGTGGAGCTGTTTTGATAATCGTTTATTTTACTACCACAGGAGATGGAAAAAAATGTGAAACATGAACTAAAATTGCCACTATCTTTGGGAAAAAATAGTGTATATTTTTTGTTCTGACATTTATCCTATCTTTAGAATGAAGCATGAAATCAAGCCTTTAGCTGCTCAATTTCAAGGAATGGAGTGGTAGGGTTTTGAAGGTCATGGAGTTAGCTCTGAGCTCCAGGCCTATAATCAGTCCTCAATCAATTATTAGATTAGTGTTTATAGGGATGTATTGCCATGTAGTAAATTCATCTGATGTCCACCATTTGCTGGTGAGTACATTGGAACATACTGGAGCTGTAATCCTGCAGATGGTACATCACTACTAATCTTGCATTTTCTTTCCATCTTTTCTGTGACCCTTTGGAACCATTTTGACGTTAGAAATCTGAACTCATAGCATTTCCAAGCTTTACATCCACTTGAAAACTTGTGCCAACCAACTGGCAGATGTATTCCAGGACATTTTCAACCTCTCATCTACAGTCAAGAGATCTCACCTGCTTCAAAAGGGCAACAACTATACCATTGTCCAAGAAGGCACTTAATGACTATCATACAGTAGCACTAACACCTACGGCAACGAAATGTTTGAGTGGTTGATCCTGGCCAGAATCAACTCCTGCCTCAGCAAAGACCTGGACTCACTACAATTTGCCCATCACCACAATAGGTCTACGGGAGATGCAATCTCAACAGCTCTTCATACATCCTTAGATCACCTGAACAATACAAACACCTATGTCAGGATGCTGTTCGTTGACTATCATTCAGCATTTAACACCATCATTCCTACAGTCCTGATTGATAAGCTATGGAAGCTGGGCCCCTGCACTTCCCTCTGCAATTGGATCCTCGACTTCCGAACCGGAAGACCACAGGCTGTGCTGATTGCTATTAATATCTCCTCCTCACTGATGATCAACACTAGTGCACCTCAGGAGTGTGTGCTTAGCTCACGTTTCTACTCCCTCTATACCCATGTCTGTGTGGCTAAGTATAGCTCAAATA
Source organism: Hemitrygon akajei (assembly GCF_048418815.1). Lineage (NCBI taxonomy): Eukaryota > Metazoa > Chordata > Chondrichthyes > Myliobatiformes > Dasyatidae > Hemitrygon > Hemitrygon akajei. The sequence goes on from NC_133124.1 coordinate 97,249,951, forward strand.
CCATCTATAAATTTGCTGATGATACCACCATTGTTGGCAGAATTTCAGATGGAGATAATAGATGACTGGAGGAAATATACCAGCTAGTTGAGTGGTGTTGCAGCAGCAGCCTGGCACTCAACATCGGTTAGACCAAAGAGGGATCAGAAGTGGAGAGAGTGAGCAATTTCAAGTTCCTGAGTGTCTAGATCTCTGAGGATCTAACCTGGTGCCAACATATCGAAGGTAAAATTAGTCAGCTTCATCTTGGGTACTTACTTCCATAGTATCCATCACATATTCAAGGAGCAGTGCTTCAGAAAGGTGGTGTCCCATCATTAAGGACTCCCATTACCCAGGCCATGCCTTCTTCTCATTGCTACTGTCAGGAAGGAGGTACAGAAGCTTGAAAGCAAACACTCAGTGATTCAGGAACACACTCAGTTTCTTCTCCTCTGCCATCTGATTCCTAAATGGACATAGAACCCATGAACTGCACTTCACATTTACTTATTATTTCTGTTTTTGCATTACTTTTAATTTAACAATTTAATATACATCTATATACTTACTGTAGTTGATTTACATATATATATATTTCCTTCTGTATTATCATGTATTGCATTGTACTGCTGCTGGTAAGTTAATAAATTTCACAACATATATCGGTGATATTAAACCTGATTCTGATTCAGTAATGTACCTAATTACCATTACTGCATTTGAGGAACTTAATGAGTATAGGCCATTGTTGTTTTAGATGCTGTTTCTGTGCTATTTCTCCTATGAATTATTCATGTTTAGATGGAAGATTAAGAAACGAGGTTTGCAGAGCTACCTAGTTTAAGTACAGCAACGTCGCTCTTCCAATCTTTTTCTCCCTGCCCACAAACATGAGAATAAATTAAAGCTGAATCTTAAAGTGGTTGCAAAGTTTCTGAGACAGTGCAGGATAATAAAACAAAACTCAATCACAGTTGAAGAAACAATGTAGTTCAGTAGTTCAACAGCACAGACGTTCAATATTTCAGCAGCTTCATTTAATACCAGAGAAGTGAATACAATGAAATTCTTTTTCTTCTGAGACAGCCACAAAAACAGAAGAGTGCTCCAAAGAATGAGTGACACAGTTAAAACGTTAGAACCCCAGTGTGCCCTTCTACCCCCTCCCACACACAAGCAGCAGCAAAGCAATGACCCTCTCCCACCCCCCACTTCAGCAAAAAAGCATCTGTGCCTTCCACCCACCAAGCATGCCCCCAAAAGAGACCGTGAACTGCAGTGCAACAGAAACTAATCGTTCACCGACAATTCGACATACCACTGGCTCTCTTTGTCCCTAATAAACGGAAAAAGAGGTGTCCCCTTTCACAGCGAGAGGGGAGACATAATAAAACAACTCGCTGATTTAAGGTGTTAAAAGTCTGTCGCACCGCTTTCTTCTCCCGAGTTCTGTGACCTGAGAATCGGCAGCAATCTCTCACCCCCCAACAAGGGAGAGAGACAGTACGACTCGCCGAGTACACGTCCTCCAGTAGCTGATCCAATGTTCCGTTCTCTCTTGTGATGCTTCAGTCAGCGGCACCGGCTTAGAAGCAGTCCATCCACAGGGCCACGAAACCTCTAAAGTGTGCTTGTCTTCTGGGCCATTTCTTCAGGACAGCAAAAAGCAGCCAGCCATTAGCCCCCAGGAGTGGGTCCCACCACCGCAAGGAACCAAAGTCTGAGTGTAACTCCAGGGTGGGATCTTTAACAGAACCCCATCCACCCTGTAAGGGAAAAAGAGAGCCATCAAAGGTAGAAAAGCTGTTATTGTAGGTGAAAACAAAGGAATCACAATTTAGCACCATCGTGACTCCACCTCCACCTACAAGCCTTCGTACGAGTTATAACAGTCTGTGCTCTGACTGAAACTTCATGCTTATAAATTGCAACAATTTGAATTTACGCAGCAGCTTGTTAAGGTTTTAAAACGATCGAAGGCATTACACAGGTATGTAGTATGACCAGGCTTTAAACTGAGCCAAAGAAGGAGACATTGGAGAGGGCTCAGTTGAAGAAGTAAGTATGAAGGAAAGCCTTTACAGGGGAGAAAGATGCAGATGTAAAAAGATAATTAGGGACAGTTGACTGGAGATTAGCTTGTGGTGTTTTGATAATGTATCCAACAGCAGACAACAGGGAGCTAAGGCATATAGTAGTTAATCTGCAATGAAATTGTGTTAGAAATGAGTCAGAGTTCTTGCTCCTAATCATCTGTTCAGTGAGCCTTGTAAGGGGAGAACCCCTTTGGTCTTTTTTTCCAGTGTTTTTGCTTGCCAGATAGTCTGCAAATGTGCATTAGGTCATTGTAAAACTAGCTTCACTGTTCGTGTTTTTAAACCCTATGAAATATGTCTTGGAAAACTATATTTATGATGCCCCCATCTCCACTTCCTCTCAGCCCAAAATCAAACAGCATGTCCAAGCACACTTGCTGTCTAGACTTGCACATAAAGAATAGTGGGGAGGAAAAATTAGTCCAGCATTTAAATACATGGTGTGCAAATAATAACACCTTTAGGCTTTTACTAGCGGCAGTCTCCAGTGAATTAGGACTGACAGCGGCTGATATCCTTCCCGGATAATGGTACGTAATACCTTGTAAATTAAAAACTGTAGGAGGCCAGCTACTTCAAAGCTGCTCCAATTTGGCGCTACTAACAAATTACACAAGAGGGAGCTATTGACTTAAAAATGATACGTCAGACAAGAAGCAGGTCGGAAAGTTTGTGTCCGGTCTTTATATTCATGGCACGTTGGACTTTCACACTCTAATAATGATTCCCAGACATTCATGGAAAATCTAATTTACTTGAACCCAGGGTAGTTATGCTGGTAACCCCCCCCCCCCACCCACCCATGCCCGAAAATTCCTGGTTAAATCTTTCCAGCAACAATTAAAAAGCAGGGAAGTCTGCTTGCCCCAAATAGATATTCATATGTATTTGTGCTCACCCCATCTTCCTGCTGCCTTAACCGTGATAGAGGTCTTCTTGTCCTTACCTATCACTCATCAGCCTCCATATCCAACACATCATCCTGCACAACTTCTGCCATCTCCAAAGGGATCCTTCCACTAAGTATATCTTTACCACTCCCCCCCCCCCCCCCCCCCCGTGATTCTCTTGTCCATTCGTCCTTCCCCACTAATCTCTCTCCTGGCACTTATCCCTTGTGGTGAACTACATATACCTGTCTGGACACGCCCCCCCCGCTGACTGCTCCCGTGGCTCCTCCCACAGACCCCGGTATAAAGGCGATTGAGGCCTGAGCCCGGCCTCAGTCTCCAGGATGTAGTATGGTGGTCAACTACTGCTTGTTCTTTCTTCCAGTCAATAAAAGCCGATATCTCGCCTCACGTCTCAGAGAGTTATTGATGGTGCATCATCCCTGTAAGCAGTTTAAGTGCTACACCAGCTCATACTCCTCCTCCCGCACCTCTATTCAGGGCCCCAAACAGTACTTCCAAGCACCTCTACTCTATCTGCCACAGTGTCCAAACATTTCAATTCCCATTCTGACTTGTCAATCCATGTCCTCCTTGTGTGCCAAGAAGTGGCCACACTCAAGATGGAGGAGCAACACCTTATCGTCTGGATAGCCTCCAACCTGATTGCAAGAATATCGATTTCTCCTATTTTTTTTAAAATCCCCCCGTCCTCTATTTCCCACTCTGACCCTTTCCCTCTTCTCACCTGCCTGTCATTTCCCCCCCCCCCCCCAACACCCGGGGTCCTCTCCTCCTTCCCTTTCTCCTACAATCAACTCTGCTCTCCCATCTGATTTCTTCTTCTCCAGCCCTTGAACTTTCCCACCCACCTGGCTTCACCTATCACCTTCCAGCTAGCCTCCTTCACCTCCCCTACCTTTTCACCTTCCCCCTTCCTTCTCAGTCCCGAAGAAAGGTCTCAGCCCAAAATGTTGACTGTTTATTCATTTCCATAGAAGTTGCCTGACCTGCAAAGTTGCTCCAGCATTTTGTGTGTGTTGCTTCATATGTATAAGTTTTCAACAAATAACTACAGGCTCTTCTCTCAGAGTTGCTGATAAATTTCTGCAGTGCTCCTCCACACTCACATGCACAAGTTGCTGTGAATCTCTGAATTACTTGTTTACTTGTTTCTCAGCTGAAATGCATTTGTGACCATCTCCAATTACTTTTGTACAATGTCCTGTGTATGTTTCTCAAAATGGCTTCTTTGGTTTGTTAAGAGTAGGAATGCATCTTTGTCTGATAAGTGTTTCTCTCGCAGTTGTTTAGCTTTAGACTTGCTGATATGGGGATTGTATTCATTTGTTAACCAATGGGGAATGTTATTTTGTCTTGTGAGGCTGGGAGCTTGGGGGGGGGGGCATTTTCGCGGGTTTTCAGGAGAGTCGGGAAGAAGATGCCAAGGCAGGTGGACGTGCGCTGCACTGCTTGGTTGACCACCGGGGGTGGTCCCAGGTGTGAAGACGTGGTGGTCGGAGGAAAGTGACGAGGGGTCAAATGGTTCAATGGTTGAGCTCCACCGATGTGCACTAAACTGACTGAACTTTGATAAGTTGGCGCCTTTTGCTTTTTCTTTTCTTTCATATATATTGTATTGCCTAGTACTCTTTTGGTTTTAGTAAACTCTTTAAAGTGTATTCCGTAACGGTATCTGGTGTGAGTTTGATATTGTGTGTGTACGCGCGGCATAAACTTGATTCCCACAGCACCTGCGTGTACGGGAGGTGGGGTTGGTGAGTGGCTGGATCTCCTTTTCCCCTAGACATATACCAGCCTGTTGGGTAAGTGTTACACTTTAGCCTGCAGGTTTGGCCAGATGTTTTTTCCATTACAGTATGTGATGGATAGATTGCAACAGACAATCAATGTCACCCAACGCTGTTGCTTAGGATATTCTAAAACATGGCGCATTGATGGAAAAAATGGAGAGCTCTGTGTGAGGGAAGAGTTTGATTGATTTTAGGGTCAGTCAGAAGGTCAGTACAACATGTGGTCCTCATGTCTTGGAAGCCCATTCCCATTATTTTTTGTACCTTCCTCCTTCCCTCCCATGTCCATGCCACAACACAGGGACATCTGCACAATACTTAAAAAAGCAGTCTACTGACTGACTAGGTACTTCTATGTATTGTGGCTTATAACTAGATCATAATTTTTCTCAGACAAAAAGAAACATTTCCCACAGTGAGATTGAACTCGGAGACCTTATTATCTAAAAAAGAAATCAAGCCACATTGTGTTAATGGGCTGAGTCTATCACTGTCAAATTAGCAGTAAGCTCTCCACTGCTGCTCTAATTAACCCTTCTCATCGGCTCTGCTGCATTCACTCAAAGTTATCATCCAGCTGGATGAAATGTTTTCACATTCAGGGAAAATCTACACGGGCTCTCTTTAAGCAGCAGTTATAGAACATCTGAGAACAGCACCTTGTGTTCATCCGGCTGATACGAAAGAAAGTTACTTGGTGTGCTTCTTAGTGAAATCAGACTGAAAGAAATAATGATACAAAGGGCTGGATTGCCCAACCTTATCTCTGTTGGCCAGCCTTGATCTCATCAGCTCTGTTCACACTTGGAGAAATCTTATTAGGAAACGATTGATGGCCTTCTACATTATTGATTATGCTCATTGGCTTAGGGAGGTTGGTCCCATGATTACATCTTGTGTTAAATCTATAATTTCTTTTGTTTTATAGATGGCTCTCATAGAAATCCTTGTGGAGGCTTGTCAGTTATGCCCTTTCGTTCAGTGGGGAATGGCACCCCTACCTGCCCCACCCCCAAATAAACACGGCTGAGAAATATCCTGGAGTTTATTTATCAGTCAAGGAGGAGCTTAGTGTGTGTGTTTTTTTCCCATATTAGTTATACACTCAGTCATCACTTTATTAGGTACACCTGCTCATTAATGCAAATATCTAATCAGTCAATCACGTGACAGCAACTCAATGCATAAAAGCAGGCAGACATGGTCAAGCGATTCAGTTGATGGTCAGACCAAACATCAGAATGGGAAGAAATTCAGAGATGAATGAAGAACATGAAGTAGATGGGCTACAGCAGGAGACCACTTACCTACAGAAATACACTCAATGGCCACTCTGTTTGGTATAGGAGGTACCTAATAAAGTAGCTACTGAGTGTAATTTCTGTTTTTGTCTACTCAATCACTCAAAATACCTGTGTGTTGATGGATATTTTGGGCAAACAGTTATATGGACAATATTCATCTAATCATTTTCCCATTATGTGTGGAGTTCAAGTCTGAGCTGTATGTATGTGTCTTCCACAGTTGAATGCTTCTTAGCATTTGGCAATGCAGTTGTGCAGTGAAATCTCAGCAGAGCTGGATCACTGAATGGCAGGTCAAGGCTGGGAGGTTCCGACTGACAGTAGTACAGTGAGACACCATGCAGAGGGCATGCCGTCAGTGATCGGAAATCTATTCCATTGATCCACCTCTCCACCAGAACCAAAGGCAAGACCTGACAAACAGTTCCCTCTGCAGGTCAGATAATCCAACTCAATTTTTGGGAATTTACAAGGAAATAGCCTGATGTGTTTTGGAGGAATCATAGTAAAATGGATAATAATATTAAGCAAGATATAAAGTTGATACAAGGGGTTATTTTCTTAGAGGAGAAATAGCTAGAGGAAAATAAGCATTATGACCAGACAGCTAAAAGAAAATATACTCAAACAGTGATAATATACACAAAAAGATAAAGATCACACTATTCTATTTAACAATTAGGGGTTTGGTGTTATTATTTTGGAAGACCTGTCTTAGACCCAGCACACAAGTGCAATTACGAAGGAAGCGTGACAGTGCCTCTGTTTCTTTAGCAGTTTGCAGATATTCAGCATAACCATCGAAAACTTTGACAAACTTCTATTGATGTGTAGTGGAGAGTATATAGACTGACTGTTTCACAGCATTGTAAGGAAACACCAATGCCCTTGAACGGAAAATCCTACAAAATGTAGTGGATACAGCCCAGTCTATCACAGGTCTATCCCTCCCAACTATTCAGCACATCTTACTGAAGCACTGTTGCAGGAAGGCAGCATCCATCATCAAGGACACCACCACTCAGGTCATGCCTTATTCTCGCTGTTGCCATCAGGAAGAAGGTAGAAAAGCCTCAGGATTCACATCACCTAGTTCAGGAACAGTTATCACCCCTCAACCATCAGGCTCTTGAACCAAAGGGAATAACTTCACTTGCCCTATCACTGAACTGTTCTCACACCTAATGGACTGACTATCAAGGGCTCTTCATCCCATGTTCTTGATACTTATTGCTTATTTATTTAATATTATTATTTCTTATTTTTGTATTTGCAAATTTTGTTGTTTTGGCACTCTGATTGAATGTTCTAGTTTGGCAGTCTTACAATGATTCTGTTATGTTTATTATTCTATTGACTTATTGAGTATACCAACAAGAAAATGAATCTCGTGGTTGTATATGGTGACATACATACTTTGATAATAGAGTTTACTTTGAACTTTGAATAATCCAGTATATGATCAGAGTCAGATTTCTTATGACTGACAAACAGTATGAAATAAAATTTGTTGTTTTGCAGCAGCAGTACAGTGCAATACATAAAAGTGTGTTATAAATTACAATAAGAATATTAACAAAATACATAATGCAAAAAAGAGCAAAATGGTGAGCTGGTGTTCATGGGTTCAGCAATCTGATGACTATATGTATGATACTGTGCTGAATTCATTGAGTACTTAATGAAATGTTATTTGCTGAATTCTTCCATGTGGATTGTTCAATTTTAGATAAAGGGTGGGAGGGAATGGTGAGCTGGGGATTGAAAGCGGTCTAAATTCTGTTTTGCATAAATGAAAAGTTATCTCTTTTATGGAAATGTCATCAGCTTTCCACCCTTGAAATGTATGTGCTGCCTGGTGAATCGAGACAGATAGTTATCTCCGTTCTTTGACCAGAATGACATTGCCACTGTTTTGTTTTGAATCCCTTTGACTCAGAGTGACACCTTTGCTGATTTTGATACAATGACGGATCGACTCTTGGACGAGATTGTTCAACATATCCACCTCTACAATCTGACGATATCCAGAATAAGGTAACAGATCTGCTCTCTTACTTGATACATAATTGTCCATCTGCAAACTACTCATATCTATCAGTGAAAAGTGGAAATCATGAGATATGTAAAAAGAATGTTTTGAAGCACTTGATGTAATCAAAAATCAGCATGAAGAGGGATGCATTCAACATAATTTTATTATGAAACCAACTCCATGGCCCAGAACTTGCAGGCTGTTATATTATAAACCACCAACATTCACCTATCTAAATAGAAGCAAGTACAGGCCTTGTTAAACATAGAATTCCTGAATGTGAGAGTAAATCTGGAATGTTGAATCTATTAATTTGCTCTGTAATGGTGTGCTATCTTAATGAAATACTCCAATCTCTTCGGTCGGACCTAACACAGATCCACAATCCCATAGATTTCAATGGGGAGAGAGGCCCTTGGCCGAAAAGCAAAGAGGAAGTTAGCTTCCTTTTTAAATTATTTATGTTGGATTTATTTGTCTATTTTTGGAGTTTTTGTCTTTCTTAAAAACTTTAATAAGGCTATAGTTATTTGTATAGCTGCAAATTAGATATTTATGATATATATTCTTAGTTTGAAATATTTGAGAAAATGTTAAGTAATCTTCGGTTTTTACAGGCTGGACAGGTGAGGTGGTGTTTTACCAGCCATCAGTGCTTCTAAGGTCTTTCAGGGGAAGGGTTTCTGAGTTTGCCAGCAGAGACCCCCCCACCAGTCCTGGGCACTTTTGTCATAATTTAGGCTCTTTACACTTGGATTTTGTAAGTACAGGTTTAGTAAGGTCTAGGCTATAGTTCCGTGTGGTACACCAATGCCAGTAAGATTCACCACCGTTGTTCCAGTCTTATCAAACAGCTTCAGTTCCAACGATATAGTGAGAGCATGGGAGGCACATTACCAGTCTAATAATCCAGAGACGGAGACCAACAATGTAAAGCCCAGTTATCATGATTCCACCATGAGAACCAGGCTAAATAGAAATCAAACTGCTGAAAGAGCACAGTGGGCTCAGTAGCATTTGTGGAGGAAAAGGGATGGTCAATACTTCAGGAGCAGAGTCTCCAACCAATACTTGGACCACCCCTTTGCCTCCACTCTTGGCAATCACCCCAGTGAGTCCTGCCAGCTGTTTGGTTTTTCACTCCATATTCCAGCATCTGCAGTCTCTTGTGTTTCCAACTACAGAAAGTAAGGTTAGCTAATAATCTGGATTGAAAAAAATGCTAGCAATGTACAGATTCTGAAAAACTTTTTAAAAACCTTCCAAGTATTTATGTTTTAAAGTATTCTCAGCAATTGCAGCTTCTTGTATAAATGCTCAATTTTACTGAGAGCTCCAAAATTAAGGAAATAGCTGTTCAAACACCAGTGAAGGAAGTCAGGGTGATCAATTAATTATCACAATGGGAAAATAAGAGGGTTAAATAGTGTTGTGCCTGAAGAGGTTAAGTCCAAATCCTAATCAAAATTGTGTCTGCAGCCACTTTTAAATTAGAGTTAAACTGATAGATAGCTGTACCTGTGTCACTGGCAAAGACTTCCATGCAGGATCTGAGATAAGAGAATGTGATCATGGGGAGTTAACAAACAGAAGGCTGGGAGGTAGTAAATAAGGTGAAGTGGAGGAAGGAGTAGCCACAATTCCAATGGGGTCAGAAAAATCAAGAAGGAGGGGAAGCAATCAGGAATGACCAGTAACAATCCCCTGGGCTAACGTGAAGCTATCGCCTTCTTCCCGATTCCAACTTCTTGTTGCTAGTGGCTACTGATTATGTCACATGTAGACATGGCTGTACTGGCCTCAGAAGGACCAGGAAGAATGAGAACCCTGAATGAATATTCAGTTATTAGTCATTTGTTTTTTGAGGTGCTGCTTTCAGACCATTTCCACTTGCAAAGTGTTATTAAGATCATTTGTAAACTGTATGACATTGGTGGAAGTTACAAAGTGTACCACCATGATAGGTGATTGATATAAATAAGCTGCTCAACCACTTCCCAGATTAATCAAACCAAGGGCGTAGACAGTCCTGGTTTTATAGAGCATGTTATGTTGTATAATGCCTTACTTTTCCAGCAGACTGAACACTCCACTGACTGTGGATATCAATCTCCCAAATGCTGAACGTGATTACAAATCTAGTTTAAGCTACTGAGATGAAAGTTACTTTAGTCTGTTGCCTGCAAGGCTGTAGTGGGTAATTGGAAAACTTCAATCTAGTTTTGAGTAGCCTTGGGCACACATAATGGGAGTATTCTTAATTCACCACTAGTTGTCGCATCCACACGGATGCCTGATGTGGAGAAACTTGAGGTTATCCACTTTTTGTTGGGAAGATTAGAAAAGTGGAGTATTGCATGATGGAGAGAAAATAAAGAATTCTATGTGCCTTTGTGTATATACTGTAGAAGAGAAAATTAGGATGCAGGTACAGCAAAGAATTAGGAAGAGAACTGAATTAATGGCCTTTGTTGCACTGCAGAGGGAATGTAAAAATAGGGAATTATGACCACAAATGTAGCATCCATGCCCCCAATTTACCCCTGTTCGCCTAGGGTGAACTGCCGTCACCCCGCCAATAGTGCAATACTTCAGCGTAAATGCAGTGTATTGCCCCCTCCTGTACATGCTCGCAACACAAATATCAGCCAATACACCAAAGGCGAGTAAATAATTGCAACTTTATAGTTATTTCTTACTTATTTCCTAGTGATGGGTTAGTAGAAGCAGATAACCTAAAGGCACCAAATCTGTAAGTTTATCAGTTTGTGCACATAATATATTAATACGTTGGAGCTCACACCTCCGGTTCCATCCACAATGACCTTCCGAGCCTTTGGCCACTGTCCGAACCGCTGACATCCAGTATCCGCCACCCTGGAACCGCTGTCCGCTCCTCACACGCCCGTCTTCCTCGCTCACCTCCTGAAAAAGACTGTGAACTCCCACTCAGCTCACACATACAAGATAGCATAACAATTCTCCATTGGCTAGTTCCCCCCCCCCCCCATCTGCAGTTATAAACCAAACATTCCAGATACAGAAACCCATTACAGCATTAAGTAACATTACAGAGAACCCATTTTGTTAGTCTGAACCGTTATCACCACAGTTACTGGTACTGAGAGCCCTACACATCTTATAGGGTACAGTCAGCCCCCGCCAAGTTCACTGTATGTAAACTTGGTCTCCTTATTGAAGGAAGGATATATTTGTAGTGGCAGCATTTAAGAGAAGATTCATTAGGATTGTTGCTGGGGTGAAGGGATTGTCTTACGAGGAAGGACAGGAAAGTTGGGGCTATTTTCACTAGAGTTTAGAAGAATGAGAGATAATTCTATTGAGGGGGGTTGACAGGGTGGTGCAAAGGCAATATTTCCATTCATGGGTAACTACAGGATGTGGTTTTGTCATTCATCCATTTTGCAAAGAAATTCCTTTGAAGTAAATGTCAGAACGGGTTCCTCTCATCCTTACCTGCCACCCCTTGAGACTTTGCATCCAACACATCATTCTCCGCAACCTTCGCCATCTCCAAAGGGATCCTACCACCAAACACATCTTCGTTCCCCGCCAACACTCACAAAATGCTGGTGGAACGCAGCAGGCCAGGCAGCATCTATAGGAAGAAGTACAGTCGACTTTGCGGGCCGGTCTTCCTATAGATGCTGCCTGGCCTGCTGCGTTCCACCAGCATTTTGTGTTTGTTGTTTAAATTTCCAGCATCTGCAGATTTCCTCGTGTTTGCGTTCATTCCCCACCTCTGCTTTCCACAGGAATTGCTCCCTGCATGATTCCCTTGTCCATTCATCCCTTCCACTAATCTCCCTCCTGGCACTAATCCCTATAAGCAGCCAAAGTGTGACACCTGCCGATTCACCTCTTCCATTCAGCGCCCCAAGCAACAAATCTGCTAGGACAGCCAATTATGTCTGGTGCCCCCAATGTGGCTCCCCTATATTGGTGAGGGTCAATATAAGTTGGTTCTTTGTCAAGCTCCTCTGCACCAGCCAAAACCAAAAGTTCCTGGTGACCAAACATTTTAATTCTGATTCACATTCCCGTTCCATCACGTTGATCCATGACCTCCTCTTATACCACAGTGAGGCCACCCTCAGGGCAGAGGAGTAACATATTTCATCCGATAGCCTCCAACCTGATGGTATGAATATTGATTTCTGCTTCCAGTAAAAAAAAGTTTCTCTCCCCCTCCGTTCTTCTTCTATTCCCAACTCTGGCCACTTACCTCTCCTCACCTGCCTATCGCTTCTCCTTGGGTCCCTTTCTCCAATGGCCCACTTTTTGTCTCCTTTCCTTTCTCCTATGGCCCACCCTCCTCTCCTATCAGATTCCTTCCTCTCCAGTCCTTTATCTTTCCTACCCACCTGGATTCACCTATCATCTTCTCACGATCTTCCTTCCTCTCCCCCCACCTTTTTATTCTGGCATCTTCCCCCTCCTTTCTAGTGCTGAAGAAGAGTCTTGGCCTGAAACATTGACTGTTAATTCATTTCCATTGATGCTGCCTGACCTTCTCAGTTCCTCCAGCATTGTGTGTGTGTTGCTTTGGATTAACAGGATTTGCAGAATTTCTCATGTTTATGATTACACAGGAACAGGACCTTTGTTGGGATTCTACATGTTAGTCATGAGTAGACTTTTAATGTACAGCTAAAAACAAATCTGTGCTACTTAGTGCAACAAATTTTAAAAATTATTTTAAAGCCAGTGGGAAGTACTTTTTTTGTATTCTCACACATATCTTGTGGTGGCAGTCGAGGGTGTATATTGCATTGTGGCCAGACCATTGGAGGAATCCAACCACTCTACTTCTGTCAGGAAGGACTGGCACTAATGAAGATCAAGCATGATTGGAGTTTTAAGCTACAGGTGGCTGGAGATGCAGTATTTCTCCTCTCTCTCGTGTTAAAGAGAATCATGGGGTGTGGTGTTAAGAAGACTAACACCATTCACAACTTCTGCCTTCCCTTCATGTTGAGATATTTCTGCAGTTGGTGTGCCCTGTCACAGAAACAGGCCTTTTGGCCCATCTCATCTCTGCCTCCCAAGTTGCATATTAAAGCTAGCCCCATTTGTTTGTGTTTGACCTACATACAGTGCAGGGATTCCCAACCTGAGATCCAAGGGCCCCTCAGTCAATCGTAAGGCTCCATGGCGTAAAAAAGGTTAGAGACCTCAGCTCTAGTGATACTAGTGCTTCTAGCCATTTAAAAAAAAATTCTTCTATCCCAGAATTTGGATTGGAGTCACATATAGAACATCACAGAAAATGCATTTAATCTTGGGGGGAAAGAATTGGTCTAAAAGTGTAACATTTGACTCCTGTGGACTAGATATCACCCCACAATGGGAACAAAGCTCAGACTAGCAAAATATTGGAGCAAAAAGAGATGTGCCGATCTACAGCAGTTATGTCAGATGTTGAGCAAAGCAATATATCAAAAATAAAATTAACCAGCATCAGTGCCTTTGGGAAGAATTGCTATCAAGTTACAGTGATCCACCATGTCCTTTGTCATGAAGTGATGGATAGCTCATAAAAATCATTTCATGTTAGATTGTCTAAAATGCTTTACCTGCAAATTGTTTGGCTCCATTTTACAGACCATTCACTGCCTCTCCTCCATGTCTCTCCTGAGACAATTCCAAGTGGGCATGATAGATCATATCCGGTTCACTCAGCAAGCATCACTTTCTGTGTAACTGGTGATTGAGGAGTTATGCAAAAGGAGTGGGGGGGGGGGGGGGGGATGGTAATCTTTGAAGCACAAGTGATTGTCTCACTCCCAACGGTAAATCATTTCTTTCTTTTCTCCATCAAAATAAAACGAAACAATTTTCAAAATGATTTTTTTTCCAATCAAATGGAGAATAATTGTTGGCAACGATTTATTGCTAAGGATAATGTTACACTAAACATAGCTGAGTTGTTTGCACTTCCAAGCTCATAACTTACTGCATTTCAAATGGGATGTAATGACTATGGGGAGTTTATTTTATTTGTTGTAGTCCCTTTTCTAATTAAAGCTAAGTACATTTATAAAATTGTCCTTCTAGATTTACATTCAAAGTAATATGTCTACAGTTTTAGATAATAGAACATCATGAACCAGATATAAAATTTCACCATTTTGGTCCTTAACAGTGCTATAGACAGCCTGAGCCCTTGAGTAGACATTCTCAGTAAATAGGGGACTTTATGTTCTTTTGAGGTCATCTATATAAAGTATGATCCTTGAACCAATAGCATACAGGGAAGTTGGATCTATGTCAAGTCCACTAACCAGAGACAAAATGATGGTCATAGTTGAAAGGCGTTAGTTTAAAAGGAACTGAATGGGACCTGATGGAAGCAGGAGTTTCAATTCCACATTAAAGCCATTGTCCAGCCCACATTCTGATTGCAAAATTAGACTTTTTCCAATTGACCTCCACTCCTATAATCCCCTATGTCTTTTAACCTCCAACCATCGCCCTTCTAAATTTTCTTGACCAGGCCAAGGTTCAGTGCCTTTTTCCTCTTTATTTAAATGAGGTCTGGAGCAACACTTGCCAGAAACGTGCATTGACTAATTATTTGTCTGAGATAGTGGTATTACAGTTAGATCAGCATCATTTGTATTAGGTTCAAAAAAGTAGCAGGGCACTGTAAGATGCCAGTTGGTATTATGACTTGGTTCAGGGATGATGATTGGCACTACTTCCAAACAAGGTCAAAGTGTGAGCATGGGCAGTAGTCAGTGGTTGAGGTTCTGGGCAGAGCCTAAGGTTTGCAGACTTTTTTCCCCACGTGCAAAAGGAAAGTTTCTTCATCAGTTTACCTGGAGACCATGCATGGTGTGGTAAATAGAAGTGCTGTAGAGCTTGAAGCTAAAGACTCAAGAAAAGAGCTTGAATTCCCAGGAGCAGGTGTCAGGCCCACCGCTGGCACTGTGCCAGGTTCTCAGGATCCATCCAGCTCTGAAACTGGGTCCAGAACATTTTCCACATTTCCATGTCATTTGTTTATTAGATCTGTACCATTTCTCAGATTTTATTTCCTTTGTCTCATTCCCTTGTAGGCTATTCTCTCACACGTGCTCGTAACTCAACCCAGTTCTTCTGCCCTTCACTTAGCTACATAATTTACATTCCTCAATTCACCGACCAGTGCATCTTTGAGACAGTGCAGGAGAATGACTGTGCAAACTCTGCACAGACTGCACCGGAGATCTGCATTGAATCTGAATTGGTGGAGCTGAGAGGTATCATCAGCACTATCTGACAAAATTCATTGTGCCAATGAGATTCATTTAGTTCGGACCCACCCATTGTTGGGCATGTCGGTTACTGGACTAATTGTACTTTTGAAAAGCTTTTCTGAAGGACCATGAAATCCTTTGAATTATTACCCTTGCCAGGACAGCACCTAAACATTTAAATGTTAATGAGTTATAGGGTGCCACAGTAGCGTAGCAGTTAGCACAATGCTATTATAGATTGGGGTGTCAGAGTTCAGAGTTCAATTTTGTAAGGAATTTATTTGTTCTTTCCATGACCACGTATGTTTTTTCCAAGTGCTCCAGTTTCCTCTTACAGTACGGAGATATACAGGTTAGTAGGTTAATTAGTCATTGTAATTGTCCTGTGATTAAGATAGTGTTAAACAGGTGGTTTACTGGGTGATACAGCTTTTTGTTTCAGAAAGGCCTGTTCTGCGCTGTATCTCTGAACAAATGAATAAATGGGCAATACTTTTTTCATTTGGGCAGGTACGTGGACAGGAAACGTTTAGAGGGACATGAGCTCAGCTAAATGCAGGAAAATGGAATAGTTTAGATGGGAATACTGGTCAGCATGTTGCCAAGCTGTAGGACCCTGTGATGCCAAGAGACAAGAAATATTACATGAACTCGAGGAATTTTCAGACAAAGAGGAAACCCTGCTAGTTCAAATGGGTTGGGAAATACCTGCCCTCAGAGATTGAGGTGTGAACAGTGGCATTTTAATGTAAAACTTAACTTTTATGTATATTTTGAGTTGCCTGATCATGATTTAAACACACCAGCAAGACTTGGAGGTCAAGATCCACTTACTCCAACTCTCCTGCATGTCTCTTCATTTGTGTGTACCTTCTGCTGAGGAGGGAAAAAGGTAGAAAAAATACAAAATTCTACAATGGTTTGACCATTTTATTTATAAATCCCTATGACTTATTTAACAAACCATATTTATTATATATTAAAAGATTAAAAAAATTAAAGAAATAAAGGAAAGATACCAAGACATTTTACTGGCAAATAGATTCATACAGCACAGTAACAGTCCTTTGGCCCATCATGTTTGTGCCATCAAGCACTGATCAGCATTAATCCCATTTTATTCTGTTCCCCTCCCTGCACATTCTATCACTTTCCTACAGACTATATCTCATATTGTCTCAAATTAACTTATCACACCTTTGAGAAATCAGATCTCCAAGAGGAAACCCATATGGTCTGGGAAAACATGCAAACTCCACACAGACAGCTGAAATTAAAATGGATGAATCACTGCTGATGCTGTCAAGCAGTAGCTCTGTATCAGATTAGGGCAGCACAGGAACAGAGCTAGTAGTGAAACTTGTCAAGTTTATGACTGATCTTACAAGGTTCATGCAGACGATTGCTTATCAAGGAGCCCTGCTATTAGGAAGCAAATTAGAAAATTATAATAAGCAGTCAGTTGGAACTTCCAAAGCTTAATAGAGCTATGAAATAGGTGATCAAGGAAGACCATAGAAACAGACATAATGAATAATTTCCGAAAACAATTCATGAAACATTCAAACGAATGGATTAAGGCTTGAATGTGAAGACAGCTAATTGGGGTTGACTTATCAAAATTATCCTGGCTTCTGATCATTTGTATGATCACATGGTCTGTCAAGTTTGCTTCCTTTAAAGTTTTAGGGATAATTTGCTATTTGCAGTATTTACTCAATCTCCTGGGGAAAATTGTATGAAATAATTTGCTAATCTACTCACAATTAAGAGAATTAACCTGAAGAATAATCTAATCTGAGTGATATCACAGAGGTGTTACCTCAGAGAAGCTGAGAATGAACTACAG
Organism: Hemitrygon akajei; assembly: GCF_048418815.1. Classification (NCBI taxonomy): domain Eukaryota; kingdom Metazoa; phylum Chordata; class Chondrichthyes; order Myliobatiformes; family Dasyatidae; genus Hemitrygon; species Hemitrygon akajei. Next base: position 97,267,183 of record NC_133124.1, read on the forward strand.
TATGTAATCATAATCAATATATACACGTTAGATTCTGCAGATACCACACACACACAAAGTGCTGGAGGAACTCAGCAGGTCAGGCATCATCTGTGGAAGGAAATAAACAGACAATATTTACTTAGAGTATTTATTTTATTTATTGAGATACAGCACAGAATAGGCCCTTCCGGTCCTTTGAGCCGCGCTGTCAAGCAATCTCCCGATTTATTCCGAGCCTAATCACAGGACAGTTTACCATGACCAATTAATCTACCAACTGGTATGTCTTTGGACTGTGGGAGGAAATTGGAGCACCCGGAGGAAACCCACAAGGTCACGGGGAGAACATACAAACTCCTCACAGGCAGCAGCGGGAATTGAACCCGGGTCGCTGGTACGGTAAAGTGCTGTGCTAACCTCTACACTGCTGTGCCGTCCCAATTTTGGGCCCTATGAAGGGGCTCAGCCCAAGGTGTTTACTGTTTATTTACCTCTGATGCTGCCTGAGCTGCTGAGTTTTTCCAGCTTTTTATGTGTGTTTTACATAATGAATATTACAGCAGAAGATCAGAAGCTTTGCTTGATGACATGTTTTAAGAACTGTATTCAAGGAATAAAGAAAGGCTAGAAGGTCACAAGAATATTATTGCAATCTAGTTACGATGAGTCCATATATGATCCACTAGCAAAGGAATGCTTTGAAGGACATAAAAAAGCAATTTAACACAAAGGAAGTAGTGGCAATAAATGGTATGTGGAATTTTGACTATGCATCACAGTATAAACAGCACAATGATGGAAAGCATTAATATTTGCAAAAAAGACAGGCTGTTTTCTCTCTTCATTAGGAGATGAAGCAGTACTCACTGCTGCTTCCCTCACTTGCAGGTTACATTGATTGTCAGCTCATTAACTAACACTGCAGTGCTTGGCTGAATGAGCTGGAGCCAGGATATTGCCATTGACATAACCACCGTGTTGGCTGCAGATGGTACAGCATATGGTGAAGTTCTGTAATTGTCCCTCCACAGACGTGGAGCCTGTGGAGACAATTGCTTCGCAGCAGTGCTGGTTAGGTGCTTTAGGAGCTGAATAATGGGAAATATCATCAATGCGGTTCATATGCCTGTGGATATGCCTTGGAAACATCAAAAGCAGCATAGCAAGTCAGTTGTGTCATGCACTGCTTTCTGAGATGGAACAACACAAAATCATGCTGATGCTCTGATATTCTTCCCCTCCGCCTCATGACTGCAGCACGTTTTCTCTTTCAAAAACTGCGATGAACTACTCTTTAACTATTATCTGAGATAATTTTTCTCAAACAAAAAAAAACACCTTAACCCATCTAGTTCTGTGGTAGCCACATTATACTGCATTATGAGAGCAGGCAAAACACTATAGCTTACTGAGGGCTCTGCTGTTTGTGTTTCATTCTGCTTCTGTGATTGTGGTACCTGGAAGAGCACTTTCTCTCATACCTACTCTGTGTAAGGACAGGAGCAAGCCATTGAGTTTCTTCTACTGTTCAGTGAAACCAAACTCTAGGTACCCATTTTTGCCCTAAAACTTGGTAACAAAGCTATTGTTGCGATCTACATATGATGAAGTCCATATATAATCCCCTTTGATGTGACGAGTAAAGGAATACTTTCAAGGGCATGGAAAAAACAGCTTAACACTTAGGAACCAATGGCAATAAATGGTATATAGAATTTTTATTATGTCCACAGTATTCACTGGACAGTGTATATCATGAGATGTATATGATCACTAGAAAATCCTAGACAATTATCTTAGGCTTTGTCTGATATTGCAACTTATGTGTCTCCTATGGATGTGAACCACTACCCTGTGGGATGTTGGATTTTGTGATTGGACCTTAATATGATCTCCTGTCTTGGGAAATACTTAGCTTGTTAAAATTAGTGACACATATCCGTCATTCGGTGGAGTCATCATCAAATAAATGTTGTCAAATTTGAACTCACTTCCGGTGTTTCCACACAGTTTCATTGGCCACTCACTGGGCAACATCATCATCCGCTCTGTGCTGACACGACCAAGATTTCGGTGTTACCTCAGCAAGCTGCATACATTCCTATCGCTGTCTGGGCCACATCTGGGAACATTATATAATAACAGCACGCTGGTTAGCACAGGTATGTTGGGGGGTAAAATAATGCTGGGCTTGTAAAAATAATGAAAATACAGTGAGTGTTTTTGGACTTTTATTGGTTATGAGTGAGACACTGTTAGTAGATATTTTGAAAGATCTGAATTGACTTATTAAAAAAATTATGAGTAATGATTCTGATGCAACTAGTAAGAAACACTTTAAACTTTCCACATACATGTTAAACACATCTTGCTCTACTGTTTATCAGTAATGTGCCAAATTACTGATAAAGAAACTCACTTTTCATTCTGCAATAAATTGTGCACTGAAGGCTAATTCCATCATCTTCCCTGACCACTTACTTTGATTAAAACAAACTATGGATATCCTTAATATCAGTTTCATAATACCTCAGATAAAAACTATGTGATTTGTGACATATTTGATTATATGATATATATGTACAATGTCTGAAATACACCTTATGGAAATGTTTGTTTGATGATGAATTTCAATTAAAAAAATAAATTACAAAAAAAAAATCCTAAATCAAACCCAATATATATGTTAATATGCTCATCATCTTCATCTGACTTTGGTCATTGATGAGACCAGTGCCCAGTAGTTTGTTATCTTTTCCCATCTCCATCATTCAACAAACTCCAACTTGTTTGAAACTTACTTGCCTAAATTCTGTCGTGCTCTATGTCCCACGCACATGCTAATGCTGAAGTGAGGAAGTTTAGAATTCTGAATGGGAATATAACCAATGCACCATCAGAAATGGGATTACACATTTTGACCTTATAGCTGCACTGCCATTCAGTGAGATACCTTGGTACAACTCTCCTTCAATAATCAACTTCAAAATTTAAAAATCTACAAGGTTTTGCCTTGGATATGCCCAGTGACTGAGCCTCTCCATTCTTGAGGGTAAGTTCCAAAGATTCAGTAACACTTGATAAGGAAAGTTCTTTTTATCTCTATCCTGATTGAATGATCTTTTAATCTGAGATTGTCAGCTTTCATTTTATACACTTCAACCTGGGCAACCAGGGATCCAGGGATCCATGTCAACTCCCGTATGAATTTTGTATGTTTCAATTAATTAGCTTTCATTCTAATATATTAAGGAGAGTGCATGCAAATTCTGTTCAAATGCTCCTCATATGACAAAAGCCTTTTATTCTAGGAAGTAACCTGGTGAATATTTGCACTGCTCCCTTTATTGAAACATTTCCTCCCTGACATCGGGGACCCAGACTATACAGAATATTTCAGACATTGTTTCATCACGATTTTATATAGTTATGGTGCCTTCATTCTTGTTCTCAAATCCTCTTGCAAGTACAAGTTCATTGTCATCAGACTGCACATATATACAACCAAATGAAGCAATGTTCCTCTGGACCACGGTTCACCCACAAAACGTCTATCACACACAGCACGTAAAACAAAGTATTACCGTAAATAAATTAACCAAATATAATTCAAAATGCATGTAGTGCACAACACAGGTCAACAGTAAAGAGTCCTAATGACAGGGAACTTAGTGGTGGCAGGGTGGTCATTAGTCTCACAGCCTTTGGGAAGACCAGTCTGATAGTTCTAGTCCTGATGCTCCTGTATCTCCTTCCTGCCAGAAGTGGGTCAAAGAGATTATGGGATGGGTGGCAGTGATCCTCAACAATGCTTCAAGCCCTTTGTGTGCAATGCTCCTGGTAAATGTCACAGATGGAGGAGAAGGAGATCCTCGTGATCCTCTCAGAGGTTTTTGCTGTACTCTGTAGGGTCTTGAGAACCAGTGCCTTGCAGCTTCCGTACCACACATTGATGCAGCCAGACAGGACACTCTCGATGGTGCTCCTGCAGGAAGTATTTATTCCAGAGAGCTATGGAAGTGAAGTCATTGAATATGTGTACAGAGTTGTTTTTGATTGACACTTGAACTACAAAGGAGTTAGGCAATATTGTGAGAGAGCAGGGAAGTAGTACTGAGGCCAAAGTTGGATTAGCAGAATCTGATTTAATGATGGAACAGTTTAAGCAAACAAATGGCCAATTTTGTCTCTTGTTTACTATGTTCCAAGTTCTTTCACCAATTAAAAAATATTTGAGCTTTCTATTTTCCCTAACAAAGTAGAGGAGGACCTCAGAATTTTCCATGGCATGCTGCAGCTGTGCCCTTGTCCATTTACTTCATCTTGAGCAAAACCTCCTGAAGCCTCTCTGCATCCTCCTCAAAGCCCACACTGCCACCTAGCCATGTATCACCATCTGTTCCTTCCCCAAGAGTGCGCTCAGTGGTACAGTTCTGAACACCAGCAGAGTTCTCCCCAATGCTCTGGACTTCATCCAGCACCTTAATTAACATGATTCCAGCCAGTTACCTAGCTATTATTTCATTGTATACTGTTTGCACAACTTAGCTACAACATTACTTAAATTATAACACTCAAAATACTTAATTAGCTTTACTTGGGACTTTGATCATGAGATTATTAACATGCTATGTAAATGAACTGACTTTCAATGTCACCATTCTTAACTGTCAAATAAGATATGATGAGGAACAGTGATAGACATCATTGAGTGCCATTGATCATTTTAAATAACAATCTGATGCCATCTTTTGTAATCCCATACACTGCTCTAGTAGATTTGAAGCCCTTATAACCAAGATACCAGATAGGGGACATCATCAGGGAGGAAGAGAAGTCATAGACATAGATTTTTCTGTTATTATTTAGATGCAGTTAGCTAAATATTTTTGGCAAGCAAAATCCAAATTGCAGTCGCAACAGCTTTTTCCTCACTGAAGTGTTAAGGATCTACTTTCAGTAAATTCAATAAATAGAAACACCTTTTTTCAAAATCCTCTTTCTTCTTCTGCCTGAAAACAGAGGTATTTCTTGCCATTTTGTTGGAAACAAATACTTGCTAATGAAAAGCATTGGAAGCAAGGTTAGAGAGTGCTGAGTATACACCAATCATTTAGCCATAATCTGAGACAACATTTGTACCAATAGTTTAGTACTAAAAAAATTATCTATAAAATACATTCACCTGCTGATCGGATCTAAACATCCTTTAGCAAATCTCAGTTTATTCACAGCAATCTAACTGTCTCTTTGCTGCAAGTACATGATCCTGGCATCTCTGGAATTTAGTTTAATCCTTCTTGGAATGCTCAGGTTAAACTGTATCATATCTCTGTATAGGTGTCATGGTATCTCTGCTTTCACTGTCAAGTTTTGGGGGTGCTGAGGGGTTCTGCTTTACACTAGTCAGGTGGTCTACATAAAATAGTAACGCTAGCAAAAGTAAGAGAAATATTTTGGGAGATGATTTGATTTATGTGTTCAAACATCAGATAATTCATTAGGTCCACAATCAACGCTGCAAAAGTAAGGTACTTGAGGCATGGTGCCTGGAAGTACTCAGGCCAATTTTCTGGTGGACACTGATCGACCTGGAAGTGATTGCTAGCATGATCTAACATTCCCAGAATGGGTTTTATATGCAATTTGTGTATGAAAACAGGTGCAAATGAGTCAAATTTCTTGGCAAAAGTCTCCCTCCGTCACCTTTAATTTTAGTCACTGTCTGTCTCTTTCACTATGAGTATATTTTTCTCTCTCACATTTTTGCTGTTTCTCCTGTAATGAATTTGGCTGCCTCACTCAAGTGCTGATGTTATGATTCATGGAGACACCTGCAGACAATTCTGCACTAATTGCCAAACTCATTCAGAGTACATCTGGTGTGAGGGAAATGGGAATGGTGCTCTGAAACAGCAAGGGTTAAAATCACTTTCTCATGAGTCTGAGCAAGGCAGGCAAAGGAGGAACTGTCAAAGCAAATTTCTAATCCTTGCGGTAAAGAACTGATTCTAATTATAATAGAAGCCTCATTACCTGCCATAATGGTAGAATGCTCAGCAAATTGTCAAAACTACACCACTGATTACAAAGCTGGGTAAGTCAATCTTGAGCATCAGTGGCTTTGATAGAAAGACTATACATTAAACATCAGGCTAGATGTGATATTAACAGCAGCTTTCCTTTCTTTGTGTCTGAAAATCTGGACAGGTGATCCAATCTAGCATCACACTGGCCTCATTGAAGTACAAAAAGCATCTCAGTTGAGAGATGAGTGCCTTATTTAAAATCCCATTTGCTCGTGGCCCTTCTCCCCTATTTGTGCTATGAAACTAATTCCCAATTGCTTGTCCCATGATTTTCAATCAGTTCTTGGCTATCTTTCTCACTAGCTTACTGGCCATTGTACTAGAACAGAACGGGTTTTTCCTATGAATATGTTAGCTGCCTTTCAGATGCCATCCCTTTACTTCATCTTAGGCTGTCCCTTGGGGTTGAGCATGACTTCTTCCAATCTGTTGGTGACTGCTGAGGTCATGGGGTGCTGTAGGAGATGGCTGAAGGGGCAGAAAGATTGTCTCGTCTGAGCCGTGATGTGTCCCTCCACTGCTTATACAGTGCTTCTGTGTGTTCCCAATGCACGATCTTGAGGTTCAGATTAGAAGGTGTTATGGATTGCTGACTTGAGGAACCAAATATGCCGTTACTATTCCATGATTCAATAATCCACCCTTGTAACTCTTCTAAATTTGTCTTACATTGAAAAACAGATGTTATTTGTCTGGTTCTACTATTTTAACCTGCACATTTTTTAGTTTAATTTTTGCTCAGCTATACTCAGAGTTATACAGCAACGAAACAGACCCTTCGGTCCAACTCCATGCTGACCAAGGTACCCCTGAGCTAATCCCATTTGTCTGCATTTGTTCCATATCCGTGAAAACCTCTCCTATCCATATACTTGTCCAAATGTTTTGAACCTGAATACATAACCTGCTCTGATTGCTGGTTCCATACACCTACCACCCACTTTTCATTGCTATTCCTTGCTCCTTCAAAGCAGCAAACTGTAGCTATATCAGACTTCTTCTGATATGCATCGAAAACATGCCAGATAGAACCGAATCAGTCATTAACACTGGTCTAGAAATACAAATTTGCATTTACTGTCCCACTGAAGGAATGCTGTATGGTAAGACAGCAACCACTCTAGTTTGTTACTCACCTCAAGAAAATGCAGTTGTATCTGAGCCTAGAACCAATGGGTGTATTGTTTGTCTATTGCCTTGTAAATGAAGCTTAGCACTGCAGTTGGTTCTATGGTGGAGGTGAGGGGTGAGAGGTGAGGTTGTCAGTTGGGCTAGAAGCTGGACAATGACAAAGAGAGAAGAACCTTGGAGTATGTTGACAGTACATAGGGATGAGGGCCAAAGGATGGGATAGCTGCTATCAAGTTGGACTTCATGCTATCAAGTTGCTTAGGGATTGTTAACTGAGAAAGCTAAGAGTTTGGACCCAAGTTCAGCAGATGACTGTGGGAAGGGTTGCCGATGGCTCAGTTTAGGATGAGAGAGTGGAATCCATTGAGGACAAGTAATCACAAAATAAATGAGATTCTACCTAGACTGGGCTCCTGGCTCTGAATTTGGTTCTGTTCAAAGTGGCCATTTTTAGTAAGTGCTGCAGCAGCGTGATTGTTTAGGGAGTGTCCAGAAGTGGTCACTCATCTTAACTGCCTTCCCTGACTCACTTTCTAAAGAACCATAGCATAAGAACTGATGGGAAGATTGCATCAGTCATGCCAGGGTGGTATGCAAGTGCATAAGATACCATAAGATACAGTAGCAGAAGTAGGCCATTCGGTCCATTGAGACTGCTCCGCCATTCAATCATGGGCTGATCCAATTCTTCCCGTCATCCCCACTCCCCTGCTTTCTCCACATATCCTTTGATGTCCTGGTTAATCAAGAACCTATCTATCTCTGCCTTAAATGCACCCAATGATTTGGCCTCCACAGCCACTTGTGGCAACAAATTCCACAGATTTACCACCCTCTTACTCAAGTAATTTCTCTGCATCTCTGTTCTAAATGGATGTCCTTCAATCCTGCAGTCGTGCCCTCTTGTCCTAGTCTCCCCTGCCATGGGAAATAGCTTTTCTATATCTAATCAGTTTAGGCCTTTTAACATTCAGAATGTTACTATGAGATCCCCCCTCATTCTTCATAACTCCAGGGAATACAGCCCAAGAGCTGCCAGACGTTCCTCATATGGTAACCCTTTCATTCCTGGGATCATTCTTGTGAATCTTCTCTGAACCCTCTCCAATGTCAGTATATCCTTTCTAAAATAAGGAGCCCAAAACTGCACACAGTATTCCAAGTGTGGTCTAATGAGTGCCTTATAGAGCCTCAACATCACATCCCTGCTCTTCCTCTAGAAATGAATGCCAACGTTGCATTTGCCTTCTTCACCACTGACTCAACCTGGAGGTTAACCTTTAGGGTATCCTGCACAAGGACTCACAAGTCCCTTTGCATCTCTGCATTTTGAATTCTCTCCCCATCTAAATAACAGTCTACCCGTTTATTTCTTCCACCAAAGTGCATGAACATACACTTTCCAACATTGTATTTCATTTGCCACTTCTTTGCCCATTCCCCTAAACTATTTTAGCCTCTCAAGTGTGTGATTCAACCCAGGGATAAAGAACTCTCTGATGAGCATTATATGTGCAAATTTGTGGCTGATTCAGTCTTTGTTTTTAGCTCTTTAATCATGATTGTAAGCCTGACAGGAGAACTGCTTGAGTTTCAATACTTATAGTTGCTAATTATATCCTTTCTACCACTCCAGGCCTCTGGCTCATGCAGAAACTGAAAAAGTCAAGCTCACTGTTACAACTAACCTTCAAGGACCAGGCTGATCCTCGCAAGACTTTTTTGTACAAACTCAGTGAAAAGCCAGGTAGGTGTAGCTACAATCCTGTCCCTACCACAGGAATATCCAGTTGTACCCGAGAACCAAAACAATGGGCATGCTTTTGGTGTGCCGCTGGAAATATGAGTCAGGGACTGGGACTAGGCTGGGGCTGGTTTAGAGCACTGGCTGGCAAGATACTTGGGGTCAGAGGGTTGGACGTGTCAGATGAAACATGTGCCTGAAGAATGGAGCCTTGAAGATAGTGAGGGCCTGAGTGCACAAGACTTGCAAGCAATGGATCCTGCAGAACAGAGCTTCCAGACGGATGCCGGCCAGAGATAAGCCTTCGTGTTCTCATGCCTACAGCACACCATTCAAGGGGATCTTCGTCTCAGGCATCACTAATTGGTGGTGTTTGGAAGCCAACCAACAACAGTGAGTTTTGACCCAAGTTCAGCAGATGACTGTGATAATTGTGTAGAGTTAATCTAATAATTTCTCCATAGAATCCATCAGTACTTCCTTCAAAGTATATGTAACACTATTAGAGATTTCAGTGTTGGCATGTTTCAGAAATTCAGCAGTAGATTAAAGATCGGGTTGCTTCATACAGTGTCCCATTGAAAATGAAGTGTTCTACCAATCATGAACAAATTGCAACTCACTCATACTCTAAAAAAGTAACTATGAGTCCTCAACTGGTAGAACACAGTAGAATGAGCAGTTAATGAATAGTGGTGGTAATAAACACAGCCCGGTTTTGCAAAGAACTGTCAGCAAAACTAGTGAAAAATCTGTCAACATTTTGGTAGATTTTCACACATATACACAGAAACATAGAAATCCAGAAGTTGCTGTGAATGGTTTATTGTTATTTTGCCAGCAGTGTTGTTAATACAGACCATGAGAATAAGAGGCTGCAGCAATTCCCCACAATTTACAATGGGAATCTTCATCAATATCCTGTGCCATGTTGGGTATAGTGTAAGGAAAGAGTCCCCATTACTTTACTTTTAGGAGACTGTTGTGAGGGACCCAGGTAAGAATTAGATAACGACTTTTAGAAAAAAGTTTTAAATGTAAAATCTTTATTATGTTTGTAACTGTTATAGGTTGGAATTATTTTTGTTTATGATTGTTTTTGAATGTCTAAGACGTTTGTCCTGGATCTTCCATTCCAATGTCAGTGACAAGGACTGTAATTGAGTGTTAACCCAGGGTTACTCAGTGTTCGGGTTCCTGTGAAGGCTAAAGCTGGCAGTGGCAACTCGTGAACTTCCAAATACCTTACTGATTCTTCCTATCCTGCTGGTTACCCCTTTGCCCGCACCACTGGGTTCCTCAGCTTGAACTCTATAGGACATTGCATGACACCAGGTCAGACCAAGCACAGGCACAGTAGCTCCTCACAAACGACTCAGATAATGATTATTTAATTGAATAGCCACAGATTTTTTAGATTTTCTTTACTAAGAAAAAGATGTGCATACATTTTAGGCAGGTTTCCTTTTATTAATAGAACATGCTGCTGACTATGAATGTCATAGTTATTCACAAATATATAATAATAGTATTATATTTGAGAGTTGGTGAACCTGGGGTTGGGGTCTCACCATTCTTAAAATTATTCCTTGAGTGCAGTGGAGTGATTACACTGAGGAAGTCACTATGGGATGTCCTCTTGGGTAAATGCTGAGTGAAAAGCTCCCAGTGAAAGACAGCATCAAGAGTAGCATTGCTGCATTTGACCTGCCTGATCCTGGCCTCTGCTACTCTCTGTGTGGAGGTGGCTCATTCTCTGTGTGTCCTCAGGTTTCCCATTATATACCAAAAATGTGCTGGCTGGATAATTGTTATTTTCATATTGCCCTGAGTACAGGAATTTAAAACGTAGTTCAGAAATAGAACTTAATTAAACACATGCAGATTAAGTAAAACAAGTAAAAAGAAATCAGCCGTTAATCTTTTCAGGCAAGGTACTGACTGAATGGGGGTTTGCTACATACTGTAGGTGAGTAGGCAGCTGTCGATCCCAGAGGATGATGGGCTTGAGCCTCTGGTGGATTGTGTCCTCTCCAGGGAGAGGAAGATTTGAAGAACTGGCTGTTGCCCAAACAGTGGGATCTCCCCTCTCTAGGTCACTGATGTAGTCCAAGGGAAGGGCAAGTACTGTTACAGTTTGGCTCCAGTATCATTGCAGAGGTTGCCAGAGTGAAGTTGTAAACAACATCAAACTGACCTGGCTCTGGACTTCTTCCTCGGGGTTTAGTCCCAAAGCCTTTCCCATAGGTGGTTATGGCCACCAGACAGCGGAAGTTTAAAATCAAGGCTTTCCTTCTCCTACATGGGCTGCCGTCCAAGGCTGACGAGCCCCATCTGCTGGTACCCCTTTTGTAAAGCAAGAGTTATGGATGCAAAATTCTCTGCCCCTACACTCCACTGGGGAAGCGGGAGATTCCCCCAACTGCCAGGATTCCCCCCTGCAACTGACGGTGCAGGTTCAGAAGTCCAGAACAAGCTGATTCACATCTTGCAGCCGGCCAGTAATGTTGCATGAACCAGCCTAATAATGAAAATCAAAAATTATGGCAGATGCTGAAAATCTCAAATAATAAGAAATAAAAATGCTGGAAACAATCAGTAGGTCAGGCAGCATTTGTTGACAGAGAACCAGGTCTGAGAGCCTTCATCAAACTTCACCTGAAACATGAATCTTGTTTCTTTCGGCAGATGCAGTCTGACCTACTGAGTGTTTCCAGCATTTTCTCTTCATATTCTTGTCTAGGAGTGTTGCTTTTGCACGTTATGGCCTGATATTGAACTTGAAACTCCAGCCACAACTGCACATTGGAATGATCTAGTCTGGAGGAAACAAAGGCACATGAGGCTTCCATGGAATATGTCAGGATCAGTTATAATAACAGATTTGTGTTAAGGAGTTATTAGGAGAGGGAAAGAGAAAATGGCTACTGAACTTCCCTGTGTCCTGAAGTTACTTAGATTTTTGTGCTGGAATGCATCCTTCTGACTTTTGTCAGGTTTCCAGAACAAAATTACTAATCAAATTGGTAAAGTAAATATGCATTTTTAATTTTGAAATAGAGGTTTAACTGGCAGCCGTTTATATGCATATGTATGTAAATATTATGTAGGCTTTAATAAAGTAGGAGCATCTGGTTAAAAAACACTGAGACAGATGCACAAATATCATGCAGCAATAAATGTTGCACTGACAGTTTTATTAACTGTTGTTCACCAAGATGTAATGTAATCTGCATGACAAAACTCATTATTTCTAATAAAAAAAAGTTCACAACAACTGTCTTGAAATATCTGGCATGTGGAATCAGCTGAAATTCTGTCAGGAGACCAAGAAAGCACCTTCTGAATTTGTGGAGTAGTAAGTGTGGCATTGCATATGCACAAACTGAGTCTGGCTTTGTTGGAGTACCTGGCAATTTGAACTAATCTCCAAAGACGTCAGTTACAATAAATTATTTTAGACAGCAGAGCAGAGGTTGTTGTGTCATCAGATCTAGCCAGCATTGATTACATCACCAGTTTATTCAATCAATAACACGTTTTCAAAACGAGGCACCTGGTCTGTTCTTTTACTAAATTAGACATTTTGGAGAAGGAAGTCGGAGGACCAGAACGGGAGTGCGGTGGGGGCCATTCGGATTTTTTCTTCTCATTGGAGTTAAGAGAGGCGGGACAGCGCAGTCATGTGACGTCAGGCAGTGAAGCAGGGAAGATTTAAAAAGGACACAGCCTTATTCAGCGGGCAGCGTCGTTTTGAGGGCAGCAGAGTGAGCCGGGAACAGAGTGAAGGCTTAAGGGCTTGGGCTCAATGGGCTTAGGCGGAAACGGGCAAGTCAAGGTAGGTTTAGGTTTCAGTTTTTCCTGTTATTTGAGGAAAGGGGGAAGTATGAGTGTGAGGGCAGCTTGTTGTTCTCGGTGTCGGATGCGGGAGGTCCTGGAGTCTCCTAGCCTCCCAGATGCCCACATCTGCACCAGGTGCGCCAAGCTGCAGCTCCTAAGGGACTGTGTTAAGGAACTGGAGCTGCAGCTCGATGACCTTCGTCTGGTCAGGGAGAGTGAGGAGGTGATAGAGAGGAGTTACAGGCAGGTGGTCACACCGGGGCCACGGGAGGCAGACAGGTGGGTCATGGTTAGGAGGGGGAAGGGAAAGAGTCAGGTACTAGAGAGTACCCCAGTGGCTGTACCCCTTGACAATAAGTACTCCTGTTTGAGTACTGTTGGGAGGGGGAGGACAGCCTACCTGGGGGAAGCAACAGTGGCCGTGCCTCTGGCACAGAGACTGGCCCTGTAGCTCAGAAGGGTAGGGAAAGGAAGAGGAAGGCAGTAGTAATAGGGGACTCGATAGGGGGTCAGATAGGCGATTCTGTGGATGCAGTCAGCAGACCCGGATGGTAGTTTGCCTCCCAGGTGCCAGGGTCTGGGATGTTTCTGATCATGTCCAAGATATCCTGAAGTGGGAGGGTGAGGAGCCAGAGGTCGTGATACATATAGGTAGGAAAAGGGAAGAGGTCCTGAAAGGAGAATATAGGGAGTTAGGAATGCAGTTGAGAAGAAGGACTGCAAAGGTAGTAATCACGGGATTACTGCCTGTGCCACGCGACAGTGAGAATAGGAATGGAATGAGGTGAAGGATAAATGTGTGGCTGAAGGTTTGGAGTGGGGGCAGGGATTCAAGTTTTTGGATCATTGGGACCTCTTTTAGGGCAGGTGTGACCTGTACAAAAAGGACGGGTTACACTTGAATCCTAGGGGGACCAATATCCTGGCAGGGAGGCTACTGGGGAGACTTTAAACTAGAATGGTTGGGGGGGTGGGAATCAATTTGAAGGGACTAGGGGAAAGGAGTTTAGTTCACAAATAGAGAAAGCTAGCAGACAGTGTGTGAGGGAGGATAGGCAGGTGATAGAGAAGGGGAGCGCTCAGACTGAAGATGTAGGGGAGAAGGAAGAAATAGATAATAAAGTTGTTTGCATCGTTAGGGATAAACAGAGAGGAAGAGGTGGAGAGTTTCTTAAATGCATCTATTTTAATGCTAGGAGCATTGTAAGGAAGGTGGATGAGCTTAGAGCATGGATTGATACCTGGAAATATGATGTTGTAGCTATTAGTGAAACATGGTTGCAGGAGGGGTGTGATTGACAACTAAATATTCCTGGATATCGTTGCTTCAGGTGTGATAGAATCAGAGGGGCAAGGGGGGAGGTGTTGCATTGCTTGTCTGAGAAAATATTACAGCGGTGCTTTGGCAGGATAGATTAGAGGACTCGTCTAGGGAGAATATTTGGGTGGAATTGAGGAATGGGAAAGGTGTAGTAACACTTATAGGGTTGTATTATAGACCACCTAATGGGGAGCGAGAATTGGAGGAGCAAATTTGTAGGGAGATAGCAGATATTTGTAGTAAGCACAAGGTTGTGATTGTAGGAGATTTTAATTTTCCACACATAGACTGGGAAGCACATTCTGTAAAAGGGATGGATGGTTTGGAGTTTGTAAAATGTGTGCAGGATAGTTTTTTGCAGCAATACATTGAGGTACCAACTAGAGAAGATCTCCTTTCAGGGAATGGGATAGGTCAGGTGACAGACGTATGTGTTGGGGAGCACTTTGGGTCCAGTGATCACAATACCATTTGTTTCAATATAATTATGGAGAAGTATAGGACTGGACCTAGGGTTGAGATTTTGATTGGAGAAAGGCTAACTTTGAGGAGATGCGGAAGGAGTGGATTGGGACAATTTGTTTTATGGGAAGGATGTAGTAGAGAAATGGAGGTCATTTAAAGGTGAAATTTTGAGGGTACAGAATCTTTATGTTCCTGTTAGGTTAAAAGGAAAGGTTAAAAGTTTGAGAGAGCCATGGTTTTCAAGGGATATTAGAAACTTGGTTCAGAAAAAGAGAGAGACCTACAATAAATATAGGCAGCATGGAGTAAATGAAGTGCTCGAGGAATATAACAGAATGCAAAAAGAATCTTAGGAAATAAATTAGAAAAGCTAAAAGAAGATATGAGGTTGCTTTGGTAAGTAAGGTGAAAATAAATCCAAAGAGTTTCTACAGTTATATTAATAACAAAAGGATAGTGAGGAATAAAATTTGTCCCTTAGAGAGTCAGAGTGGACAGCTATGTGTGGAGTCAATAGAGATTCGGGAGATTTTGAACAATTTGTTTTCATCCGTATTCACTAAGAAGAAGGATATTGAACTGTGTAAGGTAAGAGAAACAAGTTGGGTAGTTATGGAAACTATGATGATTAAAGAAGAGGAAGTACTAGAGCTTTTAAAGAATATAAAAGTGGATAAGTCTCCAGATCTTGACAGGATTTTCCCTAGGACCTTGACGGAAGTTAGTGTAGAAATAGCAGGGGCTCTGACAGAAATATTTCAAATGTCATTAGAAACGGGAATGGTGCCGGAGGATTGGCGTATTGCTCATGTGGTTCCATTGTTTAAAAAGGGTTCTAAGAGTAAACCTAGCAATTATCAGCCTGTAAGTTTGACGTCAGTGGTGGGTAAAATAATGGAAAGTATTCTTAGAGATGGTATATATAATTATCTGGATAGACAGGGTCTGATTAGGAGCAGTCAACATGGATTTGTGCAAGGAAGGTCATGTTTGACAAAACTTATTGAATTTTTTGGAGAGGTTAATAGGAAAGTTGACGAGGGTAAAGCAGTGGATATTGTCTATATGGACTTTAGTAAGGCCTTTGACAAGGTTCCGCACGGTAGGTTAGTTAGGAAGGTTCAATCTTTAGGTGTTATTATTGAAGTAGTAAAATGGATTCAACAGTGGCTGGATGGGAGATGCCAGAGAGTACTGGTGGATAACTGTTTGTCAGATTGGAAGCCGGTGACTAGTGGTGTGCTTAAGGGATCTGTACTGGTTCCAATGTTGTTTGTCATATACTTTAATGATCTGGATGATGGGATGGTAAATTGGATTAGTAAGTATGCAGATTATACTAAGATAGGTGGCATTGTGGATAATGAAGTAGGTTTTCAAAGCTTGCAGATAGATTTAGGCCAGTTAGAAGAGTGGACTGAAAGATGGCAGATGAAGTTTAGTGTTGATAAGTGTGAGGTGCTACTTTTTGTTAGGAATAATCGAAATAGGACATACATGGTAAATGGTAGGGCATTGAGGAATGCAGTAGAACAGAGTGATCTAGGAATAGTGGTGCATAGTTCCCTGAAGGTGGAATTTCATGTGGATAGGGTGGTGAAGAAAGCTTTTGGTATGCTGGCCTTTATAAATCAGAGCATTGAGTATAGGAGTTGGGATGTAATGTTAAAATTGTACAAGGCATTGGTGAGGCCAAATTTGGAGTATTGTGTACAGTTCTGGTCACCGAATTATAGGAAAGATGTCAACAAATTAGAGAGAGTACAGAGAAGATTTACTAGAATGTTACCTGGGTTTCAGCATCTAAGTTACAGAGAAAGGTTGATCAAGTTAGGTCTTTATTCTCTCGAGTGTAGAAGGTTGAGGGGGGACTTGATAGAGGTATTTAAAATTATGAGGGGGATAGATAGAGTTGACGTGGATAGGCTTTTTCTATTTTTCCACTGAGAGTAGGGGAGATTCAAACAAGAAGACATGAGTTGAGAGTTAAGGGGCAAAAGTTTAGGGGTAACACGAGGGGGAACTTCTTTACTCAGAGAGTGGTAGCTGTGTGGAATGAGCTTCCAGTAGAAATGATAGAGGCAAGTTCGATTTTGTCATTTAAAAAAAAAATTGGATAGGTATATGGACAGGAAAGGAATGGAGGGTTATGGGCTGAGTGCAGGTCGGTGGGACTAGGTGAGAGTAAACATTCGGCATGGAGTAGAAGGGCCGAGATGGCCTGTTTCCATGCTGTGATTGTTATATATGGTTATAGACATATGTTTCAGTTGTTGATAGTTGAATCAGTAGTTGAACCATGAGGCTTGGTTCAAAGTTGTAAACCCACTACGGATAAGGAACCGGGAATTTTCACCAGTCCTTCATTGTGATTTGCGGTTTCTTCCTTTTTTTCCCAGTGGTGTGCACATGCATCAAGTGTCAATAATGAGAGCAGAATAGATTGAATACTGCTTTCAGCAAATTACTTGCCTTTCTTTCTCCTGGGTTATTGTGGCTCATAGTGAAATTAATTTTGAAAAGCTTAAACTCAGTTTCCAGTATTTGCAAGCCCACAGTCAGAAGCTATTGTTACCCACAGTCTGAGTAGATGGTAGATGGTAGAAGCTGGTAGAAACACTAAGTAAAAGTATCTAGATGACCATGTGAATCACCAAGGTAACAGAAGCCAAGGAGTATGTACTAGTAAATGAGAAGAGCATAGATGAATTAGCATGGACTTAATTTACCAAGTGGTCTCTTTCTTTACTGTATGACTCTGTGATACTGGGCCATTAAATTGACAATCTAGTTTGCAGAGGCCATGACAATTCTGATGTGGAAAATGTAAATGTCACAGTAGTGCAATGAGATGTGAACTGTTAGGAATGTAACTGAGGAACAGTACTGGAGCAGATGTTGGCAGCTCTGGTTTCCATCGTAGTATTTTGTCCATTGTCATTACTAATATCATCATTGATATTACTGATCATCAATGCAACCAGTTGCAGATTGATCCAAGTTCTTGCATTGAAGTGACAAAGTCCTGCAAAGTCAGCTTAGGGAATTGAGTGCCAAGTCAAAGGACAGGATTTCCAGAATTGTGAAGCCAGAAATAGGAAAATCATACAGTTTAACTGTCGGCTAAGGAGGTGATATAGGAGAGAAGTCTTTAGATTTTTGAATTATTGGACTCTCTTCCAAAGAAGGTGGGACCTCTAGAGAAGGGTTTGCACCTGAACTGGAGAGGAGCTAATATCCTAGCTGGAAGGTTTGCTAATGCTGCATGGGTGGGTGTTAAACTAGATTTCAGGGGATGAGAACCAGAATGCCAGAAGAGATAGCGGAGTGGTTGAGGAGAAAGATGTTGCTAAGCCTACATAGAAAGACTAGAATCAAAAGAGTGAGTCGAATCAGTATGGTGGGACTAATATTCAGAGCTGTGTATATTTCAGTGCAAAGATGTTGTAGGAAAGGCAAATGAGCTTAGGACATGGATCAGCACATGGAATTATGACATTGTAGCCATTAGTGAGACTTGGCTGCAGGAGAGGCAGGACTAGCAGCTCTATGTTTTGGGATTCCATTGTTTCAGATGTGATGGAGCAAGGGGGGATTAAAGGGGGAGGGGTGGCGTTACAGGTTAAGGAAAAGGTCACAGCAGTGCTCAGCCAGGACAGACTGGAGAGCTCATCTAGTGAGGCTTTATGGGTAGAATTGAGGAATAAAAAAGGTATGACCGCGTTAATGGGATTATATCGTAGACCACCCAGCAGTCCATGGGATATAGCAGAGCAAATTTGTAGAGATATTGCAGACTGTTGCAAGAAATTTAAGACTGTTATAGTAAGAGATTTTAACTTCCCACATGTTGACTGAGACTCCGATACTGTCAAAGGATTAGATGGGACAGAGTTTGTCAATTGTGTTCAAAACAGTTTCCTTAGTCATACATTGAAGTTGCAACTAGAGAGAGTGTCATACTAGGTTTCCTATTAGGGAATGAAGCAGGCAAGTTAACAGAGGTTTTTGTAGGAGAACACTTTGAACCTAGATATCATAATGACATTTGTTTCAAGGCAATTATGGATAGATTTGGTCCTTGGGTTGAGAGGCAAGTTAGGATGGATAAATCCCCACGGTCTGACAAGGTGTTGCCTCGGACCCTGTGAGAGGCTAGTGTGCAGAAATTGCTTAAAATATCCTTAGCCATTGGTGAGGTGCCGGAGGATGATTGATAGATAGATACTTTATTGATCCCAAAGGAAATTACAGTGTCACAGTAGCATTAAAAGTGCACAGATATAAATATTAGAAGACTAGTAGAAAGAATAAAAAATAAGTTACCATACACAGTCTAACAGGAGGTGGTCATCACTTCCATGGCTAAAGGTTGACTCATTATAGAGCCTAATGGCTGAGGGTAAGAATGACCTCATATAGCGCTCTTTGGAGCAGTGCAGTTGTCTTAGTCTGTTACTAAAAGTGCTCCCCGTTTAGTCAAGGTGGCATACAGAGGGTGAAAAATATTATCCAGAATTGTCAGAATTTTCCGTAGGGTCCTTTGTTCTACCACAGTGTGTCCAGTTTAACTTCTGTAACAGAGCCAGTTTATTGAGCCTGTTGGCATCACTCCGTGCTGATGCTATTGCCCCAGCACACTACTGCATAGAAGATTGTACTGGTGACAACAGACTGGTAGAACATGTGAATGAGAGGCCTGCATACTCCAAATGACCTCAGTCTCCTCAGGAAGTAGAGGTGACTCTGGCCCTTCTTGTACACAGCCTGTGTGTTAGTATTCCACTCAAGTCTTTCAGCCAGATGCAGCCCAGGTACTTGTAGGTCCTCACCATATCCATGTCCTCACCATCAATAATAACAGAAAGCAAAGCAGGCTTAGTCTTCCTAAAGTCCATCACCATCTCCTTTGTCTTACTGATGTTGCACCATTTGACAAAGTCCTCCTCCAGGGCTCTGTATTCATCCTCGCATTATACACCCAACTATTGCTGAGTCATCAAAGGAGCATAGCTATATTCTTCCATTTTTAAGAAAGGTTCTATGAATAGACAGGAAATTATAGGCTGGTGATCCTAACATCAGTAGTGGGAAACTTATTGGAAGGTATTCTAAGGGACAGGATATATAAATTGACATATGCCCTATGAGCCTCTGCACCTGTATTTGTTAATTGTTGTCTTATCTAGAGTCATTAAGCCCTTGTGCCTTCTTCTTAATCTTGACAAGTTTACTTTGACTGGTACGGGTTTTCAGTGTACCGCGCTGATTTAAAGCAGACTTCCATTTAGTGCAGATTGTGGGCTCCTTGTGTGTTTCAAGAAGGATTTATCTCGGAGTGTTGTTCAGTCAAGCCATCAATATTCTGTTGGAATAAACTCTTGTTTCTGCCTCTACGTGGGAGTCTGTTATTGTTCTGAACCCGAGTTCAGTGTCACCTGTCAACTCACACCGTGACATTAGAGTTTGGATAGACAGGGACTGATTAGGGATAGTCAACGTGGCTTTGTGAGTGTTAGGTCATGTCTAATCAATCTTACGGAGTTTTTCCAGGAAGTTACCAGGAAAGTTGATGAAGGCAAGTCAGTGTATGTTGCCTACATGGACTTTAGCCAGGCCTTTGACAAGGTCCCACGTGGGAGGCTGGTCAAGAATGACACCTGGCACTCATGATAAGGTGGAAAACTGGATTAGGCATTGGCTTCACAGGAGAAGGCATACAGTGGTGGTAGATAGTTGCCTCTCTGACTGGAGGACTGTGACCAGTGCAATGTCACAGGGATCAGTGCTGTGTACTTCATTATTTGTCATCCATATCAACAATCTGGATGATAATGTGGTAAACTGGATCAGCAGATTTGTGGAAGATACCAAGATTGGGGTTGTAGTGGACAGCAAAGAAGACTATCAAGCTTGCAGTGGATTCTGGATCAGCAGGACCAGATAAATGGCAGATGAAACTTAATGTAGACAAGAGTAAGGTGTTGTATTTCGGGAGGACCAGCCAGGGTAGGTGTTACACAGTGAAAGGTAGGGCAAAATGAAGTGCAGTAGAACAGAGTGATCAGAGAATACAGATTCATAACTACCTGAAAGTGGTGTCACAAGCTGTTAGGGCTGTAAAGAAAGCTTTTGGCATATTGGCCTTCATAAATCAATGTATTCAGTACTGCAGTTGGATTGTTATGTTGGTGAGGCCTAACTTGGAGTTTTGTGTGCAGCTTTGGTGACTTACCTGCAGGAAAGATGTAAATGTGATTGAAAGAGTGCAGAGAAAATTTATAAAGATGTTGCTGGGATTTGACCTGAGCAATTGGGAAAGTTTGAATAGGTTAGGACTTTATTCCTTACAATGTAGAAGACTGAGAGGAGATTTGATGGAGGTATACAAAATGATGAGGGGTGTGGATAGGGTCAATGCAAGCACTGAGGTTGGGTGAGAGTCGGAGGATGGTGAAAGTGTGCAATGAGTTGCCGTGCAAAGGTGGGGAGTAACTTGTTTGTCATATACATTAATGATCTGGATGATGGGGTGGTAAATTGGATTAGTAAGTTTGCCGATGATACTAAGGTAGGAGGTGTTGTGGATAATGAGGTGGGTTTTCAAAGCTTGCAGGGAGATTTATGCTGGTTAGAAGAATGGGCTGAATGTTGGCAGATGGAGTTTAATGCTGAGAAGTGTGAGGTTCTACATTTTGGCAGGAATAATCCAAATAGAACATACAGGGTAAATGGTAGGGCATTGAGGAATGCAGTGGAACAGAGAGATCTAGGAATAACAGTACATAGTTCCCTGAAGGTGGAGTCTCATGTGGATAGGGTGGTGAAGAAGGCTTTTGGAACGCTGGCCTTTATAAATCAGAGCATTGAGTACAGAAGTTGGGATGTAATGTTAAAATTGTACAAGTCATTGGTAAGGCCAAATTTGGAATATTGTGTACAGTTCTGGTCACCGAATTATAGGAAAGATATCAATAAATTAGAGAGAGTGCAGAGACAATTTACTAAGATGTTACCTGGGTTTCAGCACTTAAGTTACAGAGAAAGGTTGAATAAGTTAGGTCTCTATTCATTGGAGCGTAGAAGGTTGAGGGGGGATTTGATCGAGGTATTTAAAATGTTGAGAGGGATAGATAGAGTTGAAGTGAATAGGCTGTTTCCATTGAGAGTAGGGGAGATTCAAACGAGAGGACATGATTTGAGAGTTAGGGGGCAAAAGTTTAAGGGAAACACGAGGGGCTATTTCTTTACTCAGAGTGTGATAGCTGTGTGGAATGAGCTTCCTGTAGAAGTAGTAGAGGCCAGTTCAGTTGTGTCATTTAAGGTAAAATTGGATAGGTATATGGACAGGAAAGGAGTGGAGGGTTATGGGCTGAGTGCGGGTAGGTGGGACTAGGTGAGATTAAGAGTTCGGCACGGACTAGGAGGGCCGGAATGGCCTGTTTCCGTGCTGTGATTGTTATATGGTTATATGGTTATAACATGGGTGGGAGGGGTAAGTAGGGCTATGGTCTGGGTGTAGGACAATGGGACGAAGCAGAATAATGGTTTGGCACTGACTAGACAGGCTGAAGGGCCTGTTTCTGTGCTATGGTATTTGTGACTCCGTGACTCTAAATAGCACAAATACTGAAGTCACAAGAAATGTGATGGGGAAAAAGAAACTGCATTCAGAGAAAAAGATCACTGACCAAAACAACAGAGATCTGACTACCTAAATGTCACGTTCAATGGAAGGTTACTGCTTCCAACGGATATATAAAGAACTACAGGCTCTGACTGAAAGCCAATCTTGTCATATAATAAAGGCAAGGTTGACAAATAGACATTTCTTATATTACACAGTTCATGCTCTGTTTACAATCCTTCAGATCATTTCTTTTAAAGATATCATGCTTTGTCCTTTAAAATCTAGTTGACGTTGTCATATCATTCCAATAGAAACATAAATGTAATTGCTTTTTTTCCTTCAAATCTTATTCTCTCCCTGCCCTGAAAGGACTAGTGTGAATGGGAACAGTATCATGGGCATTAACGATCAAAAGTTACCTTGTCAAATAGCCCATTCTTCATATGTGAAAGTGCCTTACTGACAATGCGTGTCTGTTTGTTCAAGGATAGAAGATAATGAAAAAAACAATTCCCCATTCTCCCCATTTATTAAACCAGGGACAGTGGTAAGGGAAGGCCTGTCTGATTAGCTACATCGATCGATGCAAGCAGAAACTGAAACAAACCATTTGACCTCTTTTGCCTGCTCCACCATTCAGTAAGATCATATCAGATCTTATACTTCAACATTTACTTGACCACCACTTCCAAAGAACACAAAAAGATAAGTACTAGAAGCGGTAGTGAGCCATCAGGATCTGCTCTGCTGAACATAGATAGTGGCTGATCATTATCATTGGTGTCATGTTTCCATATTAATTTCTTAATTCCCTTACTATCCAAAGTTCTTACAAGCTCTATCTTGGATAAGCATCTCATTTTCCAAAACTTTTATTAAAACAAATTCTAAGATTTGGTGTTGTCTGTGTGGAATTTTTAAAATAAAATAATATATATCCTGAATGTCTGCTTGCTTGAGTCGACAGATTCTGGGAAATATCATTCCCATATCTGCCTCAACAAGTCTCAAGAATTTTATACATTTAAAAATGTCAGGCAAGGTCAGTAAAGTGGCTGACAAGGCGTATTGGATACTTTTTAATCAGCATTGAATATAAGAGAAGGAAGATTATACTAGAAGTATGTACAACAATGTTTAGACCATAGACAGTGTATTAGACACATTTCCAGTCATCAAACTTATCTTGTTATTTCCAAAAACAAAATACATGAAAGTAGTCAGTGATTGGTTCATATGTGTGATTTTCGTCTGTCTGTGCTGGGTAGGGCTGTAGGGTGTAGAGGTAGAGGTAGAAAGTGGAGGTTGGTTTCTGATTATTTGCTTTCAGGAAAATCCCCTCAGTCAACCGAAAAGTGACTTTAACAGAGTCCCGGATTCAACTATCTAGCTCTATTCAGCAACAGATAGCTCAGTGAGACCCAGGGAAGGAAGTGGAGAAGGTAGGATATTTCAATAACCATGTTTCCTTTCTGGTTGCATTTCGTTGTTCTGATGCAGGGCTGCAGTACTTCAAGAATGTTATGCTGGTGGCATCACCTCAAGACCGATATGTTCCTTTTCATTCTGCCCGGATTGAAATGTGTAAAACCGCTCTGAAAGACAGGCAGATCGGTAAGTATTGTCCATGAATAGTTTTCTTGTGTTTTTGTTCTGCAAGCCTCATAAGCTTTTACTGCTACTTTTTAAATTGCTGCAAAAATTAGGGGAACACAAGTGCTTAAGTAACAGGATTTAAAATATCTATTACAGGAATATTGAGAGAGCAAAGGACAGTGAAGGGACATCATGATAATGTGTTTGAGTTCACTTGCATCCCAATTTGGTGTCAATCCTATTATAATAGTCCAGCAATCGTTTCTGTCATTTCACTTAGGCTGCTCAATCCCTCATTGTAAATCATTACTTGAATGTCACAGCAGCAGAGCTCATTACCATTGTCAATTTTCTTTCCCCATGGTGTCGAAGATTATTTTAAACAACGTTGGATATCTGTGGTCCAGGCTTGGTTTATCCTCTTCTTTGGTTCAACGTTACAGTTTATTATATTGTGCATTTTGCCCATCGTTTGTTAGTTTCCCAGAAGGTAAGACATGATTACTTTGCTGGAAATTCAGCATGCCAGGCAGCATCAATGAAAAAGAGTAAACAATCGAGGTTTCGGGCTGAGACCCTCCTTCGGGACATGATTGCCATTACCCAGTGGTGGGAAGTGATGGAAATAGAGGAGGAAAAGCCTGCCCACAATTGATTCCTGTGATTATAGATAACAGCCAAGACAAATAAGTTGTAACAACTATGGTTATAACTCTTTTCTTTTTTTTTGTAATTTATTTTTTTATTGAAGTTCATCATCAAACAAACATTTCCATAAGATGTATTTCAGACATTGTACACTTTTACTAGTCATTCACTAACTTGATGCAGGATCCTGTAATCTCATCATATTCTTGCTGAAAACAAAGACGAAGGGTAATTTTATTTTAATTTGTTGCCCCATTTAAGCTCCATGGTAGTGGTTAGTGATTTCACTTTATCCCAAGTAGAAAGATTGATAGGAAGACCCTGTAATTCACAAGGGGACATTCAAAATTAATCTGTGGACAGTGGAACCAAATCCAATTAATTTTTCCTTAAGAAAGCCTTCTAAATTTTCTGAGCGCCAAGGTGGCATAGCACAATGCCTTTACAGCTCGGGGTGTCAGAGTTCAGAGTTCAATTCTGTAGAAAGTTTGTACATCCTTCCCATGAGTGCGTGGGTTTCCTCTAGGTGCTGTGGTTTCCTCCCACAGTCCAAAGATGTGCTGGTTAGTAGGTTAAATTGTCCTGTGTGATAGACCAGTGTTAAATAGGTAGGTTGTTGGGCCAGAATGGCCTGTTCCTCACTGTATCTCTCAATAAAAATAAAATTAAAATACAGTGTGGAGTGATGACATGGTAAGTGCAGCATGCTCAGAAGTTTGAACCTGTGGTTGCAATAAGGCTTTTATTTCATACCATGCCTGTATCTGTTTAGACAATTGATTATGACAATTAGTCAACTGCTACAGTTACCAAGAAGAGATATGGTGCACTTTCATGATCATTTCTCAGCCTGCAATTCCTCTGTTATTAAAGTCTGATACTTTGCAAATCCAGAGTAAATTAAATACATTAAGCTGATTTGATAAAGCCAAAAGATTCCGCAGATGCTGGAAATCCTGAGCAACACACTGATTTGATAGTTTTATCCTCTGGAGGCTGTATAAGAACAACTGATATTGATGAGTGGAGTTATTTTTTTTATGTTTTTGTTTGATAACTCAGGTTGCGTTTATACTGAGATGATTAACAACCTCCTTCGGCCAGTGACAGAGACCAGCGACTGCACCCTGATCCGCTACGACATTTTCCACGCATTGCCAAACACTGCCAATGCGCTCATTGGCCGGGCAGCTCACATTGCCGTTCTTGACTCTGAACTGTTCCTGGAAAAGTTCCTTCTGGTGGCAGGGCTAAACTATTTCAAATAGCACTACTGCTTGACTCACGGCACCCGAGTGTCCTCCTGACAACATTTACAGGTGCTTTCTTGTGGGAAAGCATGGACTGAGTTGGCATTGATTCGTTTCTGCATCATCCATGTAATAACCCATGTGATCAGAATGATTGTGTTGTAAATAGTACCAAAAGAAATTTACACTTCAGATTAAATTTATCTAAAACTGCTTTCCTGCCTTAAATTCACAGAAATTATCACTAGGCTTTCTACGAAAAATGACTTGAGTAGGCAATTTTAATTTATGTTCATATTTATTATTGAAGCATCACATCTATCACCATGTGGAAACAAACATTTGTTAATTGCTTCCCCTTGGAATAAAATGATTTCTTAAACTATACATGTTATCTTGAGTAAAACTAAGATGAGTTCTAATCACCTGCATTGTGCTTGTGTCAGTTTACACACAGATTTCTCTGTAGAACCCTTTCCTGTCACAGCTGCACATTTTAAAGAGAGCTATTTCATGCAGAGTCAGGAGACAGAGGGAATGATGTGTGAATATATTCACAATACAAAATGCTTATTATAGGATTTGAATGTCACCAAGTAGTGAGAAAAGACTAGCCAACATCGCACAACTAATTAATTAATATTATCAGTAGCCAACCATAACTAACAATATGTGGCCAATCTTTGCCACACAGTACTTTGTGACTTGAAATTGGGGAGAAAAACTGTTCACGAGCTCAGCATGTCAGAAATACCAGCCATAAAGAATGGAATCTTAACCTAATGATGGACAGTATACTATGTTTTAGCATGAATCACTCTTGGAATAGGCAAAGCTTTTGTTTTGAACACTGCATGAAGCAGAACTCTGTACTTTTTACTCTTTATTTATGGACCCATGCTCATCATAGATCACTGAATAAAATTGACATTTAACTGACATGATTATCCATCCGCTCCTACCGCTTTCATCCCCTAACCTCCCAAAGGATAAGGAATTTGTTGGGATAAAGAATTTACTGGGATTCTCAGCTTTGAAACCCGCTAATAATAGAGGCTTCAGCAAAGTCATATCATCCATCCCCAATGGGCGAATTGTGTAGGTGGAAATGGAAGGGAGTGAGGGTTGGAGATAATAGGCAATTAAAGGAAAAGGAGAGGGTACCTAATCAAAATTTGACAAATCTGCCAAATGTTTAAATCTTTCTTGTACAAAAACCATCAAAGTAAATTTAAAACATTTCAGTTCCTTTCTTCAAATATAAATTATCTGAATATACAAGTTGTTGAGAAAATTCTGAATTAACTATTGCATTCCTGAATTCTTCACAGCTGTCGCACACCATTAAAGTGAATGGGGAAACACTTCCTTTGTCATTTCTATACTGGTGTAGATATTAATTCAACTTTTCCAGTATACATCAAGTTTGCAGTCCAAAAGGGTAGAACAAGGAAGGCCTGCCATTCAAGGCCATCATGTGTCCATGCAAAAAAAAATAAATGAATGACCACATCTCGTGATCACATGCATTAATGTGGGAATTCCTAGGTTGTTGCATAAGTTACTGTGGGGAATGTGTATAGTCTTCCCCATATAAATGCAGATAGTCCCCTGTAAAATCTGGATTGTCACATTGCTAACTTTGTCGTTTTCAATTGTTTATAAAAGCAGAAGGCCATAAACAGGCTCACGTGTCCAAAATACCCAGTTTACCTATGATGCAAAGTCAAGATCTAACTGCTAAAAACAAAGTAGGTTAACTTGTAAGACAGCAGTTTCAAAAATACTGATCATTTTTAAACTGCAAAAAAAAGGATCTTAAAGTGGAAACAAACTGACTTTGTTAAGTCATATTCAGAGAAGTGATTAAAAAGGAAAGAGCAGGGACATTGGCAAAGATGCTGAGAAGATCGAAGAGCATTATGTAGAAGATATGGAGAAGCAAGGAGGAAAAGGATATCATAGGCACTGAGTATGTGGAGAAGTGTGATTTATCAAGATATATTAACAGTTTTGGATTGTGGCTCAATCCTCGGTCCATGCTGCAAATTAATTTTCTTGCATTAACCTGTTAAATCTAGCAATCCTCACTTCCTTTCAGCCACCGGGTTTCCAAGTCTTAGGAAACTTAAGCACTTAATATTAAAGTGTGTGCACAATCCTGTTAAAATATATGAATTAAGCCCCTTCCACCTCTCCATCTACCAGCTTCTTGGGATTCATTAATTGCTCACCTGTTTCCATGCATGGGTTGAGGGAAACAATTTTTTTTTTTTTTCTGCATTTATCTAAATTCCTTTCCAAAAGAAAGGTAGTTGCTTTTGGGGTAGAGAGTATAAAATCCATTACCTGAGTACACTCCTCTGAAGATCAACTGACTGTTTATCTACTCATTACTAAACATGAGACATGTTGTGCAAATTCAGTTGCAGGTTGGATTTACCAATTAAGTTATTGAACAACTCAGAATCTTGTTTCCAGAAATGCAGCAAGTATGCTCCTGTCTTATGTAACATTTCCAGCCTCTGTTATTCCTAGCATGAAGATCTTTGAAGGGCAAAGATCAAAGGTTTACTCTGAATCTACAATATTACTGGAGAATTGATTTTATTGCTCAGTTTTGATTGAATTATGTTGTGTTTGGGATCTCTTTTAGTAAACTGTCAAAGTGCCATATCCAAATTCAGTGTTATTTGTTATTAAATATATCCATATCATGATAGTGTACTGCCTATATGAACTGTTATTCTTTTCATAATAATTAATATTTAAATTAATATATAATAGTATGGTAATATTAATCCTACAGTATTTGAGATTGTACATGTAAGAACCAGTTTACTGAATGTAAAATCCAGTTTATAACTTGCACATTCAAATGTGGTTTTTTTTAACTGAAATGCCAGGGTAGCAAATGATGTGGACATAATATATACAAAAAAAAGAGTACATTATCTGGATGGTAGTTACTTTGGACCCACCATATTTGTGTAATATAAGTCTGTGATTAACTGAAGCTTGCAATTAACATTGAAATGTGTCATCCGTCTGGGCATTAATCAAATCAGTAAAATACACAAAGTATTTTCCTACTCACAAAGCAGGTTCGGTGCTGTTACATTTTGCCTTTTGTCCAGCTCCCATTCTTTTCCAGCATATTATATTTCAATTCTGCTTTGTCAGAATCAGGTTTATTATCACTGACATGTGTCATGAAATTTGTTGTCGTGCGGCAACAGTGCAATAGATAAAACATGGTTGTTACTTACAATAATATATAAAAAAATAAATGCATAGTGCAAAAAGAGAGTAAAATAGTGAGCTGGTGTTCATGGGCCATTCCAAACTCTGATGGTGGAAGGGAAGAAGTTGTTCCTAAAAAGTTCATTTTGAAAATCAGGAAGAAATACTGGAAATCTGAAGTGTAAACAACTGAATGAGTTGATCAGCATCTGAAGGGGAACTAACACAAAGGTTAACTTTTTACACATTCAGGATTAATCTGCCAGACTGCATAGACCACACATTATAGTATGTCTGAATTCAGTTTAATAAATAATGGTATATTATAAAATCCATTCTACTAGAACTATGACTTCAGAAAGTTTACCAAAGTATTTCTGGTAGATTCCTTGCAAAATTTCTTTCATATTCTAATCAATCTGTTAGAGGTCTGATCAATAGGCTGCTTTGTCTTTGGCACCAATTTAATGTAATTATCTTTCTATTACTTTAGTTTTTGAATTTCTGCTTCTTTGAGATGATATATTGCCATTAACCATTCTTTCTGAGGGAGCTTCCCATTAGATGGTATTCCTACATACTATTCTTCCTGGCTACAACATGATGTTAAGCTTCATTCTCTATTCCCAATACAGTTATCAGCGTAGTGTGCACCATTATTTAAAATGATACTCTGAATATAAGAACCCATTTCCCGAGGTATAAATGCTACCAGTTAGTGGCTTCTTTAACCTAGATATTGTCAACTCATTCATGCACAAGGAGGATTTTTCAACAGTTTTATGTGGATGGCAGAAAATCTTTAGTGTGCCAAAAAGCACATCACTTGCCACAGATACTGATTTTTCTTTTGCATTTTCATTACTTCTACAGCTAGTCCAGTAATGTTCCACCCACCAATCCTTTATCTTCAGGTTGTCGATGGTTCAGGATCTGCTGATTGTAATGCAATTGAATGTCAAGGACAGCCTTAGAGATGCCCATTGCCGAGTGTGTGGTTATTTCAGTTTCAAACCATTATGAGGAGTAGTGGCTGCATTTAACTTTCTTTTCTGCCTGTCAATTTGTATTGATTTTTTTTTGTGTAAGTGTGGCAGTTAAAGACACAATCAGCAGAGCTATTTACTAAATCCAACAGCAAGAAGGAGCTCAGCGAGCTGCCTCACATTTGACATGGCAAGGTCATTGAAGCATTGTTGGCTAATGGACTACATATTTTGTCATCCCAAAATTGTTGTGAGCACTGCTAGATTCACTGAAATTGCAGCATCAACCTCTCCGTAAGGTCTCAGAATTTCTGACTTCTTACATGGACTGGTCACCCTCCTGTCAGAACAGTGCTAAGTTGTGCAGCAGCCCCATTACTTGAAGGTTTAAGAATATATCTGGGATTATACTCATAAATAGAACATAAAGGGAGCTGCAACTTCCCCTGTTTTATACAATGTCACAATCAACAAAGCAATATTATTAACTATAGTGATGGCTAACAATATTTATCTGCATATTCAATAAAATGAAAGACATCATAAAGGGGCTTTTAATGCATTCTTATTTAACACATTAAACCAATTAACGTTAGCATTTATTGCTTTATAATGATGTTTTTAACATTTCATTGGAGCAATTACAAATTATTTCATGCCTCTTTGGGCTTTTGTCAAACTTTGACATTTTGCCACATGTTGAAATTACATCTTGAAATTTCATTAGCCTTGTCTGCTTAGTGACAGGATGTGCACTTTACAAAAACCGGCAATCCTGGTTCAAATTTGAGTAAATTGAATGAGACATGAACTCTCAACCCATTTCAAATTTGGAAACAATAAGTTGAGCTTCTCACGATTTCACATATGATCTACTATAACCCAAATACATTGTGCTGGTTCACAGGTGAATCTGTGATTAAATTATTACCAGAGACCGATTCGTCTAATAGATAACAGCTTTTCATTTTAATCTTCCTAATCAAAGGCTCCACATTACATGGACCTACAGACTGGTTTTGTTATTCTTTTCACTTATATTTTGTTATCTCCTACAGATCACATTACATAGCTAATGACAAATTGTAGCCCACTCCTTCTTATCCAGTTTCTTCCTCCTCTTCTGCCTACTGCAGCTTGTGTGTTTCTTGTCTAAATTGTCCATTGTATCTTCTAATCCCACAATTCACCATTTTGTGCAATTTTCCCTATGTTCAAGTTATGAAATCAGCCATATCAAAAAATTCCAACAGCTCAAAATTGTCAAACTTTACATACTTAAATTTTACTTTCACTTGTAACTTCCAAGTTATAGAAGAAGGCTTCTTATTATCTTCAGCTTTCCTAACCTTATTCTCCTTAAACTTGCCTGGTGCCAATCTTGCCTGTATTCTTAATCCATCACATAAATTAGTCTTACTATCAGTCTAGAAGTTAATTATGCCTGGACTTTCCCTTTCAACTGAAGAGGCTAAGCATCTATTCAAACTACATAAAAGTATTTGAGCACACCACAGGTCAGGAATGAAATCCTCACTCATTGTAGGCTCACCCAAAAAAGGAAGCCATTCATCCTAGTTACCCTCCAACCTATAGTTCCTCAGTAGGAAATTCTTCAGAATGGAGAGCAGGAAAATGAAAACATGAAATTGTAATATTCTGAGCAAGACAGTTTACAAAAAAGAATTAATGATCAACTCACTTGTTTTCAAATCCGGATGCTATTTAACCTTTCCTCCTAATTCTGCTTTAAATTCAGATTTCCACTATTCGCACCTCTTTTTTTGATTCAGGATGTACAGATATTGACTTGGCACTGTAACCTGTCAAAAGTGCTATCACCAGCAAAGCCATTTAAACTTCCCAGAATCCTACCCCTAACATTAAAGGTGCATTGTGTGCAGAGAACCACATTAGCAATCCACAAACAACTAGCATTATGAAATTCTGCCAAAACCATATCCACTCAACTTAATGGTAACTGATCATTTTGGGGCAAGCACCACAACGGAGTGAACTAACAGAATGGATAAAAAGCAAGGTGGGGTGTTCAGTCTCTGAGAATTTCCTTGGAGTTGCGGGCAGAATGGGTGCACGTAATTCATATCATTCAAGTGAGGTAATGCTGGAGCAGCGGGAGTAGCACCAAGGAATTTCCAGTCCTTTATAGCTATTCATGTAAATGGAAGCATAGGTTTATTGTATACACTGATGTCAATGCAAGATGGAAATTATTTATTTTGAGTAAAACTGTACAGAACGGATAATCATCAATACCAATATGATTCTACTATTTTTCTACATTTGCTTTTGCATCATTCGTGGTGGCTTGTGTTCTGTGTACAAATTGAATAAAGTTCTTGGGTTACTTTATTTGCAGCTTGTGTTGTTGTCTTTCAATACAACAGAGTAAGCTAAACTTGGCAATAGTTATTTACCATTTATGTTTCCACTGGCAAGTGTAATCATTAAACAAGAAGAATTGATGAATTCTGATGAAAGATCATTTATCCAAGGCATTAATTATCCATGTTTAGCTCTCCATGGATACAATCTGACCTGCAGAGTATTTCTTGTTTTGAATTCATTATCAACTCTTTTTCCAGCTTTCTCATGCAGATAATTGATACCACTCCAGTTATCTTTAATCAGTCTCCCTGATGGCAGATACCTTCAAAAGAATTTTGTTGATAGATTTTAGCAGATTTTTTTTATTAAATCTGTTCATACATGGGGAGAATCAATATTACAAATGCTCATCCATAGCTAAATAATGCCTCAAATAGCTGAACCTTCTCCCACTTTCCTTCAGGTTCTAATTCAGTTTTCTGCTTCGCGAGATGATGGAGGTGGAAAGGCTGATTTTCTCATACAGAAATAACTTTGTGTAACTTGTTTGTCTGTTGTCTCCTTAACTAGAAATTACTTATAAAACAGATGTGTATATCTTCTCTTGTTATTTCCATAGAAAATTATCATATAGTAAATATCCTTTAACTTGAAATATAAAATATTGCAACCAATTTTCGCATTTCCATGTAACCTAGGAAACCATACAGCCTGTCAGGTCTAAGCTGGCTCTCAGTGAAGTTCTATCAAACTTATTTCCGTTTCCTTTGCTCTTTTAACACACAGACTTTAATTTTACTATTACTCACCTACACTAGGAGCAATTTACAGAAAAATATTAACCTAACAATCAGCGCATTTCTGGAACTGGGAAGAAACTCTGAAACTTGGAGAACATGTGAACTCTATACAGACATCACTGGAGGTCAGAATTGAAGATGGCTGGTTAGAGTGTGAGACATGATAAGCGAATGTCAGGATGACATGTGCAGACTTGGAACTCAATTTTGTGGTAGAAGTGGGCTACTCAATGCATCACAAATTGCAAATGCCAGAAAAAGATTTGCTGATCTAAATTCCAGTGTTGTAAGCTATTGATCTGTGAACGAAGTTCCCCAGAACAGCTGGGGATTCAAATAATTGAATAAAATTACTAGTGAAGATGACAAAGAAACTTCCAGATCTTAATATACACCTAACCATATGTGGTTCACTAATGTTCTTCAGGGAAGGAAAACTACTATTTTCATAGCTTTTTAAAATTGGAACATTGCCTTCGGCTCTAGTTGCTCATTATAGGAAGGATGTGAAAGCTTGGGAGAGGGTCCGGAGAGCTTTACCAAGCTGCTGCCTGGATGAGAGGGCATGTGCTATGTGGTGTTTTCTCTGAAGTGGAGAAGGTTGACCGGAGACCTGTTAAAAGTTTATAAAGTTAGGAGTAGCATAGTGAAAGAGGCGGTGAGTGGAAATACCTCATACTCCAGGGCATGCGCTTGAATTGAAGGCAGAGCTTAGGAGGAATAATGGCGACTAACAGCGGCTCCTTTGCTTGCATCTTCTGAAGCAGCTCTGTTTCTACCTTTAATATCTTTATTTTTCCCTTTCAGGGTTCTTTTGAAGACCCTGACCTGGAGTTACACACAGGCTTTGGTTCTTTGCGAGAATAGGACCCGTTCTCGGGATTCCACGACTGGCCGTTATTCAACATGCCAAGGGTTTGGCCTGAGAGTCTGGGTCGTGTTTGGAAGCCTAAGATCTCAAGGGTTGGTGTCACGGCAGGAGACTCGTGTGTCGTTGGGGAGGCTGGGAAGGCCCAAGGTCTTAGCGATCTTCGGACACGGAGCTCGAAAAAAGCAATGAAACAGACTTTTAACGTCATAAAGCAGCGGGTTGTTTTTATGTCTCCTGCTCGCTGCGAAAATAGGGGTACCTCCCTTTCCGTTGCCAGGGAGAGAGAGAACCTGTGGTTTGTTGAATGCTGGATGAAATGCAAAGCCTTTGGGGTAACTTTGGTCTGTGTCTTTGCTGTTGCTTAGCACACGCTTGGACTCGGTGACGGTACCGATGCATGCTTTTTTTCTGCTGGTGGGGAAGGGGGGAATCATTGCTTGCTGCCGCATACGCGCGTGAGGGGGGAGCTGGGGGGGTACTTTGGGGTTCTCACATTTAACTGTCATTCATTCTTTGGGGCACTTCTCTGTTTTCGTGGATGTTTGCGAGGAAAAGCATTTCAGGATGTATATTGTATATATTTCTCTGATGTTAAATTCGACCTTTGAACCTTTGAAGTTCAAAGAAGATTTGCAGGCAAATAGATTTTTCTCCAACAGAGAGCGATGAGTGCATGGAATATGCTGCCAGGGGTGACAGCGGAGGCAAAAGACATTTAAGAGCTTGTTAGATAGGCATGTGAACATTCAGCGAATGGAGATAAATGGACCTTGTATAGGTAGAAGGGATTAGTTAGACATTTAATGTGTGTCTTTATTAGTTCAGAGCAGCATTCTGGACTGTAGAATCTATTCCTGTGCCATGTTCCAGTCTAGCCTTTGTGTCTACAGACTCACAGCAAGCCTTCTCGGAGGGCCTTCTGGAATGAGCAATAAATTCTAACCTGGACAAAGATACCTCAGAGGATATCAGTCTGAGTTTCATGGCCACTTTGATCAATAAATGTTCTATTTCCAGCTACAACTTTCGTCAAAAATATTGATCAAGATTAAGTAATACAAATGACAATAGACGACAAGTATGCTTCAAGTCTGCAATAGAAACAAAAATTGTGGATTTATACATTGAGTTTATTTAAATGCAGCTTAAATACCCAAAGGAGGATTGAGTAACATCTTTCCAATTAACTTATAATTTACAATGCCCCATTAATCATTTATTATAACACAGAATATTAAATGAAAACTAGCATTTACATAGTACCTTTCAAATGCATGATTTATAGCTTTTGAGGTGCATCCCTTCAATATCTTGTGTGAAATGCAGCAACCGATTTGCACGTTGCAAAGTCTTTAAAGAATGTAAGGTCTTATTGAAGCAGGATGAGGTGTAAACATGGAGGAGGCTACCAGAAAACTTCTTTGCTTCTCACTAAATACTAACTGGGGAAATGAACAGAGCCCTTGACAAATGGTGTCATCAAAAGGGACAATGCTTCTGACTTCAATAGAGTTGTTCAGTAACATGTCATGGTAACAGGGCCCTTTTGTCTATCTCATAATTGCCTACATGAGCTCATCCCATTTGCCTGTATTTGGCCTGCATAATTTTAAACATTTCCAGTCTACGTACCTGCCCAAATATATCTTAACCATTGCTATTCAAAGGTTTCAAAGGTACACTTAATGTCAGAGAAATGTATACAATATGCATCCTGAATATTTTTTTCTTTGCAACCATCAATGAAAACAGAGGAGTGCCCCAAAGAATGAATGTTATATGTTAGAACCCCAAACCCCCCCCATGTGTGAGCAGCAGCATAGCAACGATCCCCCCTCCCATCAGCAAAAAAAGCATCAGTACCCCCCACTGAGCACTGAAGTGTGCAGCAAAGCATCAATAAAGACACAGACTGGCAGTACCCCAAAGACTACTCGTTCACCCGGTATTCAACATACCACAGGCTCTCTCTCCCTAATAAGGGAAAAAGAGGTGTCCCCATTTCACAGCAAGAGAGGAGACATAACAAACAACTCTCTGATTTATGATGTTAAAAGTCTGTTGTGTCCGAGCTCTGTGCCCAAAGAACTCGGGTCTCTGGGCACACAGCCAGAGATTTTCTGTCTCCCACGACACACCGATTTCCTGCAGAGGCACCGACCTTAATTCTGCCCACCTCCGGAGCCACGAAATCCTGAAACTCCAAAGGCGAGCTCATCTTGTAGTCCGCGTACTTGCCATATCAAATAATGGCCAGTAGTGAGACCCCGAGAGCAGGTCCCATTCCCGCAAAGAACCGAAGTCAGCATGTAACTCCAGGTCAGGGTCCTCAAAAGAACCCCAAAAGGGAAAAATAGAGATATTAAAGATAGAAATAGAGCTGTTTCCAAAAATGCAAGCAAAGGAGCTGCCATTAAGTACTGTTGTCTCCTAAGCTCCACCTAAGGGACTTAGCTGCCTTTATTGTAGCTGCATTTACCACTTATTCTGGCAGTCATTCCACATCCCAGCATGCTCACCTGTGTGGAAAATATTGCCCCTAAGTCCTCTTTGTCTCACCCCCACACACCTTAAATTAATGCCCTCTACCTTTAGACTGCCCTCCAGTTTTTTGACTTCCTTATCCTGAGAAAGAGACTGACCATTCAGCTCATCTATGCCCCTTGTGGTTTTATATACCTCTATAAGGACGCCCCTCAGCCTCCAACACTCCAGGGAATAAAGCCTCACTCTATCCAATTTATCCTTAAAACTTAACCTTTCAGTCCTGGTAACACCAATGTCATGTAGGCAGTTTGGATTAGTTTAGTAAGGCATTTACTTACTAGTTTAATATGTTTGGTCCATCATTATGTTTCATATTCTTTAACATTGTTGTAAATCTTTTCTGTACCCTTTACAGCTTAATGACATCCTTCTGATAACTAGGAATCAGAACTGCACACAAGAATTCATGTGTGGTCTGAGCAAATTCTTTTATGATTGTCATAACATCCCAAGTCTTGTACTGTCCATTTGATTGTTGAATCTCTGGAATAGGATTGCCACCCACAACTTTTCGACCAGTATTCTATTCCTTAGACCAGGGGTGTCAAACTCATTTTAGGTCACGGGCCGGATTGAGCAAAATGCAGCTTCATGCGGGCCGGATCAGTCGGACGCATGCGAACGCAGCTTTCGTTGCCTCCGTTTTATCTGCCTGCTCTCATGTGTTTCAGTCTCTGCTATAACTACAAAGTGTTTCACTTTACAAATTCCGTTTCTTATGAAGAAGACTGCCGAATAAACACTAAAAACCCTGAAAACCTGGTACCTGAATAAACTCAGCATTAGCCATATCATACGCCATAGGCGCTTCGATTACTGGGGCCAGCTTTAATAGTAATTCGATATTATCTCGCGGGCCAAAGATAATTCCACCACGGGCCGGATTTGGCCCGCGGGCCTTGAGTTTGACATATATGCCTTAGACAGTCTAATAGCATTGTCAAAGGACAAAATCTCAAAGTACTAAACAAAACAATTGGCTTTTTAAAACTCTGAACCTGCAGAAGGTCAGTTTTGCAATGTTGATTGAGGACAGTAACTATGCCCTGATCTCAAGGAAATCCCTAAATTTCTTCATGTGGAATCTTGAATGATGCACAAAAACTCATACTTACAAGGTAAGATATAATAAAGAATGGTCATAATCTTTATTATAGCAACCAGAGGAACAGAATTGAGAAGACAGAGTACTATCACACTTTTCTTGCCTGTCATTCAACACCTTCAAGTTATTAATCCTGATGAAGGGTCTCTGACTGAAATGTTGACTTTTTACTCTTTTCCAAAGATGCTTCCTGGCCTGCTGAGTTCCTTCAGCATTTTGTGTGCATTACTTAGATTTCTAGCATCTGCAGATTTCCTCGTTTGATATTCAAGTTATTGTTCAATCAGCACTACTAGGAGTTAGTTATCCCTTGATAAAGAAACGAAAACGTAAAGCAAGAGATATGTAGGGGGAAATTAGAGGGAGTAATTTGTCCTTGGTGATGGGCTAAATAGGTGCTATTCCACTTGGGAAATCAGCTTTTTATAAAGCCTGTGCCTTGGTGGGTTCCAGTGCAGTGCTGTTGAACGCAACAATGTCAAACGGAGAGTGATGATGAAAATATCCGACAAATTACAAACCTAATCTTTGCCAATCAGAGAGGGACACCAAGCACTGTTTCTTAGTGGGAAATCGGGGGGGGGGGGGTGTAAGAATTACAGCTATGTGCTACTTTTATGTTACTTGATAATGAAGTACATAGAAACAAGAAAAAAAACAAAAATAACTTTGTGGGATAGGATTCATGCCTGCAATCTGGCAGATGGTGGAGTATTACAAATTTTTTCTTCATTGACCATTTCATCTAATCTTTTAAGATTTTACATCATTTATTTTGTCATTTGACTTAAAAACTCATTGCATCTGCTCAAAAAATGTGGGATTAATCTTAATTCCAAATAAGTAGCTTTGCATAATCATAGGCATCCGTTAGTCTCGTGAGACCATGGATTTGCACCTTGGAAAGTATCCAGGGTGCAGGCCTGGGCAGGGTTGTATGGGAGACTGGCAGTTGCCCAAGCTGCAAGCCTTCCCCTCTCCCGATATTGTCCAAGGGAAGGGCACTAGGACCCAAGCAGCTTGGCATCGGTGTCGTTGCAGAGCAATGTGTTGTTAAGTGCCTTACTCAAGGACACAAACACGTTACCTCAGCTGAGGCTCAAACCAGTGACCTTCAGATTACTAGTCCGATGCCTTAACCACTAGGCCATGTGCCAACACAATCAGCTACACAGTAATCTAGCTTCAAATGTACAGGCCTCCCTGGCACTTTGTAGACCTCTAAGGGTGTGTAAATGTTGCCATATATTGAGGGTGACCTTTACTTTTTGGTTAACAAACAAAACTAAAATATTAAAATTTAAAATTTTTAATTTATTATTAAAAATATTAAATTTTTGATTGAATACTATCAGCATCCAATAGTCAGGAAATCAAGTTTAGGATTATGTTGACGGGATAAAAGCAGCCTGCTTTTATGCACTGTTTGATGTAAGGTTTCATTACTTGAGCATGTTGTGACTGTGATCAAAGTCACAGAGGGACACTGAACCTGGTGATGTAAATGTCTTTATTCATCAAAACAAGCAGGCATCATTCTGGGACATCCTAGGAAGAGGCTCACAAACCTAAATGTACATCATATTTTTATACCCTTAAGATCAAAGGTAACAGGAGGTGATTCAATATGATTTCAATAGTTACATTGACGTCACTCACATCAGTATTTTAGGTTGATAATGCTTCCTTTGAATTACATATCTACAGTAGGAGTCATTTCAGAATATTGAAACACTTTTGTCACAAAGTAATTCACACAAATAGTTTAAAAGCTTCTGAAGAGAGAGACAGCCAGACACCCAAAGTTAATGCTGTCAATGCTGTCCCTGAGTACTACTGATTGCCTATATCTGTTACCATGTTTGATGTGCTAAGTCATAGTCATATAAAAGTACAGCACAGAAACAGGCCCTTCACCCATCTAGTCCATGCTGAACCATTTAAACTCTAATTGACTGGCACCGGAACTATACCCCTCCATATCACTGCCATCCATGTACCTATTCAAACTTCTCTTAAACATTGAAATCACTTGCATCACGTGCTGGCAGCTCATTCCACACTCTCATGACCCTCTGAGTGAAGATGTTTTCCCTCATGTTCCCCTTAAACTTTTCACCTTTCATTCTTAACCCATGACCTCAAGTTGCTGTCCCACGCAACTTCAATGGCAGAAGCCTGTTTGCATTTCCTTTATCTATACTGCTCATAATTTTGTATACTTCTATCAAATCTCCTCTCAATCTGCTACACTCCAAGGAATAAAGTCCTAACCTATTCGATCTTTCCATATAACTCAGGTCCTCCAGATTTTGTCATCCTTGCGACAAAATCAGTCTGGTTTGCCAGCTTGAACTCAAGTCATAATGGTGCAAATAGCTTAGGCCATGTTGCCTGGTTTAGAGTCAGAGAGAACTACAGTGCAGATATGGGCCTTTCATCTCATCTGGTCGATGCCAAACCATTTAAACTGCCTAGTCCAGGGGTGTCAAACTCATTTTAGGTCACGGGCCGGATTGAGCAAAATGCAACTTCATGCAGGCCAGATCAGTCGGACGCGTGTGAACGCAGCTTTCGTTGCCTCCATTTTTTCAGCCTGCTCTCATGTGTCTCAGTCTCTGCTATAACTACAAAGTGTTTCACTTTACAAATTCCGTTTCTTATGAAGAAGACTGCCGAGCAAGACTGCCGAATAAACACTAAAAACCCTGAAAACCTGGTACCTGAATAAACTCAGCATTAGCCATATCATACGCCATAGGCGCTTCGATTACTGGGGCCAGCTTTAATAGTAATTAGATATTATCTCGCGGGCCAAAGATAATTCCACCGCGGGCCGGATTTGGCCCGCGGGCCTTGAGTTTGACATATATGGCCTAGTCCCATTGACCTGCACGTGGATCGTACCCCTCCCGTTCATGTACCCATCCAAACTTCTCTTAAATATTGACATTGAAATCACATTCACCACTAGTGCTGGCATCTCGTTTCACATTCTCATCACCCACATCAAAAGAAGTTTAAGGCAGGATAATTAACACAACCCCTTTGTTTTAACATTTGGCTGATACAAACACAAACATCTCATGGCCTTCATTTTGCAAACCATATCTCAGTCTGTGGACCAAACTGTTTATTTGGAAAGGTGTGCTTTTAACTTCAATTTACTGCTTGCAAATTACAATCCACATCAAGAACTGAAGACTAGCTCTTGTTTGAATTAATATCTGCTATATTCACATAACTCCAGAACACTCCATAACAGGCATTTAGTACTATTATGCAGTTGAAGCATAATTTGTCTTCAGCTCATTTTACCTGTTTATTCATCTTGTCAGATCCATTAATATTTTAAAGTTGTTAAGGTGAAGTGGGCTGACTTTGTATGAGTGTAAGGGAAAAGTGGGTTAAGGTTGCTAGTGGTCAAAGCAGGGTTAGCAAAGGAGTAGGTGAAGTCTATTCTTCCAAGGTAATCAGAATGAATCATTAATGCCCAATCTATCTCTGCAGAAGCTGCCTGAACTGTTGAGTTTCTGGGGTGTTTTTGTTTTGTTGCTTTAATTAGTGACTTCCTGCATTAAACCAGAAAACAGCTCTCATTATTCTTATATATCTACATACGAACTAAGCATGTACTGTATGAACCCCAACGCCTCTATCAGAGTTGATGAAATGCCACCTTACCCTTCCACCATTTTAACCAGTGCAATCTAAGCAAGTTAGCCAGGTCATATTCTATTTACCTTTCCCCATCTGACTTTTAACAGTCCATTGAAAGAGACAAAGAAAAGGTGACAGATATACACTATGATAATAAATATCATGTTTCCTATTGAAACTCAAGAATACTTCATATCCTATCAGGTTAGATGAAATGAACAATGGTAACAACAAAAAAATAGATGCACTTACAGAGCATTGGTAGCATAGAAAAATGCCACTGCAGGAACATACAACAGACCCTACAACCCACAATGTCTGTACTGACCATGATGCCAATTTACACTGCACATCTGCTTGCATACGGTTGATATCCTTCCTTTCCTTACCTGTTCATATGTTGTCTTAGACTGGATTACTTTTATAATAATCTTATTGTTAATGATATCATATTTTTCTTAGATTCAGATTTCTTCAATTTAAATCCCTTGCAATGATGAGATTTGAATTCTGCACTACTGACAATTACACCAGTCACTTAAGCACTATGCTATCATATTTCAAACCAGTGCTTGAAATAAAGGAATGAATACCAAACAAGGAAAACAACTGATTTTCAGCAAATCTGCAGTGACAGTATTTTTTTAATGTTAACTGAATTATACATTTCAGGCATTCGCAGTTTAAATGTGCAATTACCATTAGTGGATTGTGTCTGCATGTGACCTTATTTGATGTTTGTAAAACTGAGCTGCTCAAGGAAAGCAATTCTCATTTTCTTTTTTTCTACTTAATTTTGCTGTTAGCGATATAGATTTGAGACAAAGTTAAAATTGGCATATTCTTTACTAGCTGAAAATAGAGTCATCTCCACAGCTGTTGGGCATCCCAGACTAATGGGGACAATTAACACAATTGCAACCTTCAGCAAAACCAGGCTTATTATCTATTTTATAAATAGATTCCACAAAAAGTATTTACTCTGGTTCTATATGCCAATTTCTAGATCAGTCATTGATTATACAAAACATTAAATCAATAATTTTAAGCCCTAATTCAAAGAAAGGCAGAATTCAGACTCTATTTTAGTGTACAATTAAAATCCTTCTGTCTTTATTGTTAGATTTTTTGTTAAAAAGGCATGCCTCAAATTCTTAGACCAAGATAGGCAGAAGGGGCACAAGATAGATAAGTTACGGGTCACTTGTGACATTCCTGTTCTCCTGCTATTAACTTGTGCTTTCCAGCAGGCAGGTAAACATCGGCTAGAAAGTGGCAAGAACCTATTTTAATTTTTTTACTTTTTTAGTTTCTAATAACATAATCAAATGGAGCATTGGCTAAAATTTTAGGCTCTGTTAATTGAAGAATATATCGGCTATGGAGGATGCAGTACTGATCCACAAGAATGCCTCTCAGGTATGAAGTAACACAAAGACATGCTTGGAAATGTCCTCTTTGTTTTAAAGCAAAGACATTGGGCTGCTTTGTTAGAGATACTTACACTTCAGAAATAATAGGCAGAGATGATGATTGCAAAAGAGTCAATAGTAAAGGGGCTGCAATATAGACTGAATTTAACCTATTTTAACTTAAATTTAATTGTTTTCTGTGTTCTAGCAAGGCCATTGATGCATTTTAAAGTGAGGATAAAGTCTTAATATTACATGAGAGGCCTTTGAACCTCCTGAGTCTCAGTCAGTCATTCCTCTACTTATTTCCCTGTCACTCATTCTCTCTCACAAGGCAACTATCACCCCTTTGATTCTCCCAGCAACAATCTACACTGGGGAAGATCTAGAATAGACAATTAACCTAACAAACAGCATGACTTTGTGTTGTGGAGGGGGATTTGGAAAACAAGGAAAATCCCATGCCACAATAGGGAAAATGTGCTAAATCCACACGGACAGTATCAGCATCAACCTCTCAACCTGCTGCTTTTTATTTAAAGTAGGAATTAGAATTCTAGGACATAGTCTGGCAGGTATCATGGTCAGTGTGAAAGCAAAGGTTTAGCTCCCATTGTAAAGCAGTTGTTTATATAGGCATGTAGAACAGAAGTAAGTTTTTTTCAGATCATCTGCTCCATACTGATGTAATCTGTGGATACAACTCCATTTATCTAAACTGGTCTTACACATGTCTGTCATTTTGTAATGAGAACCCACAGGAGAATCTTTAAGAAATTTCTAATCATAGTCCTCTTCCATTCAAGGACTATTCTATTCCAAAGCCTGGCTGCATTCTCCTACCCTGCACTAAATCTCACAGACCTTGTCAGTTCTTCTTCTTGAACTACACTGCTCTCGAACCTGTTCTGATGAAGTATCTCAGCCCATAATGTCAAGTCTTTATTCCTTTCTATAGGTGCCTCCTCACCTGCAGAGT
Source organism: Hemitrygon akajei (assembly GCF_048418815.1). Lineage (NCBI taxonomy): Eukaryota > Metazoa > Chordata > Chondrichthyes > Myliobatiformes > Dasyatidae > Hemitrygon > Hemitrygon akajei. The sequence continues at coordinate 97,310,831 of NC_133124.1, forward strand.
TCTTTCAGCATTTTGTGTATGTTGCTCAGGATTTCCAGCATCTGCAGAACCTTGTGTCTTTAATCTGCAGAACCTCTGCACTCACCTTTATGCACATCAGTGGCTGAGTTAGACACTAAAATACTTTCCTTCCCCAGTCAAAATTCCTATGACATAAGTTTTATTTTTAAATCATTATAAGAGCTTTAACCTAGATCCTATGGTAGTATTTCCCCATTAACTACGCAAGACAGGCTTGTACAGAATGGAACTTAAGACTTCATATTAGGAGCCTGGGTCTACTATCTTTCCCCACTGTATGTGAAAACCATCCAGAAAAGCCTTTTTCCTCTTTCCTTCTCAATTATATAGATTCTTTATTTAACCATTTTAAACACTTCATTTTGCATTTTGAATTTGAATGATGTTTGCCTAATTCAATTACTTTTCTCTTCTTGAAATCACATTCTTTTCTCTTTTTCTGTTGTTTGCTAATGCTGATAGTAAAGTCTCCCTATGCCACTTTTACATGTAGTAAAAGTCAAAGTCAAATAGGTCATTCACTACAAATATTTTTAGAAGAGTCTCACTCTTCCTTCACTGCTTTTTACCAGCTATCCCTGCTCTACTCCCTCAGTCCTGATGCAGGATTTTAACTCAAATTGTCAGTTCTCTCCTTGCCTCCACAGATGCTGCCTGACCTGCTGACTTGCTCCAACTGATTGTTTCTCCGTTTTATCACTGTCAGTCTAACGTCATTAATACAATTTCCAAGCCCTTATATATTGTAATTACAACCTTCGTTTTCCCATTCTTTTTTTACCAAGTGTCCTGAAATGATTAACTTATGTACTCAACACCTTCCCTTTGAATTCCCACAAGCTAGCTCTTATTCATTTCTTAACTTATTGAACCTACTGCTCTGCTATTTTTGTAAATTTTCATTTGTGCTGTGACAATTGTGATAAAATGACTTGATTTCAAATAGATAACTTTCCATTCCTTTGTTCTTGAAATCCTTAATCATCCAAATTTGTTTATATATTTTATCCACTATTCATTTTCATACAGCTTCACTACCTTCCTTTGAAGTAGTTTAGTCTTCCTTCAGACACCATATTTCAGGAGGGAACAAAAATAAAATTTACGTTTTTGTAGGGCTTGAGTTATATTTTCATTTTCAGACTTTGTCTATTTCAATAGGTTTCAAAGGTACATTTAATGTCAGAGAAATGCATACAATATCCATCCTGAAATTCTTTTTCTTCGCAAACATCCATGAAAACAGAGGAGTGTCCCAAAGAACGAGTGACAGTTAGAACCACAAAGCCCGCCCCCCCCCAGCTCCCCCACCCAGACACAAACAGCAGCAAGGCAATGACCCCCCTCCCCCACCAGCAATAAAGCATCGGCACCCTCCACTGAGCACTCAAGCGTGCAGCAAAGCATCAATTAAGACGCAGACTTGCAGTACCCCAAAGACTACTCATTCACCCGGTATTCAACATACCACAGGCTCTCTCTCTCCCTAATAAGGGAGAAAAGGGTGTCTCCATTTCACAGCGAAAGGAGAGACATAACAAAACAACTGATTGATTTATGGTGTTAAAAGTCTGTTGCATCACTTTTCCTGGGCTCTGTGCCTCTGGGCATACAGTCAACAGCAAGCCCACTGCTTCCAGTCTTCCTTGTTCTCCCACAATGCATTAGTTGGCGGCACCAGCCTTGAATCAGCCTGCCTCCAGAGCCATGAAAATCCGACACCCCGAAGGCATGCTAGCCTTCCAGGCTTCGTCCTTGGGATATGAAAAGCCGCCGGTCGCGAGGCCCTGAGAACGGGTCCCATTCCCGCAAAGAACCAAAGTCAGATTGTAACTCCAGGTCAGGGTCTTCAAAAGAACCTTGAAAGGGAAAATGTGAGATAGAAATAAAGCTGCTTCTGAAGATGCAAGCAAAGGAGTCGCCGTTTAACACCATCATCACTAAGCTCCACCCTCTTCTGACACCTTTGTCCTCTTTCTCAATCTCTGTGATTCCCTTGTCCGTTCATTCTTCACCACTAATCTCCATCCTGGTACATATCCCTGCAAGTGACAGAAAAGCTACACCTGCCCGTTCACCTCCATTCAGGACCGTAAATAATCCCTCCAGATGAAGCAAAACTTCTTCTACAAATCTGTTGGGAGTCATCTACAGTCTCCAGTCCCACCGCCTCCACACTGCTGAGGCCCAATATAAATTGGAGAACTGTTTTGTCAAGCACCTCCACTTCATCCACAAAAAGCAGAATTTCCCAGTGTCCATCCAGCCATTTTAATTCCTATCCCCATTTCCATTCTGACATGCCAGTCTATGGCCTCCTCTTCTGCCACAATGAGGCCATTCTCAGGTTGAGGGGGCAGCACTGTCCAGGTAACCTCCAACCTGAAGGCATGAAAATCAATTTCGCTTTCTGGTAAATTTTCCCCCTCCACCTTCCCTCTTCTTCTATTCCCCTTTATTCCCTCTTACCTCTTCTCATCATCTGCCTATCACATTTCTATAAATGCTGTCTGACCTGCTGAGTTCCTCCAGCATTTTGTATGTGTTGCCCTCAATTTCCAGCATCTGCAAAATATCTTGTGTTTAATCTTTAAATCCATTCCTGTTGATTCGAAGTCCACACTTGCAATTAATTACTGCATGCACTTTTGACAAGCCAGCAGTCCTGCTAAATATCAGAGTCTGAGATGTCTTTTTTTCTCTCTGAAATCCTAGCAGAGAAAAAAAAGTGTTTGGGTACCTCTCTCACACTATTAACAAAAATAAAATTGGGATTCCCAACACATCTGTTCAAACTGCTTGGAAATAGGCTGGGACGAAGAGGTCAAGGGTTAACATGACCTTTACCTCGAAAGAGAGAGTAGTCCATACATGAGGATGAGGCTAAATGCCCTCCTGCATAATTTCACACCCTCAGATAACCTAAGCCTATGAATAGTTTGCTCATTGGGGAGTTTCAGGTGGAATGCAACTCAGACCACTATGCACAAGTGGCCAATAGGCTGATGAGAAAACCTATTTTTTGGTCAAATGTCCCTAACCATTCCTGCAGGACTACTCACACCACGAGGAGAAAGGGTACTGCCAATGGAATCATTGCTGGGAAACATATTGAGCGTGTCAGAAAGAAAGTGATATAAGGAGCAATCCTTGGTCATTTAAGCACATTCTTTAGCCCTTGGAAGGCATCGGAACAGCCTGTGTTTGGTTGTGAGTTGTGAAGCTGCAGACTATCCTTTTAGCAGAGAAAAGAAATCAAAAATAGCAAAATTGCTAGTTGTACTCCAAGGTGCCATTTTATACCAGTAAGGATGGAGATCAGTGTTGCACAACTAGTAACAGCCCTAGGTGTACATCTGGACAAAGATCGGGAAGTCGAACACAAACAGTTACACAGAAGTGGTCTGTTCTACTTCTTGAAGGGCTGATTTCACCTGAAAATAGCCACCAATGAAATCTGTTCCAGACTAAACCTAATATTAAGTGCTTAGTGGTGAGAAAACTGAAGTTAATCATTTAATTTCCTGCTTGAAATCCTAATGAAACTCATGCATGATAAAGGAAAGTGATGTTTCTTGCTCTAGGTGAACTCCCCAGGAGCAGCTATTTGTGACACAAAAATTTTTCGGCTGCTTCTTGTGATGTCACAGTTGCTTTTCATAGCAACACCAGCCGAACAGTTTGAATTTTTCACAATGCACTGAAGTGTGTCTAGTGCATCAAACAAAGCCATTGGAGAATGAGAAGCTCTGTAAGTTTGGTTAGGCAGTGTGGCTTATGCATAGGAAGAAGGGTGAGGGTTTGTTGCTGAAAAGGTAGCATTACAATTAAGTTCCTGGAGAAGTGAGAAGGATGATTGAAAGCCATGGATATCCTGGTCACTTCAATGCAATGCTGAGAAACAATAAAGTTCCCGAATAAATTGTAATGAAAGTGACACATTTCTTGAATACAAAATTGACAATATTTTGCCCAGAAGAAATTTGTTTCTCATTACACACAGTGAGAGAAGTTCCCTGGCGAGGTTTAGAAGATATAAAGCTCCTTTACATGTCTGAATTCTCTCATTACACTCTTCCATTTGACACCTCTGAATAACAGAATAATTAACAAGTTCATTATAATTAATTTCTTACAATAGTTTTTTTTGTCAGCTGCGATTGCTCAACACCTAATTTAAGATATCATTAGCCAACAGAGCTGAGAGTTGCCCCCTGTGACCTGTAGACTTCCTTGAGGGACAGAAATGGGCTTGTGATTTAATAATCTTGTAATAACTGCCATTGCATTTAATGCAATTTATGGAAATTGTTTTTCTCTTATCACTTGGAGGTACTGCAATGTTCTAACACACAATTTCACTTTGTCTTAAATTAATTCAAATGGAAATCCATGCAAGATGCTCTTCTCATTTAATTAGGTCATATAGCTGGCTACAGCAAGACATAATAGATCCAACTAGAGATGTGAAATGTATCTACTCACTTCCCAATTATTAGCTGCATTATAATTCTTAGTGAGTAGTGCTGAATAAAATATGCGTTGTTTTTGAAAAAAACGTAAAGTCCACCTAAGTCTGCTGTGTTCAACAGGTGACTCAGTGACATCTGTTCTAAGTGACACAAATCAGGAAAAATTCCAGTGTTCATTCCTTCCTTATGGATCTAGAATAGTGATAACACAAAATGCTTTGAGATGAAAAGCAAAATAAATCTGTTGAGGCTTCGCTGTCTTGTCTTATGCTGTTCATCATCTAGTGATTTCTTCTGTAAATCAAATAAAAAACAACTGGAGTATGAAGTCTATTAGATAAATCGGAAGTGGTGGGCGGTGGGGTGTTGGTTGTTGAGGGAAAGGGGTGGAACTAGAAATAAATAGAGCCACAAAAGTCCTTTTTGCTCACTCCTTGTAAAATGTCAAAAATGTTGTCACAATTCATTCATTGTTATCTACTTCAGGCTGTATTTTTCTCCTAATGGAAGAAAGGAAGGCATTTTTATGGCAGATTTTATGATCCCAGACACCTCCAAAGAGAAAGCTCCCAACCAGCTGTCTTCAAAATGTTATCATTTTAACAGCGTAATGAAATCCTTCAATAGGACTGTGAAAATGTTCAAAGGTGTTTTGCTGATCTTTTTTGAGGGGGTCAGTGGTGCCCAGTTAACAGTGAACTTAGTACAAACAGTAAATGAATTAGCAAAGGAATAAATGTATAATTTACCATGTGCATTGCAGAGCTTTTATGATCCAAGTTACCAGTGAAATATCGTCCAAATCTTTAAGTTATCAGATCTTACCCAGATAGTCCAGAGTTTCTTTGAAATCCACTTAAGATGCAGACAGGACTTCAGTTTACAATCCCAACTGGAACAGCATATCTTGGGAAATGCTGTACCAGACTAGAGCATGAGCAGAGCTACCTGGAATTGGGCATGAATTTCTGAATTTGAACCCAGAATGAAGGCTGAGAACAAAACTATACATCATGTCCTATTTGAACAGGGTGCATACTGCAGTTGTCTGACATCTGGATATCCCAGTATATGATTTGTAAGTGACTAGTAAGAAGGCATACAAGTAATTAGGAAAGCTAACCAACGTGCCATTATGCATAGTGAGAGGAATTAAATACAGAGCAAGATATTTACACTTCAGACAGAGTACTCCAGATGTTGTCTCACCTGCATGTTCTACTGATCTTCTTAGTCAGAATGTAACTGCACCAAAAGCATTTCAGTGAAGGTTTACTGAACTTGGAGGTGCTTCAGGATGGATACTTTATGAGAAATTGCAATGGCTAGTTTTGAATCCACTGGAGTTTAAAAGAGTCAGGCAACTTGATTGAATCATAAGGTGGATTGACAGCTCAGATTCAGATGATTTTATTATCACAAACATCAGGGTGCAATGAAATTCCTTGCTGGGGTGAAGAACAGAGTAACTAGTATTCATGGCTATAGCAACTACAGCAATCTGCACCAAACAGAGTGCTGCAATGAAGGAAAGCAGCGCAATCTGAAGTAGGGCAAAGATGACAATAATGGACTAACTGAGAGGTAGAATTAAGAGTCCAAGAATGTAGCAGCACCATTGGGAAGGGTGTGAAAAAAGGTGATTAGTCCAGGGGTCTGATGGCAGAGAGGAAGAAGTCATTTTTGAGTCAGGTTTCTATGCTTTCCAAAAATTGCATCTTCTTCCAGAAGGTAGAAGAGAGAAAAGGGAATGTCCAGGGTGGCAGGCATCTTTGATGGTAGTAAATATCCTGAGACAACACGCCACGAAAATGGACTGGATGGAAATGAAGAGTGCCTGATGAGCTGAGCGGTGTACATCACTCTCTACAGAATCTGACAAGTCAGAGCCAAGTAGTTGCTACTTTAGGTTGCATTGCAGCCAATCAGAATACTTCCTATAGCACTTCTTTACAAGTAGTTCATAAGCCTTTGACCTCAGGAAGTAATGGTGTCTGTGGGGTGATTACCTTGGTAAAGAGGTCAAGAAAGTTGAACTTCAAGTTCCTGTGGTTGAGCATTTCCAATAGCCTGTCTTATACCAACCACATAGGCAACATCACCAGTGCCTTTGTTTCCCTCAGGAGGCTAATGAAATTTGGCATGTTCTTATTGACCCACCTCAATCTTTATAGATGCACCATAGAATGCATCCTACTTAAATGCACCAATAGCTTGATATCGCAACTGGTCTGCCCATTGCTATGAGAAGCAGCAGAAAATTGTGAACACCTTAGAAACAGGATCAGGACTATTTTACAGATGCTGCCTGACCTGCTGAGTTCCTCCAGCAATTTGTGTGTGTAGCTCTGGATTTCCAGCATCTGCATAATCTAATGTGTTTAGGATCGGAAGTAGGCCATTTAGCTTATTAAGCCTGCTCCGCCAATCAATAAGGTCATGGCTAATCTGGCTGTGACTCAATTTCACCAACCTGCATTTTCTCCATAATTATTAATGTCCCCTCATGTGCAAAAAATCTATTCAACCGTGTTTTTAATATATCTAATAAGGTTGCCAGCACTGCTTCCCTGGACAGAGAGTTCTGCAAATTCACTACTCTCTGGGAAAAGTAGATTCTCCTCATCTCATTGGTACACAGCTTAGCACATCATAGAAATCAACTTCCCCTCCATAGACTACGTCGACACTTCTTCCTGCTTTAGAAGAGCAGTCAACATAATCAAAGACCTATCTACTCTATTCTATCTTCTCCACCTTCCTATTGTGCATAAGATAAAAAGCCTGAAATTATGTACCATCAGGTTCAAGGACAGGTTTATGAATCAGAATCAGAATTATTATCACCGACTTATAGGACATGAAATTTGCTCTTTTGCAGTAACACTAGAGTGCAAAGACATTAAACTACTATAAATGGCAAGTAATAAATAGTGAAAAAAATAATGGACTTTCTAAGGATTGTTTGGAAATCTAATGCCAGAGGGGAAGAACCCATTCCTAAATCCTTGAGTGCGGGTCTTCAGGTCAATGGAAGTAATGAGAAGAGGCATGAACTGGATATTGAGGGTCCTTGGTAATGGATGCTGAATTCTTAAGGCACCACCTCCTGAAGATCTCCTCTATGATGGGAATAGTTGTGCCTGTGATGTAGCTGGCTAAGTCTACAAGTATCTGCAGCTTCTTCTGATCCTCTACATTGGAGTCTCCATACCAATCCTTGATGCAATCAGAATGCTTTCCATCATACATCTGGAGAAATTTGTCTTTGGTGACATAGTGAAAATCCTCAGACTACTAACAAATTAGAGCTGCTGGCATACATTCTTCATGAATGCATTAATGAATTGGGCCCAGAATATATCCCCTGAGATGTTCACTGCCCGGAATTTTAAGCTATTCACCTTTTCCACTGCTAACCCCATACCAATAAAGGATTGGTATGTATTCTAGTGACTTCCCATCTCCTCAAGTTACTCATCTCTCATTTTATATATTTCCCCCCCTATCCTTATACCATTGTAATTGTTTTTATTTCAGACAGTATTTTCATTCCCAAATTTTCTACCCTCAACCCAAATCTAATAACGTGAACATGGGGGGAGGCTCCTTTGCTGTTTAAACTGATTCAACAGCTTGAGCTTTTGAGCCAATATCGTTCTTCACTTTCGGATTGTTCTCAACCTTCATGAATCAATCACCCAGAGACTATTTCTTCCCTATTCTTCAGAAATGTTACACACTATGAATTATCCAATTTGCATGGTGGATAGTTCATGGTATGATCTCCATAATTGCTATCAAACCATATGTCATTAAAGTATGTATATGTTAAGAATGCTGTCTGCATTCAGATAACTAACCTACAGGTTTGACTTTATCTGACAATATTTTAGTGCACTCCTATGCTTGTATACTTTGTCCTTTCCTGATAATCTTTAATAATCAGAATCTCTGTCATAGGCTTTCACCATTTTCTTGTATCTCCCTAATTAACTCTTCATCTGAAACTCCATCTTCCACTTCCAACTAAGCTTTTCTCCCTTCTGAATCTACTTTCAATGTACCAATCCTCTATCAAAATAGACAAGCAGTCACTGAAATATTCCTCAACTGCCAATAGACCTTCCTCTTGGCTAAGCTTTTGATGCCTGCTATTATTTTCTGCTGTGGATTAATATCAAATTTTTGTTTGATAACACTCATGTGAAATGACTTTAGAATGTTCCTGTTATGTTGCTATTGCTAAATAAATGGATATGTTGATAATGAATGCATCTCTCATCATCAACACAAGCCACACATATTTATTCTGCAAAGCTGAGACTCCAGTTCAAATCCTTCAGAACACCATTTATCACAGCCTGCTATTGTTAAACCTTTAACTTCATTTCCTACCTTTAATTTCTACTCAATGATTGAATAGAGCCCTAAGAACCTTTCTTACCTCTATTTGTCCAAACACTCATTGAATCATTTCTCCTTCAGCTCCATCACTTTCTGCAGTAAAGCATTGATTTACTGGGTTATATTGGGTGTCTGAAGTTTATATTTTTGGAAAGAAGTTGACCCATCTTATTCTGACTGGCCTATAGGTAGCACTAGACTCAAATGTGCCAGAACATCAGCTGCTCTCAGATAAAATTTTTCAAAGGAAAATAAATAATGGTCTTGCCAGCAATACCTACATCACATGAACAAATTTTAAAAAAACCTCTGGTTTCTTACAAAAGGAGACATTGCCTACACTAGGTGGTTTAATGTATTCTACAAAACATTCTGTTTGCAAGGGTGACCAAAAGCTTCCAGCTACCTGTCACTTCAATTCCCTGTCACTCAGCTCTTAGACAGTGCCATCAAAGCTCAAGCTAAACAGCACCTCCTCATCCAATGGGCACACTCTAGAATTCCAGGTTCAAAATCAAGTTCTCCACTTCAGCTATTCTTAGTACAGTTCAAAGTTCACAGTAAAATCATTATCAAAATATATTTGTCACTATATAAAATATTGAGATTCATTTTCTTGCAGACATACTCAGTAAATCCACAAAAGGTAAAAGAATCAATGAAAGACCTCACCCAACAGGGCAGTCAAATAATCAATGTGCAAAAGACAACAAACTGTGCAAATACAAGACAGAGCAAAAATAATAATAGATAGGACAATCCATAATAACCATCTGGATATTGTTTGTTTAAGAAAGGAGGAAGGCAGAGGAAAGGAAATTATAGACCAGTTAGGCTGACTTTAGTGGTTGGAAAGATGTTGCAATTGATAGTTAAGGATTTGGTTATGAAGTACTTAGTGACATAGAATAAGATAGGACAAAGATAGGACAAAGTGTGCATGGTTTCTGTAAAGGAAAATCTTGCCTGATGAACCTGTTGGAATTCTTTGAGGATATTATAAGTAGGATAGATAAAGGGGATGTAGTGGATGTTGTATATCTGGATTTTCAGAAGGCCTTTGACAAGATGCCGCACATGAGGCTGCTTACCAAGTTAAGCAACTATAGTATTACAGGAAAGTTACTGGCATGGTTAGAGCATTGGCTGATTGGTAGGAGGCAGCGAATGAGAATAAAAGGATCCTTTTCTGGTTGGCTGCCAGTCACTCGTGGTGTTCCGCAGGGGTCAGTATTGGGACTGCTTCTTTCTATGCTGCATATTTAGATGATGGAATAGATGGCTTTGTTGCCAAGTTAGCAGCTGATATGAAGAATGATGGAGGAGTAACATAGAAACATAGAAAAACCTACAGCACAATACAAGCCCTTTGACCCACAATGTTGTGCCAAACATGTACTTACTTTAGAAATTACCTAGGGTTACCCATAGCCCTCTATTTTTCTAAGCTCCATGTACCTATCCAGGAGTCTCTTAAAAGATCCTATCGTATCCGCCTCCACCACCATTACTGGCAGCTCATAGGTAGTATTGAGGAAACCAGAAGGCTACAGAAGGACTTAGAAACATTCAGAGAATGGGCAAGAGAGTGACAAAAGAAATACAATGTTGGAAAAGCATGGTCATGTGCTTTTGTAGTATCAGAATCAGAATTAAGTTTATTATCGCTGACATGTGTTGTGAAATTTGTTAACTTGGCAGCAGTAGTTCAATGCAATACCTAATATAGAAGAAAAAAATTAAAAATAAATAAGTAAGTAAATCAATTACAGTATATGTATATTGAACAGATTGAAAATTGTGCAAAAACAGAAATAATATATATTAAAAAGTGAGGTAGTGTTCATGGGATCAATGTCCATTTAGGAATTAGATTTCAGAGGGGAAAAAGCTGTCCTTCCTACACCCACCTGTTAGTAACAATGATAAAAGTGCATGCCCTGGGTTCTGCGAGTCCTTAATAATGGCCGCTGCCTTTCTGAGACTCTGCTCCTTGATGATGTCCTGGGTACTTTGTAAGTGAGTACTCAAGATGGATCCGACTAAATTTATAACCCTCTGCAGCTTTTCTCAGTCCTGTGCAGTAGCCCCTGCTCCCATACCTGGCAGTGATGCAGCCTGTCAGAATGTTCTCCACGGTACATCTATAGAAGTTTTTGAGTGTTCTTGTTGACATACCAAATTTCTTCAAACTCCTAATGAAGTATAGTTGCTGTCTTGCCTTCTTTATAGATGCATTGATATGTTGGGACCAGGTTAGGTCCTCAGAGATCTTGACACTGAGGAACTTGAAAATGCTCACTCTCTCCACTACTGTTCCCTCTATGAGGATTGGTATGTGTTCCTTTTTTTTTTTACCCTTCCTGAAGTCCACAATCAGTTCTTTCGTCTTACTGACGTTGAGTAGAAATAAATGTGCAGGCTATTTTCTAAATGGAGAGAAAATCCAAAAATCAGATGCAAAAGGAGTTAGGAGTCCTTGGGCAGAACACCTTAAGGTCAGCTTGCAGGTAGAGTTGGTGGTGAGGAAAGCAAATGCAATGTTAGCATTAATTTCGAGGTCTAGAATACAAGGGCAGGGATGTGATGCTAATGCTTTATAAGACATTGGTGAGGCCTCATCTTGAGTACTGTGAACAGTTCCTCCTTCTGAAGGATGCTCTCATGTCAACCTCAGTGACAGGCTCATTGGGAGCTATGAGAGTTCATGAAGGATCCTTCATATTCTCACGGTCAAAGTCGGCATAGAAGGCATTGAGGTCATCTGGAAGTGAAGCCCTGTTGTCACCTGTGTTGATTGATTTCACTTGGTAAAAGGTAATAGCATACAACCCTGCCACATTCATTCATGTTTAGTCCAGAATTGCCACTTCACCTGTGAGATGGCTTTCCAAAAATTGTACCTGGACCTCTTGTATTTCACTTGGTCGCCAGATTTGAATACCACTGATCTGGCCCTTAGCAGATTGTGGATCTCCTGGCTCATCCAGGACTTCTGGTTGGAGAAGACTCTGAATGATTTTTTGGGGACACACTCATCTATGACTGTTTTTATAATGGCCATGACATTCATTATTCATCCAAATCCACAGACGAGCCTTTGAACATGGCCCAGTCCAGTTACTCAAAGCAACCCTGTAACCATTCTATTGCCTCCAGAGACCACCTCTTCATTGTCCTTATCTCTGGTGCCTTGGTCTATAGGCTCTGCCTATATACAGGTAGGAAAAGGGCAGCCAAGTGATCAGATTTCCTGAAGTGCAGTCTGGGCAAGGAATGGCAGGCATTCCTTATCCTAGTATAGCATTGGTCAAATGTGCTGGGACCTCTGGTGGGACTGATTATATGAGGATGATAATTGGACAGAGTTTTTTTTCAAACTAGCCTGATTGGAGTCCTCAACTATGAATGAAATGATCCGAGTGGACTGCTTCTTGTTTAGTGATGGCAATATCTCAAGTGCCTGATTACGTTCGACCGATGGTGGTATGTAAACTGTGGCCAGGATCACACCGGAGAACTCCCTTGGTAAATAGAACGGCCAGCATCTGATTGTTAGCTATTCCAGATCAGGGATAAGGTTATTCAGGTTCTCAATATTTACTTCTTCCCACACCCCTCCCTTGGTTAGATTGCACTGTCTCCACCCTGAACACTTCCTGCTCACATCTATCACTCCCTGCATCATCACCACTTCTGTATCTAGTTATCTGCTGTATGCCATGCTATTAGGTACTGGTTCTTCTTCTGCCCTACATCTTTAAATTCTCACTTCTGCCCTACATCTTTAAATTTGTTTATCTCTAATTTATCCCAGTCTGATAAAAACTGAATTTGAAGGATAAAGAAAAAAGTGGCTGCAGAGGCTGATATTGGGAAGAATAAAACAATGTTTGTAAAACTCAGTGGGTCAAGCAGTGGTGAACTGACTTCACACTTGCATTTTTCTGATCAACATTATTCACTTGGTAGCCCTTTGATAAACAGAGATACAAATTAAAGCAGAAAGATAGGCATTAATGTTAAAAATGACCAAATACTTGGACCACGGGCTATGAACCATTCACTATGGAACATGGAAGCACAGTATTGGCCCTTCAGCCCGTGATGCCGTGCCAACAATTTAACCAACTCTAAGATCAATCTAACCCTTTTCTCCCTTTTGAACATCAAGTAATGTCCTCAAAATGGCTGTTGAAAGATCCATGTGCAAACTTGAAAACCAAAAATATTCAAAAGGTTTTATCTTTAATTCTATAGAGGTAATGGATGGAGATTTTTTTCATTAACCAGCAAAGGAATTGATTTACAGTCAATTAGCAGTTCTTCCACTGATATTCATATAAGGCCATTTCAAGACCAGTGCTTTAATGTGAATGAACAAGTCTCTCTCTTTTATTTGAAGTTCTTGCAATTTGTACCTTTGTCTGGTTTCTTTTGAAGTGCATATGGCAGCATTAGATACAACACATAGAAAACATCCTATTAGATAATGAAGCTGCTGACTTTCACCACCCCACATCACATTATGGGCATATAACAGATGGCTACAGCTATGCATATCCAAGGAGATTTAAAAAACTAATAGCAAGTATCATGCAGTAAGTATGAAAACTGAAAAAACAGATGGGGAAGTAGCTAACAATAATACTGAATTTGATGATATATTCGTTGCTCTGTACCATTCATAGAACAGTTCATATGTTGTTTTTAAGGGCATTGTGTTAGTATAATATTACCAGAAGATGGCACCATGAGATTGCTCTGCAGAATTGGTGCTAACCGCTGTGCACTTTTCCAAAAATTTGGAGACACTGGCATCTATCATAATCAAGGGTTATTGCTGGGTCATCAGAGGTCCTCAGCTTTTGACGATGATGAATAAATTTCCTGTTGTTATCTCAAAGATTATATGTAATACACAATTTGCCATAAAGGCTTTCACTTAAGTACTCATTGGAAACAAATTCTCAATTAGATCTTTAATCAAGAAAATCTATTTAACTAGGAAATGTACGCAGCAGGATTTAGTGGGACTTAACTTCCATTGCAAGAGATTAAGATAAAAGCAGCTTAACCTTGCAGTAAATGATGAGAGAAAAAAACCAGACTCACAAATTATTTATATGCTCCAATAATAACTGCATTCTCTGTTGTGGCGAAGTTTCCTCCAACAAAGACTTGAGGTTCTGTTTATAAACCCTTTGCATGGTATCTGGACAGGGTGCCCAGGGTGCCACACATAATTCCATCTGTCTTAGGAACACATTGGTTCAGTGTGGAACTTGAAATTTTATACATCTTTGCTCCAATGAACTGTTATGTTAATAGTACCTTCCACAACTAGACTAATACACATAATACCGCATGCTGATTTCCAAATGTACAACAGTTCACACATTGTATAAACACGCAAAAGTCACTTTCATTCAGCCAAACTAAGCATGATTTCAAAGTTAAACACATTAATTTAATTAAAATATACATATTAATTAAAAGTAGGCTTTAAGCTGTGGATTATCCGTTCCAATCAAGCATGTGTCAGCCAACTTTATTTATTAATTTCTAAGATGCGGATGTCACTATCAAGGCCTGCATTTACTGCCCATCAATAATTGTTCCGTGTACTGAGTATTTGTCAGGCCATTTCAAAGAAAGACAGAAGTTAATCATATTAATGGGGTGGCAGTCACATCTTGGCCAGACCAGCTTGGGATAGCCGATGCGTTCTTATGACAATCTAGGGATTTCATAATTATCATTATTGATTTAGTTCAGATATATTTAATTGTTTGAATTTATCCAGGGTCATTTCTTACACATTTCAGTCATTTTAGAATCAGAATCAAGTTTATCACTGCAATATGGCGTGAAATTTGTTAACTTAGCAGCAGCAGTTCAATGCAATACATAATATAGAAGAAAAATAATAATTATTATAAATAAATAAGTAAATCAATTACAGCATATGTATGTGAATGGATTTTAAAATAGTGCAAAAACAGAAATAATATATATTAAAAAGGTGAGGTAGTGTTCATGGGTTCAATGTTCATTTAAGAATAGTACGGCAGAGAGGAAGAAGTTATTCCTGAATCACTGAGTGTGTGCCTTCAGGCTTCTGTACCTCCTACCTGATGGTAACACTGCGAAAAGAGCATGCCCTGGGTGCTGGAGGTCCTTAATAATGGAGCTGCCTTTCTGAGACACCGCTCCTTGAAGATCTCCTGGGTACTTTGTAGGCTAGTACACAAATAGAGTTGACTAGATTTACAGCCCTCTGCAGCTTCTTTCAGTCCTGTGCAGTAGCCCTCTGCCCCATACCAGACAGTGATGCAGCCTGTCAAAATGCTCACCACGGTACATCTAAAGAAGTTTTTGAGTGTTTTTGTTGATATGCTTCAAACTCCTAATGAAGTATAACTGCTGTCTTGCCTTTAATATAGCTGCATAAATACGTTGGGACCAGGTTAGGTCCTCAGAGATCTTGACACCCAGGAACTTGAATCAAGGAACCACAGAAAGATCATGACTAGTTCATGATGAATAGAAGGAAGCATTCTCATTAGTGGAAGGTTCATGGACCAGATGACAGATAAAAGGGAAATGTGAAGATTAAGTTGTTTGAATCTGAAATTCTTTACTTGCAAGGATGGTGTAAGAGAAGCAATGTCTGTAAGAGAGGATTTAGACAGATACTTGGAATTTCAAAATGCAGTACAATGGCTGAAGAGTTAGATAATGCAAGCATGATTATTCAAAAAGCTAGTATCAACTCAGTGGACCAAATAGCCTGTTTCTCTGAAAAAATGTACTTTGCATATAAGGTTGCATATTACATTCCAGATAATATTTAAGCTATTGTAATATATGTTCTAGAAAATGTTGCCAGTGGTAAGCCATCCACAGTGAATGTTGACAAAGAACACTTGTGCTTAATAATGCAGATTTCTTGATGCTGGAGTGCTGCTAAGTAATGTCAAGTTCAATGTGCTAACAAGACAAACTGTGGAATCTGACAGCAATTTGAGTGGCCAAGAATAAACTCCATCATCCAACAGCTGGAAGGGCATTTGACAATTGACAAAGTAACAATTTTACAAGCTGTCAATATCGTTAATTTCTTCTGAATGCTACCAAGTTTGACAAATATTTAAAGACAACTAAAATCTATTTATTATTTAAAACTTTCACAAAAGACACTACCAACATTACTTAGGAAAGCACTTGGAAATAAAACCACTTGTAATTAATTCAAAACAGTAAAATAATGTATTAACTTTACACTTAACTTTCTCCTTGGAGGTATTCCTTTCCACTCAAATCAACAGGCAAATTCTCTAGCGTAAGTGCTAAAGGATTCAGTAAGGTCAAGCTCTGCTTCTGAGCTCCAAAGTTGGAGTGTAGCCAGGAAAATACTGTCAGATGCCAGCCAGCAAATTCAGGACATTTGCATTCATAAAAGGGTCCTGAACTTGTTGAAGGATGTGAGAAGGCAATTGTAAATTGCAGCAATTAGAGGTAGTGCTTATTGTATTTTCCAACACGTTCTCACCCATTTCCATGCGTTCATGAAGCGGAAGTGAATTTGGAGTATCTTTTTAACTATGATCTTAAACTTCTAAACTAAATTAATTTTGACTATTTACAACAGAGCTACATTATAATTGGTATTTGTGTTGATAATAAAGACTTTGTATTGATTCAAACTGGTTTATATAATTAATTAACTAGCTTAAAATTGACTTTACAAGTACTTTATCTTGACATTATGATTGCCATTTGTTTGGAAATTGCTATCATGCATTGGACATGCAAAGAGACATGTGGCACATTCATAGTTTCTTAAGTATGTCCCCCCCACCAAAAGACTTGCAATTATAGTGTATTTTGCTGACCCCAACCCAAAAGGATCTGTGTGTGATTTGACAATGATAACAGCTGCATCCGCTCAGATATGTGGATGGGAATTGGCAAAATATCAAAGAGTGGAGACAAAGCTCTCACTTTGAGAGGACTATTCAAAATAATCATAGTAAAATTACCTGAAATCTTAAGATTTAAGAATAGTGATATATCGTTAAACAGGAAGACCGCAAACACTATGAAGATAAGGTACCTACAACAGTCACCTCAAAGCACCAATACTGACTTTACAAAATCTGCCATCCCCCAATGCAACAAGCAGTCTGCTGGAGGAACTCAGTGGGTCAAGCTGCACTTGTGGGGGGAAAGGAATTGTCGAGGTTTGGGGTCAAAAATCTTGTTCAGGACTGAGAGTGGGTAGATGGCCAGTGTGAAGAGGAGAGAGGGAGTGGTGGTCAGGAATGACTAGTGGACTGGGAAGGGGTGAAAGATGGTGGGCAGGTTGCTCCAGATAATGGAGGAGATGGTGGGCAGAGTTTGGAAAAAACAGCCAAATGGAGAGAAAAAAAAGAATAAAAAGGCAATTGGAGCAAGATGGGGGAGGGGACACAGAATATTACAGTCAATTACTAGGGTGATATGCAGGCAACACATCCAGCTACCAGTACTGGAACCTGTTTAGTAAATGAGGTGATAAAAAAGACATTTTGGGAGAGGTGACTGGCAGATTGAACTAAAAGCAAAAAGGGGTGGGGAAAGGTGGGAGAAAGAGGGGAAGACTGTTAACAAACTATGTGTGTGGTGGGTAGATGAAACCAAGAGAGTGAGGGGAAACAAAGATGGGTGATGGGAGACTCTTGTGCGTCCATCCACATTGGATAAGTGAGAAAGGATCCATATCTTCTCCTGGGTCAATGTCACCTGCATCAAAGGTCTAATTAGCCTACTCTGATGCCCAGACCATATTGTTTGCAAGATAACAACAAACTTCTAAATCACTCATTCTAATTTGAAACATAGACACAGAGAAAAACACCGACAGGAAGAGGCCCTTCAGCCTACCACTTCGGTGCCGATCATGATACTAGATTAAACAACTCATATCTTTCTGCTCATGGTCAGTGTGCCTCTGTTCCCTGCCTATTCATACATTGTCTAAATGCCTCTTAAGTATTGCTTTCTTATCTGATGGATAAATCTCCATCTATATTTCGCATTTTGATGCTGAACCTTTTTTGGGACAATTATTAAAGTTTGGGGGTTCCACCTTGAGGCTGAAGTTGGTTACGGTTTTAAAAGAAAAGTTGTAATTTAGAATCTTTCATAAGATGGAGCTTTTTATAAAAATGAACCATTTTAGAGATTCTCCTTGAGGTAGCTTTCCAGTTTCATTAACTTCCCATCGATTTGTTGGAAAGATACTTTCTGTTGGATTATTTCCTAGTTTGAGTGCTTATAAGCCTACCATTAAAACAAAAGCAAATCAATGTATTAATTCTGTTTTAATGGTCTGATCCTGAATGTTAATAAAAGAAATTGAAGTGATCAGTTGGAGTTATATTCATTCTGCAATGTTCTCTTGGAAACCCCATTTCCTTTCCCTTAACCTTGCATTGAACATCCCCTTGGGAACTAGGTGTGAGAATTTACTCAAGTAAGTCTCCTTTACCTCAAGTAAGTCTCTTTTCCCTTCTTTGTCGAAGTCTTGAATCTCATATATAATACTGTGTCAATGTGACATTTCTTAGCATTGCACCAAACTGATAGGTTGATTATCTTCTTTGTTAGGAATCAAAACTCAACGAAAATTTATTGAAGTAAGTATATGACACCATTTACTGCTACTTACATAAGTATATGGTGGGGAGGCTTTTTCCTGTGAGGGACTGGGCTGTACCCATTCCATTTTTGCAGGCTGTTCCATTCATGGGCCTTGGTGTTTCCATACCAAACCATGATGCAACCAGTCAGGATATTCTCCACTGTGCATCTGTAGAAGTTTGTCAAGATTTCAGATGACATGCCGAATTTGCGCAAACTTCTATGGAAGTGGAGGCACTGCCAAGACTTTTTTGGTAATGGCACCCAGAACAGATTCTCTGAAATGATAACATCAAAGAATTTAAACTTACTGACTCTCTCCATCTCTGGTCCTCTAATGAGGACTGGCTGGCTCATGGACATCTGGTTTCTTCTGCCTGCAATCAATCATCAGCTCTTAGGTTTTGCTGACATTGAGTGAATGGTTGTTGTTGTGGCCCCATTTGAACAAATTTTCAATCTCCCTCCAATATGCTGATTCACCACCACATTTGATTCAGCCACCAACAGTTATGTTAGCAGCAAACCTAACTATGGTATTGGAGCTGTATGATGTAGGTATAAAGTGAGTAGAGCAAGTTTGTAGACACACAACCTTGTGGTACTAATGGTGATTGTGGAGGAGATGTTGTTGCGAATCTGAACTGACTGGGTTCTGCAAATGAAGAAATTGAGAATCCTGTTGTACAAGGAGGTATTGAGGCCTATGTCTTGGAGCTTCTCAATTAGTTTTGAAGGGATGATAATGTTGAATGCTGAGCTGTAGTCAATGAAGAGCATTCTGATCTCTGCATCTTCTGACCTGTTGTGACAGTAGGAAAATTGGAGCAAATCTAAGTCACTATTCAGGCAGAAGTTGATATGTTTCAAGACCAACCTCCCGAAGTACTTCAGCGCAGTGGACGGAAGTGCAGCTGGATGACAGTCACTAAGGCAGGTTGCCATGTTCTTCATGGGCACCTGTATAATTGAAGCTTGTTTAAAGTAGGTGGGTACCTCAAGTTGCCGTAATGAGAGGTTAAAGATGTCAGTAAACCCTTCAGCCAGTTGGTTGGCACAGGTCTTCAGTATTTGACCAGGTATACCATCTGAGCCAAATGCTTTCTGTGGGTTCACCCTCCTGAATGATAATCTCATGTTGGCCTCAGACTAAAATCAAAGGGTCATCAGAGGCTGTAGGAGTTCATGAAGGTGCTGTCATGTTCTGTTGGTTAAAGTGAACATAAAAGCCATTTTAAACTCATCTGAGAGCAACCCTTGTTGTCACATATGCCTCTTTGTTTTACTTTGTAGGTGATAGCATTCAAGATGTCCTATCCTCATTCTGGAGTTATGACTTTATGGATAACATAATCATGGATTAACTAAATGAGAACCAGTCTTCAGAAAGTAAAATCTGTACATCATAGGACATAGGAGCAGAATTAGACCATTCAGCCTGCTCAACCTCATTCTCCTGCCTTATTCCTGTAACCTTCAATACCCTTACTAATCAAGAACCTATCAACTTCTGCTTTAAATGTACCCAATGACTTGGCCTTCAAAGCCACATGGCAATGAGTTCCAAGATTTACCATCCTTTGGCTAAAGAAAGCCCTCCTTATCTCTGTTCGAAAGGGATGTCTTATTCTGAGGCTATGCCCTCTGATTTCTAAACTCCCCCACTATCATAAATATCCTCTCCACATCCACTCTATATAGGCATTTCAATGTTCAATATGTTTTGATGAGATCCCCTCTCAAGTTAACTTCCATCTGATATTGTGTGGCTCATGAAATCAATCTTAGAGAGTGGGACATTCTGATTCTCCCCCATTGAAACTACATAGGGGTAAACAATAACTAAATGCTCCTTCTAGTAGCACATTTTAAAAGATATATCCCTATATCCCTACCACTTAATGCACAGTTCAGAACAGATCTGTTTTGTCTCTTAGTTGTATATTCATGGAGCCATCCTTCAACACAGTAACCAATCTCTTGGACTAGACACTAGTACTGAATGTTCAAAAGGGGTTCTGCTCACATTGTAAATGTGTAATTCTATAAATTTACCTGACTGTATTCAAAATGCTGAAGTTAAATCGGTGATTATAATAATTGAAGCTGTAGTTATTAATTTATTGTCCCCTTTGTGTTGAAGTATAAACTATCATATCAGGAGAGTTAGTGCTCTTGGATCCTCATGGTCTCTCTCTCGGAGGTTTGCTAGGTGGATAAAGACTTTTAAATTTCCCAGTTACTGCATCTGTGCGGCACAGCTTTACTCAGTCACAACACTCATAGGAAGTTTGAACTCAGAATCCTTTACAAAGACAAGAACACTGTAACTAAGTCAAGTGACCCGTAAAGCACATGAAAAGACCTTCTCATTAAAATATATACTTAAATCATACCCATTAGTTTTAATAGCTTAACTGTAAAACACAAACTCCATAATTAAAACATATAAAATGTTCTCATTTGGTGAATAGCTCCTGTGGGTTTGCCATGGGGATTTTTAAATTAATCTAGACTTTGAGCACAGGCATAATCTAATAATATACTTCTTGTCGATATTTAATTAATCAATGCAGCACAGTCCAACAATCATTTTATATCATTCATGCCTTCTCTGTATTAAATTAGCTAATTTCATCTGGAGTTGCAGTAGCTCCTGCTAAAATTGATTCTGTTGCCTCTGAGCTACATTCAGTATTTTTGATTATTGTTTTGTGTTCCTGCAAGCAAGAGTCTGTAAATGGAGTCTGGGTGAAGGCAAGTTCTGGCTCCAGTGGGATGCTTCATGTAATTAATTCTCCAGCGTGTCTGTTTGCTTCCTCTTTATAAATTCCAGCAGACTCCGTCAACTTATTTAAAAACCCAAATGTAAAGCCCAGTCCAAATATAATATGGGGGTAGGGTGGGTAGGTAGGAAGATGGGAAAAGGTCAAAAAGAATCAAAAAAGACAACATCTTTGAAAAACTGTAGGTTGCAGGAGGGAGGAATGATGCACAATTAAAACTGACATTCAAATGAAAAATGTAACATTGCTTTAATTTGGCAAGTATTGTCAAATATGTCTTTCTCTGTTCAGAAAAGAGGCCAAATCTCAATAAAATCACCAGCGTACAGCTACTGGCAACACCTTTATTTGCATTCATTTAAAAAAAACTGTTTATTGTGGGATACTCTGGGGTGGCACATATCTACCAATCAGTTTAATTAACACTAAATAATATATGCAACTTTAATCAGTCATGCAGCTTGAAAATTAGCATGAACAAACTCCTTTGTTTTCGAAGACTCAGGGAATAAATCTTATTTGACAGGCAATTTGAGATTCTTCTGACCCATCACGGACTGTCTATTCATTTTACTTTAGATCGTTTGCTTTAGTGATATTTTATAACATGAGAACATACTGTAAGACTCAGAAGTAGGTGTTGGCCACTTTACACAGTTCCCATTCAAAAAGATCATGGTAATTTTAGCTACTTTCCTTCTCCACCTCAAGATTCCTTTATTTCCTTGATTCCTGACAATAAAAAACTATTTTCACTCATTTTATCCTACTTTTTCATGATTCGCACTACAGCGTTTCATGCACATGACAATTTTTGACTGTCACATACATAAGTGTAACTTCAAGGACTGAGGAAACTATACTTAAGGTGGGGGGGATATATGGGAGGCAGTGTTTAAGGATCGACATGACATTGTGGGCTGAAGGGCCTGTACTGTGCTGTACTACTATATTCTTCTTCTATATGGTTTGGCCTTTGAAGTATTCCATAATTATATTAGGAATAAGAGGGTAGTCAGGAAAATAAGTAATATCCTTAGAAACCAAAAGGTAATATTTGTGTGGAACCAGACAATAAAGTCACGATCCTAAATGAGTATTTCTCATCTTTATACAGTAACGAAGAATGAAGAAGACATGGAATTCATGGAGGGGTATGTGGATATTTTGGGACAGGTTATTATTATGCAGGTGGAGATGTTAAATGTCATGGGTTTCATTAGATTTGATAAACCTGTAGGGCCCAATGAGATCTATCACAGACTGGGAAGCATGGTTCAATGGTTCAAATGTTCCGTTTAATATCGGAGAAGGTATACAGTACACAATCTGACTATCTTACTCTTTGCAGACATCCACGAAACAGAAGTAAACCCCAAAGAATGAATGACTAAAACATCAGAACCCCAAAGCACTCCCATCCTCTTCCCATGTAGAAGTAGTAGTGAAAGCATCAACCCTCCCACTTGTTACAGCAGGAAGCATCAACACCCAGCACCCACCAAGCAAGCAATGGCAAAGTCCCCAAAGAACCCATGATCTGCAGTTCAATAAAAACTAGCACTTTGACATGCCATAGACTCTCTCTCTCATTAACAAGGGATAGAGAGGTGTTACACTTTCCACAAGGAGAGGGAGACAACAGATCGCTGTTTCAAATATTACAGTCTGAAGCAACACTTATTCAAGCTCACCCTTCTCAAGAAGCAGTAGACTCTCCCCCCAGTCCCCATAGTGCAGACAGCTGCTCCTGCTGTCAATGTTCCACGACGTTCCTGTTGGTGACACCAGCAAGGAACTGATTCATCCAAAGTGTCCTCCCAAGGCCCCAGGGGCACATGTCTTCATGGCTGCTCCTGGAGTTATCAAAAATACTAGGCTGCTCAGTAAGCTCCTGAAGTGGGAATCCGCTGCTGCGTGGAACTGCAGTTTGAGTGTAGTTGTAGGTCATGGGCTCCAACATGATCCCAGCCACCTTGAAAAGGAATAATGAGCTATTAAGGAGAATAATTTAAGCTGTTTCGTTGATGGGCTCAAAGAAGTCACCCTCAAAACAATCTTAGCTCCTCCCCTGAGGGTATTTTGCATCTTCATCAGTCATTGGTGAGGTTCTAGAAGACTAGAGAACAGCTGATGTTGCACTTTCATTTACGAAGGGCAGCAGGGATAAGCCAGGTTACTTATTGGCTGATGAGCTATAAATCAGTAGTGTGAATGTACATAAATTCTATTTCTTGTGATTTTCTCCAAAATTTACAAAAGCAGTGGCTAATTAGAAAATAGCCATCATTGCTTTGTTGAGAGAAATCTAATCTCATTAACTTCATTTTTTTGAGGATGTAGCTAAAAATATTGATGAAGGGCCAGGCAGTAGACTTTGTCTATAAGAGGCATTTGACAAGATGCCCTATGGCAAGTTGGTCGTGAAGTTTAAGGCACATAGGATCCTAGACAAGATGGCTAACCAAGATGGGTTTAAATGATAGGAGACAGAGTGTAATGATGGGAAAGATGCTTTTCTGATCGTAAGTCTGCAACCTGATAGAAGTTTATAAGATGATGAGAGGTATAGATAGATGGTCAAAATCTTTCTCCCATGGTAGGGGTACCAAAAACAAGAGAGAATAGGTTTAAGATGAAAGGACGGAGTTTTAAGGGGAAATGAGTGGTGAGTTTTTTTTACATAGGGTGTGGTTAATGAACATGCTGCCAAAAAGATGGTGGAATAAGCAAGATGGTGGGATAAAGCATTTACACACAAACTGCAATAAACTATAAGAAATAAACATATGTGTTTCTAACGCAGGCAAATAGGATTAGTATAGATAGGCAAACAGGTCAGCATGGTTAAGGTGAGCAGAAAAGGCCTAATACCATGCTATACAACTCTATGATATCAACAGGAACGTATACACTTCCCTGCCAGATAAACATATCTAAGAGCATTCTTCAGAAACCATGGAATGAAAATGGTGTTCTTCATGTGTCTGCCAAGTGAGGGCTGGACTTGTGTCCATTTTTCTGCAGAGCTGCAACTGAGCCAATTAGTCCATATGAAGGCACAGAAAAACTAAGGCTTAAGGTGTCCTTTACAGAGGTATCCATGGAGGACACAATGAGGTTAGGAAACCAATCTACAAAGAAAAGTAGCAAGCTGTCCACTGGTTCAGATTGGGATGAAAGGTCACAGAGTGGAATGTTACGAACTCATCTGAGTTCAAAGCATTATTTGGACAGTGATTTAGTATTTACATATAAACGGGAATATTCACATTTCTCCACAGTTCAAAGGTAGATCATGTAATTTATTTGGACAGTATGAGAGTGCTTTTTCACCAGATTATCAGGACAGTGGCTATGCCATTGCAAGAATCCAGAGATAAGCTGGAAGGACAGAATCTTGTTATGGAGTGTTGCAGCAAGGCATTATTGATTGAGAAGAACACAGGCAAGTCAGAAAGTGGGACTACACATGATCTTGGAATAGGTCAATGGCCACAAGGTTTTTGTTGTTTGCAGAATTACTGGATAGATTGAATCATGTGTGGTTGTCTTAATAGTGAAGACCACTGTAATGTGGAAGCAATTCAAAAACTTCAATACACAGCTGGTATGAACTTACTGATGTCAGCCAAGTAAAGTGCAGCCAATGTGCAGCAGGTCAGACTGACAGGTGGCATGACAGTATTGCAAGAATTGGAGACAAGGAAGATAGATAAAGTCAAATAGATGCCTCAGAGAATTCTAGAAGATTGTTAGATATCTACCTAAAGTCAGAATGCAAGTCACAATGCAAAAGTCTGTCAAAGCAAAGGCATAAAGCCAAAGAGCTACCAGGACTTAGTTCATAGTATCAATTAACACAATAATAAGACAACGTATAATTTTAGTTGCGATAGCAGTTAATAAACTTCAGTAACCTCTTTTGGAAAATGTGTAATATAATCTATTATGCGATTATGAAGATTATGGAGACAATTACATCACAAGATGTGAGATCAAATTTATATGAAGACTAACTAGAGAAGTGATTCAATAGAAATGTCAGTATAAGTGAATAATTTCTTGAAATAAGTACAGTAAATGGTGAAATGTTTTGTTGAAGAAGACCAGCACCCACCTAAATCTATGTCTGGTTAAATTTATATTTATGTTATATTGCATGGATTGCTTACTCTCTTAAGGGGAAAAAGTGCAGTACACAGTTTAGTAAAATTATTGTCTCATCTAACACAGAGAGCATCATATGGTATACATTTTGATAAATTGTTGTAAAGCCACTGCTGTTATTTGCAAGGTACCACCTGCATTAACAAATGTTCTTTTGGTGTTGCAGCATGTTTTTGCCTTAGTAACTAGCAATACCTGAGCACCTGCAGGCACTACACACAGATGCCTAAATTTTAGGCACAGATTGTAACTTTAAACTTGTCCCTAATTTGGATGTAGGTATATCACTTCGGTTAGTGTTTCAAACTGTCAAGGAACACTAGGGACATGCGCAGGTCTCCTAATCCCTCAAGTCTACCCTGCAAATCAAAATGATAATGGCTGATCTCCACCAGACCTAAAACTCCTCTTTTATTCCAGAATTCCAAAGCTCAGAAAAATTGCCTACTTTTATTTTAAATTAGTTTTAACAATTTGGCCTCACAATTTTCCAGGGCAGAAAATTCCAGACATACACCACCATTTATGAGAAAAAAATTTCAGTTGAAGTATATTCCGCAGAATGTACTTCAATTTTGAGTGATTGGCATTTATGTTGTTTCTCTGTCAGGAATTTCCCCACTAGTCAGCGATTAGGAAGCTTCACTCCCTGAGAGGCAGAATGTCAATACCTGGTTTAATGTGAGGGAGACACCACTCCCCCCAGGGGAGCAGACACTCGAGTGGCTGAAGCTGAGGTGAGGAACACCCATACAAAGCTGCGGGGCCTGATAATATATCTTCTGAAAGATTGTGCAACCTAGCTGATGGTGGTGCTAATGGATACATTCAACATCTCTCTGGAGCAATCCACTGACCCTTGGTTTTCAATGTAGCAATTATCATTCCAGTGTTAAAGAAGGCAACAGTAACCTGCCTAAACGAGTATCGTCCCGTGGCATTAACATCAACCATTATGAAGTGATTGAGTGGCTGGTCATGGAGCACATTAAAGCCTTTCTCCCGGCTACATTGTACCCTTTACTGTTCACTTATCACCCAGGTAGATCCACTGATGATGCAATAGCCTTTGCCCTCCACTCTGTGTTGTCCCACTTGGAAAATGGGGTCTCACATGCCAGTCTGCTGTGTTTCGATTTCTGTTCAGCTTTCAACATCATCATACCCCATAAAATGGTGGGGAAACTGTCCTCGCTGAGTCTCAACACCTCCCTCTGCAGCTGGATACTGAACTTCTTAACAGAAAGGCCACAGTCAGTCCGTGTGGGCAGCAATGTCTCTAGTCCCATTATGCTGAGCACTGGCGCTCCCCAGGGCTGTGTGCTCAGCCCGCTGCTGTTCGTACTGCTGACACACGACTGTGTCGTCAGATCCAGCTCAAACCATGCCATCAGGTTTGCAGATGACACAACTGTGGTTGGGCTTATCAAGAACAATGATGAGACAGAGTATGGAGAGGAAGTGGGGCGGCTGGTGGATTGGTGTGGGAAGAACAACCCAAGCCTGAACATGGAGAAGACAAAGGAAATCATTGTGGACTTCAGTAAAGTGCAGACAAACCACCCTCCTCTGCTCCTCCGTAGAAAGAGTTAAGTGCACTATTCCTGGGAGTTCACCTCATGGATGACCTCACATGGTCCCTTAATATTACCTTCCTGAACAAGAAGGCACAGTAGCACCTTCATTTCTTAAGAAAATTGAAGCAAACAAGGCACCCCCCCATCTTAACTGTGTTTTACAGGAGCACCCTTGGGAGCGTCCTGAGATGTTGCATCTCCATCTGGTATGGGTGCAGTCGAGCATTGGACCAGAAATCCCTACAAAGGACTGGGAGAACAGATGAGAGGATCATAGGAGTCTCTCTACTATCCATTGGGAATGTTTATCAGGAGCGCTGTGTATGAAAGGCCCTTGTGTTATTAAGATCCCACCCATTGATCTAGCATCTTCTTTGACTTTCTACCATCAAATAGGAGACTACGATGTACAAAAACAAGGATGGTCAGGCTGAGAAACGGGGTCTTCCTGCAGGCCATTAGGCTTCCGAATTCTCAGTCACATCGTATTCAAAGTGTCACAGGTTAATCTATTCGATGTTTAAAATTAATGCACTTTAGTTTGTTATTTATGTGTGATTCATCTGTAGATTTTATCTGTACTTCATAAGTTATTCTCCGTTATGTGTATGTATACTACTTTGCTTTAAAATCTAGTTTGAAGTAACATCTTGTTTCAATATACATTATATGGTTATATATGTTAAATACATGCATAAAGTTAAATGACAATAAACTTGACTTGACTAGTGAAAACATCTTGATATTTACCCTTTCAAGCCCCTTTTGTAATGTACATGTTTTGATCAGATCACTGCTCATTGCTTTAAAATCCAAACAACACAGAACCAACCTGTATAATTATACTAGAATTTTACCCCTGATCCATAAGATATGCTGAAGGACATTCTGGTAGCAATACCAGACGTACCTATGTGTGAGGTGCCAAAATGGTAAAACAACAAATTACAGAACTACAGTAAAAAAAAGGTAGAATGTGAAATGCACAAAATATCCCTGAATGGTGCAAAAAGCCAATAATGTTATTGATGTGGCGTATCCTCCCATGGTGCAAATGACTGTTGGTTCAAAGAAAAGGTTTGCAAAAAGTGTCACAGACAAGGTCACGTAGAGAGAGTATACGAGGCGGACAAAAAGCACAACCCAGTGACACAAACACAAAACACAAAACTAAGCAAATGCATAAAGTTACCAAATGTAAAACAGAATCAGACAACATAGAGTCTGACAAAGTTGAGCTGTCATGCCTAGAACTGCATAGAATTACTGAAACAGATCACACAATCCTTTGGATCACAATAGATGTGTCTGGTGTAAAACTGAAATTGGAGCTGGATACAGGATCAGCTTTGTCCGTAATTCCAGAGACTGACTATAACAGTCTGTTTTCTAAGATACCATTAGAGAAGACCTCAGTGATGCTAAAGACTTACACAGGTGAAAAAGTGTCTCCCAACAGCAAACTGAAAGTGAATATGATGTATGGAGGCCAAGCACAACAGTTAGAGCTTTATGTACTGAAAAGTGGAGGGCCTGCGCTTTTTGGACGCGAATGGTTGAGAAAAATCCAACTAGACTGCCACTCAATTAGACTTGGGGATGTCATGTGGACCAGATACTGAATGCTCAGGTGAAGAACACACCTGAGTCGACTGCATCCTAGAAGACAGATACACTACAGTCACCGGACTTACCTTTCAGTGATGATCATGTCACTGACAGCAACGTGACACCAGAAACCGAGATCATTGTCTTCAACAAGACACCTACCAAACCTGATGCCACTCCACAGGTCCAGAGGCACTATCTTGAAAGAGACAGAGCACCACCCAAAAGACTGAACCTTTAGAACTGTGAAGTTATTATGGACTGTTATTGTGAAAGCATGATTACTTGGAATATGGGTTTATGAAAGGGAAATTAAATGTTTTGTACATTTACAGTTTTATGGTGCTCTAATCTAAAGGAAGAAGAAGCTCTATTTCTTTTAGAGTAATGACCCCTCCCCTTAGCACTACATATTGATTTGTTGTCTGCACATGTGTTGTTGTCTACACATGCACATTGTTCTGTCTCCCTCTTGCTGCAACATGAATACACCAGTTAAAAGCCATCACCTGTGTGTGCGCTTTTATTTAATATATATGTAGTTGTGCACAGACACAACAGCTGATATGCATTGGGACAGGGTGTTTTCTGGCAAAGGGATGCATAGTAAATGGGAGGCCTGCAAAAATGAAATATTGGGAGTACAAAATTTGTATATTCTTATTAGAATAAAAGACCAGGCTAAAAGGTTTAGGGAATTTTGTTTTTCTAGGACATTTAGGCCCTGTTTAAGAAATAGGAAGAGGTACATAGAAGATATAGGCTGTGAGAAAATAATGTGCCAGTGGAATGGCTGAGGGGAAAATAGACGTTAAGCCTACATACAAAGAAACCTGAAGGTGGAGCATTGTGGGACTAATGTTCTCAGTTGCATCTATTCAAAACAAGGTACTATAGGTAAGGCAGATGAGCTTAGAGCATGGGTCAGCATGTAAAATTATGATATCATAGCCATTTACAAGAATTGTGATGAGTGTAAGCAGGCATTTTCCACTGAGATTGAGTGAGACTAGAACTAGGGGTGATGGCTTAAGGGTAAGAGGTGGAATGTTTAAGGAGACCATGAGGGGGACCTCTTTTCTCAGAGGGCGGAGAGAATGTGGAACAAGCTGCCAGCAGAAGTGGTGAATGCAGGTCTGATTTCAATATGTAAGAGAAATTTAAATAGATATATGGATTGAAAGAGTTTGGGGAGTTATGGCCCAAGTGGAGGTTGATGGGACAAGTCAGTTTAATAGCTTGGCATGGACTAGATGGGCTGAAGGGCCTGATTCTGTGCTGTAGTGCTCTATGAATCCTGTAGTGAATGACTCACACCCTAACATGCTGAATCCTCTCTACCATTAACACAGTACAAGACAATAATCTTCACCTGTCTGGTTGAGTGAAGAAGGTCAGTTATGTTGGGAAAAATCAATCCATTTGATCGGTACTCTATCCACCAGCACAAACTTTGATTCCCTTTATCAAATGCTTACATTGGCTGTGGTGTGTACTATGTTAAAACATCACTCCTGCCTACATTACTCCCCCAAACTCAAAAATAAAGACAAGAACAGCAGGTGCATCATTACTTGCATGTCGTCTTTCTAATTTTAAGATTTGTTGGGAGAGCATTTTTAGCATCTAGGTCAGTCTTCTGTTTCTGGTTCCCTTGCTTATTATTTTCACCTTTTTCAAGGTGCATTTTTCTTTTCTTCTATTTTGCCTTCTTTAAAGATATACTTTATTTAAAAGTGCTGGTCTTTGATGCTCTCATTCAATGCTCTTCAGTGTGGTTTCCTTCTTTGGTGCATATTCATTTTCATGTGGGCATCAAAATCTGCACAGTTTCTTTCAAGTCACACATGATTCTTCAGTGTGGTTTAGTCTAAGTTCTGAATCTAAACTCCTCCCTCCCCACCCTCCCATTTCAACAGCATTGTCAGGGTACCTCCACCAGAAGGACTGCAGTGGTTCAAGAGGGTAGCTCACTGTACCCGAAGGATACCTAAGGATGGACAATAAATGTTAACCTTGCCAGTGATGTCCACATCTCTAAAAATGAATTAAAAGAAAATTTTCTTGAAGGAAGTAGATAGAAAGACAAATATAATTGCTGCAGGGGAAAGGGTCAAAAGGTGATTTGGTTCTTCAGAAGCTTCTCTGGAACTGGCTACAATGAATACCTTTGCTTATAGATGAAATGCCAGTGTAAAGTCATTCGCAGACTCTCTCAATGGATCCATGTGAAATTCTTCATAAAGTCAGATTCAGCCACATTGTCTGTTTTAATTCTCTGAATTGTCCAATCAACGCAGCTGCATCACTGGACTGTGTGCTCAGCCCTCTGCTCTATTCAGTTTATACTTATTGTCGTGTCTCAAGCTACAGCCATATTTAAGAGTGCGGATGTCATCACTGTCATTGGCCATATTAAATGTGGTGATGAATTGGTCTATAAGAGGGAGACGGAAAATCTGGAACAACAATCTTTCATTCAACATCAGCAAAACTAAAGATCTGACTATCGCTTATAGGAGGAAGAAACTGGAGATCCTTGAGCCAATCCTCATGAGAGGTACAGAGGTCAGTAGCTTTAATTTTTTTGCCATATCAAGGTCCAGCACATAAATGTCATCACAAAGAAATCATGACAGTGCCTGTACTTTCTTAGAAGCTTGTGTAGATTTGGCATGTCACAAAAAACTTTGATAAACTTCTATAAATGCTCAAGGTTTCCTAGCTGATTGCATCGCAGCCTGGTATGTAAACAGCAATGCCCAGGAACATCAATCACTATAGAAAGCTGTAGATCCATCCCAATCCATCACTAAAAAAGCCCTCCCCTCTAGTGGGCACATTTACAATGAGCACTGCTACAAGAAAGCAGCATCCAATATCAAAGATCCTTACCACCCAGGCCATGCTCTCTTCTTGCTACTACCATTGGGCAGAAACCAGAAGCCTTAGGTCCCATACCACCAGAATCAGGAGCATTTATTCACTACAACCATTGAGCTCAGGAAATAGTGTGGATAACATTATTCACCTCACCACTGAACTGATTCTGCAATCTACAGACTCACTATCAAGGA
Organism: Hemitrygon akajei; assembly: GCF_048418815.1. Lineage (NCBI taxonomy): Eukaryota > Metazoa > Chordata > Chondrichthyes > Myliobatiformes > Dasyatidae > Hemitrygon > Hemitrygon akajei. The sequence goes on from NC_133124.1 coordinate 97,342,636, forward strand.
CTCTTTACAACTCATGTTCTCAGTATTATTTTTTAAATTTGCACAATTAGACTTCTTTTGCACATTGAATTATGTCATGCTTTGTTTATATATAGATTTTTGTACATACTGTTGGATTTATTTTTTGTGTGTAAATGCCTGCAAGAAAATGAAGCTTAAGGTTGTATATGACAAAACATATGTACTTTGATAATAATTTTACTTTGAAGTTTGAAATCTAATTAGTTATTCTCAATTCTCTGTATGTTAGCTTTTGTTTTGAGAATATATATGAAGTGCCAAAAGCAGCATCAAGTACTTCTGTTCTGATCAACTAAAAAGCACATTGAAAGTGACAAGATCACTTTTCCATTTTATAGCAAACGTCTTTAAACCATTAATACTGCCTTTCTGATTACCAAGCTGATGGTGCAAAGATAACTAAAATGACATCTCTGCTACTTTGCCAGAAATCTGCTAACATTACCCACATTCCTATAGTGTACGGTTTAGAAGATGCAGCAGTAAACTGCGATGTTAGTAAAAAGGATCCCTGCAGTCACGGACAATTTTATTTTATATCTGACTATCTGGAGTCATTTCATTAAATCTAGTATCAGGTAATGCAGTGTCATCAACACCAACAAGTAAACCACAACCAAAGGAGAAGACAATATGGGTTAATTTGATTTTTGATCCCATCTCCCTATGTAGAATTCATGGTATTCATTTAGAAATGACTGTCATATGGTATTTTAATCTCGTCATAACCTGATTAACTAGTTAATGCATTTGTTGATTCATTTCTTCCTCCTTTTGCCCTTCGTGAAACTGAAGTATTTTTTTCGTTTTGATGAAATTTTCATTGACAAGTCTACTCTTGCTGCCATGGCCCTTGCCAGTAAAGACGGAAAAAAAACCTCTGATGTGAAACACTGAATAATTTATGAAAAAAAATCTGCAACTTCCTAGTGACCCGAAATACTTGCATATATCCTAAATGGAAGGAGTTGTTTTTCAGTGGAGATCTGCTGCCCCAGGGATGAAGCTAACAAACAGACAACAACAGAGAGTGTGATTAAAATGTTTTCTTCTTTATCTCTAGGACCTGGGTTCAAATCCAATCTAAGCAAAAGAAATGGCAAATCCCATTTCATTCTGAAAACTATCCCAAATAAGTGATTTCTCAGATCTGTGTTATCTTTATTTGACAAAATTTAGCAAATAAGCCAATAGACAATTTAAGTGAAATGCAATTCAGATAAGGATTTGGTGTGCTTTTTAATCAAGGAGGATGTCCTTTTATATTTTTGTTCTACAATGGGTTGTTGGGGTTGAAAATGATTTGTGACTACCTCACAAATCACCCACCGAGCTACCTGTCCCGTTAGTTCTGTGGACTGGAAGTACTGCATGCCACAGACAGGTTGGTGATTTGTGAGGTCGTGCAATGCTTTCATCATTCACTCTTTGCTTCTGTATGTTCCAACATGTGGGCTCAGGGTCTTAGATTCATTCATTAATGCTTTTTTGTCACATTTATTGGACATGCTTTAGGAATTTCCAGGGGTCTCTGGGGGGATTTTTCATGGATACTTTGAAAACAAGAATATTTAATAATAATGCGTGTTAAATGAATGCCATAGCTATTTTAAACAGAATTTTAAGGTGCCACGGGGGAGTGGGGGGGGGAGAAAAAAAGGGAAGCAACTATTGTAAATGGACGAACACACATACACACAAGCAAACACGCATATATCCACATGAACTTGCTGTATAACAGATATGGCAGTCAGCTGCTGTTTAAGTAAAAATGTGAGTTGATCTGACACAATAGCACACTTGTAAATAGCTGATTTCACACCCTGACAAATTGTTTCTAAGACTGAAATGTTGATTTCCCATGAAAGGATGAATCTCGCTAATAAAATGCTCCGTGACTATATGTCTGGCAGTATCTAGCCCTCATCCTTGTGTTCTGCCTGGAGTCATTCATGCAGTTTAATAATACTAATAAAGTATGTGAAAGGCAACTTCAAAGAAAGCATTTTTGTTACTGTCACTTGCTGTTTGCCACAGTTCAATTCACCTTTGCAGAGAAGAAACACTCCACAGTGGCTTCTCAGGTCTAAATGCGTACATTTTGTATAAATTATTAGCAAAACTGTTATCTTTTGTTTGGGCTGTCAGTGCTGCTGCATGCCCTAGCAATAATCCCTGTGGCTTGCTTGTAAACTCTTGACTCTTGTCACATTGATGTTAGAACAGTAGTAAATCTATTGCTATTTTATGCATTTATAGCAGTCAGATATGGCAATGCTAATCATCTCTGAGTTTCCAGCTTTAAAATGATTGAAATGCTGTTAATTCCAAAGAATTGTTTGCTTGCCCACATAAAAACACGAAACTTGCATTTCAGCCATCTTGTAAAATGTCCACAAGTTTATTGCACACCTGATACGTTCACTCACAGCCTGCTAATGCCAATGCATAATCAGACATAAAAAGAAAACAAGTTTTCCATTTTTGATAATAGCTGAGTTTCGTATGGCAATGTCCAAATGTGTGAGATAACCAAAAGCTGATGACATTGACAGAGCACTCCGCTAGTCAGAAGATTTAGGATAGGAGGTGGAATCATTGGAAGCTGCATGAAATTAAAAGTCTATCTTTTCATCAGGATGCCCCTATACAAAAGATGCCCCGATCCACAGATGCTGCCTGACCTGCTGAATTCTTCCAGCAACTTAGTTTGTTTCCATCACATTCTACCTGCAATGTGGGCATAATTTGTGGATAATTGCGGGGATGGGGGTGGTATCAATCTCACAGTATTCTTCAGGTTCACATTTTAATAGAATGGCAACCAGAAATAAGAGAAAATTGAACTGTTTTTGACTTTGGATTGATTAATACATCATCACAGGGTTGGCCACTGTTTCCATCACATTCTACCTGCAATGTGGGCATAATTTGTGGATAATTGCGGGGATGGGGGTGGTATCAATCTCACAGTATTCTTCAGGTTCACATTTTAATAGAATGGCAACCAGAAATAATTTAAGTTGAAGGTAGTGTTTGTGTTTGGGTGTGTTACAATGTACTGTACTGAAGAATTACATATATGAGGAAGATTTCAAAATATCACTTTCTTTTCTTTTCCCTTAATATCAGAAGGTGAAGTTCAGTGACTTGGCCAAAGTAGCCACAATTTTTCTACTACAGATGTACCATCTACTCCCTAACTTGCTCAATGGATCTATATTTTGAGCAGAATATGCTGAGACTTATTCTAAATATGGAATTAACTTATATTCTCATTGAAATGAAATTGTAATGTATTGATGTAAAATAGCATTTTCTCTTCATTATTAATGGGACAAAGATGCTATTATTAAAAAGAGAACTCTGATATATGGTTACACAGAAGTACAATGAGGAAAGAGTGCAAAAATTTCCCTTGTTTTTGCCTTTTCTTCTTACATACATCACAGAATTCTACAGAAGCCTCATGTGTACACTTGTGATTTTTTATTCAGTGAAAATTTATCTCCAATGTCACTTAGATCTTTTCTATACAAATTGAGCATTAAGCTGAATGTATTTTTTCAGTTTTATTTTTGGTAAAGTTTCAATTAAAAAGGAAACAATTCTTATACTTTATTGGTGAATTTACTGCCTTATTTAGAAATGAACTTTTCAGAATAGAAAGGTGACAAATTTAATTCCCAGCCTGTGTTAGACTTTTTCATTGTATCTGGAGACCACTAATGTTGGCAAATAGTGGGGGACATTCAATCTAATGACCATACCAAATGGTTATCCTTAATTATCAGCAAAGTGATAGAAGGCAATGTAAACAGGGAGGTCTTGGGGTCCGAATCCATAGGACATTCTAAGCTGCTACACAGGTTGACTCTCTGGTTAAGGAGGTATACAGTGCATTGGCCTTCATCAACCGTGGAATTGAGTTTAAGAGCCAAGAGGTAATGTTGCAGCTATATAGGACCCTGGTCAGACCCCACTTGGAGTACTCTGCTCAGTTCTGGTCATCTCACTACATGAAAATGTGGAAACCATTGAAAGGGTGCAGAGGAGATTTACAAGGATGTTGCCTGGATTGGGGAGCATGCCTTATGAGAACAGGTTGAATGAACTCGGCCTTTTCTTCTTGGAGCGATGAAGGATGAGAGGTGACCTGATAGAGGTGTACCAGATAATGAGAGGCATTGATCGTGTGGATAGTCAGAGGCTTTTTTCCCAGGGCTGAAATGGCTAGCACGAGAGGGCATAGTTTTAAGGTGTTTGGAAGTAGGTACAGAGGAGATGTCAGGGGTAAGTTTTTTACCCAAAGATAAGTCTTTTAAGGTGGTGGTGGCAGAGGCGGAAATGATACGGTCTTTTAAGAAACTCCTGGATAGATACAAGGAGCATAGAAAAATAGAGGGCTATGTGTAAGCCTAGGTAGTTCAAAGGTAAGGACAAGTTCGGTTCAGCTTTGTGGGCTGAAGGGCCTGTATTCTGCTGCAGGTTTTCTATGTTTCTACAAACATATATCAATCAACATTTTCTCATCATTAATCTGCTCAATGATGCTCAGTTTGGCTTTTACCAGAACCAATGAAATCTAGATTTCAACACAGTCTGGAACTGAACTCAGGCAACATTTAAGACCTCAGGCGAGTTGAGTGTGACTGCTTCTAATTTCAATGCAAGGACAGAAAGGACTCTGGGTAAAAGTAAATACATGACACAGAGGTATACCTTGCACAATGAAAGGTGAATGTAGTTGTTGGAATCAGTTTCATCAGCACCAGCACATTGCTGCAGGTGTTTCTTGAGGCAATGTCTAACACCCAGCCACCTTAAAGACCTTAATCAATGATCTTCCTTCCTTACAACGTCAGAAATAATGATATTCTCTGATAATTGCACAGTGCTCAGTTCTACTTGTGACTACTCAGAAACTGAAGCCTTGCAATACTGGCATGCAGTAAGACTTAGAAAACATGAATGTTCCAGTAAGTAAAAACTCTTACACAAGATTCAACCATTGACCATCTCATATAAAAGGGAGATTAACAAGTGATCCTTGACAACAAATTACATTAACACTGCCATGTTCTTCACCATAAACAGCATTCTTATCACATTTGATGAGAAACCTAACTAAACCAGCCACATACGTATGGTACACTGTAGATTATAGTAGGGAGTCATTCAGTTCCCTGTACCATAAAGCTTTTACATGTCAACAAGACTCAATTCAGGAGTGTAATAGCATCTACTCCACTTGTCTGAATGTGTGCGGTTCCACTAACACAGGAAGTTAAATACCAGTCTGGAGAAAGTAACCTACCTGATAGGTATCACATCCACCACCCTAAACATTCATTTCCTCCACCACTGCTCATCGTGTTTAAAATAAGACCATAAAACCATAAGACATAGGAGCAGAATAAGGCCATTTGGCTCATCACATCTCCTCTGCCATTCTATCATGGCTGATTTATTATCCCTCTCAACCAATTATTCTGCTTTCTCCCCTTAAATTTTGTCACCCTAATTTATGAAGAAGCTATCAACCACCACCTTAAATATGCTCAATGACTTACCTCCACAGCAGACTGTGGCAATAAATTCCATAGTCTCACTACCCTCTGGCTAAAGAATTTTTTCTTCATCTCTGTTCTAAATGGACATCCCTCAATTCTGAGGCAGTGCCCTCTGCTCATAGACTTCTGAAAATCCAAATAATTAACATCCACTGACTCTACTTTGTCTATCCTGTCTTTTATTTTCTCAAAGAATCCCAACAGATTTGTCAGATAAGATTTGCCTCTTTAAAAAATTGTCCTGACTTTGGCCCATTTTCTCATGTGTCTCCAAGTACCCCGAAACTTCATCCTTAATAACAGGCTCCAACATCTTTCCAACTACTGAAGTCAGGCTAACTGGTCTACAAATTACTTTCTTCTGCCTCCCTTCCTTCTTGAAGAGTAAAGTGACATTTGCAATTTTCCAGAACTCAGGAACAATTCGTGAATCTAGTGATTCGTGAAAGATCATTACTAATGCTTCCACAACATCTGTTGCTTCCTCTTTCAGAATTTGGAATGGAGTTCATCTGGTCCGGGTGACTTACCTATCTTCATACCTTTAAGCTTCCTAAACATTTCCTCCTTAGTAATAGCAATGACACTCAGTATTGCCCCTGACATGCTCACATTTCTGGCACCCTGCTAGTGTCTTCCACAGTGAAGTCTAACACAAAGTCTTCATTAAGTTTATCCGCTGTTTCTTTGTCCTTCTTTGTAACCTTGTTGTAATGTGAACAAAGTCACTGAAGAGACACTGAAACTCGTGTTTTATTCAATAAAATGAGACACTCTGGGATGAAGAGGCCTTCCAACCCCATATTACATGACATATGCTAAAGATCAAAGGGAACAGTAGGACAATTTTATACTTACAATGTATCTATAATGCCTCCTTTGAATTATATATAGTTTTTCACACGCCTCCTTTGCACCCACACTCCAGACACCCAAAATGAATGTTAATCAGCATTGTCTGGTTTGCAATCAACTCCAGTGCACTTTCCCAGAAAACTATTGCTTAGAGTTGCATTTTAAATTCAATCTACAATCCACGTTCATGTCTGAAGTTTGGTTGCTGATGAAGATAATATTTGCTATGTACCCAACTGGAGAATACAGAAAAGGAACCACTCCAGCATCATTTTCCCATGGTGCAATATCCACTCTCATCTATCTTTTATTCTTTATAATGTATATCTGAAAAAAACTCTTTGTATTCTCTATTGTATTATTAGTTAGCTTCCCTTCATATTTTACCTTTTCTCTCTTCATGGCTTTTTAGTTGCCTTCTGTTTGCTTGTTAAAGCTTCCCAATCCTGTACTTTCCCACATTTTTTTTACAATATTATATACCCTTTCTTTAACTTTTATGCTGTCTTTAACTTCACTCGTCACCCATGGTTCCCTCATCCTCCCTTTAGAATACCTCTTCATCTTTGGTAAGTATTTTGCCCGCGTCTTGCAAATTTCCCCAGAAGCACCGGCCATTATTGTTCTGCCATCATCCCTTTGTGTGTCCCCTTCTAATCAAATTTGGCCAGTTCCTCTCTTGTGCCTCTGTAAATCCCTTTACATCTCTGTAATACTGATACAACCAATTCAGCTTCTCCTTATCAAAGTGCAGGTTGAATTCTATTACATTATGATCACTGTCTTCTAAGGATTCTTTTACCTTCAGCTCCCAAATCAAATCTGTGTCGTCATATAACACCCAATCCAGAATTGCTGCCCCCACCCCCCTGCTCCCCAGTGGGCTGCAACCCCCTACAAGTTGCTCTAAAAAAATCATTTCGCAGGCATTCTACAAGTACACATTCTTGGGTTCCAGCACCAAACTGAATTTCCGAATCTTCCTGCATATTGAAATCCCCCATGGTTATTATAACATTGCCCGTTTTACACGCCATTTCTATCTTCCATTGTATTTTGTAGCCCACAGCCTGACTGTTATTCGGAAGCCTGTATATAACTTCCACCAGAGTTTTTATTGACTTGCGGTTTCATAACGCTACCCACAAGCATTCTACATCTTCTGATCCTATGTAACTTTTTTCTAAGAATTTGATTTGATTTTATACCAACATGGCCACCCAACACTCTCTACCTATCTGTCCATCCTTTCAATACTAAGTTATCCAAAGATGTTAAGCTCACAACTATGATCTTCTTTCAGCCTGACTCAGTGATGCTCACAATGTCATACCTTCCCATGTGTAGCTGTGGTACAAAGTCATCTATCTTATTCCATATACTGTGTGCATTCAGATATAACACCTTCAGTCCTGTATTCATCATCTTGTTTTGATTTTGGCCACCTGTTATACTTTAACATCCTATTGACTGCAATTCTTTCCTATTATCTGCCTGTCTTTCCTCAGTCTCACTACACACTGCATCTAGTTGTATACCTACTGCCCCATCCACAACCCTATCACTCTCTTTCCCATCCCCCTGCTAAATCAGTTTAATCCCTTCTCAACAGCTCTAGCAAATTTGCCTGCAAGTAATTTGGACCTCCTTGGGTTTAGCTGTAATACATCCTTGTGTACAGGTCATATCTTTCCCGTAAGAGATCCCAATGATCCATAAATCTGAAATCAAGCCCCCTGCACCAGTTCTTCAGCCACGCATTCATCTGCCAAATCGTTCTATTCTTACCCTTACTGGTAAATGGTAAATCCAGAGGTTACTACCCTAATTTTCCTAATTTTTGCCTCTGTTTAACTTCCTATATTATCTCTTCAGGACTTCCTCCCTTTTCCTACATATGTTGTTGGTAACAATATGTACCATGACTTCTGGATGTTCAACCTCCCCCTTTAGAATGCTGTGGCCCCAATCCGACACATTCCTGACACTGGCACCTAGGAGGCAACACTCCATCCAGGTATCTTTTCCCATTCACAGAATCTACTTTCTGTTACTCTAATGATGGAATCCCCTATCATTACTACAGTCGACTTGTCCTTGTCCCTCCTGAGCCACAGAGCCAGATTCAGTGTCTTCTCCCTGGTAGTTTCCCCCACCCCACCAACAGCATCCAAAGTTGTATACTTATTATTGAGTTGAATGGATATAGAGATCTTTGCACTGGCTCACTTTCCTTCTCCTGATAATCACACAAGTACTCGCCTCTTACAACTTAGGGGTGGCTACCTCCCTGTAACTCCTACCTAGCACCTGATTTTTCCATATGAGCTATAGGTCATTGAGCTGCAGCTCGAGTTCCTTAACATGGTCTCTCTGGAGCTGCAACTCAAGGCTGGAGGTCTAGAGTTCCCACATCTCACACAAAGAGCATACCACTACCTCCAGATCCATTCTCAGCGCACTATGTAAGAACAGAAAAAGGAAAGCAACTTACTATAAACTTACTTTGAGCCTGCATCTGATCTTTCCCAGGCCTATTTTTGCCTAAGCTTGTTGAGCCAAATCCAGACCACTCTAACACTGGCCCACTCCAACAATGGCCACTCTGCCTACACCTCCATTCCTTTTATTAGCCTCTCGCGGATTATATTCTGGCAAAATGCACCAGAGCTCTTTTTGAACTTTGTGCTGCTTCACCAATGAATGACCTCACACACTAACTGCTGTCCACCGAAAAAAAAAGCTAAAAACATCTGAGCTATTTTTAAACCTCACATTGCATCACCAATGAATGACTTCTCATGCTGGCTGCAGCCACAGAGCCAGATTCAGTACAGAATAAATCTACTGCAATTATTTTAATGACAGCTCCCAATCGCAAACTCTGCACCAAGATGAACAAGTACAACTTGGAGCGTCACTACTTGTAGATTTCCCTCCACATCATCTTGAAGTACATATATATTGCAATCTCTTTTTTCAGATTGAGCAATATTGCCATTCAAGTAGGTGGATCACCATGATTTTCCAAAGGACAATTACAAATGGGCAGTGAGTGTTGCCTGCGTCAATGATGTGCATGTACCCTAAATTAATATTAAACATAATGTCATGCTTTGAAAAGGGTATCAAGAAATGCATGGAAGCATTTATGTCATTCCATAAGATGCATCCATGGAACTCAAACCTCATTTTCAAGAGGAATGAATAAAATCTGAAGGCCAGGAAATTAATATAGGAAGTATCTCGATTCTTGCTGGATTTTAATTTCTCTTGTTGGTGTGTTTATTATTTAAAATTGATGGAAACTGAAGTCCCGAGGAATGAGAAATCTATGGCTTATACTCTTAATAATAATAATAATAACTATTTATAAAGCACCTTTCATACATTAAGATGCAGGCTCAAAGTACTTTACATAGATTGTAAAAATAAATAATTTAGTCATATAAATACGAGATAAAATTGAAAACCATAAGTAAAGACAAACATCATATAGAATAAAATGTAATCAAATATGCCAAATTATATTTTATAATCAAAATCAGCAGGCATTATATAATCCTATTAGTAGGACAAATTTAAAAAGTAGGCTTTTAGAAGTGTTTTATAGTGTTCCACAGTACTGGCCTGGTGTATCGCTGAAGGTAGAATATTCCAGATTTTTGGTGCATAAGAGGAAAAGGATGCATTGCCAGTTCTTATATGGTTGGCAGTAGCAGACCAGTATTTGTGGATCTAAGATTACAATTAGGGATGTAAATACTCCAAAAATATACTGGGGAGTGAGATTATTCAGACCCTTATATACAATTAAGAGTATTTTAAAATTGATCCTAAAGGACACAGGCAGCCAATGTAACATGCCAAAACTGGTGAAATGTGCTCAGATTCTTTTTTCGGTTAAGATTCTTGCTGCTGCACTTTGAACAAGCTGCAGCTAATTTAGATCTTTCTTAGGCTGTCCTGAAGAGTGCATTACAATAGTCTGTAATTGTCTAAAATCAAAAGTGTCTATCAATTTTCCTGCATCTTGAGATGCTCTAAGAAATCAAACTCTTGTAATGTTCCTTAAATGAAAGAACACAGTCTTAGTAACATGGTGAATATATGATTTGAAATTTAGCTCAGAGTTAATACTAATGCCTAAATTTGTTACTTTTGGCTTGATTTATAAGACCAGATGATCGGTTTTATTTCTAAGATTCACACTTCTTTTGCTACCAATAATCAAAATCTGTTTTTTCCTTATTTAGTTTAAGGAAATTCACACTCATCCATTCTGTAATACTAGTAAGACTGTAGACCAGAGTGTCTAGAGCCTCAGGGTAACGTGGTGTAATAGACAGATACAGTTATGTGTTTTCTGCATAGTTGTGGTCATTCACCCTGTGTTTTGAAATATTCTGATCTAATGGGAGCATGAACAGGACAAGAATTGATCTTTACAGCACACCAAACACAATCACATGGATTTTGGACACACAATCTCCACAGCTAACAAAGAAGTTCCTTCCCGTTACATAAGATTGAAACTAGCTTATGGGAGTACCTGAAAGACTTACCTACTGACTAAGGTGGTTTATGAAATGTGATCTATGCTGCAAATGCTGTACTCAGATTTAGGAGGACTGATATGCTATCTGCATCAGCATTTAGCTGTAAGTCATTAACTGCATTAAGCACAACTCCGATTTGATCATGTGAGAATGCTGTTCTTGGACTACAGTTCAGCATTCAACACCATAATTCCATCGAGGCTCAACATGAAGCTCAGAGACCTTGGCTTTGACTCTGCTTTGTGCAGCTAGATTCTGGACTTCCTGTCAGAACATCGGCAGGTGGTAAGAGTGAGCTCCCTCACCTCCACCCCTCTGATTCTCAACACAGGAGCCCCTCAGGGCTGTGTACTAAGCCCTCTCCTTTACTCCTGTATACCCATGACTGTGTCACCACCTACAGCTCTAATCTGCTAATTAAATTTACAGACAACACTACATTGATTTGGCCTAATCTCAAACAGTAACAAGGTGGCCTACAGGGAAGAAGTCATATCTCCCAAAAAAACAAGCTCTCCCTCAATGTCGCAAAAACAAAGGAGTTGGTTGTGGATTACAGGAAGAATGGAGAGGTGCTAACCCCTATTGACATCAATGGATCTGGGGTTGAGAGGGTAAACAGCTTTAAATTCCTTGGCATCCTCATCATCGAGGACCTTACGTGGTCTGTACACACCAGCTATGTGGTGAAAAGGCACAACAGCGCCTCTTTCACCTCAGACAGTTGAGGAAGTTTGGTATGGGCCCCCAAATCCTAAGAGCTTTCTACAGGGGCACAACTGAGAGCATCCTGACTGGCTGCATCACTGCCTGGTATGGGAACTGTACTTCCCTTAATCACAGGTCTCTGCAGAGTGGTGCAGACAGCCCAGTGCAAGTGTAGTTGTGAACTTCCCACTATTCAGGGCATTTACAACAACAGGTATGAAAAAAGAGTCTGAAGGATCATTGAGGACCTGAAGTCTTCTCAACCACAATCTATTCTAGCTGCTACCATCCAGGAAACAGTACTGCAGCATAAAAGCCAGGACCAACAAGCTCCAGGACAACTTCTTCCACCAGGCTATCAGACTGATTAGCTCACTCTGATTTGAGTGTATTTCTATATTACATTGACTGTTCTATTTATTATAAATTACTATGATTGCACATTGCACATTTAGATGGAGATGTAACATAAACATTTTTACTCCTTATGCATGTGAAGGATGTAAGAAATAAAGAAAATTCAATTCAAATACCCAGTTGGCCTATAATGAACTCTGTAAGAAATTCAACATGGGGCAATGTGGCCTCTGTGACAAAGAATAACATGGAACTCCTGACTATTTCTTTTGTTCCAGTAAAATCATTAATTGATGGAACTGACTCCAGTGCAGCTTTTTTTTACAATATACAGTAAGTTGATCTGAGAAACACAATAAATTCACTTATATTTCCTTTTCCAGCGTCTATGGTAACACAATTCACTGTTAACTGAAGTGTGGCTGATGTGTTTTGGATATCAAATACCAGAATGACAGTTATGCTATCCATAAGGAATAGGAATATTTTCACTGAGGCCCTTACATCATTATAACGCAAAGAGAATTACTAAAGAAATAACACAAAATGCTGGAGGAACTCAGCAGGCCAGGCCTGATGTCCTGATGAAGGGCCTTGGCACAAAATGCCAGCCGTTTATTCTTTTCCATGGATGCTGCCTGGCCTACTGAGTTCCTTTAGAATTTTGTTTGTGTTACCTTGATTTCTAGCACCTGCAGATTTTCTCTTGTTACTGAAGAAATAAATACATTTCCAGATGTGCCAAAAAAAAGCTATAAATAGACAGTGCTCTTCATAAAACAAAAATATTTTTTTTCTTAGTTTTTGGGCATTTGACTTCAAATGGATGGAAACAGGGCTCATTTGAGTATTGGTAACTGATTCATTACACGAGATTGCCTAAGCTGAATAATAAAATAGAAAGTCGCCATGAAATCTCTAAATATTTTTAATTTCTGTGACCTTGGGTAAAGAACTGAATCAGTATGTTAATGAACCATGAAGGCATGAGACACTGATTGGGGCTGATCACAGATGGAGGCTGATTCAGCTGGTCCCAAGCACAAGTGTAATTCAATTGCGCATGAGCTAATAAGAGAAACGTTTCAGCTACAGGACTATTAATTCATCCTTCCCGTAAATTTCTTATTTGTTGTCAATGAGTCATTATTCAATAAATCTCAATGATGAGCTGATGAACCTATTGATATTCCCTCTCCAGATCCTTGGAAAAGTGTGCTCTAATTTTCCAAATAAAACTCCAAAAACAATGCACCAACATTATTTATAATAAAGATAACGAACACCATTAGGGAAATTTGAATTAATGCAAGGACAGATTAACAAATATTAGCAATGAAGTTCAATGTGTTAGTACAAACTTTTCAGTTACAAGTCACACATAGAAATGTTTTCAGCTGGGTAGCATCATGTTGGCAATCATTTCCAGGTGAAATTGCATGTATTGGGAAATTAGTCAATCACTTTGGTGCTTAGTTCACCTTGGATACTTGGTGTTTTCCTGGCACAGAATGAATGAAAAGTTATGCACGACATATTTACCCCACTACCAGCATAAACATAGAACATAGAATAGTACAGCACATTGCAGGCCCTTCGGCCCACAATGTTGTGCTGACCCTCAAACCCTGCCTCACATATAACCCCCCCACCTTAAATTCCTCCATATACCTGTCTAGTTGTCTCTGAAACTTCACTAGTGTGTCTGCCTCCACCACTGACTCAGGCAGTGCATTCCATGCACCAACCACTCTCTGAGTGAAAAACCTTCCTCTAATATCCCCCTTGAACTTCCCTCCCCTTAACTTAAAGCCATGTCCTCTTGTACTGAGCAGTGGTGCCCTGGGGAAGAGGCGCTGGCTGTCCTTGGAGTTTGTCCTTTCAAAATGTACCACCTCACACTTCTCCGGGTTTAACTCCATCTGCCACTGTTCAGCCCACTTCTGCATCTTATCAATATTTCTCTGCAATCTTCGACAATCCTCTACACTATCTACAACACCACCAACCTTTGTGTCGTCTGCAAACTTGCCAACCCACCCTTCTACCACGAAATCCAGGTCGTTAATAAAAATCACAAAAAGTAGAGGTCCCAGAACAGATCCTTGTGGGACACCACTGGTCACAACTGTCCAATCTGAATGTACTCCCTCCACCACAACCCTCTGCCTTCTGCAGGCAAGCCAATTCTGAATCCACCTGGCCAAACTTCCCTGGATTCCATGCCTTCTGACTTTCTGAATAAGCCTACCATGTGGAACCTTATCAAATGCCTTACTAAAATCCATGTAGATCACATCCACTGCACTACCCTCATCTATATGCCTGGTCACCTCGTCAAAGAACTCTATCAGGCTTGTTAGGCACGATCTGCCCTTCACAAAGCCATGCTGACTGTTCCTGATCAGACCATGATTCTCTAAATGCCCATAGATCCTATCTCTAAGAATCTTTTCCAACAGCTTTCCCACCACAGACATAAGGCTCACTGGTCTATAATTACCCGGACTATCCCTGCTACCTTTTTTGAACAAGGGGACAACATTCGCCTCCCTCCAATCCTCCGGTACCATTCCTGTGGACAACAAGGACATAAAGATCCTAGCCAGAGGCTCAGCAATCTCTTCCCTTGCCTCGTGGAGCAGCCTGGGGAATATTCCATCAGGCCCCAGGGACTAATGTATTTTAACAACTCTAACACCTCCTCTCCCTAAATATCAACATGCTCCAGAACATCAGCCTCACTCATATTGTCCTCACCGTCATCAAGTTCCCTCTCATTAGTGAGTACCGAAGAGAAGTATTCATTGAGGACCTCGCTCACTTCCTCAGCCTCCAGGAACATCTTCCCACTTTTATCTCTAATCGGTCCTACCTTTACTCCTGTCATCCTTTTGTTCTTCACATAATTGAAGAATGCCTTGGGGTTTTCCTTTACCCTACTCGCCAAGGCCTTCTCATGCCCCCTTCTTGCTCTTTTCAGCCCCTTCTTAAGCTCCTTTCTTGCTACCTTATATTCCTCAATAGACCCATCTGATCCTTGCTTCCTAAACCTCATGTATGCTGCCTTCTTCCACCTGACTAGATATTCCACTTCACTTGTCACCCATGGTTCCTTCACCCGACCATTCTTTATCTTCCTCACCGGGACAAATTTATCCCTAACATCCTGCACAATATCCTTAAACATCAACTGCATGTCCATAGTACATTTCCCTGCGAAAACATCATCCCAATTCACACCTGCAAGTTCTAGCCTTATAGCCTCATAATTTGCCCTTCCCCAATTAAAAATTTTCCTGTCCTCTCTGATTCTATCCTTTTCCATGATAATGCTAAAGGTCAGGGAGGGGTGATCACTGTCCCCCAGATGCTCACCCACTGACAGATCTGTGACCTGACCCGGTTCGTAACCTAATACTAGATCTAGTATGGCATTCCCCCTAGTCAGCCTGTCAACATACTGTGACAAGAATCCATCCTGAACACACTTAACAAACTCTGCCCCTTCTAAACCCTTGGAACTAAACAAGTGCCAATCAATATTAGGGAAGTTAAAGTCACCCATGATAACAACCCTGTTATTTTTGCACCTTTCCAAAATCTGCTTCCCAATCTTCTCCTCGGTATCTCTGCTGCTACCAGGGGGCCTATAGAATACCCCCAGTAGAGTAACTGCTCCCTTCCTGTTCCTGACTTCTACCCATACTGACTCAAAAGAGGATCTTGCTACATTATCCACCCTTTCTGCAGCTGTGATAGTATCCCTGACTAGTAATGCCACCCCTCCTCCCCTTCCCCCCCCCCCCATCCCTTTTAAAGCACTGAAATCCAGGAATATTGAGAATCCATTCCTGCCCTGGTGCCAGCCAAGTCTCCGTAATGGCCACTACATCATAATTCCATGTATGTATCCAAGCTCTCAGTTCATCACCTTTGTTCCTGATGCTTCTTGCATTGAAGTACACACACTTTAGCCCTTCTACCTTACTACCTTCACACTATGAAATGGAACTTTACAAATTAAACAAGCATGCAAAAAAAGGAATAATTCTACTGAGCATAGGATATTCATTAACAAGTCAGCTTCAATTCCCAGTGTTCAAGATTATAGAATTGGCATCACTGATCATCCTTTCACTGTTCACAGTCTTTCTATACAAGTCACATCACAGCAGCGTGCTGCAATCACTGGCCCTTATCCAGGGAGGACCATTTTATAGAACATGCCCACTCACGTGGTATCTTCTCTGTCTTTCCGTACCTTTATGACTGCTTGTTATGCAGCTGATCTGTGGCTGCCAGGAAGAGTACTTTTACAATCTGACATTCTTCTGTAAGGTATTCAAACAGCTCTCAATAGAAACAACACAAATCCCACTTCAGCACAGAAATCTGTCAGACATGGTTGTAGGACTGTTGCTAATGTATTTTGCCCAATTTCATGACTTTATGTAGACATCTAATGTGGTCTTATTATTATGTGCAGGAATAAAGGCTGATTTATACTTGTGCATCGCATTGACGCCGTAGGTATCGCGTACCCTACGTAGTACCTACACTGTACCCTACTCAGTAGGGTGATGTACACCTCTCCAGACTGGAACAACAGTGATTGGTCCGCTTGGTAGCATCACATTTCCTCCTACGTATTTCCGGTTGCTTCTTCTCCGCCATGTCTGCAGGCTGTGCATACACCGATGCAAAATAGATGAACCAAATCGTCAAATCTACCTACCGACACGCAAAAATGTTTGAAGTGCATTTGCTCGTCCGTGTCTCTCATGAAGAAACTCAACACAGTGGCATAGAAACCCCACCGCCAACCTATGTTTTAGCGCACACCAACACATGCTCGCTACAGTATAGAGCAACGCATAAGTGAAAATCAGGGTTACGGTGTAGCCCATATGCACAAGTATAAATCAACCTTAATAAGTGAAATTCAACTTCTAGGCATTGGTCTTCACAACTTCAAAATATGTATTTGGGCAAAAACATATTTCAGAACCATGATGCAAGGTTTCAACTGAAAGAGTCAGCAATTCCTTTTGACCCATTGAGTTCCTCCATAAATTGATTGGTGACAGCATCTGCCATCTCTTGTGTTTATATTTCTCCAGCTCATCTTAGCTGATGCATTTGGGAAGAGGGAACTGGTTACAGGGAGGTCTTTATTTCCTGTAAAGGGTGGAATAGCAATTTCAAATTCAAGTTCATGTTTCTTGTCACTTAGCTACATATCATATATAGGCCTCCAAATTGTAGCCAAGATGTGGGCTTGAGATTGCAAAGGGCGCTGGAAAGGGAATGTAATAAGGGTAATATCAGAATTGTAATGGGGGACTTCAATATGCAAGGGGATTGGGAAAATCAGGGTGGTGTCAGATTGCAAGAGAGAGAATTTGTTGAATGCCTATGAGGTGGCTTCTTAGAACAGCTGGTTCTTGAGCCTACTAGGGGAAAGGCTACTTAGGTTGGGTGTTGTGTAATATCCAAGACTTTTTTTTTGTCAGCTTAATGTAAAGGAACCCTTAGGGGGCAGTGATCATAATATGATTTTTTTCAGTTGTATAAAGAGTAAAAGGGAGGTTAGAGTTGATATTGGACCACTGGAAAATGATGCTGTGAGTTAGTAATGGGAGACAAAGAAATGGCAGATTTACTTAATAAGTACTTTGCTTCACTCTTTACTGTGGAAGACACTGGCTGGATGTCAGATGTCTGTGAGTGTCAGGGATCAGGAGTCCCATTGCTATTACAAAGGAAAAAGTGCTAGGCAAACTGAAAGATCTTAAGGTGGATAAATCACCTGGACCAGGTGGACTACATCCCAGAGTCCAGAGACAGGTTGCTGAAGAGATAAAGTATGCATTGGTCATGATCTTTCAAAAATCACTTGATTCTGGCATGGTCCCGGAGGACTGGAAAATTACAAGTGTTCTCCACTCTTTAAGAAGGGAGGAAGGCAAAAAAGAGGAAATTATAGGCCAGCTAGCCTAACCTCAGTGGGCGGGAGAGTGTTGGAGTCCATTATTAAGGATGGAGTTTTGGGGTACTTGGAGACTAATGATAAAATAAGTCAAGATTAGCATGATTTCTGTAAAGGGAAATCTTGCCTGACAACTCTGTTAGAATTAGTCATGGAAGTAAAGGCAGGGTGGACGAAGGAGAGGCAATGGATGTTATTTACAGATTTTCTGAAGGCATTTGATAAGGCGCCTCACATGAGATGTGATAAAATTCTGCGCTGTTAAAGGAAAGATACTGACATGGATAGAACAATGGCTGACAGGCAGGAAGGAGTAAAGGGGGCCTTTTCTGGTTGGCTGCCAGTGACTAGTGGTGTTCCTCAGGGGTCAGTATAGGGACTGCTGCTTTTCACATTGTTTGTTAACGATTTAGATAGTGGAATTGATGGCTTTGTGGCAAAGTTTGCAGAAGACACAAAGATATGTGGAAGGGTAGGTAGTGCTGAAGAAGCAATATGATTGCAGCAGGACTTAGACAAAGTAGAAGAATGGGCAAAAACGTGGCAGATGGAATACAGTCTTGGGAAATGTATGATAATACATTTTGGTAAAAGGAACAATAGTGCAGACTATTATCTAAATAGGGAGAAAATTCAGACGTCAGAGGTGCAGAGGGACTTAGGAGTCCTCATGAAAGACTCTAGGAAGGTTTATTCACAGGTTGAGTCTGTGGTAAAGAAGGCAAATGCAATATTGGCACTTATTTCATGGGTGATAGAATATAAAAACAAGGAGGTAATGCTAAAGTTTTATAAGACACTAGTCAGGCTAAACTTGGAGTATTGCCAACAGTTTCAAACCTCTTATCTCAGAAACGATGTATTCTCATTGGAGAAAGTCCAGAGGATGTTCACAAGGATTATTCCAGGAATGAAGGGGTTAACATATGAGCAGCGTTTGGTAGCTTCGGGCCCGTACTTACCAGAATTTAGAATTTCTCATTGAAAACTACCAAACGCTGAAAGGACTAGATAGGGTGGATGTGGAGAGGATGTTTTGTGTGGTGGGGGTATCCAGAACTAGAGAGCACAGCCTCAAAATTGATGGGCGACCTCTTAGAACAGAGGGAAGGAGGATCTTTTTTAGCCAAGAGTGGTGCATCTGTGGAATGCTCTACCACAGATTGTTGTGGAGGCCAAGTCCATGGGTATATTCAACATGGAATTTGATAGATCCCTGACTGTTTGGATCAGGAGTATGGGATTGAATGGGATCCGGGATCAGCCATGATGAAATAGCGGAGCAGGCTTGATGAGCTGAATGGCCTAATTCTGCCTCTCTGTCTTGTGGTCTTATATACACAACTAAACAAAACAACATTCCTCCAGACCACAATGCACCTATAAACATACATCGCACACAGCACATAAAACAAAATATTACCACAAATAAGCTAATAAAATATAATTCAAAGTGCACTTAGTGCACAGCAGAGGTAAACCATAAACTGTATAGTGAACAGTAAACGCTCACTTTCATTGTGATGATACTTTGGTGGTAGAAGGGTATTCAATAGTCTCATAGCTTAGGGGAAGAAACTGTTACAGAGCCTGGCAACCTTTGTCCTGATGCTCCTGTACCTCCTTCTGGATGGTAGTGAGTCAAGGAGATTGTGGGTTGGGTGGTAGGGATCCTTAACAATGCTTCAGGCCCTTCATATACAACAGTCCTGGCAAGAGTCACAAATAAACATGAGGGGGACCCTGGTGATCCTCTCAGAGGTATTTACAAGCCTCTGTAGGGCCTTGTGGTTGATGCCTTGCAGCTTGTGTAGCATACAATAATGCAGCTGGACAGGACACTGCCAATGGTGCTCAGGAAGAAAGTACGGTAGTTAGAATGGGGGTGGCGAGCTTTGCATGTCTCAATCTCCTTAGGAAGTGTAGACACTTCTGTGCCTTCTTGACTAGTGAGGAGGTGTTTTGGGGCCAAGATAGATCATCCTTTATGTTCATACCAAGGAACTTTGTACTCTTCACCTCTCTCCACGGCAGAGCCATTGATGTGCAACAGAGAGTGGTCAATCTGCAATTTCTTGCAATCCACAACCATCTCTTCTGCCATGTCAATGTTGATAGTGAGATTGTTATTCTCACACCATTTACCAAGTCTGTCAACCTCCTCCCTGTATGCCAACTCATCACTGTTGCTGATGAGGCCAATCACTGTTGTATTATCAGTGAACTTGATGATGTAGTTTGAACGGAAACTGGCAGTGCAGTCATGAGTCAACAGCATAAACAGCAGTGGGATGAGCACACAGCCCTGGGGAGCACCAGTGTTCAGCATGATAGAGCTAAAGATTTTGCTGCCAACTCAGACTAGGGTCTTTCAGTCAAGAAGATCAAGCTCACGTTACAGAGAGGGGTTTTGAGTACCAATGAGGACAGTTTACCCAGCAACCTCCGAGGGAAGATGTGGTAAATGCTGAGCTGAAGTCGATGAACAACAACCTACCATATGAGGCAGCAATTTCTAGTACGTTAGAAAATAGTCTACAGCTAAGGAACCCAAGACAAAGGTTTTGTTTCCTATATTAATTGGAAAAGATCAGATTGCAATTGGGAAACTATCGGGGAGAGATATGTAAAGGATGGGTTTTACTCAAAATATGTGAATGAAAGTTATTGTGTGGCTGTTCCCCTCAATAATGAGTATACCACTCTGGATACAATGGGGTGGGGGTGACCTACCGGGGGAAGCCACAGTGACCAGGTCTCTGGTGCTGAGTCTGGCTCTACGGCTCAGAAGGAAAAGGGGTAGAAAATGAGTAGAATAGTCACTGGGATTCCATATTTAGAGGATCAGGCAGGAGTTTCTGTGGATGTGACAAAGATACTCAGATGCTATGTTGCATCTCAGGTGCCAGGGTCAAGGATGTCTCCAGTTAGGACCACGTCATTCTAAAGGGGAAGGGTGAGCAGCCAGAAGTTATGATATATATTGGAACCAATGGCATACTTAAGAAAAGGGATGAGGTCCTGAAGAAAGAATATAAGGAGTGAGGTATAAAACTGAAAAGCAGGACCTCCAGTATAATAATTTCTAGATTGTTGCCTGTGCTTCAAACCAATGGTGGTATGATGGTAACAATAGGATGATTAGGCAGGTGAACATGTGGCTGAGGAATTGGTGCAGGGACAGGGTTTCAGATTTCTGGATCATTAGAATTCCTTCTGGGGAAGTTATGACCTGTACGAAAAGGACAGCTTACACCTGAACTTGAGTGGCATCAATATCCTTGTGGGCAGGTTTGCTGGAGCTACTGGGGAGGGTGTAAGTTAATTTGCCAGGGGTGGGTGGGTGGGAATGGGAGTGATAGGGCAGTTGGTATACAGGTACAAGCAGATGCATTGTGTACCAAGGCTGTGAGGAAGGACAGGCAAATGCTCGAACAAAATTGCAGTCAGTGGGATGCAGTAAAGTGTAAGGGGAACAAAATCAAGAAGAGCGAGGAATACAGGACTGGAGGTGTTATATTTGAATGCACTCAGTATATGGAATAAGGTAGATGATTAGAGTTAGAGTTCGAGTCTCAGTTAGAGTTCAGCAGGTATGACATTGTGGACATCAGTGAGTCATGGCTGGAAGAAGATCATAGTTGGAAGCTTAACATCCAAGGACACAAATTGTATTGAAAGGACAGACAAGTAGTCAGAGGCGGTGAGGTGGCCCTGTTGGTAAAAAATAAAATCAATTCATTAGAAAGAGGTGACATAGGGTCAGAAAATGTAGAATTCTTGTGGATAGGGTTAACAAACTGCAAGTGTAAAAGAACCCTGATAGAAATTGCATATGGGCCTCGGAACAGTAGCCAGGATGTGGGCTACGAGTTAGAACAGGAGTCAGAAAATAAATATAAAAAGGGCAATGCTGCGACAATCATGGTGGATTTCAATACGGAGGTGGATTGGATCATAAGAGGTGCGATTTGTAGAATGCCTTCAAGATAGCTTTTCAGAGCAGCTTGTGGTTGAGCCCACCAGGGGAACAGCATTTCTGGATTTGGTGTCATGTAATAATCCAGATTTGAATAGGGAGCCACAAGCAAGAGAAAATCTGCAGATGCTGGAAATCTAAGCAACACAGGCAAAATGCTGGAGGAACTCAGCAGGCCGGCAGCATCTATAAACAGTCATTACTTTGGGCCGAGACTCTTCATCAGGACTGGAGAAAAAGGATGAGGTCAGAGTGTTGGGAGGGGAGGAAGAAGTACAAGGTGGCAGATGAAACCAAGAGACGGGAGGGGAGAAGTAAATAGCTGAGAAGTCAACTGGTGAAAGAGATACAGGGCTGGAGAAGCAGTAATCTGACAGGAGAAGACAAAAGGCCATGGAAGAAAGGGAGGGGGAGGAGCACCAGAGGGAGGGGATGGGGAGGTAAGGTGAGAGAGGGAAATGGGAATGAGGAATGGTGAAGGGGGGTGGGCAATTACTAGAAGTTGGAGAAATCAATGTTCAGGCCTTCAGGTAGAAGACTACCCAGATTCAATACAAGGTGTTGTTCCTCCATTCTGAGTGTGACCTTATCGCGGCATTGAAGAGACTATGGAGTGACATGCTGGAATGGGAATGGGAAGTGACCACTGGGAGATACCGCTTTTTCTGGAGGATGGAGCGTAAGTGCTCAGTGAAGTTGTCTCCCAATCTATGTCAGGTCTCATCGATATACAGGAGGCCACATTGGGAGCACCGAATACAGGAGATGACACAACTTCTTGCCTTTAGAATACTTCCTTTTTTTGATGCATCTACCCCACAGCTTCCAAATTTTGCTGATATTCAGTCTCAAAACTTTAACTCTTGATTTCTCTGAAAAAAGCAAAAGAGAGGGCATAGAATATAGCAAAAAATAGTGGGAAGGTAGACTATTTGGAAGCTTTTAAAAGTCAACAGAAGACTACAAAAAAGCCATAAGGAGTAAAAGAATGAAATATGAAGGTAAGCTACTTCATAACGAAAGAGGATTCAAAAGTATCTTCAGATATATAGAGTAAAAGAGAGGTAAGAGTGGAAAATGACACTGGAGAGGTAGCAATAAGGGACAAAGAGATGGCAGATGTTCTTAATAAATATTTTGCGTCATACTTAACAGTGGAAGGCACTAGCAGTATGATAGCGATTCGAGAGTGTCAGGTGACAGAAGTGAGTGTAATTACTATTCCTAAGGAGAAAGTGCTTGGGAAGCTTAAAGGTCTTGAATATACTGTAGATAGGTTACCTGGTCCAAATGGACTACAGCCCAGGGTTCTGTGAATGCACATCAAGGTCCATTGCTGTGGAGGCCAAGTCATTGGATATATTTAAAGTAAAGTTTGATAGGTACTTGATTAGTCTGGGCATCAATGGTTCCGGGGAGAAAGCAGGAGGATGGGGTTGAGAGGGACAATAAATCAAATAAAATGGAATGACATAGAAGTTGTGATGGGCTGAATGGCCTAATTTTGTTCCTGGTCTTATGGTCCCATGAAAACCAATATAATATGTGCTTTGCTGCTCCACTCTTGTGTTAGCCTGTCCTGTTTTGTTAGACTTAAAATCAACTTATTAGTCTAGTTAAAACTCTCAAAATAATTCAAAGTGTTTTGTGTCATGCACATAGACTTTCAAAATGCTGTAGAATTAAAGAGAGAATAGCAATAATAAAGACACAACAACAACACAACAATAACAAAGTAGAGAGGCACAATGGAGAGCAACAGCTTCACCGGAGAGTGACATGATTAGTGGAATTTCTCACTCTTACGGTCTTAAGAATTCTTGTTAATATACAATAAATTTGTCAACTGGGCTGAAATATGTAGACCTTAATTTCAAAACTTGTAGATGATAAAATCTTTGAAAATATGTTCAACAATAAGGAATCTGGTAACAACCTTCATTAGATATTGTGAGATGGATGGATGCATATATGTAGTTGCAATTTAACAGGGAAATCCATAACAATGCACTTTGCGTTCTGGTAAGGGAGAAATGAACTCAATTTGGCAATTTTAAAACAGATGCCTATATATGTGCATTCACAGGAGACCCATGGTCATTTCCTTTTAAATATTAATTAAAATTTGCATTTCTGCATTATTACCCACATATTTGTGTAAATTTTGTTGAAAAAAAGAATGCTTTGTAAGAACCAGTCTCAGAGCAAAATTATTTCTTATTTTACAGATTCCTTTCTAAAGCTAAAACACCAAAAAGCCTCATCAAATTCTTTACTGATTTTTCTTTGTGACACTGGAATTTAGATGACATTTGAACCACATTATATTTCTGAAATTATCTTTCTGTGTACAACACTTCAAATGTTCAATAAAATGAATCATATGATCTATCACCTCTACTGCAGTGATTTTACTTTTATTACTAATAAAAGTCACATGCTTCATTTTCAGGCAGATGAAAATTTAAATCACATTAAATGCAAGCTGTAGCCTCTTGGTTCTGCTGTACTAATGGATTCTGGCTGACAGTGAGCAAGAAATCACTTTGATTTCATCACTATAAAAAATAATTTTCTTTGGAATTTGTTGTGGTGACTTTAACGACTTCAACATCATTTTTGTATCTCTACGAATTACTTGTAATTAACAGGGAATAGTGAAATATAAATCTTCCTGCTTGTGTGGTTGAGTTGAATATTGACCAATATTGAACATTGAACATAAACATGCCATCAATGATTTTGCTTTTAAACTAGTGAAGCTTTAGATAACATATTTGTTTCTAAACATATTTAAAAATAAAAATAAAGAACTGAATGGTCATATGTGATATATTTTGTATCTTCCAATTACTAGTTAGATTTTATCTTGAAATATCAACTGCCTGCCCACCCAGGAGCAAACCTAGGTAAGAAAGATTGAAAGCTGAAAATCTTGAAGAGAATTGCTTCTGGCAATTATTGGCTGCTCTTTGCAGCCCAACTTTATTGTTTTATTGTGACAGCTTCCTAATGTCTACCTGTTAAAGTAAATGTCTTCTTAAATTCTCTTTGCCACTATTGTAAATGTGACCAGATGGAAGGAAAGGAGAAAGGAAATGGAAATAATAAATATAAATTTAAAAAAAACAGATTGTCAAGTGTGAAAATGTTCAGAAATGTCTGCTGGTTTGTTGTATAAAATAGAAAATTGTCTCAAATTCTTCAATATGTGATTTAATCTATTGAAGACCATTGTGTAGGAGCCCAGGAATTCTAATATTCTATCATGCATGACCACTGCATTTTGTACCACAAAAGTGGTATAGATCTGGTGGGCAGAAGATGGTCATGGGGAAGAATATAAAGAAACATGGGGAGATAATGGTTACAGACTGAAAGAGGATTGGAGCTGAAGAGAAGATTGTAAGCAAGAGATGATTGGTGTGGAGTGGTAAGATGCTTTATTCATCCCCATGGGGAAATTCAACATTTTTTCCACTGTCCCATACACTTGTTTTAGCAAAACTAATTACATAAATTACTCAGTAAAAATATGATAAGCATCTAAATCACTCTCTCAAAAAGCATTAATAATAGCTATTAAAAAGTTCTTAAGTAGTTTACTTAGATACATTAAATACAATCAACCCCGGCATTTTAACATATCTTACTCCTGGCGGTTGAATTGTAAAGCCCAATGGCATTGGGGAGTATTGACCTCTTCATCCTGTCTGAGGAGCATTGCATCGATAGCAACCTGTCGCTGAAACTGCTTCTCTGTCTCTGGATGGTGCTATGTAGAGGATGTTCAGGGTTTTCCATAATTGACCGTAGCCTACTTAGCGCCCTTCGCTCAGCTACTGATGTTACACTCTCCAGTACTTTGCCCACGACAGAGCCCGCCTTCCTTACCAGCTTATTAAGACGTGAGGCGTCCCTCTTCTTAATGCTGCCTCCCCAACACGCCACCACAAAGAAGAGGGCGCTCTCCACAACTGACCTATAGAACATCTTCAGCATCTCACTGCAGACATTGAATGACGTCAACCTTCTAAGGAAGTACAGTCGACTCTGTGCCTTCCTGCACAAGGCATCTGTGTTGGCAGTCCAGTCTAGCTTCTCGTCTAACTGTACTCCCAGATACTTGTAGGTCTTAACCTTCTCCACACATTCTCCATTAATGATCACTGGCTCCATATGAGGCCTAGGTCTCCTAAAGTCCACCACCATCTCCTTGGTCTTGGTGATATTGAGACGCAGGTAGTTTGAGTTGCACCATATCACAAAGTCCTGTATCAGTTTCCTATACTCCTCCTCCTGTCCATTCCTGACACACCCCACTATGGCCGTGTCGTCAGCGAACTTCTGCACATGGCAGGACTCCGAGTTATATTGGAAGTCTGATGTGTACAGGGTGAACAGGACCGGAGAGAGCACGGTCCCCTGCGGCGCTCCTGTGCTGCTGACCACCGTGTCAGACCTACAGTCTCCCAACCGCACATACTGAGGTCTCTCTGTCAAGTAGTCCACTATCCAATCCACCATGTGAGAGTCTACTCCCATCTCCGTTAGTTTGTGCCTTAAGATCTTGGGCTGGATGGTGTTAAAGGCACTAGAGAAGTCCAGGAATGTAATCCTCACAGCACCACTGACCCCATCTAGGTGAGAGAGGGATTTGTGCAGCAAATACGTGATAGCATCCTCCACTCCCACCTTCTCCTTATACGCAAACTGAAGAGGATCCTGGGCGTGCCTGGTTTGTGGCCTCAGATTCTGTATTATCAGCCGCTCCATGGTCTTCATCACTTGCGACGTCAAGGCAACAGGTCTGAAGTCATTCAACTCCTTTGGTTGTGGTTTCTTCGGTACCGGGACAATACAGGATGTTTTCCACTGTCTGGGTACTCTTCTCTGCTCCAGGCTCATGTTGAAGATGCGCTGTAGTGGTTCTCCCAGCTCAGTCGCACAGGCCCTCAGTAATCGTGGGGAAACTCCATCCGGTCCCGCCGCCTTGCTGGTACAGATCTTCCTCAGTTGACCTTCCACCTGTGCCGCCGTAATCCTGGGCGTGGGCAAGGTCTCCTGTGAGTGGCTATTTTCCTGTGAGGGAAGTAAGCCTGGTGTGAAGTTCTGCGGTGAGGATGAGATTGTGCTGTCGAACCTATTGAAGAAGTTGTTCAGTTGGTTCGCTTTCTGCACATCTCCACTTATGTTTGCCCCCCGCTTTGCACCGCATCCGGTGATGATCTTCATCCCATCCCACACCTCCTTCATGCTTTTTTTCTGCAGCTTTTGTTCTAGCTTCCTCCTATACTGCTCCTTTGCCCCCCTTATCTGTACTCTGAGTTCCTTCTGAACTCTTTTAAGCTCCAACCGATCACCATCTTTAAAGGGCCTCTTCTTCTGGTTTAGGAGGCCTTTGATGTAACTAGTGATCCAGGGCTTATTATTGGGATAGCAGCGAACAGTTCTAACAGGAACAACGGCATCCACACAAAAGTTAATATAGTCCGTTGTGCATTCAGTGACCTCCTCAACGCCCCCACAGAGCCCCCCTTGCAGTACATCCCAGTTAGTAGTACCGAAGCAGTCTCTCAGGGCCTGTTCAGCTTCAGGAGTCCACTTTCTAAAAGAGCGTGTGGTAGTGGGATGCCTCATCACAATTGATTTATATCTGGGCTGTAACAAAACCAGGTTAAAAAGGCTAAGCTTTTTAAATAATTAATAAAACCAGGTTAAAAAGGCTAAGCTTTTTAAATAATTAATAAGTACTAAGGAAGTGATGACAGGTTTCATGACTCACTTTACTGTATAATGTCATTTACTTTTAGTCTGTGTATTGATGATACTGTACTTCAAAATCTCAACACTGAGATTTGTAAAAGGTTGATTAAAAGTAAAATGTCTAACTCATTGACAAAGAACAACCAATGAAAAATCAATTGCCTTCCATCATTATTAGGGTTGACTCTGCCTCAGTGTTCCCTCACTGTTTGATTGAGGATGCTTTATTTGTAATGCTTCTAGAAGCAGATTTAGAAAAGAGCAGTGATAAATGCAGATTATTAGCTGAGTTGTATTTGCAGCTGGTGCTGTGGCGCTTTTTCACTAAAGTTGATAGATAAAGGTACTGGGAGTCTCAAAATACTTTTTCCGTAGAATTGCTTACAAGAAGATAACAAAGCTGTCCTCAAAATACAGGTGGTGATTTGCTCCATCGCTTTTGATATTCTTACCTCAATAAAATCAATTGAATTCAATCCTAAAAGCTTGAACTAACGCTATATTGGCAAACTTTTTTGAGAGACTTTTGGATTTTCATTGGCCTTTCTTTGAAAAATTCCTTCTTGATTTCACTGGAACTTAGCCACCACTTAGTTCCACTAAAAAACTCTACCCAAAATATGGACATCTTGTTGATGCCAAACTGCATGCCAGTGTTTTCTTTCCTAAACAACAGTAGTTGCTGAAGTTAATTTTTTTTTATTATTGAGACTAAATCTGTGTGAGAAACATGGCATATGCTTTTCTTCTTTTTATTGTGCAAGTTCTGCACTGTATCACCCTTATATATGGTCCGTGATGCTCTGAAATTTTAATGGCCTAAAGCACAGAGTAGTTCCGGGTGAACAATATTTGTGTGTAGCCTTATTGACTGGTAGACCCCTATTCAGGTAACTGGAAGACATTCATTGTTGCCCAAGGATATCACAGCAGGAGTATGTCTGGGCAGTATACTATGCCCAATGATCTCAAGCCGTTTTACCAATGGCCTTCGGTTGTTAGGATAAAATACAAGAACACAAGGCAAAAGGATGGAGAGTGGACAGTTGGCCTCTCAGGCCTGTCCTGAAATTTAATCGGATCATGACTGACCTATCCCAGGCCTCAACTCTTCTTCTGTGCCAGATCTCCATCACCCTCAACTCTCCAACCATTCAAAGTTTATCTACCCCCACTTTAAATATTGCTAATGATCCAGTAATCATAACTCCCTGGGGTAGATAATTCCAGTGATAACTGCACAATGCTCAATTCCATTTGCAACATGTTTGGACAATGGGCTAGTAAGTGGCAAGTAAAGTACAAGGTACAAAATTACCAGGCGATGACTGTCTCTAATAGGGAAGATTCTAACTTTGTCAATTTTTGCATTCATTATTCCATGCTTGTCACCATCAACATAATGTTCATTGCAACAAACTCTACTGGACCATCCACAGAAGCACTGTGGCTAAAAGAACACGTCAGAGGTTGCATATTCTGCATTATTGACTCACCCTTTTCCACCATCTACAAGACAAATATTAGGACTGTGGTGATATATCTCTACTGGGTGAGTGCAGTCCAACAACTTGCAACATCATCTGGGACAAATTAACTTACTCAAATGACACTCTATCCACTGTCCTAGGGATCATTTCTCTCTCTCTCTCCACTGCCCATTATGCCGCTGGCCTTTAGGGCAATAATGAAGGTCCTCCATCTCTGGCAGTGTTCAGGGCTTCCTTCATCGTGTCAGTTAGCTCAGTTTTTACTACTGTCAGTCATGCAAGTTTGAGTGGAAACTCAGGAACACCATTGCACTCAGATATATAATGATTTTTTATTGCTGTTCCTGTAACTGTTTTGTTTTACCAGTCAGGGTTATTAGCCCAGAGCTGAACCCCTGAACCTGGAGGACTCTCACTCTTAATCTGGCCTCTACCCTTTGACCTGTTTGTCATGGGTGACCCTACCGAGAGCGAAAGCATAAAGTTGTGACTCAAATCAACGTAGCATTTTGGACTGTGGTTGCCATGTGCACTATCTACAAAATATACTGCAGTTCTAATGAAGGACACTCTGATAGTGCCTCCCAAACCCACAGATCACTGGATCACTAATAATAACATAAGGCAAGTTGCAAATGGGGACACCTCCAAGTTCTCAATTAAGTTGCACACTATCTTGAATCACAAGTCTTATATCAGTGTTGGAAGTGGCATGTTAGTGTTGATGGATCCAAATCCTGAACCTAGCTAATCAACTACATTGTAATAATATCTTCTGAAGGGCTCCAGGGGAATCAGAGATAAGCAATAAATGCAAGCCTTTCCTGACATGCCTAGCTTATGAAAAAAAGAAGAAATACATTAAAAAATCTGCTCTAGGAATTAGCAGCATAGGTCTTATATGAATACTGATCTCAGAACTGACATATTTTTTCAGGGGTAAGAACACCCAAAAGATACAATGACAGGTTTTCCTTTACCATTCAATCAAATAAAAAAGAAAGTACGGTAAGTTCTTCCCCTTTGTCAAGAAAATAAGGCACTGGCACAACAATACCATGACCGTATTACAGCCTCATCATTCTACCTGTGCTGGTTCAGTAGCTGCTCTTGAAGATTCCAATCATCTATCCTATTTTTGCTACTTATAATTTTATATTGCTCTATTACGTTACCCTTCAGCCTCTTTTGCTTCAGGGTAAACAAGCCCAACCTATTCAATCTCTTCCCAAAATTTTAATCCTCCGACATATATAGTATTCTGGTGTATTTCCTCTATTCCAGTGCAACCACATCCTTCCTATAGTGTGAAAATAAGAATGTCCTATAAATGTGGTTTAACCTGTGTTATGTAAAGATGCAACATAAGATCTCATCTTTTATATTCTTTGTACTGACCTGAGAAGAGAAGATTGCCATCTGATTTTATCATCACCCTACCTATCTGCATTTTCCACTATCAAGAAACTATAGTTTTGACTCCCAAGATTCCTCAGTTTATTGACATTCTTTAGCATCAGAATAGCTTAATGCACAAGAAAACATCACCAATTCTCCATTCATATTTTTTTTGTTTGCTAATTGTCCTAAAAAGAACGCCATGCACATGGAATGTATTATTGAAAGAGAGAAAATGGCCAAGAAGAAATTCGCATCTTCACTCTTTCATTCACCTTCTCTGCCATATACTTCACCATTTTCCTGGAGCTTGCATAAGGCAAAAATGACAACAGAGGAGAACCTTACTTTAATTACTTCATCACATCTCCAAACAAAAATTGAAAGAGTAATATAAAGCTGATAGCAGCCAAATGGTAGCGGCATGTGTAACAGTTCAGTATAATATTGCTTTGTTGATTAGAGGAGAAAAAATATTAGATTAAAATGGATTAAATTGTTGATAACCAGTTAAAATCATGACGTTAAATACATATATATTTACTTTACTTTTTCTGTGTCTACTATATACATAGAACCTTGCTTAGAAAAGAAATAGTCAATTTGTCCAGTTCATTCTGCTCATTTCTTTTATTGTGCTTATTTGCCATCTCATAATGGTTTATAATCCATTCTATGTCCAGACGTCCATCTGGTTAGTTTCTGAACTAATTTCTATGATTTGTTTCTGTGATCAATTTGAGTAATTTATATCAAATATTTAAGAAGCTTTATGTAAAATAGTTCTGTCACATTACCCTTGGTTTTTGAATGATTCATCTGTACAGACTATTGTATAATACATGTTGGTATTTTTCTGTTTTATGAGAGAAATCAAATAAAACTTCTATATTTCATTGGATGAATGAACCGACTGAAAGGAAAATTGAGTATTGTTCATATCTCTCTGAGCGTGTGATAATGAAGGAACTAATTAATAACATAATCATCAGCTCAGAAAAACAATGGGAAAAAATCTCCAGAATTATGGATTACTGGACTGGCTTAATTGACCAATTAATAGCTTTAGTTCTCTGATTCAGAACACATCTTTGTTGCAAACAAGCTTTACACCTCAGCTTAATTATGTCAATTAGTATATATTATTATCAATGGAGTACAGCAATTAAAATCCCCACTAATGAAGTAACCCTAAGTTAATTAGACATCCCATGAGTAATGGGCTATTTTGTAATGGTAAGAATGAGCCAGATCCAATTTTTTTGTCAATTCTAATCTTTGAACTATCCAACAGAACCTGACCTTCAGTATTAATTTGTGAGAAGTGTGATCTCAATTTAATGCTTTTCAATAAAGCCAGCAAATTTTGGAATAACATATTCTTAAGGAGCAATAAGGAGTGTCTTAAAGATAAGTAATGAAAAGAAACCCCAACTGAGATGTATTTATATTAAATAATGTAACTAAAGTACACCATAAGAGTACTTAACATCTTTTAGTAAATGTAATGTGGGAAGTGGGCTGGAATTTTCTTAGAATTGCTTCAGCTTCTTTTAGCTGCAACTTCACTTTCAAAGGAAACAGATTTCTACATAAAAAAGGATCTGGTGCTTCCCCAGCGTATATAATGAACAAACTGTTCTCAGGCTTCCAGACAGGTACAGGTATCGATTGTAACCAATGTTTTGATGTCAAACTCTCCCATCATCCCTGATGAAGATAGCAGAGTTTATCATTGAAACATCATTTAAAATTGATACTTGTAACTGGCTGGAAGCCCATGATGAGTTTATTTGTAGATTTCTGTATAACTTCTAACAAAGTTATTACAGCAATTAGTGCACGGACATTCTGAATGACATCTCCTGATTTCTCAGCATAACTTTGGCCCAAAAATAGCAACAAAATGTGTAAGTTATCTATAATAAAAACATAGAAACATAGAAAACCTACGTAAAATGTGTATTAGGGATTGCTGGTGAAATTGCTTGGGGTTTCTGGAGAACCATAATTAACATTATCAACTGTTTTGTTTAGCAGTAATGTAGTAAAATGTTTCAAAATAGCTCATGAGAATTCTGCAAAATAGAAAAAATGATTGTCAGGAAGAAAACAGAGTTTAACCTAATGTTTGGTCAATGTGCAAGAGTTTATACATGAGGAAATTGCACAGTTGGAGGTACTTATTGAGGGAATTTTAAAATCAAGGGCTCAGGCAATTGAAGGAACAATTGCCAACAAAAGAGTAATTAACTTTGAACATATACAAGCAGGCATATCCCTCAGAAATCTGCGAGGCTAGGAAGGATACCAGAGGTAGGGTCAGAATTACTTACAAGTAAGGATAAGGATTTTATACATGATGGATCAAAAAGTCAAGTAATGATAGATGAACGGGATGGTGTGAGTTAAAATTGGAGCAGTTGAATTTTGGATGAAGTTAGGTTCATTATATGGGCTGTTAAGTTTTTTTTCCCATTGCGGATGAAACGTGGGAGGCTCCCCATGAGAATGTTAAAAACTAACTTAGAAATAACAGGTATGTATGCATGTGAGTTTTAGAAGAATTATGTGGGGAAATAGTCAGAGAAATCAAAGAGGTGGAAGAAAACAGAGTCAGCAATCCAACTAAGTGCACCATTTTATTGATCCAAATACACTTCCCAATGACATGATGTCTCAATCCATCATAGTCTACAAAGCATTAGCTCAGAGATTTTGTTTTTGGCTCTTTCCAAACTCAAAAGTATATTTACTGTCAGTAAAATTGAATGCTCGAAGTTTCAGGACTTTTCAACTAGGTACAAGTTAACAAATCTCCAACTCTTCCATTGGAGAAGCTGGCACTCAAATAGAAAAAGATAATGAAAACAGCAGGATGTTACTACTACATTGCAGAGTTTCAATCTAAAGTAGGCCGATATCATACAGTAGGTGTCTTTGGCAGAGAGAATGCAACCAACAGATAGACATAAAAATAAGAAAATACTGGAGATACTCTGCAGGTCAGGTAGAGAGAGAAAAAACAAGAGTAAATGCTTCAGGTCCGTGGCACTCCATAAGAAATTACAAAATGAGAGGAACAGGTATGTTTCAATTTTCAGAGAAGAAGAGGTTTCAAGAGAACAAAGAGTATTCTTCATGGGGGTGGGAAGACCAAATAAATCCAGATGGAGTCAAGGAGACATTCAGGTCAGAAAGAGGCTCTTCATCCCAACTGGTCTTTGTGAATACGAAGGGGTCCCAGTTATCTTGTTTGGCCCATAATCTTCTAAATATTTCCTATCTGTGAATCTGTCCATCTGTTTTACAAAGCATATATTGTACCTGCCTCAACCACTTTTTGGCAGCTCATTCCATATACATATTCCACTTTGTGTAAACAGGTTGTCCCCAAGTTCCTATTATCATTTCCCCTCTCACCTTACACATATGGCCTCTAATTCTTGATTCGTTGACCTTGAGAAAATTGCATTCAGCCTGTCTATGTCTCTCATGATTTTATAAGACAGATGCTCTGTAAGATCACTTCTCATTCTCCTACGTTCCAAGGACAGAGTCCTTGTTTGTTCAATCTTTCCCTATAGATCAGTTCCTCAAATCCTGACAACATCTCTTGTAAATCTTTTCTGTACTCTTCCCAGTTTCACAATATCATTCCTATAGCAGTTTGGCTAAACCCGAACATGATACACCAAGTGTGGTCTGATCAGCATCTTGTATAATCACACCCGTACCAGACTGTGATGCTTCTTCCAATAAGGAGGGTAAGGTTCCTTACAATTTGTTGTTTAAAGAAGATGTTGTTTGATTCAGAAAATATCATCCATTTCCTGCTTGGGAATTGAAATCACCAAACTTCACTTTAATTGTCTATCAATTCGAGTGTCACATTTCAAAGTTAATTTTGAAGATGTTAACGTATAAAGCTGTTAGGTTGATTAGGAGTCTGTGTATAGGACAAAGGTTAATTTATCAACTTCAAAATGTTGATATCTATGTAAAAAAATTGATCCATGTTAAAACCTGCCAGCATAAGAGTATTTGGGAGCAGGATGAGACAGATCCAGAAGGTTTGACTCTTGCTACTGGATTGATTTTATTGGCTGGAACTCCTTGGTGGAGGTATAGGAGCTACAACTAAACCTGATGTTTTCTGTTTGCTGTGAGTACATTTCAGAAAAATTCCTGATCTCATGCCTGTCAGTCTCTCCTCTAAAACCTGCATGTGTTTTTCTTAAATGCATTTGCTCAGTCCACATATCCGCTTTCACCATTAACTTTTTTGAACAGCCTGTGACCCTTTTGTTATTAATTATTAAAGCCATCAAATAGATAACATAAATTGTCAAAATAAATAGAAGATTACAGTTATGCCAAGGTAGGTCAACATTAACTGGCATACTGATTATAAATTTATAGTTGAGATCAGTGACTGAGAATAATCTAAACTGATGGGATTAATTTAGAATTAGGCTCCTTAGATGTGTGACAAGCTAATAACATTAGGTGGCTCGTTTATTGAATAAATTAAAGTCTTTGGGCTCATAGCTGGTAAATGTTTCTGAAACATAAATGACCTCATCCCCTGGAGATTACATAGTTAATCAGGTTGCCCAGTCTTCCTGTGGGATAAATGTGTCAAGCTTCTGAGATGTCTCTGATGTCATTCATTACCCTTGGATGCTGAACTTCCAGCACAACATTTCCATTAAACCAATGTTAATTAGAATTATCTTTCCCTGCATAAACAAAGAGACTGAAAGTTTATTTCTGTAGAGGATTCTTGCCACAGCTTCCAGTGCTTGGGATAAGAAGAAAGATGGGGGGTGAATTATTTTTTAGGAAATCCAAAGTCCTGCGCAAAATGTAATGAAAATAGTCGATCTAAGCAGGGACAAAGATCAGTTTTCTCCAGAGTACATTGAAGTATGGATCTCTATTGAGTTTTCAGTTAAAGAATGTTTTGCCTCTCACTTGGCTCGTGTTCTGGTTGATATAAGTCCAAATAAGAAAGTACTTATGTTTATTACTGAAAGGGATAACAAGCCTGCTTTGAAGTCTCCTAATGTTATGCTTTCCTTTATAAAATCAGAAGCCACTTTATTAAGTACACCTGTTCATCTGTTCATTAATGCAAATATCTAATCTACCAATCATTTGGTAGCAACCGAGTGATAAAAGTAAGCGGATGTGAGAAGAGGTTTAGTTGTTGTTCAGGCCAAACATCAGAATAAGGAAGAAATGTGATCTAATGATTTTTGCCATTGGAATAATTGTTGGTGCCAGACCTGTTGGTTGAGTAGCTCAGAAACAGCTGATCTGGGATTTTCACGCACTATAGTCTCTAGTGTTTATGTAAAATGGTGTGAGACACAGAACACGTCCAGTGAGTGGCAGTTCTGTGGGCAAAAATGCCTTGTAAATGACAGTGGTCAGAGGAGAATGGCCAAGACTTGTTCAAGCTGAGAGGAATGCTACAGTAATTTAAATAAACACATGTTACAACAGTGGTGTGCAGAAGAGTGCCCCTGAATGCACAACACATTGAACTTTGAAGTGGATGGATTACAGCAGCAGAAGACACAAACATACACTTAGTGGCCACTTAATTAGGCACAGGACATACCAAATAAAATACCCTCTGAGTGTATAGTGATAGCTTTGACCTTTAGCATTTGTTTGTTAAGTTAATCGAGTTGTCAATTGGAGCAGCATAAATGGGTATTTTGAAAATCCATACATTGGTTCATATCTGGAAATTACTGCTCAGGAGGTGATGGAGTTAGATACAATTACATATTGAAGAGACATTTACACGGGAAGTTGAATCGGCCTGTAAAAAGCAGAAGCGGATCCTATGCGGGCAAGACGGGTGTGTTAGGCCGAAAGGCCCAGTTCTGTGCTGTATTCTATGGCTACTTTTGGAAACATCTACACTGGTAATCAGGATTGTGCAGCTTTTTGCATCAAGAAGCAAGGCCACTTTGTGAATCTTTGCACCATGCTCATGGAGGTCTTATGCAGATGGAGCTGAAGAATTTCTCTGCTATAAATGTTTATAAGAGATTAATTTATAGTGGTTTCATGACCATAACAATCGAAACTGGAGGAAAAAAGCTATGGAAGGAAATTAAAGATGAGCTATATTATTTAAAAATGAAAGGCAATGTGTCGAAGCAAAAACAGATACAATCTATATCCAGACTAAATGCTTTGTAGAATGGATGAAGTTTAAATTCCTCTTTACACGGCAGAAGCTATACACAGTTAGTGTGAAGATCAGTCAGAGATTCTATTAACCTAACAATTTGGAAAAAAAACAAGCAGCGGTCAAGTTAATTGTATGCATAGAAGAAACTGATAGAAACCATTAAACTGACACAATGGAAACAAATCAGCTTGCCTGCGCCCTTGAGTCAGGCTGAGAATGATCAAAAAATTATTTGATCTACCTAATTCCAAATTAATTATCTCGAGGGAGAATGAAAGGGATAAATTGCAGTTGTACATACTGTAGCTGTGATAAAGACTTTAGCCTAACACCTAAGGAGTTTGTGATCAGGTGGTTTGTTCCTGCATAAGCTCTACACCTCATTAAAATTATGTTTCAATAAATTTTCACCATCAGAGAAGTAAAAGTTATAGTGTGTTTCTGTCCTGGACCTTTCCTCAATTTGTTTTGGCTTGAAGGTATCAGAATATAGTAATTTGATATAACTAAAAATAAAAACACAAAATGCTGGCAGAACTCAGCAGGCCAGACAGCATCTGCTGAGCTCTGCCAGCATTTTGTGTTTTTATTTATTTCCAGCATCTGCAGATTCACTTGTGTTGCCTTTAATTTGATATAGCAATGCACATTATGACTTTGATCACTTTAGACTAAAATCGATTATTTTTTGTTATAATTGTGTACTTTATGGTAAAATGTGTTTAATTGATATTTACGTTTTCTTTGTGAAAGCTGCTTGACTGGTCATCTGTGTCTGTTTTGACAAGGTGCCACTCATGAGGCTGCTTAACAAGTTAAGAGCCCATGGTATTACAAGAAAGGTTCCAGCATGGTTAAAGCCGTGGCTGATTGGCACAAGGCAAAGAGTGGGAATAAAAGGAGCCTTTTCTGGCTGGCTGCCAGTGACTAATGGTGTTCCACAGAGGACAGTGTTGGGACTATGTTATATGTCAATGATTTGGATGATGGATTTGATGGCTTTGTTGCAAAGTTTGTGGACAATATAAAGATAGGTGGAGGAGCAGGTAGTTTTGAGGAGGTAGAGAGGCTACAAAAGGACTTAGGTTAGGAGAATGGGAAAGAAATGGCAGATGGAATGCAGTTTGGGGAAGTGTATGACCATGCACTTTGGTAGAAGAAATGTAAGTGTTGACTATTTTCTAATTGGAGAGAAAATACAAAAAAAAATGAGGCACAAAGGGACTTGGGAGTCCTTGTGTAGGATTCTCTAAAGGTTGGATAAACTATGATGAAATGGAGGAGCAGACTCGAAGGGCCAAATGGCATAATTCTGCTCCTGTAACTTATGGTCTTATGTTACTGCAAGTAAAGTTTTCATTGGACCCGCCCATACATGTAGTTGTGCTTATGACGTTAAATTTGACTTTGAATTTAACTTCCGTAGGACTCCACAAAACCACCTAATGGAACTTCAGTTTAGCAAAGGAACAGAAACAGAAACAGTTTCAGTGAACAATTGTTCCTCGTTTGACATTATTTGCTAATACAAAATATTGTAAAAACCATATCTTATGATTTGAATTTAATGATTAATAGCTTCAGTCACTGAGGATCAAATCAGAGGTTGACATTTTATAGAAATCCCAATACGTTAGCTGCACAGTATATTCCTCTTCCAAAATTCCACTCCTTTGAATCCAATGATTCTGCTGACTTGTGAGTTCAGCTAGGAACTTGCTTGAAAAGTTAAGCTGAAGTTTATATAAAAAAAACAGAATATTGAAGTTGTACTGCCAAGGTAGTTTTACTGAGCTGCTTTATGCTACGTTTCCCTGATTTACAAATATATTGCTAGTTATCAGTTCCAGGGGGAGAGATAAAGTAGAAATGAAGCAGTATCTGCATTGACAACTCAGCAAAATTAACCGAACTGGAAAACAATTTTGAGTGATCCATTGAGGATGTACTAAATTACTATAAAAATATTGAATTTTGCAGAGATTTCTTTCATTTAGCTTAATTTATTATTAATAAAAAGAAAAGATTACTGCATCAGTGATATTATAGCCCTATGTAAAAAAATACTTCTGCAGCAGTCAAAGTTTCTGAATAGATGAGAGCAGCTATGTTGAATAATTATGGAGGATTTTCTTCTTAGCAATCAGGTAGCCTGTGGTTGATATGCTGCCTGTCTGTATGTTTGATTTGTGAATGAGGAATGCATTCCTTACTCCATCTCCTGAGATGTCAAGGTGGCCACCAGAGAGTTGCTGGGTACATATTTGCACAAGTACTCTGATCATTATGACCCATGTGCCAACAGGTGTCCACTGACTTGCTTCTCTCACTACCAGCCATTTCAACTCCCAACAACAGAAGATGGAGG
Organism: Hemitrygon akajei; assembly: GCF_048418815.1. Classification (NCBI taxonomy): domain Eukaryota; kingdom Metazoa; phylum Chordata; class Chondrichthyes; order Myliobatiformes; family Dasyatidae; genus Hemitrygon; species Hemitrygon akajei. The sequence continues at coordinate 97,381,916 of NC_133124.1, forward strand.
CAAGGTGTTATTTAGAGTTAGTTGTTACTCAATGTAGAAGAAAACTGAAAAGCTACACTGAGTTAGTGTCTGGAAAAATGGGTGATTAATTTAAGAAAAATAGTGTTCACACCAGGAGACCAGTCAAACGATCTACCTAAGCATGAATTTGGTACAGATTTTAAGAATCAAGATTCAAGATTCATGATTCATGATTGTTTAATGCCATTTTCAGTATACAATTCTAATGGACAATGATCATCAATGACTCTAGTGGCCCTGGCATGAATACCACATAGCCTCCTCCTGGCTGGGAGTGGGACAAACAGTCAATGAGTAGGATGGGTGGGATCCTATATGATATTGCTGGCCTTTATCTGGCACCTTTCTGTCTATATGTTCTTGTTGGTAGGTAGGCTGAAGTGGCTGATGCATTGGGCAGTTTTACATTTTCAATTGATGGCATCACCAGTAAAACTAAATTTTGGTAACAGAATGATGGTTACAGAAGTACTTAGTTAAATAACAGTCTAGGTCCTGATTAGAGAATAAAATGATCATCCACAGGTCTAGCAATAAATCTAATTTGACTTTGTGGAGCTGCATTCCACATCTCTACTTCGAGCCTTCATCTGTGGTTCCCTGTTACCACATTAGCACAATCTAAACCCTATTTACTAGTTATTAGTTCTCACTATTCTTTCCCCTAAAACATTCATGAAATATAATTTATGGAAAAAGAATACTCCTAAAATTATTCACCAATATTACCAGGATGTTTTCCTTGTGTTTTCTTCTCTAACCTTGAGGGTTCAATTGAAATAGAGGAAGATCCACAAGTATGTAAAAATAATAATGAAGAAATGAAGGGTCTTCCTTCAAAGAGAAGCAGGCTATCAGAAATTCTCTTCAGGAAAAGGCTGAAGATATTTATACAATAAAGCTTCTGAGAGAAGTCATCTCTCTGACACAGAGGTGTCAAGAAAACAAGCTCTCCCTCAATGTTGCAAAAACAAAGGAGCTAGTTGTAGATTACAGGAGGAATGGAGATGGGATAACCCCTATTGACTTCAATGGATCTGGGTTTGAGAGGATAAACAGCTTTAAGTTCCTCAGCATCCACATCACCGAGGACCTCATGTGGTCTGTACACACCAGCTGTATGATGAAAAAGGCACCTTCTTTCACCTCAGATGGTTGAAGTTTAGTACAGGCCCCCAAATCCTAAGAACTTTCTACAGGGGCACAATTGAGAGCATCCTGACTGGCTGCATCACTGCCTGGTATGGGAACTGTATCTCCCTTAATCACAGGACTCTGCAGAGAATGGTGTGGACAGCCCAGCACATCTGTAGTTGTGAACTTCCCATAATTCAGGACATTTACAAAGACAGTTGTGAAAAAAGGGCCTGAAGGATCACTGGGGACCTGAGTCACCCCAACCATGATCTAATCCAGCCTCTACCATCTGGGAAATGGTATCGCAACATAAAAGCCAGGACCAACAGGCTCCAGGACAGTTTCTTCCACCAGGCCATCAGACTGATTAATTCACACTGATTAGAGTGTGTTTCTATGTTCAATTTATCATAAATTATTATAAATTACTATGATTGCACATTGCACTTTTAGATGGAGACATAATGGAAAGATTTTTACTCCTCATGTATGTGAATGATGTAAGAAATAAAGTCAATTCAATTCAGTAAAGCTGTAATCTGAAATTTTTGGTAAGTATGGCTATACAGGGACACAAAGCATGATCTAATTGAATGGCAAAACAAGAATCACGAACTACATTTGATTCCACCTTTATAAAGCCAAATTAAACCTTTATAATAATCCCTTGAAGTACATTTGCACTGTTGAACTCCACACTTGACACTTCAAAGAAATTATGACAAAGCTTCATTAGAAAGATGTTGATTAAGAAGAATAAATATATGAAGATTCTTTATAAATTTTTTTATTACTGTAATTTACTGCCTTTAAATGACATAGTAACAACAAGGAGACATGGTTATCGCTTTACACTTATGACTGTGTGGTTAAGCACTGCTCCAGTGCCATATTCAGGTTTGCTAATGACACCACTGTCATAGACTGAAACTAAAATGGTGATGAATCAGCATACAGGAGGGAAACTGAAAATCCATTTGACTGGTGTCAGAACAACCACCTCTTACTCAATGTCAGCAAGACCAAGAAGCTGATTATTGACTTCAGGAGAAGGAAACTGGAGGTCCATAAGCCTGTCCTCATCAGGAGATCAGAGATGGAGAGGGTTAGCAACCTTAAATTCCTTGGTGTTATTATTTCAGAGGACCTGTCCTGGGCTCAGGATATAAGTGCAATTATGAAGGAAGTATGGCAATGCTTCTACTTCCTTAAGAGTTTACAGAGATTCAGCATGATATTGAAAACTTTGACAAACTTCTATAGTTGTGTATTGACTAGCTGTATCTGTCATGGTCCGGTCCGTGAAGTCCGCGTTCTGGTTCTCGGTCCGGTCCATGGACTCCAGACTCTGGGTCTTCTGGCTGTCCCTTGTCTCATTTGGGGCTTAATCGTTGGCACCTGATTCTTGTCTTGGGGCTGGGAATATAAGTGGCCCAGGATTCACATCTAGGTGCTGGTTTGGTTTGTCAGTATCATGTCCTTGCCTCGGTGTGGGGTTGTCCTGTTGGTATCCTGTCCTTGCCTCTTTGGGTAAGTCAGGCTGTCATTGTTGTTACCCTAAGGCTGGACTGTTCCCTTCCTTCTCTCTGAAGCCCTGCCCTGCAGCTGTGCCTGGAGCCCGAGTCAAGACCCAGGTTCTGCGTCCTCGTCTAGTCTCTGGGTTGGAGTCCAAGCCCAGGCTCCTGGTTCCCAGTTCCTTGTCCTGGTTCCGCTATCCTCGTCAAGTCCTAGCCAGGCCAGGAGTCCTTGTCTCGTCTGGGGCCTGTGTCGTGTCCAACGTCCTTTCTTCCCCACTTCCCTTGCTTCCTTCTCATGCCTAGTCCTGTTCCTGGTAGTTCAGTGTCTGTCTTGCTTTTGGGTCCACTCCCAATGATACCCCCAAATGACAGTATCCCAGCTGGTGTGGAAACAACAAATACCCTTGAACAGAAAGTCCTACAGAAAACCTATGGCAATATTCACGATTTGTTTGGATAAGAAGTAAAGTGAAGATATTGAAGAGTTATAGATTCAATGTCAGTAAGCTATTGCTCGATTGATTAATTGATGGAGGTGAATGGTAGGTTTTCCTCATGCAGTATCTGTGCAATTTTATTAAAAAATCAGGATCCACTGCACTAACTTGACACTTTTTTGTTATACATTTCACAGAATGTAATTGATACTAGCACCTATTCTGAATTATCTCATGAATTGAGTGATTTACTTCATTATTTCAGAGGGGAATTAACAATCAAGATATCATTGTAGATATGCAGTCATATAAAGGCCAGTATCACATAGATTTTCTTCCCCTAAAGGATATTACAACCTTCAAGTGCTTCCTGATCATATTTATTTGTTTATTTATCAAAATACAGCATGAAATATGCCCTTCTGGGCCTTTGATGCATGCCCACAGCAATCTCCTGATTTCATCTGAGCTTAATCCCAGAACAATTTACAATGGCCAGTTAACCTCCCAACTGGTACATCTTTGGACTGTGGGAGGAAACCGGAGAACGCAGATGAAACTCTCAGTCTCGGGGAGAACACTTCTAATGGACCTCCCTTGAAGTTAGCCAATCAGAATCTTCTACTGCTAAATGAGCCAGCCAGAGCACCACATCTTATCAATATCCATTTGGACTCCAGAGGAGCATATAAACTGGCACTCTGAGGAGACAATACCCTCAACTTTGCACTGATGATTGCTTCTCAATCAGAGCAGGAACGTCTTCAAACATTTCGCCAAGCTTGGTGATCAACCAGACTCCCATCTACCACCATTCTCCGGCTTCTCCCACAAAGCCAATGACTAATCCAATTTACTACTTTATCTTGAATGCCAAGCAACTGAACCTTCCTGACCAAGCTCCCTTGTGAGATCTTGTCAAATGCATTGCTAAAGTCCATGTAGACAATATCCACTGCCTTGCCTTCCTCAACTTTCCTGGTAACTTTCTTGAAAAACTCTATAGGATTGGTTAGACAATACCTACCATGCAAAAAGCCATGCTGACTATTCCTAATCACTCCCCGCCTATCCAAATACTCATATGTTCAGTCCCTTAGAATACTGAATAATGTGTTTCTCTTTGTAGATATCAGTTGTTAATAGTTCATAAATTCTAAAGAAGTATAGTTTATTTCAGTACATTTGCAAATATCTTTTTATATGTAGATTTTCAGTGCCCATTTGATTAAACAGGAACAATCAGAATTACAGAAGCTACAACCCAAAAGGTTCCTAGTTATTCCACTGCATTAGCTCCTGCCAGTTGTTCTTTTCATGTGAGCTAGCAATTTACATCTTGTGATTGTGTTACTTTAAACAAGTAATGGCTATAAACGACTCTTGGTTTGAGCAGAGTTTAAAATAAACTACTGACCATTTGTCATTCAAGTGACAGAGAAGGGCACTTAACCCTTTGGATTGATGTCAGTTCCAAAGGGAATAATCCCATTCTTCCCCTTAACTCTTCAATATTTTCCTCTCTCTCACAAGCCTATGAACTCCGATGTGCCGTTAAATACACCATTGAGTAAATTACAAAAGCCAATTAATCAACCAGCACATTTGACCAACATGAATTCCTCTTATATTTATTTCAGTTTAGCAGTATGCTATGATGTAATTTTATTTCATCACTTCTGATTTTATAATCTACTGACCATAATCAGCAAGTATTGTATCTATGCTGATTTCTTTTACTCTTACCCTGACTAATGGCAGTAAATAGAATCCAAAGAAAAGTGATTATATTTTAAAAACAAAATAAGAAATAGTTAGAAAGATGATTAGAGATTTATTTCCCCTGTGCCATTATTCTAATAGCATTGAATATCAAAGAAATCACAGATTCTGGAAATCTGAAATAAAATCAGAAAATGCTGGTAACATTCAACAGTTCAGGCAGCTTCTGTAGGAAGAGAAAGAGTCCTAGCATTTCAGTTTGAAGACCCTTTGTTAGGTCTTTAACCTGAAATGTGAACTGTTTCATTTTCCATGAATGTTATCTGATCTGTTGAGTGTTTCCAGCAGTTTCTGTTCTTAAGTTCAATTGCACTGTTCAACCAACAATGCATTATGCAACCAACTGATTGCATAAGTATTCACCCCTTTGATGAGACAAACCAAATCATCACTGGTGTAGTCATGAAAAGCTGTCTTGCTCATTCTAAACAGTCCAAACAATCAAACCTAAGAGAGTGCTCAAAAAACATTAATGCTTCAGCATGCAACTTAATCTGAAGAAATTCGACATGGCTTTCAAAAGATGAAAATGAGTGAGATCTGCAATGTCAGAAGTATAACATTTCAATGAGATGTTAAAGCAATGTCTTTATTACCAGATATTTATAAGGAATAGGAATAAGAGTAGGTCCTTTGGTCTCTTGGACCCACTTTGACCAATGAGTTCTAAAAAAGTATGATGTTCAGAGAAGAAATTCTTCCTTATTCCAGTCCTAAGTGGGTTATCAAATATTGTGAAATATTGCCCTTTGGTCTTTGACTGTCTTACAAGGAGAGCATACTGCTAGTATTTACCCTGTCAAGGTTTCTAAAATTCTCTTTATGTATGCTTCTCTTTCTTCCCAACTTCATTGAATGCAAAGCTTTCCTCAGAAGTAAATCCCTCCAAAAATGGGGTCATCCGACTGAATCCTCTCTAAGAACAGTGTATACTTCAAATGGTAGGACCCTTAGGAACATTAATGTACAGGGTGATCTTGGGGTTCAAACTAGCAACTAGATAGGGTAGTGAAGAAAGTGTTTGGCTTACTAGTCTTCAAAAAATGGGGCATTGAGAATAAAAGCTGGATAATCATGTTCCAACTCTAAATAACTTTAATGAGGACACTTCAGGAGTATTTCCTATGGTTCTGGTTGTTGCATTACAGGAAGAATTTGAAGGCTTTGTCATGGGTGCAAAAGAGTCTCACCTGAATGTCACCTATGTACAGTGCCTATAAAAAATATTCACCCCATTCCCCCCCCCCTTGGAAGTTTTCATGTTTTATAGCATTGAATCACAATGGATTTAATTTGGCTTTTTTGATATTGATCAACAGAAAAAGACTTGTGTCAAAGTGAAAACAGATCTCTACAAAATGATCTAAATTAATTACAAATAGAATATAATTGATTGCATAAGTATTCACCCCCTTTGATGTGACAAACCAAATCATCACTGGTGTAGTCAATTGGTTTGAGTAGTCACATTATAAGTTAAATGGAAATCTGTTTTTGGAGACCTGTGTGCAATTTAGGTGTTTCAATCAAATGTAGTAAAAATACATAGTTATCTGGAAAGTACAACTGCTGGTGAGTCAATACTTTGGCAAAAACTACACCATGAAGGCAAAAGAACACTACAAGCGACTTCATGAAAAGGTTATCGAAAAGTACAAGTCAGGAGATAGATACAAGAAAATTTCAAAGTCACTGAATATCTCTTTAAGTAGCTAAGTCAATCATCAAGAATTGGAAAGAATATGGCATAGCTGTAATTCTGCCTAGAGTAGGCCAACTTCAAAAATAGAGTGACCGTGCAAGAGGGGAGGGAGACCACCAAGAGAATTATGACTGCTCTGGAGGAGCTGCAAGCTTCAGTGGCTGAGATGAGAGAAAGTGTGCAAACAGCAGCTGTTGCCCAGAAGCTTCACCAGTCAGAGCTTTATGGGAGAGTGTCAAAGAGAAAGCCACTGTTGAAAAATCTCACATGAAGTTTCAGCTAGAGTTTGCTAGAAGGCATGTGGGAGACACTGATGGAAGAAGCTTCTATGGTCTGATTAAACCAAAATTGAGCTTTTTAGCCATCAGACTAAACACTATGTTTGGCGTAAGCCAAGCACCGCATATCATCAAAAACAACCATCCCTACTTTGAAGCATAATGGTGGCTGCATCATGCTGTGGAGATGCCTCACTGCAGCAGGCCCCGGAATGCTTGTGAAGGTAGAGGGTAAAATAAATGCAGCAAAATACAGGGAAATCCTGGAGGAAAACCTGATGCAGTCTGCAAGAGAACTACAACTTGTGAGAAGATTTGTTTTCCAGGAAGACAATAACCCCAAGCATAAAGCCAAAGCTACACAGAAATGGCTTAAAATCAACAAAGTTAATGTTCTGGAGTGGCCAAATCAGAGTCCAGACCTCAATCCAATTGAGAGTTCATGGCTGGGCTTGAAAAGAGCTGTCACTGATGATCTCCATGTAATCTGACCGAGCTTGAACGGTTTTGTAAAGAAGAATGGGGAAAAAATGCAGTGTCCAGATGTGCAAAGCTGATAGAGACCTATCCACACTGACTCAAGGCTGTAATTGCTGCCAAGGTGCATCTACTAAATACTGACTTGAAGGAGGTGAATACTTTTGCAATCAATTATTGAGTGTTTTATATTTGTAATTAATTTGCATCACTGTTTTCAATTTGACACGAGAGAGTCTTTTTCTGTTGGTCAGGGTCAAAAAAGCCAAATTAAATCCACTGTGATTCAATATTTTAAAACAATAAAACATGAAAACTTCTGTGGGGGGTGTGAATACTTTATATAGGCACTGCAGTTTAGAGAGTATCAGCATTAAAAGAGTTTGGAAAAAATTGGATTGCTCTTTCTGCAACTTTAGACCAGGTGAAGCAGCTTGGGTAAATAGTCAGAATATTTTTTTCTCAGGATGGAAGTATCAAATACTAGAGGACATAAGTTTAAGACTAATGAGGAAGTTTAAAGGAGATTATGTTTTAGACATGATAGAAAGGCATAAAAGAACTTAGGCTTTGTACCTACTGATAAGGGAGAATGTCACAGCAGTATTCAGAGAGGATGAGGGACATCAACAGAGGTCATTTGGGTGAAGTTCTGAAATAAGATGTTGCAACTGCTGATGTGATTATACTATAGGCCTCCCAATACCTAAAAAGAGGTGGAGGAACAGATATGTTGATAGGTTATGGAAAGGTGTGGAAACAACAAGGTTGTCATAACGGGGTACTTTAACTTCCCTCATATTGACTAGGAAGTCAAGATGGCGCCTGCATACAACGCTCCTTTGGTTAACACCTTCCGGGTAGATCATGAAACCGTATTTTTCACTTGTTTTATGTCTTTCACATTTGTTTCTTGTCTTGAATGTGATTCTGGATCTGTTGGAATTTTTGCTGTTTGGAGATCGTTTGGGTGCTTCAGATCTTTGCAGTCTCTGAGAGGATTCTGAGAGGCAGAGACAGTGATTGAAAACCGTATGGTTGGCAGGCTGCAGGACAGGGCACAAGCTGATGTTTGGCTCCATTTTGCTGATTAAAGCTTCCATTCTTCACCAATTAAAGCGATGAGGGAGATCGAAGCATTGAAGCGAATGTGGAGCAGGGAGCACTGACTGCCTGTCTTTTGGTCATCTCTGAGGCTGAAGTACACAGGTGTTACCAATGGGTGGACATTCGCAAGGCTGCAGGATCAGACAGCATCCCAGAGCAAGTACTCAAGATGTGCGCGGCACAACTGGCAAGTATGATTACGGCCATTTTTAATCTCTCCCTCTCCCAGTGTAGTGTGCCCTCTTGCTTCAAAACATCCACCATTTTCTCTGTACCTAAAAAAGACCAAGGTAACATGTCTGAATGACTGGCGTCCTGTCACACTCACCTCAATATTAAGCAAATGCTTTGAAAGCCTGGTCAAGGACTACATCTGCAGCTTGCTACCACCCACACTGGACCCCCTACAATTCACCTACCGATACAATCAATTGACAGACAACACAATAGACACAGCTCTACACACCATCCTTACACAACTGGAGAAGAGGGATGCTTATCTGAGAATGCTTTTCTTGGACTACAGTTCAGCATTCAACACCATAGTTCCCTCCAGGCTCAACAAGAAGCTCAGAGACCTCAGCCATCACCCTGCCTTGTGTAGCTGGATCCTGGACTTCCTGTCAGATCACCAGCAGGTGGTAAGAGTGAGCTCCCTCACCTCTGCCCCTCTGACCCTCAACACAAGAGCTCCTCAGGGCTGTGTACTAAGCTCCTTCATTTACTCTCTGTATACCCATGACTGTGTCACCACCCACTGCTCCAATCTGCTCATTAAGTTTGCTGATGACACCACATTGATTGGCCTAATCACAATTAATAATGAGGCAGCCTTCAGAGAGGAAGTCATCACCCTGACACAGTGGTGTCAGAACAACCTCTCCCTCAATGTCACAAAAACAAAGGAGCTTTTTGTGGACTACAGGAGGAATAGAGACAGGCTAGTCCCTATTGATATCAATGCATCTGGGGTTGAAAGCATGTACAGCTTTAAGTTCCTTGGCATAAGCATCACAAAAGATCTCACGTGGTCTGTACATACCGGCTGTGTGATGAAGAAGGCACAACAGTGCCTGTTTCACCTCAGGTGATTGAAGGGGTTTGGTATGGCCCTCCAAATTCTAAGGACTTTCTATAGGGGGACGATTGAGAGCATCCTGATTGGCTGAATCACTGCCTGGTATGGGAACTGTACTTCCCTCAATCGCAGGACTCTGCAGAGAGTGGTGCGGACAGCCCAGCACATCTGCAGATGTGAACTTCCCACTATTCAGGACATTTACAGAGACAAGACAGGTATGTAAAAAAGGGCCCGGAGGATCATTGGAGACCTGAGTCACCCCAACCCCACGAACTGTTCCAGCTGCAACCATCCGGGAAAAGGGTACTGCAGCATTAAAGCCAGGACCAACGGGCTCCACCAGGCCATCAGACTGCTTAATTCATACTGACGCAACTGTATTTCTTTGTTATATTGACTAGCCTGTTGCACATAATATTTATAATAAATTACTATAAATTGCACATTGCACATTTAGAGGGAGACGTAACGTAAAGATTTTTATTTCTCATGTATATAAAGGATGTAAGTAATAACGTCAATTCAATTCAATTTTTGATGGCTCTGTACTGGAGAGGGAAATGTCTGCTGCTGGGCCTGGAGATTAGTCCCCCTCAGGTGTTTCTGTGTTTTGAATTTTTGACCTTGGACTACAGACTCTTTTTTTCCTCAGTCATATGGCTTCTATATTCTATGTTTTTTTTTTGCCCAATCTTTTTGTGCGGGGAGAAGGATTTGGGGGCCGATGTGCCTGGTCAAGTTTTGTTCAATTTGTTGCCCGGGAAGAGGGACTTGAGGATGATGTGCTTGATTTGTTTTGTTCATTTATTTCTGTGCGGAAAGAGGGATTTGGGGGTCAATGTGCCTGATCTATTTTGTTCAGTTTTTTTTGTGGGATGAGCGACTGGGGAGGATGTGGAGTGGGTGGTTGATGTACCTGATCCGTTCTGTTTTTTTTTGAGAGGGAGGGGGGATTTGCGATTCGATGTGGCTGATACGTTTTGCTCAGTTTTTGTGCAGGGAGGGGGGATTTGGGCATTGATAATTGTGCTGCATTTCTTTTCTTTCCTGGTTTCATGGCTACCCAGAATATTGAAGAAATTCAGAGTTATCGAATTTGGTCATAAATGAACCTTTGAACCTTGATTGGAACTTCCCTAACAGAAAAGCTTAGGTGCAGCAGGATTCATTCAGTGTATTCAAGAGGGTTTCTTGAAACAGTATGTGGAGAGTCCAAATAGAGGAGGAAATGTACTGGACTTAGTTGTGGGTAATGAGCCAGACCAGGCTACAGACATGATAGTGTTTGAACATTTTGGAAATAGTGACCACAACTCATTATGGTTTGAGATATTTATGAGCAAGGATAAAATCTGACCTTGTGAAAAGCTACTGAATTGGGGGTGGGCAGATTGTGACAGGATAAGCCAGGAGCTAAGTGGTGTAGATTGGGAGCAGTTGCTTTTGGACAAATCCCATCTTTTACATGTGGGAGTTATTTAAAGAGCAGAGTTCAGGATTAACATGTTCTGGTAAAGAGTAAGGACAAAGGTGCCAAGATAATGGTTCCTTGAATGACCCAGGTGCTGTTCATTGATTAAACCACTGTGTTTAACATGATCAGTTGTCAGAGGCTTGTGAGTAAACTGTCCTCGTTAATGAAATGGTAATGTGTGACAAGTGTCCTTGACGAGGAAGGCTTGGACCCTAATGCTGGAGAATCTGTGGCTAGGATCGAGACACGGTCTCAAATGGGATTGAGAATCTGAACACAAAACAAATGCTAGTTGAAAACACTGACAGGGTTATAATTGTGCACTGAACCTGTAATGTATGGATCTAAATCTTTTGGGCAATGACCCCCCCCCCCCCTTAGCACTATGTATTGAACTGCTGTCTGCACATGCACTGTTGTCTACTCACACGTATTGCTGTCTTTCTTGTTGCAATGTGAATACACCAGTTAAATACATCTCCCTTGTGTGTGTTTTTATTTAATTGATATGTAGTTGTGCATGTACACAGCAGAACCTATGTTCAGGTGTTCATTAAAAACTCATTTCTTGGTACCCAAAACATGATTACCAATTAAAGGGAATGTCCTAACCCCTTAAACAGACCGCGCCAACTACTTGTACTCCAGAGAATTAGAAACCGCAGAAGCTTGCATGGTTGGGAGCTTCTTGATACAGGACCCTCTCACCTAAGGCTGACTCCTGACAGCTCTGGTTACTCGGAGAGGCAGTGATGGTAATTGTGGGTGAGAGTCAGATCCAAGGAATCTCTTTATGGCACCCAGCACCTTTTCTCCGGTCTCGGTCCCTCCTAGGTATTGCTGAACACCTCGAACAGTACGCGAGTTCCAAAGTCCCAATTCAGTATGTGAGTTTCACCATGAAGACCTGTTCCCCCTCAATAAATCTGGGTGGTGGCAGGGCCGATGGTGGTGGGGCTAAAGGTCTGTTCCAGACAGATTTTAATACTGAGATGTGGAAAGTGAGTTTGATCTTTAGGGTCTTGGGGAGCAGCAAGGTGTAAGCCACTAAGTTTACTTTCCTCAGGATCTGTTTGATATGGGATGGTGTTGGCCAGTCTCTTGCTGCCTGGGTCTTGGTAGGGTCCATTTCAAAATTACAATTACAAATGCTGAAACCCAAAAATGAAACATTCGTCACACGAAACACAGACTTCTCCAACTTGATGTAAGGTCCATGGTCCAGTAGCCTCTTTAACATGCCTCTGATGTGAACGATGTGCTCCCCCATGCACTTCGAGAAGGTTAGGATATCATCCAAGGCAATGAAGACATACTTATGGAGAGCATCCTGCAGCATATTGTTTATAAAGGCTTGGAAATTGGCTGGGGCATTGCAAGGCTGAAGAGCATTACCTGGTACTCGTAGTGACCTGTTGGTGTATTGAATGCCGTCTTCCAGTCATTGATGTCCCTGATACAAACCTGATTGTAGGCACTCCGGAGGTCTAATTTTGTGAATACATTTGCCCCTTGGAGCATCTTGAAAGCCATATTTATAAGAGGAAGGGGTAGCGATTCTTGGTTGTAACGCGGCTTAATCCCCAGTAATCAATGCACGGCCGCAGGCTCCCATCTTTCTATTGCACAAAGAAGAAACCTACACTGGTAGGTGAGCTGGAGGGCCAAATGAAGCCTGTGAGAAGACTTGCTTTATATACTCCTCACGGTGCATCTCTCTAGGCCTGAGAGTGCGTACAAGTGACTCTGCGGTGGGAAGTACTGGGCAGCAGGTCCATGGCACAGTCATAGGGTCAGTGCGGTGGAAGAGTCAAGGCCTTTCTCTTGCTGAAAACATCCTCTAAGTCCTTGTAAACTGAGGGGATTTCTTCCAGTAAGGGTGATGCTATCTCCTCCGAATTGTAGGGGGTCCAGTGTGGGTCGTAGCAAGCTGCAGATGTTGTCCTTGACCAGCCCCTCAAAGCATTTGCTTATTAATGAGGTGAGTGCAACAGGTGTGTCATTCAGACATGTTACTTTGGTCTTTTTAGTTACAGGGACAATGGTGGATGATTTGAAGCAGGACGGCACTCTACTCTAGGAGAGGGAGAGATTAAAGATGTCTGCAAATGCACCAGCCAGTTTTGCTGCAAACATTCTGAGTACCCACCTTCCGGTGCCATCCAATCCTGTAGCCGTGGGACTGTCCACTCATTGGAAACACCTGTGTACTTCAGCTTCAGAAATGACTAAGTTGCAGGTTGGTTCAGCAGCTCTCTTCAGGGGCTCAGTATTGGTGACATCAAACGGAGTGTAAAAAAGAGTTAGCTCATCTGTGAGAGAAGCAGCAATGTTGGCAGCACCACTGGCTTAGCGTTGGAGTCTGCGATGGTGTGCAGACCTTGCCATAAGCTGCACATGTTGTTGGTGGAGAGTTGTGCCTGGATCTTCTCCCTGTATTGTCATTTCACTGCCTTGATGACTTTACGTAGATGGTAGCTGCATTTCTTGAGTTCCAGGTGGTTACCGGGAGCAACAGTTCTGTCTCGAGTGATGAGTGCAGCATGCACAGAACTGTTGATCCACGATTTCTGGTTTGGATTGACCCTGATTGATATTTGGGGGACAACATCCTCGATGCACTTCTGGATAAAACTCATGACCCCTTCGGTGAACTTGGAGACATCTTCGTCACAAAGGACATTCCAGATGATGTCATCAAAGCAGTCCTGTAGCATGGACCAACAGTGTATGGTTTAAACTATGGCCGCCTCTTGTTTCAGCTTCTGGCAAGCATTGAATGAGGAAACCATCAAATCTCTCCAGGGTTGGAAGATGTACTGGTTCCAGAGCGGGACTGACTGGTTCTCCCAAACAAGTTTGGCTTCCTCCTCGCAAAAGTGGACCAGTGGTGTAAAACAAACACTAGACAAAATCACCAGTAAGGTTTCTGATTGAGCACTGAACCTATGCTCAGGTATTCCTTAAATACTCAGTTCTTGGTGCCCAAAACATGATTATCAATTAACAAAAATGTCCAAAGCCCTTAAGAAGGCCTCGGCAGCAAGTCATACTCCAGACAGTTTGAGCATTTAAATCTTGGAAGCTGGTGTGGTTGGGAGCATCTTGTAATAGTAATGTTAGAATTGGAAGATTGTGTTTGGGCATTTAGCTGGGTTAAAGATGTATGAATGATTTGTGTTAATTTTAAATGTAAGGTTGATATTGAGCATTTTAATGATGAAGATTATAGCTGAATGTCAAAGTTCAAAGTTTAAAGTAAAATTTATTATCTGAGCACATACATGCCACCATATACAATGCTGGTTTTCTTTTTCCTGCAGGTATATTAAGCAAATCTATAGAACAGTAACTGCAAACACGATCAATGAACAACAAACTGTGCAAATGTAAATTTAAATAAATAGCAATAAAGAATGAGAGCATGAAGTAAAAAGAAGAAGTGCCCTTAAAGTGAGACCATCAGTTGTGGGAACACCAGAAACAAAATGAGTGTAGTTATCTCCTTTTATTTAAGAGCTTGATGACTGAGGGGTCATGACTTCTCTTGAGCCTGCTGGTGTGAGTCCTGAGATGCTTGTACCTTTTACTTGATGGCAGCAGTAAGAAAGGAGTTGTCCTGGGTGGTGAGGATCTTTGATGTTGGATGCTGCTTTTCTATGGCAACATTTCAAGTAAGTTGTTCTCAATGGCTTTACCCATGATGTGCTGGGCCAAATCCATTATCTTTTGTAGGATTCTCTACTCAAAAGCATTGATGTTCCCATGCCAGGCCATAATTCCACCTCATATCTATAGAAGCTTGACAAGGTTTTTGCTGACATCCGAAATCTCTACAGATTCCTGAGGAAGTAGAGGTATTTTTGAGCTGTCTTTGCTCAACAGGACAGGTCATCTGACATAGTTACACCCAAGAATTTAAAGTTACTGACCCTCCAATGAGGACTGGCTCATGGACCTCTGATTTTCCTCTGCTAAAGTCTACAATCAGTTCCTCGGTCTATTGAGTGAGACGTTGATATTACACCACTCAGCCAAATTTTCATTCTCCCTCCTGTATACTGATTCGTCACCACCTTTGATAAGGCCAAGAACAGTTGTGTCATCAGCAAACTTGTATATAGTGTTGGAGCTGTACTTTGCCACACAGTCACAGGTGTAAAGTGAGTAGAGCAGGAGGCTAAGCACACATCCCTATGCTGATGCAGATTGTGGAGGAGATGCTTTTGCCCATCCAAAATGACTGGGATCTGCAGGATCCAATTTCACAGGGCATTATTGAGTCCTGGATATGGAATTTACTCATTCATTTTGAGGAGATGATGGTATTGAATACTGAGCTGTGATTGATAAAGAGCATCCTGATGTATGCATGCATCTTTGCTGAACAGATTTTTCGGGGTTGTGTGAAGAGCCAGTGAGTAACATTGGTAGGCAAATTGGAGCAGATTCAAATCACCTCTCAGACAGGAGCTGATAAGTTTCAATATCAGTCCTCAAAACACTTCATCACTGTGGATATAAGTGCCACTGAGCGATAGTCATTAAGTCAGGTTGCCACACTCTTCTCAGGCATCGGAATATGTAATTCCAGTTGATACTTTGCTTTGAATCATTGCATCTTACAAATATAACTGGAAGGTTGAAAGAAAACCTCATATCCGCTAACCTAAAATATTCGCGTCAGGATTACATGGGTTAAGTTAATGCAAATAGCCGAATGTCTTTGAAGATTGGATTGTGCTCAGTTATAGTCTCCTACTTTTATTCTGTTTTCAGTTGAATATAAGGTTCATTTCTGGGATGGAAGGAATTTAGTGCCGATGTAATTAGCAGTGTATATCTTATAATTAAACTGGACATACAAGTGACCCAAGGATATATTCCAAACTCGTTGACTTTTTAGGTGATATGTGATACAGCTTGAAATAGGCATTAGTGCCATTGTCTAATTGGAGCCTTGATGTCTGTTTGAAGTAACCCTTTTCAAAAATGGAATTTGATAATTTTATCAAATGCGGGCTTGTCTCAACTCATTTATATATGGGCAACTCACAGTACATGTGGAAAACTGCTTTTAAAGATACAGTATCTATGCAAAACAATATAACCAAACTTTGAACAAGCAGAGCATCAGAACCATGCAACTTAAATACACTACATTTGATAGACTGTTGTAAGTTCTGTGAGATGGAAGTTACGGTGATGACAAAAAGAAGACAGGGGTGCAAACATTTATATTGGGGGGGAGAGGGGGAGGGGGAGAGGGGGAGAGGGGAGGGAGAGAGGTAGAGGGGGAGAGGGGAAGAGGGAGAGGGAGAGAGGGGAGAGGGAGAGAGGGAGAGGGGTAGAGGGGGAGAGGGGTAGAGGGGGAGAGGGAGAGAGGGGTAGAGGGAGAGGGAGAGGGAGGAATTTTTACTGTAAAAGTGAGAAGGTTCTACACCATATGGTTCCATGTACCATACTGATGAAGCATCAGATGAAATATCACAGCTGGCATACATACTTAAGGCTTGTTAACTTTAATAATCTAGGGTTAAGCTTTATTGAGGGGTGAAAGAGCTAAGGTAATATAGTACAGTTCTTAAATTTCTATAAAAACTATGATTCAAAAATACTGTTTCCTCAAGAGACTAAGCCTCGTGGAGCTTTTCTCTGACTATAATATGAATGACAATCATTCGTTTCCAGGGCACAAAGCAATTCTAAGTGCTTTTAGTATAAATTACTCCAATTCAGGATTTCTGCTAGGTACATCTGGTCATGAATTGTATTTAAGTCAACGGCCTAATTTAGCATCAGGTATACATTAAATGATATTGTAATCAAATCGAATTTAATTATCACTCAAACTATACATTGATACAGCTGAACGAGACAGTGTTCCTCTGGGGCCATGGTGCACAACATTCAAACTGGCAAGCAAAATTTGAAAATAGTCAGTAATGTGATTCAAAATATTGAGCAAAGATGGATATTTACTCAAAAATAAAACATATGTAGTCCACGACTTTGAGTGACAATGTCCAGCAATTGATGGTGTAGCCTCCATGCAGTGTACAGACACACGCAATCCATTCTATCATTCCACCTCTTGAACATGTGAGGGAAGTACCGACAGGCGAGGCCAGGCACCAGCCGAGCCTAACCATGTTGTAGCATATCTGCGTCTCTCATTTGGCTTGCAGCAGCAGGCAAGCCCCAGGCTTGAGGCCTAGCTCTTACTACAACCGAGGCTGCACAGCTCCCATTTTGACTGTCCCTCTACCTGACAGGGGTAACAGGCGTGTGACATTGTCCAAAAGGGTCTTGGGATTGCAAGTGAAATGTCCGAGACAAGCTCCCACAGTTGTACTGCACCAACTTTGATGCTTCCGAGCGGGCAGCAACACGGACTGCAGCCAGGTCAGCTCCTTTGAACCCAAACCGGCTCCTCTGACACATCCTCTGATATTCTAGACCAGCTCCTCCAACATCTCAGCCGACCCCTTTAAAGTTGGTCATTGTAGTGATTGTCGATCGATTTTTGAAAGCCTATAAGTTCATTACCTTGGAGAAGCTACCTTCTGCAGCAGAGAAGGCTGGGATTTCTCTGGACCAGGCCTTCAGAGTCCATGGATTCCCAGTGGACTTTGTCTTGGTTCGTGGTCCACAATTCTCATCACATTTCTGGAAGGCTTTCTGTAAACTGATAGGGCCAACAGCAAGCCTTTCCTCTGGGTTTCAGCTGCAGTACAACTGTCAGACAGAGCAGATCTGATGAAGGGTCTCGGCCCGAAACGTTGACTGCTCGTTTCCACAGATGCTGCCTGACCTGCTGAGTTCATCCAGCTTGTTTGTACGTCTTGATTTGACCACAGCATCTGCGGTATACTTTGTGTTTAAGATTTAGAATGCACCCTGAGATGCCTGGCCTCAGAAAGGTCTAACGAGTGGTGGACAAACTCAATTTGGGCAGAGGAGCTTACAGCTTTCAATTCATGGGATGTTACCAGTTTGCCAGTTTGGTTATCCTCAGCCTCTCTTTCCAGAGCAAGAAGCCAAGGTTAGGGTTCCTCGGGAGAAGATCTTGTCCAGTGCTGCAAGGAGAAATGGATGAGGGCAAGAGAGATTTTGCTGGTCTCTACTCGGAGGCCGGAGACTAGGACAAACTGAAGGAGATGCCTGAGACCCATGTTACAGCCTGGGCAACAGGTCTGGTTGTCAACTCATGATTTGTCTCTCCAAATAGAATCTTGAAAGTTGGCACCCAAGTTCATTGGTTCCTTCAAGATCCTGAGGAGAGTAAACTTGCTGACTTACACCTTGCTGCTCCTCAAGACCCTAAAGATCAACCCCACCTTACATATCTCTAAATTAAAACTAGTCTGCACCAGCCCCTTAGCTCCACCATCCAGGTTTAATGAGGGGGAACAGGTCTTCATGGAGATGAGACTTCTAGACTCGCATAGTGTCCAAGGTTTTCTGCAATACCTAGTGGACTGAGGTGGATTTGGACTGGAGCAAAGGTGCTGCATGCTGGACAGGGACATCCTGGATCTGACTCTTATCCACGATTACCATCCCTGCCTCTTCAAGCAACGAGGGACATTAGGAGTCAGTCATAGGGGAGGGCATTCTGTTACAAGATGCTCCCAACCATGCCAGCTTCCAGGATTTAAATACTCAAATTCTCTGGAGTATGGATAGCTGGTGTGGCCTCTTTAAGAGTTTACGACATTCATTCCCGTTAATTGACAATCATGTCTTGGGTACCAAGAATTGAGTATTTAAGGAATGCTTGATCATAGCTTCAGTGCTCAATCATAAGCTTTACTGGGGTGATTTTGTATAATGTTTGTTTTGTGCTTAGTTCTCGATCCAATTTGAAACTGTATCTCGGTCCAAGCCATCCTCATCAAGGACTCTCATCACACTGTGGGCTGTTCCATTAAAGCAGAAATAGTGTTTGAAGTTACACTCCAACCAGCTGGCTTGGGGTTATTAGAATCATACGCATTTGACTCTGTGCTAACCATGAGCACCCATTAACAATGAGACTATGTGAACATATTTCATTCTCTGTACACTTACCGCAACTCTTCCCAGTTTCTATCACTCACATACATAAACCGGGGAATCTGACAGCGGAAAGTCAAGTGACAAACTTACATGTTATTGGGATGTAGGAATAAACTGATGCACATCGAGGAGACTCTGGCAAATGTATGAACTCCACACAGAGAGCACAGGAGGTCCATATTGAACTTGGTTTGCTGAAGTAGCGGGACAGTGGTTCTACTATTCTACTAGCTGTGCCCCTCTGTCATCCACGAGCATTTGAGCTATCATTTACCTTGGTCTGGTTGTAGACCAAAAGTGACCAATAAATTGCCACTTTTGTGCTAATCTATAAATTATGAGAGCTCATGACTAGGAATGTTAAATTAAAACATAATTTATACTACTTCATTTTTGCATCTTGCGATGATTAGAAAGAGGAAAGCAATGGTGTGGGGCATTATGAAGTAGGTAGGGGTTGAGGTAACGATCAAAGCTGTCTGCTTCCACCATCCCCAGTTTATAAATCAAAGAGGATTATGGGATTGTGGAAGTGTGATGATGGAATGAGGATTAAGTCTGAAGGCAACATCGCCTTCATGGACTCCACCTCACTGAAGGTCTCGACCCAAAATGTTGTCTCTTTATTTCCCTCCATAGATATTCCCTGACTTGCTGAGTTCCTCCAACATTTAATGTGTGTGCTATTTACTGACCTCACTAGCCTATGTGAGGTCTTTGAATTTCTTGTCAGATGGCATCTCACTACGAGCATTGACTCCTGCAGTTAACCTTTACAGTCTTCTTCCCTTATTCTCAACCACATTAGGAAAGAATGCTGGCCTTATGCAAAATCTTCCCTTTCTCATTGTTTCTGTGTCATGATCCCTTGCAAAACTGAGAAACTCGATTTCTTTATACAGTGCCTTTATTACATGCCTTTGAGCTCTCTTCTAATTTCCAAATGCCTCTTTACATCATGTTCAAGAGCTTCAGATGACATCAGCCAGCTTTACTCAGTTCTAGCCACTGACAAAAGCAAACTCCTCACTGAGTTGAAAGGTCTTTGCTTCTTGCTAGTTGCATTGCAGACTGCATATAAGTAAAAGGATGCACTGTATCAAAGCATTTGGACGTTGTGACCATAAACTCCAATGACAGAATAGAATCAGAATCAGGTTTATTATCACTGATGCATGTCATGAAATCTGTTAACTCGAGGAAATCTGCAGATGCTGGAAGTTCAAACAGCACACACAAAATGCTGGTGGAACGCAGCAGGCCTGATGAAGGGTCTCGTCCCGAAATGTTGACTGTACTTCTTCCTATAGATGCTGCCTGGCCTGCTGCGTTCCACCAGCATTTTGTGTGTGTTGTCATGAAATCCATTGTTTTGTTGCAGTAGTACAGTGCAAGTTTATTCTCCGAGGATCATCAACCGGTCATGATAGAGAGGATTGTGAGTTTCTGAGAGTGATGCCTTTCAGAGTTTAGCCATCTGGTGCTTAGCTCCTGGTAGAGTCACCCACGGTGGTGGTCAAGGGGAAGGTTCCATACAAAGAGCGATCCTCCCTCAGTGGTGGAGCTGGCAGAAGATGATGACGCTACACAATGGCAGTAAAGTTGGAAGAAGACCGAGCTATGAAGGGTCCCCAATTGTCTTGTCTTCTACGCGACTGTATGCTGACCCCGATCTGTTAAGGCCCATGAGGTGGCAGCATGTGCAACTCTCCAAGTTAAACAAGTCATGCACAGATGTTCTCCATTATGGGATCTGCCCCAACATCCTGCATTAAGTCCTGTGGCAATCAGCAAATTGAGCAGGATTGTGAAGTCTGGAAGCCTATTGCTCAAAGATGGCCCACACTGCACCAGTGTATGTGGACCCTGAAGATCCACCAATAGACAACCGTGTAGGAGAATATCATACTGACCCTTGTGATCATACTGCTACTGCTAATAGTGTGCAAAACATTAAATTACTATAAGTTATGAAAACAAATAAATAGTGCAAAAAGACAAATAGTGAGGTAGTGTTCATGGATACATGCACCGTTCAGTAATCTGATAGTTCAGTGGAAGAAGCAATTCTTAAAACTTTGGGTGTGATCCATATACAGCGGGATCATTGAACACATTCCTTCAGTGTTTCTACACGTCTCTGTGATGACTGGATTGGAATACCTAAGCCTGTGAATAATTTGTTCTTCAGTGAGGTTGAAGCAGAAATATAACATCTCTGAAGACTCTGTAGGAGTAGGTTTTTCACAAAGTGACATGTCTTTACCTCCTGGTCCCACAGTTCTGACCTATCTTCAGTTATAATTCATAGTAGTGGTGTGCTAACACGAGTCGAGTATGTTGTTCTCCTATTGGTGGTTCCTCTGGTAGTTGTAGAGGCCAATCCAGGATTCACATATCATAGTGCAGTATGGACAACAATAGGTGTAGACTATATGACTCTGTGACTTCATGACTGTTACAGCTGTATTGATGCCTGCATTGAACTAGACCAAGGAAAAATTATTGAAGGTTATCCAATTTAATCCTCTCATAAAAAAGAGCAACTTATTGCTTAATGTTCATCAGTCCTCACTGATAATAAATCAAAGATGCAGTCAGATTAGTCAAACCTGATTTAATTTTAACCAAATCATGCTGACAGTCCTCTTTTAAGTCATGTTTCAGCAGTTAGCAGTTAATTTTATCCTTTAACTTGTTTCCTGCTACTAACTTTAGATTTATCGACTGGATATTAGTATGATTATCCCTGTTTTTGAAACCATCCTTCTAATCTTTAGATGCTTGTGGAGTATTTTGATTTCCTTTTTATGTCACTTGCCTCGATCTTTCCTCATTCTGTTGATCCTTCTTGCATCTTTTTCTACAACGATCATGCACTGAGGACTGAGGTGAGCCAGAGGACTTATAGTTATTGGCAGAGTAGCCAGGAATGAGGTGAGATTGTCTCTCAGCAATAATCCACTTTAAGTTTGGTCCAATGCATAGAAATAGAATTTTGCTTAAAGCAGCTATTGCTAACATTGTTGAAATCAAAATATTGAAGAAGTGAGTCATACTTAGATCTATGGAACTCTTATTCCCCAATGCACTAGTTATGGTTTCAAATTCTATTCCAGTTGTTTAAAGATTGGCCTGGAATTTCAGCAAAGGGTACTGACATGTGGTAAGGGGACTCAGCTAGCAGCAGACTGGGTTTAATCCTGACCTCCACTGATATATGTGAGGAGTTTGGGTGTTCTCCCTATTGGTTTCCTCCAGGTGTTTCCTACCTTATCCCAAAGATGTGTGTGTTGGTAGGCTAAATAATCACTGTAAATTATCCTTGGTGTGTGGCTGAGAGGTAGAATCTCTATGGAGTTGAAAGGAATGTGAGGAGAATAAAATGAGATTATTGGAGGATTAGTGTAAATGGGTTCTTGATGGTCAAATCACAAACAACAGAAAACTTGTAGGTGCTGGAAATCCGAGCAACCATACAAAATGCTAAAGGAACTCAGCAGGCCTGGCAGCATCTAGATTCAATGGGCTGAAGGTTATGTTTTAAAGTTCAAAGTAAATTTTATTATCAAAGTACATATATGTCACTATATACAACACTGAGATACATTTTCCTGTGGGCATACTCAATATACAATAATAACTACAAGGGAATCAATGAAAGGCCTAACAACTTGGATATTCAACCAGTGAGCAAAAGACAACAATCTGTGCAAATACAAAAAGAAAAACAATAATAATACATAAATAGGCAATAAATATCGAGAACATGAGATGAAGATTCCTTGAAAGTGAATTCATTGATTGTGGGAACATTTCAACGGCAAGTGGAGTTGAGTGAAGTTATTCCCATTTGGTTCAAGATCCTGATGGATGAGGGGAAATAGCAGTTCCTGAATCTGGTGGTGTACATCCTAAGGTTCCTGTACCACCTTCTTGATGGTATAAGTGAAAAGACAACATGTCCTAGGTGGTGGGGGTCCCTGATGATGGATGCTGTTTTCCTACCACAGTGTTTCATGCAGATGTACTCAGTGGTGGGCAGGGCTTTACCCCCGATGAACTGGGCCCTATCCACTAGTTTTTGCAGGATTTTCCATTGAAGGACATTGCTGTTTCCATACAATTTTGTGCTGCAGTCAGTCAATATACACTTCACTACGCATCTATAGAAGGTTGACAAAGTTTTAGTTGTCATGCCAAATCTCTGTGAACTCTTTTTTTGTAATTTTTTTATTGAAGTTCATCAAACAAACATTTCCATAAGATGTATTTCAGACATTGTACATATATATCATATAATCATATATATCACAAAATCTCAAGGATGTAGAGGCATTGCCATGCTTTCTTTGCAACTCTATTTACATGTTGGGCCCAGGACAGGTCCTCTGAAACAGTTACACTGAGGAATTTAAAGTTGCTAGCCCTCTCCACCTCTGATCCTCCGATGAGGACGTCAAGTTTCCTCCTGCTGAAGTCAATAATCAGCTCCTTAATCTTGCTGACATTGAATAAGAGATTGTTATTATGGCACCACTCAGCCATATTTTTAATGCCTTCCTATTTGCTGATTCATTACCATCTTTGTTTCAGCCTAGGACAGTGGTGTTGACAGCAAACTTGAATATGGCATTCGAGCTGTTCATAGCCACAGTCATAGGTGTAAAGGGAGTACAGGTCTAAGCACACAGCCTTATGGTGCACCTGTGCTGATGGAGATCATGGAGGCGATGTAGTTGCCTATCTGATCTGACTGAGGTCTGCAAGTGAGAAAATTGAGGATCCAATTGAATAAAAATGTATTGAGGCCAAGGTTTAGAAGCATATTAATTTGTTTCGAGGGGATGATAGTATTAAATGCTGAGCTGTAGTCAATAAAGAGCAATAGCATCAGTATGTATCTTTGCTATCCGGATGTTGTAGGGTTGAGTGAAGATCCAGTGAAATGGTATCTGCTATGGACCTGATCCTCCAGTAGGCAAATTGTAGCAGATCTCAGTCCCTTCTCAGCAGGAGTTGATGTGTTTTCATCACCAACCTCTCAAAGCACTTCATCACTGTGGATGTAAGTGCCACTGGACGATAGTCATTGAGGCAGCTCACCAGGTTCTTCTTGGGCACCAGTATAACTGAAGCTGCTGAAGACTGCTGAAGCAAGAGGTTAAAGATCTCAGTGAACACTCCAGCCAGTTGATCAGCATAGGTCATTAGCACTTGACTGTACACTTCTGTTTTATATAAATTTGTGTTTCAATTATATTTGTCCAGAAGTCTGGGACTTCTACCCAAGTATGTGCAAGTGTGGATGGAACATCTTAACTTCTGCACAACTCGCCAATGAAGATTTTACCCCCAGTGCTTGGTGATAGACCTCTTCAATATTCCAGTGGTGAAGTGCAAGCTTCTGCAGATTTCTTAGCTCTTTCTGCTCTTCCCTTGCCAGGTATGACCTTGTGTTCGAACAACCAGCATACTGATTTGAATGAAGAAAAACACTTATAAAAGGTGATGGATAATTTTAAGGCTTTTTTTTTCATTTTGTTACCAATTTGAATACACACAATTACCTCAGATGTGTTCCAGTGGTTTTGGGGATTTTTATTGTTAATAATTAAATTTACTAAAACAATTTAATAATGTTTATTCTTGATTGCTTTTGAATGTTTAGGAGTGTTAAAGTCCATAAAACCATTTGTTCTCTGCAACCGATTCAGTTTGGAAACTATATGTAGAACTCTCAGTAACAGTGTTCAGGCTAACAAAATGGCTTCTCTGTAATGCTGTAATGGGTTTCTGTGTCTGGTATGTTTAGGTTATGACTACCGATAAGGGGGAAAATAGCCAATGGAGAATTGTTATGCTATCTTGTACGTGTAAGCTGAGCGGGAGTTCACAGTCTTTTTCGGGAGGAGAGCGAGGAGGACGGACGTATGAGGCGTGGACAGTGGTTCCAGAGGAATGAATACTGGACATCGGCAGTTCAGATGGTGGCCGAAGGCTTGGAAGGTCGTTGTGGATGGAACCGGAGGTGTGAGCACCAACATATTAAAATATGTGCACAAACTGATAAACTTATTTATTTGGTGCCTTTAGATGATCTGTTTCTACTAACCCATCACCAAGAGATAACTATAAAGTTGCAATTATTTACTCGCTTTTCGGGTTTTGTCTGGTATTTGTATTGCGAGCATGTACTGGGGGGGGGGCATTACTCCGTATTTACACCAAAGTATTGCACTATTGGCGGGGCGATGTTGGTTCACAGTAGGCGATCGGGGGCCACTAGGGGCATGGAGGCTACATATACTTAAAAAAACCCTCTCAAAACAATTCAGTGGGAATGAAAGAGAGGCCATCTCAGATATTAAGATATTGCTTTCTTTTTGAAGTCTGTGCTATAAGACCCATTACAGGTTGGAACAGAGTTAAAAGGAGACAAACAAGACTGCAATTGAGCCCACAGGAAACATGAAAGATCTATTGTATTCATCAAAGAAAGTTAAAGGAATTCAATCTGTGTCTTCAGCAACATTGACATCTTAGCCCTCCAAAAAATTTATAAAGCAATAAAAGATCCACCCATCATCAGATTACTGAATGTTCAATAAACCCACAAATGCTACTTTGATATTCCTTTTTTCTGCAAGTTTCATTTTTTTGTAATTTATAGATCTTTATGACTTTCCACTATATTGCTGCCATAAAACTATTTTCATGTCATGTGTCAGTGATAATCTGATTCTGATTTTGTGTTAAGTATGTTTACTTTACACACCTTCAGATTTGTCTCCTTACAGGGAGCCACAAAACAAAGAAACCAGAAAAAAATATTAAATAAAGACAGTCAAACACCTAATGCAGAGAGAGGAAAAAAACAAATTGTGCAAACAGTAAAAGTAAGTAAATGTCATTCAGAACTGGAGTTTTATGAAAGACACAAATCCATACATCACTGCAGGTGGAGCAGGAAACAGCCACAGTTGATTGCAAAGCTGAGTATTCCTGTGAGATGAGCTGGCACTGCAGTTCAGCATAGAACTCAGTAAATGCTGTAGAGCAGTGTCTGTGATTCAAGAGTAGTTTGTTTATCGCACTATTCCCTGTAAACTCTAGAGAGTGTTGTGCATGAAAATCCCAGCAGATTAGCAGTTCCTGAGATACTCAAACCACCAATAATTATTTCATGGTCAAAGTCACTTAAACTACATTTCTTCCCCACTCTCATCTTTGGTCTGAAGAACAAATGAACTTCTTGAACATCTCTGCATGCTTTTATGTATTGAGGTGGAGCCACATCATTGGCTGATTAGGGATTAACAAGCACATGACTGATATATGTGTACCTGATAAGTGCAGATTGAAGGAACTGCTGCTGCTGCAATCTCAAGCACAAAAACAAACTGCTGGAGAAACTCAATAGATTAGATTGTATTTGTGGAGGGAAATGATCATTTGACATTTTGAGACAAAATCCTTCACTGAGATTGCAATATTGCACACCATAACAATCTTTAAGAAAGCTCTTGGGCAAGAATGCACATTGCAATTTTTGTATCAACCAACGAGATTGGGGGGGCATTGTTCTCGGATCACTGGAAGAATTGAAACTTCATCAGAATTTATAAAATATACAAACCTTCAGCAGTCATTCACCATTGAAGCCAATAGAGGTGTCATCAGTTCAGTATTTATAAGAGTGTATTATATGCAAAGGATTCTTTTCAGTTATATTACATTTTTTAATAAGGGGCATATCTTTTGTCTCTTATAATGGAATAAATACATTACAGGACATGTCTCCTTAGTAAAGAGCTAATGAGAACAATTCAATTAGAGCTGATATTGTTATCTGATATTCATAACACCACAGTAAAAAGGCCATTCAGCCTATCATATCCATGATAGCTCCCAGGAGAGAAATTGTATTAGTCTCATTTCCCCTCTATATTTTCCTCTACCCTTTCTCACATATGACCGTTCATTCTTCCCGCAGTTCTCATATTATCTTGTAACATTTCATCTGGCAAGGAGCACAAATTGAACATTGATGATTACCAAATGCCATCATTAACCATCAACAGGAACAAAGAAGATAAAGCTGTCGGAACTTATAAAAGTAACATCTAGTTCTTAGTTTTCCTTCTTATGCCATGTTGTTCTTCATTCAAAAATATAGACAGCAATGGCCCATACTCATTTGTGATAGCTCACTGATATTACAGATATGACAAGTGTAATATTTATCTATGGACAATAATTGTTCCTTTAATTTTGCCATCCACTTAAATATTGATTCCTGTGGCTAACTGAGGGAGAAAATTGCAAAGTTCATGGATTAGAAGGTCCAGGCAAGGTGTTTGTGGAAGTAAAACTTGTAAAGTTGCCAGCTGCCTTTGTAGGCTGTTTGACAGTTTAAGTTATCAGCTATTTCTCGTGTCTTCGAGGAAGACACTGAATAATGGGTCAATATTATAAAATATAATTGTCGTGCTTGACACCAAACAGCAAGCTGTGAGGTAGCTCAAAGGCTTGCATCAAGACAGATTGGGTCAAGTGAGAACAATGGAAGGAGTTTGCACTGTACATTGAGTTGGTTTAGGAAGATAACCAAAGAATCAGGATCAGAATCAGGTTTAATATCATGGACATAAGTCATGAAAGTTGTTGGCTTTTTGGCTGCAATATAATGCAATACATAATAATAGACAAAAAAACTGTGATTTACAGTAAGTATATGTGTATATATAGTTAAATTAAATAATAATGCAAAAATAAAAAAAATAATAAAAATGTAGTGAGGTAATGTTCATAGATTCAATGTCCCATGAACAGCAAGAAGCTACCCCTGAGAATCATTGAGTGTGTTCCTTCTAGCCCCAATATGTCCTTCCTGATGGTAGTAATGAGAAGAGGGCATGTCCTGGGTGATTGGGGTCCTTACTGATGGATGTCGCCTGTTTGAGTTATCATTCCTTGAAGATGTCCTGGATACAGCAGAGGCTAGTGGCCATGATGGAGCTGACTAAGTTTTCAAGTATCTGCAGCTTAGTTCAGTCCTGTGCAGTATCATCTCCACCCCATACTAGGTGGTGTTGCAACCATTTAGAATGCTCTCCACAGTACATTTGTAAGTGTCTTTGGTGACATATAAAATCTCCTCAAACTCCTTATGAAACATAGAAGCTGTTGTGCCGTCTTTGTAGCTGCATCACTATGTTGGAGCTGGGATAGTTCCTCAGATATTGACACTTAAGAACTTGAAATTGCTCACTCTTTCCACTTCTGATCCCTCTATGAGGACTGGTGTGTGTGTTCTCTCATCCTACCCTTTCTAAAGTCCACAATCAGTTCTTTAGTCTTACTGACATCGACTAGAAGATTGTTGCTGCAACACTACTCAACTAGGTGAAATATCTTGCTCCTGTACACCCTCAGATAAAAATGTTATTATTTATCATTGCTCACAAAAAGAGATAAATATCCAACAGCTTCATGACATGCAGAGGTATATGGTAATGAAAGATGAGGGGACTTGCTGTGCCACCTAAATCAAGCCTAGAAATGATGGATAGCCAACAGAAGAATGCACATGTGATGAAAATTGAGATGAATGGGAGTAAAGGAAAAATGCTTTCAGGAAATACAAGATACAGATTCCGGAGTCTGGAGCAACAAACAACTTACTGGAGGAACTTAGCATGTTGAGCAGCATCTGAGGGAGGAACAGAATTGTTGAGATTGCAGGTCAGAACACTGCATCAGGACTTTCAGGTAAATGACTTTTACTGCAAAGTACTTTCAGAGATACTTATATGGTATGATGCAATTTTTGTCTCTTAATGGACCTTTGAAGATAGTAGTCACATTTGAGTGAGGAAGAATTCTACTATGATGAGTGCATTGAGATTCTAGCACCTGAAGCTTGCTGAGAAGGATTTGTGACTTTTTACTTAACTTGTTTTAGTACACCATCTATTTGATGCTATCGGAGAAGACTACCACTGCAAGTTAACACGGCACCAGGTAAATTCACAGGAGACTACAGAACCTTTATCAGGAGCAAAACAAAACTACTCGAGGAACTCAATGTGTCAAGCAGCATCTGTGGAAGCAATGCGATAGTCAGGGCCCTGCATCAGAACTGAAAGTGCAGAGGTGAGACAGCCAATAAAACAGGCAAAGATAGGGGTGAGACAGGAGCTGGCAGGTGATAGATGAGGATGAGGATTATGGCAGATGGATCCAGATTGGGACACTTGAAGGTGGAGGTAGGGACTGAGGCAAAAAGGTGGTAAATGGAAACGATAAAGGGTTACAGTTCTCTACTCCCACTCCTAATTCAGGGTCTCAACCAAAATGTTGGCCATTCCTTTACTTCCACAATTGCTGCATGACCCACAGAGTTCCTCCAGCAATTCATTTGTTGCTGCCACACTGAATAACTTTCAACAAAGACAGGATCTAGTACACAGTGAAATAAAAAAAAAAGGATGATCTTAAAATTTTCTCTATGTGCATCATTGACCCCTGATTTTGGTCAACTTCCAATGACCTCATGACTAAAGTATCTCATCATTTAGTTAAGGCCTTGGTTACCATAGTGATGGTATCAGGGGCAGTCCTATCATCTCCAATTATCTCCGGAGTTTTCTGAGTTTGTTATCACATGCTCTGTTGATTGACTATTCCCACTGTCTGCATATACTTGATACAGCAGATAGCATCATTCACCCAATGTATCCCTGACATGTAATTTTGTCTATGTGCCCCATGACAGATTCTTGTTCTAACTCAGGCTCATGGTTACCATAGAAACAGCTTGGATATACCCTGGAAATACTTCCAATGCCATAGAGATGGTTATAAAGTCATATAACACATTATATGATATTTTGTTTCATCTGCCATGAAGTTACATAGTCTTAGAACGAACCTCTTTAATTTCAATATTAATGCAAAGACTTCACAGGTCTTGTAGCTTCTTGTGAGTTATCATTGAAGAGTTGGTAACATAAATAAGTCAAATTTAAAATATTAAGACAGAAATGTATTTCTAGACATAAGTTTGCTGGGCTAAAAATATCTTTCTGTCTTGATATTTTACAACTACTCTAATGGAAGAAAATTCAGAGTCGAGAGTGATGGCCAAACTATTGGATGTATCTTATATGGAAAACACATGGCAGCCGCAAGACTGCAAAAATTACTCTAAGATGGAGAGTCATGATTTAATTCTGTTTACACTTTACAAGGGAAAGAAATGGTGCTAGCAGATGTACTGCCATATCTTGTCAGTAGAGAAGTGTGAGAAAAAGGATGTAGGTGTGAAGATACTGCTAAAAACAAGAAGGTTGCAGACGCTTTCTCAGCTAGTGATTCACCAGGATGTCCCAAATAGATGAAGCCAACACAGCCAGCACTATTGCCACATTGTCATTCCAGGCTACACCTCTGAAGGTTAACATGAAATCACTAACTGAGTAATCAGATCAGAACTTTGTTAAACAAAATGTTATCTCTGTAACACCCAGCGAAGAAGATAATGACTTTCTGGACAGGAGAACCAAAGCCAACACAGTAACAACCAAATACTTCAACAAGCTTCAACAGATAGACTATTGAAAGTTTCCTAACTGGTTGCATCATGGTCTCATCTAGCAATTCTAATGCATGGGAATGCAGGAGGCTACAGAGAGTACTGGATACATCCTGGTCCTTCACAAGCTCAGCCACCCACACCATTGAAAGTATCTATATGAGGCACTGCCTCAAGAAGGCAGCACATATCATCTGGGGCTCCACCATCCAGCTGCACCATCTGGGGCATGCCTTCTTGTCACTGTTACTGTTACTGCCAGGTAGGAGATATAGAAGCCTGTAGTCCTACACCATCAGGTTCAGAAACAGCTAACTCCCTTCAGCCATCAGGTTTTTGAAACAACCTGCATAACTGATGAACCATCAATAACTCTTGGAGACGTGAGGCGAGAGATAGGCTTTTATTAACTGGAAGAGAGAGCACTATCAGCAGCAAGAGACCATCACACAACATCCTGGAGATTGAGGGAGGAGCAGTGCCTCCAATTGCCTTTATACAGGGGTCTGTGGGAGGAGCCACAGGAGCAGTCAGCAGGGTGTCCAGACAGGTATATGTAGTTCACCACAATAATGTTAATCCTGCTTCAGCAATGAAACACCACAGAATGCTTCTTGTGATACTGTAGACCTGTCTCTTATTGTGTTATTCTTTGCACAAGTAGCTTTATCTTTTACTTTGCTCTTCACTCACTCCTTGCATAACTTATGCATAATTTGGTTTGTGTGTTGTCTGTACTTATGCTCCTACGATACTGCTGGCAATGAAATTTATCACTGGACACGTACCTCATCGTACTTGTGCACATGGCAATAAATTCGACTTCTAATGACTTGACTTGAAAGCATGATTAAATAGGCTGAGGGGGTACATAGTGCATATGGAAAGTTCACCTATGCAAATTAAAACCCAGCTAAAATTACCTGTTAACATTGCCTATCAACGATACAGAACTGTGCTGAAAGATGAGGGAAACTGTAATGTATTTGGCCTACAATGAACTAATGAACAGAGAGATTCAACAATGCCATCGGAACAAACAACGTTTTTTCATCTCCTGAAATAACTGAGCATAAATTCTATAAGAACAGGAGTAGCAGACACCACATCACCAACACAAGGAACCAAGTTCAAGTCAAGTTTCAGGTTTATTGTTATAAGACCATAAGACCATAGATATAGACAATAAGATATAGGAGCAGAATTAGGCCACTTGGTCCATCCTGTTTGCTCTGCTATTTCAGCTCTCACTTCCCTCTCAGCCTCATTCTCCAGTCTACTCCCTGTGTCCCTTCATGCCCTGACTAATCAAAAATCTAACAACCTCTGTCTTAACTATGCATACAGACTTGGCTTCCACAGCTGCCTGTGGCAAAGAATTCCATTAATTCACCACTCTGTGGCAAAAGAAATTCCTCCTCATCTCAATTCTAAATGGACATCCCTCTGTTCTGAGACTGTATCCTCTGATCTTAGACTCCACCACCATAGGAAACATCCTCTCCAAATCTACGCTATTAAGACCTTTTGACATTCAATAGGTTTCAATGAGATCCCCCTTCATTCTTCTGAATTCCAGTGAGTATTGGCCCAGAGCCATCAAACACTTCTCATATGATAAGCCTTTCAATCTTGGAATTATTTTCATGAAGCTCCTTTGAACTCTTTCCAGTTTCAGCACATCCTTTCTCAGATAAGGGGTCCAAAACCTCTCACAACACTCCAAATGAAGCCTCACCAGCACCTCATCAAATTACGTTCTTGCTTTTATATTATAATCCTCTCGAAATGAATGCTAACATTGCATTTGCCTTCCTCACAACCTGAAAATTAACCTTCAATGAATCCTGCATGAGGACTCCCAAGTCCCTTTGCACCTCAGATTTTTGAATTATGGGCATAAATAGCTAAGGTATAAATGCTGTGAAAATTAGATTATTATTACAGCAGCACATTACACTGTAACTATTTACCAACTCATTGCAGAGAAGGATGATTACATTTTCTGACCTAAGCAAAGTAGTGGCTATGGCCCAGCCCATTACAGGTAAAGCCCTCCCAACCATGGAGCACATTTATAAGGAACACTGTTGCAGAAATGCAGCATCCATCATCAGGGACCCTCACCACCCGCATTATGCTCTCTTCTTGCTGCTGCCATCAGGAAGGAGGTACAGGATCCTCAGGACTCACACCACTATGTTCAGGAACAGTTAGTACCATTCAACCATCAGGCTGTTGAACCAGAGAAGATAATTTCACTCATCTTCACTTACCCCAACAACTTATGAACTTACTTTCAAGGACTCTGCATCTCATGTTCTTGGTTTTTATTTCTTATTTATTTCTTATTTATATTTTTTATCAGCTCAAGCTGGTAAAATCTGAGGCACAGGCATAGGCAGGCACACTCATTTCTCAATTGTTGGAAATTTCAGACTATTCTAGTGGTGTTCAGTATTGTGGTTTTCTGCATATTTACATAGATATTACTGTATAGCCCTAATTGTTTAATGCTATTGTGTAGTGCCTTTGGGATGACACTAGTTGTAGATGTTACTATCGGGACAATGTATACCTTCTTCATGTTCCAAAGTCTTCCAATTTCCTCTTTTAAATCAGCATATTTCTGGTGTCTCTCACTGATTTATTTCTCTAAGTTATGTGTGTTTGGAATGGTTAAATAAGTTGTTCTTGCTTGTTAATCCTACATTATTATAACCAGATGGTTATTATGGATTGTCCTGTCTGTCATAACATAATTTGTGGTATTCTGACTCTAAAACTGGATCAGGCTTGTTTCTATAGTAAGGTGTGATTTCATTTATGAGTTTGTATTTTAAAACAAGATGCTGAGGATGATGTTTGCCAGTTGATTGTACCTGTGAAAGTAGTCAGATTGTGTTAAACTGCAACAGGGTTCTGTAGCATGGGATTGTTTCTGGTTTTTCTTGGCATTTTCTCCATTTATCATTTTGAATTTTTTGGCCTTTTATTATGCATTTTTGATCTTTTTTTGTGTTAACCACCTGATTTTTGTATTGCTACAAGGAACCCTTCTGTTTTTGTGAAGAGGTCTCTACCTCCGAGCCAGGTGTTCGATGCTTCCTTGTTGACATCTAAATCTGCTCAGATCTTGGGAATGTCTTCCATGGAGGGTCATGCTGTTCCATTGTTTAACGTTTTCTTCAATAGTCATGTTGTCTTCGTTTTCCTGGGTTGTGGTCTCATTTAACTCAAGTGGTGTATACTTATTGGAATTGCAGATGCTTGCATGGAGTGTTCATTCCTGTTTTCGTTGATGAAAGTATATCCTTAGAAGTTTTATCTGACTGTTGTGTAGATTTTTAATGCCTGTTATTCCTCTTTCCCCTTCTGTCCTAGTGTTATCTAAGCACATTCAAATGTAGTAAACACAATGTTTTCTGAAATATGTCATTTAAGTTCTTAATTTTCTTTGAAAATTTTCCAGGTCAGTTTTAGACCAAAATATTATGCCAAAAGAATACATTAATATCATTTAGAGCAAAAGTGCCTTTGTTATATTTTTACTATTGAGCTCCGTTTGGCAGATTTTCTTATGCCTTGAAGTAAATTCTTTCAAAAGTCTTTCCTTTATCGTACAATGATCTATTTTCTTTCCTTGTTGATATCCCAGATACTTACAGTATATGTTTACAGATTCATCCATCAGTTGTATTGTATTCTGTTGTGCCATTGTGTATTTTATTAGCTCTATGTTTAATGTTTTATCGGGGAGCGGAGGGCAGCATCTCTGGTGTGAAGACCTGCTGTACATTCTGAGGTAGGTTATTCTCCTTTGGTACTCACCTGGCACTCAGCTCTCACCTGTGGCTCCAAGTAAGCTGTTTGCATGTGATGGCGGTCACATCCCGGGCAATGACTTCAAGAGGCTGGACAAACCAGGTGAGAGTAGCCGTCGGGGTTTATTTTGAACCCTCGGTGACTTTGGGCTTGTCTACCCAAAGCACGTGAAGACTGGATTCAGCAGATTGTGTGAAGGAAACCTCCAGCTGATTCAATGGGCAGGAAGGCGTTTCCCAGCACACGTTGTGGAGCGCAAAGAGAACGGTAAGAACGTAGATCACCCTGGTCATCCACTGCATCCCTGACCTAACTCTAGTCATCTTAACTGTCGTCTTGCCACTGAATCCAGACAGACTAGGAATAGACAGTGAATTTGATGACCTGCACAACTCTCCCTCACTTTAATCAAATTCATGCACGAGTCATGACATCTAAATCCACGTCTTGAGTTGATGGGCAAGTAACAAAGCAGCAGGTGAGGATACACTGGAAGCTGCACCCGTGGACTGGCACACAGAAGGCTCAGGCCAATGGGTCATTTTTCACTGACAGGTGTAATAGCGGAACTTGGCAGCCACCTGAGTGACATAGCAGGCCTCTCCAAGACCACACTGTACAAGGAAGAGGCTAGAAATGGTGTGCTAAACATTGTCTACTTTACTCAAACCTGGTGAGCAAACCACAGCTTGCAGGGGTCCCACTTCAGCAGATGAAATCAAAGAAACCAAACAAAAGGAACACCTCTCAGAATCAGCACCTGTCACGTGTGGACAACGGCAAGTCTGACAGACCAGAGAGAAGATCTGCTTTGGTGTCAGGGGAACTGGAGAGATACACATTAACATCATAGCTCTGTCCGAGACTCACCTGGCAGACAAAGGCCAACTGACAGAAGCAGATGGCGGCTACACATTCTCGTGGAGTGGACGCAGTAGCACCAAACGTCGCGGAGCAGGAGTCGGACTTGCTATCAAGAACCACCTTGTCCGAAAGCTTACCAGTCCGCCAAAAGGATTCAACGATCATCTAATGACTGTGCAGCTACCCCTGAGGAATAATCACGCTGATCAGCTCCTATGGCCCAATGATGACCAACACAGAGGAAGCCAAATTCAACTTCTGTGGTGAGCTTGATTCCCTGATTGTGCTGTACCAAGGTCAGACAAGCTCCTTGTCCTAGAAGATTTCAATGTTTGAGTGGAAAGAGATCACAATACCTGGGATGGAGTCTAAGGGCACTATGGGGGAGGCAAATACAACAGCAACAGCCTGCTTCTTCTGTAAACCTGTGTCATGCAGGGCCTGATCATTACCAACGTGGTCTTCCCCCGCCAAACCATAACAAGATACCTTTCTGCACTTTCGCTCTAAGCACTGGCATCTGATTAACTGCATTATCACTAGAAGATGTGACAGACGCAATGTCAGAGTGACCAAAGCCATGCTGGACAGACCACTGTCTGATCATTTCCAAACTTAAGGTCCACATCCAACCCAAACGACGTCCACAGGCAAGGAAATTTTCCAAGAAGCTCAACGTCAGCAAGCTGAGATCAGGTACTACTGCAGACCAACTGGTGAAAAGCCTCCAGTCACAACTCGCCACTGTTGGTCTTGGAGGGGATGTTGAAGAAGACTGGGCTGCTTTCAAAGATCATGTTCACTCTGCCTCCTATGAGGCCCTCGGCCATACAACAAGGAGGAACCAAGACTGGTTTGATGAGAATGATGAGAAGATAAAAGCTCTCCTAAAGGGGAAGCACAGGCTGCACAGAGCCTATCAGAATGCTCCTTCCTGCATCTACAGGAAGACAGCATTTGCGAGATTCAGGTCTATGCCTGTAGACGTGACTCAAAGAGATTCTTTGATGCTATCAAATACTGTATGGCCCTCAGTAGTAGCAGGCAGCCGTCGATCCCAGGGGATCATGGGATTGTGCCTCTGGTGGACTGCGTCCTCTCCAGGGCGCAAGCTGTGTGGGAAGATTTGAAGAACGGGCTGTTGCCCATGCAGTGGGCTCCCCTTCTCCATGCCACTGACATAGTCCCAGGGAAGGGCAAGTGCCGATACAACTTGGCACGAGTGTTGTCACAGAGGTTGCCAGAGGGAAGTTGTAAACAACATCAAACTGCCTTAGGGATCCTGACTCTGAATTTTGTCCTTGGGTTTACTCTCGAAGCCTTTCACATGGGTCGGTATGGCTGCAAGGTAGCGGAGGTTTAAAATCAGGATTTTTTCTTCTCCTAGGTGGGCTGCTGTCCGAGGCTGATGAGCCCCACCTACCTGAAGCAACTGGTTTTGAGGCGCCAGTGGTCTGCCTTTGCCCCTGCTCTTGTCAGTACAAACAGTTCCACCAGGCCTAGTAGCTAGGCCACACGTGAAGGCCAAGAGTTGGACTTGGTTGTCAGAGGCTGTTAGAGTCATCCACCATTTGGAGCACTTTATAGGTAATAGGAGCTTATCCTCACTACCACCCCTAGCTATAACAACCTTAGGACCATCACCCTTCTGGGATTTCACCCCTCCTAAGTGCAGATGGCGCCATACTCATCACTGAGAAGGCCAACATTCTGGATAGATGGGCAAAGCATTTTGAATCTGTGCTGAACAGATGATCCATCATAAATGAAGGATCAATTGATCATCTCGATTATGTGAACATCAACCATGAGATGGACTGTCTTCCTCAAGAAGAGGAAGTCAAGAAAGCGATAGGCCATCTGTCAAGTGACAAGGCTCCTGGAACAGATGCTCCACCAGCATAAGTCTACAAAACAGGTAGTTCACTCATCACCAGCAAACTGACAGAGCTCTTCCAGTCCTTCTGGGAGAAGGATCAGATTCTGCAATAAATGAAAGGTACTTCCATTGTACACCTGTACATGAGGAAGGGAAGCTGCCAAGCATGCGGCAACCACTGAGGCATCTCTTTGGTCTCTGTAGCTGGGAAAATCTTCTTCAGCATCCCGTTAAACAGACTAAATGCTCATCAGGAATGAAGTCATCTCCCGGAAAGTCCAGTGCGACTTCAAGAAAGGAAGAGGAACAATTGACATGATCTTTGCTGCGAGACAACTCTAGGAAAAATGCCAGGAGCAGAATCAACAGCTCTACACCACGTTTGTCGATCTTACCAAAGTCTTCGACACTGTGAGGTGAGAGGGATTTTGGAAGAGCATGGCAAAATTTGGTCACCCTGGCAGATTCATCACCATGGTCAAGCAGCTTCATGACGGGATGTCAGTGTGCTCGATGATGGTGACTGTTCTGTTGCTTTCTCAGTCACAGATGGGGTCAAGTAGGGATGTGTGCTGGTGCCAAACCTCTTCAGCATGATGTTCAGTGAGATGTTGACTGATGCATTCTGGGGCAGCGATCTTGGAATCCACATCAAATACGGGATGAATGGCAAGCTGTTCAGCCTGTGCAGGTTTCAAGCCATTACTAAGGTC
Organism: Hemitrygon akajei; assembly: GCF_048418815.1. Lineage (NCBI taxonomy): Eukaryota > Metazoa > Chordata > Chondrichthyes > Myliobatiformes > Dasyatidae > Hemitrygon > Hemitrygon akajei. Next base: position 97,419,870 of record NC_133124.1, read on the forward strand.
AAAGAGACGGTGCTGAGAGACTTCCTATTCACTGACGACTGTACTCTCAACGCAAGCTCCGAGTCCGACGTGCAGGGCATCATCAACAAATTTTCCACTGTATGTGACAACTTCGGTCTCACCATCAGCAACCAGAAGACAGAGGTCATGCAGCAAGCAGCCCCAGATGCTATGTGATACCATCCATCTCGGTGTATGGCCAGCAGCTCCAGGCAGTTGACAGGTTAATGTATCTGCTAAGATCTGCTTAGCAGCACCCTCTCAAGATCAGTTCACATTGACAACAAGGTCAGGTGCAGGATCACCAAGGCTAGTGCCAGTTTTGGGAGACTATGTGACACTGTCTGGGGGTGAAGGGGAACTACTCTGACCAAGCTGGAAGCCTACTGTGGTGTCATTGTACCCACCCTCTTTTCTGCATGTTTAACGTGAACAGTGTACATGAAATATGCATGCAGACTGAACCACTTCCAGTTATCACACCTACAGAAGATCAAGAAAATCAATCAGCAAGATGGAATTCCTGACACGGAAGTGCTGTCTGAGGTAGACATGTCCACCATCCACACATTGCTGAAGAAACATCAAGTCAGATGGGCAGGCCATATTGTCAGGATGTCAGACGATTGATTAAGCAAGGAACTGACCATAGGGAAGTGTTCTCATGGTGGTCAGTGAAAACAATTCAAGGACACACTCAAGACTTTGCTCAAGGCCCTTGAGATTGTTCACAATTCTTGAGAATATGCAGCCTTGAATCATTCATCATGGTGCAGCCTTCTCAACAAAGGTGCCACCAAAGCTGAAAAGAATCTCAATGCTGAAGTAAAAGGAAACAGTGAAATGAACAAACACGAGGAAATCTGCAGATGCTGGAAATTCAAACAACAACACAGACAAAATGCTGGTGGAACACAGCAGGCCAGGCAGCATCTATAGTGTAAAGCGCTGTCGACGTTTCGGGCCGAGACACTTCGTCAGGACTCGTCAGTGAAATGAACAAGTAGCAGGCACCTCAACTACAGAACCTTCACACACTTGCCCATGTGTGGTAGGTACTTCCTAGCCCAGTTTGGAGTCATCAGTCACTTCTGGACACAGAAATAACAAACACACCCACTTTAAGATCTCACTGGTCCTCGTCACTTGCGATGGACATGCACCACAACCACATTAAATGTTCAACATTTAGCCGGGCCAAAATTCATGTTTATATCTTTCACAAATTATTCTACTATTTGAATTAGTTGCTTTAGCTTAACTGATGAAGGAGCATATGATTTCAAATCATCCATATGTAAGTGGTGTGTAAAGGTACTGCTCATTTTGTTGTTTTAATTTGATACCCTATTTTCATCCGATTCAGTAAATTAGAGAGCAGGTTTAAAGCTAAACAGAAACATAGTAGATTTAGAGAGTTGCCTTGCAAAATGCCTCGGTTTATTTTGACAACAGTGGTGATTCATTTTTGGTTGTAAGTAGGAAAGATGATTATGGTATACCAATGTTTCATCAAATGTTGCAGGAATTCCACAAGTATTGGGTATAATTTATATATAATAAGAACTTTTATTAAGTGGGATAGAGTGAAATGCCTTTAGGTAGTCAATATAGCAACATGAACGATTTCTGCTTTTCTGCTAGGCTTGATTTAGAATTTCCAGCATCTGCAGATTTCCTCGTGTTTAGAGTTACACAATCTATTATCAGTTGTGCTTTCCATCCTTTGATACCCTTATGACATACTTCCTGCTCTTCTGTAAATATATTGTGGTTATCTAAGAGAGTGGTGATTAGTTATGAGATACATGATGTTATAATTTTATATATAGTTTGTATGCCTGTAATAGGATGAAAGTCAACAGCACAGGCCACGATTGCCGCTAATGCTTCTCAGCAGAGCAGTCCACTTACAACTGAGACCGCTCAAGCATTTAAGAGAAGAAAGACACACGTGAAATGGTTGTTAGAAGTAAACACAGCAGTTTATAGCGCAATATCCCTCCATGCAAGTAAATGCACAACGAATAGCAGGTCAACATAGAGTGATAGCAAAAAAATACTTAATCCCTACAGACATGTTAAATTAGATAAAACGTAAAGTTGCACAAGAGTTAGAAGGAAACCAACGTAAAGACCACAACTACACTATGCAAGAAAATAATGAAGCAGCAGCGCACCAAAGCACTGATGAAAATACAATTATTACAAATGCTTCACAATCAGACGTTAACAGCAACAACACAGTTTCAGAGCCTCCACAGAATGCTGACGACAAACTCAGCTCACAGACAAAATTATCTGAATATTTAACACCACACTAACCAGAATATATGGGCAGTGACCATTAGGCAGCCTATTTCTGCTCTTAAGTTTTCAATTTTGTTTTTTAATCTCTTCAACAATTTTGGTATTCTCATCTCATTACTCAGTTTGAGTTTCTATTAATGAGTGCCTCTATTTTGGAGCCATTGAACTGCATTGCTGTTAATGTTGCACAGTATGTTAATGTGTGTAGTTCTTCAAATGTTTCAAGTTTTCTTAACTGTTGTGGTAATATAATATTGTTGAGAGCAAATTTTGATGATGCATTTTGTTTTGGTATGTAGAGTCTTTTTGTTGGGTCAATGCCCATATATTCTTGTTTCCTGCGTTGCAGCTTCATTATTTTCTTGCATAGTATTGTTGTGGTATTTATGTTGGTTTCCTTCTAACTCTTGTGCAACTACGTTTTATTTAGTTTACCATATCTGTAGGGATTAAGTATTTTTTTGCTATCACCCTATGTTGACCCGTTGTTCGTTGTGCATTTACTTGCATGGAGGGATATTGCGCTACAAACTGCTAATGAAGTCTGTCCCTGTATCCTCTCGTGTCAATCTCAGTAACATACACACATTATAAATGTGTTTACTTCTAACAACCATTTAACTGCTTGAGCGGTCTCAGTTGTAAGTGGACTGCTCTGCTGAGAAACATTAGTGGCTGTCGTGGCCTGTGCTGTCGATGGGCTACTTTGAGTGCAGACAGTATCTTCTCTGGGTTTCCTGGTGCCTGTCCGCCTATTCAGCAGTGCACCATTAGCAGTTTGCTCACTGTCATGTCCTGTGCTGGCTCCAAGCATGACCTAGCGATCCCCAGGCAGTGGCCATATCACTCAGTTCCGTAGGCATCTCTCCATTCCTCAAGTGAAAAGGTATTGCTTTTTATACTTACAGCCAGGCTTTAGTCTCAGCTGCCCCTAACATGGAGAACAGATGCTGAGCAGAGCACCACCCAATCTGGGTACAGACGTGTCTGGATTTGTTTCAGGACCTGGGGGAGGGGGGGCGCAGCTGATTTTACACTGGCGGATGTCTTCTCCCTGAAACCGAGCCCTGGCTCCTCACCTGTTCTCCGAGTCTATGCGGCTGAATGGTTCACCGCCTGACAAGTTCTCCGAACTCTGCCTCCTGCTGCCAGAGGCAGGTGCTGTTGTCTCATCCAATCCATGGTGGTACTGCTGCTGTCTGCTCCTGGTTCTGGTGCCACCACTGGTCCAGTGCTGCTGTTCTTTATTATTATTGTTGTTATTATTATTATCATTGTTGTTATTAGTGTTGTTGTTATTATTTCTTTTTTTTCTTTCTTTTTGTATTTTTACATTGGCTGTCCACCCGGCTGGTGTGGTCGTTCATTGATTCTATTATGGTTATCGGATTTTATTGAGCATATCTGCAAGAAAATGAATGGCAAGGTTGTATATGGTGATATATGTATACTTTGATAATAAATTTCCTTTGAACTTTGAATTTTGGTATTAACAATATTTTAAGAAGCATGCAAAATAATAAAGATTTTGTTGAGTTTTAAAGCAAAATATGCAATTTAAATGTTTTACTGAAATGGATAATAAAAACAATCAAGAAAAAATTGCAGTTTAGAAACAATGCAGACTGGGAGACCTTTTCGCTGAACACCTACGCTCTGTCCGCCAGAGAAAGCAGGATCTCCCAGCGGCCACACATTTTAATTCCATGTCCCATTCCCATTCTGATATGTCTACCCATGGCCTGTCAAGATGAAGCCACACTCAGGTTGGAGGAACAACACCTTATATACTGGCTTGGTAGCCTCCAACCTGATGGCATGAGCATTGACTTCTCTAACTTCCGTTAATGCCCCTCCTCCCCTTCTTACCCCATCCCTGATATATTTAGTTTCCCCCCTCCCTCTTTTTTTTCTCTCTCTCTGCCCATCACTCTGCCTGTTCTCCATCTCCCTCTGGTGCTCCCCTCCCCCTTTCTTTCTCCCTAGGCCTCCCGTCCCATGATCCTTTCCCTTCTCTAGCTCTGTATCCTTTTTGCCAATCACCTGTCTGGCTCTCAGCTTCACCCCACCCCCTCCAGTCGTCTCCTATCATTTTGCATTTCTCCCTCCCCCTCCTACTTTCAAATCTCTTACTATCGTTCCTTTCAGTTAGTCCTTGTGGTGAACTACATATACCTGTCTGGACTGCTCCTGTGGCTCCTCCCACAGACCCCTGCTGACTGCTCCTGTGGCTCCTCCCACAGACCCTTGTATAAAGGTGACTGAGGCCTGTTGCCCAGCCTCATTCCCCAGGATGTAGTGTTGTTCATTCTTCCAGTCAATAAAAGCCGATACCTCGCTTCTTACGTCTCAGAGTGAGTTATTGATGGTGCATCAGTCCTGATGAAGGGTCTCGGCCTGAAACGTCGACAGTGCTTCTCCCTATAGATGCTGCCTGGCCTGCTGCGTTCCACCAGCATTTTGTGTGTGTTGCTTGAGTTTAGAAACAATTTGATTTTGAGTGATGATGTTGACAGTTCACTATTTTGACCCTTCACTGTAATGAGTTGTCAACGTCTTCACGCAATATCAAATTCTCCAAGTTTAGGGCATACACTTTTTAATCTGTATTTCTGCCTGGATACTTTACACAAAGTAAAAGAGCAAGTGTTACATTTTTTGTGGTTGTGCGGGAAGTACTGTGAGAAGTGGTTGGTGGAGATGAAAGAGCAGCAGAGCAGCGATTTGCAAACTGAATGGTCACTCCTAGCATTTTTATTCTTCTGCTTGTCTTTGATAAATAGTTGGCTAATCTCAGCTGCACAATCACACCTGTCCTTAGCATTGTTCCAGATCACATTACCTATCTGGAAAAGTGACCTTGCGTTTATTTAGTTTTTCTTTTCTTCTTTAAATAGACTATGCACTGAGTAAATTGATAATGGCCTCAATTATTTCCTTAATAGAGAGTTCAGGAGCAACACAGATTCATTGAGACAATTGTCTACTGCATGAAATGAAATCAAACAAGCAGAAGAGGGAAAAAAATAACATGGACCATTTACCTGTTCCTGAAATCTGACATCAGCACAAAGGTAATGTTTTCGGCCAACAAAGGGTTTTCCTGTATTCATTCACATTTTAATTTAAGAAAGCCATTTTTATCACCCCATTTGTAAATCCCACTTTGCTAACACCCCTTGAATCCCACTTCTAGTATAACAGCTAAACATGTTCTTCCCTTTCCATGATTAAAACCCATGTCCATTGTAGTTTCAACTTTACCAGCAATCCCTCAAATTCACCTAAGCCTAGTTGTAACTGGCAACAGTAAAAACTCACAGTTCTTATGGTGTACTAATCACCCCATCAATACAATGCACGTCTGTCCTCACCCACAATTTCAAAATGTTAAAGAAGATGATTATTCGTTCTACACAAGAACAGAACGGCTAAAAGTGACACAAAAAATGCAATATCTGGAGTTGAAATTTTGCTCAATTTCCAGTCTGTCTACAGAGGTTACTGTAATTAATCATAAGTTTACTAACTCAGACTGCATTGGATAGCCTTGTTACCTTTTTTCACAACCTCCTTATTCATTCATTCATTCTTGCCACTGAAATGTACAAATGGATTTTTAATGTAGCTGACAAACATGCAAAGTTGGCAGACTAGTATGTGAAATAAACAGAATTCTTCTGAAGATATTCCCTTACTTGCTCTTTTTCCTGATTGCGTATATGAGCATAATGATACATATCACGCATTTAATTATCTTGCCCCCATATTGTCAGGATGTAACAAAATACATTAAAACTAATGAAGTCATTTTATAAAGTAAGAAACATTGTAGCTAGTCTTTACACAGTAAGGTCTTATAATCAGAATTGGGAAGATGTTTCATCATTATTGGCAATCTCTGCTGCTTTTCTTTGAAACAGTAATGTGATCATTCAAAAACACTTCAGAGAGAGGGGAAGGCTTCAGTTTAACCTTTCATTGGTAGGGCAGCACCACTGGCAGTTTTGTGCATGATGGAATGTCAATCAAGATTGTATATTCAGTTTACTGGAATGAGCCTTGAGCATATGAACATTTGCTATAGCAGCCACAGCCCCACCACAGTGCCAAAGCTGATAATTTCACACAGGAGCGTGAACTTTAATAATTTTTCTCATTTCTCTCAGCACAGGTTTGCGTTGAGTTCTATGACAGTCAACTCAACAGAGACCAAGTATAGGAACTGGAACCATTCTAGTCAGCATCTGTTAGTTTCTTCAAGATCTTTCTTTACAATAACTGAAGGAACTGGGGTGAAGGAGAGCAGTGTCATTTTGCATTTCTTTTTGTTTTGTAATTTATTTTTTTATTGAAGTTCATCAAACAAACATTTCCATAAGATGTATTTCTGAATTTGTCTATATATAGCATATAATCATATATATCACAAAATCTCCACAAAGTATTTATCTGGGGTATACACTTATAGAAAAGAGTGGAAAGAAAAAACAAGCAAAAGGAAAGAACTATGTACAAGTAGGGAGTGATTTTTTTTACAACAGATTCATGATTTGTGAGAATAAAATCAGGCCTATGAGGCATTATGTAGTTAAACCATTTTTCCCAGTTTGAATCAAATTGTTCCAGCTTATGATTAACAGATGCTGTTATCTTCTCCATTTTGTAAATGTCCATTGTAATTTCCATCCATGTATTTAAAGTTGGGCTCTCCTGTGATAACCATTTCCTAGTAAGAGTCTTTTTACCAGCCACCAAGAGTATATTCATTAAATATTTATCTCTTCTCAAAAATATATGGTCTTACTCTCTAAGGGTATTTCACATTTAAAGATGTCTTGTAGGGCATTGTGTATCCCCTTAACTATCTCCAATAGTTTTTGATAACAGGGCAGTCCCAAAAAATATGATAATGATTTGCATTTTGATTTCCACAATTTCTCCAGCAAACAGGGAGGTTACTATCATAATGGGATTTCTGAGAGGGTGTAATAAAATATCTTATCAAGTTTTTCCATCCAAACTCCCTCCATTTCTGTGAATTGGTACACTTCCATTGATATCTCCATATTGTTGTCCATTCTTCCTCAGATATAATTATTCCTCCTTCCTTCTCCCATTTTGTTTTAATGTATGAAGTCGAATGTGTTTTAAGATTTGACAACCCCTTATACATGCTTGAAATGATTCTACTACCATTATCTGAATTATATGCTTTTCTAAAGAGCTCTATCAAGCATGTATTTGCCTTGGTTACATTTTTAAGCGTCTTATTAACATATTGTTGCATTTGTGAATACCGATAAAAATCTTGTTTTTCTAATAAGTGTTCCTCTTTAAGAATTTCAAAACTGAACAGTGTTCCATCTTTCATTATGTTGCAAAGAACTGTTATTCCTTTAGCTGTCCAGACCTTAAATCTAGCATCCAATTTATTTGGTGTAAAATCAGAGTCATATGCACACCATTTAAGAATTGCAATATCTCCCTCTAGATTATATTCTTTTATAGTAGTTTTCCATATTTTAAGTCAATTTCACCCATGGGTTATCAATAGTATTTATGTACCTTTGCAGGTTGTTATCAGCCAAAATTGCTTGTATGGGGATGGGAAGTACCCGCTCCTCAATGTTTTTCCATTGAGCGTCATATGATGGGTTGCACCAACATATCACAGCTCTCAACTGTGCTGCAAAATAATAATCTCTAAGAGAAGGCAAGCCCCACCCCCCCTTTTCCTATGCTAATTGCAAAGTTTTGAGACGAACTCTAGGCCTTTTACCCTGCCGAATATACCTTGATAGCATCTTGTTCCATTCATTGAATTGATTTTGATTAATCTCTACTGGTAGGGTCTGAAAGAGATATACCAGTCTGGGCAGTATATTCATTTTAATAGAATCAATCCTTGAACTGAGACTGAAAAAAGGCTCCATCTTGCCACATCTTCCTTAATTTTTTTATATAAAGGCTGATAATTACATTCTGATAATTTTGCCAAATCTTTTGGCATAATGATGCCCAAATATTTGAAAAACTCTGTGTGCCATGCCCAGGGGTATCAACTTTCAATTTCTCTTGGTGGGCTATAGTAATATGAAAGTAACTGGGTTTTATCTATGTTGATCTTGTATCCTGATAATTGACCATATTGTTCAAAGGATTGCAACAATTTAGGTAAAGAGTATGTTGGTTGCCCTAGATAGATCAAAATGTCATCCGCATAACAAGCCAATTTATGCTCTGTCTCTTTAATAGTAATTCCCCTGATATCTTAATTTTGTCTGATGTATTGAGCTAATGGTTCCAGATATAACGCGAAGAGTAGTGGTGACCATGCACAACCCTGTCTTGTGCCCCTTTCTAGGGTAAGACTATTTGATAAATATCCATTGATTTTAATCCTAGCAGTAGGATTGTCATATAGTGTCTGTATAGTTTTAATAATTGTGTCTTGGAAACCAAATCTATGTAAAACTCTGTAAAGAAAATTCCAATTAACCGAATCAAATGCTTTTTCAGCGGCCGAGCTTATCACTATTGCTTCGATTTTATTTTTTTGTATATGATCCATAATGTGAAGTGTCCTTCGTATATTGTCTTGTGTCTGGCGTTGTCGTATAAAACCTGTCTGATCATTATGTATCAGTATGGGTAGAAACTCCTCTAATCATTTGGCCATTATGGAGGTAAATAATCTATAATAACCTATGAGCTAAAGGAAATGTCTAGCTGTGGGGGATAACCCCTCCTACTTGTGAGTTGAGGGCCCCCATTGCAGTATTCATAAAAGTCAGTGAACAAATCCATTACACAGAAAAGATTTCCCTGTGTACTCCTATATATCCATATATATACACACACACACAAATTTATATATATATTATATATACATACATACATACACACACACACACACACACACACACACACACATATATATACGTACTTATACACACACACACATTACACACATACGCACACATATATATACTCAATTTGGTGGGGAAAAAGGAGTAAGTGAGTGAATAAAGAATAACAACTAAGTAATATAAAATCCACATTATAATAAGTATTTCTCGAGATAGGTATATCACCGTGTACTTTTGCTTCTGTTTAGCTTCTCAACATTTTTAAAGTTAGCCAAACCTTATGGCTCTTCTGAAGGGGGTGAGGACTGTCTTTGGGAAACTCCCGGTCACTTCCTGATATGTTTCTCTCGGCCTCCTCCTGTCTCCTGCCTTCTTGTTTCTCGAACTATTTCCCAAGCTGAGTGGGACAATTCCTCATCCAGGCTTTCCTTGGTTTTGGTCACGCTGACGGGCAACCATCTGGCCTTCATGTCTGTAGTCACCTCTTCCACTGTCTGGTACAACCGCATTCCATTGTCATAAAACACTCAAAGTTTAGCAGGGTACGGAGATTGAAATCTAATCTTGTTTTGCTTTAATACTCGCTTTACTTTATATCACCAGCATATGTTGTCAAATTTGTTGATATGCAGCAGCAATACCTTACGGTTCAAAACAATAATAAATAAATAAATAAGTAAATATTTGTATGTTAAATTAAGGAAGTAGTGAAAAGGAAAAAACGTAGTGCGGAAGTGTTCATGGGTTCAATGCCCATTCAGAAATCTGATGGCTGTGGGAAAGAAGCTGTTCCCGAATCATTGAGTGTGTGCCCTCGGGCTCCTGTTCCTTCTGCTTGATGGCATCAATGAGAAGAAAGGATGCCCTGGGCGCTGTGGTCCTTAATGATGGATACTGCCTTTTTGAGGTATCACTTCTCAAAGATGTTCTGGATGCTGCGGAAGCTAGTGCCCATTATGAAGCTGACTGTGTATACACTGAGCATTGCTGGTCAGGGTATTCTATGCAAAATCAAAGAAACATTACTAAGCTTTTACTATTCTCTAATTGCTTCTAAACTGTATAATTATGTACAATTCTGGCATCTGCAGCTCAGAATAGATAACTAGAAATCAGGGAGAATACACAGCTGTTTTTTTCAGGGATGTGGTAGACTTAGAAAAATAAAATAGAATGAGATTTGCATGTCATAAGCATGCCTGAAATTACTGTCCGCTCCTAATTTCCTCGGAACTAAGAAGGCAATCAAGAGACAATCACATTGACAAGATTAGAATCGTATATTAGCAAGATAATCAAGGTAACTGAATTATTTTACGAAGGACATTTATAGGTTTCCAAAACAATCTGGTAGTTTCATGCTTATGATTCCTGAGACTAGCATGTTATTAAGCATAAGTGCAATATAATCACACATAAGTGCAATTATCAAGAAAGCACGACAGCACCTCTTTCCTTAGAAGTTTGCAAATATTCATCACACATCTAATACTCTGACAAACTTCTGTTGGTGTGTGGTGGAGTGTACATTGACTGGCTGCATTACAACCTGGTATGGAAACGCCAATGCCTTGAATTGGAAATCCTACAGAAGATAATGGATACAGCCCAGTCCATCACAGGTAAAGCCTCACCATTCATTGAGCACAGCCACATAGAACGCTGTTGCTGGAAAGCAGCATCCACCATCGAGAACCCCCATCCTCCAGGTCATGCTGTCTTCATGCTGCTGCCATCAGGAAGAAGGTACAGGAGGCTCAGGACTGACACTACCAGGTTCAGGAAGAGTTATTAACCCTCAGCCATCAGGCCCTTGAACCAAAGGGGATAACTTCACTCAACTTCGTTTGCCCTAATACTGAACTGTTTCCGCAACCTGTGAACTCACTTTCAAAGACTCTTCATTTCACGTTCTTGATATTTATTGCTTATTTATTTATTTTTATTTTTTTCTCTTCTATATTTGAACAATTTGCTGTCTTTTTTTTTAACATTGGTTGTTTGTTCATCCTGATAGGTGTGGTCTTTCTTTGACTCTAATATGTTTTTTTGATTCACTGAGTATGCCCACAAGAAAACGAATCTCAGAGTTGTATATGGCGACATATACATACTTCCATAATAAATTTACTTCGAATTTTGAATTCCAGATGTTTAATTACTCTAATTTAAATTTTGCATTTGTCATGATGGGGTTCAAATTCAAGTCTCTGGATAAATTGTCCAGAATTTTGGCTGTGAGTTCAGTAGTTCACCCATTGCATACTTTCTAGTAAGGGAAGATATAGAGAAGCTAATATCGTTCTTACATCAAAGAAACATTGAATGAAACTATTCAAGATTGTAAAAACACAAAATGCTGGCAGAACTCAGCAGGCTCCTGATGAAGGGTTTCAGCCCGAAACGTCGTCACTACCTCCTCCCATAGATGCTGTCTGGCCTGCTGAGTTCTGCCGGCATTTTGTGTTTTTATTTATTTCCAGCATCTGCAGATTCACTCACGTTGCCTTTGAATTCAAGATTGTACATTGTTTTGTGGGAGCATATTGGAAGAGGTGTTTTATTCTGTTAGGTATATCAGTAACTAGAATTCACACATTGAAAATTAATGATCAAAAAGAGCAAATGAAGAAAATGTTTTCACACCGATTGAGTCTAGGAATGCACAATCTACAGAGGTGGTGAAACATCAACCTGGAGGGACTTTTAAAAAGGAAATAGAAATATCCTTGGATAAAAGATAATTTCCTGGATTATAGGGGGAAAAAATGGAGAATACTCCTAACTCTTTCAAAATGTCAAAGCAGTCATGGTTGTCAACTTCTATGCTACAAGTTTAATGATTCTGTGGGCATTGCTATTCAGTGTAATTCATCCAATTTGAAGCATCTTAAGCATTCTATAGCTCTCCTACTGTTGTGTCTGATTGCCATATGTAGGCTTTGACTTCCATTATTTTGGCTGAAGTTTTTTTTCATGAATTATCAATTTTGAGTAAAGACAAATTCTCTTATATTAGTACTAATATTGATTTTTGCTAGCTTAAGCCTTTAATTCCTGGTCCTACTCAAACAATTTAACAAACCAATATTCAAATTTACTTATTCCATCATACTTTCTCAGATTACTGGTTTCCCAGGTTAAAATGTACACATTCATCCATATATGTCAGAGCTTAGATCTTTAATCGTGATGATCAACCTCCTCTCCACTTTCTTCAATATTTGGATGTCTCTTGAGTTTTGTCTGCAAGAACATAATGATCCAGAAATATTTATTGAGGCCTTTCTACAGTTCAAATATTACTTTCTGTGGCTTTGCTCATTGATATGCTGTACTGATTTAATCTCAAGTCCACAGGCAATTCTAAGTCTTTATCCACTTTATCCTTAGCTACTTCAACACAGTTTATTGACTAAACATGATTTTAATCTTTCCACTTTGTATAAAATATTGCAAACGCCTGCATTAAATTTCATCTGCTATTGATCTATGTACCGGTATATTTTGTTCAATTTACAAGGTAAGGATTATTTTTCTCTTTCATATCACTTTTAATTTGTTTGTTAATCCATTAAGGAACATGCTTTTTTTAGTCTGAACTATTAGCTTTCAATATGGATGGCATTACAGTCATCCTTCCGTATCCATGGATTCCACCTACCGCGGATCGAAAATATTCAGAAAAAAAATTCCAGAAAGTTCCAAAAAGAAAAACTTGAATTTGCCGTGCTCTGAGCACTATGCTGAATCCACATGAATGAAGTGATGTGTAGGCATACCCTGCTGTAGCCTCCTGCCACTTCACAGATCCTCAGTCTCTCTCCAGCACTCATTATTTGAGCATTGTTCGCCTTGCGACTTGTTCGTTCGCTGCTTGTGTTGTGAGCGAGAGGAAGGAGTTTAAGGCTAGTAACGGATGGCTGGCTAGCTGTGTAAAGCGCTACAGCCTCAAGAACTTAAAGATCATGGGGGAATCGGCATCGGCTGATGCTGGGGCAGCATCAGCATTCCCCGAAGAGCTACGATGGTTGCGTCTGTACTGAATATGTACAGACTTTTTTTTCTTGTCATTATTCCCTAAACAATACAGTATACCAACTATTTACATAACATTTACATTGTATTAGGTATTATAAGTAATCTAGAGATGATGCATGAGGTGAGCGTGCTTTAAAAAGGTGCATGCAGTGGGTATTCGGGACAGTGTGATTGAGAAACCGTTGCAGCAGGAAGAGGAGGAGTGAAGGGCTCATGAGATAATTGGCAGGGACAAATAAAAGGATGGGTAGCTGAAGAGGAGTGGCCAGCGGTGTGAGTGGCTTGGGGTAGGAGTGGAGCTTTGAGGCTTTGGCTTGAGAGACTTCGGCGAGCTTGCTCCAAGTGAGGTAAGGCCAGGTAAGTTCCTTTAATTAAATTAATTAACTTAGGAGTAGGTAATGGAGGCAGCAGTTAGGGCAGTCAAATGCTCCATATGTAGGATGTGGGAAGTCAGGGACAGCACAATTGTCCCTGATGACTACACCTGCAAAAGGTGCATCCAGCTGCAGCTCCTGACAAACCAAGTTAGGGAACTGGAGCTGGAGCTGGATGAACTTCAGACCATTTGTGAGGCCGTGAAATACACAGGAGTTTCAGGGAGATAGTCACCCCTAAAAGTCAGGAGGCAAGTAGCTGGGTGACTGTCAGGAGAAGGAAAGGGAATAGACAGGAAGAGCAGAGCAACCCTGTGGCTGTTCCCATCAATAATAAGTGTATCATTTTGGATACTGTTGGTGGTGACAACTTACCAGGGACAAGCTGCGGTGGTCACATCTCTGGCACCGAGACTGGACCCTCAGCTCAGAAAGGAAGGAGGAAAAAGAGGAGAGCAGTAGTGATAGGGGATTTGATAGCTAGGGGGACAGATAAGAGGTTCTGTGGGAAAGATCAAGAATCTCGGATGGTCTGTTGCCTCCCTGGTTCCCGGGTCCGCGATATCTCGGATCAAGTTCTCGGCATTCTCAGGACAGAGCAGTCAGATGTCCATGTAGGGACCAATGACGTGGATAGGAAGAAGAAGGAGGTCCTGCAAAGAGAGTTTAGGGAGTTAGGTGCAATGCTGAAGGACAGGACCTCTAGGGTTGCAATCTTAGGATTGCTCCCCGTGCCACGTGCTAGTGAGGCTAGAAATAGGAAGATAATGCAGCTAAATTTGTAGATAAGGAGATGACGCAGGAGGGAGGGCTTCATGGTTCTGGACCATGAACCTACCTGCTAGTGCTGCTCCGGGGGGGGTTGAAACTAGATTTGCAGGGGGAGGGGTACCAGAGTGTTAGAGCAGATGGTGAGGCAGAGGAGGATAAAGGTCATGTGAGGACTGCTTGTGTGGATGGATATCAAAGGTTTGTATATGATAGAAATGTTCTCAGGTGCCAAACTGAAGAGACTGGGGAAGAGGCATCTGGCTGTCAAATAGAGGAAGAGAGGAGACAGCATGTGAGGGAGGATAGGCAGTTGATAGAGAAGGGGTGCACTGAGATTGAAGGTTTGAGATGTATCTATTTTAACACAAGTGTTGTGAACAGAGCGGATGAGCTTAGAGCGTGGATCAGGACTTGGAGATATGATGTAGTGGGCATTACAGAGACTTGGATGGCTCAGGGACAGGAATGGTTACTTCAAGTACCGGGTTTTAGATGTTTCTGAAAGGATGGGGGGGAGGCAAAAGAGGTGGGGGCTTGGCACTGTTGATCAGAGATAGTGTCACGGCTGCAGAAAAGGTGGACGCCATGGAGGGATTGTCTCTGTGGGTCAAGATTAGGAACAGGAAGGGGTCAATAACTTTATTGGGTGTTTCTTTATAGGCCACCCAATAGTAACAGGGATATTGAGGAGCAGATAGGGAAACAGATCTTGGAAAGGTGCAATAATAACAGAGTTGTCCTGATGGGAGATTTTAATTTCCCAAGTATTGATTGGCATCTCCCTAGAGCAGAAGGTTTAGATGGGGTGGAGTTTGTTAGGTGAGTTCAGGAAGGTTTTTGACACAATATGTAGATAAGCCTACAAGAGGAGAGACTTTATTTGGTATTGAGTAATTAACCTGGTCAGGTGTTAGATCTCTCAGTGGGAGAACATTTTGGAGATAGTGATCATAATTCTATCTCCTTTACCATAGCATTGGAGAAAGATAGGAACAGACAAATTCAAAAAGCATTTAATTGGAGTAAGGGGAATTATGAGGCTATCAAGCAGGAAATTGGAAGCTTAAATTGGAAACAGATGTTCTCAGGGAAAAGTACAGAAGAAATGTGGCAAATGTTCAGAGAATATCTGTGTGAAGTTCTGCATAGGTACTGAGACAGGGAAGTTATGGTAGGGTGCAGGAACTGTGGTGTACAAGGGTTGTAATAAATCTGGTCAAGAAGAAAAGAAATGCTTACAAAAGGTGCAAAGAGCTAGGTAATGTTAGAGATCTAGAAGATTATAAGGCTAACAGAAATTAGCTTAAAATGGAAATTTGGAGAGCCAGAAGGGGCCATAAGAAGGCCTTGGTGGGCAGGATTAAGGAAAACCCCAAGGCATTCTACAAGTATATGAAGAGCAGGAGGATAAGGTGTGAAAGAATAGGACCTATCAAGTGTGACAGTGGGAAAGTGTGTATGGATCTGGAGGAAATAGCGGGGGTACTTAATGAATACTTTACTTCAGTTTTCACTATCGAAAAGGATCTTAGTGATTGTAGTGATGACTTGCAGTAGACTGATAAGCTTGAGCATGTAGATATTAAGAAAGAGGATGTGCTGGAACTTTTGGAAAGCATCAAGTTGTATAAGTCACTGGGACTGGATGGGACGTACCCCAGGCTACTGTGGGAGACGACGGGGGAGATTGCTGAGCCTCTGGAGATGATCTTTGCATCATCAACAGGGATGGGAGAGGTTCCAGAGGACTGGAGGGTTGTGAATGTTGTTCCTTTATTCCAGAAAGGGAGTAGAGATAGACCAGGAAATTATAGACCAGTGAGTCTTACTTCAGTGTTTGGTAAGTTGATGGAGAAGATCCTGAGAGGCAGGATTTATGAACATTTGGAGAGGTATAATCTGATTAGGAATAGTCAGCACAGGTTTGTCAAGGGCAGGTCATGCCTTATGAGCCTGATTGGATTTTTTGAGGATGTGACTAAACATATTGATGAAAGTAGAGCAGTAGATGTAGTGTATATGGATTTCAGCACGGCATTTGATAAGGTAGCCCATGCAAGGCTTATTCAGAAAGTAAGGAGGCATGGGATCCAAGGGGACATTGCTTTGTGGATCCAGAACTGGCTTGCTCTCAGAAGGCAAAGTATGGTTGTAGGTGGGTCATATTCTGCATGGAGGTCGGTCACTAGTGGGGTGCCTCAGGAATCTGTTTTGTGACCCTTCGTGATTTTTATGGATGACTTGGATGAGGAAGTGGAGGGATGGGTTAGTAAATTTGCTGATGACACTAAGGTTGGATGTGTTTAGTGTGAAGGACTGTCAGAGGTTACAGCGGGACATTGATAGGATGCAAAACTGGGCTGAGAAGTGGCAGATGGAGTTCAACCCAGCTAAGTGTGAAGTGGTTCATTTTGGTAGGTCAAATATGATGGAAGAATATAGTATTAATGGTAAAACACTTGGAAGTGTGGAGGATCAGAGGGATCTTGGGGTCTGAGTCCATAGGATGCTCAAAGCAGCTGTGGAGGTTGAATCAGTGGTTAAGAAGGCGGTTGGTTTATTGGCCTTCATCAATTGTGGAACTGAATTTAGGAGCTGAGAGGTAATGTTGCAACTGTATAGGACCCTGGTCAGACCCCATTTGGAGTGCTGTGCTCAGTTTTGGTCACCTCACTACAGGTATGATGTGGAAGTCATTGAAAGGATGCAGAGGACATTTACAAGGATGTTGCCTGGAATGGGGAGCATGTCATATGAGGATAGGTTGAGGGAACTCGGCCTTTTCTCTTTGGAGCGATGGATGATGAGAGGTGACCTGATAGAAGTGTATAAGATGTTGAGTGGCGTTGATCGTGTGGATAGTCAAAGGCTTTTTCCCAGGGCTGAAATGGTTGCCACAAGAGGACACAGGTTTAAGGTGCTGCGGAGTAGGTATAGAGCAGATGTCAGGGGTAAGTTTTTTACTCAGATTGGTGAGTGCATGGATTGGGCTGCCGGCAGCGGTAGTGGAGGCAGATACGATAGGGTCTTTTAAGAGACTTTTGGATAGCTACATGGAGATTAGAAAAATGGAGGGCTATAGGTAAGCCTAGTCATTTCTTGGGTAGGGAGATGTTCGGTACAGCCTTGTGGGCTGAAGGGCCTGTATTGTGCTGTAGGTTTTCTGTGTTTCTATGATTTAAAGTATACAGGAGGATGTGTGATCGACAAGAGATTGACAATAAACTGGACTGGTCAATGAACACTGAGTCTGTCTACAAGAAGGGTCAGAGCCTTCTCTATTTCCTGAGGAGACTAAGGTCCTTTAACATCTGCCGGAAGGTGCTAAGGATGTTCTACGAGGCTGTGGTGGCCAGTGCTATCACGTTTGCTGTTGTGTGCTGGGGCAGTAGGCTGAGGGTAACAGACACCAACAGAATCAACAAACTCATTCGTAAGGGCCAGTGATGTTGTGGAGGTGGAACTGGAGTCTCTGATGGTGGTGTCTGAAAAGAGGATGCTGTCCAAGTTGCATGCCATCTTGGACAATGACTCCCATCCACTCCACAATGTACTGGTTAGGCACAGGAGTACATTCAGCCAGAGACTCATTCCACCGAGATGTAACACTGAGCATCATAGGAAGTCATTCCTACCTGTGGCCATCAAACTTTACAACTCCTCCCTCAGAATGTCAGACACCCTGAGCCAGTAGGCTGGTCCTGGACTTATTTCCACTTGCCATGATTAACTTATTATTATTTAATTATTTATGTTTTTATATTGCTATATTTCTTCATTATTCTTGGTTTGTGCAGCTGTAACAAAACCCAATTTCCCCTCGGGATCAATAAAGTATGTCTGTCTGTCTGTATACACAAATACTACGTCATTTTATATAAGGGACTTGAGCATCCGCGGAGTTTGGTATCCGCGGGGGGTCCTGGAACCAATCCCCCACAGGTACCGAGGGACGACTGTATGGTGTAGCAGTTAGCAAGATGCAATTACAGCTGGGCATGCTCCGGGGACGAAAGAAGATGGCGCCAGTGAACAACGGGATCAAGTGCGACATCCTTTAGATGGTTCAGGAGACCTTTTTTCCACTTGTTTTACATCTTTTTTTCCTTTGAGATGTGTTCTGCGACTGTTGAAGCCTGTGATCTACATTTTGGCGGTCTGTATTTGTGCCGAATGAGTGATCTAGCTCTGACGATACCCACTCTCTGCATCTAAGCTAATGTTCCATCCTTTATCCCTCGTTATTCTTGTACTCTTGATGCATGTACAGAATGCCTTGAGATTCACCTTAATCCCACTTGCCAAGAACATTTCATGGCCCCTCCTAGCCTACCCAATTTCTTTCTTTAGTTCTTTCTTGGCTTCTTTATACTCTCATGTGCTTCATTTGATCCTATCTTCTGAAGATTTGCATGCTTTTCCTTTTACTTCTTGATTAATTTCATTACCCCTCTGGGCATCCAAGGTTCTCTTATCTTTCCATCCTCATCCTTCCTTTGAACAGGAACATACCTTTCCTGTACTCTGTGCAACTGATTTTTTAAACACTCATAATATGTTTGATGTGGACTTGTCAGAGAAGGTGTTCCCAACAAACACTTCTTAGTTCCTGCCTAATGGCCTCATAATTTGTCCTAGTCCAATTTAAAACTCTCCCACGATACAGATCCTGATCAAGTGCTATCCTGAAAGTTAAGGAGCTGTGGCCACTTTTCCCTAACTCTTCACCCACTGAAAGGTTAGTCAGTTGGCTAGGCTTGTTACCCAACACCAGGACCAGTACAGCCCCTCCCCTGGTTGGACCTTCCACATACTGAGTTAATAAACTTTCCAGGATACGCAACAGCTCCATCTAAACTCCTTACTCGATGAAGGTCCCAGTTTATATCAGGGAAGTTGAATTTCCCCATGAGAATAAGCCTGTTATTCTTACAGATTCACTTAAATTGACTATATATCTGATCCTCAATGTCTCGGTAGCCATTCAGGTGTCTGTAGTACCTTCTCATTAGTGTGAATCCACCCTTCCTATTGTAGTCATCAGGGAAACGGTCACAAACAACACACACAAAATGCTGGAGGAGCTCAGCAGGCCAGGCAAAATGTATGGAAAAAAATAAAATTTGACATTTTGGAATGAAACCCTTCAGCAGGACTGGAGAAAAAGAGATGAGCAGTAGATTTAAAAGGTGGGGGAGGGAAGAGAGAGATACATGGTGATAGGTGAAACCAGGAGGGGGAGGGATGAAGTAAAGAGTTGGGAGGTTGATTGGTGAAAGAAATATAGAGCTGGAGAAAGGAGAGTCTGACAGCAGAAGACAGAGGCCATGGAAGAAAGAAAAGGGGGGAGGAGCACCCGAGGGAGGCAATGGGCATGCAAGGAGATAAGGTGAGAGAGGGAAAAGGGGTTGGGGAATGGTGAAGGGAAGGGGGGCATTACCGGAGGTTTGAAAAATCAATGGTCATGCCATCAGGTTGGAGGCTACCCAGATGGAATATCAGGTGTTTTTCCTCCAACCTGAGTGTGACCTCAGCACAACAGTAGAAGAGGACATGGATTGACATATTGGAATGGGAATGGAGAGGGGAATTGAAATGGGAGATCCTGCTTCTTCTGGTGGACAGAGCATAGATGCTTGATGAAGCAGCCTCCCAATCTATGTCGTGTCTCACCAATACACAGGAGGCCACACTGAGAACACCAGACGCAGTGTATAATTTCAACAAACTCACAGGTGAAGTGTCGCCTCATCTGAAGGACTGTTTGGGGCCCTGAATGGTAGTGAGGGAGGAGGAGTAACACTTGTTCCGCTTGCAAGGATTATTGCCAGGAGGGAGATCAGTGAAAAGGGATGAATGGGCAATGAATTTGCATATGGAGTGATCCTTGTGGAAAGCAGAAAGTTGGGGAGAGGAAAAGATGTGCTTGATGGTGGGATCCTGCTGGATTTGGAGGAAGTTCTGGAGAATTATGTGCTGGACGTGGAGGCTGGTGGGCTGGTAGTGAAGACAAAAGGCACCCTATCCTGGGGTAAGAGCACATGTGTGTGAAATGGAAGAGATACAGTTGAGGGCAATGTAAATGGTGGAGGAAGGAAAGCCCCTTTCTTTGAAAAAGGTGGATATTTCCATTCTAGAATGAACAGTCTCATCCTGAGAGCAGATGTGGTGGAGATGGAGGAATTGAGAGGAGGGGTGGCCTTTTTACAAGTAAGAGGGTGGAAAGTAGTATAATCCAGGTAGCTGCAACAGTCCATGGGTCTATAACAGAGATTGGTAGATAAACTGTCTCCAGAGATAAAGACAGTGAGATTGAGAAAGGGGAGGGAGGTATTGGAAATGGACTGAGTAAATTTGAAGGCAGGGTGGAAGTTGGAGGCAAAGCTGATGAAGTCGACAAGCCCCGCATGGGTGCAGGAAGCAGCATCAATACAAATCTTCATGCCTCACCTATCTCCTTGTGTTTCTCTCTCTACTCCCCCACCTTTTAAATCCACTCCTTTTCTCTTTTTCTCCAGTCCTGCCAAAGGGTCTCATCCTGAAACTCAGACTGTACTTTTTTCCATAGAAGCTGTCTGGGCTGCTGAGTCCCTCCAGCATTTTGTGTGTGTTTCTTGGAATTCTGGCATCTTGTTTGTGAGGGAAACAGTCAGATATTCTGTATTCCCACATCTGACAGGGGGAGCATTCCACGCTGACTACTCTATACCAAAAAAGAAAGAGGCTTGTCTCTTCTTATCTGTGCCTTTGCCTCTTCATGTCAAAGACTGTTAAGCAAAAGCCTTCTCAATTTATCACTGGCCACGCTCTGACAATGGCCTACACTCTGTTGTTCTCAGCTGAGGCTGGGCCTCTGATGCTGACACGATCTGTGTCTGCATAGCCCAAAAAGACCGGTCTTGCCCAAGTCTTCTCCTTTTATCCTCTCTCACCAGACTTCCATAGGGCTCTGACTCTTACACACATTCCTCTCGCCTGAGCCATGGAAGACCGGCTTTACCCAAGTCTGCTCTTTCTATGCTCGCACTCCTAAGCTTCAGAAGGCCTCTGATCCTGACAATTTCCAGTCTTTTTGTGCAGCCCAAAAAGACTGACCTTGCCCAAGTCTGTTCCTTTTATCTTCTCTCACCTCTGACTCTGACACACACTCTTCTTGCCTGAGCCACAAAGTAAGTCACCACTACTATGTTTTGTAACTCCAGACACTAATCGTAAAAAAACAACATAGGAGTCAGGAGATAATCATGTACTTCACTTTAGTTTAGTGAGGGCAGCTCCTAAGAAATGGTGGCATAATGATGTAGGCCATTCACTTACATGTACTTACTGCCCGTTACTCTTAATTGCGTTTAGGACAGCAATGAATGACCTCCATCTCTGTATAGAAGGATTCTTCGCTGCTGTTTCCATAATAATTGTTTTTGATCACTTAGGTGTGGTAAACCATGTATATAGGTTGTAACTGGGTTCTCTGTCTGGACATGTCTGGACACGCCCCTCTGCTGACTGCTCCTGTGGCTCCTCCCACAGACCCCTGGATAAAGGCGATTGTGTCACTGCTCCTCCCACAGTCCAGGACAGACATACAGCATGGATGTGGACCTATTTTTCTGTTAATAAAAACCTTTCAGTATTTACTCTACTTCCAGTCTTTTGGAGTACTGTAGATTTCGCACTACAGAGCGCACCTGATTAAAAGCTGCTGGCTCTAATTTTAGAAAGAAAATCAATTTTGTACTTGTACAAGCCGCACCGGATTTTAGGCCGCAGGTGTCCCACGTTGTAATATGAGATATTTACACAGAAAGATATTACACGTGAGGATTTTTTAACTTTTAATTAAATCCATATGGTAACATAAACAAATACATATTGCAAATGCTTTTTTTCGAACCGTGCCTGTAACACGGCTACTTTTAAATATACATACGTATCGGTAACACATAAATTACGTTGCATATACATTCCAATATCTCCTAACGACTGGTAAAAAAATATATACTGTAGCCTACCAGGAAAAGTTATTGATCGCCTTTAACTTAAAAGCAGCGTTCGCTCGGGTCTAATGCCCCCACCTTCCCGTTTATCGCAAACCGGTATTTCCCACAAGACGCGGCGAAACCAGATGTGACGTCATAGTATCCCGGGATGTAGTACTTCTAACTTTAACTAGAAAATACTAACAAATGAATTACTAAGTGAAAATATTATAAACTAAATAACTGCCATAAAGGCAGCACAATGCTTTTTTTTGAGTGTTTTCCATGTTGATGAGGGTGAGTACAAATGACTGATTTACAATAATTTAATTGTGAAAGTGCGCTTGATTTATCATACAATTTCATTGGACCTCTGTGAACTACTCATCAATTTTATTGGTCTACTGTTACGAGGCAAAATGTTTTTGGCGGCATGAAAAAAAATCATGCATTAGCCGCACCGTAGTAAAGGCCGCAGTGTTCAAAGCTGTTCAAAATGTGGGAAAAAAGTAGCGGCTTATAATCCGACATCTACGGTAATTGATAGTGCATCATCAGGGTTGTTAGCCTTCAGCTGAACCCCCGAACCTAGAGGACCAGTGGACCACTCTTAGTTAGGCCTCTACATTTTGACCTGTTTGGCATGGGTGACCTTATCAAGAACCAAACACAAGGCCTAGACTCCAGCCAATGAAGCTCTCCCAGCCATTGAAGCACGCAAGCCTTATGACAAGTTTGTGGTCCTCTTGGAAATCCTTACATATAGTTGGGTAATGAATTATGCAAACAAACAAAGAATACTTAATTAAACAATAAACGTATTTATACTTACTCAAATATTACTGAAGTATTAAATACACAACAGCCAGGTGGCCAGGACTGCTGATTCAGAGAAGGCACAAGATGGGGATCTGTGTTTCCTGATAAACTCTTTTTGTGATTGGATACAGCTGTTTTATCACACTCTTGTTCCCCCAACCTGGATCATCTTAACGTTCTACTTACCAGGAGAGTTTTCCTCTGTGATCCTAACTGCAGCTTACATACCGCCCAAGGCAGGTGTTAAGGAAGCACTCAAGTTACTGAATGCTGTCATCAGCAAACAAGAAACAGCCTACCCCAACACCTTTCAAATTATTGTCAGTGATTTCAATCAGGCTAGTTTGAAGAAATCTCTGCCCAGTAATTATCAACGTATCTCCTGCATCACCAGGAATCACAACACACTCAGCCACTGTTATATGACCATAAGGAATGTGCAGTATACTGTTTGATTCCTAGATCGCATTTTGGGAAATCTGATCCTTTGGCCATCCTCCTCCCATCTGCATAGAGTCAAAAGCTAAAGACCAAGGCTCCTGAAGTAAGGACAATGAAGAGCTGGTCGTAGGAGGCAGAAGAATGGCTACAGGATTATTTAAAGTTGGTGGACTGGGCCGGGTTCAAAGAATCATCAATGGATGTGAACAAACACACCACAGTTGTCACTGACTTTATAAAAACAGGATGAACATGAGATCTGCAATCTGCCAAGGGCCAGATCATTGGTGTTCAGGTCTGGTGACAAAGTAAAATACAAGAGGTCAGGGTACGATCTATAGAAAACTATCTACTTGTAAAGTGGTAGTTCTGGACCAAACTTGGATCATTGAAGGATGCTCGACAGCTGTAGCAGGGCTTGTATTGTATCGCCTCTATCTAAGTGAAAACAAGCCAGATAGGTGATAACAAAGTTTCATTCCCAGATGAGCTCAAGCTCATCAAGAGGGTGAACTCATGGAAAACCTCCAGCCCAGACAGGGTACATGGCCAGATACTAAAGACCCTGTGCTGATCAACACGCTGGAGTGTTCGCTGATATCTTTAACCTCTCACTTGGGCAGACTGAGGTACCACCTCCTTCAAGCAGGCTTCAATTATATCATTGCCTCAGAAGAAAGTGTTAACCTGTCTGAATGACTATTACCCAGCTACACATATCCACTATGATGCAGTGCTTTGAGAGGTTGGTGATGAAACATATCAATGCTTGCCTGAGAAGCAATTTGGATTTTCTCCACTTTGCCTACCATCACAATGGGTCAACAGCAGACACCATTTCATTGGCTCTTCACTCAACTGTGTTACATCTGGCCAGTGAAGATGTTTACATGAAGATGTTCTTCATTGACTCCTGTTTGGCATTCAACACTAACACCTTCTCAAAATTAATCAATAAGCTTCAAGACCTAGGCCTCAATAATTCCTTGCACAACTGGATCCTTGATTTCCTCATGTGCAGGTCCCAGTCAGTTCAAATTGGTAGCATCATTTCTTCCACAATCACAATCAGCAAGGATGCCCCACAAGGCTGTGTGCTTAACCTCCTGCTCTACTCATGTTATACTTATGACTGCAAGGGTAAATGCAGCTCCAATACCATATTTAAGTTTACTGATGCCACCATTGTCTGTCACGAGAAAGCAACATCCATCATCAAATACCCCCACCATCCAGGCCATACTCCCTTCTCGCTGCTGCCACCAGAAAGGAGGTGTAGGAGCATCAGGTCCCACAAACCAGGTTCAGGAATGTATATTACCCCTCAACCATCAGGATCCTGAACCAGATAAATTCACTCAACCTCACTCATCTTATCTCTCAATTGTTCCCACAACCTATGGACTCGCATTCAAGTACTCTTCACCTCATGTTCTCAATATTTATTGCTTATTTATCATTGTTATTATTATTTCATTTTTTCTTTCTTTTTTATTTGCACAATTTGTTGTCTTTTTCACGTTGGTCACTTGTCCATCCTACTGGGTGGGGTCTTTCATCGATTCTATTGTGTTTTTTGTATTTACTGTGAATGCCAGCAAGTAAGTGTATCGCAGGGTTGTATATGGTGACAAATATGTACTTCGATAATATATTTACTTTGAACTTTGATCACTTGTCAGAAAGATGGGATTACTTCAAATGTGGTGTTAGTTTACAATCTCACTGTGACAATCTGTGTAAGAATTAAACTACCTGTGGACCTACATTAGGAAAGAAAAGACTTGAAGCAACCCGATGTTGTAAAAACCCACTATTATCAGTGAATCAGACCTAGTTTTAGTGAGCATTAAAGTTCAGTTCAGATGTTTAAAGACAAAATCTCAGCTGACACAGTAGGAGTGTTTGCATACAGTGAGCTCTATCAGATGAACAAATAGTAACCTATTGTAGAAGAAGAGGAGGAACTGGAACTGGAAATGGTTTATTGTCACATGTACCGAGATACAGTGAACAGTGCGCCTTCCAGACAGATCATGACACATTTAATTACACCGAAGTAATAAAAAAAACAGAATGAAAAATACAGTGTCACTGTTACAGAAAAAGTGCAATGCAGGTTGACAAATAAAGTGATGAAGTTCAAAGACTATGACAAGGTTGACTGGGAGATCAAGACTGAACCACTTAGCATGAGAGGACCATTCAAGAATCTGAAAACAATGAGATGCTGCCAGTACCCGTAACACCACCAGACTAAATCCAAGTTTCATCAGCTCTTTGACAAAGAAAATCCTGTTAGATTTCTACTGATAAAGAGACTACCTTGACCAATCTCACTGCTCTTCATTTTTCTCTGGCATTTTAGGAACTAGCTGTGTGACTGCTTCACACTAACAGTACACTTCAGAGATAATTCAATGTATGCTTTGAGGTTGCAAAATGGTATATATACAAATAAAATGTAAGAACAGAATATTCTGGAAATACTCAGGTCAATCAGCATCTATGGAGCATGCAACATCTGCAGTATTTTCATTTGTAAATTGAGGATTTCTTTGTTACACTGCCAAGTTAGATTCTAGAATGCGTGATTGGAAATAGTGATGACGGTGGATTTAGTTATTACATTCATAAAATCAAAAGACATGGGAGCAGAATTTTCCAATTTGGCCTTTCAAGTATGTTCCACTATTTGATCATGACTGATTCCTTTTCCTTCTTAACCCCATTCTCCAGCCTTCTCTCTGTAACTTTTGACACCCTTACTAATCAAGAACCTATTGAAGTACCAGGTGGGAGATCTGTGGGGAGGGACGTGTGGTCCAGGCAGTCGTGGAGGTAAATGGTCCCTGTGAAAAGTGGAGCGGGGTAGAGGGGGAAAGATGTGCTTAGTGGTGGGGTCCTGTTGAAGGTGGTGGAAGTTGTGGAGGATAATATGCTGGATCCGGAGGCTGGTGGGGTGGTAAGTGGTACTTATCCCTGCAAGCGTAAGTGCTACACCTGTCCCTACACCTCCCCTCTTACCACCATTCAGGGCCCCAAACAGTCCTTCCAGCTGAGGCAACACTTCACTTGTGAGTCTGTTGGGGTCAACAATTGCATCCGGTGCTCCCGGTGCGGCCTCCTCTACATCGGTGAGACCTGACGCAGATTGGGGGACTGCTTCATCGAGCATCTCCACTCCGTCCGCCACAACAGGCAGGGTCTACCGGTTGCCACCCACTTCAACTCTCCTTCGCATCCCCATTCGGATATGTCCATACATGGCCTCCTCTACTGCCATGATAAGGCCAAACTCAGGTTGGAGGAGCAACACCTCATATATCGTCTGGGTAGTCTCCAGCCCCTTGGTATGAACATCGAATTCTCCAACTTCTGGTAATTCTCTCCCCCTACCTTCCACCATCCCAGTTTCACTCTGCCTCCTTTTCCAGCCGCCTATCACCTTTCTCATGCTTCTGCCTTCTTCTACTACCCATAGTGCTTTCCCCTTACATTCCTTCTTCAGCTTTCTTGCCTATCTCCTCCCTGCTTCCTCTCCCCCACCCCTTGATCTTTCCTCTGATTGACTTTTCACCTGGCACCTTCCAGCCTTCTCCTTCCCACCCTCCCCCCACCTTCTTTATGGGGCCCCTGCCCCACCTTCTTCAGTCCTGATGAAAGGTCTCAGCCCAAAACGTTGACTGCTCATTTCCACGGATGCTGCCCGACCTGCTGAGTTCCTCCAGCTTGTTTGTACGTGCTGGAAGAACACAGTAGGCTGAGCAGCATCTGTGGAAGCTAAGGAATTGTCAATGTTTTAGGTTGGGAACCTGTATTAGGTTGTTCCAGGTTCTAGCTTCTGCAGTCACTTGTGTTTGCAGAGATATATGAAGATCTGAAAGGAAACAATGTGCAGGCTGCAGCTAGAAGGTAAGGAAGTGCAGCTGATCAAATCACTGGTACATCTTCAATCAGCCAAACATTTCCTTCTGTCTTTATTCATTCTATGATTCTTTTCAGAAAATGTAAGTCTTTGATCTTTGTAAGTCTTTGTTATATTAACTCACTAACATTCCACTAGGGAGGAAAATGATCACTTTTGTGAGCTTGTATATTAACACTCTCTGAAGCTAATAGCAAGGATTCTTGTGGAAGAAGTCCTGTGAAGTAGAACACCAACCATTGTCTTCTTAAGACAACTAAATGTCGTTTGGTCTGTGTTTCACATTGGTGTTGCCTATCTCAGAAATAAAAAGTGAAAAAAAAACACCTAAATCAATCCCTAAGGAGTTTGCATGTTCTCCCCATGGCCATGTAGGTTTCTGACAGGTGCTCCCGCTTCCTCCACAGTCCAAAGTTGTACTGGTTAGTGGGTTAAATGGTCATTGTAAATTGTCCTGTATTGGGCTAGGGTTTTAAATAGGTGGGTTGTTGGATGGGGTGGCTCATTGGGCAGGAGGGCCGTGTTCTGTGCTGTATCTCAAAATAAATTAATAAAGTAAGTAAATATACTATATAATTTAACAATGAAACTAAATACGTATATCTAATGAGATAATTTCTTGACTCAAATCTGTAAACCTTAATAATGTACAGCAGGGGACTGCAGATGAATATTCATCAAGATTGTTAATGGGACCGTTAAACTTAAATCCAAATAAGAAAGAGACAACTTAAGCTACTCATTTTCAAATGCTTGGCAAAAAAAAGTCTTCCTAAAAAAACATACAGCACTACCTCACCGGGAAGAAAAGAAAATGAAATTATAATCACAAGATCACTGGCCCACAGATCTTGTTCCACCAATCAATACTATCATAGGTGGTCATTAATTCAGCTTTCTTGTTTAATACCCTTATCTTTTAATTCACAGAGTCCAAAATCTATTGTAATTAAGTTTGAACAAAGTCAGTAGGTGAGCCTTGGTAAATTCATAGAATCACTATTATCTAAGTTAAGAAATTTCTTGCCTCATTTGAAAATAATAGCTTCAAATTATTGGCACACCATGTGATCTCTTTTTCAAATGCATAGTTTCATGCTGAAGCTCACCATTCAGGAAATTAGGCCCACCATTTAAGGTTAAGAATGATCTTTGTGCAAATGATTCATTTCTAATGACAAGAATGCATTTAGTGCCATCATTTCTCAAACAAACCCAGTTGTATTGTTGCCAAGAAAAGTAGGTCATACAGTTCTGAGGCATGCTGGTATCAGAACAACCAGGTTTCAATAGCAAAGATTTCTCTGCAGCAGTGGGATTCAGAGAAACCTGCTGTGAGCTGTGGAGTTTCAGAGGTAGGTTTCTTTTCTTTTGTTTATTTATCTATACTCCATGAGCTGTTCACTCTACTGAACCCTACAACAGCCAAGCTTCCTATCCATGGGCAACTGCTCTCCCATGTCCCGATCTTAAAATTCCCAGCCTGAAACTAGCACCAGTCCAGACATGTTCTGGAGCAGCTGGCAGGTCATGGACTGGCTACCCTCCGATGAATTTAAGCAGCCACTGACCCTTCTCATTAACCCATGAATGTTTCCCTTAATATTGAGGAAATGACTTCCACTCCCTCAATCAGCAAGTTACTGTGAGTCGAGGTGGTAAGTCCCTGATAGAAAACTCCGTGTTTCCAGAAGTCACACAGAACTGCATCCTATGGGTTTCCACACTCTTACCCATTCTCAGTGGCTGATTGGCTGACTCTGCCTTACACTCTGATTCCCATATCTGTGCTGCTGCCATCAGTTAGGAGGCACAAGAGCCTCAGGACTCATGCCACCAGGTTCAAGAACAGTTACTACCCCTCAACCATCAAGCTCTTGAACAAAATGGGATAACAGCACTCTGTCTATTTCTGGTGTTCCCACAACTGATAGCCTCAATTTAATGACCCTTTATTTTGTTATTTCATGCCCTCATTAATTATTACAATTTGATATATTTGCACTTGCACGGTTTGTTGTTCATTGATCCTGTTTACAGTTATTGTTCTATAGATTTGCTAAGTATGCCTGCAGGAAAAAGAATCTCAGGGTTGTATGTGGTGACATGTATGTACTCTGACGATAGATCTTAACTTCTGAACGACAGATCTTAACTTCTGAATTCTGATAATAGATCTTAACTTCTGAACGTCTTTTGTTTACTTTGCAATCAGCTGCACGTACTGTAGATAGAACAAATACCACACAAGACACAAGCCACAAAAGCACACATGCTCTGGTTTCCTCATGAATGCCAAGAGCAAGTGAGTTAATTAATAAAATTGCCAATGCAGAATAGCTATTGGGAATGTTGGGAGAATAGGCTCTGGGAAAAATCAGTGTGAAGAGATCTGGCATAGACTCGGTGGTCTAAGTGACTTCCTCCTACATTGTATGGAAATAGTGCCAGAGAGAAAAGCACTGTTAGTCTCCTACGGATGAGATGTCAATGCCTCCATCAGACAGGGGAGGCACCTTGAAGTAGAAGCTGAACATCTGTGTTTCCTTCATCATCATCTCCTGCACATGAAAGATGCTGCCCCTTTTGTTGGAAGAAGAACAAAACTCAGAGCTCAAGGGTAATCAGGCAGGCCCTAAAGATGGGCAGGAACAAAAGAACAAGGAAGGTTATGAGGGGCACCTCCCGGCTCAATATCTACTGCCTCATCTCCAAGTGAGAGGAGGATAAGGCAGTATCAACAAGGGACATACAGAATTCCCTAACAGATAATTTTAATAATGAGGCTATAAAATTATATTACTCTGTGCAAATCTAGATCTCCTCTCTCCAGGTGTTTGTCTTTGCTGTACAAATAACTTTGACATGATGCTATGAAATTTCCTTTAACATTGATCTATTGTATGAAGACTGACCACTGGAGCTACCTCCTGCCAAACATTTATCCTCTTGTTTTAGATACACCTACCATGGGAAATAGACACTGGCAGCTCATCATTCTATGCACCTCTGTCATGTTACCACTCAGGCTTCTTTGCTGTAGAGAAAACAGTCCTAGACTTTCCAATTGTTCTGGGAACCCAAGCTCTACAAGTTACCTCTCAGCATTCAAGAGCATCTCAACATTTTCCTGTACTTATTTCCAAAGCCAGTGTTCTTATATTTTTTATCTGTCATTTTCTTGTTGAATTAATTAAGATACCCTTATCACATTGCCCCCCTGTGTGTCCTCACAATTGACTTTAGAGTTTTTATTATTATGTATTGCAATGTCCTGCTGTCATATAACAACATGACATATGCCAGTGATATTAAACCTGATTCTGATTAAGCAGAGAACTTAACCTTAATGTTCTATCCATAGCAATACATGATTTCCAATTCTATCAGCACTATTGTGTGCAGTGATCTTTTATGAGACATGGAACATCTTCTCAAAATCTAATAATCCCTATTCAGTGGGTTTCCCTTTACATTGCTGCTTATACTCTTAAAAATGAATTTATTTTGTCAATTAAGATTTTTTTCATCATACACCCATTTTGATACGTGTTATGATTGTCTAAATACCATTGAGGTCAATTTATTAATAGTTAAACAACAACCCATGCCAGACTAATTGATTCTGAAGTTGCTAATATTCATTCCCCAAACATTATTTTTAGAATTGTGATGTTATATTTGATGTCTTTCAATCTATGGAATATTTGAAAATCTAAAAAATCTTGAACGTCTGCTACTTTGGGGAATTTTTCCATGAGCAACTCTGTCCTGGTTTCAACATCTTTTTGATTTCTGATCCAAAAATCACTGCATACACCTGGATAGGGTTACCCAGGAAAACAAAGCTCATTGAACCATTCAAGGTTATCAGAAAAAGTTGAATTAATTCAAAGTTTGGAAATATCGATGCAGTGTGCAGTATAGATTTTAGCTTTAGTCATAAACATACAGTTCTCATATGTGATAAATCCAAGACAGGAATAAAAAAAAACTACAAAATCTAAACTCAAGATTCTCAGCTAGAGAGTTCACAATTATATTTCAGCACGTATTGCAAGAATTCCAACAAAGCAGATTTGCAGCTTTCTGTATCCAGTTCCTTGATGCTCGTACAACTAAAGCTGGGCTGTCTTCCTCCTACTCCTTTTCATCTATTGCCTGTAAATCTGTTTATTTCCAAAGTGCCAGGACCTTCCTCTCTTATTTAGCAGTCAGTTACCAGCTTGCTCACTTGTCCTTCCAGATCAGCATATTTCCTGTGAAATATATAAGCTCAAATACTATCACACAAATAATAAATGCAAACATGCTGACAACTATCGCTGATCAGCATATGGAATGCATAAAACCAATAAAAATCTTGTCAATGGCTTCATGCTCTGTTTTACTAAGTAAAGATAACCCAGCAAATGCAAGTTTAAATTAATCTTGCTTATGCATGCATCAGAGGCATTCTGTGGTAGTGACAATAAACAATAACTAATTTGCTCCTCACATCAAAGCAATAATAAGCCTGAATAGCCCGTGTCTTATTTACAGGACAGAAGGTTGATTTGCATAGGTTAACAGATTTATGCGCAATGAGGAGAAGGAAGAGAATTTGAAATAAGTTGGCTTGTCATCCACACACAACCCTAGCATGAAGTCAGTCTTGCTGTGATCATACTTATGTGACAGTCTTGGTTTTATTTATTTTTTCTCTTCCCTTCCAGGTTTTGAAAATGCATGTACTCCTCTTATCATACATCATCCACTCTCTTCACGTCTCCTCATTATTCATAAGGGATTGGAGTTTGTTTGCAGTCCTGTTTAAATTAATAGATTATTTGGCATGAGCTACATCTTGTCTGGTAGTCATATGCTTTTGATTAACCATGCATAATACAATGACAGCATGTGGGTTAAAGCAATTTCATACCAATCACTATCCATTATCCAAATCGTTATGACACATTGCGAGGTCTGACACATCTGCAAGTTCCACAAAGAGCACGCAACTCTTAACATGTGGACCTGAGCACAAATCAGTGACAGCTTAGTGAAAGCTGGCCCAAGATTATTAGCATAATATAATGGATAACTAAAGCAATTTAAATTATAAGCAATGTTCTGGAGCCATTTTGTTCAGGGCATGACAGTAAATAAAAGGTTTAAGATGGGAAACAGAAAAATTGACGTTGTTTGTGAATCTGTTGAAGGCTAATCTGAAATATCCTACAAGATATTTAAATCAAACATTGATTTGAACCACACAGCAAGACTTTCCTTCTTTCAAAAGACAGTTAATTTTAGCATAAAATGGTGATACATGTTGGAGGTTGCATAGCCATTTATGTGTACAGCCCAGAATGCTTCTCACAAGGAATCTCTGCAAATATAAAATTACAAAGTTTGTTCAATGATTATCCCCACATTATATTTTGTGTCTGTAGGCAAATGTATGGAGTGAAGATTAAATAATGAACACTAACCTTACTTAGATTTTATACGTCATACCATCTGATCTTAAACATTCATGGTGAAGATGATCAATGATAATCACTTGACAGATTCAGACTGATACAGCAAATGTTAATTATTTGTTCACATAAGTTATTTGAAATAAGGAATCCATTTTCATTTAATATTTTTTCAGGTAAGCTTTTGTTTATTTTTTTTATAAACACAAGTACATTTTAGAATATACAATATAGAAATCTACAGCACATTACAGGCCCTTCAGCCCACAATATTGTACTGACCATGTAACCTACTTTAAAAACTGTCTAGAATTTCCCTACTGCATAGCCCTCTATTTTCTAAGCACAGAGAGTCTCTTAAAACACCCTATTGTATCCGCCTCTAACACCTTCGCTAGCAGTGCATTCCTCAAGGCACCCACTCTCTGTGTGAAAAACTTACCTCTGACATTCACCTTGTACCTACTTCCAAGCACCTTAAAACTATGCCCCCTCTTTTTAGCTATTTCAGCTCTGAAAAAGCCTCTGGCTATCTATATGATCAATGCCTTTCATCATCTTATACACCTCTATCAGGTCACCTCTCATCCTCCATCACTCTAGGGAGAAAAGGCCGAGTTCACTCAACCTATTCTCACAAGGCATGCTCTTCAATCCAGGCAACTTCCTTGTAAATCTCCTCTACACTCTCTCTTTAGTATCCACATCCTTCCTGTAGTGAGTTGACCAGAACTGAACACAGTACTCCAAGTAGTGTCTAACGAAGGTCTTATATAGCTGCAACATTACCTCACGGCTCTTGAACTCAATCCCAGGGCTGATGAAGGCAACACACCATACGTGTTCTTAACAACACTGTCAACCTGCACAGCAGCTTTGAGTGTCTTATGGACAAGGACCCCAAGATTTTGCTGATCCTCCACATTGCCAGGAGTCTTACCATTAATATTATATTCTGTCTTTAAATTGGACCTACCAAAATGCACCTCTTCACACTTACCTGGGTTGAACTCCATCTGCCACTTCTCAGCCCAGTTCTGCATCCTATTGATGTCCCACTGTAACCTCTGACAATCCTCCAGACTACCTGCAACACCCTCAACTTTTGTGTCACCAGCAGACTTACTAACCCATCCTTCTACTTCCTCATCCAGGTCATTTATAAAAATCACAAAGAGAAGGGGTCTCAGAACAGATCCCTGCAGAACACTACTGATCACCGGCCTTCATGCAGAATACGAACCATCTACAACTGCCCTTTGCCTTCTGTGGGCAAGCCGATTCTGGATCCACAAAGCAAGGTCTCCTTGGATCTCATGTCTCATTAATTTCTGAATGAGCTTTGTATGGGGAATCTTATCAAATGCCTTACTGAAATCCATATACACTACATCCACTGCTCTACCTTTATGAATGTGTTTTGTTACATCCTGAAAGCATTCAGTCACGTTCATAAGGCATGACTTGCCCTTGACAAAGCCATGCTGACTACCCTGAATCAGATTATGTCTCTCCAAATGCTCATAAATCCTGCCTCTCAGGATTTTCTCCAACGGGTTATCTCTAATTCCTTTCTTGAACAAGGCGGGGGGGAGAGGAGAGGACCGAAGCCCAGTAATAGAGATAGGGGAGGGGGTAGGCCCTCTAGGTCCTCTCTTTGGTCCTCTCTTCCCCCCCATTCCTGATGAAGGGTCTCGGCCCGAAAAGTTGGCTACTCTTTTCTCACGGATGCTGCCTGACCTGCTGAGTTCTTCCAGCATTGTGTTCGTATTCTTTGATCCACAGCATCTGCAGTTGTATTTTTGTGTTTTCAATCCTCCAGTAATTCTGTCCCTATTGATGATGCATAGATCATTGCCAGAGGCTCAGCTTCCTCCTCCCCCCTCACTTTCCTGGGGTATATCTCATCTGGTCTTGGTGACTTATCTAACTTAATACCTTTCAAAAGCTCCAGCACATCCTCTTTCTTAATGTCTATATACTCAAGCATTTCAGTCCACTGTAAGTCATCCCCACAATTGCCAAAGTCCTTTTCACTAGTGAATACTGAAGCAAAGTATTCATTAAATACCTCTACTACCTCCTCCGGCTCCATGCACGTTTCCACTATTGCTTTTGATTGGTCCTATTCTCACACACTTTGAGAGAAGGTTACTATTATACCAAGGATTAATTGAGACATAAATTGTAAATGATAAGCAATTAACTCACGTTGGTAATAAATAAATAAATAAATATATTATCTTCATATTTTTTATCCTTACACAGTGACAAAAGTGAAAAGGGTTGCGATACCTCCCTGTGCAACTAGATCCTCAACTGTCTCACTGGCAGAGCCAAGTTTGTACAGATTGGCAGCAGTTCCTCCTCCACACTTACCATCAGCACAGATGCACCACAATGATGTGTGCTTAGCCCCACTTTATACCTCTGAAGGTGTGGCTAAGTACTGCTCCAATGCTGTATTTAGTTTGCTGATGGAGTCCTGCCCCAAGAAAGCAGCATCCATCATCAAAGATGCCCACCATCCAGGCCATGTTCTCTTCTTACTACTTCCATTGGGCAGGAGGTTAAGAGGGCTTAGACATCACACCTCCACGTTCAGGAACAGTTATCACCCTACAACCATTAGGCTACAGAACTGTCATGGATAACTATATTGAACACAACTCTGAATTGAGTCTATGACCTACAGGCTCAATTTCAGTGACCACTCTTCAATTCATATTGTCAGTATTATTTATTTACCTTTTAATTTGCACGTATTGTCCTCTGTTGTTCATTAGCAGCTTATCAGTCTTTGCTTATGCATGGTTTTCATAGATTCTATTGTATTTCTTTATTTTCCTGTAAATGCGGGCAAGGAAATGAATCTCAAGGTAGCGTATAGTAAGATATATGCATTTTGATAATAAATTTAATTTGAACACAAACCGTTAATGTAAAATAGCCTGATGATAGTTAATAATACAAAATGCCAGATCCATCTCTCTCAATGACTAGATGAACTATGCCAGTTCAAAATTCAGATGTTCCCAGAGTTATTTTGCTATGAGTTTGTATTATTAACCAAAGATAAATTACACTAATTAAAATAAGTGATTTGAGCACTTACAGGACTGCAGCTCTGTCTGAGATACTCAACTGTTTCTTCTTCCAGAAATGCTGTCTGATGCTGAATTTTTCAGCATTTCTGTTTTTATTTCAGTTTCCCAGTGTTGCCAGTTAAAAAAAAATCAGTTACAGCTGTTCATTAATTTTACTGATTTTAAACAAGCTTACAAATTGAAAGCAAGCCTCAAGAATAGTCTGAAGAAAGACCCTGACAAGATACTCAAGCATCCATTTCTCGGGTGTACCTGATACAACAACTCCCATGTTCTATTGTTGTACTAATTGTGCTGGTATCCGTCGGTCTCGAGAGACCATGGATCTGCGCCTGGAGTTTCCAGGGCGCAGGCCTGGGCAGGGTTGTATGGGAGACCGGCAGTTGCCCAAGCTGCAGGCCTTCCCCTCTCCACGCCACCGATGTTGTCCAAGGGAAGGGCACTAGGACCCATGCAGCTTGGCACCAGTGATGTCGTAGAGCAATGTGTTGTTAAGTGCCTTGCTCAAGGACACAAACATGCTGCCTCAGCTGAGGCTCAAATCAGTAACCTTCAGGTTACTAGTCTGATGCCTTGCCCACTAGGCCACGCGCCAGCAGTTGTACTAATACATCAATAGTTTCTCCTGAATTCACTATGAAACTTATTAAGGGTGATATTATGTATCAGAATATTAGTTTGGAATGTCCTTACCTGTGGCAATTCTTCCTGCCCTGTGTCTTTTTGATAACAGAACATCATTAAGATAAGGACAATTTTTGGGCCGTTACTTTCACATTTCATGATTAGAAATGAACTCTACCTGGCACAATCATTTTCTGATAACCTTAACTTTTCACCACTTCTATCAACTAAAATGCTAATTTCCTAGTCACCAGTTCACTAGCGTTACCCAGGGTGTGGAATTTTCTTCCCTTTCCCCAAATTAATGTAAAGCAGTTGCGAAGTAACAACTCAAAAATCATTGCAGATTAAGAGAAGATAAAAGTACCCAATTCGCAAAGGCATCTCACCAGAAAACGCATGACCTAAATGGACTTCTGGGATTTCAGACATGTTAAAGCATTGAAATTATAGTTAACATAAAGAGGGACTCAGCTTAAGGAGAAATATTTTAGCATACATTCAGTGGCCACTTTATTAGGTACACCTATACACTTGCTTGTCAATGCAAATGTCTAATCAGCTAATCATGTGGCAGCAAGTCAATGCGTAAAAGCATGCAAATATGGTCAAGACTTTCAGTTGTTGTTCAGACCAAATATCAAAATCGAGAAGAAATATTAGCTAAGTGATTTTGACCATGGAATGTTTGATGGTGCTAAACAGGGTGGTTGGCTTATCTCAGAAACTGCTGATCTCCTGGGATTTTCACACACAACAGTCTCTAGAGTTTACAGAGAATGGCGCAAAACACAAAAAAAAATCCAGTGAGTGACAGTTCTGTGGGTGGAAACACTTTGTTAATGAGCGAGGTCAATGGAGATTGGCCAGACTTGTTTGAGCTGATAGGAAAGCGACAGTAACTGAAATAACTGCATGATGGAACAGTGATGTGCAGAAGAACATCTCTGCATGCACAGCACATCAAACCTTGAAGTGGATGGGCTACAGCAGCAGAAGACCATGGTCATACAGAAATCCTGCACTTAATAAAGTGACCACTGAGTATAATTAATACTGGTAGATAAAACTGATCACAAAACAGATCACTTGCAATACCAGAGGAAACAACACACTGGACCATTGCTACATCACCATCAAGAATGCCTATCATGTTATTCCACATCCTCACTTCAGGAAGACTGATCACCTGGCTGTACTCCTACTCCTTGAGTATAGGCAGAGACTGAAGACTGCAGCACTAGCAGTGAGGACCAGGAAGGTATGGACAAGGGAAGCACAGGAGTGTTAACAGGACTGCTTTGAATCGGTGGAATGGACTGTATTCAGGGATTCATCTTTGAATCTGGATGAGTATGCTGCAGTTGTTACTGACTTCATTAAAACCTGTGTGGATGAGTGTGTGCCTACAAAGACTTACTGTACATTCCCAGACCAAAAGCCGTGGATGAACCAGGAGGTACGTCATCTGCTGAAGACTAGGTCTGTGGCATTCATGTCTGGCAACCCAGGCCTGTACCAGAAATCCAGGTATGATTTGCGGAGAGCTATTTCAAGGGCAATGAGACAATTTTGAATTAGGTTGGAGGCGACATCAAATATACGGCAACACTGGCAGGGTCTGCAAGACATTACTTCCCATGAAGTGAAACCTAATAATATGAATGGCAGCGATGCTTCACTACCAGATGAACTCAATGCCTTCTACGCACGCTCTGAAAGGGAGAACACAACTACAGCTGTGAAGATCCCTGTTGCAGCCAATGTCCCTGTGATATCCGTCTCAGAGGCCAATGTTAGACTGTAAAGGGAGTGACCCTTGCAAGGCAGAAAGTCCCGATGGAGTACTTGGTAAGGCTCTGATCACCTATGCCAACTAACTAGTGGGCGTATTCAAGGACATTTTCAACTTCTCACTGCTACAGATAGGAGTTCCCACTTGCTTCAAAAAGGCAACAATTATACCAGTGCCTAAGAAGAATAATGTGGGTTGCCTTAATAACTATCGCCTGGTAGCACTTACGTCAACAGTGATGAAATGCTTTGAGAGGTTGGTCATGACTAGACTGAACTGCCTCAGCAAGAACCTGGACCCATTGCAATTTGTTCAGTGGCATTTCACACGGCCTTTAGACCACCTGGACAATACAAACACCTATGTCAGGATGCTGTTCCTCGACTATAGCTCAGCATTTAATACCATCATTCCCAGAATCCTGATTGAGAAGTTGCAGAGCCTGGCCCTCTGTACCTCCCTCTGCAATTGGATCCTCGATTTCCTAACCGAAAGACCACAATCCGTGAGGATTGGTGATAACATATCCTCCTCGCTGACGATCAACACTGGTGCACCTCAGGGGTGTGTGCTTAGCCCAGTGCTCTGCTCTCTATATACACATAACTGTGTGACTAGCACAGCTCAGATACCATCTATAAATTTGCTGACGATACAACTATTGTTGGTACAATCTCGGGTGGTGACAAGATGGCATACAGGAGTGAGATATGCCGAGTAGTGAAATGGTGCCATAGCATCAACCTGGCACTCAACGTCAGTATGACGAAAGAGCTGATTGTGGACCAGGGAGGGTAAGATGAAGGAACACATACCAATCCTCATAGAGGGATCAGAAGTGGAGAGAGTGAGCAGCTTCAAGTTCCTGGGTATCAAGATCTTTGAGGATCTAACCTGGTCCCAACATATCAATGTAGTTATAATGAAGGCAAGACAGT
This sequence comes from Hemitrygon akajei, assembly GCF_048418815.1. Lineage (NCBI taxonomy): Eukaryota > Metazoa > Chordata > Chondrichthyes > Myliobatiformes > Dasyatidae > Hemitrygon > Hemitrygon akajei. Next base: position 97,459,331 of record NC_133124.1, read on the forward strand.
GGCTATAATTTATTAGGAGCTTGAAGAGATTTGGTATGTCAACAAATACACTCAAAAACTTCTATAGTTGTACTGTGGAAAGCATTCTGACAGGCTGCATCACTGTCTAGTATGGAGGGGCTACTGTACAGGACCGAAAGAAGCTGCAGAAGGTAATAAATCTAGTCAGCTCCATCTTGGGTGCTAGTCTACAAAGTACCCAGGACATCTTCAGGGAGCGGTGTCTCAGAAAGGCAGTGTCCATTATTAAAGACCTCCAGCACCCAGGGCATGCCCTTTTCTCACTGTTACCATCAGGTAGGAGGTACAGAAGCCTGAAGGCTCACTCTCAGCGATTCAGGAACAGCTTCTTCCCCTCTACCATCCGATTCCTAAATGGACATTAAAGCTTTGGACACTACCTCACTTTTTTATTAATATACAGTATATTTACTAGTTACAATAATATATAGTATTTCTGCAGGTTTTTAAAAATCTATTCAATATACATAATAGATTTACTTGTTTATTCATTATTATTATTATTATTATTTTTCTCTGCTAGATTATGAATTGCATTGAACTGCTGCTGCTAAGTTTAAAAATTTCATGCCCAATGCCAGTGAAAATGAACCTGATTCTGATTCTGACAAAAGTCCTTGATATAAAATTACAGATTCATTATATAATTTGGGTAGAACAGTGGCGCAACTAAAAGAACTGTTGTGCTGCAAGGGTGACCTCTGGTGCTGTCTTGGTGGAGTTTGTAAGTTCTCCCTGTAAATGCTTGGGTTTCCTCCAGGTACTAGTTTTGCTCTGCATCCCAAAATTGTGATGGAGTAATGCTCATTGTAAATTGCCCTGGAGTGCAGGTGAGCCATAAAATCTGGGGGTAGAGTAGCTGATGGGAGTTCGCGGAAGATAAATTAAGATTGTTCAGGTGAGAAGAACAGACTCAATGGGCCAATATGCAGTGTAAATGTTGTATCATTTCATGCCCTGGTTTGATTTTCAAACTGGCATGATTTGTTTTATAATGAGCAGATGATCTGGCAGTGCTTGAGCTGAAGCTGAATTGATAGCATTTGACAGTGAAGTCAATATTAAAACAAAAAAAAGGTGAAGAGTTGGGATAAAAGGTAATTGCAGCAGTTGCCGATCTGATTCATCTCAGTTCTCCAGAGCCACCAAATTCTTCTTTTTAATTTTACAGCCTATGGAAGAGGGGTTATAGAGTCAACGAGTCATATAGAGTCACTGTGGGATTGTCAAAATGATCCAATATCAAGCCAACAAAAGTATCACTACACAATGTACCTCTTATTGTTCAAAATCCTTTTAACATTCATTTTGATTTTGTTTCATATTATAAGATGGCCTTTGCACCTCCACTGAATCTACACCACCCATAAAAACAAAATTATACCCCACGCAATTTGTTTGTTATTGATCAGCCTCATCCTTTACATCACAAGTAATTCCACTAACTGGTATGATATTTCCTTGTCTGTATCAAACTAATGCCACATCCAGAAACCTTTACAGTAATCTGAAATGCATTACATAATGTGTACCTTAATCAAAAGAATATAAACGAAGTACCCTTTGGATTTAAAATGGAAAGTGTTTAGCACCTGGAGGAAATTACTGCTTCTGTGAATTACATTTATGCAGTTACTCTTGCATTGGAACTTTCAAAGACAAGTACACATTGAATTGTATCAATGGACAACATCAAAAACATTAATGATTTTATAGACAATAGACAGTAGGTGCAGGAGTAGGCCATTCGGCCCTTCTAGCCAGCACCACCATTCACTGTGATCATGGCTGATCATACACAATCAGTACCCCGTTCCTGCCCTCTCCCTATATCCCTTGACCCCGCTATCTATAAGAGCTCTATCTAACTCACCCCACTATCTATAAGAGCTCTATCTAACTCAATAAGAGCTCCATTTAACTCTATAAAAGCTCTATCTAACTCATATTTTTATTGTTTATCAGAGATTATAAAAAAATCTCTACTGATTCTATTTACTCATTGATATGATGCTTGGTGATTTTTTTGTAAGGATATTGTTTTAAAGTCCACAGAACACTTTAACCTTTTGGTTCTTTTAAGAATCATTATGTTTGAGCCCACAAATCCATCCTCAGTTTGCAAAGAATGAGGTGCAATATGCTACCTAAAAATTCAGCTGTTCTTTTCCATGGAAATATACTATAAAGGGACAGTAAGCTGATTTTTAACATTTTTTATTAAGGATAGAAGATATCAGAAATGCATAAAGAATTTCCTGTTTGTACAATATAGAATTGGCCAACTGCAGTTAAAATTATAACTGCATTTCATGTTTTAACTTTAAGCTGAAAAGAAAGGAAATTATAGGTCAGTTAGCCTAACCTCTGTGCTTGGGAAAGTGTTGGAGTCTTTTATTAAGGATGAGGTTGATGCACCATCAATAACTCTCCGAGATGTGAGACAAGATATAGGCTTTTATTGGCTGGAAGAAAGAACAAGCAGCAATTGACCACCATACTACATCCTAGAGACTGAGGGCAGGGCCCAGGCTCCAATTGCCTTTATACAGGGGTCTGTGGGAGGAGCCACGGTCAGTGGGAGGAGCCACAGGCGCAGTCAGCGGGGGGTGGGGGGGGGGAGGGCGTGTCCAGACAGGTATATGTAGTTCACCACAGAGGTTTCAAGGTACTTGGAAACTAATGATAAAATAAGTCAAAGTCAGCATTGTTTCTGTAAAAGGAAATCTTGCCTGATAAATCTGTTCGAGGAAGCAGACTGAAGAAAGGTGAGGCAGTGGATGTCATTTACTTGCATTTTCAGAAGGCATTTGATAAGGTGCTGCTTAACAAGATAAAATCCTATGGTGTTACAGGAAAGATACTGACAAGGATAGCAGAATGGCTGACAGGCAGGGGAGGGGGCAGCATGTAGGACTAAAAGGGTCCTTTTCTGGTTGGCTGCCAATGACTAGTGGTATTCCTCAGAGGTCAGTATTAGGACTGCAACTTTTCACATTATTTGTCCATGATTTAGATAAAGGAATTGATGGCTTTTTAGCAAAGTTTGTGGATGATACGAAGATAGATGGAGGGGTAGGTAGTGCTGAGGAAGCAATGCGATTGTTGCAGAGCTTAGACAAATTGGAAGAATGGGCAAAAAAGTGGCAAATGGAATACAGTGTTGGGAAATGCATGATAATGCATTTTGGTAAAAGGAACAATAGTGCGGACTGTTGTCTAAATGGGGAGACGGTTCAAACATTAGAGGTGCAGAGGGACTTAAGAGTCCCTGTGCAAGAATCCTGGAAGGTGAATTTAAAGGTTGAGTCTGAGGTAAGGAGTATTTTTTTTTAGCCAGAGAGTAGTAAATCTGTGGAATGCTCTGCCAGTGACTGCAGTGGAGATGAAGTCCGTGGGTATATTTAAGGTGGAAGTTGATTGTTACCTGATCGGTCAGTGCATCAAAGGATATGGTGAGAAGGCAGGTGTATGGTTTTGGGTGGGATCTGGGATCAGCCATGATGGAGTGGTGGAGCAGACTCGATGAGCTGAATGGCCTAATTCTGTTCCTATGTCTTATGGTCTTATGGACTCAAATTTGGCATTTCCCTTCCCAGTAGTTATCAGTCTATCTTCTTAGAGTAAGATGAGGACTGAATGCAACATTCCAGAAACCAATTGAAGATATGAACTCAAACTCAGAGGGACAAAAATGTAGACAATAATGTTTTCCTATGATGTGAATAGCTGTAAGGGGAAGAAAACTGTCATGTACAGGGTAAAAATTATATCTAACATTACTTATTTTACTTTGTCTTTTTCACTGGTACAGTTTCTCTGCAATTCATACTCTTCTCTAAATCAGGGGCATCAACATTCTGAGGATGAGTTTACAAACTGACTCAAAAGGCCAGGTAACTCAGTTTCCATTTACAGTATTATGTTTTATTAGATTAGATCAGATCAGATTAGATTCAACTTTATTGTCATTGTGCCAAGTATAGATACAAAGCCAAATGAAATCCAGTTAGCGTCTAACCAGAAATGCACCAATAGTGTTATTTACAAAATAACTGGGAATACAAAGTAAGTGCTACAGCACACAAATGTAAAAGTACTGAGACAGTACAATATGGGTGCAATACTGCTTAGTGTTGTGATGTGAGGTTCAGCAGGGTCACAGCATCAGGGAAGAAGCTCTTCCTGTGCCTGCTTGTGTGGGAGCAGAGGCTCCTGTAGCGCCTACCAGATGGGAGGAGAGTCCATGGTTTGGGTGAGATGCATCCTTGATAATGCTTTTCCCCCTGCCCAGGTAGTGTTTATGGTAGATGTTCTCAATGGTGGGCAATTGGGTGCCAATAATCCGCTGGGCAGTTTTCACCACATGCTGGAGTGCTTTGCAGTCTGATACTGGACAATTGCCATACCACACTGAGATGCAGTTGGTGAGTATGCTCTCAATGGTACAGTGGTACAAGTCCGTCAGTATCCTGGGACAGATGTGAGCTTTCTTGATGCTCCGCAGGAAATAAAGGTGCTGTTGTGCCTTTTTGATCGGGATGGAGGAGTTCAAGGACCAGGTGAGATCCTCGGAAATGTGGACACCAAGGAATTTGAAGCTTGATACACGCTCCATTACAGCTCCTTTGATGTAGATGGGGACGTGACTGTGGCTCCTAGCATGCTTGAAGTCCACAATGATCTCCTTGGTCTTCTGGGTGTTAAGGGCCAGGTTGTTGTCGGCACACCACGCAGCCAGGTGCTGGACCTTGTCTCTGTAGGCCGCCTCGTCATCCCTTCTGATCAGGCCAGTCACCGTGGAGTCGTCTGCAATTTTGATTATGGAGTTAGAATCATGAACAGGAATGGAGTCACAGATGAAAAGGGAGTACAGAAGAGGGCTCAGCACACAGCATTGAGGCAAGCCAGTGTTCAGGGTGAGAGTGGAGGAGAGGTTGTCTAACTTAACAGATTGGGGTCTGTTAGTCAGAAAGTCCAAGGTCCAATTGCAGAGGGATGAGCTGATACCAAGCTGGCGAAGTTTGCAATCAGCTTGGAGGGGGTCACAGTAATGAATGCCGAACTAAAGTCAATGAACAACATTCTGACGTAAGAGTTGGGGCTGTCCAGGTGGGTCAGGGCAAAGCGAAGTGCCGTGGAAATGGCACACTCTGTTGACCTGTTGGTGTGATAGGCAAATTGATGGTGATCCAGGGTAGTGGGCAGACAGGATTTCAGATATGATAGAACCAGTCTCTCAAAGCACTTTGCAATATGGGAATGAGTGCAACTGGGTGGAAGTCATTCAGGCCCGTGGCAGTGGAATGCTCCAGCACTGGCACAATGGTGGTGATCTTGACTGGGCCAGGGACAGATTGAAAATGTCCATGAAGACCCCGACCAACTGCCCTGCTGTGGTGAACTGCATATACCTGTCTGGACTGCTGCTGTGGCTCCTCCCACAGACCCCTGCTAACTGCTCCTGTGGCTTCTCCCACAGACCCCTGCTGACTGCTCCTGTGGCTCCTCCCACAGACCCCTGTATAAAGGCGATTGAGGCCTGTGCCCGGCCTCATTCTCCAGGATGTAGTGTTGTTCATTCTTCCAGTCAATAAAAGCCGATCTCGCTTCTTACGTCTCAGAGTGAGTTATTGATGGTGCATCACCTGCACAGACTCTGAGCACACGGCCAGGTATTCCATCCAGACCAGCTGCCTTCCGTACATTCACCCTACTCAGGGTGGCGCAAACATTGGAGGTGGTAAGTGAGAGAGGCAGTTCACCAGGTGGGAGATCCGCTTTGAGGGTGACCTCCTTGTTCTCTTGGTCAAAGCTAGTGTAGAAGTAATTGAGCTCATCAGGGAGGGAAGCAGAGCTGGAAGGGGGCACAGTACTAGGTAGCTTATTTGTTCTGATTTTCTAAAGTTAATGAGACTTAATGTTCATCCTCTGTCAGCCCAATCATTTTTAATCATCAAGATCTGTCAGCAGCCTCAGCAACAGGGGATCATCCATATGAATCTTGTGGAGCAGAATTTGTCATCCCACCCGCAGCCCTTCCAGGGGATTAGGAACAGGAAATTAGTTTGCTGGCGTGTTCATCTGGTCCTCTCCCCATTTCATTGTTGCCGAGGCAGACCTCATTCAAAAGCATTCCCACCCATATGGACTGCAGTTGCTCAAGATCAATGGCACTTCCCACACTACCCATCTGTCTGTCCTGTCATGCAACTCCTACCCATCATGACAGAACTAGTGTGTTACACCTTAGCCTCATCATCCACCTCAGAACCCACAAGTCATCTTCAATCCTGAGGGACTACCTAGGGAGACAGAGAACTCATATTTAATTATTCCTAATCAAAAGCCATATAGGCTTACGGAGTAATGTTGGACTGGATGACATTGACAGGTTGCCGTTCATTCCATTCAGAGCCGTCAAGTACTGACACAAGCACACCAAAGCATTTAGAATTTCTGTGCTTGCAGTTTAGATGTATGGAACATGCTGGACAACAAATGTGGGTATGTCCAACCCCTCACTCTGCTCGTGAACTTACTATCTCGTTACAGTATTTCCAATATGTATTCCTAATCATGCTATATAATCATCTCAGCAGGTCATATTCTATCTCCAATGTTATGCCCACTAAAATCCAGATACAATAATTCAGAGATAAACTATAACAAATTGTTGCTTTGTATAGCACTTTTAGTGTTACCAGGCAGGAAACACTGAACTGAGATGCAACGATATGGATTGGTAAAAATTAGTCTGATCTAAAGATGAAGAAATAAACATTGAAAAGGAAATAGGCATTGGTTTAACTGAAGTAAGAGGAAGCAAAATGTAACAGAGATGCACAAATAGGTGAATGATCCTACTTTTAATAAAAAGGAAGGAAGCAAGGGTGAAAGAACAGGGAGAACATTTAAGAGGAGTCTGCTAATGTATTGTTGAGAATGAGCAATTCAGTAATTCATGGTAAAGGCTCATTAGTTTTTCCTAGTTTGCAAATATTGGCAGTGGCCTCAAAAGGAACACAAATATATCTGTCAAAGTGGAAAGACTAATCTACTTTTATTGACTTCATAATGCCACCATAAAATCTTCATGAAGACAGCAACCCTGGGCAGTCATTGTTTGTGGAAAGCAGATGATCAATGATGTCCCTGATGAACAATGTGAGTTTTCATGGAAGAAGCTATTATACCATACTGAGTACTATTCCTCTTGCCACTGTAAAGGTGACCAAGAAACCGGTTGTGATACTGATAGCAAACCAATAAGAATAATCTCTTCATCTCAGTAGATAGCCCCAAATATCAGTGATTAGATGCTACAAAATGTAGCCGCTCATTATCAGCTGATGGTCTTCTTTCTTCAGAAATGGATGGGCTGGTTATGCTCACTGCTTTTAATACCAAAACAATTGAAAGGAATGTCTGCCATATTGCTGACGTCTTTTAACCTTGGATTTATGATGGCCTGAAAATTAATGCTGTCAGAAGGGAAAGAAAATGAGAAGCATTTGTTTTTTACTTAAGAATGATTAAACAGATTCAAAATCCTATATCAAAATAGGAACAAAGCAATTACGTTTGTTTATCCCAAGCAAGCACAATCTGATGTAAAGCAATTTAGAGAGGTCCAGATTACGTAAATAATGAACAGGATATTTTGTTTGCTGTATGTAATCTTTTGACCTTTTTCTTAGCTTTCTTTATCTCAGCAGAATTTCAATTTGCTTGGTTAATTTGAGGTTGTATTTTCATTTAACTTATTTTATAAATGTAAACCTGTGGTCTCATTATAAACTGGACCGTAGTATTCGATCTAAAATTGACTTTCTTTGGATTGCTTTTGGAGCTTGTTTTATTTAGCTTAGCTGACTCTCATTTGAAGCACTATACAATGTTACTTTATTTAACCCTTTCTATATAAAACCACAAATAGTGGAATATATATTATAACCCTTTATGAACTTTAAGTAATTTTGTGAGTTTTGTGCTCTGCCCATTTTGCTTTGGTGTGGCTTAGGGTGAACAAGTTTTGACTGAGCTTTCCATTTATAATATATATTGTACTTCGAGCCTCCATATCCAACACATCATTATCCACAACTTTTGCCATCTTCAAAGGGATCCTACCACCAAACACATCTTTGTCTGCCCACCTCCCACTCCCCACTTTCTGCAGGGAATTACTCCCTCCATGATTCCCTGGTCCTTACGTCCCTCCCCACTAATCTCCCTCTTGCCATTATCCCTTCAAACTGAAGAAATGCTGTACTTGCTCATTCAACTCCTCCCTTACCTCCATTTTGGGACACATACCATCCTTCCAGGTGAGGCAACACTTCACCTGTGAATCTGTTGGGGTCATCTAATGTATACAGTGCTCCCAGTGTGGCCTCCTCTTCATTGGTGAGACTCGACATAGACTGGGGGACCGCTTTGTCGAGTACCTCAGCTCCATCCGCTAGAAGTCTTATTTCCTAGTGGCCAACCATTTTAATTCCTATCCCCAATCTCGTTCCAACACATCAGTCCAGATCCTCCTCTTCTGCCACGATGAGGCCACTCTCAGGTTGGAAGGGCAACGCCTCATATTCCATCTAGGTAGCCTCCAACTTGATGGATTGAACACCAGTTTCTCCAGTTTCAGCTATTTTCCCCTTCCCCATTTATTTCCCCACTCTGGTCTCTTTCCTCTTCCCCTCACCTGCCTGTCATACCTCTGGTGCTCTTCCTCCTTCCCTTTCTCCCATGATGCACTCTCCTGTCTCCTATCTGTTTCCTTGTGCACTCCTTTGCCTTTTCCATTTATCACAAGCCAGCTTCTTACATCATTCCCCTTCCCCCGTCTGTCTGGTTTCACCTGTCATTTTCTAGCTTGTTCTCTTGCCCTTCCCCTGACCTTCATATTCTGGCATCTACCCCTTCCTTTCCAATCCTAATGAAGGGCCTTGGCTCAAAACATTGCCTGTTTATTCATTTCTATAGATGCTGTCTGACCCGCTGAGTTCCTCCAGCATTTTGTGTGTGTTGCTCTGGATCTCCAGCATCTTCATTATCTCGTGTGTTTACATTTGCATCTTTACTTCTCAGGTCTATCACCCTTGTGGCTTGACTGGATCAATGTCTTTCTTTCTCTCTTGAAGCTATTTGTTCTTGTTGGAGTAGAGCAGGGCTTTCTTTAGTAAGGTAACTACATGTCCTTACTTCATGTAAGAGTCTGAACTCTCGAACTTTGAACTGGATAGCTCATCAGCTAGAATCTGATCCAGGAAGTAGTTTAGACAATGTTAATTCTCTGCTGTTGCAAATCTTGCTGCTTCCTTTAATTACTCATAATATCCAGAAAGGTAAAAAAAGTGTTTGACAACTAAATACACCTATCATCTTTACAAGGAAATATTAAAGCCTCACCAAAATACATATTTTCTGCTCTTATAAATAAATCTGTCCACAATCTAACACGAATTGTAACGTCCATTGTTCTATACCATAATATGGAATGGAATGCATTCACTTGTTTTTGTACATGCCTTCATTCAATAGATAAGGGAAAGCAACAGAAGTTTTTTTGTGTCTCTGCACTTCACAAACATTATTTTATAAGATCCAGCATTAGGGATAGAGGGAATGTCAGTTTGATAGATGTAGCATGAAATAGAAACGGTGGTAGCAGCTTAGAAACTGAAAACACCTTTCAGAACTACAAGGTTTTGGACGACTAAACTGACACCTTGAGTGCTTCTTAACAGCTATGAAGAATGACCCTAAACAATCAGTCTGCATTTCATGAGTGCCACAGGGTCCCGGAAGAACAAAAATCTGAAGAAGAGATATATGTTAAATCTGTTTTAAAAATCTGGAAAATCCAAGATCGCAAGGACTGAGAGCATATATGCTAATGAATTCATCCCTAGTCAATAGCATTAAGTGTGTCCTTTCATTCTATTCAATGTTTTGAATTTGAGTCAATGACTTCAATTGACCATATTTGGAAATGCCAATGAGAACACATTTCTGGATGTTAAAATTTCCTGCAATCTGGCTTTGCATATGAGGCAAGATTTTTAACTTTGACTTTAGGTGGGAAAGTAGGTGTAGATTGGCTCCAATGATACAGGTAAAAGGGGAAGAGGTGCTTTGCAGTGAACATAGAGAGTTGGGGAACAGGTTGAACAGTAGGACATTCAAGGTAAAAATCTCTGGATTACTCCCAGTACCATGTGCTAGTCACAGCAGGAACAAAATGATAGTACAGCTGAATGAATGGTTGAAGAAGTGGTGTAAGAGACAGAGTTTTAGAGTACTGGATCATTGACATGTACAAAAAGGACAGGTTCACCTGAACCTTGCAGGAGGTGGGGAAGCCTGTTTGCTTGAGCTGTCAGGGAGGATTTAAACTAAGTTATCGGGGGATGGGAACTAGAGTGACAAGGCTGTGGATGGGACAATTAGTATATGAGTTGATGCAGTTATAGTGAGACTGTGAGGAAGAATAGGCAGATAACAGGGCAGAATTGCTGTTAGTGGGATGTGTTGAAATTCGATTAGGGACAAAATCGAAAAGAGTGATGAATACAGGACTGAGGTGCTATATTTGAATGTATGCAGTATAGATAGATAGATAGATAGATAGATAGATACTTTATTCATCCCCATGGGGAAATTCAACTTTTTTCCAATGTCCCATACACTTGTTGTAGCAAAACTAATTACATACAATACTTAACTCAGTAAAAATATGATATGCATCTAAATCACTATCTCAAAAAGCATTAATAATAGCTTTTAAAAAGTTCTTAAGTCCTGGCGGTAGAATTGTAAAGCCTAATGGCATTGGGGAGTATTGACCTCTTCATCCTGTCTGAGGAGCATTGCATCGATAGTAACCTGTCGCTGAAACTGCTTCTCTGTCTCTGGATGGTGATGATAAGGTAGATGATAAGGTAGAGCAGTTACAGATCGGCAGGTATGACATTGTGGGCATCACTGAGACCAACGTAAAACGTTGAACAGACCCTTCAGACGCACTCGATCTCCCTGTCTACCTTGTTATAGCTCTTACACTTTATATGTCTGCCTGTATTGCACTTTCTCTGCAACTGTAACACCATAATTTGCATTCTATATATATATTTTTCCTTTTGTGCTACTTGATGTAGTTATGAATGGAGTGATCTGTATACATTGTATGTAAACAAAAGATTTCTCATGGTATCTTGGTACACGTGACAATAAAAAAGTGATTTCCAATTAGACCATAGACCATAAGACATAGGAGCAGAATTAGGCCATTTAACCCATTGAGTCTGCTCCGCCATTCGATTGTGGCTGATCCTTTCTGCCCCTCCTCAGCCCCACTCTCCGGCCTTCCCCGCATAACCTTTGATGTCATGTTCATCAATAACGTATCAAGCTCTGACTTAAATACCCCCGACAACCTGGCCTCCACAGCTGCCTGTGCTAATAAATTTCACAAATTCATCACCCTTTGGCTAAAGAAATTTCTTCACATCTCTGTTTTAAATGGATGTCCCTCTCTCTGAGGCTGTACCCTCTTGTCCTAGACAAGAGAAACATGAGAAACATCCTTTCCACTTCTACTCTGTCTAGCCCTTTCAACATTTGAAAGGTTTCAATGAGATGCCTGTTCATCCTTCTAAATTCCAGCGAGTACAGACCCAGAGCTATCAAACACTCCTCATATGATAACCCTTTCATTTCTGGAATCATCCTTCTGAACCTCCTCAGAATCCATTCCAATGCCAGCACATCCTTTATTAGATGAGGAGCCCAAAATTGTTCATAATATTCAAGGTGAGACCTCACCAGTGGCTTATAAAGCCTCAGCATCACATCCCCGTTCTTGTATTCTAGACCTCTTAAAATGATTGCTAACATTGCATTTGCCTTCCTCACCACTGACTCTACCTGCAAGTTAACCTTTAGGGTGGTCCACACAAGAACTCCCAAGTCCCTCTGCATCTCAGATTGCTGGATTTCTTCCCATTTAGAAAGTAGACTGCATATTTATTTCTACTACCAAAGTGCATGACCATGCATTTTCCAACATTGTATTTAATTTGCCACTTTCTTGCCCATTCTCCTATTCTGTCTAAGTCCTTCTGCAGCCTACCTGTTTCCTCAACACTACCTGCCCCTCCACCAATCTTCGTATCATCTGCAAACCTGGCAACACAGCCATCTATTCCATCATCTAAATCATTTGTATACAGCATAAAAAGAAGTGCTCCCAACACTAACTGCTGCGGAACACCACTAGTCACTGGTAGCCAACGAGAATAGGATCCTTTTATTCCCACTTGCTCCCTCCTACCAATCAGCAAATGTACTAACCACGTTTGTAACCTTACTGTAATACCATGGGCTCTTAACTTTGTAAGCAGCCACATGTGTGGCACCTGGTCAAAGGCATTTACCGTTCCCAGTGCTTGGTGTTACAAAGAGGGCTTAGTTTTTCAACAACCTCCTACTGGATACAGCACAGGTCCCAGTTCCTTGCTGAATTCTAGGTGTAGATAATCCATCATTTCTTCTCATGTCTTTTTGGCAATTTCATAATTTTTTTCAGGTTCATCTACTTGGGGAATAGCAACATAAGTGACAGGTAAGCAGTGCAAGAAATCTGTGAATTTAAAAAAATTTTACCTTCCATTTTTTTCATCTACTTACCCAATCTAATTTTAAATATTAATATGGATTGTACCTCAATCAATACCCTTGGTAGATTTAGGCTGGGTGGTCCTGTCTGGTAGAGACATGAGGAGCCCAATGGCTGCCTGCATAGTTGCAAATGTTATGTAATCCATTAGTTCAACAGTTACAGTTCCACTGTAAATACTACAATCAATTTTCAATTCTCTAAACAATCTGGACAGTGCCTCCACGATGGTACAGAATCAAAGATTGCGAAATCCACTACCAGACTGTGATTATTCAGGTGACTTTGCTAACACACATCTTGAAATAAGAGAGAGACTGAAGGATTTTCACGTGTTTGAAATCATCTTATTGATGTCAAGTTTTTGCAGTAAAACTGCTAAGATTAGTTATCGACCAGGTACACAACCACTTGTTGTGTTAGGCGAAACAAAAGCTCTCTAGCTGTGATAAAAAGAAACATCATAATCAAAAAGGCTGCACTGATTCCAATAGCAGCCAATGACCTTGACTAATAGATAGCCCAACTTTAATATCATTTCTGTTATTTTTTTTCTTTCAACCAGTCTTCACAGTGGCAATATGGCTTCATTTCCTGCATTTCATTTGTTTCTTTGAATATCAAAGCCTCAGTCATCTATCAGTGGGAATATTTTACTTCACTAGTTTTCTATAACAGAATTTATATTTCCATATTTCCTTATGAAATAAAGATGATATTTTCTGATGATGTTTTGGGACTGGCTCAGAGTAATCCGTTTCTCCACATTTTTTTCCTTATAACCCACTTCTTTAACATTCCCGTAGCTTCAGCTACATACTGGGGACAATATTTCGAATTAGGCATGGTGTATTCACAAGGAGAACATGCAGACTCCACACCAACAGCATTGGAGGTCAGGGTTGAACCCAGTTCATTGATGCTGTGACACAGCAGGCCACCCAAATCCACAGACTGCAAGAAATAGCTTACAAGTTCACCATCCGCAGAGCAATGAATTGCTATTGTGAAGGCTACCTTCAGCAAAACACCTTTGCAAAGGAGGTCCAAAGTGTGTAGTGAACAGAACAGACCTTGTGCATTTAACCCATTCAAAAACCATTCCTTCATTTTGCAAAGGAAGTAAACGAAAACAGCTCGATCCCAGGTGTGTCAGCTTTTGGGCTGTGACATCACAAGGAAAGGCTAAGTTGTTTTTTGACCCTGTAAAGAAAGAATAATCCACAAAGATAAAAAGTAATGTTAAAAAGCTCTTGATCCAGCTTCTCGATGAACAGTGAATGAGTCAAATTGCCTCTTCTTGCGCTCTGTCACCAATTTCAAGAATACTATTTACTTCTCCTCAAGACAGTACATAAAAAAAATTCCTCACAATGATCGGGGACTGGTGCTTAGTGAAAATAACCATGCCTAGCAACTCATCTGGCATTGATAGAGCTAACACAATTTTGCAGAGTCAACTTATTGTGCTCTGCCTTGAAATTTATTGTCCCAGAAATGATTGCAGAAATCACAAGGGGCCGTTAGAACAGAATAGAGCTGTTACTCACTAGCCTACTATCTCAATCATGATGACAGGAAGTTTAAGTTACATGGTCATTGGCCCACCCAAAGTTGATGCTTTTGTTATTTGGACTGTTGTTCTGTTGTGATGTCATTGAAACATAACTGTTAATTTAAACAGCTACAGAGGTAAGTGGTGATGTATGAAATTTCAATAGGCACCTTAAAAAATCCAGCTACTTCCTGACTCAGCACTCGTAACAAGGAATGAGCTTCTGGTTTGACACAATGGGTGAAAATGAAAAGAACAACTACAGATGTTGAAGATCTGAAGCAAAACCAGTGAACTGTAGATCGGGCAGTTCAGACAGACTTATAATTTCGGCCTAATGAAAGGTCCCTGACCTGGAATGTTAACTCCATTACTCTTTCTGCAGATACCACCTGACCTGCTGAATGGTTTAGGCTCTTCCTGCTTTCACAGCCTACACCGTGCAGGAGGACTCTGTTTTACAGTTTGTAAATCAAATAACTTTACATTTAAAAGTGTTATGTTCTATTGGGACAGAAGAAACTGCAGATCGTAGGATTTGAAGCAAAAACTAAACTCAGCTAGTCAAGCAGCACCTGTGAAGACAAAGGGATAGTCAATGTGTCAGGACTGAAAATGTAGAAAGAAGATATCCAGGAATGATAGGGAGGGGTGAGATCCTGGTAGCTGATTGGTGAAACCAGTTGAGGGATTGTAGGTGAAAGTGGGAGGGGCAGAGGGGGATTATTGAAGAGGAGATTGATGGGTGATAGGTGGAAAGAAAATTTAAAAAAGAAAAGGAATAAAAGGAAAAAGGCCCGAAGCAAAAGTTTGGGCTCCCAGCATGGTCAGTACTTAGTAACAGACAGTGTGATGTTTGCTTCCAGAATTTGTTGGCATTTAATTGAATTAATTCTTCCCTCTACCAGTGAAATGTTTCCCGTGCCAGTGGCTGCAACACAAGCCCAAAGCATGATCGATCCACCCCTGTGCTTAACAGTTGGAGAGGTGTTCTTTTCATGAGATTCTGCAGCCTTTTTTCTCCAAACATACCTTTGCTCATTGCGGCCAAAAAGTTCTATTTTAACTTTATCAGTCCACAGGACTTGTTTCCAAAATGCATCAGGTTTGTTTAGATGTTCCTTTGCAAACTTCTGATGCTGAATTTTGTGGTGAGGACTGAGGAAAGGTTTTCTTCTGATGACTGTTCCATGAAGGTAATATTTGTGTAGGTGTTGCTGCAGAGTAGAACAGTGCACCACCACTCCAGAGTCTGCTAAATCTTCCTGAAGGTCTTTTACAGTCAAACAGGGGTTTTGATTTGCCTTTCTAGCAATCCTATAAGCAGTTCTCTCAGAAACTTTTCTTGGTCTTCCAGACCTCAACTTGACCTCCACCATTCCTGTTAACTGCCATTTCTTAATTACGTTACAAACTGAGGAAACGGCTACCTGAAAAGGCTTTGCTATCTTCTTATAGCCTTCTCCTGCTTTGTGGGCATCATTTATTTGAATTTTCAGAGTGCTAGGCAGCTGCTTAGAGGAGCCCATGGCTGCTGATTGTTGGGACAATGTTTCAGGAGTCAGGGTATTTATAAAGCTTTGACATTTGCATCACTTGCCCTTTCCTAACGATGACTGTGAACAAGCCATAGCCCTAACAAGCTAATTAAGGTCTGAGACCTTAGTAAAAGTTATCTGAGAGCTCAAATCTCTTGGGGTGCCCAAACTTTTGCATGGTGCTCCTTTCCTTATTTTCACTCCAAAATTGTACAGAACAAAAATAATACACTGATCTCACTTAAAATGTTGAAAAGAATGTTTCATCTTTCACTTTATGACTTTTGGAGATCAGTTCATCCTCTATTCACTTAACTATTCACAGTGACAGAGATTTTGACCAGTGGTGCCCAGGCTTTTGCATGCCACTGTAGTTTTGTCAATGGTTTTAATTCGATTGTTTTGAGTCTTTTTATTTCATCTGTCTGTTTAAACTATTAGTAAGATGATACACCACAGGGGACTGCAGAGAATATGAAATCATTTTACAACAAGTATCATGAGAAGGCCTTGAAATAGTTATCAACCACAGTGAAGGCTTATGGGATTATTCCAACTGCATTCCCTGAACCCCATAATTAGGAACTGTCAAACCTCATTTGTTGAATTCTTAAGGTTTGACGCTTAAGTGCAGAGCTATTGCAACTCAGAGCATTCTCAACATATTACAAAAAATAAGTTAGTGTTCATTTTGTATACATATATATTTAAATATGCTTCAGTTAATTAATGAAATCTTATTAAGATTCATATATTATTAAATGCACATGCACATTTCATGTTGAACCATAACTTCATTGTTGCATGCTGCTTCATTGGCTATAAAATTATCATCATCATATTTTTAACATGAATAACAGTTTATTCATGAACGAGGCCTTCATCCAGCACTGTTGTAATTACCTGTCCTGGATCATTGCTTCAGCATCAATGAATCTAATCCATTTTGCAGGCAGCCTTTTGCTGAAACCCAGTTTCTCTAAGTAATATCCCTCACTTTTCTATTCCAGTGAGAAACATTCTTTCTTTGGATTAGATTTCACTGTAAATTTAAGGTATTGGATAATTTAAACTTTTGCCTGTTGTGAAACTTAACGCATTTGTGGTGTGATGCTGTGAAAGGCTGCTGAAAAAATGTACTTAAAGTAACACTACATTGGAACCACTCTAAGAACTTTATCTTCATTCATGCCAGTACAATTTCCATGTAGACTAATGTGCTAGCATTAGGCTGCATACAAATTTTGCTTTAACTCAATACGCATGATGTCCAGCCATTCCACCGATCTGGATGCAGAGGGCATACTGGGTAATCGTCCACATCCAAGAGTCATCTCCAGAAGCATGGAAAGATACAGATGGTCGCAGAACCTCAGGAGGTGGATTCAGAGGCTGTGTCCCTGTTTTTTGATTGCTCTGACAACCTTTTTGATCGTTCACTGTTGTCAAAAGTTTTACAACTGTGTTGCGGTTGTCAGAAATATTTGAAGCTGCTCAAATAGGTTAAAATAATAAGAAATAAAAACTTAGTTAAGAACTTAAAAAGTTAAAAATATTTAAAAGATAAAATGTGAAAAATACCTAAACATATTGATAAAGTAAAATAAATAAACTATTTACCAATGCTTAGCTTTTCTTAGAGAGGTTTAGCCACTTCATTCAAATAAACTTCAATGTGATTTTTCTGCCAGCCAGTGTTGGCATGAAGAGAGGATTGCCTGGTGTCATGGCCCAAAAATGTCAACTGTTTATTCCCCTCCATAGCTGCTGCTGGACTTGCTGAGATCTTACAACATTTTTGTCTGTTGCTCAAGATTTCCAGAATCTGCAAAATCTCTTGTGACAATTCTTCTGCTCATTATATCTAAACTCTAATGATGGACTCTGTATTGAATACAAGGCACCCTCAGGTAACAAATAGATTCATGTTTGTTATTTCAGTATTGAGAAAATAAACAAAAATAATTTCAATTGGTAACCAAACCTCCACAGTACCGAAATAAATAATATCAAATGCACAGAAAATAAAAAAAAATGAATGAATATTTGAAGTTGTGAGCTATGGAAATCTGGCACAGATGAGGAACTAAAGACTGGGAGAGATCAGCCATGATCATATTCAATAGTGAACAATTGAAAGGCCTAGTTAGCCTATTCCTCCTCCTATTTTCTTATTTTCTTGTGTGTGTTCTTCTGCTAAATATTTCTGATGCATCATCAATAACTCTCGGAGACGTGAGGTGAGATATAGGCTTTTATTCACTGGAAGAGAGCAGTCAGCAGCAAGTGATCACCATACGACATCCTGGAGACTGAGGGGGGAGTAGTGCCTCCAATCGCCTTTATACAGGGGTCTGTGGGAGGAGCCACAGGAGCAGTCAGCAGGGGGGCGTGTCCAGACAGGTATATGTAGTTCACCACAATTTCCTTGTCATATTGGTGTGTAGATTGGTGAGGATCTTGCAAGAGGTAATGTTTCCACTTGCTTGGATATGCAGCTCCAAGATCCGGAGCATTGTGTACTGTTTTGGTCACCCTGTTATACCAAAGAGTTGGTGAAAAATGGCTTTTAAAGAGCACAGAAAAATGACCTGGTGCCAGGACTAGAGGAAATGGATATAAGGGTCATTGGAAAGTATTTGTTCCAGCTGAATGCCACGCTTTTACATGGTAAAGTTGAACCTACCCACCCACCATTTCACTCTTTAACATTTTATGTAAGCTTTTCAAAACTGTGGTTGAACAAAGCTATTAATATTCACCTGATGGCTGGCTGCCACAACAAAATACTCATTTGCTTTCTTTGGAACTGAACAATCTGCGTGACCTTTCTGGGAAGCTGGCATCTGGGCTATTAGTACTTTTGCTCTGAGTACAGACTAATCTTGTTCATAATGTGTCTTGAACTTGATTGAATGGCTAACAGTGTGTTAGGTTTGAGTGGTGATTGATAGAGATTCTTGTTAGTTGAAAGAATTCTGGGTATTCTGTATGAGATGACTGGTACAGACTTAGGGACATGAGATTTATAGCTGTCAACACTTTGACCTTGAGCACCCACATATGACAATAAAACTTCTGCAGGCTCTGTGTATGTCCCAAGTGCTTCATTCCTTGCCTGATCTTGTTTGCTACCTCCTTTCTTGCCAGGTCTAAATGGTTTTCTGGGCCAAACAGAGAAAAAATCTCATACAATTTCCATCTTACTGATCAATACACCCAAGGGACGTATAAGAAAACGGAAGTGCTCACTTTCTGCTCAGTTTCATAAGTGCTTGCTGCAAACTTGGAGAGGTGTCACAACCACGAATTCGGCAACACAGTAGATATTGCAAGTGTCAGGTAATTATTATTTAATCATGATTGTATTTAACTACATTCTTGTCGTCATAGTGCTTGTCGAGACTTGGACAGAGCATAGCAAATCTTCGCTGCTGTTTTGCATTCGGCCTTCCCTGAGCCATTGGACTTTCAAAATCAACTGACTCTGAAGACTAGTGGTATTCATTTAATGTTTAGATATTCTTTTTGGCTGTAGTGTAGATTCCATTTCCCTTTTGAGAGTTTTAATTAACGGCCCTGTTTGGCCTAGCATTTATTGTTCTTTTTTTCCTTTTTCGAATTAAATTCTGTGAACTATCGACCTGCTTCAGTGTCCCTCACTCCGCACTTGGGCCATATCTGAACCGTGGTGACAAGCAGTTAGTGTAACACTATTAGAGCTCCAGTTATAATACCAGGGTACCACTCCCACTGCTTTCTGCAAGGAGTTTGTACGTTCTCCCCGTGACTTTGTGGATTTCCTCCATGTGTTTCAATTTCCTTCCACATTCCGAGATATAAAGGTTAGGGTTAGTGAGTTATGGGCATAGTATGTTGGTGCCAGAAGCATGGCGACCCTTGAGGGCAGCCCGGCACAATCCTCGCTGGTTTGATTTGACGCAAACAACTCATTTCATTGCATGCTTTAATGGACATGTGACAAGTAAAGCTAATCTTAAGATGTTAATCGAACTTCCCATCCTTTGAAATAGTGATTAAAGGCAATGAGCATCTTCCTTTTAAAAGGTGGAAGCATGATATAGTCAATATTAGCTAATTCAATTGTTGACATGAACTCACAAAATTGCATCCCATGGACATGCATTGATGCAATAATCATTAATCATGATAACATCAGCAGTAAGGTTTGTTTGTGATTTTGTGTTTACCAGGCAAATTAAAATACAAATCCTTCCTTGCCTTTAAATATTAATGCTGTACTACTCTAAACATCCTAGACAATCACCGTGTCTTCTTAACAAAATGCATCACTGGCCACTTTATTACATACTCCTGTACACCTGCTTGTTAATGCAAATATCTAATCAGCCAATTATGTGGCATCAACTCAATGAATAAAAGCACGTAGACATGGTCAAGAAGTTCAGTTGTTGTTCAGACCAAGTATTAGAATGGGGAAGAAATGTGATCTCAGTAACTTTCACAGTGGAATGATTCCTGGTACAAGACAAATTGGTTTGAGTATCGGAGAAACTGCTGATCTTAAAGATTCAAGCGTTTGTTTATTATCAAAGTATACAACTCTGAAATTCTTCCACCCGGGTTGCATGAAACCAAGAAAGAAAAGAAGGGCAGCACAAACATCAACCCCCAAATCCCACTTCCCTGCACAAAAAAAACAAACAAAATGGAACAGGCACATCAACCTTCAAGTCCCTTCTCCCGCACTAAAAATGAACAAAACGGAACAGGCTCATTGACCTCCAAATCCTACTCCACCCCCTGCATAAAAAATGAGAGCGATCAGGTGAAAAACATAGAATACAAAAAAAACAAAGAACAAGAATGAAAAATGTCTAAAGACCAAGTCCAGATCCGAAATGCAGAAAACCTGGACAACATTCTCCAGGCACAGCCATTTGCTCTCCCCTCTCCAGCAGTGTGGCAGAGCGATCAACTGGCAGACAGCTGTCGTTCTCCTTCTGCATTCCCCTTGATGTTTCAATCTCCTTGGATTTTTACACACGATAGAGTTTACAGAGAATGACGCGGACAACAAAAAGCATCCAGTGAGCAGCAGCTTTGTGGACGAACATGCCTTGTTAATGAGAGAGGTTAGAGGAGAATGGCCGGACTGATTCAAGCTGATAGGAAGGTGATAGTAACTCAAATAATCACTGGTTACAACAGTGATGTGGAGAAGCGCATCTTAAATGCGCAATGCATCAAACTTTGAAGTGGATGGGATACACAGCAGAAGGCCATGGACATACACTTAGTGGCCACTTCATTAAATTGAGGAGGCAGCTAATGAAGTGGCCACTGAATGTAAATATACTGTATCTTCACCAATATCTCGGCATTCTATTACCCGATTCATTTAAATTCTTTATCACCAAAACTATGATCAGAAATTGAATGTAAATCCAGGACACCTCATACGGAAGCAGGAAATCTCATCTTGAGACCATAAGATCATAAGACATAGGTACAGAATTAGGCCATCTGGGTCATCGAGTCTGCTCCACCATTCAATCGTGGCTGATCCTTATTTTCTCTCTCCTCGTCAACCCCAGTTACCAGCCTTCTCCCTGTAACCTTTCATGCCATGTTCAATCAAGGACCTATCAATCTCTGCCTTAAATACACCAAATGACCTGGCCTCCACAGATGCATGTGGCAATAAGTTCCACAAATTCACCACACTTTGGCTAAAGAATTTGCTCCACATCTCTGTTTTGAAAGGGTGCCCTTCTATCCTGAGGCTGTGCCCTCTTGTCCTAGACTCTCCCACCATGGGCAAACATCTGCATCTACTCTGTA
Organism: Hemitrygon akajei; assembly: GCF_048418815.1. Taxonomy (NCBI): domain Eukaryota; kingdom Metazoa; phylum Chordata; class Chondrichthyes; order Myliobatiformes; family Dasyatidae; genus Hemitrygon; species Hemitrygon akajei. The sequence goes on from NC_133124.1 coordinate 97,480,953, forward strand.
TAGGGCTTTCAGCATTCAAAAGTTTTCAATGAGAACCCCCATCATCTTTCTGAATTCCAGTGAGTACAGACCCAGAGTCATCAAATGTTCCTCATATGATAACTCTTTCATTCCTGGAATCATCCTTCTGAACATCCTCTGGACCCTTTTCTAATGCCAGCACATCTTTTCTAAGAAGAGGGGCCAAAACTGTTCACAATACTCAAGATGAGGCCTCACCAGTGCCTTATAAAACCTCAGCATCACATCCTTGCTCTTGTATTCTGGGCCTCTTGAAATGAATGCTAACATGGCATTTGCTTTCCTTACCACTGACTCAACCTGCAAGTTAACCTTCAGGGTGTTCTGTACAAGGACTCCCAAGTCCCTCTGAAACTCAGATTCCTGGATTTTCTCCCCGTTTAGAAAATAGTCTGCACATGTTTATTTCTACTACCAAAGTGCATGATCACGCATTTTCCAAAATTGTATTTCATTTCCCACTTTCTTGTCCATTCTCCTAATCTGTCTAAGTCCTTCTGCATCCTATTTGTTTCCTCAACACCACCTGCCCCTCTACCAATCTTCGTATCATCTTATCCCAGTACTCTTCTGTTTTCCTCTTCTGTATTCATGCTTGTTCTTTCTGCCATTTAGCAAACAGGAAGTCGCTTTTTCTGACACACTTTGGGGGAATATGTTTCTGTGGATTGTGTTCATATAAATATAATGATACCATCTTCCACAAACTGTTAAATACATATACTGATCCCACTCTTTGTCTGTAAGGATGGCATAAGTTGGCACTATTACATTAAGTCACCTTATCGTGACTGTCTGTAATTCTGACTGTCTGTAATTTTGAATTCATTTCAAACAGTGAGAAATGTCAGATCATCACTGCTCATTCAGCTCTGTTGTGGATTACAGTATAATCTGTTGAGCAAAATTATGGAATAATAGTAGCTGGTGAAAGTGGATGAATGTAAAGGGTGAAGGCAGGCATCTTTATCATTATCCAGTCTACAATAAAACTGAAAAGCCTTTATTATTGCCATGCTACTTTCAAAATAAAATGGTCATTACAATCTTACCAGTGAAAGGAAATGTTGAGAAGGCTCTTTGAAATGTCAGTCATGATTCTAACTAAAATAGGGGGAAATGGTTGTCGTTTTAGAGATTTTTTTGCTCCTAAATTTGAACCTCACAGTAACACCCAAAATGTTATTGAAACCGTACAAATCTGTATGAATTATTTATGGGAGGTGGAGGGATTTCTGGAATGAAAAGCATCGTCTTGCACCTGGAAAAGGAAAGATAAATGGTACTTACACAAAATGCTGGAGAAACTCAGCAGGTCAGGCAGCATCGATGGAAATGAACAAACAGTTGTTGTTTCCTCAGGACTGGAAAGGAAGGAGGAAGACGTCAGAGTAAAAAGGTGGGGGAGTGGAAGGAGGAAAGCTAGAAGATGATAGCTGAAGCCAGGTGGGTAGAAAAGGTAAAGGGCTGGAGATGAATGAATCTGATAGGAGAGGAGGGTGGAGCATAGGAGAAAGGGAAGGAGGTGGGACACAGCGGTGAGGGGATAGGCAGGTGAGAAGAAGCAAGAGACCAGAATGGGGATTAGAAGAGGAGAAGGGGAGGAAACATTTTTTTTTCTGGAAGGAGAAATCAATATTCATGCCATGAGGTTGGAGGCTACCCAAATGGAATAAAAGGTGTTGCTCTTCCACCCCGAGGTTGGCTTCATTGTGGTACAAGGGCAAGCCATAGACAAACCTGTCAGAATGGCAATGGGAAAGGAGTTTAAATGTTTGGACAACAGGAAGTTCTGCGTTTGAAGATAGAGCAGAGGTGCTTGACAAAGTGGTTCTCCAATTTACAACAGGTCTCACTGAAGTAGAGGAGGCCATATTGGGAGCATTTTTTACAATAAATCAACCCAGCAAATTAGCAGGTGAAGCGTTGCCTTACTTGGAAAGGTTGTTTGGGGCCTTGAACAGAGATGAGGGAGGAGATGAATGGGCAAGTTGAGCACTTTGGCCACTTGCAGGGATAAATGCCCAAAGCAGGATTAGTGAATAGGGGGGTAGTGATGAATGAGCAATGGAATATTGGAGAGAGTGATCCCTGTACAAAGCAGGGAGATGGGTTGGGGGGGAGAGGGAAATAAAGATGTGTTTATTGGTAGGATCCCTTTGGAGATGATGGAATTTGTTTAGAGTGTTGTGTTGAATGTGGAGGCTCGTGGAGTGGCAGATAAGGACAAGAGGAACACTATAACTGTCAAGGTGACGGATAGATGAGATGAGTGCAGACGTCTAGAAAATGGAGAAGATGCGGGTGAGAGCAGTATCAATGGTGGAGGAAAGGAAATCCCTATTCTTCGAAGAAGGAGGACATTTCTGATGTCTTGGAAAGGAAAGCCTTGTCCTGGGAACGGATGTGGTGGAGACAAAGGAACTGAGAAAAGGGAATAGCATTTTTAAAGGAGACGGGGTGGGAATACATATAGTCAAGTTAGCTGTGGTAACTAGTCAAGTTACGAAAGATGTTGGTCAGCAATTTGCCTCCAGAGATGGATACAGAATTTGAGAAAGGGGAGGGAGATGTCAGAAATGGACCAAGTGATCAAGAGAAAGGGTAAATAGGTTGATAAATTTCGAAGAACGATGACTTAAGAGAAATTAAAGGGTCTATCTTTACCCTGTGGGGCCTATTTACATTTTGAAATACCTCAGATCTAACCATATTAAGGCAGTTAAAATATTTAATTGAATTGATAAAATATAATTTCTATATATATGATCTAAATCGAAGGAATATTCATCAGAAACCGAAATGGATGTGATGAACAATTGTAACTACATGATCAGGTGAGGATGTTTCCTGTTAAGAAGCACAATCATGACTTGTGAAATACTTTTTCACATTGACAAGGCATGAGGCAGGATCATATTCAATGTATTTCAGTTGGATGCAGTTACAGAACTTGGGAAGTTCAGTACCATCCTGCCCAAATCGTTCTACATGCCTATTACCTTATTCACTACCTTAAACTTTCAAACCTCCAACCACCAACATACCTGAACTTAAGGAAATGGTAATGAGTACATGATAACGCTATCACCTAGAGTACAAGCTAAACACCATCCTACAGAATATTGTACCTGCTTGTGCTGTTGTCATGTAATTCCAGTGACCTGGGCTCAATACTGATATCCGGTTCTCTCAATGTGGAATCTGCATGTATTGCTGGCACTGTATGTGTTCCCCGTAATTACTCTGGCTTCTTTCTACGTCCCAGAGATGTGGAGACTGGTAGGTTAAAAGACTACTATAAGTTACTCCAAGTGTAGAGAGAAAAAAAATGTAGGTGAAGTGTAATTAATGGACATATGGTGGAAAATGTGAAGAAAAATATTTGGGGATTGGGATTGTTCTGAGGTCTGGCAGAATATTAATAGGCAAAATGGCTTCCTTTGACGTCATAAGGGTATGGAAGTACGTAGAACAGTACAGAAGAGCACAGGAACACAGGAACAAGCCCTTTGGCTCACGATGCCTGTGACTACCACAATATCGATTTAAAATAATCCCATTTGCCTGCGTATGATCTACATCTCATCATTCCCTGCATGTTCATGAGTCTGCTTAAATGCCTTTTAAATATTTATGTTGTATCTGTTCCTACCACTTCATTTGGCAGCATATTCCAGGCACCTGCTTGTAAAAGAAGTGTCTTGTTAACTGTTCCCCCCTCTAGTATTCGACATTTCCAACCTGGGAAAAAGACTCTGACTATTTACCGGAGTTACAATTCACATAATTTAATATACTTTTATCAAATCAGCCCCCAGCCTTTGATACAACAGAGAAAACACTTCCTTTCCTTACGAACTCAAATCTTTTCATCCGGGTGATCCCAAGATGGCGCTGGCGATATACGGCAACGTTTCAATGAGCAACTTATAAAACTACTAATTTTTCTACTAGATATACTTCTTTTGGACTAGAATCATTGCAGGATTCTGCCTGTAATGTTCCTTTTGGAAGTGTACTTTTGAACCACCTGAATGATCATATGTTTTTGTGTTCTTCTGAAGGATTCGGCAGGCTGGACTCTTGAGAAAGCAGGAATGGGAGTTGTCATGGAGACCCACTACTCTGGTGGAGAGACTGAAGCCCCTCAGCTGGAACATCAGGGCATGAGAGTTAACACTAAATTGACATTTAGCCGATTTAAGCATTGAGCCAGATTTAAAAGATTAAGCCATTGAGGCCAGGGGCGGAGATCAAAGTGGCGTTCAGTTCACTGCTCCATGTTAGCCAAGATCCCTCAGCTGAGCTTGTCCCTCTGCCTGCATTTGACCCTTCTCCCTCTCTTCTCCCTGCCTCCATTGGGTCAATGCTGCCAGGTGCAGGAGTAGATGTCGCCTTGCATCCATTGGGCACCTAGACCAGCATCATTCACCTCAGCACTCAACTACAGACTCTGCAGCTGTGGCCTGCAGGCATCGTGCTCCTGGACCGGCTTCACTCACATCAGAATGAACTGGCTGTTGGGGTCTCTGCAATTCATGCTCTGCGTGTGATTTGTTTACCTGCTTTTTATTATATGCACAATTTGTTCTTTTTTTGCACAGTGGATGTCTGTCAGTCTTTGTTGCATGGGGTTTTCTCATGGATTTTATTGTCTTTGTTTTGTGGCTCCTGCTAGAGGATGAATCTCAAGGTATGCATACTTCGATAATAAATTTACTTTGAACTTTAAACTTTGATTTCCCGATGAATTTCTTTTTCAGCTTTGTCAATGTCTCCACATCGTTCCTGCAATTCAACAACCAGAGCTGCACAGAATACTCCAAATATGCCTAAAGAAAGTTTTATACAGTTGCAACATGACTTCCCTATTTTGATACACAGTGCCCCAACAAATGAAGGCAAGGAAGCCATGTGCCTTCTGTACCACCCTACCTGCATGTGTTGCCACTTTCAAGAAGCTGTGGACATGCATCAGAAGTTCCTTCTGTACATCAATGGGATCCAAATATCTAATGTATACTTTTGTCTCACATGTGCCCTCCCAGAGTGCAATACCACACACTGGTTTGAATTAAATTCCATCAGACATTTTTTCTGCCCATAATTCCAACTGACATCTGCTGTTTCTTTTGATAACTTTCCTCAATTTTACAACACAATTGGTATGTTCTCTGTAAACAAAGAGTGAAAAACTAAACTGTAGTTATCTCTGTGTTATTGCTTACTGGGTCCCTACTAGCAATTACTAATTCATGGCATTACAACACATCATGAACCTTTTCACCACTTTAAATGCTAATACACGGAAACATAACTTCCACAATAAGAAGACATAATGGAAATCAACATGCCAGATCAATACAAGGTCATGAACGATTATTCCATTTAAGTTCTCCCTCTTGTACTCATTGTTGATCTTTTTTTCAGAGAACCAACTTCAGGGGAACATAATGATCAAACATTGTTGACTGCAACCTTCAGTCCTGTTTTTCAATAGATTTTGATCCAGTTCCAATACCAAATGGACTTTCTTTCATGAGGTGCTGTTCCACAAGTCAAGCATCCCATTGGGAAAGAAACATACATACTCAAGGCTTACCTAAGAAGGAATTGGTTATTGATAATTGGTTTACTATTGTTACATGCCCTGAGATGCATGGGAAAAGTTTTGTTTGCACGCCATCCAATCAAATCATTTCATACGTGAACACATCATGGTGCTACAAAGGAAAATAATAACAGAATGAAGAACATACCGTTATAGTTAGAGAGGCCGAACCAAAGAGAGTGATGAATCAGCATATAGGAGGGAGACTGAAAACATCGAAAGACAATTTTTTAAGAAGTGTTGCTTCCTCAGAGTTTTTGTGCTTACAATAAACTGCTTGAAGCTGAATACAAATATAATTTCAGGCTATTTGTATCACATAGTGTTACGAAGGATGAACAACTCTGATGGGCAGAAGGGTGCAGAATCGCCCATGCCCCCTCCCTTTTGGAGAATCGCAAATCGCTACTATTTCGATGCTGTTAACAAGGAAGTAAGAGAGACAAAAGGAAATCTGCCAGGGCAGTTGTTATTGATAACAGCTCATGAAAGTTAATGAGAGAGAGGCACAGCTAAGGTGGAATGTCTCCTACTAACAAAAGAGGGACGGAACCATTGATTACTGCTATTGTCTTTTGGAGAAGGATTGTTTACTTGGTACTGTTCTATTCATTGAAACCCCTCAGGGGGCAACCAGAGTGGGCTGGTTTGATGGGTTACATCATCCCAACCTGATTGACACCTGAGATCCCGTGAGTGGGGATAAAAGTGGGGTCTGGGGTAACACCCCTCAGACTCACCAGGAGGAACACTAGTGAGTATCAGAACCCCCACGAGACAGGGTGGGACATTGAAGACCGAACGAAGGGTCGGTAAATTTTAACTCACAGTGTTTTATAGTGAGGCCGGTGGGGGCTTGTGTGTGTGTCCACCCTTGCCTGGGTGACGAGTCCACCAAGGAAGAACGGTCTAGCTAAAGGACGGAGAGGTCATACGTGAATGGCCACAACAACAACGCATTGACGGATTAAAGTCGTAAAGGAAAGTTGGCAAATCAATAGCTGTTACTGTTCTCTCTCTCTCCCTCTCTCTCTCTCTCTCTCTCTCTCTCTCTCTCTCTCTCTCTCTCTCTCTCTCTCTCTCTCTCTCCAACAATTGCAACGCAGCGACCAACAACTACCGCAGCCTGCATGAACTGAACTGAACTTTATATTTCCATCTGACAATTCATTATCCCCTAGACAACGATAGAGCTTGTTTCTTATTGATTATTATTATACCCGCACTTTTAGGTTTAGTATTGATGACGTATATTATCTGTATATTTGCATTGATATTATTTTTGTGTATTTTTACTAATAAATACTGTTGAAAATATTATCACCAGACTCCAACGGACACTTCTATCTTTGCTGGTAAGACACCCAGTTACGGGGTTCGTAACAATAGGAATTTGGAGAAACAGAGAAATAACTTTTATTGAATATAATGTGTTTAATTGCATAATGGCACTTTGCAATAGTTCAGCTAAGCTAAAAATATTTTGTTGATGATTTTCATTAGTACTCAGTATCTGAGATTGAGTGTCCAACAATAATCAGACAGCATTGATGGATTCCAGTTGTTGGCCTGATACTGTTTCTCCATGACAGTAATGTCCTGGTGAAATCTTTCACCATGCTCGTCACTGACAACGCCAAGATTTGCAAGGAAGAAGTCTAAACGGGAATGCAGAAAATGAATCTTTTGTGACATGTTGCACTTTATGGTTTTGTATGCTTGAAGCATGTTGTCAACCAGCTTCACATAGTTTGATGCTCTATAGTTGTCAAGAAAATTTTCAACAACATCCTTGAATCGCTTCCATGTGCTTTTGTTCGATCCCACTAGAAATATTTGAATTGCCTGTCATTGCCGATCTGTTTGATTTGTGGACCAACAAAAATGCCTTCCTTAATTTTGGCATCAGTCATTCTAGGAAATATCTTTTTCAAATATCGAAGTCTTTCACCTTTCTTGTTCTCGCTTTCACAAAATTTTGCATAAGCCTCAGTTTTACAGTATATAAAGAGGAGGCAAACATATCTTTGTTGGGTCTACAAGTGGCTTATGTGCCACACTTTTCTGCTCTGGGCCCAACTGCTTATGGACTGGCCAATCCTTTTCAAATCCTTTTTCATACTTTAGCATGGCTGTCCCATTCACAAATGAAACAACAGTATCCAAGATGCATTCCTGGTAGCACCCTTTCTAAAACTTGCCCTTGCATACTGCATATGCTCTGCCTAATCAAGCCCAAGCATGCTTAGACAAGATAGAAAAGCTTTCAGCTTACATTGTGGGCAACATTTCAATTATGAATCAAAGTAACAAATATAGACGACTTTTTAAAAAATGGTGCATGAAAGTGAAATCTCATGGTGGTTTTTATGATCAGCAACCCAAGATTCATAAGCATACCCAAAAGCATTCAAGAAGCAAAATTTTTGTTGTTCAGTGAAAATCTGCCCAATTGATGTAATTACACTAACCTCTTACTCAATGTCAAGGAGCTGATTATAGACTTCAGGGGAAGGAAACCTAATACCCATAAGCCATTAGAGGATCAGAGGTGGAAAGGGTCAGTAACTTTAAAATCTGTGGTATTATTATTTTCGAGGACCTGTCCCGGGCTCAGCATTTAAGTGCAATTATGAAGAAGGCACGGCAGCACCTCTACTTCCTTAGGAGTTTGTGAAGATTTGGCATAACTTTTTAGAACTTTGATAAACTTCTACAGATGTGTAGTGGAGTGTATATTGACTGGCTGCATCACAGTCTGCTATGGAAACACCAATTCTATTGAATGGAAATTTCTACAAAAAGTGGTGCATATGGAACAATCCATCATGGGTAAAGCCGTCCCCACCAATGAGCACATCTACATGGACCACTCTCACCGGGGACCCCTACCATCTGCTATGTACTCTCTCCTCACTGCTGATATCAAGAGCCTCAGTACTCACACCACTAACTTCAGAAGCAGTATCTACCCCTCAACCATCAGGCTCTTGAACCAAAGGGGATAACTTCACTTGCCCCATCATTCAAATGTTCTCACAACCTAAGGATTTACTTTTAAGGACTTATCATCTCATGTTCTCGATATTTATTTACTATTATTTCTTTCTTTTTGTATTTGCACAGTTCGGTGTCACTTGCACACTGTTTGAATACTGAAATTGGTGTGGTCAGTTATTATTATTATTCTATGGATTTATTGAGTATGCCCACTGGAAAATCGATCCCAGTGCTGTATAAGGTGAAATGTACAGTATGTACTTTGATGATAAATTTACTTGAACTTTGGTGTGCTTTCTTGGCCATAGTGTCTCAGTGATTTGTCTAGGACAAGATCTTTGTGATATTTACTCCCAGAAACTTGAAATTTTCCATTTCCATCTCAGCACCATTGACATAGCAAAGGGGCATGTACTCAGGCCTGTTTCCTAAAGTTAATAACCAAATGTTTTGTTTAGCTGGCATTAAGAGAGAGGTTGTTATCTTGACACCATACCACAAAGCTCTCTATCACCTTCCTGTACCCTGCCTCATTGTTTTTAAAATTAGTTGCACTTTTGTGTAAATTCTGTAAATGTTGACCTTTCTCTAGCTTCTTCTCTTTGATTTGGATGGTCCTATGAGCCGCAATCTCCAAACTGCAAAACTTACAGTGTCTTAGTCTTAAAAAATGAACAACTGAAAAACCATGAAGAGACACATAACCATCTCCATAACTATATCATGGATGTGTTTATTTTAGGTGCCATAGCAGCATGCATATCACCTGAATTTTAGTCGTTAGCACAGAGTTATTGCGGATAGATTAGAAACAGGTAGATGGAATCAGTTTGGATCAAGTAAACAAGTATATACAATAAATCCAGCAAATGCTGGAAATCTTGAGTAGCACACACAAAATTTTGGAGGAACTCAACAGGTCTGTCAGTATCTATGGAAGGAAACCTTTTAGGCTGAGACCCTGATGAAGCTTCTCCATACTGGATGAAGGATCTTGGCCCAAAACATCGTCTATTCATTTTCTTCCATCAATGCTGCCAAGTTCCCCCAGCATTTTGTGTCTGACACACAAGCATTAGCAGGGAATAAACTAGATTAATATATTAATTCAGGGTAATCTCAGCAACACAAATGCAAAAAAAAAGTGGTAATGTACTGTACGATGAGGTGGCGGGTTATCTACTAATGCAAGAGGAGAACAACATTGACCTTAAAATACCTCCTTTGTTCCACACAAAAAAAGGTCATGGGTTCAGGGTTAATTAGTTTAAATAAAGAAACAACTCCCTAACTGAATGCTATATCCATGGCTGCATGTTACTACCCTGCCGTGGAGAGATAGGAAAGTTAATTAACGTCTTTAAGCAAGGCTAAAATACTGTAATTGAGATATTGAGAAATGTGATTATTTTTCTCTCCAAAAATATATATTTTACTTAAAATGAATATGATTATAAAAATGGTACATCACATCATCTTTCACCTTACCAAGCACAGCATTAGATTTATTTGCAATACAATATAATCATTAATCCATATTTCATTCATGTTTCAGCCCCATACATTCTGTAAGTGAAACAGCTGGGAGATTATAACATTGGACCCAACCTCTCCATGTCAATTTGCAGGAGAATCCTTTATCACATTGTTTACCCACAGAGTCCATACAGTGACTACACCAAGATCTTGTGCATTCCTCGACACCTACACTTACACCATGGAGTCTGCAACATTTACTTGTGGATGACTTGTTGCAATGGAAGACCATGCTTGGGAAGATCAAAATACATCTTACACTGAGTTGGTGACCTTCCACCAATAGTTAATATTTGCTTCAGGCATGCCCCTCAGAATAACCCATGTGGCAACGTCCTGCATTGCAAACTTCAGTAAACACATTATTGATGAGGATGCAGTTAATAATCTTATCCACAACACTGCCACCTCAAGGGACGTGTGATTGAGAATGTGGCTGTGCATGAAGAATTTGACAAGGAGTTCTTCTCATCACAACCAAGGGTGGTGTAATTTCTTGTTTGAGATTTATGGCAATGATGCCTTTTAGCGAATTGACAGCCTATTAGGGAACTATCCAGCTGGATCTATCACTCCTTACAAAACCCCCAGGACATTCAATGCCAGCGACTGCCTGATTGACTTATGGTGAAAGGGTATTTTTCTATAATGGACAAGTATGCCAAGATCCAACTGAATGGAATGCAATGAGACCAGACCATCCCTTATGACACTTGGGACAGGTAGAACCTTAGTACATGTTTCTCTTAGAAGTAGTGTACCTAAATTTGATGCAGCAACATCCAAAATTGACTGAAGTCCACGTTTGATACATTTCCCCACTCCCCCACTCTTTCCATGGAGATCTGTACATAAAATTGCTATGAATACAAGCCAGATGAAATGGTAGACTACTGCAACATAATAGCAGGGTAAAGGCCACACCCAATCTCTGTACAGGAATTCTGAGAGAGTACTTTGTATCTGATAACCATGATTAATGGGATGAATGTTTATTTTACTTTTGCTACTTGCTCCAACAAATTTTGCTTCTTATGTTGGTTCCCCTGAATCAGATGCTCCCCAATTTCAGGTAATTGGACTTGATGGTGAAAGGAATAAAGTATTTGCTGGACCAGTTGCCAAAGAACATAGCCTAACTTTTGCTTCAATTGATTCTGGTCTGAGGCTAGTTCAACCTGTTTGCAGATGTTCATCATCCACAGAGAAGTAATTTCATCCATGTACAATGAGACTGTGACCCAAATGTCTCACTGCCTGGAATAGTCATGTCTTTAATGTCTGTGTTTATCCTAAGCTCCACAATAGTTAACCCACAGGTTTTTCAGGTACTGGAAATCAGGCAGTTGGTGGGTGGGAGCAACTTACAATGCTTCTTTGGTTGACAAATCCCCTCTTTCACCACATCCTGTTGAGGCGAATGGGTGAACCCAAATGCAGGATACTGACACGGAGAGACAGAGTTAACACCAGCAAACAACAGCGCGGAAACAAAACTTAGAATACACAATTCTAAGCGGCCTAGGACGTGGGCTACCACACTACCACCCTGGTTGAAGCAATGATCTGGCGATGAGTGGATAGAAAGCTGGGGTATTTATGCTCCTGGGTCGATGAGATTCAGGTGCACCACAATCAGGAAGCCCCGGAGAACAAAATACCACGCCCACTGCATCGACACACACACAAACAAACAGAGAGAGACTGACGGGGAGCAGGAGAAACACGGGGAAAAGGGAATTAGGAGAACATGAGGAATAAACAGAAGGGATGGCCGCGACTGTGACACTTCCATCCGCCATTGGTGAAATCTTTATCTTCTATGATTATACCTCTATGCCACTCTGTAATCCCAGCCCTTTTCACCAGAGGTTTATATTTTCCAATTTCTTAAGACTTTTGCTTAGGTTTGTCTCTGGTTCTGATTCATCTTTTATAGTAATAATAATTAGTACCTTTGTTATGTAGATTGAAAATTTATCACACTTTACCATCGGCAGGTACAGTGTTAATGAAGTGTTGCATTCTTGCAGGTACAGACTGAGTTGTTAGATCACAACTCTGTGTGCTTTTCCTGGAAATTTAGGCCTATTTTAAAATTCTCATGTCATTATATGCAGAAGCAACAGGTATCCTGGCTGACATTTCCCACCTGAACAATAACTTGTTCTTTCTTTGCTTTGTGGCTATCTGGAGAAGACACATTTCGGAGTTGTATATGGATACATGCTTTGATAATAAATGAACCTTTGAACCTTTGACATACTATCAAATTCTTTTGATTGTCGGTAGATACAATTGGAACTGCTGGTTCACAGCTCCTGTTGGCTGGGGTGTTATCTGTCTGACTCTGTATGACTGGTATTCTTAATGTTGGCACATGTATTCCTAATGGTGTTGCTTATCCACAGTAGTGTGGACCAACGGCAAAAGAGTGCAAAGGAAATTGATGGTATGTGAAAAAGAATAAGTTTTAGGAGAAGAGTGGGAATTAGAACTGAAGGATTTGCTCTGTTGGGAGCTGGCATGGGTTGCATGGTCTCTTATATTGTTACAAATTCAATAAAAATTAACTTTGTAGATTCTTTCTAGATCCAATATGTCTGCTATGTTTGTAAATCTAACAAGTCACCACATTACAAAAAAATACTTCCATGAAATTGATGAAAGCATTACTGAGAGGTCTGCAAAACTACTCGATAAATCCCATGCTATAATGTTCCCTTACACTATATTAGGGAATTGTTGCAATTAGTAATGATTCTGTAATATGCAGCAACAGCCGATAGTGTGAAATTTGCTCCATTTATACTGCAGAATGAATTTTTGCAGCACTGTCAACAACACATAAACAGCTGTTCAAACAGCTGTTCAGAAAATGCAGTCACGTAGCAGAGTGATTTCCTGGCCAGCGCTCCCTTTGATGGACGAGTGTAATGGTGAAATTAGCTCTGCAGTTGCTGATTTTTGCACCGAGGTCATTTGGAATAGTGAGGGAGGGAAGGAAAGAAGCACTAAGTGAGAATCAACAGGCCCCAAGGTAATCAACATCATTTTTGCAAGAGGAATGCAGACAATCTGCACCTGCTCTCCTCCATAGAGCAGAAGGCAGACTAAAAGCAGTATGCTTAGCATTCTGGTTCCAAAGGCATTTGTCAAGATTGCTTTCTCCCATGAAAGGAATGCTTCATGCAATTATGTTGATGACAGGACAGGTCTGTATCTGGAGTAATTATTCTTCACAGGAAAGGTGTTCAGAGAGTTGAAAAAATGAAGGCTTAAATGAAGTTCACAGGATGAATAGACATTCTCTTATGATGTGAGTTGATGCATTTCTGCAGAACTGATGTAATTTAGAACAAGGCTTTGCCCTTCCACCGTCATGTTCAATGGCTCTGATTTTAAGTGCACCACCCACCGATATTGAAAGTACCGAAAATTTAAACTGATATAACTAATAATAATGAGCAAAGGTAAATCGGTAATAGCAACTTTGGTTCAAAAATTATTCTTTCTTCTCCTGCCCTTGACCTTACCCACCAACCTGGCTTCACCTATCACCTTCCAGCTAGCCTCCTTTGCCTCCCTCCCCATCTTTTTGTTCTGGTGTCTTCCCTCTTTCTTCTCAGCCTTGAAGTGAAGGTCTCTGCCCAAAATGTCGACTGCTTTTTCTTTTCCATAGATACTGCCTGACCTGCTGTGTTCCTTCAGCATTTTGTGTGTGAAAGCTAGCGAAAGCTGTTTACTAACCAATGACCTTGTTGAAAACTCATATGCATGTAGAATAAAGTAAGGAATGTGCTTTCAAGGCCAACAAATTATTAGCATTCATTTGTGTCAAGTAATATAAAAATATTGACATGTTTGGAAACTCAACAGAGAAATACGTACAAGTCTGCAGGGCATTTGGTGTAGGGGGACTAATGAAGGAATATTTTAATAACAGAATTCTAAACGAGGGTGAAAATAACTGAGTAACTCGAACAATAAGTTTTCTGAAGCTGTACTGTTCTTTTATGGTGTTAGATACTTAATATACTGTATATAGCTATCAACCAGATGTAGCATTTTGGTGAAAAAAATAATGCTGATTTTAAAGGAACACAGTTGTATTCCCAACCTTGATTTATTTTTGTTATAGCTGAGGACTCTGTTTAAGTGGACCGCTTGAAAGTAGACATGGCAGTGTTGATACACTCGCATAAATTAAACTTTACATTGGTAAAGGGTAAAATTGTACTGGGTCACATGGTAGTGTAAAACTTTATAGCACTATTGATCATTGCTCCCGCCACTATCTGTGAGGAGTTTGTGTGTTTTCCTCATGACCACGTGGGTTTGCTCTGGGTGCTTTGGTTTCCTCCCATATTCCAAAGAGAAATATTTCAGGGTTAGTAAGCTGTGGGCACTCTGTGTTGGTGATAGAATCATGATGACGCTGGCAGGCTGCACCCAGCACATCCTTGGACTCTGTTGGTCATTGACACAAAACAACATTTCACTGTATTTTTTCAGTGTTGTGATGTGTCTGTGACAAATAAAGCTAACCTTTACCTTTGGTCCATTTAGTTAGTAGATGCTGTGTGGTAACTGGTAATACATGTACCATTCGGATATTGAAAACATGAGCCACAGCTAAAACAGTCATTTGGATTATTCAACAAAATCCCAAAAGGGAGAAATCCAGGAGAATGATAAAGAACACATGTTACAGTGCTGATACAGAAGTAATGGATTGACTGTCAGTCAGTTTCTTTCAGCTGTTACTATTTTTTTCTATTTTATATATTTGCTGAAAATTATTTCTAAGTTTGTGCCTCATTGAGTCATATTTGATTAATGAGAGTATCATGTATAAAGTATCATGAGGTGTGAATGTTATTGCTTTAAAACCAGTGATGTAAACAGAAATCAAGGTCAGAACTATTCGAAGTAGGATTTGCCCAATTTGCTTTGTACTAGGAAAACTAGATACCTTGATGGTTCATTGCCTCCTATGTTTATAAGAAGTCCTGCATTCAATTACCAGTCTGTCCACTAAGAGAAGGTGTCACTTAGAAACAAATTGGAGCTATGTTGGATCTCAGAATACATTAAGTTTGGGACAAAGTGCAGGAGAAAAAGTAAATGTTTAAAAATGCAATGCAAGAGCAACATTAAACATGAAATTACATAACAGAGAAACAGATCATTCTGCCCAAATGATCCATGCATGCTTTTATGCTCCACACAAGACCCCTATTCCATTTCCTCCCGGTCTTCAGCTGATATCCTCAAAAATGAATCTTCAGCGAGCAATGTCAGCTATTCCTTATGATAGCAAACTCCACATTCTGGTATTCTTAAGATAAAGTGTTATCTATATATCTCCCTTCACTTGAATATAAGGACCACTGCCAGGTCTGCTCTCACTGACACCTCCCAGCATGCACATGCAGGCATCTCCAGTATTCACTCAACTAATTGGATTCACCCACCGCTCATTTCACACTCATTACCTGCAGACTATTTAACCCCAGGTCTCTTCCCCAGTCCTGTCCACTCATTGAGCCATCCAGCCTCAATCAGTTGCTCCCAGCCTTTACTCTCTCTCCCTAAAATTTACCTTATTATCTCTTATGTTTAGCTTCTGTTCCCTCTTGTTAGGTAGCACCTTGTTATTTTGCAGTCTATGATTAAAATTATTGTTTACTGCTAATGCGTCTCCACTGCTCTGCTTTTGAGTCAAGCCTTCTCTACATTCCTGACAGGACAAATGAACCATTGATCGTCCCAGCAGAGTATGCTTACTTAAAGGAGATCATAGGCCGACACGAATACATGATCCAGAAGAAGCAGGAAACCATTGACCACCTGTTGGCCATGCTCATCCAACTCGCTCCCTCAGTGCAGCAACTCCGTGCCAGCGAGCCTCCTTGCTCTCAGCCCTGGATTCCTGCAGCCGAACAATTCAACAGATTTCCAACACGACGCTGCCGCTTCCTTTCCCAGTGCATTGTACACTTCAAACTCCAGTGAACTCCATATTACACAGACCAGGCCAAGATTGCCTTCCTCTTCTCTCTCAAGACTGGGCAAAATATGACCTGGGACAATAAAGGCACCATTTGCAAAAAAAATGAGGATTTCACTACTGAGCTGCGCTGATACTTTGTCTGAGCAAAGGGTGACGCTCTGTGCTGGGTTACGTTGTTGAATTCAGGACTATTGTGCTGCAGCATGGCAGGAATGCTGAAACACTGATTTCACATTAACATCATGGCTGTTTGGAGTGCTTCAGAGATGAGCTGCTTACTCAGGAGATGCCCACCGACCTGAAAAGGCTCAACACCCTGGCTCTCTGCATTGAAAAGTGACTTATGGAATGACCCTCCTAGTAATCATCCAGATCCCGAGTTCCATTTCCAGAACCATTTCGGCTGCAGGACCTTCCACAGCAATGCCGACTGAATCCAGGCAGTGATGGAGAATTTCCTTAATTCCCCAAGAGTATGAGCATCGGTGGAGAAACAACTTACGTGGCTACTGTGGAGCAGCCGACCACTAAGACATCAATGTGCACTGTGTATGGGAAATCACCCCTCCTGGTAGAGACGAGGGTCTTCCTATCTGTCAAGCTTTCCCAGGCCCCTTGTTCCAGCACCATAGCCCGTCTTGCTCTCCCAAACTTCCTCTACATGGCTCTACATGGCCTGAACTCTCTGTGTGTAGCTTGGATTTCCTACTAAACCTATTTCTCACCCCTCCAATATCATAGCCATTGATGGATGTGCCTTTGTGTCTGTGACAGTTAGGGTGTGCACATGTCCTGTGCATATGAGCATCAGAAAGCACCGTGAGTCCATATTATTCCTCCTGACAGGCCACCTAACTCTCCTCTCATTTTGGGTTACCCTTGGCTCTCCACTCCCAAGCCCCACTTTGCCTTGTCATCCAGTGCACTGCTGATATGGGGACCCACCCACCGGATTACCTGTCTGCAACCTCAGTTGACTTCACCCCATAAATCTGCTGAGACAGGGGAATCCCTCGACCTTGCCAAACTCCCGCAGGAATATCATGACTGAGCAATTGCCTTCAGTAAAAGGAAAGCCAGCACCCTGCCGCCTCACAGACCACGAAACTGTGCCATCAACCTCCTCTCAGCCACCCCCGTTACCTGAGGCCAGTTGTTCTCCCTCTCCTTCGAGACCCAAGCCATGAATGAGCACAACACCGAAGAACTAGAGCATGGTTTGACTCACCCATCCCAGTCCCCATCCCAGTCCCAGGATTCTTCTTCATCAAAAAAAAGTGTCTTTGTCTCTTCACTGACTATTATGTATTCAACAAGATCACCATTAAGAACTATTACCCTTTCCCCTTGTTTAATAGCACATGCAAAACACTTTGTGGAGTCCAGGTCTTCACCAAACAGGATCTATGGATCCATAGAACCTGATCAGCGTCCACCAGTGGGCTGAGTGGAAGATGAAGTGCATTACACCCACTGGCCATTATGAGTACTTGGTGATGCCTTTCAGACTTTCCAACTGTCCAGCTTTCAATAGTGAGATCCTCTGAGGCATGTTACACAGTTAAACATCCATTTGCATCGATGACATCCTCATCTTTAAGAAAACCCAAGATCAGATCTGTTACATTAGTTCATTTGTTCAGTGTCTTCTCGAAAACCAACTGTACTGCTAGCTGGAAAAATGCCAGTTCCACACACCAGTCATTTCCCTCCTGGGTTATGTCCTCTCACCCCAAGACATAACCATGGACCCAGAGAAAGTATATGCTATCATTGAATGACCCAAACCACACACCCTCAAACAGCTACAGCACTTATTCAAAGGTTCAAATTTTGTAATTTGTAATCAAAGTATACAACTCTGAAATTTTTCAATTCTCCGGTAGCCCTGAAACCAAGAGGGAAAAGAAAAGCAGCACGGTCATCCACCTACAAAATCACACCACCCTGTGAAAAAACAAGGACAAAACGGAACAGGCACATCGACCGACCCCACCAAATCCCTCCTCCCACACAAAAAAACAAACAAAATGGATAAGGCACATCGACTCCCAAATCCCTCCACCCGCATAAAAAAACAAACAAAATAGATCAGGGACATTGACCCCAAAATCCCTCATCCTGTACATAACAAACAAAATGGGTCATGCACATTGACCTTTCCCCCAATTGCTCCTCCCCAACAAAAAAACAGACAGGATCAGGCACATTGACCCCAAATTCCTCCCCCCACTCCAAAAAAGGATAAGATTGGGTGAAAAAAACACAGAATATAAAATCTATAAGACTGAAAAAAAGATTTTATAGTCGAAGTCCACACCCAAAATGCAGGAAAAGCCTGGGCAATACTCTCCACAGCAGCAGGCTCTCCCCTCTCTGGTAGTATGGCAAAGCAATAGGCAGTCAGTTCTCTCCCTCTGCATTTGCTTCGATGCTTCAATTGCTCTCGCTGCTTTAGTCGGTGAACTATGAAAGCTTTAATTGGCAAAATGGAGCCAAGCATCGGCTCATGTCCTGTCTTGCAGCCAGCCCACTCTGCCTCTCAGAGACTGCAAAGCGCTGGAACACCCAAACAATCTCCAAATTTCAGCATTCGCCTTGATTTTTCAGTCACCCTTGTTGCTTTAATCGGCAAACAATGAAAGCTATAATCATCAAAATGGGGTCAAACATTGGCTCGTGCGCCATCTTGCAGCCTTCTCGCCATGAGGTTCACTCACGCTGCCTCTCCCTCCCGACAGCTGGGAGGCTGCAGAGCACTGAAGCTCCGAAATGATCATCAAACAGCAAAACACTGTCTCCAACAGCTCCACAATCACATTCAAGATGAGAAACAAATGGAAAAGACATAAAATAGGTTAAAAAATGGTTCCATGATCTAACCAGAAGATGTTGACTGCAGGCACCATCTTGACTGGAATAAAAAGACTTCTCCAGCTTCTACCACAGTTTCATCAGAAACTATAGCCAAATTGCCGTTCTTCTCAACTCCCTCACCAAATCACTTACCTCATGGATAATCTGGTCTGCTTCCCTGGACCATGATTTTGAGGAGCTGTGGGGACACTTCACCACAGCTCTCATTCCCCACCATCCAAATCCCTCCAGACCTTGCTTTCCTGGGCACCACCACCTTGCTTTCAAGGACTGGACAGAAAGACACACCCTGGTCCCTTTCATCTCACTCCAGTTCAACCCTACACAACAATGTCATGGAATAGAGACAGTAAGCTACTCGCTGTTAAATGGGCTTCAGAGGAATGGAGGCAACAGCTGACGGCAGCACTGA
This sequence comes from Hemitrygon akajei, assembly GCF_048418815.1. Lineage (NCBI taxonomy): Eukaryota > Metazoa > Chordata > Chondrichthyes > Myliobatiformes > Dasyatidae > Hemitrygon > Hemitrygon akajei. Next base: position 97,500,429 of record NC_133124.1, read on the forward strand.
GCCCCTTGTGATCTGGACTGACGACAGAAACCCATATTCATTCAACAGACCCACCAACCCAAACCAGGTCAGGCTCACTGGCCCCTCTTCTTCACACAATTCAACTTCACTATTTCCTACTGACCCAGTTCTAAGAACATGAAGGCGGATGCTCTATACGTGCCAGTAGCCATGCACTCCGGTGCATCCCATTGGACTCACTGCTCATCCCTTTCAGGTCATCCGGGTACATGACTAACTCTGGACCTCCTGTGACACTGGTTCTGGTCGCAGGCACTGGGTTGTTGCTGCCTGCATTCAATGTGCCCAATCAGCATTACTCTGGGCTACTGCGGCCCTACCGTTCCCTCAAGACCAACATTCCCACATCATTATGGAATTCCTCAAGGGTTTGCCACCTTCCTACGGAGTCATTGTGATCATGACAGTGCTGGACCGATACTCCAATGTGGCCCACTTACATTGCTCTCCCCAAACTTCCATCAGCCAATTGACCTGGCTCTTCAAAATGCAGTTTCCCACCACAGTTTCTCTCAGGACATAGTGTTGGACCAGGGCCCACAATTCATCCTCTGCTTCTGATGAGCCTTCTGCTCCCTCCTTCACATCTCTTTGCGTTGTAATTGGCAAACCAACGGTCAGTGAGAAACAGCCAATCAGCAAGCGGAGATGTTTCTGTGATGATTTGCTGCCTTTAACCCATGTCCATGGAAGAAGTATCTGCTCTGGGCAAAGTTGTCCCACTATCTACGCACTTCCTCTGCCACAGGTATATCACCCTTTGGATTACTTCATGGACAACCACCCCTGTTATCCCTGCAGAAGAGCCAATGATGGAGATCACATCCACCATGGGTTTGTTTTGCTGCTGCAGGAATGCTTGGAAGAGGGCATGGTTGTCCTTCCTTGCTGCCAACTGTGCTTACTGCCATCTTGCCAACCACTGTTGGTGCCCAAGCAGACTACTCAAGCCCATGGACCATGCCTGGCTGTCCACCCGAGACCTGCCCCTATGCATTATCTCCCGCAAGTTCTCACCCCAGTTCTTTGGTCCATTCAAGGTCACCCATCGCATCAATCAATCCAGTCACTGCCATCTCCGGCTGCCACAATCCCTCAGGATCACCTCTACCTTCCACGTGTCCTCCCTCAAGCCTGTTGCCTATGGACCACTCAACCCACTTGAGAGCCTGCACCTCCAGAACCTAGGATGGTAGAAGGTGGCCCAGTGTTCTTAGATTCACATCACCATGGATGGGGTGTGCAGCAACCAGCTGACTGGAAAAGAGGTCTTAGGTGCGATCCTGTTACATCGTGGATTTATCGTTCATCGATGAGTCCCACCAGACCCATCTGGATCATCCTGGTCTGTCAGGGGCCAGCTGTATAGGGGTTGTCCTGTCAGGCCTGCTCCTGCTGAGACTTCCAGCCTGCACCTCCCAGGTTCCACCTAGTTCATTGGAGTCATCTGCCTCTCATTCCACATTCATCACCTGCGGCCTATTTTACCCCAGTTCTCACCTACAGTCCTTGTTCATTCATCAAACCTGTTGACCTTAATGAGTTGCTCCTAACCTTCACTCTCCCTGCCTAAAGTTTATCTTGTTGCCTGTTATGATTAGTTTCTGTCCTCTCTTGTTTTGTGGCCCCTTTCTGGCTTGTTATTTTGCAGTCCAATACTAAAGTTATCATTTACTGCTAAATCATCTACACTGCTCTAATTTTGGGTCAAACCTCTTCTACATTTCCTGACAATCACAACCCTTTTTTTTAAAAGAAAATGAGTGAGCTATTTAGTTATGGAGCTTAAGAACTGGTAAAATTTATAAAATCATAACCCAACAATGAAAAAGAGCAGAGAAAATTTGATGGATCAGAAAGGGAGAAATATTTTCTATGAAGCCTATTCAAGTGAAATACAGGCATGATACAGATGCTATTATAGAACTAAATTCAAATGCATAAAATAAAAGATTCTCATCTCAGTATAATATGCAATGACTTACAAAGGAAACATTATGCATTAGGCACATCTAATGTGTATGGTAAAAAAATTTCCATTTGCCAAAGATCAAAATTCAAAAGCTATGGGATAATTTGAGAAGTAGGACAATTTGACAACCTTACAATACACATTCAAGTGTGACAAAGTACAGAAACAAAGAGGTTCTTTGCTTACCAAATTAATCTGTGGAACTATGCTCTGCAGGAGCACAGGAACTGCTTGATTCCATATAAGAACACAAATACTCCAATGGAAATTCCTGTTATGGGTGTCCATATGAAGTCTCAGTAGCTGTTGATATTGTTCCCCGGCAAACAGTCAGGAAGAAAATAGTAGGAATATGATGTTCATTGCAGAAACATTACTGGGAAATCAGAACAACAGGAGAAACATCACTTTTTTATATGAATGTCACTGGAGCGCATATTTTACTCATTTGTCTCAGTAGTACTAGTAACAATTTACTCCAGAACCAGTACGTCTGACCTACATAGATTATATTTCACTATCCCCTAGAGCTGCCTGAAAAACATACCTGAATGTATTATAAGTGGAGAACTGAATTCGAAAAACGGGTCTGTAAAGGTTCATCCAGGATAATTGTTCAGAAAGGGCAAAAAAAAAACCTCCAACCTCATGGAATTTTCAGAAACACGGAAAAGATTACAAAATGCACATCTTCAAAAATATGGTTTTGTTTATCTGAATGCATGGCTTAGTGCAATGCACAGTTGTTGCTGTGTTGTACAAATACTGGAAGCAACCAGGGATGTCTTTCCCCTTGTCAAAGGTAAATGCACTGAAACTGCATTATGTTTTTCCAATGACAAACTCATTAACAGGTTAAAACCTGGAATTTTGAATGCTGCCGTAAATAAGGCGCTAAGAATAAAAGAGTTGACACCATTGTTGAAATAACAGACAAAGTGGCATTTATGTTTCTGACATTTCAGCTCAATGCTAACAGGACAGGCTCACAGTTGGTGTTCAGAGGGAGAGAAAACTGCATTGAGAAAAGGACTCTTGACCCATGAAGGATAACTTATTTATTTATTAATCTCTCTGATGATTACCTCTGACTCTATCTGTTCCCAGATGGTTTCTCTATCTTCATTTATAGCAAAGGCTATGACATTCTGAAATCTCCTTCTGCCAAAAAACTGCCATTCTGCTGTTAAAGAAACATTTGTTCTGAGATTTATTTTCTTTAGCAATAAATTGTCTCTCCATGTCTCTGTTCCCCTGCTTTACTTCTCTGGAAAAAATATTTAGATTCTTTAGGGTAAGCAATGCTAATGAATTTTGTGTCACCATTCATATCAGATAGACTAAGGTTGGCCTATATACTGTGAAGTTCAATAGCTCCAGAAATGGCATGCTAACGTAATTCACAACATTGAAGGCTTTTCCCTGTGGCTCTAATTAACTCAGTTTTCCTAGGGTTTCTTGGTGCCTTACTTGATCAAAAACTGCACTGCCAATGTTCTCCTGCTGAACACCAAACGTGAAGCCCTTCCTGAGGTGTTAATAGATGTATCAATACTTCACCTGAAAATTCATTTTGAATGTTATTTCAACAATCATGTCAACCGTTTCACTACGAGTGCTTTGTGTTAAAGCAGCAAAATAAAATCCAGATTAACCTGTTAACAACATTGCACTTGGTAAAACATAGTTTATCCTAATTTCTGAATTGGCAGAATACTTGGTCTCATTTGTTGATTTACATTGATAAGTAAATGATGTCTGTCAGTTTTTTATTGTCCAAAGATGTGGATTTCCGCCCAGTTCTATTGGCTCTGTCATCACTTCCTACTGCATCAGGGAAACAGCCAACATAATCAGGAATCCTTCCCAACTTGGTCAGTCTCTTTTTAATTGTTTCAGTGTTGCTTTTGGTTTTCTCGACATATTGAATTTGCTCCACTTTCCTAATTAGGCTCTTGGTCCTCTCCCCATTCTGATCATCCCATATTTAATAGTGTATAAATCAGTGAATCCAGTTTCTTAACCCGGACACAGACGATAAGAGTCAAGTCAAGTCAAGCCAAGTCAAGTTGCTTTTATTGTCATTTCAACCAGAACTGCTGGTACAGTACCCAGTAAAAACAAAACAACGTTCCTCCAGGACCATGGTGCTACATGAAACAACACAAAATTACACTAGACTACCTGAAATAACACAAAACTACACTAAACTACGTGAAACAACACAAAACTACATTAGACTTCAGACCTACACGGGACTACATAAAGTGCACAAAACAGTGCAAGACAGTACAATAATTAATAAACATAATTATTAATAGGCACAGTAAAGGGCAAATTACAATATAATAATAAGTGATGTAAATGTAAATGTAAACAATGTTTTAGCAGGGATTAAGAAAGAAATGAGCAAAAATTGCAAAGGGAGTGGCGTGGAGTTCAGGTGTGTGTGTGTGTGTGTGTGTGTGTGTGTGTGTGTGTGTGTGTGTGTGTGTGTGTGTGTGTGTGTGTGTGTGTGTGTGTGTGTGTGTGTGTGTGTGTGTGTGTGTGTGTGTGTGTGTGTGTGTGTGTGTGTGTGTGTGTGTAAACTGGTGTCAGATTAGACTCTGGGTATTGAGGAGTCTAATGGCTTGGGGGAAGAAACTTTACACAGTCTGGTCGTGAGAACCCGAATGCTTCGGTACCTTTCGTCAGATGGCAGGAGGGAGAAGAGTTTGTATGAGGGGTGCATGGGGTCCTTCACAATACTGTTAGCTTTGTGGATGCAGCGTGTGGTGTAAATGTCTATAAAGGCTTGTGGTGAATTCTACTTAACTAGCATACCACTAAATCTTTGAGGACTTATAAGAGTATATTGATTTCACAAATATATAGATACATTTAAAAACAATAAAAATAACTTTAACTATTTAAAAAATAAAAGAAAAGAAATAAGCAATCAATGCAATACAGAGGAACCCCAGCTCATTCTGATCTGTCCAAGTCGGGACAAACAAATGCTAGTTGCTGATTAACATACTTTGCTGTGGAATTTCAAGCTACAGGCAGCTTGATTTTATCCCTTTACCTTTCTTAGTGAGATATTAAACCATGTCTTATTCAATGACAGGAGGGTTCTATTGAACTTAGCTTTCCCTACTCCCAATGCAATCTTCCCCACCCTATCTTTGAACTTGCTCAGAGCCCAGAGCTTTTTCCAAGTTCATACAGAAGTCCTCATGACCTCCTCAGTGGCTTCCAAGGTTGGAGCATATGGACTGATCACTGTGGTGTGCTGGCTCTCTGTCAGCATGAGCCAAAGGATCAAAAGCCATTCACTATTTCTGCAGGGATGGACCTGCTCATCTTTCATGGTCAAACTCACTGCAAGAATCCTGGAAGAAGGTTTATTCACTGTCATGTTCTTTAAACTGGCCATTTTCTTCCGAATGCATCTCACTCAGGGTGGTGATATTGATGTTGAAATGCCTGAGTTTGCAAGCTAAGTCTGGCTGTGAGGATCCTGACATTTCAAACCCAGGATTAGGAATTGCTTATTCTGTAGCTTCCTCTGATGTGGAGTAGCTGTGACATATCAGCTACCTCATAAAACCCACAGAACAAGGTCTTAAGTGTAAAGAGTAGGGGGACAACTAGAGACCAGGCTTTGTTCTCCCTTGCATGGTGGCCACACATCTAGACCTTACTTAGCATTTACTATTAGCTCTCATTTAAACACATGCATACAGCATTTGATGACCCCAGGTCTACACTCACTGGAGTTTAGACATATGATGGGAGATCTCATTGAAACCTACCAGATACTGAAACGCCTAGATAGTGGAAGTGGAGAGAATATTTCAAAAGTAGGAGAATCTAGAATCAGAGGCATAGCCTCAGAATGGAAGGAGGTCCCTTTAGTACAGAGATGAGGAGGAATTTTTTTAGCTAAAGGGTGGCAAATCTCTAAAATTCATTGCCACAGTTATTTGGTATATTTAAAGCAGGGGTTGATATGTATTCGACTAGTAAGGCATGAAAGGCTACAGAGAAAAGGCACGATACTGGGGGCACGAAAATGAATCAGCCATGATCGAACGGCAAAGCATGTTCGATGGGCCAAATTGCCTAATTTTGCTTCTATTTTTTGTGGTCTCTTCCATGACTTCCTGCTCACTACCAGAAGGTAAGGGTGTTCACACAAGAAAACAAAATTCCAAGATCTTTAGGAGCCTTCGAAGGATGTACTACTTATCCAGGGTGTCAATGACAACATGTCACCTCCGAACACAGTGTATTAAAAGCATATCTGCTGCCCTGAAATGCACTGTAATTAGCATCTGTGAAACAACTCTTGATTCCAGGAGCTAATGAATTCTATACAAAAGATGTTCCATGATTCGAAGTGTCAGGGAAACAAACAGCTCTCTGTGAGCATGTTGGAAAAGCTCCAGCAGAAATCTTATAGCCTGAAGTATTGATGCTGAATGAAGAGAGTGCAGAGGGTCCAGCAATTCAATGACAGCCATGAAATACAAAAGTTCTTCAACACTGTGAAGGTCACCTATGGTCCAGTGAGACCACCAGTCAAGAATGGAAGTGAAATTAACTAGAAGAGAGAGGTAATAGAGAGATAATCGGTATATAAAAACATAGAAAAACTACAGCATAATACAGGTCCTTCAGCCCACAATGCTGTGCTGAACATGTACTTACTTTAGAAATTATCTAGGGTTACACATAGCCCTCTAATTTTCTAAGCTCCATGTACCTATCCAGGAGAATCTTAAAAGACCCTATCGTATCCGCCTCCACTACCAACGCTGGCAGCCCATTCCACGCACTCACCACTCTCTGCAAATAAAACTTACCCCTGACATCTCCTCTGTACCTGCTTCCAAGCACCTTAAAACTGTGCCCTCTCATGATAGCCATTTCAGCCCTGGGGAAAAAAAAGCCTCTTACTTTCTATATATGTTGAAAGAAAGATTTTGAAAGCCTCTGGAACTGTGAATCTGTCTTTGCGCTCTCTTGATTATTGATTATAAGATTCTTGATTATCTTATCTTCTAGGCCCATAAGTTGTTGGATAGCTGGTAGCCAGCTCAAAGACCAGTAAATGAATTTGTCCTTTACATGCTCTGTTATTGTCACGTAACGGTTTGGTTTGGTCAGGCTGATACTGAGAGAGTCACCCTTATCTATACTCCAAGGCACTGGTGAATTCGTTCAGCTAACAGCATTGGTATTAGCATATTGAAGAGACATCACACTGCCCTCCACAGAGCAGAGGCACAACTGTCATTTTCCTCACATGTACTCAGGAGATCTGACACATAGCTCAGAATCCCAGTATCAGCAAAACAGCATCTAGTCTCTTTTATCATTGGTGAGACCATATCCTAACGTTAAAAATCTTATCTCACAAATGCCTGCCCAAACTGATGTTACATTGATGCAGCATAAATGAATATATCATCAAAGGTTATGTGAGAGATACTCAGTCTGTTGCAATGTATTTGAGATGTGAATAATGATTCAGACTAAGAAACTGCAGCACACTGAAAGTTGCAGTTGAACATTAAATCTTATTTGGTTGTAAATTTTTTCAGTGCACAATATAAGTCAGTGATTTTATATAATCACTATCTACAAGTGCATTTAAAAAAACAGGTTTTTTGACTCCCAAGACTGACTATACTACTAGCAAACGTATGATCCCTAGTAAATAAAATTGACGATCTCGGAGCTAGGGCGCTATATCAGAGGGTTGTTAGGACATCTTGCATTCTCTGCTTCACAGAATCCTGGTTAACCCCTTCTTTACTGGATGCTACATTTCAGACTGACAGGTTCAATATACTCTATCAGGATAGGACTGACGAGTCTCTAAAAAGAAGAGTGGAGGTCAATGCCTCACGATAAATTCCAGTGATGTCCAATTCTGTTCACCAGATCTGGGATATCTTGCAATGAAGTGTTGGCCATTTTAGCTGCTGTGGGAGATTTCAATGATCATTTTGATAGCGGTGTAAATTCCACCTCAGGCCAATATCAAACAGGCTCAAAGACCAGTAAATGAATTCGTCCTTTACATGATCTGAACAATGTGATCAGCTTGCACAAAACTGCACTACCATAGAACCATAGAACATTACAGCACAGAAACAGGCCTTTTGGCCCTTCTTGGCTGTGCCGAACCATTTTCTGCCTAGTCCCACTGACCTGCGCCTGGCCCATATCCCCCATAAACCTCTCATCCATGTACCTGCCCAAGTTTTCCTTAAATGTTAAAAGTGAGCCCGCATTTACCACTTCATCTGGCAGCTCATTCCACACTCCCACCATTCTCTGTGTGAAGAAGCCCCCCCCCTAATGTTCCCTTTAAACTTTTCCCCCTCCACACTTAACCCATGTCCTCTGGTTTTTTTCTCCACAGTAGAAAAAGCCTACTTGCATTCACTCTATCTATACCCATCATAATTTTATGTACCTCTATCAAGTCTCCCCTCATTCTTCTACGCTCCAGGGAATAAAGTCCTAACCTATTCAACCTTTCTCTGTAACTCAGTTTCTCAAGTCCTGGCAACAACCTTGTAAATCTTCTCTTTCAACCTTATTAATATCCTTCCTGTAATTCGGTGACCAAAACTGTACACAATACTCCAAATTTGACCTCACCAATGTCTTATACAACCTCACCATAACATTCCAACTCTTATACTCAATACTTTGACTTATAAAGGCCAATGTACCAAAAGCTCTCTTTACGACCCTATCCACCTGTGACGCCACTTTTAGGGAATTTTGTATCTGTATTCCCAGATCCCTCTGTTCTACTGCACTCCTTAGCATCCTGCCATTTACCTTGTATGTTCTACCTTGGTTTGTCCTTCCAAAGTGGAATACCTCACACTTGTCTGTATTAAACTCCATCTGCCATTTTTCAGCCCATTTTTCCAGCTGGTCCAGATCCCTCTGCAAGCTTTGAAAACCTTCCTCACTGTCCACTACACCTCCAATCTTTGTATCAATAGCAAATTTGCTGATCCAATTTACCACATTATCATCCAGATCATTGATATAGATGACAAAGAACAATGGACCCAGCACTGATCCCTGTGGCACACGACTAGTCACAAGCCTCCACTCAGAGTAGCAATCCTCCACTACCACTCTCTGACTTTTCCCATTGAGCCATTGTCTAATCCAATTTACTACCTCACCATGTATACCTAGCGACTGAATCTTCCTAACTAACCTCCCATGCAGGACCTTGTCAAAGGCCTTACTGAAGTCCATGTAGACAACATCCATTGCCTTCCCTTCATCCACTTTCCTGGTAAACTCCTCGAGAAACTCTAATAGATTTGTTAAACATGACCTACCATGCACAAAGCCAGGTTGACACTCCCTAATAAGTCCCTGACCATCCATATACTTGTAGATCCTATCTCTTAGTACTCCTTCCAATAATTTACCTACTACAGATATCAAACTTACCGGCCTATAATTTCCTGGATTACTTTTAAAGCCTTTTTTAAACAACGGAATAACATGAGCTATCCTCCAATCCTTCGGCACCTCACCCGTAGATACCGACATTTTAAATATATCTGCCAGAGCCCCTGCAATTTCAACACTAGGCTCCTTCAAGATCCAAGGGAATACCCTGCCAGGCATCACACCTTGATGACTTCACCATCATATTGGGGATTTTAACCAGGCAAGTTTGAAAAAGTCACTAAATGATTATCATCAACAAACCACTTGTAGTACCAGAGGAAACCACACACTGGACCAATGTTACACTGCCATCAAGAGTGCTTACCATGCTATACCATGACCATGGTTCAGAAATCATGATCACTATAGGTAGAGACTGAAGACTGCAGCACCATTGGAGAGGACCAAGAAGTTACGGACAAGGGAAGCACAGGAGCACCTACAGGACTGCTTTGAATCGGTGGACTGGACTGTATTCAGGGATTCATCTTTGAATCTGGATGAGTATGCCACAGTTGTTACTGACTTCATTAAAATCCGTGTGGATGAATGTGGGCCTATGAAAACTTGCTGTACATTCCTAAGACCAAAAGCCATGAAATAACCAGGAGATTTGTCATCTGCTGAGGGCTAGATTTGTGGCATTTAAGTTTGGTAACCCAAGTCAGCACAAGAACACCAGGTATGACTTGCGGAGGGCTATTTCAAGGTTAGAGGTGACAATGTCAACACTGCAGGGTTTGCAGGACATTACTTCCTACAAACTGAAACCCAATACCATGAATGGTAGCAAAGCATCACTACCAGATGGACTCAACACCTTCTATGCCCACTTTAAAAGGAGAATATAACTACAGCTGAGAAGATCCCTGTTGCATCCAGTGACCCTGTGATACCTACCTTGGCGGCTGATGTTAGGTTGTATTGCAGGAGGGGGAACTCTTGCAAAGTGGCAGGCCCAGATAGTGTACCTGGTAAGTTTTTGAAAAACTGTGCCAACCAACTGATGGGAGTATTCGAGGACATTTTCAACCTCTCACTGCTACAGCTGGATATTCCCACCTGTTTCAAAATGGCAACAATTATACCAGTCCCCAAGAAGAGAAGTGTGACCTGCCTATCATCCAGTAGCACTCACATCTAGAGTGATTAAATGTTTTGATAGGATGGTCCTGGCGAGAATTCACTCCTGCCTCAGAAAGGACCTGTACCCGCTGCAATTTGCCTATCACAATAGGTCTACAGCAGATGCAATCTCAATGGCTCATCACGCAGCCCTAGATTACCTGGACAACACAAAGACCTATGTCAGGATGCTGTTCATTGGCTATAGCTCAGCACTTCTACCATCATTCCACAGTACTGATTGATGAGCTACGGAACCTGGGTTTCTGTACCTCCCTCTGCAATTGAATCCTCAACTTCCTAACTGGAAGACCACAGACTGTGAGGATTTGTAGTAATACCTCTTCTTTGCTGACAATCAACACTGCTGCACCTCAGGGATGTGTACTTAGCCCAATTACCCATGCTCTCTATGTGGTTAGGTATAGTCCAAATGCCATCCATAAATTTGCTGATGATACAACCATTGTTGATTGATTTTCAGATGGAGATGAGAGGGCGTACAGGAGTGAGATATCCTAGCAAGTTGAGTGGTGTCGTACAACAACCTTGCACTCAATGTCAGTAAAATGAAAGAGCTGAATGTGGATTTCAGGAAGGGTAAGATGAGGGATAATTGAACCAATCCTCAGAGGGTTCAGAAGTGAAGGGAGTGAACAATTTCAGGTTTGTGGGTGTCAAGATCTCTGAGGATCTAACCTGGTCCCGACATATAGGTGCAGCTATAAAGAAGACAAGACAGCAGCTATATTCCATTAGGAGATTGAAGAGCTTTGGTTTGTCCCTAAAACACTTTAAAACATCTACAGATGTACCAGGCAGAGCATTCTAACTGGCTATATCACTATCTGGTATGGGGGTGGGGGGAGAGGAGGTGGGGGGGAGGGGTAGTTGTCTACTGCACTGGATCGAAAGAAGCTATAGAAAGTTGTACAATTAGTCAGCTCCATCATGGGTACTAGGCTCTGTAGTATCCAAGAGATTTTCAAGGAGTGGTGCCTCAGAAAAGCAGTGTCCATTATTAAGGACCCCCATCAACCAGGACATGCCCTCTTCTCATTGTTACTGTCTGGAAGGAGGTACAGGAGCATGAAAGCACACACTCAGCGATTCAGGAACAGCTTCCTCCCCTCTGTCATCCAATTTCTAAATGGATAAACTATTTAAAGTACATATATACTTACTGTTCATATATACTTATTTTAATTGATCTATTTATCTTTTTCTATATTATCATGTGTTGAATTGTACTGCTGCTGCTAAATTAACAAATTTCACAACATATGCAGGTGATATTAAACCTGATTCTGATTCTGATTTTTAAAAAGCTCACAAATCTGCCACATAAATAGAGAACAGAGAACAGTACAGTATTGGCCCTTCGGCCCACGATGTTGCACTGACCTATATAAACCTACTATATAATCGATCTAATCCCTCCTACACAATCCATAAGCCTCAATTTTTCTTAGATCCACTTGCATATCTAAGAGTTTTTTAAATGTCACTATTGTGTTAGACTCTACCATCACCCTCCAGCTGTGTGTTTCAGCCACCTACCACTCCGTCACATCTTCACTGAACTTTTCTCCCCTCCTCTTTAACAGAGATTCTCTTGTATTGACCAAGGTCACTCTGGGAATAAGGCACTGACTGTTTACTTCATCTATGCCTTTTTCATAATCTTAAACACCTCTAACAAGTCACCACTAATCCTCCTTCACTCTAAAGAGAAAGGACCTAGCCTGTTCAATCTGTTCTCATAAAATATACTCTAATCCAGGAAGGATCCTAGTAAAACTTCTCAGCACCGCCTCTAAAGCTTCCACATCCTTGCTTTTACAGAAATGATCACAAGGTTTCAAATGTGGTCTAACTGGAGCTTTATAGAACTGCAACATGAATTCTTGGCTCTTGAATCCAATCATGCAAACTAATCCCTATTGGATTATCTCTATTGCTTGAACAATGGAACAGAATAGATAGATAGATAGATAGATAGATAGATAGATAGATAGATAGATACTTTATTCATCCCCATGGGGAAATTCAACTTTTTTTCCAATGTCCCATACACTTGTTGTAGCAAAACTAATTACATACAATACTTAACTCAGTAAAAAATATGATATGCATCTAAATCACTATCTCAAAAAGCATTAATAATAGCTTTTAAAAAGTTCTTAAGTCCTGGCGGTAGAATTGTAAAGCCTAATGGCATTGGGGAGTATTGACCTCTTCATCCTGTCTGAGGAGCATTGTATCGATAGTAACCTGTCGCTGAAACTGCTTCTCTGTCTCTGGATGGTGCTATGTAGAGGATGTTCAGAGTTATCCATAATTGACCGTAGCCTACTCAGCGCCCTTCGCTCAGCTACCAATGTTAAACTCTCCAGTACTTTGCCCACAACAGAGCCCGCCTTCCTTACCAGCTTATTAAGACGTGAGGCGTCCCTCTTCTTAATGCTTCCTCCCCAACACGCCACCACAAAGAAGAGGGCGCTCTCCACAACTGACCTATAGAACATCTTCAGCATCTCACTACAGACATTGAATGACGCCAACCTTCTAAGGAAGTACAGTCGACTCTGTGCCTTCCTGCACAAGGCATCTGTGTTGGCAGTCCAGTCTAGCTTCTCGTCTAACTGTACTCCCAGATACTTGTAGGTCTTAACCTGCTCCACACATTCTCCATTAATGATCACTGGCTCCATATGAGGCCTAGATCTCCTAAAGTCCACCACCATCTCCTTGGTCTTGGTGATATTGAGACGCAGGTAGTTTGAGTTGCACCATATCACAAAGTCCTGTATCAGTTTCCTATACTCCTCCTCCTGTCCATTCCTGACACACCCCACTATGGCCGTGTCATCAGCGAACTTCTGCACATGGCAGGACTCCGAGTTATATTGGAAGTCTGATGTGTACAGGGTGAACAGGACCGGAGAGAGCACGGTCCCCTGCGGCGCCCCTGTGCTGCTGACCACCGTGTCAGACCTACAGTCTCCCAACCGCACATACTGAGGTCTATCTGTCAAGTAGTCCACTATCCAATCCACCATGTGAGAGTCTACTCCCATCTCCGTTAGTTTGTGCCTTAAGATCTTGGGCTGGATGGTGTTAAAGGCACTAGAGAAGTCCAGGAATTTGCTATCCTCCAATTCTCTGGTACTACTATTGTCAGTAAGGATGCAAAAACCATTGTCAATGGCCCAGCAATCTCTTCCCTAGATATAACCCGGGATATATTCCAACTGACCCCAGGGACATATCTATCCTAATGCTTTTCAGAAGCTCCAAAACTGCCTTTCTCTTAACCTCATCATGTACCTGTTAATGTGGCTTGTCAATTGGTGCAAAGTAAAAGTAACCTAACTTTGTTGTGCGTCACAATTGGCAGCTACTCTTTTATTCATCTTTACATGGACCTCACTAAACATCACAGCCTTACGAGTGCTACTCATAAAATGCTCTTTTACTCTAACCCTTTAACTAAAGTTTAGGATACTGGCAATGATATGAATAAACTCTTCTCGGGCTTTCAGCTGGGTACAGATATCGATTATAACCAACATTTCGATGACAAGCTCTTCATCCCTGATGAAGACGGCAGAGTTTGTCATTGAAACATTGGTTATAATCGATAACTGTACCCGGCTGGAAGCTCAAGAAGAGTTTATTTGTCATATATACTGGGAAAGCACTAGATCCTTTATCACCTGCTATAATAGTTCCATATATCTTTCAGTGTCACATTCTAGTTGATAATGTTTCCCTGAAAACTGTTTGAATATTTTACTATTATCAGTGATGCTTTATAAAAGTTGTCACTGTTGAACATTGAATAGATGCTATATTTGTACATGTTCTTTTGCTCCATCTGTTTAGTTGTGATTTGTTGCAGTTTTTTTAAAAATAGGAAATATAAGCCAAACAGGTGCAAATGTGACTCATAGCTTCAGGAACAACCATGGTGGTGGAAACATGGAAGACAACAATTCTCTGTATATTTAGTGGACACTTAATTAAGTACCTCCTGTCCTTAACGAAGTGGCCGCTGAGTGTATGTTTATGGTCCTCTGTTGCTTCAAGGTTTGATGCATTGTGCATTCAAGGCTGCTCTTTTGCGCACCACTGTTGTAACGCGTGGTTATTTGAGTTACTGTTACCTTCCTGTCAGCATGAACCAGTCTGACTATTTTCTTCTGACCTCTATCAAGGCATTTTCACCCACAGAACTGCTGTTAGCTGAATGTTTTGTTTTTGTGGGTTTTTTTTTGTACCATTCACTGTAAATCCTAATGAATGCTGAGCATGAAAATCCCAGGAAATTTCAGTTTCTGAGATACTCAAACCACTCTATCTGACACCAACAATCATTCCAAGGTCAAAGTTACTTAGATCACATTTCTTCCCCATTCTGATATTTGGCAGAAAACAACTGAACCTCTTGACAATATCTGCATGCTTTTATGCATTGAGCTGCTGCCACGTGATTGGTTGATTAGATATTTGCATTAACAAGCAGGTGTACTGGCGTACCTAATAAAGCAGCTCCTGATTGTATATCTAACAATATTGATATAAAATTTTGAAAACATCCATTAAAAATCATATTTGAAGTAAAAAAATGCAAAATGTTTGAGAACCACATAAGGACAAGCAGCATCTATTGTGACAAAAGGATGGTTGACAGATGATTCAGACTGATGTAGGGTCTTGACCTAAAACAACAACTATACATTTCCCTCCACAGAAGCTGCTGTGGGGTTTTCCAGCTCTTTGGTTTTTGCTCCTGATTCCAGCATCAACAGTCCCCTGCGCATTCCATTTTTCAGTTGGAAGAAACAATTTTCAAAATCGCTTCACTCTGGATACATTTTAAAAATCCTCCTTTAGTCAATTGATCTAATGAGTAATGATGATTAAACAAAGTACATTGTTATGGATGCAGGTTAAATTTTGAAGTGCGTTCAGCACTTTCTAAAAATATTCAATATTTGCGATGATGCAGTCTGAGACTAAAATTTCTCATAATTTGTCAATATTTTCTAAATGCTCTAATTTTATACAAATGCTTTTAAAATGTTATTCAATAATACAATTCTAATATTTGTTCACCCATAGCTAGTGAGGAGTTTCCACAATCTGATGCTACCTGACATCCAAAAGCAATTAAGGGGCTCCAGTAAGGATTAAATAGCTTTCAATATGATTGAGAACCCAGTGTTATAAAGGAGTCTATAGGTCTATGAAGTGCAATGATTGGAACATTGCAATGTTGTACCTCAAGGGGGGTGGGGGTGGTGTAGGAAGTCAGTCATGACAAGCCCAAACTGATAGGATCGGAGTGTCTGATGGTTGTAAATAGTACAATATATTGTGTAGAGCTGCTGACAGATTATATTTAGGAGTTAAGTATATTTCTTGTCACTGGGGTTAACTGGTGGTCTCATTATTTGTGATTTCTATTAGTGCTAGTCATGTTGGCTGTTCTTAACCCAGTAACCGTCAGCAGAACAAAAACTGTCTTCAGGGTTGGATAATAAGGGAAAACTTCTGAGACATCTTCACATCATCACCATAATGACCATTTGAACTATTTGATGCAATTCAGCAGCAGGTTTAGAGATGTCAAATTTATACCTGTAACATATAGGTTACAGGTATAATCACAAATAAGAGATCTGTAGATGCTGGAAATCTGAGCAACACACACAAAATGCTCGAGGAACTCAGCAGGCCAGGCAGCATCTATGGAAAAGTAGTCGATATTTTGGGTTGAGACCCTTCAGCAGGAAAAGTTCGGCACATATAATTTTAATAAGGACATATCATGTAATCTACTGTTCTATGTGTTGTTGTTTGCAATAATATTTAATGTGAAAAGTTCATTCATCTATGGAGAAAACATGGTAAACAATTTGTACAAAAAAGCTAGATGAACTCAACAGGTCGGGCAGCATCCATTGAAAGAAGCAGTCAACGGATGTTACCCAACCTGCTGAGTTCATCCAGCTTTTTTGTACGACTTGATTTGATTTGTACACAGCATCTGCAGTGTACTTTGTGTTTACTATGGTAAACAATGTTGTCTGAGACTGCAAGGATTTTTATATTTTATAGAGGAACTTTTATTTTTACTTTAAATTAGAGTAATTTCCAATACAATGAGGAGAGAAATACTGACAGTTGCTGGCTGCTGGAACTGTAGACTATAGAAGCCATGCATGAGTAACAGTACCAAGTGCCAGATATGCACTGGTTCTCACTGCTGCGTTTAAAAGGAGGTACAGCAGGGTTAGGTCCCAATCACCAGGAACAGTTATTACTCTTCAGTCATCAGGCTCTTGGACCAGATTGGAAAACTTCGCTCACCAGAACACTGAACTGATTCTTCAACCTATGGAATAAGTTTCAAGAACTCTGCTCCTCATGCTCTCAATATTGACTATTTGTTTGTTTGTTTATTTCTCAGCTCAAGCTGGTGAAACCCCTTTCTACTGGGCGGCTCTAGAGATGTGGCTCGTTAGCCCCTTATTAACTGTCACTGGTCTCAGCAGTGAGAGAACCACATTTCTCAGTCTGTACATAGAGCGGATATGACTTGGGACCTGCCATACCTATGTGGTAGGGGTGTGTCGCCCACCTAAACTCTGATCTGTGTGAATACTGTGTAATTTATTGCCCCCATGCCATTGCCCGCTGGCAAGAAATAACAGATTGTACACTGCATACAATTATAAAGATATATATATATATATATGAATGTTTACTTAATCAAAGAATTATTAACAATAAAAAACAAACTGGCCCATTATAATTAAACAGTCCAATGTGCACAGGCTAGTTTTCAAGTCTTCCAAAAGCCAATGTGTCCCATGTACTCATGGCACCAACTCATTTTCACTGATCCCGGTAGAACTCCCCCTCTTCGGCTCCACCGGATTGTGTATTCCTGACGGATTGAATCCTACAGCTGGTTCTCCCGAGCTTCTTCTCTCTCCATCTCCTGCTGAAAAAAGACCTCGACCCACCTCGGTGTCCGTTACAAAACCTCTCTCCTAGCATTCTCCAGAACCTTCTCCTGGTTCCACCATCCTGATTGGATAACATAACATTCCTAAGCATCCCTCATCTTACTCAAACACTACCAGCAAATCACACCTCTTGTATAGAAAACCATGACATGAAATACCCTACAACAGTAGCAGTAAAATCTTTACCCGGGCATTACGCACTCCTCCACCAAAAATGGTCATGTCCTCATAAATGAAATTTATCAATTCATCATTGACAACAGAGGAATTTCATGATGTCAGAACCTCCAATCCATTAGTAAATAGTAGTGACATATATCACCAGGGGGAGCAACACTCTGTTCCCCCTGTGCATCCAGCCTATTGGAGGGTTCCTGACTCATTGAGACCTCCTTATCCCATCATCCACTTCTTCATTCTCAGACACTTCTTGGGATCGTTCCTGTCTGTTGGAGAGATTTCCTCCTGTCCATAACTTGTGCCTTCTGGGTCCCTCTATCAATTAACTAAGCTCAGCTTTATCCCCAGTTATGTTGGAGCTTAGTTTCCTTTCACTGTCCAGCCACAAGTCTGCCTGTCCACTGCTAGTCAACACGCCCCTCCCCCGCTACATCCACATCAGCATGGGGAGGTTCGGGAACTTCTTCATCAATGTTACCTTGTGCAGTGTATGGTTCACGTCAGGCTCTGGGTCAACACCTACCTCTTGTCCCAAAGGTAAAAGGTGGTTTCGATGGAGAATTTTGACAGGTCCAGTCCCGTGTTCTGGCTTCACCCAAAAAACTGGCACATATGACATCTGACTTCCCACTACATAAGGTGTAGACACCCAATGGTCAGCCAACTTATGTTTCCCTGGTAGCCCCAAACTCCTCATGAGAACTTCTGACTCCAGACATCAATTGAGAGAACCTAATCTTTTAATCATATCTCCTCTTGTTTCCTTGATTCTGCTTGGTAGCAGAGACCTTTGCTAGTTCATAAGCCTTTTGTAATTCCCTCCTCATGTCAGACACATAAGTCTTCTGTGGCAAGTCTTCCCCACCAGTTCCAGAACAGTGGTTTGCGGTCAAACTTGCTTCATGCCCAAACATCACGTAATATGGTGAGTATCCAGTAGCTTCATTCTGTGTACAATTGTATCAGTGGACTGGATGCCCAGTACGGTGACTCCATTTACTCTTTGTGCTGATATCCAGGGTGCAGAGCATGTCTAGCAATACCTGGTTGAATCTCTTGGGCTGGGGATCACCCTTAGGGTGATAAGGCATAGTCCTCTACTTCTCGACTCCAAGCATGCTCAGTAAATTATGTATGAGCCTACTCTCAAAATCCCTTCCCTGATAACTGGTATCCATCTGAGAGGGCCTTAATGAATGAAATACTTGTGGGGAAGGCTTGAGTACATCTGGTGTAGTGATCAGTAATAAACAAGATATTCACCATGTTGCTGGAATCAGGCTCTATAGAGAAGAAATCCATACATGCTAGATCAAGTGGCTCCACACTCTGCAAATAGGATAATGGAACAGCCCTCATAGGTAGCATCTCCCTCTGAATACATCAAATGCATGACTTACAGTACTCTTCGACCACAAGCTTCATCTGGGGCCAGTAGAACCAATCTCAGATCAATCCATAGACCTTGTCAACAGTAAATGACCTGAATCATCATGAGGTGACTTCAACACAATTGTCAGATGCTTCTCAGGCAAAACCAACTGGGAATGCCAAGACTTGCACGGAGGAGACATGACTCGGTACAGAACCTGGTTCCTCAACTCAAGTTTGTTCCATTTTCTCAGCAGTGGAGGTAAGGCAAGGTGTTTCATCTTTTCAGCTTGTGCCATATCCCCTTTCACAACAGCTGACCAAACAGCTCCTCTCTCACTGAGTGGCAGCCACTTCCCCAGGACTCAACGCACGCAACTGCTTTGTATTCAGAGTGGTCAAGTTGCAGTAAGCTTGTGGAGTGGTGCAACCAGAATCTCCCAAATGATCCACAGCAATATCATGCCCCTGCCTTGCCTCTGATGTCTCTGCAGTGGATGACTGTCATGGTTTTTTAGCTGCAAGTGCAAGAATGCTCTCCCACTCTCCATCCACTTCCAGCCCTTCACACTTGGTCCATCCTTAACTGATTCACCTCAGCTGGTTGGATGGCCCTTTACACTGCAAGCAAAGCAGCGGTCTCTTTAGCCAGAAAAGGTAGGCAGAAAGTTGCCCCCTTCCTTCCTGAAACATGCTCCTAAGCCCCATCACAAGCTCAATTGGGCTTCCCATTATGTCAAAAACACCTTCTAATGCTTGAATGTAGCCCACAGAAGTAGCAAAGGGGTTCTGTATCTTCAAGGACCTTATCACCTCAGCAGGCAGACTTTTTAGATTCTCTAGTAATCACTATCTTTTCACATTATCAGAGCACTGCCACTCATCCAGCATCTGAGATGTCTGCTCTGCTCAAATTTCATATTCCTCCTCCCCCTTAGGGCTGGGCTTCACTCCCAAGAACATTGTCAGCCTACAATAACTTTGACTCTGTGCTGGTGTACATTGTCATTTATCCACCAGTGATCTAATTGCTGATACCATCTCAGAATTCTCTTCCTTTGCTGGAGGACTCATTAGACCTCCCATTTCAGACAACTCCTTCTGCTCACTCTGCAGAAATAAGAGCAACTCTTTAAAAAGGGAGCTTTGAGGGTGTTTGTCCATTATACATGGCCTATCAGCGGCGTCAACAAAGCACGACCAAGAGGTAATTCTTACAGGTTGGCGGCGGTTATTTAAGAAGGGAGCTTCAAGGGTGTCTGTCCATTATACGTGGCCTACCAGCGGCGTTAACAAAGCTCTACAAACTAAATAAAAGTACAGAAGGGATAAGCAGAGCGGCCATTGTCGGGAGTAGACCAGTTGTGAAAGTAGAAGGCTCAAAGGAGGCTTCGGCTAGGAAGAGGCATTGACTCTGTGTAAAGCATCTGTTAAGGTTTACTTTTTGTTTTTTTCCTCTCTTACTCTACCATCTAAATGGCTGTGGTGTGCTCTTCATGCCGAGTGTTGAAGAACTGGGAGACCCAGAATCTCTGGGGAACTATATCTGCATGGTGCATCTGGCTGCAGCTCCTTGAAGACCATGTTGGGGATCTGGAGCAGCAACTGAATGACCTTTGGCTTGGATGGCAGAGCGAGGATATAATTGATCAAAGTTATGGGGAAGTAGTCACCCCAAAGTTGCAGGAGGTGACTAGCTGGGTGACTGTCAGGAGAAATGGAAATAAGTAGGTAGAGCAGAGCACGCATGTGACCATCCAACTCAAAAACAAGTATACTGCTTTGGATACTTTTGTGGGGGATGACCTCCCAGGAAAATGCCATGGCGACTGGGTTATAGGCATCGAGCATGGGTCCGTGGTGCAGAAGGGAAAGAGAGAGAAGAATGGAGCGGTAGTGATAGAGGATTCAATAGTGAGGGAAACAGACAGGAGATTCTGTGGACGTGAACAGGACACCCAGATGTATGTTGCCTCCCAGGTGCCAGGGTTACGGATGTCTCAGATCACGTCCACAACATTTTGGAGAGGGAGAGGGAGCAGCCAGATGTCTTGGTACATATTGGTACCAATGACATAGGAAGGAAAAGCAATGAGGTCCTGAAAAGAGAATTTAGAGAGCTAAGTACAAAGATGAGAAGAAGGACCTCCCGACTAGTAATTTCTGGATTGCTGTCTGTGCCACGTGGCTGTGAGGGTAGAAGCAGGATGATGTGGCAGATAAATGTGTGGCTGAGAAGCTGGTACAGGGGGCAGGGCTTCAGGTTCTTGGATAATTGGGATCTCTTCTGGGGGAGGTATGACTCTTCAAAAGTGATGGGTTGTTCCTGAATCAGAGGGGGGTTCAATATTCTCGTGGGCAGGTTTATTAGAGCTGTTGGGGAGGGTTTAAACTAACTTGGCAGGGGGGTGGGACTCAGGAAAGGATGGATGGTAAAAAAGGTAAAGGTAGCTTGCAGTCAGATTGTTAGGAAGGGCGGGCAGGTGATGGGACTTAGTTGCAGCCCGCAGATTGATTATCAAATCACTAGGGAATGCAGAATCAGAAAAAAATAGCAAATATGGTACTCAAAGTGTTGTATCTAAATGCGCATAGAATAAGAAATAAAGTGGATGATCTTGTTGCAATATTACAGATTGCCAGGTCTGATGTGTAAACACAAAGTACACTGCAGATGGTTTTTGTACGGCCAGGTATGATGTTGTGGCCATCACTGATTCATGGCTGAAGGATGGTTATCGTTGGGAGCTGAATGTCCAAGGTTACATGTAATATATCAGAGAATTAGGAAGGTAGGCAGAGGGGGTGGTGTAGCTCTACTGGTAAAGAATAGCATCAAATTAGTAGAAAGATGTGACATAGGATCGGAAGATGTTGAATCCTTGTGGGTTGACTTAAGAAACTGTAAGGGTATTGAATTGAATTGAAAACCCACGTGGACTAAGATGTTAACTATCCTGTGCTATCACCAGTGGGATCATCAGTTGATCTGCCACCTGTCTTCAGGAGTTTCAGCCCGCTTATGATCTAGACTCCCTCGAGGTGGTGGGCCAGCAGTGCTAAAGCACCACCTCCTACTGGTGAGCTTAACAACTTGGCATCTGCCTCTATCAGAGTTGTTGGTCACTTCTATCCAGCAGATGTCTACTCTTCAGGTGTCTATGCAACTACTGAAGAGTTTGCAAAAGATGGATACACTCTCTGACTATCTGCCCCTCTGGATGTACTTGGTCCACACCCATGATAATCCTGTCTCTGCTGCCTCAGCTACAGCCCTGTTGGTTCACTTGATCTCTCTTCTAGTGAAGCCAAGGTCATGCAGCCACATCTGGAAAGTGAACGCAATAAAGCCACAGCAACCTACTTTGAATGGATAGCATGAGACCTTCAACTCTCTGTCTCTGCACTCTGATCTTAATTCTGCAAACTTGGTTAACTTGTGCTCATGGGCTTCATCGATGTTGTCTTCCCAGGGGATTGTGAGTTCACCAATAACCACCTCTCTGCTGGTGTCAGACCAGACGATTATATCTGGACGCAATGTGGTGAAACTATTTGCTCTGGGAAACTGCCTTTCCCATCCAGGTCGGCTTTGACACACCACTCATTGGCTGAAGAAAGTATGCTTGATTGTGGTCTTGCGCTGTACGCCCTTGACTTGGAGCCTTCTTTCACAAATGATAAGTGATGTTCTGTGCAGCATGGGGCATGAGATAAGTTATGCTTCAGTACTCTCTGTTCAACCGCCTCTGTTACAACTTTGATAGAACATTGTTATTGTTCCAAGTATACATGCTGCTGGAAAGATTGACTCTGCATGCACTCAAAATATGTTGAAGTGTTCCCTTCTTGCCACAAGCAGCACACCTGTCTGTCTTATCTTCATACCAGGTCCTGAGGTTGGCAGGTGTTGGGAGCCAGTCGTACACTGCTCAGCATAGAAAAGAAATGCAGAGCGGTTCCATCTGCCACAGAACATTCCAAGATAGATGTTATTGTTCAACATTTTCCCACCAGGTCCAAGCCCCTTGTTTGACCAGGCCAGTTGTTTTAGCTAACCTCTTCTCCTTAGACGAGAAGCTAGACTGGACTGCCAACACAGATGCCTTGTGCAGGAAGGCACAGAGTCGACTGTACTTCCTTAGAAGGTTGGCGTCATTCAATGTCTGTAGTGAGATGCTGAAGATGTTCTATAGGTCAGTTGTGGAGAGCGCCCTCTTCTTTGTGGTGGCGTGTTGGGGAGGAAGCATTAAGAAGAGGGACGCCTCACGTCTTAATAAGCTGGTAAGGAAGGCGGGCTCTGTCATGGGCAAAGTACTGGAGAGTTTAACATCGGTAGCTGAGCGAAGGGCGCTGAGTAGGCTACGGTCAATTATGGAAAACTCTGAACATCCTCTACATAGCACCATCCAGAGACAGAGAAGCAGTTTCAGCGACAGGTTACTATCGATGCAATGCTCCTCAGACAGGATGAAGAGGTCAATACTCCCCAATGCCATTAGGCTTTACAATTCAACCGCCAGGACTTAAGAACTTTTTAAAAGCTATTATTAATGCTTTTTGAGATAGTGATTTAGATGCATATCATATTTTTTACTGAGTTAAGTATTGTATGTAATTAGTTTTGCTACAACAAGTGTATGGGACATTGGAAAAAAAGTTGAATTTCCCCATGGGGATGAATAAAGTATCTATCTCTCTATCTATCTTCTACCTCTCATATTTCTTGCATTATAAGCTCATGGCGCTCCTTACCTGTAGAAGATGACCACCAATTGTGGGTTGTCCATCTAAGTCCCTGGCGGCCTAGCTGGGTAGCCCCAACCATCTCCTTGTGCTTCAATCTAGACTCTGCCTCATCAAGATTTTAACATGCAGGTCAATTGGGAAAATCAGGCTGGTAATAGATCTCAAGAGAGTGAGTTGTTGAATGCCTAAGAGATGGCTTTTTAGAGCAGTTTGTCATTGAGCCGACTAGGGGATCAACTATACAGTTGGCCCTCCTTATCAGCGAGGGATTTTTTCCAGAAACTCCTGCGAATACCAAAAAATACAGATGCTCAAGTTCCTTATATAAAATGGCATAGTATTTGTATATAATTTACCCACATTCTCCCGTATACTTTAAATCATCTCTAGATTACTTATAATACCTAATACAGTGTAAATGCTATGTAAATAGTTGTTATACTGTATTGTTTGGGGAATATTGACAAGAAAAAAAACTGTACACGTTCCTCTCGCTCACAACACAAGCAGCGAACGAACACGACGTGAGGCGATCAATGATCAAACAATGAGTAAAACTTGTTATACTTGTACAGTAGTTGTTACACTGTCTTGTTTAGGGAATAAGGACGCTTTGGAGGAGGCTCAATAATACTAAAGTCAGGAACTGTGGAGTTTGAGGGCTGAGGATCTTCAAGTGTTGAATGTCAAGACTTCAGAATTGCAGATGCTTTAGTTAGAAACACTGTTATAGGAAGCTGTCTCCCATGATCTTTACGTTCTTGAGTCTGTAGCGCTTTATATAGCCAGGCAGCCATCCCTTACTAGCCTTAAACTCTTTTCTCTTGCTCTCATCAACCCCGTCACAGTAGTGTTCATAGAGACTAAGAGCTTTTTCATGTATAATTTGGCCATCGACAGAGATGTGCTTCTGTGACATGTCCTCTACCCACACACTTAATACTTTCTCAGTCTTCGCAAGCACTTTATCATGAACCAGAGAGACCATTTTTGCCGTTGTAGGGGCAGCACTAACACTTCCATGAATCTCAGCTTCTTTCTGCTTTATTGTGCGAATGCTTGATTCGTTCTTACCGATCTTACAACCCACTTCGGAAAGCCACATGCCACTTTTCAAAAGATCTAATATTTCTACTTTCCCAGTGAGAGATAGCACTTTACGCTCCCGCTTAGCCTTTGAGGAATTGCTTTGACCGCCTATTTGCTTTTCAGGAGTCATTTTTTTCACAGGAACAAAGTAGCAAATGAACGAGATGCGAGGCGAACAATGCTCGAGCAACGAGTGCTGGAAGAGCATTTCCAGGTTTTCTTGATTCGCGGTTGGTTGAATTTGCGCATGCGGAACTCACAGATAAGGAGGGCCGACTGTACTGGATTGGATGTTATGTAATGAACCGGAGGCGATTAGGGAGCTTAAGGTAAAAGAATCCTTAGGAATCAGTGATCACAACATGATTGAGTTCAACTTGAAATTAGATAGGGAGAAAGTAAAGTCTGATGTAGCAGTATTTCAGTGAAGTAAGGGAAATTACAGTGGTGTGAGAGAGGAGTTTGCTAAAGTAAATTGGAAGAAGCTGCTGGCAGGGATGTCAGCAGAGCATCAATGGCGTGTGTTTCTGGGAAAAATGAGGAAGGTGCAGGATGTGTTTTCCAAAAATGAAGAAATACTCAAATGGTAAAATAGTACAATCATGGCTGACAAAGGAAGTTAAAACTATTGTAAGAGCAAAAGAAAGAGCACACAACAAAGCACAAATTAGTGTGAAGGTAGAGGGTTGGGAAGTTTTTAAAAACCTACTGAGAGCAACTAAAAAAATCATTAGAAGGGAAAAGATGAAATATGAAAGCAAGCTAGCAAATAATATCAAAGTCGATAGTAAAAGGTTTTTCAAGTATACTAAAAATAAAAGAGAGATGAGAGTGGATATAGGACCACTAGAAAATGAGGCAGGGGAAATAATAATCAGGGACAAGGAGATGGCTGATGAACTAAAGGAGCATTTTGCATTAGTCTTCACTGTGGAAGACCCTAGCAGTATGCCTGATATTATACTGTGTGAAGGAAGAGAAGAGGGTACAGTTACTGTTACAAGAGAGAAGGTGCTCAAAAAGCTGAAAGATCTAAAGGTACATGTCACCTGGACCAGAGGAACTGCACCCTAGGTTTCTGGAAGAGGTAGTGTTAGAGATTGTGGTGGCATTAGAAATGATCTTTCAAAAATGATTGGACCCTGGCATGGTGCCAGACGATTGGAAAATTGCAAATGTTATCCCACTTTTAAGAAAGGAGGAAGGCATCAGAAAGGAAATTATAGACAGTTAGCCTGACATCAGTGGTTGGAAAGACATTAGAGTTAATTGTTAAGGATGAGGAGATGAAGTATTTGGTAACACAGGACAAGATAGCACCAAATCAGCATGGTTTCCTTCAGGGAAAATCCTGCCTGATGAACTTGTTGGAATTCTTCGAGGAGATTACAAGTAGGATAGATAAAGGGGATGCAGTGGATGTTGTATAATTTGACTTTCAGAAGGCCTTTGACAAGGTTCCACAAATGAGGCTGCTTACCAAGTTAAGAACCTATGGTATTACAGGAAAGTTACTAACATGGTTAGAGCATTGGCTGATTGGTAGGAGGCAGTGAATGGGAATAAAAGGATCCTTTTCTGGTTGGCTGCCAGTGACTAGCGATGTTCCGTAGGGGTCAGTGTTGGGACCGCTTATTTTTATGTTGTATATAAATGATTTAGATGTTGGAATAGATGGCTTTGTTACCAAGTTTGCAAATGATACGAAGATTGGTGGAGGGGCAGGTAGTGTTGAGGAAAGAGGTAGAATGCAGAAGGACTTAGACAGATTAGGAGAATGGGCAAGAAAGTGGCAAATGAAATACAATGTTGGAAAATGTATGGTAATGCACTTTGGTAGTAGAAATTAAAATGCAGTCTACTTTCTAAATGGGGAGAAAATCCAGCAATCTGAGATGCAGAGGGACTTGGGAGTCCTTGTGCACAACACCCTGAAGGTTAACTTGCAGGATGAGTTGTGGTGAGGAAGGCAAATGCCATTTTAGCATTCATTTCAAGAGGTCTAGAATACAAGAGCAAGGATGTGATGCTGAAGCTTTGTAAGGCCTCACCTTGATTATTGTGAACAGCTTTGGGCCCCTCATCTTAGAAAAGAAGTGCTGGCATTGGAGAGGGTACAGAGGAGGTTCACAAGACTCAATGGGCCAAATGGCCTAATTCTGCTCCTATGTCTTATGGTCTTATTGTCCTATGGTGGTTGTGAAACAAACTCAGGTTCTGGGGCCTTCTCCATGGTGGTTGTAGGAGCTGACTCAGGGACTGCAGGAAATGGTTCTGACAACTTTTCTCTCTAAACAATGACTCTGCTCTCCTTAACTGATCAATGTGTCGTCTGCAGATGATAGCAGATGCAATCTCCACTGTGTAGGAGAGTACTCCAGTTCTTAATATTTCCAAGTACCTACTTTTGGTTACCTCTGAAGTCCCCCACCAAATTGCTTTTCCAGGAGTGAATCATCGAACCTCCTTGTTTGAGCACTTGTCGTACCCCTGTAAAAGGGATATGGCAAATGAAAGATAGATATGCTATGTTCACGCATTAGTCACATTATGGAACAAGTACAGTATGTACTGCCCCTACCCAGGCATTCTGGCCGGCATGAGCAATCAATCCCATGCTGAAGATTGAATGCAAGCACATTTTCATTGCTCAATATTATAAAAGAATACGTTGCATTCAGATTCTCAGAATTTTCAGCTAAACATTTTTGTATGTTTTTCAAGTAATATCCCTTTCCTTTGCTAAACATAAAATGATATTTACATGAAATGATATTCCTGAACAGTAGTAAGGATGTGGTCAACAAATTACAATGGGGGATAGAAAATACATGCCAAAAGGGCAATATTACAATTATCATGGGGAACTTTAATATGCACGTAGATTGGGAAAATCAGGTTGGTGCTGGATTCTAGGAGGGGGATTTTCTGGAGTGCCTACGAGATGGCTTCTTAGAGCAGCTCATAGTTGAGTCCACTAGAGGATCAGCTTTTCTGGATTGGGTGTTGTGCAATGAACCAGAATTGATTAGAGATCTTAAGGTAAAAGAAGCCTTTGGGGCAAGTGATCAGAATTTGATTGAATTCACCCAGAGATTTGAGAAGGTGAAGCTAAAGTCAGGTGTATCATTATTACAGTGGAGTAAAGGGAATTACAGAGGCATGAGTGAGGAGTTGGCCAGAACTGATAGGAAAAGAACACTGGCAGGGATGACAGCAACGCAGCAATGATTGGGATTTCTGTGAGCAATTTGGAAAGCAAAGGATACAGTGCCTAAAAAAGTATTCACACCCTTGGAAGTTTCATTTTTATTGTTTTACGACATTGAATCGCGGTGTATTTAATTTGTTTTTTTTACACTGATCAACAGAAAAAAGAGTATTTTGTGTCAAAGTGAAAACAGATCTTTACAAAGTAATCTAAATTAATGATAAATATAAAACACGAAGTAACTGATTGTACAAGTATTCACCCCCTTCAAGTCTGTATTTAGTAGATGCACCTTTGGCAGCAATTACAGTTTTGAGTCTGTGTTGATAGGTCTCTACCTGCTTTGCACATCTGAATACTGCACATTTTTCCCTATTCTTTACAAAACTGTTCCAGCTCTGTCAGATTGCATGGGGATCATAGGTGAACAGCCCCTTTTCCAGTCCATCCACAGATTC
Source organism: Hemitrygon akajei (assembly GCF_048418815.1). Lineage (NCBI taxonomy): Eukaryota > Metazoa > Chordata > Chondrichthyes > Myliobatiformes > Dasyatidae > Hemitrygon > Hemitrygon akajei. Next base: position 97,529,130 of record NC_133124.1, read on the forward strand.
TCTATTAGAGTGAGGTCTGGGCTCTGACATGGCCACTCCAGGACATTAACTTTGATGTTTTTATGCCATTCCTGTGTAGCTTTGTCTTATGTTAGGGGTCATTGTCTTGCTGGAAATCAAATCTTCTCACAGGTCACAGTTCTCTGGCTGACTGCATCATGTTTTCCTCCAGGATTTCCCTGTAATTTACTGGATTCATTTTATCCTCTACCTTCACAATCCTTCCAGGGCCAACTGCAGTGAAGCATCCCCACAGCATGATGCAGCCACCACCATGCTTCATGGTAGGAATGATGTGTTTTTGATGATATGCGGTATTTGGCTTATACCAAACATGACCAAAAAGCTAAATTTTGGTTTAGTCAGACTATAGACCTTTCTTCCATCTGACTTCAGAGTCTCCCACATGCCTTCTGGCAAACTCTAACCAAGATTTCATGTGAGTTTTTTCAACTGTGACTTTCTCTTTGCCACTCTCCCATAAGGCTGTGACTGGTGAAACACTCAGGCAAAAGTTGTTGTATGTGCAGTCTCCCATCTCAGCTACTGAAACTTTTAACTCCTCCAGAGCTGTCATAGTGAAATTGCTTGGTGGCCTTCCTCACTAATTCCCTTCTTGCATGATCACTCAGTTCTGGAAGACGACCTGCTCTCGGCAGATTTACAGCTGTGCCATTTTCCTTCCATTTCTTGATGATTGACAACTGTGCTTCAAGGGATATTCAGTGACTTGCAAATTTTCTTGAAACCTTCTCCCGACTTGTACTTTTCAATAGCCATTTTGTGGAGTTGCTTGGAGTGTTCTTTTGTCTTCATGGTGTATTTTTTGCCAGGATACTGACTCACCAGTGTTTGGACCTTCCAGATACAGGTGTACCTTCACTACAGTCAATTGAAACACTTTGTCTGCACACAGGTCTCCAAAAACAGATCTCCCTTTAACTAATTACATGATTTCTAAAGCCAATTGGCTGCACCAGTGATGATTTGGTGTGTCATATTAAAGGAGCTGAATACTTATGCAATCAATTATTTTATGTTTTATATTTGTAATTAATTTAAATCATATTGTAGAGACCTGTTTTCACTTCCGGGGGGGGGGGGATAAATACTTTTTATAGGCAATGTATATACATTTCAAAAAGGAAGAAGTATTCTAAAGGAAAGTCGACACAACGATGGCTAACAAGACGAAGTCAAAGCCAGCATGAAAGCAAAAGAGAGCACAAAAATTAACGGGATGTTAGAGGATAGGGAAGTTTTATAAACCAACAGAAGGCAAGTAATAAGTCTTTAAGAAGGTAAAGATATAATACAAATGTAAGCTAGCCAATAATATTGAAGAATATTAGGTGAGAGTGGTGCTGGAAAACAATGCTGAAGAGCTAGTAATGGAGAATAAGGAAATGAGTTGAATAAGTATTTTACATCAGTCTTCACTGTGGAAAACACTAGCAGTATGGTGCCATTGGTCATGAAGTGTGTGACGCTCTCATCAGATTTTTCAGTTTCCCAAAAACCTTCTCTCTAGTTATAGTAACTTCATACATTTCATGACCAATGGCACCATACTGCTAGTGTCTTCCACAGTGAAGACTGATAGAAAATACTTATTCAACTCATTTCCTTATTCCCCATTACTAGCTCTCCAGCATTGTCCAAGTGGATAAGTCACTTGGGCAAGACGGTGTACACCCAGGGTTCTGAAAGAGTGGCTGAAGAGATTGTGAAGGTATTAATAATGATCTTTCCCGAATCACTAGATTCTTCAATGGTTCTGGAAGAATGGAAAATTGCAAGTGTTACTCCACTCTTCAAGAGGGAGAGAGGCAGAAGAAAGGATACTTTAGGCCAGTTTGTCTGACTTCATTTGGTTGAGAAGATGTTGGATTCCATTATGAAGGATGAAGTCTCAAGGTACTTGGAGGCACATGATAAAATAGGCCATAGTCAGCAAGGTTTCTTCAAGGGAAAATATTGCCTGTCAAATCTGTTGGAATTCATTCAAGAAATAATAAGCAGGCAAGAGAAAAAAGAATCTATTGATGTTGTGCCCTTGGATTTTCAAAAAGCCTTTGACAAGGTGCCACACATGAGGCTGCTTAACAACCTATGAACCCATGGTAAGGAGTGGCTGATTAGCAAGAGGCCAATGTGTGAAGAAAGGAAGCCGGTCAAATGTTGAAAGGCCTTGATGGAATGGATGTGCAAAGGTTGTTTCCTACGGTAGGAGAGTCTAAGACCAGAGGACTCAACCTCAGAATAGAGGGCATCTTTTTAGAACAGTGATGACAAGGAATTTCTTCAGCCAGAGAGTGGTGAATCTGTGGAATACTTTGCCACAGGACGCTAGGGAGGCCAATTCTTTATGTATATTTAAGGCAGAGGTTGACAAATTCTTGATTGTTCATGGCATGAAGGGATATGGAATGAGGCAGGAGACTGGGGCTGAGAAAAAAATTGGATCAGCCATGATGATATGGCAGAGCAGACTCGATGGGCCAAACGACCTAATCTCCTGCTATACGTTATGGTCTTCTGGTCTTTCTGCAAAGCCTTTTGCAGCTGGGTGGTATCGTGTAAATGTATTATGTTTTATTCCATTCATTTTCAGGAATGACTGAAACCATTCACTAATACACTATGGTCCATTGTCACTAAGTGTTCTGGAACACCAGTCCTTGAGCAGACTTCTCAACACATCAGCAGTGTATGAGGCTGTAGTGGAGGCTATTGGGAACACTTCAGGCCACTTTGTAGCTGCATGCACTACCACCAAGAAATTTGTGCTTATGAATGGTCTGGCAAAATCTACATGAATCCTTCACCAAGGCAATACTGGCCACTCCTAGGTAGGGAAAGGCACACTGTTCGTGGAATCTTCTGGATGTGTTGGAATCCCAAACAGTGCATGGCAAACTGCTCGATCTGTTGATTTATTCCAAGCCAATGCTTTCATTTTAACCGTGCTGAGTTTACCAGCAAGTAGCTCTTCCTACACTTCAGCTCACAGCTTGGATAGTACAACAACTGTCAATCCCTACATAAGGCACCCTCCATGAAGGGCAAGTTCATCCTAGCACTGGTAGAAATGGGGGAACTGTAATTTGTGCTGCACGTTCCAGCTACTTTGGGTTGCCATGCAGATCTGAGACGGTGTGGGGTCTGGGGTCTTTTCAGGTTTCCTTTTGAGTAATCTCTGACGTAATAGGAAGACTTTGATTTGCATTAGAGAGAATACATCAAGATGAGTGTTTGTTTCTATGATACTTTTTAGGAATTTCCTTTCCCAAGGGTAAATGGGACAACTCATCGGCATTTTCATGATTAGTTGTCCTATTGAATTTGATCTACTAATTGTGTCCTCCAAAAATACAGAACCCATCTGAGCATTTGTGCTGCTGCTGTTAATAAAACACCCCTTTGTTGATTGAAAATGAATACTAGCATTTGATAGTCAGTAATTAGAGTAAACTCTGTCCCATGCAAATACTGGTTGAAACATTTTACACCCCAAACCAGGCTCAAGTTCTCTTCGTCACTCTGTGTATATTTTTTCTCTGCAGCTTAAGGGAACTTGATGCAAAGTCTTTGGGGCATTTACTTCCAATACTCATAACATGTGACATGACTGCCCCTATACCAGAAGGCAAATCATGACACACAACCTTCACTGGACGATATGGATCATAATGTGTGAGCACAGTGCCTGAGTCACCATTTTTTTAATGCTTTGGAAAGTCACCTCACACTGCTTTGTCCATTGCTATTTCTTCCCGATCTGCAGTAAAGAGCTCAAGGAATGGAGCATAGTAGCCAGGTTTGGCAGGAACCGGATTTAGTAATTAACAAATCCTAAAAAGGACCGCAACTCCGAAACATCCACCATTGCTTGAGGTTTTTTTTTCAGCACACTTGTGTAATGCTTGTGAGTCAATGGTGGGAGTGCAGTAAGTGATGCTTGGTTTAAAGAGTTCACAACTGTCATGTCATGCTCAGAGCCCATAAACTAATCTTTTTAACACTGTCTAGAGTTTTTGGAGACATTTCTTGTCGTCCTCACTGGTAAAAGTGATGCATCTAGGTAACAATGAGCGCCTGGGCAGCCTTGCAGCACCTGGCCCATAGCTTTCTGCCAGATTCTACTCCAAAAATAAGTATTGGGGATAAAGCACTTCGAGAGTGTATATGTTGAAAAACACTTTGGACACTTCTTCCATCTCTATCTGTAGGTAGGCTTCAGCTAAATCCATTTTGCTGAAGAGTTTGAATCCAGAACGGATTGCAAAGATATCCTCTATCCCTGGCAGAGTGTATTGATCTACTTTCTGTACTGGGTTGATGGTGACCTTAAAATTACCACAGATCCTCACAGACCCATCCTTCTTAACTACTGGGACCATTGACATTAACCATGGACTCCACTCAGACTTGCAGAGATTTCCTTCAGCCTCCATACAATCTACCTTAATAGCTACATTATCTCAGATAGTATTGGGGATGGATTGGGGATTGCCAAACTTTATGTGGATTTTCTGGTGTAGTCTATTTTGTCATATGCTTTTGTGAAATCATTCTGGAGGAACGTTGTCTCATTTTTTAACTGCATTGCAGTTGTGGTTTCTAAATGACAATAAACTGAATCTGAATCTGAATAAGGAAACGGAGGGGCTTGTAAACTTGGGGGTGGCATTTTCATTTAACACTATTTTACCTGTTGAGTTTTCCATTGCCATCCTTGAACACTGCTGTGGCATCATCCAGTTCTTTCAGTTGAATTTATTGCAGGGGATGTGGCATCCAAATGATGGATGGATCTCCAATCAATTTGTAGTCATCTCCACCAAACATGGCCGCACAATGCTGGCCCTCCTGCTTTTAATCACATACAAGCTCAATGCGGCTTGTTGTATTTCACTGTTATAAATGTCATTCCCATTGTAGTTATTTTTTTCTCCAGTTCAAGGTCAAGTTTAATTGTCATTCAACCATACATGAATTCCCATGACTAGGCAAGTGAACTATTGTTACTCCAGACCAAGGTGCAAAACTCAGTACCAACTGTCACACACAGCACAGGCACATATAGCACAAGTAAGATCAGTAAAATACAATTACTGATAAAAAGATAAGGTTCAAGACCCTGAGTCCACAAACGTTGTGGCAGTCTGCAGTCGAACACTATACAGCATGTCCTCTGCCGGGCAAACACTGGGGAGCAACATCAAATCCAGATTGGACACCGTGGCACACCACCTCCAGTGGAGCACACTGACTCTGACGCCTCTCTCCTGGGTGGCTGTAAACGGGTGATACCGCGACTTGAGATCTAGTCCTGCTACGACTGAGGATACACAGCTCCTCTTCCGTCTGCCAATAAACCAATATTGCAGCATTCCACAGTAACAATGGCCAACAGGAACTTGTAATGTCTAAGTTCTTAGTTGGATGCATGCAGCTTTGGTTCAAACTCACTCTGTGCAATCACTGAAACAGCCGAGCCTGTTTAATTAATTTTCCATTTACTAGTTTAAGTCATATTGCTTGCCTCTTGTTGGTTTTCACATTGTAAATCTCTCAAGACTAGCCACCCATACTCAATTGAATTTAGAAACAAAAGAAGTTATTTCATTTGAACATACATCATTCTTACAGCCTTTGACAAGATAGCCACAGGATGATAGTTTGTCTGTCTAAGACCTGCAGAGATTGATGATCCTTTATATGGTACAGTAGAGGGTTAAGGTAGGTGCAATTAGACTAGGAAGGTGATGCTGAAGTAAAAGATGAGCTTTGATCTTACTGGATTATGAAGCAGGCAGGAAGGATGAATGACATCCTCCTACTTTTATCTCATTTATTTTTGCTCTTTCTAATTTTCCCGTGACTTCATCATGGAAAATTTAACATCAGTTGACACAAATGCTGACTCCCATCTATATCTACCCATCACTTCCCTTAAACCTTCTCTGATATTTCCAAACCACTTCTTCTAGGTCTCATCTGCAGCCTTTCATTGAATTATGGAATCCTCTTAGTCCTCAAAGATGGTCAAAGGTCGTGACAAATCAGCATACAGGAGGGAGATTGAAGATTTGGTTGAGTGGTACCACAACACCAATCGCTCACTCAACATCAGCAAAATAATAGAGCTGATTATTGACTGCAGGAGGAAGAAATAGGAGGTCTATGAGCCAGTGTTCATTAGAGGATCGAAAGTGGAGAGGGTCAGTAACTTTAAATTCCTGGGTGTTATCATGTCAGAAGATCGGTCCTGGGCCCAGCATGTAAATGCTATTTCAAAGAAAGCATGGCAGTGCCTTTACTTTATTAGAAGTTTGTGTAGGTTTGGTATGTCATCTAAAATTTTGACAGACTTCCATAGATACATAGTAGAGAGTATCCTGACTGCTTGCATGATGATCTGTTATGGAAACACCAGTGCCCAAGAATGGAAATGCTTACAAAAATTGGTGGATACTGCCCATTTCATCACAGGAGAAGCTCTTTCCAGCAGGGAGTACATCTACAAAGAACGCTGTCACAAGAAAACAAAATCTATCATCGAGGACACCCACCATCCAAGGTATGCTCTCTTCTCACTGCTACAAACAGGAAGGAAGTACAGAAGCCTTAGACCCTATTCCACCATGCTCAGGAACAGTTATTACCCTTCAACCATCAGGCTCCTGAACAAGAGTGGCTGTCTTCACTCAGACCAACACTAAACTGATCTTTGAACACAACCTATGGGCTCACTTTCAAGGACTGTACAACTTAGGTTCTCAGTATTATTTAGTTTATTATTATTATTGCTATTATTACTTAATTGTTGTATTTGCATAATTTGTCAATGATTCTATATACTTCATTGTTCTACTGTGAATACCTGCAAGAAAGTAAATCTCAGGGTAGTATATATGTAATAAATAAATTTCCATTAGACTTTGAAGTCCCATGAGAGGGATGTTATTTTGTAACACTAAAGCCAGAAATAACTGGAAAGACTCAATAATAGATCGAAAAATTGGACTTCACCTCAATAAGCAGCAGCTAAATTCCCCTTCATAATTAAAAATAGTCCAGATTTTTTAAAGCATGCATACAAGGCAAACAAAATGGAAATGTTCATATTTATTGCTGATAGGTATAGCTCAATTTATGTTTCTTGAGTGAAGCATTCTATCATATTTAGACCACCAGGGTTATACATAAAAACATACAGCACTACTGACACCAAATGTCGTTTTTCCTTCCATTAGTAAAAGGGCATAACTCAAGCATGACAGCTAAAGGCAGTAACACAATGTCATCACTGTTATATCCTGCTTAATCAATGGATATTATCGACATTTCCAAAGTCATTCTGGATGTAGTGTGATCACTCACTGCATTGAATTCTCACATTGACAGTAATGAAATTACTGTACCACCAAAGCCTGCAGAATGATTATGAAATATTGCTCTGGTGTCAAAGCATTATGAAAGGTCCTTTTGCTCTTGTAAAAGGTCCATTATTCATGAGCTCTCCAACTGGGAGTGAGATACACATTCCTTCCTATAAGTGAAAGATTGTGTGTAGTGCACAATCAATGATATTCTGGTTTACATTTTCCATGGGTGCCTATACTGTTATGTTTTAAATGTAACCTTCAGGTGCACCTTTTCCATGCTCCTCCCAGAAGATATGAACAATTAAATTTTCCTGTTTTATTAAAACAACTATTCCATTCTGATATTATCTTCCAGTTATCAGTTAAGAATCCCAACTCCTACCAAATCTTATGGTTCAGCTTAATGGTTCTTGGTTTGCCAACACTTTGAAATTAAAATATTCTCACTTGCTTTCAAGTAGCTAACCAGCTTAATCTAAATCTATTGTATATGTAATACCTTTCAGCCCTTCAGTTCTCCCATTATCTCTATGCCTCTCCAAATCTGGCTTTTGGCTTACTTTTGATTCTTTTTCATTCCATCATAGGTGATCATTCTTCATTTAGCTAGTCCAGAGTCTCAAAGCCTGCTTTACTATTACTGACTCCTGTGACATGACATTTGTTGTCTTGTGGCTCTGGGATGCTCTGCCCAATTCTTTATATTCTCTATTCAAGTTCAAGCTAAGCTTATATACCATTCATCCATACATGAATACATTTTGAGCAAAACAGTGTTCCTCCGGAGCAAAGGTGCAAAACATATACAGCACGTACAAGATAGCAAGCAACCGTACAATCTCACAAAAAAATAAAGCCCAAGTTCCAGAGTGACACGCCCAAGTTGATGGCGCATGGGTACGATCAGCAAGAAAAGCAGTTTTTGGCAGTCCACAGATGATCGCATGCAGGCAATCCAGCAGGAGAGGCTTGTTCCCATCTGAACACGGATGCCACGCTACATTGCCTCTGGCGTCTCCTCTCCAGGACTGCAGCAACAGACAAGCCCGCGGATCAAGACCTAGTGTTCGCTATAACTGAGGTCATGTAGCCCCCTGCCTGCTGTCTATTGATCCAACAAACAAGGGAAACAGGCTTGTGGCATCTTATATTATCAATGTCCAAAGGCAAGGCACTAGATGCATGTCTTTGATGCCTTCCTGTAGTAGACAGCAATACAGTCTGCACTGTCCTGCTCCTCCACCAGTGGGCAGCTCGCTGGTGGGGTAGACCTACAGTACTTAAAGTTCTTAAAGTCCAGCATTGTTTTGCAATTTTAAAAAAGAGACTTGAAAAATATAGAAAGACCTTTGGTTGGCTCCCAAGATGCCATTGTGTCTGAGTGCACTACCAACTTCTTTTTACATCTGGGTAATATGCCTTAAAAGATGCCCCTTTGATGTTCCTTGGTGCAGTACAGGACTAGGTGGCTAACACAAAAAAAAAATCAAAAATATATACTAAAAAAACAACTAATTCAAGATGATAAATGCAGAAAATGCATACAGAAATCAGAAACAATACATTATACGACCTTACAGCAATTTGACTCAAATTGATTCCTTACACAGGCACAATGAAGTGACAAACATCATTCACCAAAATCTTGCTTTAAAATACCAACTCATAAAAGACACCATAACTCACTATAAATACAAGTGTAATCCAGTTTTAGAGTCAGAGACCTTCAAATTATATAATGACTAATCCATTATTACAGATTGGGCAATCCATAATGACAGTCAATATATATATAGTGCCTTAAAAAAGTATTCAACCCCGACAATTATTTTCATATTTTACTATCTCATTTTCTAAATTTAAAATAAATTGAAGTAGGATTTTGAGCTAATCTACAAAACATTATGCATCATGTCAAATCAAAAGAAAAATTCCAAAACCTGTCAAAAATTTGATAAAAATTAAAGACCAAAATTATGAGGCTGAAATGAACTGAATAAATATACCTTCTCTCCATAAAGTCCAACAGCATGGCAGATTTTCAACACACCAAACCAAAATGAAGTCAAAAAAGCATTCAAAGTAATTCAAGGCTATAAGAATACATCAGGGAAAGGATACACCACCATCTCTAAGGCACTGAACATACCTCAGAGCAGAGCACTATCATCAAAAAGTGGAAGAAATATGAAACCACACCCATCCTACCTAGGTCAGGCTGCTCTTTTATACTTAGTCACTAGAGAAGAATGGCACATGGAAGGGAGGCTACTGTGACACCAACAATCACTCTGAGTGAGCTGCATTAGTCAGAGGCTTCAGCTGGAGATGAGGTTCATAGCTCTAAAACCTCTAAGGCCTTGCACTAAAGAGTGCAATAATTGGAAGAGTGTAAGGAAGAAGCCCTGGGCAAAAAAAAAACATATCCTTGCCCATAAAGGCTTTGCAAAGTGTCACCTAGAAGATACTGTAAAGATGTGAAAGAAGGTCTTGTGGTCAGATGAGACTAACGTGGAATGTTTTAGGTCTTTACATTAAGTGGTGTAAATCTAATACTGCACACCAGCCAGTTAAAACCATCCCTAATGTAAAGTATGGTGGAGGCAGCATCATACTATCAGGATGCTTTTCGACAGCAGGGACTGGGAATGTGCTCGGAACTGATGGGAAGACAAATGTTGCTAAATGCTGAGTAATCCAGGATAAAAACCTGCTAGCTCCTGCCAGAAAGCTTAAACTGGGGAGGAAGTTCATCTTGCAGCAGAACAAAAACCCAAAACACACTGCCAGAGAAACCATTGAGAGGCTTCAAATGAAGAAAATTGATGTCCTTGAGTGGCCCAGTCAGAGTCCGGAACCTTACCTGGATCGAACATCTCTGGCAAGAACTCAACCGCTGCTCTGTAACTAACCTGGCTCAGCTTGAGAAATTTTGCAATGGAGAATGGGCAAATCTTGTCTGTCATATTCTACGATGTGATGATGAAAGTGACTAGCTCTAATAACTGCAAGAGGTGGTTCAGTTAAGTACTGAACAAAAAGGGAATACTTTTCATCTGCAGACATTTCTGCTTTTGAATTTTTAGTTCTGCATGCTTTACAATTTTCCCTGCTTTTGGCTCTACTGTGGAAAAAAAAGGAGCATGTGATTCATAAATAAAAATTCTCAGTTAAAATGAACAAACTCCCCTGCTGAAATACTTATTATGTGAACAAAGGGATGGGGGCTGAATATTTTTACAGAGCACTGTAATGTTATAGTAGTTACTCCCAAGGTGCAGGATCCAAGAAATTGGATAACAATCAAGAAAGGGAAAGGGGTTAAACAGCTAGTGCAGAGGATCACTGTGGCCATCTCCCTCAACAACCGGTATATCACTTTGAATACAGTTGGGGGTTTGACCTAGCAGAGGAAAGTCACAGCAGTCAGGTCTCTAGCACTGAGTCTACCTCTGTGACTCAGAAAGGAAGGGGGAGAAGTGAGCACTGCAGGGGAGAGGTGGGGGTGGGTGGTGGGAACTAGAGTAGATAGTGGAGAGGTTGTGGAGACAGATGTTGAGACCTCAGACAAAAGCAGGAATCAAAAGATTGAGCATAGTGCAACTAATGTCCTGAGCTGCGTATATTTCAATGCAAGAAGTACTGTTGGAAAGGCAGGAGAGCTCAGGGGATGGATCAACATATGGAATTAGTCATGAGTGAGACTGGCAGGAAGGGCAGGACTGGCAGCTCTATATTCCAGGGTTCCGTTGTTCTGCATGCGACAGAGTGGGAGTGATTAAAAGAGCGGTGGCATTACAAGTCAGGGAAAATGTCATGGCAGTGCTCAGTCAGGATAACCTGGAGAACTTGTCTAGTGAGGCATTATGGAGGGAACTGTGGAATAAAAAATATATGACCATGTTAATGGGCTATACTACAGACCATCCCACAGTTTTCAGGATTTAGAGGAACAAATTTGTAGAGAGACTGCAGACTGCTGCAAGAAACATAAGGTTGTTACAGCAGATGATTTTCACTTCCTGCATATTGACTGGGAATCCCATATTGTAAGAGAACTAGATGGGATAGAGTTTGTCAAATGTGTTCAGGAATGTTCAGGAGAATGTGTGATACTTGATCTGCTCTTCAGGAATGAGAGAGGGTGGGTGACAAAAGTTTGTGTAGGGGAACACTTTGCATCTAGTGATCATACCATTAGCTTCAAATTAAATATGGAAAGAATAGGTCTGATCTGAGGCTTGAATTGGACAAAGGCCAGTTTTTGATGGTATCAGAAAGAATCAGAGAAATGTAGATTGGGACAGGTTGTTTTCTGGCAAAGGTGTATTTAATAAGCGGGGGGCCTTCGAATGTGAAATTTTGAGAGTACAAAGCTTGTACATGCATGTCAGAACAAAAGATAAAGATTACAGGTTTAGGGAGCCTTGGTTTTCAAGAGGCTTTGAGGCCCTCATTAAGAAAAAGAAAGTAGGTGTATTAACTCAAGAAAATCTGTAGATGGCTAGAAATTCAAAGCAACACACACAAAATGCTGAAGGAACTCAGCAGGTCAGGTAGCATCTATAGAAAATCATAAAGAGTTGACGTTTGGGGTTGAGATGTGGGAGACCTTAAGTGGATTTTTTGCAACTGAATTTACTCAGGAGTTGGTCACAGAGTCTATAGAATTGAGGAAATCAGTATCAGCTTCATGGACCCAATGCAGACTACAGAGAAGATGTTTTCTGTCTTGAGGAAAATTAGGGTGGATAACTTACCAGGGCCAAAAAAGATGTTCCCTTGGATCCTGAGGGAGGCAAGTGCAGAAATTGCCAAGGCTTTAGCAGAGATATTTAAATAATCCCTAATGACAGGTGAGGTACCAGAGGATTGGAGGATAGCTAACGTTGTTCTGCTGTTTGAGAAAGGCTCTAAAAATAAATGAGGAAATTATAAGCCAAGTTAAAGCAAAAGTTATTGGAAAGTATTCCAAGGAACCAGATATATGAGTATTTTGATAAACATGGATTGTTCATGTCTAACCAATCCTATAGAGTTTTTCAAAGAAGTTACCAGCAAAGTGGATGAAGGCAAGGCAGTTGATATTGTCTACATGGACTTTAGCAAGGCAATTGACAAGGTCCCTCATGGGAGGTAGGTAATGAGGTTTCAGTCACTCAGTATTCAAGATGAGGCAGTAAATTGAATTAGACATTGACTTTGTGGGAGAAGCCAGAGAGTGGTAACGAATGGTTGCCTCTTTGGCTGAAGGCCTGTGACTAGTGGTGTGCCACAGGGACTGGTGCTGGGTCTGTTGTTGTTTGTCATCTGTATCAATGATATGGATGCTTATGTGGCTAACTGGATCAGCAAGTTTGCAGATGACATCAAGATTGGGGGTGTAGTGGAAAGCGAAGAAGGCTGTCAGAGCTTGTTGCAGGATCTGGACCAGCTGGAAAATAGAAGATGGAATTTAATGAAGACAAGTGCAAGGTGTTGCACTTTGGTAGGACCAGCCATGGTAGGACTTAGACAGTGAATGGTAGGGCACTGAGGAATGCTTTAAAACAAAGGGATTGCAGGCCCTTAATTAACTGAAAGTGGCATCACAGGTAGATAGAGTCATAAAGAAAGCTTTTGGTCTTCATAAATCAAAATATTGAGTACAGGAGATGGGATGTTATATTGAAGTTGTACAAGACACTGGTGAGGCCTAATTTGGAGTATTGTGTGCAGTTTTGGTCACCTACCTACAGATAAGGTGTAAATGAGGTTGAAAGAGTACAGAGAAAATTTACAAGGATGTTGCTGGAACTGGAGGATGTGAGTTATAATGAAATATTGAACAGGTTAGGATGTTATTCCTTGGACCATAAAATATTGAGAGGAGATTTGATAGAAGTATACAAAATTAAGAGGGATATAGACAGGGTAAATGCAAGCAGGTTTTTTTCACTAAGGTTGGGTGGGACTACAACTAGGGGTCATGTCTTAGGATGAAAGGTGAAAAGTTTAAAGGGAACATGAGGGGAATCTTTTTCACTCAGAGGGTTGGGGGTTGTGAGAGTGTAGAATGAGCTGCAGTGCAGGAGGTGCATGTGCGCTTAATTTCAACATTTAAGAGAGTTTGAATAGGTCCATGGATGGTAGGGGTATGGAACGCTATGGTCATAGAAACATAGAAAATAGGTGCAGGAGTAGGCCATTTGGCCCTTCGAGCCTGCACCGCCATTCAGTATGATCATGGCTGATCATCCAACTCAGAAACCTGTACCTGCTTTCTCTCCATACCCCCTGATCCCTTTAGCCACAAGAGTCATATCTAACTTCCTCTTAAATATAGCCAATGAACCGGCCTCAACTGTTTCCTGTGGCAGAGAATTCCACAGATTCACCACTCTCTGTGTGAAGACGTTTTTCCTCATCTCAGTCCTAAAAGGCTTCCCCTTTATCCTTAAATTGTGACCCCTCGTTCTGGACTTCCCCAACATCAGAAACAATCTTTCTGCATCTAGCCTGTCCATTCCCTTTAGAATTTTAATAAGATTCCCCCTCAATCTTCTAAATTCCAGTGAGTATAAGCCTAGTCGATCCAGTCTTTCTTCATATGAAAGTCCTGCCATCCCAGGAATCAATGTGGTGAACCTCTTTGTACTCCCTCTATGGCAAGAATGTCTTTCCTCAGATTAGGGGACCAAAACTACACACAATACTCTAGGTGCGATCTCAGCAAGGCCTTGCACAACTGCAGTAGAACCTCCCTGCTCCTGTACTCAAATCCTTTTGCTATGAATGCCAACATACCATTTGCCTTTTTCATCGCCTGCGGTACCTGCACGCTCACCTTCAATGACTGGCGTACAATGACACCCAGGTCTCGATGCACCTCCCCTTTTCCTAATCGGCCACCGTTCAGATAATAATCTGTTTTCCTTTTCTTGCAACCAAAGTGGATAACCTCACATTTATCCGCATTAAATTGCATGGTCCTGGTGCGGGTCAATGGGAATAGGCAGTTTAAATGGATCAGCATTGGCTAGATGGGTCAAAGAGTCTGTATCTGTGCTATTATTCTATGACTCTATGTACAGGGCATACTGTACATTGTCCCAATAATAATATCTACAAATGGTATCTTTCCAAAGTCATGACATATTAGCATTAAATAATCAGGCCTACACAGCAATATTTATGTAAATTTCCCAAAAGCTACAATACTAAACACCACTAGAATAGTCCAAAAGTGCTTAGAAATTGAGAAACTAGGCTATCTCTGTACCTCAGCTTTTACCAGCTTGAGCTGAGAAAAAAATAAAAATAATAAAAGTAAAGAAGTAAATAAGTGATACTGAGAACATAAGTCCTAGAGTCCTTTAAAGTGAATCTAAAGGTTGTGGAATCAGTTCAGAGTTGAGGTGAGTGAAGTTTTCCATGTTGGTTCAGGAGCCTGATGGTTGAAGGGTAGTAACTGTGATGGTGTGGGACTTAAGGCATCTTTACTTCCTTCCCAATGACAGCAGCAAGACGAGAGCATGGCCTGCATTGTGAGGGTCCTTGATGATGGATACTGCTTTCTTGTGGCAGTGCTTGTTGTAGATGTGCATTTTTTGATTTAGATTAGTTTTTTTTATTCCCATTCCAATATGTTGGTCCATGGCTTCCTCTTGTGTCACAATGATGCCATCCTCATGGTGAAGGAGCAACACCTTGTATGCTTCTGGGTAGCCTTCAACCTGAAGGCATGAATGCCGATTTGTCTTTCTGGTATTTATTTATTTACTCCCCCTCCCCTCATCTTCTATTCTCCACTCTGGCTTCTTATCTCTTCTCACCTGTCTATGACTTCTCCTGGGTCACCTCCTCCTTCCTTCTCTCCTATGGTCCACCTTCCTTTCCTATCAGGTTCCTTTCCCTCCAGCCCTTTACATTTCCTACCCACCTGGCTTCACCTATCACTTTCTAGCTATTCTCCTTCTCTTCCACCACCTTTTTATTCTGTTGTCTTCCCCCTTCCTTTCCAGTCCTGAAGAAGGGTCTCAGCCTGAAACATCAATTATTTACTAATTTCCATAGATGCCACCTGATCTGCTGAGTTCCTCCAGCATTTTATGTGTATCGTTTTAGAATAGTTTGTAGTTTTTACATTCAGGGAGCAGAAATTTATTTCAAATAAAACTCTCAGAGAGAATGGGTCTTTTAGCTTTGTTTCTGAATTGTATTTAGTTCTTTTCTTGAGAATTGTGAACATTAATGCATTTTTTTCCTCATTGGAAACATAATTGAAGCAAGACAGGAAGAAATGGAGAGTAAAGCACCAAAGACAAATATGGTGGATTAAATGAAAGAGCCAGGCAATTTGCTGGATTCCATTTAAGTGCAGCAATTTGAATGAAAAATTGGTCTCTGTACCCAATAGCAATAAAAGCTTGCAATAAGACTACTGCACGAGAATGCACAATAATAAAATGACAACATTGGCTATGAAAAAATAATATCATTAACAAATGTTTAACTGAGTACAAATGACAGAAGGTGATGCAGCTGAGATGTTTAAACTGATTCAATGAGTCATATCTGTCAAACTTAAATCAAATTGGAACTTATTTTTCTGGTGCATGAGAGCTAGACCAAAATCTTCCAAATATATTATGAGATTAATTGAAAATATGCCACAACATTGGTGTGCATAATGAATATTCAAACGATATATTGCTTGCCCGGTATATGTGGAAGAATTCAGATTGTAATTTACTGGACAGAGTCTCCTGCTGTGTCCTTATGTCCCAAGAGCCTAGCTACTGTACAAATATACGTACTTGTGTCTCAATGCATTCTGACAACTTATAATATGGTTTCAGTCTTGGTGCTGGCACTGAAACATGACCTTTATAGATCCCAGTCAGAGCAGTATTGCTGTTAATGCAATTTCCACCATGTTGTTGGGCAGCACCCAGCAAAGTTCAACAGCTCTTTAAGGTGCAATTTGCACAGCACTCAGATACCAACATTACACATGCTAGTATGGGGAAAGTGAGATGCTGTGGGCGGGATAGCCTCCACAGTTATGCATTTCTATGTGAACTTTGCCAGCACCAGCTACCTTCCTGGATTCACCTGCCTAATGTACCCCTGCAAAACAAGCACATCATTCTCATAATTACACAAAATGCTGGATGAATGCTGCAGGTCAGGCAGAATCTATGGAGGGGAATAAATAGTTGACATTTTGGTCTGAGACCCTTCATGGTTCTCACATTGGTTACTAATTCCAAACAGTACTTGTTGCTATAAAGAGCAAAGATGGAGCAATTTGAAATGTGTATGTGTAGTCTCTGACCAGTACTGGACCAGCTCATTCACATTGCTCCATACCAGCACGCTCCTTTAGAATCACAATTTGAACAAGAACATCGCACGTTGTGTTTCACATTCTCTTGAAGCTGGTCCACACTGTCACTTATATCTCTCAGCCTTAGCTTTATTTTAAAAAACTGCTGGAGGAACTCAGTGGATGAAGCAGCATCTGTGGGAGGAGAGGAATAGAAGCTGTTCAATCAGCTGAATTCAATTACAAGTTCAAGTTTATCGTCATTCAACCGTACAGATACATACAGCCAAACAAACCAGTGTTCCTAAGGGCAAACCACACTGCATATATCACATACAGCACATGAAAATTAACAGATAAAAAAGAATCTTGTAGAGGTAGAAGTTGATATAAAATGCATATATGACATACAGTTAAATATATAATATTATATTGCTACCGGTGCCATCATAATTAATGTGTACTGGGTGGTAGCAGGTGTTCAGAAGTCTCACAGCCGGAGATAAGAAACTGATACTCAGCTGAATGGTCCTTGGTCTTACACTCAGGTACCTTCTGCCTGATGGTAAGAATTCAAAGAAACTGTGAGACTGATGGGAGGGCTCCTTGACAATGCTGGGGGACCTATGAATATAGCAAATCTGGTATATGTCCTGGATGGTAAGAGAGAGACCTCAGTGATTCTCTCAGCAGTCCTCACAATCTATTGCAAGGTTTTGCAGTCAGATCCCATACAAGACAGTGACACAGCTGGTCAGGACACTCTTAATGGTGCTCTGGTAGAACATGGTTAGAATGGGGCTGGGGATTCCTCAATATCCTCAGAAACTGGAAGTGCTGCTGTGCCTATCTAACTAAAGAGATGGTGTTGAGGGACTAGATGGGGTCATCTATGATGAGAAATCCAAGAAATATCAGCAGATTGTAGTTCCAGATTATTGTGTCCCCATTGTTATTTTTAACTTTGCTCTGAATGAGAAAGCACTCATTGTCTTTCTGAAAGATTGAACTAAATCAGTAGTCAATCACTGGAAAAACATAGAAACACAGAAAACCTACAGCACAATACAGGCCGTTCGGCCCACAAAGTTGTGCCGAACATGTCCCTACCTTAGAAATTACTAGACTTCCCCATAGCACTCTATTTTTCTAAGCTCCATGTACCAATCCAAAAGTCTATATCTTATCCGCTTGCACCACCATTGCTGGCAGCCCATTCCACGTGCTCACTACTTTCTGATTAAAAAACTTACCCATGACATCACCTCTGTATCTCCTCCCCAGCAACTTAAACCTGTGTCTTGTCGCAGCTGAGAAAAAGCCTCTGACTATCCACATGATCAATGCCTCTCATCATCTTATACACCTCTATCAGGTCACTTCTCATCCTCCGTTGCTCCAAGGAGAAAAGGCCAAGTTCGCTCAACCTGTTTTCATAAGGCATGCTCCCCAATCCAGGCAACATCCTTGTAAATCTCCTCTGCACCCTTTCTATGGCTTCCACATCCTTTCTGTAGTGAGGTGACCAGAACTGAGCACAGTACTCCAAGTGGGGTCTGACCAGGGTCCTATATAGATGCAACATTATCTCTCAGCTCCTAAATTCAATTCCATGATTAATGAAGGCCAATACACCATATCCCTTCTTAACCACAGCATGTGGTTTTGTGCAGGTCTTGTAGTTTTAGTTTTTGGTCTTGTTTTGTCTGGTGGTTTTGGAGCTCCTTTCCGGGGAACGCGCTAAGACGGTAGCGCGATATTAATACGCAGCAGCCTCTCCGGACTCTGGATTGGGGATTGCCAAACGGTATGTGGATTTTCTGGTGTAGTCTGTTCTGTCATATGTTTTTGTGATATCATTCTGGAGGAACATTGTCTCATTTTTTAACTGCATTGCATTTGTGGTTTCTAAATGACAATAAACTGAATCTGAATCTGAATCTGAATCTGAAACCTGCACAGCTGCTTTGAGCATCCTATGGACCAGGACTCCAAGATCTCTCTGATCCTCCACACTGCCAAGAGTCTTACCATTAATACTATATTCTCCCATCATATTTGACCTACCAAAATGAACAACCTCACACTTAACTGGCTTGAACTCCATCTGCCACTTCTCAGCCCAGGTTTGCATCCTATCAATGTCCCACTTTAACCTCTGACAGCCCTCCACACTATCCACAAAACCTGCAACCTTTGTGTCATCAGCAAACTTACTAAACCATCCCTCCACTTCATCATCCAGGTCATTTATAAAAATCACGAAGTGCAAGGGTCTCAGAACAGATCCCTGAGGCACTCCACTGTTGACTGACCTCCATGCAGAATATGACCCGTCTACATCCACTCTTTGCCTTCTGTGGGCAAGCCAGTTCTGGATCCGCAAAGCAATGGCCCCTTGGATCCCATGCCTCCTTACTTTCTCAATAAGCCATGCATGGGGTACCTTATCAAATGCCTTGCTGAAATCTATATACAGTCGGCCCTCCTTAATCGTGGGTTCCACATACGCAAATTCAACCAACTGCGGATCGGGAAAACCCGGCAGTTGAGCATTGTTCGCCTTGTGTCTCTTTCGTTTGCTACTTGTGTTGTGAGCGAGAGGAAGGAGTTTAAGTCTAGTAACAAATGGCTGGCTAGCTATATAAAGCGCTACCGCCTCAAGAAATTAAAAATCATGGGAGAATCGGGAATCGGTTAATGCCGAGGTGGCATCAGCGTTCCCAGAAGAGCTACGATGGTTACGTCTGTACTGAACATGTACAGACATTTTTGCTTGTCATTATTCCCTAAACAATTTAGTATAACAACTATTTACGTAGCATTTACATTGTATTAGGTATAATAAGTAATCTAGAGATGATTTAAAGTATACAGGAGGATGCACGTAGGTTATATGTAAATACTGCACTATTTTATATAAGGGACGAGCATCCATGTTCTTTGGTATCCGTGGGGGGGCCCGGACCCAACCCCGCCCCCCCCATGGATAAGGAGGGCCAACTGTACACTACACCTACGGCTCTTCCTTCATCAATGTGTTTAGTCACATCCTCAAAAAATTCAATCAGGCTCGTAAGGCACGACCTGCCCTTGCCAAAGCCATGCTGACTATTCCTAATCATATTATACCTCTCCAAATGTTCATAAATCCTGCCTCTCAGGATCTTCTCCATCAACTTACCAGCCACTGAAGTGTGACTCACTGGTCTATAATTTCCTGGGCTATCTCTACTCCCTTTCTTGAATAAAGGAACAACATCCGCAAACCTCCAATCCTCCGGAACCTCTCCCGTCCCCAATGATGATTGAAAGATCATCACCAGAGGCTCAGCAATCTCCTCCCTCTCCTCCCACAGTAGCCTGGGGTACATCTCATCCGGTCTTGGCGACTTATCTAACTTGATGTTTTCCAAAAGCTCCAGCACATTTTAAAAGGAGACACATTTTAGGAATTTAGGAATCTTTCCATCACAGTTATTCATTCTTTCAAAATAAATTTATTTTTTTCATATTATTTACACTAGCAGCTAAAATCATAGAGTTGAGCACTCAGGTGAGACAATACTTCAGTGGGGTTCACACCCATGAGCCCTGTGGAATTCACATACTGAACCTGCACACTCCAGTACTGGCTGAACTTCAGTGAGCAGCATCACTTTTCATGAAATAAAACATTCTTTCAAACTTTAGAAATATTGTCATTCAATCTCATTCCCACAAGTTTCTGACCATGCAGTGTAGCCTCCTGATCCAAATGCCAGAGAACATTGTAAACAGTATCTTCACTACTGATACCATTACCCGTGCTGAAAATCTGTCATCATCAAAACCAATCCTTGACCATTAAAAGTGCTTGGTAGAATATCACCTATTCTTGCTTTCTTTTATGCATGTCTGCATTTTAATTCCTCCTTTTCTGTTTAGGTGTTTATAATATTTTCCTCCCATTAATCTGGAATGGAGTTTGGACACAGTGCTCCCCCCATCTCTAGCCCTGCCCTGTGTTGTGACTTGTTCAAGCCCCACAAAACCTTGCTTTTCCATAATTCCCACGCTTGTTGATTCATCTTTCCATGTTTTCACTCAAAGTCCACATTTCAGGTTGAAACCACACATCAGGACAAGGATTAGGAGTGTAGGAGGAAGAAAGCTAGTTTACAAACAGAGGTTGGTTAGTGATAGAGTAACCAGGTGAGGTGGGAGATGATAAGGATATTGTGCAGGGGGAGGGGGAAGTTAGAAAAAGTTTAGAACATGATAAGTGAACAAAGAAAGGAAGCTTCCCCACTACCTCCCCCAGCTATGACAATCCTAAGGAACCTCAAAAGACATTGAAGAAAGTAAATAAACAAACTTGATGGAAAGGTCAACTCTAGTCAAATTGAATTGTAAAACATTTATGTGGGTGTTGAGTAGCTTATTTCTCTCCCTGGCCTTATGATTAATATACATTTCAAGTTGACTGTCAAAATGCTTCTTAAGCACATACAAGAGTTTTGTGCCCAGCAGCACAGCAATGGGGTTGAATTTGTTTTGACTGTAATGCTGTGTGCTGGACGATGACCTAATGATTTTTGGAAATGAATCATAGAGACCATGACAGGTTTTTAACAAAGTTTTCCAGGAGTTATAACTTGAATGTAGAGTCAAGTATCCTTGGAGGGTAGGAAGATGAGTGGCGACTATATTGAGGTATATGTAATCATGAGTGACATAAGTAAGGTGGATAGTCATAGTCTTTTTCCCAGAGTTGGGGAATCTAAAACCAGAGGACAAATATATAAGGTGAGAAATGAAAGATTTAAAAGGGTCCCGAGCTGAAGCTTTTGCTCTCAGAGGACAGTGGGTACATAAACAGAATGATATGCCAAAGGAACATGTAAAGATAGGTCAATTACAGTGGTTAAAAGTTATTTACACAGGTATATGAATAAAGAAGGTTTAGAGGAGGGATTTCCAACCTTTTTCATGCCATGCACCCCTACCACTATCCAAGAGGTCAGTGGACCCCGGGTTGGGAACCCTAGTTTAGAGTGATACGGGCCCAGCACTGGCAAATTAGACTAGTATGGATATCTATCTTGGCTGGCATAAACGAGCTGGGTTGAAGGGCTTGCTTCCATGCTCTATAACTCTGTGGCTCCACGCAAGATGGTCTTGTGAGATGTTGCTGAAGGATTAGACTGTAAATCAATGTGCCAAATTGGAGAGAGTGTATATTTTAGCTACTGGATGAGATGCTGATCAACTGGACAGCTCAGCCTTGGGTATCATTGAGTTTCACAACTATTTTCTGGCTATCCCCAATCAAGCATATGTTATGAAGTGTGAGTTCAGTGAGTCAGGAAATGGGGAACTCTACGGGTTTTGCACATTAACGGGACCGACATGCTGCCAAGGGCTACATTCTTCAAATATTTTTTCATGCTTGTACACAGTGTTAAATGAAAGTGACAGAAGGGAATTTTCTCCGTATGTAATAAATATTACAAAGTCATTAGCTTAAAATTAGTCCAAGTTCAATTGTCTGACAGGCTGCAAGACAATTCTGATTTATCATTCCTTGGCTTGTGATCATTGTGAATGTAAGCTTACATGAGCAGTGGTTTAAATGAAATGCCAACAATTATGACATAGAATGTTCTACTGACAGAATTGCAATTGATGGAGACAATTATCAAGCAACTTTCTATCCCCAGGCTAAGAGTCAATACTATTCTAGCTGGCATTACGCATCTTTATGAAAGACGATGGCTGTTAATGTGTGGATTAATCATAAGATGCTACAGCTAAATCTCATGTTTTTCTTTTATTTGTAGTGTTGTTAGTATAGGTTAAAACAGAAATATTTCTAAATGTTTGCAAATCAACTTGAACTCTGGTACAACAAACAATCTGCTTGAGGAGCTAGCAGGTCAAGCAACATCTGTGGAGGAGATTGGTCAACAAAACTCTACATCAAGACTGAGTGTGAACAGGGAATAGAGCCAGTGAATGGAGTGTGGTGAGACAGTAGCCAGTGGATGATAGAGGAAATCGTATAAAGGCAGATGAAGCCAGGGTGAGCGGGGTTGGGTGGAGAGGGTGAAGGAGGACACAGCTGGAAGAGTGAGAAATAGAAACGCAAATGCTCCCAGTGCTGAAATCTTGAAGAAACATAGAAAACCTACAGCACAATACAGGCCCTCCAGCCCACAATGCTGTGCTGGACATGTACTTTCTTTAGAAATTACATAGGGTCACTCAGAGCCCTCTATTTTTCTAAGCTCCATGTATCTACCCAGGAGTCACTTAAATGACCCTATTGTATCCACCTTCACCACCGTTGCTGGCAGCCCATTCCACGCGCTCACCACTCTGCATAAAAAACTTACCCCTGACATCTCCTTTGTACCTACTTTCAAGCACCTTAAAACTGTGCCCTCTTGTGTTAGCCATTTTGGCCTCGGAAAAAGCCTCTTACTATCCACAAGATCAATGCCTCTTATCAACTTATACATATCTTAAAAATCTGATGATGTCTCCTCTCCAGTCCACCACCCACTCTCACTTGGCTCCATCTATCCTTGCATTTGTCTGCCTACATCTCTCAGCCACCCCCTTCTGTCACCCAACTCCACCCTTCCCTCATCCCTACCCATCTTGATTTGCCCTTCATCCATCCGCGGGCAGCTCACTGGCCCCCGTCTCATCACCTGGCTTTCTTCGCTCTGTGGTTGAGTGATGATGTGGGGTTCCAAAACATTGACAATTCCTCTGCCCACCTACCACCTCACCCTAACTCTCAGATTCTGCTTGCCCACTGAGCACCTCAAGCAAATTGGTTGTATTTCCAGATTCCAGCATCTGCAGCTTTTTATGTCTCCAAATACTGCATCTTAATTCCTCTGTGACTCATTCAATCTCATGCCTTAAAGTAGGAATAGCAATTTGATGCATAAAGAAAATAAAGGGACTTGCTATGCATCTGAAATCTACACAGAAAATTCTCTTACAAATGGTTAATACATTCTTTCCAAGTCATTGCCCTCCTACACAAGAAACAGATAGATTATGACTTCTATGAGTCTGTGTCTCTAATGAGGGTTTCACAAAAATGAAGCTGATTTATGATTGAAATGATTTTTTTTCAGATGTTAATTAACTTGTTGAATATGACCAGCAGGGCTCTGCTTAGGTAAAGAATGTTTACTGGCATTTTTTTTTTTCTTTACAGGGCATTCTTTATCCATCTGCAAGCTGTTTTCCATGGTGACAGCATATGCACCAATCCTGTAATTGCCCTACAAAGGGATCAGTAGATGGAGCTGACGAATCAGAGTTCTAAAGAATTACATTCTGTCTTAACTCTTCTTTAACAAAAATGTACTTGGAATCTGAACAGCATTAGCAATGCAGTACTTATTACCCACATCCGTTTCTTTGGAAAGCATTAAAAATTAACTGCATAGTCTGGGCAGGAAAATCACACTGCTTTTCCTAATGAACTCAGTGTGATTGGCAGCAAGTTTCTATGGTTAATATCCTGGCAATTCTGACGTATTAACAGGACACCTTTAAAAGTTGATGCCTCAAAAAGGCATCTCTGGGACATGCTCTCTTCTCGTTGCTGCCATCAAAAAGGAAGTACAGGAGCCTGAAGACACGCACTCAACATTTCAGGAACAGCTTCTTTCCCTCTGCCATCAGATTTCTCATGGACAATTAACCCATGAAATTCAGCTCAGTATTTTTTCCTCTCTTTTTACACTACTTAATTAAACAAATATATACACTGTACATTTTTTATTTATATATTAAAAATATATAGTACTGTGCAAATGTCTTATGCACATATATATAGCTAAGGAGCCTAAGATTTTTGCACAGGACTGTAGTAATTTTATGCATGGCACTGTACTGCTGCCTCAAACAAAAACAGATTTAATGACATACGTGAGTGATGATAAACCTGATTTAGATACGGGTCTTCATTGTGGACTAAGATTGGGAAGGGGGCAGGAAGAAAGGAATCTTAGTTGGGAAAAGGGGAAAGGAGAGGAGAAGGAATGGGAAGCAACACAGAGATATTCTGTAATGATCAATAAACCAATTTATTGATCATATATATATATATATACCTAAGTCTTTTGCACTGTATCATATCCTGCCTATGTAGCATTTGAATTTGAGACAGCAAAGCCTGACTAGTATCCACTAGTAACATGATGGCCACTTGGTTATCAAATCTGTGACCTTCAGAATATTAGCAACACGTTCACATCATGGAATCCTCCACAATGGAGCATTAGATTATTGTTAATAGATGGTGAGAGAGAGATGAAGTACTGAGCCTTTGAATTGTCGTGCTGAAGTGTGTAAGATTACCCCAAACTAAATTTATTTCAACACCATGCACATGACAGGCTATTTGTGAGAGGAATATTACTGGGAATTATGTAACAGCACAATACTGAGATCTCCTTCTGTAACTTGGAGACAGCCAAAGTCTATGTAATTGCATCAATGGACCTGAATTAGTAAGGTATTGTATCACCTCCATCAAATGATACTTGAATAGAGGAACCAACCTAACAAGAATCCATATGTTTCAAAACTTAGCTTAGACTGTTACCAGGTTTATTCTGTGTGGTTATAATCCAACAGGCTCTAAAATTGACTCCACCATTCTACACACATTAATGGTATTAGTATTTGATTTCAATGCATTTAAATTGACTATTTTAAAGGTTTAAGAGTCATGATTCAATTTTTAATTTGCATTTTAAATAGGATTTATTGGAGTTAAATTATGAGCTGCCTCTGGCATATGTACACTGCACTGAAAGACCTTGATATCTCACTTTTCTGATCCCGATTTTACAATGCGGTCTGCAATTATCAGGATGTCAGAGTTGTGTCAATTGAACTTTTTTTAATTTCTTATTAAATACATCAAAAGACTCAAGTTCTGGAATAAGATGAGCTACATGTTAGTGTTGTGCAGCGTGTACCTGCAAGTAAAGATTACCAATTTCTCCCTCACTCATATGAACAAATTCCAGCTTGCTAGTTGGATGGATGAGTGGAAAGAATTTGCAATTGTCACAAAGCCACTCTTTTTCTAATAGCCGATTTGTACTCCGATTCCTAATGCAGGCGCAGTGTCACTGATGCTTTTAGTGGATGGGATTACTATTGTAGTTCACTAAACTAAAATACATTTACACAGCATCTTTCCTCAGTCATGGGATTATTTGATAAGTATACAAAGTGAAGTGATAAAATGTGAAATCATTCTTACACTATTGTTCAAGGAAATACCTAATCCTCAACCTTATAACAGTTGTACCTAGAAATTTATTTATAGTGGGTAGAAATTCTATATATTATGAACTACACATTCTATTGTGTTTTTTGAAATTCAGTTCTGTTGACCTGAGCTGAATCTCCAGGTACTGGTCTGGTCATTTGTACAATGCTGTTTGTCAAATCAAAGTTAAAATTTATTATCAGAGTACATGCATGCCACCACATACAACCCTGAGATTCTTTTTCCATGGGCATTCTTAAAAAATCCATGGAACAGTAACTGTAAGCAGGATCAATGAATAACAAACTGTGCAAGTACAGATATAAATAAATAACAATAAATAATGAACTTGAAATAATAAAATACAAGACTCTTTAAGTGTGGTTGTC
The DNA here is from genome assembly GCF_048418815.1 of Hemitrygon akajei. Lineage (NCBI taxonomy): Eukaryota > Metazoa > Chordata > Chondrichthyes > Myliobatiformes > Dasyatidae > Hemitrygon > Hemitrygon akajei. The sequence continues at coordinate 97,555,518 of NC_133124.1, forward strand.
CCCTTTTGTTCAAGAGGCTGATGGTTGAGGGATAGTAACTGTTCTTGAATTTGTTGCAGTGAGTCCTGAGGCACTTGTACTTTCTACCTTAATGGCAGCAGCAAGAAAATATCATGGTGAGGATCTTTGATGATGGATGCTGCTTTCCTATGACAGCATTTCATGTAGATGTGCTCAATAGTAGGATTTTCCATTCAAAGGCATTAGTTTTCCCATACCAGGCCGTAATGCAGCCATTCAATTCACTTCCCACTAACATCTATAGAAGACGATTAAACACATAGATATGCTAATCCTAAATGGATTCCATTTTATAAAGTCTTATTATGCTTTCTTCACCACCTTACCTGTTCTGCCAGTTTCAGGAATACTTAGACATGTACAACAAGGTCCCTCCGTTCTTCAGTATTCTTTAAGGCCTTTCCATTCATGATGTATATCTTAGACTTCAGGCTGTGCATAGTCAAAATAAGCATACTGATTTCTTTTTAAACATGTTAAGCAATCTAAGGACAACATAGTCCCACATCTGAAAAGTAATAAAAGCTACAATTAAGTGGTATAATCATTAAGCTGAGGGAGAAAACACTCAAAGATTGCTATTGGATCTTTCACGATGACACAAGCGAATGAAAAAGACCTTGATTTATTATCTCAAGTGAAAATCATCATTTATCATCTCAAGTGCAGTGAGACAATATTGGGGAGCCAATGCAGACTGTAGGCAGAGAGGACCATTGTGATGACATTCTGACTCAGAAACATGCTTGTAAGGACATAACATAAGAAGTAGGAGCAGGATTGTGCTATCTTGCCCGTCAAGCTTGATCTGCCATTCAACAAGATCATGCTGATCTGGCCATGGACTCATCTCCTCTTACCATAAATCCATATTGCTTACATCACATCTTCTCATGGTCCTATACGTTGCTTCTGAGCCAATTGTGCAGATAATGCCCCAACAAAACTCAAACTCCTGAAGGAACTTAACAGGTCAGGCAACATTTACAGAGGCACAGGAGATTCTGCTAGAGATCTTGGGCAGCACACAGAAAATGCAGGAGAAACTCAGCAGGTCAGGCAGCACCTATGATGGAAATAAACAGTCAATATTTTGAGCCGAGACTCTTCAACAGGACATCTGTAGAAGGATTTGGACAACCAAGTTTTCAGGTTGAGACCTTTCACCTAGACTGAATGAGTAGGGAGGAGGTAGCCAGTATAATGAGGTGAGGGCAAAAGGTGGATCCAGGAGGAAGCGGGGGTGGAGGGGATTGTGGAATTACTGACCGAGGCTGAGAAGTTGATCATGGATACAATAAAGGGCTGTAAATGATGGAATGTGATATGAAAGAAAATGGAGCATAGAACCAAATAAATAAGTTATGATGAGCAGTTGGAGTAGGTGAAAAGGGGAAAAAACCAGATTGATCTTGGGCTGAGTTTAGGGTTGGTTGTGTAGAGGAGGTAACGCGTAGCTCAGGAGGAGAGCGAAAAGGGTCAAAAGGGGAGTATGTTTACTGAAATTAAGGAATTCAATGTTCATGTCTTTGGTTGTAAACTACCCAGGACCTGTTCCTCTAGTTTGTGCTTGGCTTCACTGAGGCAGTTGAGAAGACTAAGAACATACAGGTCAGTGTGGGAATGGGATGGGAATTAAAATGGCAGGTAAATTGTTTGATGTTTATTTAACTTTGTTTAAAACAGACTGCAGTGAGATATATTAAGAAGCCCCAGCTACAGATTCAAGTGTAAAATATGTGGCAATGGACTGTTTGCTGTTTGGAATTTCACTGGCGACGTCACAATCATTAATCCTCTCCTGTATAACTCATCAGATTTCAAGGACATAAAGCAGTCTCGCAGTAAACACAAAAAGATGAAAGACAATTGAATCAGTGAATGGTGCATAACTTAGCAGATCCAAGAAATGATATCATTCTTGTAGTGTAATAATAGCTTCAGACAATGATTATAAAATTGCTTTACCCTCCAGTTTATGATACCATCGAGCCTCTTAATTAGATCTCCATTTTCTGATCAATCACACTCATTCTTTTTGCTTTATGCAGCCCAAGTAGAATCAGACATCTATTGTTACACTCCTGGCTGCTTCTAGCACTTTATTGTTCTTGTGGCTAGATTTACCTTTCATGAGATAAAAACTGTGAATGTGCTTTCTCCCTGTTGTCAGCTCTATACTTAGTGCAGTTCAGATCTAGTAAACTGATGTAGGTTATGGAAAAGTTGCTGGTACAACTCATTACATGTGGTGGAAAATTTCACTTCACAGACCAATGCATACAGGCAGACTAGCTTTCAGACATCTTTGTACAGCAATAGGCAAATCCATGAAGATCACTGCATCAGAAATTAACTCTAAAAGAAATTAGATGAACTGACCAAATTAAGGATACCTATCTAAATATGAATTGCAGGACTAAAGGCAGATAGATAGAGGCAAACACAGGGACAAACACCATGTAAACAAGCCCATCGACCTATAAGTCTATTCCAATCAACAACTGCACAACTTTTTAAAAATTATTTCCCCATACACTCATTAACACACTCCATCCTACCACTTGGAAGCATAACAGGTGTGATTTACAGTGGCAAATTAACCTACTGATCAATACGAATATGGGATGTGGGAGATAACCCATACAGTTACAGGGAGAATATTCAGAGTGCACGCATATAGCACCCTAGGATCAGGAATGAACCTAGATCTCTAATGTCATGATATAGGGACTCTATTTAGCTAAGCCAATGATAAGAAAAACATTCATTAAATGATCATAATGCAATTATATATTCTGTTTCCTAAGTGAAACACTTGTCTGTCAATGTCCCAACCATGGACACTGCTACAGGGTCTGCACACCCCCACAGGCAGGCTGCGCAAAAGGGTCAGCAATTGCACTGTAAACGTGCACATTCCAGCTAATTACTGCTTCATTATAGCGGTGTATAACTCTCTTTTCATTGTAGTCTTGTCGAGACTTGACCCAAAGACAGCGACGTTACATTTCCTGTTTATTCGTGTCTTTGTCTGGGAAAGAGGACTACGGTTATGACGGACGATGAGAAGGAATTCATTTAGAACTCAGTTTTTGCTTCCAGCTACAGTGTTGGCATTTAACTTTCAGTTTGAGTGTTTAGTTAATGACCCTGTTGGCCTAGCATTTATTGTTTTTCTTTTCCTTTAAATTCTGCAAGTTTTCATTAAAATTGGTGAATTTTTGATCTCAATAGATGATAGACAGTAGGTGCAGGAGTAGGCCATTCGGCCCTTCTAGCCAGCACCGCCATTCACTGTGATCATGGCTGATCATACACAATCAGTACCCCGTTCCTGCCCTCTCCCCATATCCCTTGACCCTGCTATCTATAAGAGCTCTATCCAACTCTCTCTTGAATGCATCTGGAGACTTGGCCTCCACTGCCTTCTGGGGCAGAGCATTCCACATATCCACCACTCTCTGGGTGAAAAAGTTTTTCCGCATCTCTGTTCTAAATGGCCTACCCCTTATTCTTAAACTGTGGCCTCTAGTTCTGGACTCACCATTAAGCGGGAACATGCTTCCTGCCTCCAGCGTGTCCAATCCCTTAATAATCTTATATGTTTCAATCAGATCCCCTCTCATCCTAAATTCCAGTGTATACAAGCCCAGTCGCTCCAATCTTTCAACATATGACAGTCCCGCCATTCCGGGAATTAACCTTGTAAACCTACACTGCACTCCCTCAATAGCAAGAATGTCCTTCCTCAAATTTGGAGACCAAAACTGCACACAATACTCCAGGTGGGGTCTCACCAGGGCCCTGTACAGCTGCAGAAGGACCTCTTTACTCCTGTACTCAATTCCTCTTGTTATAAAGGCCAGCATGCCATTAGCTTTCTTCACTGCCTGCTGTACCTGCATGCTTGCTTTCATTGACTGTTGTACAAGAACACCTAGATCTCGTTGTACTTCCCCTTTTCCTAACTTGACTCCATTTAGATAGTAATCTGCCTTCCTGTTCTTGCCACCAAAGTGGATAACCTCACATTTATCCACATTAAACTGCATCTGCCATACATTTGCCCACTCACCCATACTGTCCAAGTCACCCTGCATTCTCATAACATCCTCCTGACATTTCACACTGCCACCCAGCTTTGTGTCATCGGCAAATTTGCTAATGTTACTTTTAATCCCTTCATCTAAATCATTAATGTATATTGTAAACAGCTGCGGTCCCAGCACCGAACCTTGCGGTACCCCACTGGTCACAGCCTGCCATTCCGAAAGGGACCCGTTAATCGCTACTCTTTGTTTCCTGTCAGCCAGCCAATTTTCAATCCATGTCAGTACTCTGCCCCCAATACCATGTGCCCTAATTTTGCCCACTAATCTTCTATGTGGGACTTTATCAAAAGCTTTCTGGAAGTCCAGGTACACTACATCCACTGGCTCTCCCTTGTCCATTTTCATAGTTACATCCTCAAAAAACTCCAGAAGATTAGTCAAGCATGATTTTCCCTTCATAAATCCATGCTGACTGAGACTGATCCTTCTACTGTCATCCAAATGTGTCGTAATTTCCTCTTTTATAATTGACTCCAGCATCTTTCCCACCACTGACGTCAGGCTAACCGGTCTATAATTCCCTGTTTTCTCTCTCCCTCATTTCTTGAAAAGTGGGACAACATTAGGCTCCCTCCAATCAGCAAGAACTGTTCCTGAATCTACAGAACATTGGAAAATGATTACCAATGCATCCACGATTTCTAGAGCCACCTCTTTAAGTACCCTGGGATGCAGACCATCAGGTCCCGGGGACTCAACAGTCTATCCAACACCGTTTCTTGCCTAATATAAATTTCCTTCAGTTCATCCTTTACCCTAGTTCCTTTGGCCACTATTACATCTGGGAGATTGTTTGTGTCTTCCCTAGTGAAGACAGATCCAAAGTACCTGTTCAACTCGTCTGCCATTTCCTTGTTCCCCATAATAAATTCACCCGTTTCTGTCTTCAATGGCCCAATTTTGGTCTTAACTTTTTTTTTGCTATTCACATACCTAAAGAAGCTTTTACTATCCTCCTTTATATTCTTGGCTAGTTTATCTTCGTACCTCATTTTTTCTTGGCGTATTGCCTTTTTTGTTATCTTCTGTTGCTCTTTAAAAGCTTCCCAGTCCTCCGGTTTCCCGCTCATCTTTGCTATGTTATACTTCTCTTTTATTTTTACACTGTCCTTTACTTCCCTTGTCAGCCACGGCCGCCCCTTACTCCCCTTAGGATCTTTCTTCCTCTTTGGAATGAACCGATCCTGCACCTTCTGCATTATTCCCAGAATACCTGCCATTGTTGGTCCACTGTCTTCCCTGCTAGGGTATTGTTCCATTGAACTTTGGCCAGCTCCTCTCTCATAGCTCCATAGTTCCCTTTGTTCAACTGTAATACTGACACATCCGATTTTCCCTTCTCCTTCTCAAATTGTAGGTTAAAACATATCATATTATGGTCACTACCTCCTAATGGTTCCTTTACCTCGAGGTCCCTGATCAAATCCGGTTCATTGCACAACACTAAATCTAGAACTGCCTTCTCCCTGGTAGGCTCCAGTACAAGCTGTTCTAAGAATCCATCTTGGAGGCACTCCACAAACTCCCTTTCTTGGGGTCCAGTACCATTCTGATTCTCCCAGTCTACCTGCATGTTGAAATCCTCCATGACAACTGTATCATTACCTTTGCGACATGCCAATTCTAACTCTTCATTCAACTTACACCCTACATCCAGACTGCTGTTTGGGGGGCTGTAGATAACTCCCATTAGGGTCTTTCTACCCTTACAATTTCTCAGTTCTATCCATACTGACTCTACATCCCCTGATTCTATGTCCCCCCTCGCAAGGGACTAAATATCATTCCTCACCAACAGAGCCACCCCACCCCCTCTGCCAGTCAGTCTGTCCTTTCAATAAGATGTATATCCTTAAATATTCATTTCCCAGGCCCTGTTCGCTTGAAGCCATGTCTCTGTTATTCCCACAACATCGTACTTGCCAATTTCCAACTGAGCCTCAAGCTCATCTACTTTATTCCTTATACTTCATGCATTTATATATAATACTTTTAATTCATTACTCCCCTCACCTTTCATATCAATTCCTACTTCACTTGGCCATACTGTATGATCTCTTCTTGAGCTTTCTACTCCATTGATTCTGTTGTCCTTTTTAACTTTTCTTATTTTCACTTTCCCTTTAACTCCATCTTTATATTTCCAGTTCATCCCCTCCCCCCCACTACTTAGTTTAAACACATCCGCGTTGCAGTGGTAAACCTGTCAGCCAGAATGCTGGTCCCCCACCTATTAAGGTGCAACCCATCCCTTTTGTACAATTCATCCCTACCCCCAAAAAAATCCCAGTGGTCCAAGAATGTAAATCCTTGCTTCCTGCACCAGTTCCTCAGCCACACATTCAGATCCATTATCTCCCTGTTCCTGCCCTCTCCAGCGCGAGGAACTGGAAGCAAACCAGAGATAACCACCCTGGAAGTCTTGCTTTTCAGCCTTCTTCCAAGTTCTCTGAAGTCCCACTGCAGAATGTCCTTCCTCTTCTTCCCGATGTCATTTGTGCCGACATGCACTACCACTTCTGGCTGTTCACCTTCACCCTTGAGGATTCCCTGCGATCGGTCCGTGATGTCCTGGATCCTAGCACCAGGGAGGCAACACACCATCCTTAAATCTCACCTGTTGTCGCATAAACCCCTTTCCGTACCTCTTACTATGGAGTCCCCTACTACCACAGCTCTTCCTGATGTCTGACTCCTCAGCTCTGCTTCTGCACCAATTTTCGGCTCGCAGACCTGTCCGCCTCTTAGACTGGCAGTATCTTCTGTCCTGACAGCTTCCAAGAGGGTGAACCTGTTTACGAGAGGTACATCCCCTGGGGTCTCCTGTACTTCAAGCATCCTTTCCTTCCTCATTGTCGCCCCCTTTCTCTTTTCTGGTATCCGCGGTGTAACAACCTCACTGTAGGTCCTGTCCAGAAAACTCTCGTTTTCGCGGATAAACCTGAGGTCATCCAGTTCTTTCTTCAGTGCTGCAACATGCTCCTTCAGAAGCTGAATCTGGACACACTTTCCACAGCTGTAGCATCCGGGGGCACCATCAGTGTCCCTGACCTCCCACATCATGCACGTAGCACACTGGATCAGCTTAGCGGTCATGTCTTCACCCTCTCCAATTGCACCTGGCGTAGTCTCTTCCCTCAGCCTCCTCGCCAAAGACTCTTGAGCCAAAGACTAGCACTTTTCACACCAGGCACTTCCCTCGACCAGGCCGCTTATCTCCCTCCCCCCCTCCCTCCCTGCCACCCCCTTGGGCCATAACTGAACATAATGACAATCAAGGCTCCTTTATAGACATCCAAGGTCTTATCAAGGTTTAAAATGTTACGAACCCCGTAACTGGGTGTCTTACCAGCAAAGATAGGAATAGCCATTGAAGTCTGATGATACTATTTTTTAACAGCATTTATTAGCAAAAATACACAAAAATAATATCAATGCAAATATACAGATAATATACGTCATGAATACTAAACCTAAAAGTGTGGGTATAATAATAATCAATAAGAAATAAGCTTTGTTGTTGTCTAGGGGATAATGAATTGTCCGATGGAAATATAAAGTTCAGTTCGTTCATACAGGCTGCAGTCATTGTTGATCGCTGTGTTGCAATTGTTGGAGAGAGAGAGAGAGAGAAAAAGCAGTAACAGCTATTAACTTGCCGACTTTCCTTGTTACGATCTTGATCCGTATCCGTCCTTTAGCGAGACAGTTCTGTGGAGGACTTGTCACCCAGGCAAGGGTGGACACACACACAAGCCCCCCCACCGGTCTCGTAGCGTCTCTCCTGGTGCGTCTGAGGGGTGTTTCCCCAGACCCTACTTTTATCCCTACTCACGGGGTCTCTGATGTCAATCAGGTTGGGATGATGCAATCCCTCAACCAGACCACTCTGGTTGCCCCTGAGGGGTTTCAATGAATAGTACAGTACTCAATGCACAATTCCTTCTCCAAGAGACAATAGCAGTAATCTCTCTCTTTGTCAATAGGAGACATTCCACCTTGTGTATTCTGCATTGTCTCTCTCATCACTGACATGATGTGTATCTCTCTCATTTCCTGGGTATCAGACCCGAAATAATAGCGATCTTGCGATTCTCAAAAAGGGGGGGGGGGGCGGGCATTGGCGATTCTGTACCCTTCTGCCCATCAGATTTGCTCCTCATTCATAACAAAAACAAGAAGGTGTAACTACAACAAACAGTTACATTTATATAGTATATTTAATATGCTAAGTCTGTTTACAAATGCATTATCAGAGAACTGATAACAAACTGAAGAATGGCTGAGTAAAATCAAAGCCAAAGACATAGTTTTTAAGCAGTGTCTAGGAAGGAGAGATCTAAAAAGGTACATGACCAAGGAGTTCTAGAGAAGGCAGTACAAGGGATGTTGGTTAAGAAGACAATTAATATTTCTCCTTTGTTACAAAGGAGCTGGATTTTAAACATAGAAATGATTCTTTACAATTGTACAGTTTTGGTGAAAACATTATAATCCAGGTTAGTTAAACCCGAAGATGTAATGTTAGTAAGCTCTGGAGGGATGAAAACAAGGTTTACCGAATTTAAAATGAAGAGAACAAGGGGGTTAAAAAAAGCTATGCAAGCATGGCTAATGAGGCATGGACAAGCAAAAGAAATGCAGCAAACTATAGAAACTAACTAAAGATATAAACTCATGTAAGTGTAATTAGTAGTTAGTATCTCTACCATACTTACCGGAAATCCTCAGGATGACACCCCTGGAGGAGAGACAACATCGATATAAGATTTATTGAAGCCATGACTATAACAAGCATCAGCAAAATCAAGATGATATTGGGAGAAAGTAGTGTACAAGATTTCTACCGTGTAACTGGGAATTACTTCTGTTGAATCATACCAAGAGATTTGGTGAGCTAAAACACTTTTACTGGTCTGAGAGTGTAATTTGTTTGTGAAACATGCTCAGTTGTGTTGTAACTGAGAAATGTTTGGAAATGACAATGTGATAGTAAGTTAATTTGAAATAGAAAATAGAATGCACAAAAGAGCTTACGGATTGTAGTCCTGTTGTATACAGGTCAGTCTATCTATGTAAGTATTGTGAATCGACTTTCTGTGGATGACCCACCATTTCATCTAATGGACCGAGAAACAAGATGGTGAGCAACCCAGCATTAAAGAACCAGTACAGGTCTGGAATATTTCAAGATGTAAAGGATTGAATATGGTTGGATATATATGTTTATTTTTTATTCAAAGGATCTGAATTTGAATTTATGGATGAACTGATTATTTTTGCAAAGACTTTGATAAGTTACTGAATGAGATTTGCTTTGTTTAAAGGCACATTCATTCCCTTTGCTTTATGCTGTTGAATTTGAATTTGTAGCCATACTGACCTGAACTGGAACTGAGGTTACCCAGAATACTTTAAGTAGGAATTCAATTAGTTTCCTAACTAACTGGGGATAAATAAAAAAGAAAGGATAGTCTGTAAACATCTAATTAGTTAGAGAAACTGGTGTAATAAAAAATTATTGTAATGAACCTCACCAACTACTCACACGAGATAAGACCAGCACTACACAGGTGTTACATAAAACTTTGCGAGCCAGCCAGGAGTCAGTTTATTAGATAAATGCTAACACACCGATCAGTATACACAGTACTCAAATAATCTTATTGTTCAAACTTACTTTTGTTTAATTAAAACCTACGTTGAAAGAAAATCGATGTCATGGAGGAAAAAGTTGTTGAATTCCCAAATGTAGTTTTAGTCAATGGCATTACAGGAACAGGAAAAGATGAAGAAATACTAGATTTTCTAAAAGAATAAACTTCAGTTGCCAGAGTTATTCCTTTAACTGACCCCAGTGCAAAGTCTCCTAAGTCCCTCATAATAGAGAACAATTTTGGCTCTGCAATGCAAGATCTCCAGCCTTTGCTACCATACACTGAACAGGCAAGCAGTGACCAAAAAGTTTCCTACCACAACAGAATGTTGGAATTTTGAATTGTTCTTACTCATGTAAATATTTTGCATGTATTGCTATTTTTATAAACAAACTTACCTCTAGAAGTCTGTGTTTTCTATTCACTGCATCCTTTTGATAGCTGGAGCTTCTGGTGGCCGTTACACCTAGTGTAGTACCTTGGAAGTTGATTTTCGCAAAGAGTGTGGCGACCAATCACATAAGATAAGGCAAGTACTACACAGTTGTTATACCATGCAGAGTACAGTGCACAGTTTTAGTCCCCATACCATAAAAATGGATATAGTACCATCAGAGACTGCTCAAACCGATTCTCCTGGCTAATTACAGGATGGGAGAGTTTTTCTACCCAGAGAAGCAATGAATTTAGATTGTGCTCCTTGGGAGTTTAGAAGAATGAAGATGTCTTATTCAAACATATAAGAATTCTAAGGGTAGACGTTGAGATGTCCTTATTAATGGGAAAGTCACATACAAAGGAATATAGTTACAAAATATGGGACAGGTCATTAAAAACCAACATGCAGAGATACTTCTTTTGACAAAATGTGCTGAATGCTGAATGGCTAGATAATGGTGTGAGATTAGTCTTCAAGAATATATAAAATTGATGAAAAAGATTGCATATTGGTCATCTCAAAGAAGTGACTATTAGTTGTGTATGAGGGAAGGGTTAAACTGATCACTGAGTACGTTTATATGGGTTGGCACTATGCTGGTACTATGCTGTTCATAAACGATGATTAACAAAATCTATAAGTGGTAGACCATTTGGGGAAATTTTTGAAGTTTGTATGTAAGGACTTGAAAGTGAAGGAAAATCAATAACATGACAGAAATTTGATAACTAGCAAGATGAAAATGTTTTAAAACAAGAAGCAATGTTAACTGATAAGGTTCTACAACAGGCAAGCTATAAGAAACTGTGCTACTGTCTATATTATTCTCATTAATTAATGACTAGATCTTGAGATGGGAAAGCACATTCTCTGGGTTACTGATGACAAAAATCACATCATCATAAACACATGTTTGGACAAAACAACATAAAGAGGTACAAATAGTTAAAGAGAATGCACAAAATTATGACAAATACATTTCCATATAGATAAGTGAGCTTCTACTTTGGATTGAAAAAAAATATAGTCCTGAATAGTGAACATTTAAAAGCAGTACAGCAGTAGAGGAATACAAGTTCTTAAATTATAATATATTGTATAATATATACAATATATTGAACTAAAACGTTTAATACAAATCCTAAGCCCGGAGATATGCACAGTGGCAGAATGGTTGATATCCGAACCTCACAGCCCCAGAACCTGCTAATCTTGTGTGCTGTTAAGGTTCATTTATTTATTATTGAAGTATACAACTCTGAAATTTTACTTCTCCGGGTAGCCATGAAACAAAGGAAGAAAAGAAAGGCAGCATGATCATCAACCCCCAAATCCTGCCTTGCACACCAAAACAACCAAACAAAACAGAACAAGCACACCAACCCTCAAATCCCTCCTCCTGCACAAAACAAAACAGAACAGGAACATTGACCCCCAAAACCTCCTCCATACACAAAAACAAGAAAGATTCGGTGAAAATCATAGAATATAAAACTGAAAAAAAATCTGTAGTCCAACTCCACATCCAAAATGCTGAAAACCTGGACAACACTCTCCAGGCACGGTGGCAGGCTTCCCTCTCTGATAGTGCAGCAGAGTGATCTAAAGGCAGGCAGCCAGCGCTCACCCTCTACAACAACACACACAAAATGTCCTTTGTCCTGACGAAGGGTCTCGGCCCAAAATGTCAACAGCGCTTCTCCCTATAGATGCTCCCTGGCCTGCTGTGTTCCACCAGCATTTTGTGTGTGTTGTTGTTTGAATTTCCAGCATCTGCAGATTTCCTCATGTTTGCTCACCCTCTACACTCACCACGATGCTTCAATATACTTCGTTGCTTTAATCGGCACATAATGGAAGCTTTAGTCAGTGAAATGGAGTCAAACATCAGCTTGCACCTTGTACCAGAGTCTGCCCATTATGAGGTTTGTGCACGCTGCTTCTGTCTCCTGGACTCCTCTTGGAGACTAAAGAGCACTGAGAAAGCAAAACAATCTCCAAACTTTTGCATTCACATGATGTTTCAATCTCCCTCGTGGTTTTATCAGTGAACAATGGAAGCTTAAATTGGCAAAGTGGAGTCAAACATTGGCTCGCGTGCCATCCCTTAGCCTGCCCTCCATGAGGTTCTCTTGGAGACTGCAGAGTGCCGGAACACCCAAATAATCTGCAAAAGGCAAATCACAGGCTCCAGCAGTTCCAGGATTACATTCAATACAAAAAAAATGTAAATGACATAAAAGAAGTGAAATATATGGCTTCATGACATATCCAGAAGATATTGACTGAAGGAGTGTTGTACGCAGGTGCCATCTTGAACAGAAGTCCGTTTGTGTAGAGTTTGCATGCTCTTCCTGTTACTGTGATTTTCTCCTAGGTGTTCTGGTTTCCTCCCACATGAATGATGGTTTGGAGATTAATTGGCTACTTTAAGTTGCCTCTGATGTAGATTAATGTCGGATTTGGGTGGATGGGAGCTTGATGGTAAATGCAGGCGTAATGCTCTGCAGGTGTGGTTTCCATGCTGAATGACTCAGTGACTACATGATACACAACGCTTCTGGCTCACCACAGTGACAGGCCGCTGATAGTCGACCGGGGCAAACAATTAAAGTTCCCTGACTGCATTGCACCATCACCCCTGAGGCCTGACATGGTCATTCTGCCAGAAACCTGAAAGCAGGTGGTCATGGTAGAAATGACAGTTCCTTGAGAAGACCAGATTGAGCAGGCATTTCAATGTAAGAAAGCCAAATACCAGGATCTGTAGAGCTGTGCCACAGACAGAGGTGGAGGGCACATTGTGAGCCTATTGAGACAGGTTGTAAAGGTTTTGCTGGCTACTCACTCTGCAGAACCTACTCTCTCCTTGGTATTAAAGGGGGCTCCAAAGAAATCAGGACTGTCACAGAGGCTGCTGAGTCAGTCTCAATATGGCTATGGATCTAGAGGTGTGATCCTTAGACCAATGCTGCTGGGACACTATCGAGGGTCTGATCCACCTTGCTGGATCATCTGGGTGAGAGTGTCTGATGTTGAAAGACCCAGAAGACCAGATAACCACAGGATATATCACTGATGATGTGACCCAGCGCATCCAAAGATGTATCTCAGCATCTAGAAATAATTAAAGACAATAACTAAACTCTTTATATCAACAGACAAGTATCCCTGACTTTCTGTGCTACATACACCTCATTACCTTTACCTCTTGTATGAAAAAAAAGCAGATAAAGCAGTCAAGTGGTAGGCCATTTGAGAAGGAACTGTTAGGGATCATTCTGCAGTTATGACATTCAGGATAGGATAATTATGGACTAACTAAAATGAGAACTAGTTTTCAGAAAATAAAACTTGTACAGAATTTTAATAGGACATTCTGATTCTGCCCCATTGAGGCTACATATAGTAGAAGACAGTAGATGAATGTTCCCACTATTAGCACACGGTTAAAGGCCTATCCCCACCATTTAAGGCATAGTGCAAGACAGATCTATTTTTTCCACTTCATCGTCTGGTTTGTTGCATATTCATGCAACTATCCTTCAATACTGTAACAGAAGGGGCATATTTTGGGTATCTGGAGTTTAGGCTCCCAGAACAGACACCAGTAGAGAATATTCATAGAGATTCTGCTAGTTGGGATGTGCTGTCATTGTAAATATGTAATTCTGCAAAATTACTTGGCTATATTTGCAATATTAAAGTTACATTGGTGATTATAACATTTGAAACTGTAATTACTCATTTATTGCTGTCTTAATGTTGAAGAAGTATATAAGTTTGTGACAGGAAAGTAATATTCTTTTGGATCTCCCTGCTCTCTCTCTCTCTCTCCCTCTCCTGGAAGCTTGGAGTGTGTATAAAACATTTATTTTTCCCGAACAGCTTCTGTGTGGCTCGGCTTTAGACATTCACCACAGACACCTCTACCTTGAAGTAGCCTATTCATCATAAGAATCTGGTTCTGGGCCCCTCAATATCACAAGACCAATTCTGTGAAAAATATCAGTGATGTGCTACTTCACACACAACAAAAGATGTATAAAGTACACAATGGATAACCTTGCAACAGAAGTTAGCTCTGTCTAACTTTCTACATTTTGTAAGTGTATCGGATGAATCATCTCAGTGATAAACTGAAAATGAACTTTGTCAATGTAGGTATTTTATTTTGAACTTTGCTCCTTTTCTGAAGTCGTCCCAGTATCCTGCTCAATAGCTATCATGAGTGACAGGCAGCATAAGAAATCGGGAATGATTGGTCTCTTTCTTGCCCAGTTCTTTTGAAATATCCAGACAGACTCTGGCAAAGAATACAGACCTTAGATGATGAGATCTCACTGCACATTTCAGAATGTTGTGTGTCTTTGTGCACACGTCATGCAGAGAAGCATGTGACCTTGCCCACATCACAACTGATTAATTTGTCACATCTGCCTTTAGTGGTTAAGTCGGAGAAAGTCCACATCTTCAAAACTGAAGGCAAAAACAAGTAAAGTGTGTCACAAGTGTTACTATCAGTTTTACTTTACTTCCTCCATCAGGCTAATTACTAACTTCAGACACATTTGAATGCTGGCAACACAGCATAGTATAGCCTTCCATAAAATAGGGACAGATAACATTAGTCCACAATCATAAAACATGTACAAGAGCTTCCATTATAAAGGGAATCTAATTAACAGGAAAGAACGACTTGCACAGGCGCTTCTCATGGAGTCATAGGACACTACAACTCAGAACCAGGCCCTTCAGCCCATCTAGTCCATGCTGAACTATTATTCTGCCTAGTCTCATCAACCTGCACCCTGATCATAGCCCTTCAAACCCCTCCAGACCAGGTTTTTATCCAAACTTCTCTTAAATGTTGAAATCAAAGAAAGACTCGTACATCAAAATGATATTACCTGGATTGCCCATATACTCTTTCCCTGCCATGCCTCTCAATGAAGAAGACATCAAACATACTAAAAAAAATTATATGGTCCTTTGCTAAGAATCCCCAGGTGTGGAGAATGCTGTTCCAGAGAGGCAGACAGCCAGGGATATTACCAGCTTAATCTGTGTCCAATCTAACCGTGGATCACTGGCTTGACCAAGCTCAGGACCAGATCCACTCATTTGAGAGGAATGCTTGCAAGATGATTACTTTTTCTTCTCCCTCGGTTCTCTCCTGGTAATATATTCAGACTCCTGTCTGAAAACACTGATGCTGAATTAAAATAGGGATGTGAAAAGGTGGCTGATCCTATAGAAGGACTCTGCAATCATGCATGAAGTGAGCAAATTGTAAATTCAGAAAGTGACATCATCTCATGGAGATGCTGTTCATTTAATTAAAGCAGAGAAATACATAACACATAGGTTTGCTGATGGGCTGTTACAAGACAGGCATTTTAAAACTAGCACACTAGTTTCAGCTGTTATGTCCTACATTCACACTGCATGTCAGAACAAAGAACAGAAAACAGCAGTAGTTAAGACCACACATTTGTTAAAAGGGTTGAAATGAGATGAAGCAAAAATAAAAATAAAATGTCATTGGCAACACGAGTGAATCTTCAGATGCTGGAATTAAATAAAAACACAAAATGCTGGCAGAACTCAGCAGGCCAGACAGCATCTATGGGAGGAGGTAGTGACGACGTTTTCGGGCCAAAACCCTTCATCAGGAGTGAGGTAACATGGGATGGTCGAGGGGGGTAAGAAGTGGGGGGAGGGATGAAGTAGAGAGCTGGGAAGTGATAGGCTGAAGGGAATTGGGCTTGCGTTTTTTGGGGGCTTCACGTGTTTCTAGGAGACAAAGGTCTTGAAATTTAGTAACATTTTCAGTGGTGTGCATTTGAATGTTGCTTATTTCTAGAATTCAGGTAATAGAGAACACTTGTGGGTTAACTTGAGTCATAATGGAATTTCAATTACGGTAGATACTTCCAATGCCTGAGCACTTGAAATCCAACCCTGTTATGTCCTCTTTAGTGCTTTGAATTTACACAAACTCCTTAGCACCTCACTCCTCCTAACTACTCCCTCCCTCCCTTTTAAAACATTAAGACTCTGCAGATCCCAACTCTTATCTCCTCCAACCACCACTTCTGGGAGTCTTTTGGGACTTTACCTGCTGTTTCCCTCTGCCTCTCCCAATTTACTGGATCAACCTTTGAGTGCCCAGGCATAAACAAAAGAAAGGTGTATAGTCACACTTGATTTCTCATTACCTGAGCACAACTGAAGTTCTTTTCATTTGCAACGATTATTAAAGCTTGAAGCCAAGCACTATTGCAGCAATAATACTTCTATTTATAACCAATGAACATAACTCCCAAATTTAACTCCACTGGAAAACCTCAGTGAATTCCTGATACAGCCAAATCTTTTTTGCCATAATGTCGCTGGCAATTGAGGACCTGAGTAATAAGAGAAGGTTAAATAAATACGTTATGTATTTATTCCCTGGAGCATAGGAGAATGAGGGGAGATTTGATAGAGGTATACAAAATTATAAGGGTATAGGTAAGGTAAATGCAAGCAGGCTTTTGATCGCAAACACGAGGAAATCTGCAGATGCTGGAAATTCAAGCAACACACACAAAATGCTGGTGGAACGCAGCAGGCCAGGCAGCATCTATAAGAAGAAGCACTGTCGATGTTTCGGGCCGAGACCCTTTGTCAAGATTAGGGTGACGAAGGGTCTCGGCCCGAAATGTCGACAGTGCTTCTCCCTATAGATGCTGCCTGGTCTGCTGTGTTCCACCAGCATTTTGTGTGTGTTGCAGGCTTTTGATACTGAGTTTGGATGATTCTAGAACTAGAGGGTGGTGGAAGTGTGGAACGAGCTGCTAGTGGAAGTGGTTGATGTGGGTTCATATGCAACGTATACAAGAACTTTGCATTGGAACATGGATCAGAGGGGTATGGAGGTCTATAGGCCTGGTGCGGGTCAATGGGACTAAGCAGAGAAACAGGACAGCATGGAATAGATGGGCCAAAGGATCTGATTTCTGTGCGATATTGCTCTATGATTCTATGTCTCTATCACTCTCTAGTAAGGTTAGTTGAAATATAAATATTTCTAAAAACTGGAGAAGAATATGCCTGCTCTTTTAAAATGAAGTTAGATTTTTTCTATGTTGAACAGTACGGTCTCACTTAAAAATCTCATGTGAAAGACAGTGCATCTAGCAGTGTTGGGAACCTCTGTAATGGAATATCAGGATTTTACCGTCGAATCATTAATGTTGGACTTGACACTGTTTAGAGAATGGCTACTAATCTTCTTCGGTTGTCCATCGGAATCCGATGACGACGTCCACTCCTTTAACGGTGAGATTTTTGATGACTATACAGTCCTATCCTGGACCCACAAGCTCTATTGCAGGTGGGACATGAATATGTGGTAATAGTGGTAGTGATGGCAACTATGGCTGAATTTCTCCTGGCTCTCTTTTGCTGTCTTCTGGTTGTTCTTTCCATCTCCAGAATATGAACCCCGTCCCTACACAACTGTCGCCAAGTGTTACGGTCAGCAGCAACATCCTCCAGGTCCTCAGGTCTGATCTTGCACTTCCTTAAAGCATTCTTCATCTGATCCTTATGGCGCTTCTTCGGCCCTCCAGCTGAACGTCGACCATGATGTAGCTGGCTGTATAACACTCTGTTGGGTAGCCGACATGGGGGCATCCTTATCACATGCCCCAGCCACTGCAACTGGCGCTGGGTGATCATGGCCTCAATACTTCTGCAGTTGGTCTTTACAAGTATTTCAGTGTGAGGCACCCGCTCACGCTAAGTAATTCCCAGGATGCGCAGAAGGCAGCTTATGTGGAAGCGCTCCAAGGACTTGATGTAGGTTGTAGGTTACCCAAGCTTCACAGCCATAAAGGAGGGTGGTGACTCCGACCGCTTGGTATACAGAGACCTTTGTGGAGGGACGAAGGCTCCCGTTCTGAAAGACTCTACGCTGAAGTCTCCCAAAGGCAGCTGGTGCCTGTTTAATGTGGCTCTAGATGTCGTTGTCAATGCCGCTATCCTCAGAGAGAATGCTCCCCAGATATCTGAAAGATGGCACTACTGACAGCTTTTCATCACCAACAGTGAAGGCAGGTAGGGTGGGTGGGACACTGGTACTCCACTGGCAAACCACTTCTGTCTTGGTGGTATTGACGGTCAGCCCCATCCTGCTGTACGCTCTCACCGCCACAGCAAGGACAGTCTGAAGATCCTCTGGAGTATGGGCCACAAGAGCACAGTCATCTGCATACTGCAGCTCCAGGACCCGTTCTCTATGGAGTTTGGTGGTTGCGTGGAGCCTCCTGATGTTAAAGAGGTTGCCATCTAATCTGACGTCCACTGCCACACCACTGCTGTCTTCAATCTCGTTGTGGAGAAGCTTGGTAACAGACAAGAGGAAGATGTTAAAGAGTACTGGTGCTAGCACACACCCCCGTCTCACCCCTGTGCGTACAAGGAAGGGCTCGGACTCTTGTCCTCTTATGGTCACCCGAGCAGTCATCCCATCATGGAACTAGTGGAGGATGTTAACAAATTTATTGGGACAGCCAAACCTGAGGAGGACATCCCATAAGAGCTCTCTTTGCAGTGTTGAATACTTTGGAGAGGTCGACAAAGGCCATAAACAGGTCTCCCAGCACTTTTCCTGAAGCTGCCGGGCTGTGAAGATCATGTCGATCGTGCTCCTGTTCTTCCTAAATCCGCACTGCGATTCGGGCAGCATTGACTCGCTGATGATGCTGATGGGCCTCTGAAGCATCACCTTAGCCAGGACCTTTCCAGCAACAGAAAGGAGTGATATGCCCCGACCATTGCTGCAGATGGCCTTGTCACCCTTGTTCTTATAAATTACAACGATGTTTGCATTTCTCCATTGCTGTGCGATGTTCTCATCAGTCCAGGCCTTGGTGATGTATTGGTAGAGGGTGCATATACACATGTACCCTCGTTCTTCAGTAACTCAGCAGGGATATTGTCAGTGTCAGGGGACTTGTTGTTCTTAAGGGAATGGACAGCTGATAGAACCTCCTGGAAGGTTGGTGGTAGACTGAGGTCGTGGATAGGAGGAAGTTCAGGCAGTTCGTCCAGGATGGTGGGGTCTGCATCAGAATCCTGATTAAGCAGGGTGTAAAAATGCTCAGCCCTCCTCAGCAGAATGGTATTCTGATTCTTCAGAAGTGCTAGACCATCTGCTGTTTTCAGGGGAGTAACACACTGATTTATTGGGCCGTAGATAGTTTTGTCAGCATTGTAAAAATTATGCAAGTCATTATTATTGGCAAAGGACTGGATTTCATGTGCCTTTTCAGTGCACCACTCATTTCGTATGGCCCGTATTCCCTTTTACACTTTCCTCTGAGCTGCCTGCCAATGCTGCCTGATGCTGATGAATGATGGGTTATCTAAAGTTGCCCGGTGTGCTTTGTGCAATATCCTTAAGCAAGTTGTGGATGGTATCTGAGTTATCTTCAAACCAGTCTTGATGGTTTCTGCTCTTATGGCCGATGGATTAGGCTGTTGCCTCACAGGGCGCAGAGCTGATATAGGTTCAATGTTGTTCCATGGTATTTTATGAACTCAGACAAGGTTCCAGCTCCCTTAGGATGCGTTGAAACTCACTTCTTGCTTCTGTGTTTCTCAGGAGGTTGCAATTTAGCTGCTTTTTATTGGGTTTTTGCAGCTGCAAGGGGGCATGTACTTTCATATGGAGCTTGGTCACAGTCATACAGTGGCCAGTCCAGCACTCTGCACCTCTCATAGCACGGGTGATGAGAACATCCTTGATGTCACTACGTCTCACAATGATGAAGTCCATCATGTGCCAATGTTTAGAGCGAGGGTGCATCCACGAGGTCTTATATTTTGCCTTCTGCTGGAAGATGGCGTTGGTTATGGTAAGGTTATGCTCAGAGCAAAGAGTAAGTAGCCTCATGCCATTTGCATTGACCTTGTCAATAGCATGCCTACCTAGCACTCCACTCCATATCCTGTTGTTCTGTCCCACCCTAGCGTTGAAGTCCCCAAGCAAAAGGATCTTATCATTCTTTGGGATCTGGCAAAGAGCTTCATCCTATGTCTGATAAAAGCATTCCTAGGCCTCATTCTCAGGTGGCAAAGTTGGTGGCATAACGTTTCTTTGCCAGGGCGATACGGAGGGTCATTAGTCTTTCACTAATGCCAACAGGTGTTTCTGTGAGACTTGGTAGAAAGGTATTCTTGATGGCCAATCCTACTCCGTAGAGATGTTGTCCACCTGGGGCAAACCTTTCCAGAAGAAGGTGTAACCCATCCCTTCCTCTATTAAAGAGCCTTCATCCAGGAGCCTGGTCTCACTCAGGACAGCAATGTCGATATTGTGGCTCAGCAGCGATCAAGGCTGTTCTCCAGTGAGGTCTGTCAGAGATGCCATATGAGTCCAGGAGAGTCCTTACATTCCATGTTGCAAGTTTAAGTTGTATTGTTTCTTATTTTGACCGCAGTAGTGGAATAGCTTGATAGGCTTGGTAACCTATCCAGATGAGTGATTGAATGGGCAATTTTTAGGCCACCTTTTCTAGGCTCTTCCCCAATTGGGGTGAGCCCTAAATAGGGCTGCTCAGTTGCACAGGGGTCTGCCGAAAACAGCTGCCACTCAGTCCCAGCTGCTAGCGACCAAATACCCCGTGCCGTTGCTGTCAGGGTTTGAAACTGGCACACAAGAGGAGATGGCTGGTTAACTGTGACACAATGGCACAGGAGGCTTTAGTACAAATTGACCTACTCTTGCTTTTACAAAACTAATTAAAATTCCATTTTGCTTAAAGTTTGTGCTATAATTTCAGAACTAGCACCCTATTTATTTGATGCCAAACCTCATATCTTTGTGTTTATCATCTTCAGGAACATTTTCTCTGGTCACCTTGCTCACTTCTCATCCTCCCTCTTTCAACTCATTCAGCTTACTGCCCTTCCCCATTCCCACGTTAATTTCTGCTCATTCATTAACATCAGCCTTGTTCATCTGCAATAGCTCATAGTCCTACCCGATCAGCACAAGCTTAAAATTTTCAACTTCAAAATTCCATTCCTTCTGTTGCTTTCCAGCTTCCTATTTCTGTAACAATTTCCCAATCTATAACTGTGCATTTCTCAAATATTCACCCATACAGATACTTGAGCCTTGCTTTCAGTCACCTAGACAAGACAGCAGACTCTAAATTTTCCCAGTTCTGCTTTAGGTGTCTCTTTAAAAACTACCTAACTATCTGAACTTCTAACTCTTCATTTTAATCTTTACCTTGGCTTGACATCAATGTTCTCAAATTTTACTCTTGTGAAGTACTCTTAACAATAATCTATCATACTTAGATTTTGCTGTAACAGTTGATGAGCATAAATTTTTGTTTTCATACCAAGCTTCCAAATTTTTACCATTCTCTGCAAATATACAAGCTTCTAAACATCATTTCTGGAGAGACCTTGCAGGGAACTCCCTCAACGGTTAAATAATTCCTCAGAGATTGTATTTCCATTTTTCCCTTTGCAATAGGCAATTCAGCCAATTGAGTCAATACTAGCATATAGAGCTATCACATTTCTCCACTAATTTTCCCTGAAACCTATTCTCCCTCAATTTCTAACTGCTTATTGGAAATTCTACCACTCACTAGAGGCAATTTACAGTGTCCAGTTACATTACAAACTCATATAGCTTTGAGAAGTGTAACAGAAATCAGAACCCCATGCTGTTACAGAAGAACATGCCTACTCCATGTAGTCAGCACCCAAATTCAGGCTTGAAGCTGTGAAGCAGCAGCTTTACGAGCAGTCCAACTGTGCTCAAGAAAGTTCCCTGAATTAATATTTCAGATCCAGGCACCTGTAGTATTGTAACTAATAAAGTTATGCTGTTGAATTTTCCTGCATACTCAATCTTGGTTTCCATATGTGGAACACAAAATGCTGGAGGAACTCAGCAGACCAGGCAGCATCTATGGAAAAAGTACAGTTGACATTTTGGGCTGAAACCCTTTGGCAGGATGTTTTTCCATAGATGCTGCCTGGCCTGCTGAGTTCCTCCAGCATTTGGGGTGCATTGCTTGGATTTCTAGCATCTGCAGATTTTCTCTGGTTTGCTCTATATGTATAGTTCTTCTTGCCGTTGTCTGAGGTTTCTGAAGATGACTGCTAAATATTCTTCCATTCCAAAATCCACAACTCATACCTTGAAATCAAGTCATATTATGATGCACAAAAAACGGAATGAATTGATATGTTTTTCTAACCAAATTATCATAATGGATATTTTGAGGGTTTACCTCCTATCAGTCCAAGTTCTGGATTTACAATGCAATGAACTATAAGGCAGGTTGGCCAACTGACTGCCTTTGTGATAAATGAGTGGTCTATTCATCAGATTTTCTTCTTTTCTATTCTTTGACCTAACCTCTGATATTCACTGCTATTCTAAACTGACACTGACTCGCAAAATCTTATTAACTTTTTCTGAAGATTTGACAAAGAGTGTTGATGAGGGGCTTCACCTGCAGAAAACTCTAATAACCCAGTCTCTAATGTTTAGATTATATTGTCTGAGGTTAGATATCCTGAATAGAAAATTTCTATCTGTTCTATCAGGTCTGATGAAAGATCATTCATGTAAAATATTCTGTTTCCTTCTCTTTTGTTCTGCTTGAGTTGCATATTTCCAGCATTTTCCATTTTCATTTCAATTCCACTTACTGAAATAATACCTTATTTCAAAAATAGTTTTTGAACTAAGTTATTTGAGCAGAAGGAAATTTTTGCCACTTTTTGGAGGCGGGGTGGGGAGGCAATGCTGATACTACAGAACAGGCAGGGGGAGTTTTTAAAGGGTTAGAAAAATGTTGATGCTCCTGACTTGTAAAACTGGTCAAAGCCAAAAGCATGCAAATGTGAGTGCCTGGGTCTGAAAGAGAAGAGTGGCTGCTAAACATTTGATGGATAATGTGTCCCAAAAGAGCCCCCTTCTCTTTTCAATGGAAATCAAATCCTTAATTCCACAAGCCAGGTATATAGCTTCTGTTCTCTGTGAGCCAGAAGGATGGGTAAAAATTTAGTAAATTTATGCAAAACCATGAAAGGGATTTTTTTTTACATAAAGTATTATCTAGCCATCACTAGAAAATTGCCTAGGTATATCCTGATTGCAAAAAAAAATAGTGAACTGCTGTTCATAGGATATTAAATTTCACTCTCTTACCAGCAGCCTGTCCATTGATGGACACCTTGTGTTTCACCAGAACCACCTGAGTCCATTCCTCATAAGAGTCTTGGTCCAAATATTCTGTAGATCAAAGACCTGAATTCCAGAGGTGAGGTAAGACTGAATATCCTTGATTGAATGTGGCAGTAGGTATCAAAGAGCAGAAGAAAAAAAAACTCCAGTAGTTGCAGAAATACCTTATAGTTGAAGTTAAATCATCCCAGTGCAGGAGTCCCTCTGGGCAGTGTTGTAAGCTGCTTCACCATTAATGACACTGCACAAAATTGAACAAACCAGTAGAAACTCATGATGACATGTAGGTCTATAGCAAGAAGATTGTAGATTGCTACCCAATTGTTAAACTGGATGCTGAAATCCTAACTGTTGAGATTATTGAGAAATCTACTTAGGTTCTTTAAAATGCATGCCAAAAATATGTGCCTTATGCACATTTTTTTTTAATATAGTACATAATGAAAAAGTTACAAAACAAAATAAAATTGTGTTTCACAGATCATGAACTAAATGGCATGATATTCAGTGGCATGATTGCTGTTTGTTTAAGTATTTTACAAAACAATACAGAGAAATTCATACTGATCCCTTTATGACTCTCTTCATTCAATTCCATATTCAATAAGTAACTGATCTCACACAGCAAAGCATATATTTTTTACAAGTTATTACTATGTTCCTGGGTACCTGGGTTTGGAGCAACATTTTGCCCATCTGTCAATCTTATTTGCCCACCTTAGGTTTCTAGTCCTTTAAACCCTTCACATTCCAATTTTTACCTAAATGTATCTTAAACTATATGATTGTATATGTCTGCACCACCACTTCTAGCAGTGAGTTCTGTGTAAAAGACTTGCCCATCAATCCCTTACAAAATCTCTGCTTCTCACCTTGAATTTATGTCCTCATGTTTTTGATACCACTATTATGGGACCCTGTCTCACTCCATAGCTTAAATTCATATATACCTCTATCAGGTCACCATAATAGCCTTCTTCATTTCACAGAAAAGAAATGCAACCTATCCAATTTCTGGTCATAAAGAAAGTCTTACAATCCAGACTACATCCCGGTGAATTTCTTAGCACTTACTCCAGTACAAATCCAACCTTCCTATGGCATGGCGACCAGAATTGCATACTATACTCCAAATGCAGTCTTAACAGTGTTCTGTGAAGTTGTAACTTTATGCTCTATGTCCTGACGTATGAAGATAAATATGCCTTCTTCACCACCCAATCCAACTGGATTGCCACTTTCAAGGAAATGAAGAATTGAAGCCCAAGTTCTCTTTGTTCATTAACACTTTTTCACACCCTATCATTAGCTGTATATTTGGTTTCCCAAAATTTCTTTGCACTTGTTGGTATTAACTTCCATCTAACTAAGCTCCTCTCAGCTTTCCATTTAATCTATAACCTTGGTTACCCTTCCTCACTATTCACGATGTCACTAATTTTCACGTCATCTGCAAACTTATTAACTTTTCCTCCAACATTCACATCCATATTGTATATAACATTCAACAAAGGTCCCAACACCATTCCCTGCAGAAAACTACAGGTCACAGACTTTCAATCAGAAAGACAGAAACCCTAAATACAGACAATGCTGGAAACAAATGATAAGCTCACAATGTAAAACACTTTTTTCCGTTTTAGATATTGACTGGTTGCACGCTTCTACCATCTTATCTGTTAAAGTGTGCCAGCAGATTATTTTGTATCTATTGACCTTTAAACTACTAACAGTAATGTAGCAAACCCACCAGAGAGGGAAAAGAATCATGTCCTGACTTTGCTAAAGGGATGAAAGGAAAAAAAAACGAACAGCATGTTCATGAACCCAACAGCAGTCATCACTGAGCTGAAACATTCCATTGATACAGTTCAAAAGGCAGGGTGATCTGAAAAGGTAATTATCCTGCTCAAAATCCCTTACACATGTACACTGGCAGAAACAAAAGGCAAGGCAGGCTTTGCAGATGCCACCTCAATCTGGTAAGCTTTGCTGGATGGGAAATTAAGAAACCTTTCCCGGGCTGCTTGCAATGATGTCTGTGACAGCTGCTGCCTGTGCTTAAATGCCAGTCACCTTCAAGCTGAACATGTATGCTCGAATTTTACAGCACGCCAAACAGCTTCAAAGCCCACTGCTCTGATGTTTAAATAATCACATCCATCAAGCAGACAAAATAATTGCATTCTGTGCTCTCTTTACAATGGATTTTCTTTTTTTAAATTGAAGAGCAGAATTAGTCATTTTGTCTGTGTAATGTTGAAATGGTGCATGGGTCCTATTCTAGATTTTTAATTATGGTTTTAAATATTTTTATAATCTATATACTAACCTATGTTTGTGCATTGGCTCCATTCATATAATCATTTCAGTTATCTACACTCCACATGTGCTTTGATTGATCTATCCAAGAGAATCTCCAAGTAGCAAACATAATGTCCTTTAGTTTGGACAACTTAACTAATCTAAAGTCTTTCACATTGACTGGGTTAGCCTATATGAATTTCCATCCATGTGCTTCCTCATCTGTTAAAAAAGGCTGATAGCATCCGTAACAACATGAATATGATATAAATAAAGGTCAAAGTATCTTATCTTGCATTGTCTGCGATGCAGGTTGAAGAGTCACTGCACAACAGATACCACTGAAAGATGTTGTAAATGAGGTAAGTAAAGGGAATAAAAACAGTATGCTCTGGGCATACAAGGAGCAGGGGCTCCGATGGATTGATGGGTACAGCAGAAATTCCAGTTGAATGTGGGAAGTACAGAAGCAAGGAGCTTATAAACTGCTTTATTAACTAGACTCTGTACAACCATGTTATCACTGGACTTGACAGACAGTTAATGGGATTCTCCAAATAAGCAAATTGAATGGGTTTGGAGTTGGGAAACAAAGAGGGAGAATGAAGTTTGAATACTGTTCTATGATTCAATCTTGGCACCTTAAGTGGACTGCTATGAGCTATGAGGACAAATAGAACAAATATTTCCATTTATTATCAGAGAACGTATATACAGTGTACAACCTGAAATGCTTAGTCTTCGCAGACATCCATGAAAAACAAAAGAACCCCAAAAGAATGAACGACAGAAGAATGTTACCCCTTCTCCCCCTTCCCCTGCGCAAGTAACAGCAAAGCATCAACACATCATCCTCCCCCCTCGCACCACCCACTAAAGCACCAAAAGAGAGATGGTGATCTACAGTCAATAGAGCTATTGTTTACCTGATAGTTCGACATGCCACAGGCTCCCACTCTTACTAACAAGAGACAGAGAGACGTTACCCATTTCGCAGTGAAAGGGGAGACAAACAGTCACTGTTAAAGTGATACAGTCTGTCACATCGCCTTTTATTCCAAGATTCTCTAACTTCAGAAATAGCAGCAAAATCTCCCTACCATTGAGAGAAAGAGGGAGTGTGATCGCTCGACTACAGAGATCTCTGTTCGTACATCCGCCGCAGCAAAATCCTGATGATCCTTCTCTCATGATGCTTCAGTTGGCAATGCTGGCCTGAAATCGGTCATCCACAGGGTTGCGCAGAGTGACACCCTGGAGGTACCTGGAGAATGCTGGAAAATGGTTGGCCAGTGCTGTTGTGCTGAGGGACTTGGGAGTGCTTGTTCATGAATCGCAAAAAGTTGGCTTGCAGGTACAACAGGTTATTAAGAAGGCAAATGGAATGTTGGGTTTCATTGCTAGAGGGAATAAATTCAAGAGCAGGGAGGTCATGCTACAACTATACAGGGTACTGGGGAGGTGGCACCTGGAGTACTGTGTGCAGTTCTGGTCTCCATACTTGAGGAAGGACATACTAGCTTTGGAGGCAGTGCAGAGGAGGTTCACCAGGTTGATTCTGAGGATGAAGGGGTTGACCTATGAGGAGAGATTGAGTCGCCTGGGACTGTACTATCTTGAGTTCAGAAGAATGAGGGGATCTTATATAAACATACAACATTTTGAAAGGGATTGATAAGATAGAAGTAGGAAAGTTGTTTCCATTGGTAGGTGAGACTAGAACTAGGGGACATTGCCTCAAGATTCAGGGTAGAAGATTTAGGACGGAGATGAGGAGAAACTGTTTTTCTCAGAGAGTGGTGAATCTGTGGAATTCTCTCCCCAGGGAAGCAGTTGAGACTTCTTCACTAAATAGTTTTAAGAAACAGTTAGATATGTTTTTACATAGTAAGGCAATCAAGGGTTATGGAGAAAAGGCAGGTAGATGGAGCTAAGTTTACAGACAGATCAGCCATGATTTTATTGAATGGTGGGGCAGGCTCGATGGGCTGGATGGCCTACTCCTGTTCTTATTTCTTATGTTCTTACCTGCAAAAGGCAATGCCTCAATGTTTTAGGAATGATTTAGGAAATAATTATGTAATTAATTTAAATATTATATATATTATAATATATATGTTGCCGCAAAACAACATATTTCATGATAAATGCCAGTGATATTAAACTTGATTCTGAAGCTCCAATGCACAAGATCAGAAGAGGCTGCAGAGGATCAGAGTCAAAGCCTGTTCCATCACAGACATAATCCTTCCCATCATCAAGGACATCTCCATGAGGCAGTGCCTCAAGCAGGTGTCATCCATCATTAGGGACCCTCACCATTCTGGACATGTCCTACTTTCTATGATTAAGGAAGAAGTACAATGCCCATAGTCTCAAAAATTCAGGAACACCTTCTTCTCCTTGACCATCTGATTTATGAATAGCCCATGAACACTAGCACACTATTCTTTTTCAGTTGCAATATTTATTTTTGTTGCTTATAGATTTTTATGTCTTTGCACTTTACTGCTGCAGCAAAACAACCAATCTCATGTCATATGACAGTGATAACAAATCTGAACCTGATTAGACAGGCTTTTTAGAAGGAAATAGACAGTTGACATTTTGAGTCGATACCCGTAATCTGAACTTTTTTTATCTTCACAGTGGGAAAAATGTTTAATTTAACTTTGAGAATGAGCTTCTGTTAATCAAAATTTAGTGATGGATCTTGAAATAGGTAGTAGATCAGTTATGATCACATTCATAGATGTAATGGACAAAAGCAAATAATTAGCCTTTTTTCTCTCCTACAATCCCAACTCATTTGCATCTTTTATTTTTTATAGGATCTTCAAGTTCATTAAGTCATTAAAATACATTCTGTAGCCATTTTATTAGGTCAACCTGTACACCTGCCCGTTAATGTAAATTTTTAATCTGGCAATCATGTGGCAGCAACTCAATACATAGGACCATGCTGACATGGTCCAGAGATTCCATTGTTGTTCAGACTAAACACCAGGTTAGAGAAGAAATTTAATTTAAGGCGGATGTTAATCGTTCCCAGATCGGTTAGGGCGTCAAAGATATGGTGAGAAGGCAGGTGTATGGGGTTGAGTGAGATTTGGAATCAGCCGTGATGGAATGGTGGAACAGATGATGGGCTGAATGGCCTAATTCTGCTGCTATGTTCAATGGTCTTAAGGTCTAAATGTAATCTTAGTGACTTTGACTGTAGAATGATTATTGGTGCCAATCGGAGTCGTTTGAGTATGTCAGAAATTGCTGATCTCCTGGGAATTTTACACACAATAATCTCTAGAGTTTCCAGAGAATGGTCCAAAAAGCATAGGTTAAAACACTTTGTTCAAGAGAGAGGTCAGAGGAGAATGTCCAGACAGGAAGGTGACTGTAACTCAAATAACATGGGTTACAACAGTAGTGTGCAGACGAGCATCTCTGAATGTACAACACATTGAACCTTGAAGTGGATGGGCTACAGCAGCAAAAGACCACAATGGGTTCCACCCCTGTACTTAATAAAGTAGTCACTGAGTGCATATGGAGACGATAAAATAGGATAAGTTGAAGGGGTGAAAACTTTTCAAAGTACATGCATTAATCCGTTTTTTTAAGTACACCTCCAACTGCCCCAAAAAACACACTTTCACCCACATTAAAACATTTCTCACTTCATTCCCATCCGAAGAAATGTGATGCTTATCTGTCATGAAATTTGTTGTTTTACATTACAATAAATAATAAAAGCTATGAATTACAATAAGAAATATATATATATAAAATAAATTAAATGGAATTAGTGCAAAAAGCAAGGAAAATTACTGAGGAAGTGTTCATGGGTTCATACAAAAATCTGATTGATAGTGGAGGAGAAGAAGCTGTTCATGAAATATTGAGTGTGTGTCTTCAGGCTTCTGTACTTCCTTCCTCCTTAAAGGGGATGAGGGTCAATGAAGGATGACCCCTTTTTCAGGCATTGTGTTTTGAAGGTGTACTGAATGCTGGGGAGGCTGGTGCCAATTATAGAGGTCGCAGAGTTTACATCTTTCTGTGGCTTTTTCTGATCCTGTTCAGTGGCCCCTCTGTACCAGACAGCGATGCAACTACTTAGAATGCTCTCCACAGTACATCTTGAGACTTGTATTGGTAATCAGTCACTATCAATAAGTTTGCGATAAAAACAAGAAAATATGATGAAAGAATGAAATGCTAAACTTAAGTTTGTTTTCTTCCTGTCCAAACAGTGCAGAACAGGCCCTTCCCGCCAAGTGAACCGTGCCACCCAGTAACCCATCTATTTAACATTAGCCTATTCACAGGACAATTTTGAATGATCAATGAACTTATGAAGCAGTACATATTTTAAATGTGGAAGGAAACCATGCACCCAGAGGAAACCCATGAGCTCACAGGGAGAACGTACAAGCTCCTTACAGACAGCACCAGAACTGAACTCCAAATTCCAATGCCCAAGCTGTAATAACATGGAGCAAACTGCCAAACTACCATGGCTCACATGGTATATTCCAAAACATTATACTTGGTAAAATGCAAGTCATAGAGCTGTACCACACAGAAACAGGCCTTCAGTTCATCTAGTCCACGCTGAAAACATTTAAACTGCCTACTCCCATCAACCTGCACCTGGAGCATAGCCCTCCATATTCCGCCGATACATTTACCTATCCAAACTTCCCTTAAACATTAAAATAAAGCTCACATGCACATTTGTGCTTGCAGCTCATTCTACATTCTCACTATCTTCTGATTGAAAACGTTTCCCATCATGTTCCCTTAAACTTCTCACCTTTCACCCTTAAGCGTGACCTCTGGTTGTAGTCTCACCCAACCAGTAGAAGAAGCCTGCTTGCATTTACTCTATATATACCTCTCATAATTTTGTATACTTCCACCAAATTTTTCTCAATCTTCAGTGTTCTAAAGAATACAGTCCTAACCTGTTCAATCTTTCCTCATAACTCAGGTTCTCCAAACCCAGCAACATCCTTGTAGATTTTCTCTGCACCTTTCAACCTTGTTTACATCTTTCTTATAGGTAGGTGACCAAAGTTGCACGCAACTCTCCAAATTAGGCCTCGCCAATGTCTTCTACAACTTCAACATATCATCCCAACCTCTGTACTCAATATATTGATTTTTGAAGGTCAATGAGCCAAATGCTTTTTTACGACCCTATCTACTTGTAGCGCCATTTTCAACTAATCATGTACCTGCCTTCCCTTTGTTCCACCACACACCTCAGTGCACTACCGTTCACAGTGTAGACTTACCCTAGTTGGTCCTACCGATGTGCAGAACCTTCACTTTTCTGTGTTAAGTTCCATCTACCATTTTTCATCCCTTTTTTCCAGGTGATGCAGATCCTTCTGGAAGCCAGGATAACCCTCTTCGCTGTCCACTGCAACCCGAGTCTTGGTGTCATCTGCAAATTTGCTAACCAGTTATCATCCTGATCACTGATACAGGTGACAAACTACAAAGGACCCAGCAACAATCCCTGCCGCACACCACTAGTCCCAACCCCCTAGTCAGAGAGGCAACCATCCGCTACCACTCTCCGGCTTCTCCCACAAAGTCAATGCCTAATTCAATTTACTAACTCATTCTGAATGCTGAGTGACTGAACCTTCTTGACCAGCCTCCCATGTGGGACCTTGTCAAAATGGTCTGATTTGCATTTGAACGAAATGATATTCTGCCATCTCTTCAGGGAATCTATTCTACAATTTTGTATCAATCCTATGATATAACCCATCCTGTCATGTCCCTTCATCCCAGTCCCACCACACCCAATTTTATCCAAGCCTGAAGAGCATGGGACCATTGGAATGTTAGATAATTTTAGTCCATGGCTATTTGTTTTCTAATTCCGACGGAGTGCAATGTAGTTGTCAGAAATTGATTATTAATCTACCCAGATACAGTCATGAGCAAAACAAGAATAAGAATAAATCATTGTAATTGTAAAGGGCCCTTCTTATTTTTTTCTTTTCTCTTTCCTACTAGCTGTTTGATAATAGTGACATTTGTAAATATACTTTCTTTATAATTGTAAGCCGTGTATGATCTGTTATTTCTTGGTGACGGCTAATTGCACAGGGGCAGTATTTACACAGTATTCACAGAGATCAGAGCAAGACATCCCGGCATTCCTGTTTTGGAGGGGCCCAAGTCATACTGACCCCAGCCGTATGGAGTCTGAGAAAGGTGGCTCTCTCACCGCCGAGTCCAGTGGCTGTGAGCGAGGGGTTAACAAGTCGCATCTCTAGAGATGCCTGGTAAAGAGGGATTTCATGTATTTGCACATTTTGAGGTCTTTTACACGTTGGTTTTTTGTGTGTCCTGTTTGTGTGTAACTTTTCATTCATTCTATTGTACTTCTTTGCATTTACTGTGAATGCCTGCAAGAAATTAATCCCATTTTGAATCTCTAATGAATCTCATTTATGGTGACATAAATGCACTCTGATAATAAATTTTCTCTGAACTTTGTATTTCTCCCTGTGACCTTTGGCACCTCATTATAGGAAGGATGAAGAAGCTTTAAAAGGAGTGTAGAAGAGATTTCCCATAATTCTGCATGGATTGTAAAACATGCCTTATGAGGATAGTTTGAGCGAGTTAAGGCTTTTCTCTTTGGAGAGAAGGCGGATGAGAGGTGACTTGATAGAAGAGTACAAGATGATAAGGGGAATAGATAATGTGAACAGCCAGAGTCATTTCCCAGAGCAGAAATGGGTAATGTGAGAGGCATCATTTTAAGGTGATTGAAGAAAAGTACAAGTGGGATGTCAGAGGTTGTTTTTTTTTTGCAGAGAAAGTGGTTGGTGCATGGAATGTGTTGCCAGAGATGCGGGTACATTAGAGACCTATAAGACATGGTTAGATAGGCATGTGGACAAAAGTAAAATGGAGGACTGCAGGAGGGAAGTGTTAAATTGACCTTGAAGTGGATTAAAAGCTTGGCATAGTATCATGTGCAGAAGGGCCTGTACTGTGCTGTATTGATCAATCTTTTATGTTCTATGAACACGTTTCCTTGTTAATTCCAGGGATATTTCTGATGGCAATATCAGCCGAATTAGTTGCATTGCCATTAGAAATATCTTCAGAATCAGCTAAAAAAATGGTGGGGCTAAGGGGGAGCATGGATGTTAGTAAGGCTCATATGAACAAATTTTCAAGAAAATATCAACCAGAATTGACAGACCAAATAACTATGCCTGTAAATTCCAAATCCAAATGTTATATAGAAACAATCGTTACTACCTGTTTTTTATTGAATGGCAATTCTAATTAATCCATGAGAGGAATGTTTCTGCATTGTTTTTGGTTTTGCTTATTAACCTTAAGTATGTGTTTGTTGATCCCATGCAGAGAGTTGAACTTATTTTAAAAACTCTGCACTTTTTCTGATGTGTTTGGCAACAGTTAATGACCTGAGAGCATTTATTTATCTAGCAGTTTTTGAATATATCATTAGCTTTTGTAATGTCCTCTGTTTCAACATATCTTAATTCCCTAGTGTGCCTAGTTCCAAGCAGCTTTACTCTGCTCTGACAGGCACTGATTTAACTTTTTTTTAACCGTTACTTTAACAGCTTATTTGAAGAGTCACTCATTTCAGATCATAAGTTCAAACACCTTTGCAAAAGTTGTCAATGAAACAGCTTAATGAATTTACAGCAATAGTTGTCATATAAAATGCCTCCTTAGTTATTTGGTCCACTGGTAGGGTCTTGAATTGAAATGTTGACTGTTCATTTTCTTCTATAGATGCTATCTGTTCCATCGAGTATCTCCAGTGTTTTGTGAGTTGCTCCAGATACCAGTATTGGCAGTCTCTTGTGTCTCTGCCTTCTTGGTTATTTAATTCATTCTTACAACATTTAAAAAACATGTAGGCAAGCACTAGAATCACCAAAGCATAGAAGGTTTTGGATCTAAATCAGCTGAATGTGATTGGTATTGATGGGGACAACTGTTGGCTTGGACTTGCTGGGAGAGAGGACCCACTTCTGCACTACATGACTCTAAGATTCTAATCAGAGCTAGATCTATAAAGTGCATGAAATCAAATCAATTCTAAATCAAATCCAGTTTAAACATCATTCAAACCATACATGGATACAGCCGAATGAGACAGAGTTCCTCTGGGGCCACGGTGCCAAAACACACACGTGTACAGTCGGCCCTCCTTATCCACGGATTCTGTATGCACGGATTCAACCAACCATGGATCGGGAAAACCTGGAAGTTCTCTATCCAGCACTCATTGCTTGAGCATGTACAGACTATTTTTTCTTATCATTATTCCCTAAACAATACAGTAAAACAACTATTTACATAGCATTTACATTGTATTAGGTATTATAAGTAATCTAGAAATGACTTAAAAGTACAGGCAGTCCCCGGGTTATGAATGAGTCCCATTCCTGAGTCCGTCTTTAAGTCGGATTTGAAGTCGGAACAGGTACATCCAGTATTATTTAGCGTCAGTTAGTCAAACATTTTTCTTAGTATATAGTACATATTTTACCTTTCTATACATATAAAACACTTAAGAAGCATACGTATTTCAATAATTTAACAACTGCATTGCTTAGTAATAATTGTATCTTTCATTGGGGCAGGGCCTTTCATATGCTCCATTAAAATTGTTCTCATCGTTGACCAATTGTAGCCTAACGCTTTTCCAATGACTGAAGGTGTTTCTCCTCTTTCCGATCGCTTTATTACTTCCACCTTATTTTCAATTGCGATCATGATTATTTTCGTGAACAGAAACACTGCGGATTCAAAGCTGCAGTACCAGGTCCTAATGTCCACCACACGGAGACATGTTAAATAAAGTCCGGGGTTCCACTGGGTCCTAAAGGCCACCATACTGATACATGTTAAATAAGGGATTTGAGCATCCGTGAATTTTGGTATCCGCGAGGGGTCCCGGAACCAATCCTCCACGGATAAGGAGGGTCAACTGTATTCAAGATAACGAGAGAGGGGAAGAAAAGGAAAATAGTCACGTAAGAAAACACAGTTTTAGTCCAAGTCCTGCAAATTGATGGTTCCCAGCATTCCAGCCTGTAATTCCACTGATCCAATACTGGAGGGCAGCACCAACATGCGAGCCCACCGCCAACCAAGCCCAGGTGCCAGGCTACAAGCAAGTTTGAGGACTGAGGGCTAGTCCTCGCCACAACCGAGGCGACACTGCTGCCTTGCCGCCTGTCTCATCACCAAGCAAGGGAAGCAGACCTGCGGCAATCAATTGCAAAAGAAATGTCCAAGACAGTCACTGCACACTTCCTTCACACCAATTCAAAGGCACCAACTTTTGTGCCTCCGAGTAGCACACAGCTGCACGGTCTCCACACAGGTCAGCTCTTCCAAACCCAATCTGGCTTCTCTGGTGGCCAGACACGATTTCCCAGGCCTGACGGCCCAACTTGACCTCCATGGCCCGACAGCCCGACTGACTCTCTCGAAATCAGAATTGCCAGCCGGCCCTTACAACAACCTGCCCAGCCTCTCCAAACAATGAACAGCACACCAATATGGTGGACTTGCTGTACACGTAGTTATTGGAGTCAAGAATAGTCTTACTATGTATTAAAAACCCATTTAATAAAGGTAAAAGTACCTATCGTTGGTCCCCGAGAGGACGCTGTTTATATATGCACACCATCTTACTGGAAGGATGACCAGATGAACATGGTATATGGAACTCAAAAGGACCTGGAAGCAGCCAGAGAGAACTACTTGGCCTTTATAAAATATGTTAATACCACAGTAGTAAAACCTATAGACAGGATTTCATTATTATATGAATAAAACAGATTTTAAAAAGAGATTTCAAAATGAAAGAACAGGTAATGACATTCTCCCCCTATTATTTTCTAGGTCTAACTTCACATTGCATATTCAGTGAGGCCTATAAAAAAAATTGCAGGCAAAGACTGAACACATGCCAACATATTGTTACCCAAGAACAACTTACTAGAAAAATTGGACCTCTCAAAATGATGCCTCTGTTGTTTTCCACAAAACAACTGCGTTCAAGCACATTAAATATTTCTTATGAAGGCTTATGTGACATGACTTCAAGATTAAAATATTCTTGCTGTTTGCTTCATTATTAATTTGCTTTAATTTTTGAGTACACATTCTCCCGTTCTTTACGTCTTATTTGTTACTCAGGCAGTCTCAGAAAACTCTGTTCTGATCAAAAATGAAGAAGTACTCTGACACTGAAAAGGTGAAATAAAAAAACACTGCAAGTGTTGGGAGCAGGTTCTGCTTTTAAGAGATCACATTCTCCAAACCTACAATTGTTTGGATGCTTATCTCTTCAAAAATAATGAAAGCATTAGAAAAGAATCTGAATCGGAGATACAGTGGAACTAAAACTACGAGACT
The DNA here is from genome assembly GCF_048418815.1 of Hemitrygon akajei. Taxonomy (NCBI): domain Eukaryota; kingdom Metazoa; phylum Chordata; class Chondrichthyes; order Myliobatiformes; family Dasyatidae; genus Hemitrygon; species Hemitrygon akajei. Next base: position 97,591,773 of record NC_133124.1, read on the forward strand.
GATTTTAGCACTTAAATTTCAAGGGATTTTATTGCATTTTTTGTGACAAAATATGTAAAAAATACTTAGTTAATTTCCTGGAGCTAATTAATTATATTTCCTATATTAAGTTTATGATAGGTTAGTAATTTGAGTTGACAAAAATATTGCTGCAAATGTGGAAAAAAGACCCAGATAATGATTTCTTGTGATGAATACATTTTATTATATGTTACTTTAACAGAATCAGAAGGGCCATTTACAGAGTCTATTCATAGATTTCATTTGGGAAATTATAAACTCAGGGGATATGAAGTGATTTGCTAATTTGCTATTGCCCATTTTGCACTACCTATTTATTTTGCAATACAACGCGGAACGGGCCCTTTTAGCCTAAAGACCCATGCACCCAGCGACCCACCTATTTAACCACAGCCTAATCACATGACAATTCACAGCGTGCAATTAATGTACTAACCAGCATGTCTTTGCCCTGTAGGAGGAAACCGGAGCACCGGGAGGAAACCTAGATAGGTCACATTAAGAACATACAAACTCCTTACAGACAACACTGGTGTTGAACTCTAAACACCAGAACACCCCGAGCTGTAATAGTGTCACGCTAACTGCTATGCTACTGTGGTGCCCAGTATTCTAAGAATTAAATTATTATTATTCTCAAATATATTATCAAAATATGGAAATGTCACCCTGATTCATTTTCTTGTAGGTAGATACAAAGAAATACAACGGAATCAATAAAAAAACTACACACAAAAGGACAACCAACCATTGTAGAAATGAAGACAAGCTGTGCAAATACAAAATAATAATAATAATAATTGGTTTACATATTTCCTAGCCTTCATCTGTATCAATGAATACTTATCAACAATTTTCTTAAAAATCCAGAAAAAGTGCCTGAAATGTAGACAGAAGGAAAAAAAATATCTCTTACTTGGAGAAACCTGTTCTCTAATTTACTGACAAAAATTGGGTATCAAATCAGAAATAACCGATCAAATTATATCTTGGCACACCTTCTATACATGGATGATCTGAAATTAGCTCCTTCAGCAGTAAAGCTAAAACAATTAATTCAAATAGTAGAACTACTTTCTAAAGATATAAACATGAACTTTGAACTAAATAAGTTTAGGACATTAAACATAAAGAAAGGTGCAAGGGAGCTAATAGAATATAAAAAGAGTGCAGCAGGATACACTACAACTGATGGATGAGTATGAAACATCTGGGATATCAACAAGCAAAGGAAACACTGTCAATAGTAATGTGATAAAGGGAAAACATTCCACAGAACTTACTTCAAGGAAAATCTGCCAAACAAAGCTCAATAGTAAAAATATAATAAAGGCAATAACACATTCCCATATTAATGTATTCTTTGTGTTAACCACCTGGTCCACAAGGGATGCTTCCATTTCTGGGAAGAGGTCTCCACCTCTGAGCCTGGCATTTGATGCTTCCTTGTCACCAGCTCAGAATCACCGCAATAGGTCAACAGCTGATGCAATCTCAATGGCTCTGCACACAGACTTAGATGACATGGACAATACAAACACCCATGTCAGGATGCTGTTCATTTACTATAGCTCAGCATTTAACACCATAATTCCCACAATCTTGATTGATAAGTTACAGAACCTGGGCCTCTTTACCTCCTTCTGAAATTGGATCCTCGAATTCCTAACCAGAAGACCACAATCTATGTGCATCGATGATATCTTCTCCTCATTGACGATCAATACTGGTGCACCTCAAGGGTGTGTGCTAAGCCCACTGCTCTACTCTCTATACCCATGACTGGGTGGCTAGGCATAGCTCAAGTACCATCTATAAATTTGCTGATGATAATAACCATTGTTGATAGAATCTCAGATGGAAACAAAAGGGTGTGCAGGAGCGAGATGTGCCAACTAGTGGAGTGGTGTTGCAGCAACAACCTTCCACATAACGACAGTAAGAAAAAAGAGCTGATTGTGGATTTCAGGAAGGGTGAGACAAAGGAACACATACCAATCCTCATAGAAGTGGAGAGTGTGAGCAGTTTCAAGTTCCTGGGTGTCAAGATCTCACCTGGTCCCTACAAATCAAAGCAGCTATAAAGAAGGCAAGACAGTGATAATACTTCATTAGAAGTTGGAAGAGATTTGGCTAATAATAAAAGATCAATAAATTCAAAATGATAAATATAGAAAATGCCAAGAAAAAGTAGAAACAATACAATGCATTATAGGATACTGTAACAGTTTAACACAATCTGATTACTTTCACAGGCACAATCAAGTAGCCAACATTCTTCAAGATCTTGATTTTAAAATACAAGTTCATAAATGAAATTCACATCTTACTATAATTACAAGTCTGATGTAGAGTCAGGATACCACAAATTATGCTATGACTGATCAGTTATTACAGATAGGACAATCTATAATAACCATTTGAATATAATAATACAGGGTTAAACAAACAGGAACAACTTGTTTAATAGATATGGTCATTCCAAGCACACATAACTTACAGAAATCAATCAGTGAGAGACACCAGAAATATGCTGATTTAAAAGAGGAGATTGAGAGACTTTGGAACATGAACAAGGTATACATTGTCCCGATAGTAACATCTACAACTGGTGTCATCCCAAAGGCACTACACAATAGCAATAAACAATTAGGGCTACACAGTAATATCTATGTAAATCTTCAGAAAACCACAATACTGAACACCACTAGAATAGTCTGAAAGTTCCTAGCAACTGACAAATGAACATACTTGACTATGCCAGTACCTCAGATTTTACCAGCTTGAGCTGAGAAAATAAAAATTAAGTGATGATAATATTGAGGACATAAATTATACAGTCCTTGAAAGTGAGTCCATCGGTTGTCTGCCTAAAAATCCTTTAAACATATTTTGGGTTATAGGCCTAGGTGCCCTACCTCTTATTAAACTGGGAGTGAACTGCAACTATTTATTTTTTCACATGATTCTCACATCCAAAAGTGAGGGGTGTATTTGGGTGAATTTTGTTCAGAGTTACATTGACATTTGGATTTCAGTCACAACAGGACATTGCATAAAAATTCAACCCAGCTTTTTTGATGTTAAGCACAAAAGGTATAAATTTCACAGACAAAGTACATTGTGCAATTGATTGAGGACATGAGGAACTGCAGATTCTGGAATATGCAACAACAAACATTCTGCTGGAGGAATTCAATATGTCAAGCATCATCTATGTTGACATTTTTGGTCAAACCCCTTTGAATTCTAGACAAATATTCTCAGCCATTGCATTGCATTAGCTGCCAAAAATTTGCTGTATCTTCGTCATTCCTCTAATAATCCTTGGTTTATACTTGTGTCTGCTCATAAATGTAAATATATAAATATCTGTGCTTCTATCATTGAGATAAAATGCATTATCAATTGAAAATTTCTGAAGTTCAGTTATGCCTACAGAAATGCCAGCCAGTTATTCCATCCTAGGGTTTGCTACTCTATCCTAATCTTCATGGTACATTGTACATACATGGAAACATGGTTAATCTTGTTCAGCATCTTGGAATTGGTTCATTTTTATCACATTTAGTGAGATACAGTTGAAAGCTTGTCTTGCATACTGTTCATGCAGGTCAAATCATTGCACATACTTTGAGATAGAAAGAGGTAAAAAAAAATAACAGAATGCAGAATAAAGTGTAACAGCTGCAGAGAAAGTGCAGTGCAGGTAAACAATAGGGTGGAAGATCATGATGAGGTAGATTGTGAGGTTGCCAGTCTATCTTACTGTAGTAGAGAACCAAAGTTCAAATTCAAAGCTCAAAGTTCCAAGTAAATTTATTATCAAAGTACATATATGTCACTATTATACAACCCTGAGATTCATTTTCTTTTGGGCATACTCAATAACTCCATAATAGAATGAATGAAAGACTGCAGCAACTTGAGTTTTCAACCAGTGTGCAAAGGACAACAAACTGCAAATGCAAAAGGAAAGAAATAATAATAAACAATAAATATTGAGAAATGAGATGAGGAGTCCGTAAAAGTGAGTCTGTAGGTTATGGAAACATTTCAGTGATGGAGCAAGTGAAGTTGACTGAAATTATCCCCTTTGTTCAGGGGTAATAATTGTTCGTAAAACTAGTTATGTAAGTCTTAAGGCTCCTGTACCTGCTTTCTGATGGCAGCAGCAGGAAGAGAGCATTTGCTGGGTGGTGGGGGTCCCTGATGACTGATGCTGCTTTCCTGCGACAATGTTTTGTGTAGATGTGCTTAAGAATGGGGAGAACTTTAACCGTGATAGATTTGGCCATACCCACTACATTTTGGTGGATTTTCTATTTAGGGGAATTGGTGTTTCTATAGCAGGCTGTGATTCAACCAGTCAATATACTTTCCACTACACATCTATAGAAGTTTGTCAAAGTTTTAGATGTCATGCTGAGTCTTTGCAAACTCCTAAGGAGCTTTCTTTGTAATTACACTTGCATGCTATGCCCAGGACATGTCCTCCAAAATAATCCCAAAGAATTTAAAGTTGCAGACCCTTCTCACCACTGATTCTCCAATAAGGACTGGCTCCTGAACCTCTGTAAAAACAGAGGTTGACTCTTCCGCAAGTCAATAATTATCTCCTTGGTCTTGCTGTAATTGAATAAGAGGTTGGTGTAATGACACTACTCAGCCAAATTTTCAATCTCCCTCCTATATTCTGATTTGTCACATTTAGTTCAGCTTATGACTCAATAGTCTTAAAAGTGTAAAGTGAGTAGAGCAGAGTGCTTAGCACACAGCCTTTGGTGCACCGGTGCTGATGGAGATAGTGACTGGACAGCAAGAGAGGAAATTGTTGATCCAATTTTGCAAGGAAGTATTGAGGCAAAGATCTTGAAGCTTAATGATTAGTTCTGAGGGGTTATGGTATTGAATGCTAAGCTGACGTCAATAAAGAGCATCTTGATATGTGCATCATTGCTAACAAGAGAAGATCTGTAGCCACTGGAAATCCAAACAATACACACAAAATGTGGAGGAACTCAGCAGGCCAGGCATCATCTATGGAAAAAAAGTACAGTTGACGTTTGGACCGAGAAGGGCCAATGACATGGCATCTGTTGCTCTGGTGGGCAAATTGGAGTGGATCCAAGTCGCTTCTCAGTCGATTGACTGGGGTGTTCAGCAACATCTTTAACCACTCACTTCGGTAGTCAGAGGTACCCACCTGCTACGAGCAGGCTTCAATTATCCCATTGTCTAAGGAGATCATGGAAAACTGCCTCAATGACTATCATCCAGTAGCATTTATGTTCACTGTGGTGAAGTACTTTGAGATGTTTGTGATAAAACATATCTGTTAGTGATTTTTTTGGGCTTAGAACATATACATTTAGCTATCGACTTTGGCTACCAGTCTTAACATCTGAATATGTATTGTGGATTTAATTTGGAGTGCAGCTCTGATCAATGGGTTCCTAAAAGCAGTGAATCCCAGACCAGACAATGCTGATTAAAATTCATTTGGATGTCTGTGGTGTGGGTGCAAATCGAGAGGTGTGAAGGTTATATGTAATTTCAAAGAAAGCACTGGCCATTCATTGTAAATGTGGTGTTGTCCTTTGATGTTTGGCATATAAAATATCGAGCCCCATGTTGGGCCAGCAGACCTTTTGACCGAAAGTGTCTCCATATGATGCCACTACACATAGTTCTGTTGAATAAAAAAGCAGCTTTGTATCTACCAGTAAATTTCTCCAGTGACTTCATTCATGCAACAACAATATTAACGCTTGCCTGAGAAGTGACTTGATTCCACTCCAATTTGCTGCCTTCACAACATGTCAACAGCAGATGCCATTTAATTGGGTCTCCCCTGAATGCTGGAACATCTGGACAGCAAAGATGAATATATCTGGATGTTCTGTTGGGAGCAGTCTTCCATTGATTCAATTCTGTTTCTTTTATTTGCTATGAATGCCCGCAAGAAAATTAATCTCAGGGTTGTATATGGTGACACATATGTACTTTGATGATAAATTTACTTTGAACCTTGAAATACGCCACTGCATTTTCAGCAGAGTTTGAAGTGAACTGAAGGGAAAAATGAACATGCATTTTAGTAACGCTGGTCTATTAGATTGCCTATTTCAATGTCTACTCTTAGAAAATAAAGAATTGACACATTTTATGCAAACATTATAAAACTAGAAGTGGAATATATGATAAGAATGGAAGCTGAATGTGATGTGAGAAATAGGGGAAAACTTCATTGATTCTGTTGTGCTTTTTTATATGTAAATGCCCACAAGTAAATGAATCTCTGAGTTGTATATGGTAACATCTATGTACTTCATTAATACATTATTTTTGAATATTGAACTTACAATTTTCCAAACTGTCAATGAAAAGAGGAGATCATGATTTTTCAGGAGAATGTATTTACTTTCAGATAGTGATGTGGAAGCATGGCCAGTAGGTGGGATTTATAAGGCCATAAAATATAGGAGCAGAATTTGGCCATTTGGCCCATCAAGTCTTCTCTGCTATTTCATCATGGCTGATCAATTTTCCCCTCAGCCCCAATCATCTGCCTTCCTCTTGTATCCCTTCATGCCCTGAACAATCAAGAATCAATCAACCTCTGCCTTAAACATAAAGACTTGACCTCCACAGCTGCCTTTGGCAAAGAATTCCACAGATTCACCACACTCTGGCTAAAGAAATTCCACCTCATCTCCATTCAAAGATGATGCCCCTCTATTCTGAGGCCGTGTCCTCTGATCTTAGGCACTCCCACCATAAGAAACATCCTCTGCATATCCACTCTGTCAAGGTCTTTCACCATTCAATAAATATTTTGATGAAGCAGGCCAATCAAGGTAATCTAACTAACACACAACGTGTGAGGGTACAGGGTCCACACTCGTAGTGAGTATGTCAGCTCATACAAAAATTAACTCTTCCATTGCACCCATCGCTAGGTCATAGACCCTAGCATTAAAGTGCAAATGCAATTCATATTTGGGAAAATAAACTGGCACAGAACCATCTACTATAGATCTTTGGAAACTGTATCCAACACTAAAAAATAACTTGATACAACAGTGAGCTATTTATAGGAACAATAGGAACAGCAAAATAATCATTCCTGGAACGGATCGTTCCTGTGCTACTCCTGGATATCAGGAAAATCAAGATATTCATTGTGTCCAGTACTGTCAGTGATTATCATCACTGGTTTGGTCTTTGAATATGTTGGTCAATATTGGGCTGGGATGTTCAACACCACCATATAATCTATTTGGTGGATCAATTTCCTGACCACATCTATTTTGATACACTGGAACATGATGGCAGAAAGAGCATTCTGATAGTAATTTAGATTTCTGATGCATTCCTAAAGGATAGCAGTTTTTGAAGTCAGAAACTTACAGCCCAGTTCAATGTGCACAGCTTAATGCTGCTTTTAGTTGTCAATTATTTGTGACAGATTCTCACTTCCCACTCTAGGAAATGTGATTCCCTGAGAAATGTAGTACTGCTGAGGTGATTGAACAGAAGATCTCTTGTTGAATTTGAAATGGATGAACCCAGAGCATGGAATGAGGTCATTACAGGAGTCAGGATGGAAGTATAATCAAAGTACTTGGTTGTGGGAGTCTGTGGTTTTAGTGAATGTTAGTGACATTCTCTCAGTTCAGTTACTCGGATGATGAGATATTCCACAAAGTTATCTCTGAAATGTCTTCTTTAATCATGGATTTCTTTCTCTCATAGTGGACAGAACTCTTTACTTCATTTCATTAATATCTCACATCTTTGTTCTCCTCTTCTTCCTGGACAGAGCAAGAATTGACTTGCCCTTCTCTTCACCTTCCATACCATCAGCCTTCATATTCAACAAAACATTCCTCTCAATTTCTGCCAGCTTTAACAAGATTCACATCCATTTGTGTTTCCTTGACTGTTCTTCTGTCCATTTGTAGGGCACTTGCTCATGCAATGACAGGAGGTGAAATACCCATCCTTCAATCTCTTCTCTTCCCATAGCCCAGGTATTCAAATAGTCTTCCCATGAAGAGCAGCAATTCAATTGAAATTTTTCCAATCGAGTATACTGCATTCTATGTTCATAACGTGGACTCTCAATATTGAAAGAACTGTTGGAGAAACCAAACAGATGCTTTGCAGAGCACTTCTGCTCATTCCACACAAGTAAACTTGAACTTTGGTTTAATGTCCCACACAACTCTGACTTCATGCCTGAGTCACAGCAGGGTCCAACAAACACCCTAAGCGATTGCTCAAAGAATAAAACACCTTTGCAGAAATTACTTCATGTCTGTTTGCATCAGGTTTGGCCATTTTTTTTGCCTGTCACATCACTTTTTCCTTTCTCTTTCATTCACACAGTTTGTACAAGTACAGATTCAGATTTATTTATCACAGGTACATTAAAACATACAGTGAAATGTGTTGTTTGGGTTGACAATCAATCAAGGATGTAATGGGGCAGCCTGCAAGTTTTGCCACACATTCTAACACCAACACAGCATGCCCACAATGATCAGCGGAATAACACAAGCAACAACAAAAGAGCAAAATAAAACAAAAGCAAAACAAATCCCTTTCCCAAACTTCCACCTACCCCGCGCGCGCACACACAAACAGTGTGGTACTGATTTTTTTCTTTAAATGTTGATTCAAAGGAAATTGGTTAAAGTAAAATATTATTATTAAAGAATTACAGTATAAATTTTGTCCAAGACTGACATCCACCACTAATCATGTTACAGTGCTCACACAGACTCCAGCTTTCTGAGAATATCGATGATGCTCCTGCACAAAATCAACTTCCTCAAGATGAAAAAAAATCAGGATGTCATAGGACATTATAGAGACTTACTGCATTACCAACACATTACCAACAACACAAAGATAAATCCCCTTTGTTCCACACATTGTCTTCCTCCATATTCTCACCAGATTGACTTACTTCTGTCAGGAAATGCAGAGGAGGCTTGACCCAAGCACAGAGCAGCAGAGACAATTTAGCAGTGAGCAATAACTTTAGTAACTGGAAAATAACAAGTTACAATGAGCCACAAAATGATACTTAACATGTGAATACAACAAGGCAACTGAAGGCCAGGAGCAACACATGTTTCAGGTTGAAATGTTGATTGTACTCTTTTCCTAGATGCTGCTTGGCCTGCTGAGTTCCTTCAGCATTTTGTGTGTGTGTGGCTTGGATTTCCAGCATCTGCAGATTTTCTCTTGTTTGCAAAGGCCAGGAGCAACTGGTTGAGGCTGCCTTGTTTAACGAATGAAAAAGGATTGTGGATGAGAGCTAGCGTTAAATAGGCGATAGGCAATGAGTTGGAGAAGAGTGCCAGGTGCCTCCTGCTCGCTGAGTGGAGACTGGGAGATGCCTGCCTGTGCAGGCCTGACAACTTCCCTCGGTCTCAAATTTGATGAAAAGTTCAGACCTGAATCATTTACCATTTCTCTTTCTGCAATGGTGGATGGAGACTGGGAGGTTCAAAGTTCAAGTTCAAAATAGATTTTTTCTCAAAGTACATATTTATTATCAAAGTCAATGGCCTGGATGATGGAATTGATAGCCTTGTGGCAAACTTTGGGGGCGATATGAAAATAGGTGGAAGGTCTGGTAACCTAAGGAAGTAGACAGACTACAGAAGGACTTGGACAGACCAGAATAGGAGAATGGGCAAAGAAATGACAGATGGAATACAGCATCAGGAAATGTATGGTTACGTACTTTGGTAGAAGAAATCAAAGCATAGACTATTTTCTAAATGGAGAGAAAATTCAAAAAAATTCCAAGGTGCAGCTGGACTTTGAAGTTCTTGTGCAGGAGTCCCTAAAGGTTAATTTGCAGGTTGAGTCCATGGTGATGAAGACAAATGTGATTGTAGCATTCATTTTAAGCGTACTAGAATATAAAAGCAAGAATGTAATATTGTGGCTTTATAAAGCACTGGTGAGGCCTCACATGGAGTATTATAAGCAGTTTTGGCCCCTTATCTGGGAAAGGATGTGCTGCCATTGGAAATGGTTCAAAGCAGGTTTGCAAAAATGATTCTGGGATTGAAAGGTTTGTCATATGAAAATCGTTTGATGGCTCCATGCCTGTACTCACTGATATTCAGAAGAACAAGGGGTGACCTCATTGACACTTATTGAATGTTGAAAGGCCTTGATAGAGCAGATGTGGAGATGTTTCCTATAGTGTTGGAGTCAAAGACTGGAGGACACCATCTCAGAACAGAGAGATGTCCTTTTAGAATAGAGATGAGGATAGATAGATACTTTATTGATCCCAAAGTAAATTAGTGTCACAGTAGCATTACTAGTGCACAGATATAAATATTAGAAGAGAAGTAGAATGAATAAAAAAAATAAGTTACCACAAACAGTCTAATAGGAGGGGTTCATCACTTCCCCAGCTATAGGTTAACTCTTTAAGAGCCTAATGGCCGAGGGTAAGAATGACTTCATATAGCACTGATTGAAGCTACACAGTTGTCTTAGTCTATTACGAAAAGTGCTCCTCTGTCCAGCCAAGGAAGCATGCAGAGGGTAAGAAACATGGTCCAGAATTGCCAGGATTTTTTGCAGGGTCCTTTTTTTTCGACCACAGCCCCCAGAGTGTCCAGTTTGAGTCCTAAAGCGGAGCCAGTTTAACTCCTATGACAGGAAGAATTTCTTTAGCCAGAGTGATGAACCTGTGGAATTCATTGCCGCAGGTGGCTGTGGAGGTCAAGTCAATGGGTATAGTTAAGGTAGAGATTGATAGATTCTTGATTAGTTAGATGATGAAGGAAAAAGGGAAGATTGGGGCTGCAAGTGAAAATAGATCAGCCATGATGGGACAAATGGCCTAATTCTACTCCTATATCTTTTGATCTGATGGTTTTGTATATGTCACCACATACCACACTGAGATTCCTTTTTCCTAGGCAGCAGGAAATACAAGAAACACAACAGAATCAATGAAATACCACACCCAACAGACTGGACAACAACAAACGTGAATAAAATGAGCAACACAAAAAAGAGAAAAGAAACACTCAGAATATTACATAAATAAGCAATAAATATTGAGAACACGTGATGAAGAGTCCTTGAAAGTGATTCAAGTTCAGTAGGAACAGTTCAGTGATGGGACAAGTAAGTTGAGTGAAGTTATCCCCTCTGGTTCAAAAGCCTGATGTTTGAGAGGTAGTAACTGTTGCTGAACCTGAGAAGACAGTATCACCTGGATGGTGAGGGCTCTTGATGATGGATGCTGCTTTCCTGACGGAGTGCTCTGGAACCTCCTTATCTCTGCAGGCCTGACTGTATCCCCTCCCCTCCTACAGCTGGCTCCCAATGGTTCGGGACAATACAAATGAGTCCAGTGGAACTCCTCGATGAGTGATGGATCCAAGATGAAACTGGACGGCAGCCAAGAACTTGCCTCTGGGCTGTATAGGACAAAGTAAGCATGGTTTCCTTCAGGGAAAATCCTGCCTGACGAACCTGTTGGAATTCTTTGAGGAGATTACAAGAAGGATAGATAAAGGGGGATGCAGTGGATTTGGATTTTTAGAAGGCCTTTGACAAGGTGCCACATGTGAGGCTGCTTAACAAGTTGAAGAGCCCGTGGTATTACAATAAAGTTACTAATATGGTTAGAGCATTGGCTGATTGGTTGGAGGTAGTGAGTGGAAATAAAAGGATCCTTTTCTGGTTGGCTGCCAGTGACTAGTGGTGTTCCGCAGGGGTCGGTGTTGGGACCACTTCTTTTTATGTTGTATATGAATGATTTAGATAATGGAATAGATGGCTTTGTTGGCAAGTTTAAATAAACGTGCAAACTATTTTCTAAACAGGGAGAAAATGCAAAAATCTGAGATGCAAAGGGACTTGGGAGTCTTTGTGCAGAACACCCTAAAGGTTAACTTGTAGGTTGAGTCGGTGGTGAGGGAGGAGGGCAAATGCCATGTTAGCATTCATTTGAAGAGGTCTAAAATACAAGAGCAGGGATGTGATGCTGAAGATTTTTAAGGCACTGGTGAGGCCACACCTTGATTGAGTACAGTTTTGGGCCCCCTCATCTGAGAGGGTTCAGAGGAGGTTCACAAGGATGATTCCAGAAATGAAAGTGTTATCATACGAGGAATGTTTGATGGCTCTGATTCTGTACTCGCTAGAATTCAGAAGGATGATGGGGGGATCTCACTGAAACCTCTCGAACGTTGAGAGTAGTTGTGGAAAGGATATTCCCCATGATGGGAGAGTTCAGGACAAAAGGGCACCACCTCAGGATAGAGGGATGCCCTTTCAAAACAGATGCAAAGAAATTTCTTTAGCCAAAGGATGGTGAATTTGTGGCATTTGTTGCCACATGGAGCTGTGGAAGCCAGGTCATTGGGTGTATTTAAGGCCGAGATTGATAGGTTCTTGATTGGATATGGCATCAAAGGTTACAGGGAGAAGGCCGGGAACTGGGTTTGATGAGAAGAGAGAAAAAAATGATCTGCCATGATTGAATGGTAGAGCAGATTCAATGGGCCAGATGGCCTAATTCTGCTCCTATGTCTTATGGTCTTGTGGTATCCTTCCCAATTGACCAGGTACTGCACACGTTGTACACGATGATGTGAATCCACAATGGACAAACTGTTACACTGGACAACATTCCTCCATCCTAGGTTCCAGAGGTGCATGCTCAGGTAGGTGGGTTGAGTGATCCATCGCCAATGGGCTTGAGGCAGGAAACATGAATGGTAGGCGTGATCTTGACTGACAGAACCACCTGGAGACAGTAAGTGATGGGATTGATGCTGTGGATGATCTTGAGGGATTAAAGTCTGGGCAAAAGCTTGCAGGAGTCAGAGCAAAGGGGCAGATATCTCAGGCAGGCAACAGTCTACAGGGTGGAGCAGTCTGGGTGGGTGCCACTGACAGTTGGCCTGGTGGCAGTAGGCATAGTTTGCAGCAAGAATGGCCCTTCATGCCTTCTTCCATGCATTCCGGCAGCAGTGAACCAGGGCTCCTCCATGGGGAACAACAGGGATTGCTAGCCTGGAGTGGAGGGATTGGCCTGGGCACATTGAGGGCAGGAAGGGTTGAACTGATGTACATCTGCGACCAGAACCAGTGTCACAAAAAGTCCAGAGTCAGTTGTGCACCTGGATGGCCGGAGAGGAGCGAGGACTGGGCCCATGGGATTGACTCAGAGTGCACGTATACGCAGTGGCTAGAGCAAGCTTTTGCTGTACGGCTGACGGACCTCATTCTAAAGGTCCCTCCCAGACAATCAGGCCAAGGATCAGTGAGGGTGGAATGATTGGCTGAGGGTCGATTCTCATTTCATCTTGGTTGAACTATCATGACAGGGCATCCGCCTTAGGGTACCTGGAGTCGAGTCACTAGGAGATGGTGAAATTGAATTGCTTGAAGAAGTGAAACAAGGAATTCTGGTGTGAATTGAGTTGCCAGGTGTATTGAACGGATATTAGATTCAGGTGTTCAGTTCAGTTCAGCATGGATTTGGTGTTTCCTGTCAGCCAATGCCTTTATTTCTCCAAGACCATTTAATACTGAGTAGCTCTCTGTCTCTTACTCCATAATGGCACTTTGTAAGGTTGAACGTGCAAGAAGAAGGCATAAAGGTGTGTCTTCCAGGCCCTTCCTTACTGGGAGAGAATGGCCCTGGCACCCACATCAGATACATCCACCCCTACCACAAAAGGTCTGGAGGGATTCAGATGGTGGAGTATGGCAGTAGTGGTAAAGCATCTTTTGAGGTCCTCGACAGCCTGGTCCAGGGCAGCAAATCTGGTTATCTGTGTGGTAGGTGACGGTGAGAGAGGTGAGATGAGTGGCGATTTGGAAGTAGCTTCTGATGAAACAGGAGTAGAAGTTGGAGAAGCCCAAAAAGCACTGTAGCTGTTTGAGGGTGTGCAGTCAGGGCCATTCAATGAACGTGTGCACTTTCTCTGGGTCCATGATTATGCCTTCCAGTGAAGGAATGTAACCCAGGAAGGAAATGACTGGGAGGGTGGAACTTGCATTTCTCTAACTTGCCACAGAATCCTTTTTTAAGGAGACACCAGAGAAATGAACAGATGAGATATATATTGTCATGGGGGTTTTTGGAGAGATGACAATATCATCAAGGTTGATGGAAACTTAACTGTGTAGCATATCTTGCAGGATCTCATTAATGAAGTCTGGGAAATGGCTGGACTGTACGAAGTCCAAAAGGCATCATCTGGTCTGGCTAGAGGGCATTATGAATGCCATCTTCTACTCAAACTCTTGGTGGATGCAGATCAGATTGTACACACTCTGTAGATCCAGTTTGGTGAAGATCTGAGCATGGAGTGCTTAAAAGTGCTATCCATCAATGGACAGGGTAATGGTTCTTAATGGTTCTTTTGTTGACTCCATGGTAGTCCATGCAGGGATGAAGACACCAATCTTTCTTTTCGAGAAAGAAGAATCTTGCACCAGCTGAGGACTGGGCTGAGTGAATGAAGCCATGCTGTAGCACTTTGGTGATTTAGTCATTCATGCATTGGGTCTCAGGAGGAGAAAGGGAGAACAAATGGCCTTGGGGAGGGTTGCTGCCCAAGAAGAGGTGGATGGCACAGTTGTGTGGTCTGTGAAGAGAGTGCTGGCTTTCCTTTTACTGAAGGTGATTGCTAATTTGTGATATTCCTGTGGGAGTTTGGTGAGGTCGAGGGTTTCATCCATCATGATGGATTTATGGGGCAAAGTCAATTGATGTTACAGGCAGGTGGGTCCCTCCCCAACTTAGCAGTGCATCAGACGGCCAGGTGAAGAGAGAGTTGTAAGTGGAGATCAAGGAGTGTTGGGTGAGGAAGAATTGGATGGACTTGCAGTGCTCTCCGATGCTTGAGGCACAGGTTGAGTACACACTCTGATTGTCCCAGACCCAAGGGACGTCTGTCAATAGCTGTGATGTTGAACGTTGGAAAGGTAGGTTCAGTAGGGTGTCCAAGCTACGCTCAAAAAGTCTGATTCAGAAAATTGTCTGTTGTGTTAGAATCCACCAGAGCCCCCTGTGCTTGTAGAACTGTCAGTGTACGGAGGGAGATAAAGAGAGTGAGATGGGCTGTGGGGCTGGGATGAGGAGCAGGGTAGATCTTGTCAGATAGGAGACTTTTTGTCTCTACCTTGAAGCACCATTTTCTGGACTCAGTGGGTATGAGTGATGAGTTGGTAGTTGATACTCTGCAGTAGGCACACAATTTGTTTCTCCACTGATGCTTGTTCTCTTGGTGGTGGTGGTGGTGGTGGGGCAGGGAGGGTGGGGTGTGTGAGGTGGGTGGGTTAAAGTAAGGAAGCTCTCCACGACTGCCTGGGTTCTGTAGGTGTAGGTGACGAGGTTCTGAGAATCGAACAGGCTGATGACCTGAAGGGAAATTCCACAGGATGCTTGACAAAAGAGAGCCAGAGTGATGAGGCTTTCAAGTTTGGTGGGTAGACAGCTCATCTTTAAGAGGTCATGATGGTACTGGGCCAGCGGTGCTTCTGCATTCCATCTGCACTCCACCTTGAGGTTCCCGAAGGCCTGTGATCTAGCACAGAGTGTGGGCCTTGGTGCAGGCTAATTATCAGAATGACTGCTTCCCTTCCACTTCCTGGATGGTCAAAAACCCAGCGCATCTCAGCGGTGGCATTATTGCCCCAGTTACTGGCGGCCCAGGTCAGAGCTCACCCAGTGAAGAGAGATGAGGAAGGCGATCTTGACCTGGTCTGTTGAATACAGAGATGGCTGGAGCTCTAAGTGTAAGACACACTGGCAGAAGAAGTAGCGGTATCAAGCTGGAAATCTGTCGAAGCATTTAGGTCTGAGAGGCAGGCATGGAGGTATGGCACCAAGGCGGACTGTCAGATGAGAGCGGTGGACAGATGACCAATGGTTTTCTGCTGCTTCTGGACTGTGCTTGTATCGGCGTACGATTTCCTTTATGTAAGCATACACTGGTGGGTCAATCTGCTGGGACATCTACTGAAGGGTCTCAGCCCAAAACATCAACTGTACTCTTTTTCATAGATGCTGCCTGGCCTGCTGAGTTCCTCCAGCATTTTGTGTGAGCCATGCAAAACCACAGTTTTGAGTGCTGCATTAGATCAAAGATCCTGATAGGACCCCAGCCACACTGAAAAGAAAAATAGAGACATTGGAATTTAGGAAGAATTTAACTATTTTGCTGATGATCTGGGAGAAGACACCCTCTGGTGCAATCGTTTTGTAATTCATCTTTCTACAGATGGTGCCTGTCTACTATGCTTTTCCTAGGATTTTCTGTTATTTCAGATTCCAGTATCTGCAGCTTTCTTTTTAATTTTGAGCCATTTTGGAGTGTGCCATGCTATTTTGTAAATGGTATCTCCATTTCATCTTGCAGTTTAAATGCTAGTATAACTGTTGGATAGACTTGGCTGAAGGCATAATTATTTCAGAATTCAATTCTTCAGTAGTGCAGGTAGAATGTTATCTGATCCCTTTGCCAATGCTCATGAGCTTCTGCCAATGCTCATGTTGTTTATAGATTGGTGTTTGTGGAGGGTGTGAAACTCAGGAGGGATTGAGATAGATTATATGCTTGATACTTCTGGCTGAGTGATTGTGAATTTTCCAGCCTTGTCTTTCTCAATGACAGGTTAGATTTTGCTATTGATGTGGATGACTCATTTGTGGAATTGACTTCCCCATTCAGCTATTTAACTACTCAACACCTTTGATATCCGGACCACAGTCAAATTTTGAGTTGTTAGATATGCTCTGGGTTTATCCCAGTTAGCACAATCAAATGCCCCACAATTCAATAAATGGAATCCTCAATGTAAAAACAGATGAAAGTCTCTCCAAGCACAGTATGTTAGTGACTTCTACCAAAGCTGACAAAGTGCAGAAGTACTTGAAATTAGATAGGTAAACATGAAATTAATTAAATTTATCCCTTGTATAGATATGCAAAACAAAACTGGCATTCCAATGAGCTGGAAAATCCTAGATTCAACTCATTTTCTGAATATGCTATTCATACCACTGGAGTGCCTATATTAATCTTTTTCAAATATGGAGAGTTAGCCAAAGAGATTCTTTGTACACAAGAATTGTGTGGTGAATTCATACTCAGTAGACTTGAGGCTCCCTGGACTGCCCTGATGATCTTTGACAACACAGAGCTGTCATTGAATTTGAGGTAGTTTTGAAGATCCTGGATGGTCAGAAGTATTCAATAACTGTTCATTTCAGTGTTGGCAGACACTTCACATCAGTGCTGTAAGTGAAACTCGAGATGCTTTGGTGAAATATGAAAGTGAGTGTTTGAAGTTAGACTTCTGGAGTGTTGATTACCTTTAAAGCATGAACAAAGAATCAAAATAATTTATTTTAAGTTTGCTTTTTTCAAATGAATCTGTCAATTGAGATCTTTCATCATCAAACCAGACCAATGATCAGAAAAAAACACTAGGCATTTGATGTGATACCACTCCATTTTGGGTTGCTGCAAGAATTCAATACTTAGAATTAATTCTATCATGGCATTTGGTCCACTTTTATCATAAGGTACACAGAAAAGATTTTGGGTGTGGTGCTCTGGGCATGATGTTCCTTGATATCTTATAATAATTGCAAAGAAGAAATTATCAAAAGTTCTTTTAACTTTGACCAATGGTTGACAGTCCTCTTGAAAATGCCAAGGATAAAGGTACCTTAAGTGGCTGGAAGATGCCTCTGCATTGTTGCTTTTGGTGGAGCTGTTGTTGCACGGCAGCTATCACTTAGAATGGATGCAATAACTTCTTGGTCTAGTAGGGGTGACCAGAGAAATGAAGACCACAGATGTTCTGTCATTGTCAACATTTCAGATTTCTATTATAGTCTTTAGCTTAAGAAACATTCCAAGCTGCTTTGCAAGGAGGGATCACACACAAGTGGAAATAAACAAGCAAGTTATTTATAAAATTGAGATGGCAGTTTTTGACCAGGTTTTTGAAAGCATGCAGGGAATTTGTCAAAGTGTATTGCTTAGAAATAGAATTCCAGGGCGCATGCTTGTGAAATCTCTGCCGAGCAAATGAAAATTGAAGTTGGAAGAGGATGCAGAAATAGATGGGAGAGATGGCGACTTAAGTTCAGAACAACTGTACACTTCAGATCAACATCGAAAAGGGTAATATTGTGGTAAAGAGAAAATGAGATATTGAAGGAAGTAATGATCACATTTTTAGTTCATTCTCAGGATGGGTGGTGTTCTGGCATTAGCAGAGTATCATAAGTTCTTACTGCAACCAGCCTTGTGCTGACTGATTGCTAAATCACTCCCACGCACTAAATTCATTTTATACAATAGAAATTGGTTTAAGTCTACTCTATTCAATCCTTACCAGCTTTATATAACCGTTAGAGAAAACAGTTTGATGCATCTGAATAGGGAAGCTCAAGCTGAGATTGTATTAAGTGTATTATCCAGAACCAAAATTTGTAGCACCTTGTAATTCCATTCCTGCTTTCCTATATGCTTGTTTGCAAAATGCAATATATTTCTCCTTGATTGAATAAGTACCGTAGATTCCGGATTTTAAGCCGCTACTTTTTTCCCACATTTTGAACAGCTTTGAACTTTGCGGCCTATAATCCAGAGCGGCTAATACATGGTTTTTTTTCATGCCGCCTCGTAAACATTTTGCCTCATAACAGTAGACCAATAAAATTGATGAGTAGTTCACAGAGGTCCAATGAAATTGTACGATAAATCAAGCGCACTTTCACAATTAAATTATTGTAAATCAGTCATTTGTACTCACCCTCATCAACATGGAAAACACTCGAAGCATTGTGCTGCCTTATGGCAGTTACTTAGTTTATAATATTTTCGCTTAGTAATTCATTTTCTAGTTAAAGTTAGAAGAGTTTTAACTATATTTGTTTTCTGTACTACATCGCGGGATGCTATGACGTCACACCCGGTTTCGCGGTGTCTTGTGGGAAAATGCCGGTTTGCGATGAAACGGGACGGAGGGAGGGAGCGCATTACGCGAGCGGCTTTGGATCTGAGCGAACGCTGCTTTTAAGTTAAAGGTGATCAATAACTTTTCCTGGTAGGCTGCAATATATATATTTTTTACCAGTCGTTAGGAGATATTGGAATGTTGTTCAGTAAAGAAGTATACGCAACGTATATTTAAAAGTAGCCGCGTACGGGCACGGTTCGAAAAAAAGCATTTGCAATATGTATTTGTTTTTGTTACCATATGGATTTAATTAAAAGTTAAAAAAATCCTCACGTGTAATATCTTTCTGTGTAAATATCTCATATTACAACGTGGGACACCTGCGGCCGAAAATCCGGTGCGGCCTAAAATCCGGTGCGGCCTTTACAATTAAAAAATTGATTTTATTTCTAAAATTAGAGCCAGCGGCTTTTAATCAGGTGCGCTCTGTAGTCCGGAATCTACGGTAAGTCATTAAAAATTATTTTTGTGGCACAAGTATAAAGAGCAGCTTTCTCCTCTGCCCCCTGCAAGTCTACTGTGAAGCTAATGTCCACTGTGTCAATATTGTTATTAATTTTCTTCATTTTAATTTAAAGTAGCCTTCAGTGAGAAATTCTGTACAGTGCTTGGAGATTTACCATGTGTCAGTTAATCCCACAATGAGTGCACTTCGTTCTTCCATCTGCTGTATTTTCTTGCTCCATTAAGTTAACATTTCCTGCTGATGGTATTAGGACACCAGGGTGTGGATAAAGTACAAGTCAGAAATGAACAGCCAGCGATTGGTTGTGATTTGTCAATCCCCCGTCTGCTGCCTTCTCCCTTTCCTTATTAATTGCAACCACAGGGAAATCTCTGATGTCGTTCCTGATACCTGAACTATAAAGGCTAAATGGAGGTCAAGTTCCCAGGAAAAAAAGGAGAGAAGTCTTGACAGAGACTCAAAGTTCAAATTAAATTTATTATCAAAGTATGTATATGTCACCAGAGGGATGTCATTAGGAGAAAATGCAAGCAGACAAATGAGATCTGGAAAATGAACAGCTGATCTACTAAAACAATGCCAGCTGCTTGGAGGCCTCATCATCACATCCATTGTTGGCAGTGGTAGCTCCTTAGTGTCGGGGTCCCTGTCATAGGACTTTTATAGTATACTCTCAACAATCTGGCGTCCATAGGAATCTGAAATTGTGATGGGAGTGGAAGATTGGGGTGAGGATGCTGTTTGCATGATTAAACTGATTACTTGAAAATTGCTCAAAAAGTAACTCCACATTGCATGCTAGTATTCTATGTGTGAACGTTTAAATATGTGACTCAAATTCATTTATCACTCTGAGTTCCCAAAGAATCTTTCAAGCTTTACGCATTAATGACATAAATTGTTAAGATTGGGAAATCCCTCATAAGAACATCAAGATTTTCATCTTCTTCCGGCATTTCCCATGTTATAATTTTCTGTTTCAATTTTAAAACAACACATTTTCAGTTTGTACCTTCGCTGTAAGTAGTCTTATCCAATGTAATGGCTAGATGGGAGAAACAAAAGAAAGTTTATGAATCCCAATTGGAACCCATTAAACATGCATGTGAAGGCCTCAGGGCAGGCTGATGGGAGATGGTGCATGAATGAAAACACTCAGAAAAGTGAAGTATGCACTTTCTGAGAAAATTCCATGAAAATAGATTAATGTTCTTGGACACTTCTGCCAGTTATATGTGAATTCTGTATAAGGACAGAGCTTCTAATTGTAGATATCATAGTTAAATATTAATATTGAAATGTTACTTAAAAAGAAGTTATATTTTTGAGAGATGAGATGATCCTTTGGGTTACATTAAATTCACCTCCACATATTATGGAGACAATAACAAAGTAGAATATAGAGGGATAAATTGGCCAGTAAGCTAATGTGACATGCAACCAATATCTTTGATTCAGGCTTTTCTCCTTAAATTTGCAAAATGATGTCAGGAAGAATCGTGATATTGGTTCTGATGATGTAATGGAGAGTCTAGGTGGTGTGGTTGATTTCATTCATTTTGAGAAGTTTAAAAGGAGGTTTAATTATGTTTAGAATTATAAGGGGCTTTGATAGTGAAACTGGAAACAATGGCAAAAGGTTGATAGTCGGGGGGTGGCAGATATTTAACGTGCTTGCTAAAGTACCAGGGGTGTGATGACGAATTTTCCCCTCCTCCCCCACCACCACCAAACACAGCTGAAAAACTGATGTAAGCAGGTTCAGTAACATCTCTTACTGACACAACCAACAAACGGTCTGTTTCCATTCTATTACATTCTACTGCCTATAATTTTCATATTTAGTCCATTCCTGGACGGCTTTTCATTGGCAATTACACTATATTTGAGATAGCTTTACAATATGTTAATGCTGCCACATTTGTAAGACAAGCATAATGCTTCACAGAAAGCTTCACATTTTCTTTTGATTTTCAATGCATAATGCAAATTAACATCAGAACTAACATACTGTGGTATTTTCCGGGAGCTGCAGACATTATGACCTGTAAATTATGCTTTTTTTGTCAAGATAGCAGGTGAAATCCTAATGTCGTCTTTTAGTAATTTAATTCCTTTGCTGCAGCAAAGATGGCCATTCTTTTTATCATAATGCAGTGTTTTCTCTCATTTTTCCTCCACATTTCTTCTTCACAGGATAGATTAGGACTCTGCCTTTGTGGTTATCTGGAAGCACTGAACTTCTGGCCAGGGTACTTTTGTTTTCTCATGTTTTCTTACAAAATGGAGGCAACCATTCAGCCCATTTATTCTATGGTAGTTTTCAGAGCAATGTCATCAATTTCATTCCTACAATTCAATTTTTTCCTGTGTCCTATGCTCTCTCATATCCTCTAACACCACTCTGCCTCTCCTACAATGCACCTACACGAGGGGTGATTCATACCTACTAGCATACATTTTGAAAATGAGGGAGAAACCTGCACAGTCACAGGATGATGCACAACATTCATATAAAAGCTCTGGAGGATACGTTTGAAATCATGATGCTGCAACTATGAAGTAGCAGCACTAATTGCTGACCCTCTGTGCACTTTCTGCAAAAGCACACATTAGGAAATTGAATTAGTACAGGAAAGTTTTATAAACACTGCTCAGCACCCTGCCCTTGTAATGAAATGATGTATACATTTGCAAACACATGACAAACAGTTCTACAACATAGGACTCTTTAAATTATTTCCCTCTTTTTTAACACTGAAAAACAAAGGTGTCATTTTCTGGAATTTCATATTCACAGGTGTACCTCAGTTAACAAATAAACTCAAGATTAATCACAGATTCAGCATATTGAAATTTATTGCTTAGTTTTCATATAAAGATTAGGTTTTATTTAACCACTCAACCACTCTTAATTGATTAGGTAATCAAAATTTCCTTTCTCCGACCCTTAGATAGATAGATTGATAGATAGATACTTTATTCATCCCCATGGGGAAATTCAACATTTTTTCCAATGTCCCATACACTTATTGTAGCAAAACTAATTACATACAATACTTAACTCAGTAAAAATATGATATGCATCTAACATCACCCTCTCAAAAAGCATTAATAATAGCTTTTAAAAAGTTCTTAAGTAGTTTACTTAAATACATTGAGTCCTAACCCCGGCACTTTAACATATCTTACTCCTGGCGGTTGAATTGTAAAGCCGAATGGCATTGGGGAGTATTGATCTCTTCATCCTGTCTGAGGAGCATTGCATTGATAGCAACCTGTCGCTGAAACTGCTTCTCTGTCTCTGGATGGTGCTATGTAGAGGATGTTCAGGGTTTTCCATAATTGACCGTAGCCTACTCAGCGCCCTCCGCTCTGCTACCGATGTTATACTCTCCAGTACTTTGCCCACAACAGAGCCCGCCTTCCTTACCAGCTTATTAAGACGTGAGGCGTCCCTCTTCTTAATGCTGCCTCCCCAACACGCCACCACAAAGAAGAGGGCGCTCTCCACAACTGACCTATAGAACATCTTCAGCATCTCACTACAAACATTGAATGACGCCAGCCTTCTAAGGAAGTACAGTCGACTCTGTGCCTTCCTGCACAAGGCATCTGTGTTGGCAGTCCAGTCTAGCTTCTCGTCTAACTGTACTCCCAGATACTTGTAGGTCTTAACCTGCTCCACACTTTCTCCATTAATGATCACTGGCTCCATATGAGGCCTAGATCCCCTAAAGACCACCACCATCTCCTTGGTCTTGGTGATATTGAGACGCAGGTAGTTTGAGTTGCACCATATCACAAAGTCCTGTATCAGTTTCCTATACTCTTGCTCCTGTCCTTTAACCCATCGATTTTTTTTCTCTCCATAAATCTCCCATTTAAGATTATTTGCAAGATTACTTTTTTTTTTAAAACATCAGATTTCCAGAATTGCACCTTTTTTACTTTCAAGTATTCGTGTGAAGTTTTCTAGGAGTGGATTTGCTAATTCTGTTGTTTTTAATGTGCTTGAATAAACCAGGTACACAGCACCAAATTTCAATCATTATTGCTTCTCATCAGTATTCCTTTTATGAGAGTCTTGTGGTTGATTATGCCATGCCAAACATTTCAGCTTTGATCTTCAATTAAAAAGAGTCTTCAGATTTCTTAAGCACAGAATGTACAAGTATTTCAAGTATTTGCACACACTAAGGACAGTCTGGACAGAACTATTAGCTAATCTATGCAGATTTTAGTCAAAAGTATTGTTTGTTTTCCCCTCCTTTACATCCAACTACTGTATACTACAATCTTATGTCAGAGTAGATGGACAATGGAATTACCTTCAACGAGAAAATCTGCAGATGCTAGAAATCCAAGTAACAGACACAAACTGCTGGAGGAACTCGGCAAACCAGGCAAGATCTATGGAAAAGAGTAAACAGTTGACAATTTGGGCCGAGTCCTGCTGAAGGGTCTTGGCCCGAAGCATCAACTGTTCAGTTTTCCATTGATGCTGCCTGGCCTGTTGAATTCCTCCAGCATTTTGTGTGTGTTGAATGGAATAATCTTGCATTTTTTCTTTTAAAAAAAACTGTTTACTGCAAAGTAGATGATATTGACCAGATGATATTTTGCCCATATCAAATTACTTTGAAAATATTGTATTGAAAGGAGTGACGGCTAATTATGACAATTAGTACCAAATGCCAAGATGCGTTCAAGAGCCGAGCGGTAATGTTATATCTAAGTAGGACCCTGGTAAGACCCCACTTGGCGTACTGTGCTCAGTTCAGGATGTGGAAACTATAAAAAGGGTGCAGAGGAGATTTATGTTGCCTGGATTGGGGAGAATGCCTTATGAGAATAGGTTAAGTGAACTTGGCCTTTTCACCTTGAAGCGACGGAGGATGAGAGGTGATCTGATAGAGGTGTATAAGATGATGAGAGGCATTGATCATGTGGATGGTAAGAGGCTTTTGCCCAGTGCTGAAATGGCTAACACAGGAGAGCACCATTTTAAGGTGCTTGGAAGTAGGTACAGAGGAGATGTCAGGTGTAAGTTTTTTTTACGTAGAGTAGTTGGTACATGGAATGGGCTGCTGGTGACTGTGGTGAGGACAGATACAATAGAGTCTTTTAAGGGACTCCTTGATAGGTACATGGAGCTTAGAAAAATAGAGGGCTACAGGTAACCCTAGGTAATTTCCAAAGTAAGCCATTGTGCGGCACAACATTATGGGTCAAAGGGCCTGTATTGTGCTGTAGGTTTTCTATGTTTCTATGACTCCACATTGGATATCACCACTCTAAAATACAGTTACAGATTGTACTCCAATCAATGAGCTTTCTTGTGATGCTTACAAAGTTGCAAATTGTACATCAGCATGGTTTCCAACAAAGAGATGTTAAATTCTGATCTTTGCAGGTTGATGCACAATTGAACACAGTGACTGCCACTTGGGTGCACTGCAGATTGATGAAGGGCTTCAGACTTCAAAGGCACACTTCCCTTGGCAGTCAGACAACAATACAGTACACATTATGTCTGCTATCGAGGAGAGTACAGAATGCAGAAGTATTTGCACACACTAAGGACAGACTGGACAGAATTATTAATCAATCAATGCAGGTTTTAGTCAAAATTATTGTTGGCATGATGAAATTTGAATGTAGTTCTCCAAAGTAATGGTCTTGGCCACTGGCACTAGTCCCATAACTCAATCTTTTGTCACGATTCTATAACAAAACTGCTGTGTCCTCTGAAAGAATTATTTCTATTGTAAGAACTGAAAGCAAGCAGAGCCTTTAGTCTTGTGGCAAGGACTTTGCTGGCAGACATTTTTATAATCTAGTTGAGGCTGGGAAATAGTGGCAAAAGTGTATTTCTAAATCTCTTAACTATTAACATGGCAAATAAAGAAAATTTAAAAATGTGGTAAAATTTATAAATGCAGTAAGCTCCATATTAAAGCACTTTTGGCAGTAACACTTTGTAACTTGAAAGGGTAGGGAAAGCAAAAGTTGTCCTCACTTTGCCATAACTTTGAAGGAGCAGTAGCAGAAAACAATATAAACAAGCAGCTATGATGCAGAAAATGATATCCACACTGAACTGCTGTCATTAGAATGATGTATATAATGTAGAAATCAACAGATGCTGTTCTGAGTGTATTCTTAGAGATGAATGGCTGCAAATACCCGCAGAAACACCTTTTTAAGTCCCCAGGAAGTTGTCTGGGGACAGTGTTTGCGGCTGAATCACTTACAGAATTTGCTGTCAGGAGATCTACGGACAACCTCAATCACAAGGTCCCCTCCAGCAAAGGCAAGCATTCATCTTCGATATTTCTGATCTTGCTCTGGCTTTCCATAAGGGACAGATACAGTCAACCAGTGGAGCACCAAGATGACAATAAATTCACAATTGTTTATCAGGTTAAATAAAGTAAGATAAGAGGAGAAAGACATTGCTTTGTAAGACACCCAAACTTCACAATCTCAGTTGCTGTCAGTGGCACTCATAGAGCATCCAGATTCCTTAACGATGTCACAGCCTTCATAGACCACGAGGCCGTTCACCCAGTAAATGCCCAGCACAGGAACATGCAGGCCAATGCTCACTTTCAGACAGCAGTCACAATTCATTAATTTTAATATTGCTCTTTATCACATCACTATGCACTTCCTTTCCAAATAGTTTATGAGCTTTACTATTTATGGTGGAATTTAACCATGTGGAGAAATTTTACTAACCTTTTAAATCTCTTATTTCATAAACGTCTTAAACTTATGATCTAGTATTGCAGCTTTGCCACGAAGTAGAAACAATCTTTCACGATTTATCTTATTGTAACTATTAATAATCTTGAGGGTTACTCTTAATCTTCCTCCCTCCAGTGAACAGTCCTTGCGTTGTCATGGCCACTTCCAAAGCTGTAACTCGTTTTCACTAGTATAATTCAAAATGAAATTGCAGTCCACATTTACCATCATTTTTATGTCCTTTCTGTAGTGGGCCACTCAAAATTGTATTTAATTCCATTTACAATAAACACTCATCATGTCAGCTCATAAAATATGACTGCTTAATCCTTATCTGTGATTATTTATATCAACTTGATGCAAACAATGTCTGTTTTCTTTATTGCCATTCCCAAATACTCAGCATACTCAGAATTACATTCAGAATTCTGCAGGAATACATATGTTGTTCCTAAAACTGGAAATGCATTAACCAAACATGAGAATAAGAGGAAACTAGTAAAACAAAAAATTCTTTCTTCATGCAATATAAAATAAAGATTCCAAGTTTCATAGTCTTTACATCACTTTTGCTTCAAAGATTTTCAATTATGAGGAATGTTCTTGTTCACATAATGGACAATTTTTTTTAATTGTCTAGGTATGTTGGGTCTTGTTTCAATGGGATTACTAGCTTGCTCTTCATTCTAGAGATTACCTATTTCAGATTTACTGACGGTGGGAAGAATTTTTTGTTTGAAGTGCATGTTTTGTGTGATATAATTCTCCAACTTTCATGGTGATATTTCTGTAGTTTCAGGTGCAGTTTCACATAAAGTCTTTGCTTCTGTGATTATCCCTCTGCAGACAACTTCCTTTAGTGTTGGCATGATTTTGCAATGTGTGAAGCCAAAGGAAGCTGAAATTTTCTGAACTTAATACTTTTGATCATCATTTCATAATCTCAGATCGCGCTGTTTTCAAATCACCAAACAGTGGAAAGGCATGATCAAAGTCAGGGTATGTAGACTCTGCGGATGTTGAAATTACAACTTTCACAGCAGAGGTTCTACTATAGTCTTCAATATATACAGTATTATCAAATAATTACCAGAGTCTAGGTCTGCCAAATTAACACTAACTTTCATCTGAGGCCCTTTGTATAATTTCAACATTTTGTATCAGTTCTTGGAATGTCGACATTGTGACACATTGTTGGACAAGACAGTTATTGTATTTTGCATTAAGCCTTCAATGTATTCATGGAAAACATCTTGAAAAAATATATTTTCATAGAACAATAGGGTAATTGTCTTATTTTCATAGTTTCTGAATGGCTTTTTGTGAGCAAATTTCATTGGCTACTATGGGACGAAGGTGATTATTCATAGGTCAAGAGCAATTGTGAGTTCATTCTTGAATTTCCTGTGATTCTTGAAGTATGTATGTGGTTTTCACACAAGCGGATAGTTTCCATAATGTTTCCATTTTTATAACTGAACATGTGTTGAATACTGACAAGGTAACACACTCCTTTTATGCATTTCATCATTTGGGCATCGTATTCATAATCACAAAACAAATATGTCATTCTTCAACTTCACTTGAAAAAATTAAATATGGGAAGAACTTCAAAAGGTGTGTATAATTGCAACAAATGCACTGGTATTAACCTATACATTGGCTTGCTAGTTGCAATTGTTCACTTTTAGTTATGACCAAGTGTGTTTGTGAGTGTGATGAACTACACATGCAATAATGTTGGAATTGGTGTTGATCTCTGCGTTAGTTTCCGCATTCATTAGATACTTTGATCGGCTCTGATGCATCAGCTTTGGTAAATGATGATAATAAAATAGATGCATTCCCTGCAGACCTTTCACAGTTTTTCTTTAGCAGGCATTCTATTCGATGGTGCTATCTGCCACCACAATGGTAATACTGCTCTGAGTTCTGTTTCTCTTCCGAATGCCAGTCATTGCTCAGCTTATAGTTTTGAGCAAGAAGTTCTACCCTGAAGTTTATCTGCTCCATTGATTCTATTCACTGCAGCATCTTGTTCTCTTTCTACATTATCTGTATTTTTTCTCTGAAAGTGACAATGGCCTTGCTAACTCAAGCAGCTCAGTCAGTTTGATGTTCCATTCGGGGGCTTTTGTTGAAGTTAGTTTGATGTGCACCCTTCTGTGCTTTGTGCTTTCAGTTTTTGTTCAAAATAAGAAATTTCTCATTTGTGGCAATTTGCTTCAGATGCATACAACATTGATCTCTTCTTTCTTTTCTTTCTTGCCTTGTATGCTGAAACACAATCATCCTGGAAATCAGATTGGGCTGCAGGGTGAAGTATACAGGCAAGGCACTTTTTGCTCTTATGTTATCATTACTTGTAAGTTGTAAAACCTCGTAGATACAGTATCCTGTTATTCTTCATCTCTGTGATGCAACAAGAACTTCTCTTCTTTCACCTTTTAGTTTTCTGTGATTTCAAATCCTGTCTTTAATCTTTCACACCAGCAAAACCACATTTCTCAGAGCGCCAGAAGCAAAGGGGGCTCAGAATGCACATGAAATTGCATGAAAATAGGTATGCAGATTGTTATTGAATGTAACATTAATGCACAGAATATACTGGGCATTACAGTTTATGCAAACATATATTTTGACATTGATTGACTCACACTGATTTGGTTTACTTACCTTGCTGTGGGAATTTATCTTCATGGTGTTAAGCATTATTGCAAGAAACCTTACCATACTGTGTCAGAGATCAACAAGAAGACCATTTTGTAATTCAAATTGTATTATTTATTCTTATTTTACAAAGCAGCGCAGCATATCATAGAGCAGATACAGTACAGCATACTTACAAAGCCATCCCTTGACAGGAAAGCGTATAAAACTAAGACACAGAAAAAAAAACTTCTAATTTAAGTTTAAATTAACATACAACCAAAATTCTCTCTCTCACACACACACACACACACACACACACACACACACACACACACACACACACACACACACACACACACACACACACACACACACACACACACACACACACACACACACACACACACACACACACACACACACCCCCTTATGATCACCATTCCTTAGTGCTCTACCATTCACTGTACATGTCCTACCCTTCCATCTGACATTCCAA
The DNA here is from genome assembly GCF_048418815.1 of Hemitrygon akajei. Taxonomy (NCBI): domain Eukaryota; kingdom Metazoa; phylum Chordata; class Chondrichthyes; order Myliobatiformes; family Dasyatidae; genus Hemitrygon; species Hemitrygon akajei. The sequence continues at coordinate 97,621,211 of NC_133124.1, forward strand.
AATGCTTAATCTAAACTTAGAAATCAGCTCACAAGACTCAGGCATTGTCAATTGTTACTTTCATGAATTAGTGAGGAATTGTTGAAATTAATGGGAATTGGCAAGTTCTGAGCAAAAAGTTTCTGTGCAAAGAGCATGATGATTACAATTAGGCTTGGATAATGAGAAAGGCTTGCCTAGTAAGAGAATTCTTCAACGCGGTGAAAGATAAAATGCCCTTTCATTTAATCATCAGGTTTCTTGCCCTTCATAACCTTATAAAGTGTTAATTATATTGTCATGTTACTGCTGTTATGATGTAGGAAACATCATAAACAATATGCCCACAGCAAGCTCCCACAAACTGCATTAAAGTGCCAATCAGATAACATGTTTTCTTTAATGATGTCGGCAGTGAGATTAATATTGGCCAGGACACTGGGGAGAAGCTCAGTGTTCATTTTCAAAATAATGCTCTGAAATAATTTATGTCCACCTGTGAGGGCAATATGGTGACATTTCAATGCCTTATCTGAATAACAGTAAGTCTGTTAGTGAAGCACTCCCACGGTACTGTTTAGGGTTGGATTTTATGCCCAGTTCCCTGTAGTAGGGCTTAAATCAATGAAGAGAAAGCTTTCATTAAGTCAAGGTTAGCATATATATCTGTATGATTTGAAAATAACTGAAGGATAAGAAATGATATTAGTAAAGGATAATTCAAATTCCAAACTCAAATGGAAAATTAATGGATGTGAAAATGAAATACTGCTTGATTAGCCATATCTGGAATTGCTTGCTAAACTCAAAGCCACTTTGGGACTCAGATAATGTTCACAATCTATATGAACTTGGAGTTTAATCTTTACAAACCAAAATAACATCTAACTCCTTCTGACGCAGATTTCATCCGACAGGCATGGCTCTTGATGTCTGTTCACTCGGAAATCAAAATACAAACACGTTTTCACCATAACACTAAAACTGCTCTTGTTTTACTTCAATTATATTCACTTCATTAATTCATGTGACACCAGAACAAATGATGAAGCCATTAGCAGGACAACATGCACAGTGGCATTCAATACTGCACTAAGATTATTTATCTGTCCCCGGCCAGTTCTGCCACTAGAGTTAGTCATTTGTCTTTTTCATTTCAGTTAGCCACAATCTAACTGTGTGTGTGTGTGTGTGTGTGTGTGTGTGTGTGTGTGTGTGTGTGTGTGTGTGTGTGTGTGTGTGTGTGTGTGTGTGTGTGTGTGTGTGTGTGTGTGTGTGTGTGTGAGAGAGAGAGAGAGCTGATGACTTTCCTGCCATCCTTCTTTCAAAGATAATTACCAATCATATTACAGAGTTCCTTTCATGTGCATTTTTCATTATCCTTTTTCCATAAGGGAATTTAGTTGTTATCAGAGTCATTGTTATTTCTGTACCAGTTCAAATAAAATCTACCTTCTGCAAAGTTCTGCTTCTCTCATCTACATTTGAAGAGGCAGGTATGGAAGCCATATCTGTTACACTCCTGATTTCAATGAACAGTGTCATATTTGATAGTGCAACACACCCAGAATACTGTTGACATTTGGATTTTGTGTTCTGTTTCCTCGAGTGGTCATTAAGTATAGTCCAACTCTTCTAACCTCGTGAACTATAGGGTCCATAGGATATTCATGGCAAGATATGGAAGTGGTTTGCCAGGCCTTTCTTCCGTGCAGATACTGCTGCTGCTCGGGTTGGGACCTGGCTGGATCTGAACTCTGGACCATCTGCCTTGAAGTCCAGTGCTGATGCCACTGCACCACCAGCTGGCAACTCAGTAACAATTCTAAACCATATGTAAGAAAATTCCAGCAGATTCAGGAAATTGCAAGACTTTTTTTTATAGAAGTGAAAATAAAAGGATGAAAGTATCATACTGATGTGCAGTACTTTCCATTAAACGGAATGAAAATTTAAAAACCACAATAATTTGTACATTTTAGCAAAAATATCCTTTGTTCCAGTTGAACATCATTATTGCATATAAAATGTTTTGCTTATTAAAATTGAAAATTGGCTGGTTACTCTTTGAATTCTGCTCTTCTTTAACATAAACCATTTTGCCTTTGTTGTTCTCAGATCATGTTGCTTTTCTTTCAGATGGGTTTCTTTCAACTTTAAAAGGTAGATTAAAGGAGGAAATAACCACAAAGAATTATACCAAAATGCTGCTTTACCAAGATTATCTTTTATTTCATCTGTTACAGTCGGCAGAGAATATAATCAACTGAAAATGCATTTAAATCACATTCATGTGCAAGCAATATAGAATCTGATGACAGGTTATTGTCCTGAAATGTTAATTTTGGTTCTCTTCTCACAGATGCTGCCTGATTTATGAATATTTCCAGCATTTTCTGCTTTTATCCAAGACTACTGTTGTCTGAGGCAGTCTGCTTCTAACCAGTTGATTAATTGCTTTTGGGAAAGAGTAAGTAGTTCATCTAATATTGGGATCTAGCCTTGTCATCTCATTCACTTTGAAGAACAGTAAAATTTTCATATGTGCTTGAGTGCTCATTAAAGTTTCGATCAATAGTTTGCAAAAACATGGAAGTTATTATACAACACCAACATCCTACCTCACTTCTCCCCCCCCACCCCCCACAAAAAGTACTTTCACTCTCTTGCTTCAATTGAGTCAGCGGAACTGATTCTTTAAATCCTTGGCTTACTGCCGTAACATTGTTGTAGTAAAGCAGTATCCATCATCAAAGATCCTCATTACCTAGGTAGAAGATAGCAGTGCCTCAGGATTTGTACCACCAGGTTCAGGAATGGTAACAACCCCTCAACCATCAGGCTCTTGACCAAAAGGAAAGAACTGCACTTGTTCTACTTATAGTATTCCACAACCAATGGTCTCACTTTAAGAACTCTTTATCTTGTTATTTTATGCTGGTAATTTATTGCTCTTATATATATCTATATCACAGTTTGTTGTTCATTGACCCTGTTTACAGTTACTGTTGTATAGATTTGCTAGGTATGCCCGCAGGACAAACAACCTCAGTGTTGCATGTGCTGACATGTATGTACTCAGATAATAAATTTTACTTTGAACTTTGATTAAGATAAAGGATTTGATGAATAAAATGATAATTATGCCTTTAACCAAGAACAACAACAAATGAAAAATGACATCTAAAATTTTCTTTTGGAGTGGTTTCTAAAGGAAAGGAACACATACAAGTCAGATTCAACCCTACAATTAAGACACGGCAGAGTTCAATCTCCCTTTATGTAGAAAGCTAAACCCCAGCATACAGTGTAAACACTGCTCCTGACTGGTGGCAAACTGTGGAGCCACTTCAGAATAATTAGTTCCTGTCTATCGTCCTTCAAACTTCTGCAGGTCTACAAGTACCTCAGTTGACCCACTCAGTCTTAACATTGAAGATATCCTGTTGACATGTTGTTGAAATATTCCGTTAAATTTTCAGTACTCTGTTAAAGTAAGCTGGATACCTCTAAACTATCCAAAAGCCACAAGCCAGCCATCTTTTCACATCCATTTTGGACAACTAGCATACTGGTAGGATATAAAGGAAGTCTGTAATTTACATAACATCTGTTTGGATTCAATACATTTGGCTTGGGAATTTTACCCTGACATCTACTGACATGAAAATCTCCCCTAGTTAAAATATGCTCCCCAAAAGAATTAGTCCATCTGTTTTTTATCTCCTTCCTCTCCCTCTCCCTCTCCTCTCCCCGCGCACACACACTCTCCTTCTCTCTCTTTCTCCCCTTGAAATAATAATAGTGTCTTGGATTGAGATTCTGTGGAGTTGAATTATTTAAGAAGATTTCAAATAATGGGTGTTATTGATTAACACTGAACTGTCCATTAACTGAAAATGTTTCTACTGTAAGATCTTTTCAGTAGGCAGAAATCCAATAATGAATTTACATTCTCTATACACTACAAATGATCATGAAAAAATATTGCAGTCTTTAGTAAACATTATTGACAAGCATATAATGGAAGTTATGAAAATTGTCATGATCATTTTGTATTTATAACCTTGTTTTAGTTGGCATTAGCTGACAGAACTGGAGAACATTTGCCTCTTGCCTAGGAGATTAGAAATATTTAATCTGTTTTGCTCAAGGTACTATTTTTGCCTTTTAGGCTTATTTCTCCTTTGTTCTTTGTGGCACTTGTGCATCTGCATTGAAACGACTCTAGACTCTGTACTCTGCAAAATCTATCAAATATCAGGTAAACAACTGCCAATCATTTATCTTTTGATGATGTTGATGGAGCAAAGGCACACTGTTGCTTTTCACATAGGACACTGTAGTCATCAATGTCCAGCTGATCTATTGATTTGTGAGAATGCAGGCATTGTCCTAACTGCTCTGACACATCAGGATAATTACGTGCTCCGGACTTGTGGTGAGTAATGGGAGACTACTACAATAAATTTGGACGCAGGAAAAAAGCTGGTTGCTCTAGCATTACTAAAAGCTCAAGAGGACTATACTGTATATGAGTGGTAGTTAATCTATACTTGACAGTTTTCTAGCAAGAATGTCAGAGGTTGCTGAGTGAGCCTTCAGATGGCTACGGATCAAGAGGTGTGACCTGTGGACCAATACTGCTGGGGTACAAGCCAGGGCCTGATCAACCCTGGCTGGGTTGCCTGGGCGAGGTTGTATTGAAAGATTCAAAACACCAATGACCCAGCTGACACCACTAATGACGTGTTCCCATGCATCCTGGGATGTACCTTGCAGCACTACCTAAAACAAACTTCATTTTATTGGGGTTTTAGGATGTTTCTGGCATAAGTTACCAACTAAGCTACACTGTGTCATGGTCCGGTCCGGTCCGAAGTCCGCATTCTGGTTCATGGTCCGGTCCACGGACTCCGGGTCCTCTGGCTGTCCCTCGTTTTGGTTGGACTTAACCATAAGCACCTGATGCTCATTTTGGGGCTGGGAATATAAGTGGCCCTGGGATTGAGTGTAATTGGGGGGTTGTCTTGTTAAGATTCCCTGGGAGCAAATGGCTGGTGGAAGGATAGAATGGCCACTTGCCACCTTTAGGCTGTGTTGGAGAACCATTGCTTTTGTGAGCCGTGCTCTCAGTAGTTGGAGCTGTCATTGTGGTATGGATTCAGCTGTTTCCTGGGCCAGGTGGGTGGCCATCAGCTACTCCGAGCTAGGTAGGGATCCGGTTGTTTCTGTAGCCAGCCAAGGTTGCTGGCCATAACTGCGACTTGGAGCAACCCGATGCAGACATGGAACTGTCTGTCGTTCTTTGGTGTTTGTCTCTTCCTGCCCTCTCCCTGTGGGGCAAGTCAGACTGTTCTGCCATTGCCCTACTGGATGATCTATCTTGTCTTGTCCTCTCCTCCGTGAGGTAAGTCAGGCTGTTCTGCCGTTACCCGACAGATGGATTTGCCCCATCTTGGTGTGGAGTGAAAGTTGAGTCCCGGCTTGTCGAAGGATAAGTCCGGGCTCTATCTTGATGTACAGTTCCTAGACTGCCTCCAAGCTCCATCCTCTGAGTTATGCAAGCCTCAAGACCCCAGCTTCAAGCTCCAAGAACCCAGGCCTCGTCATGTCTTCGCCCGGTTTGGGGTCCGACCCCGAGTCAAGACCCAGGTTCTGGGTCCTTGTTCAGTCTTGGGCTCGGAGTCCATGCCCAGGTTCCCAGTTCCCAGTCCCTCTTCCTGGTCCTGCTTCCCTAGCCTAGTCTGCGACCTGTCCCACCCTTTAGTTTTGTCCTGTCCTGTTCCTGGTACTTCCGTGTCTGTGTCCTGCATTTGGGTCCATTCCCAATGCCCCCCGTATGACACACTGACTATTGAACAATCTTTAGATGTGATTAAATGCCTTAAATTACTTAAACATTAAATCAGAATCTGCCTTCATTTACCTGTAGGTTCTACAGGTAGTTTGCAGTAATTTCAAGCATTAAGATAAAAATATATTTTCCCTCTCACCTTGAGATACTAAAACTAATCTGGTACTTCTATCTTGATTGTTGAGGGCATATTAAAATTGAATAGGTACCTGAGTAAAGCTATATGAAAACTGGTACATGAATAAGTTTATTATGGTAATTCACATATAATTTCCCAGTATATTAACTAAGTCCAATCAGCAAACCTTTTAATGGTAGGTAATATGTTAAGATCAATCTTATTTTAATTTGATAATCTCTGTTGGGTTGGTAAATACAAATATGTTAATATTTCATTAATCCAGACTGAAAAGGTTCTTGGTCAAGTGCTTAAGAGTTCTCAATACTCTTAAGAGTATTGAGTTCTGTCAATAAGTGGAATGGAGTGCCTCCTAAAGCAATGGATGTTGACACACCTACATCAGACTATTGTTTATTGACTACAGCTCCATCTTCAACATTGTTGTTCCAGACAAATTCCATCATCTGGGAGTCAATGCCTCCCTCTGCAACTGGATCGTTGACTTCCTGACCAAAAGACCACATTCAAAAAAGATGGTTAGAAAAACTTTCACCACAATTATTCACAACTCTGATGCCCCACAAGGTTGTGCTTTCAGCCCCTCTCTTCTTCCTGTACACACATGACTGCACAATCAGGTTCTGCTCCAACTCTCAAAGTTCAAAGTAAAATTTATTATCGGCGTCCATACATGTCATCACATACAACCCTGAGATTCTCATTCCTGTGGGCATTCTTAGCAAAACTGTAGAACAGTAACTGTAAACAGGATCAATGAACAACAAACTGTGCAAATGCAAATATAACTAAATCGCAATAAATAATGAGAGCATAAAATAACAAGTCTTAAAGGTGGTCTTAAATCAGTTGTGGGAACATCAAAAATAGAATGTGTAGTTACCTCCATTTGTTCAAGCACCTGATGATTGAGGGGTAGTAATTGGTGTTACAAGTTTGTAATTTGTATTTGCAAGTTTCCAGATGATATAATCATGGCGTACCAGATCTCAAATAATGATGAGTTAGAGAGCTTAGAGACATGTCATGTCAACAACCATTACTTCAATGATATCAAAAGAGTCGGTCATTGATTTCAGACTGGGGTAGTAAGGGTAGGTGGTCAGTGCACATGCTTTTGTCTATATCAACTGTGTTGAAGTTGTGAGGTTCAAGATCCAAGGAGTGGACATCAACAAAAGCATTTCACCAGCCACACTGATGTCATGGCCAAGAAATCTCACTCATGCCTCTAACCCCTCAGGAGGTTAAAGAAATTCTGCACATCCCTATCGACCCTTACCAATTTTGTTGATGACTTTCGAAAGCATTCTGTCTGGATTCATAACTGCTCAGTATGGCAATTGCATGGCACGTAACTGTAAGAAACTGCAGAGTAGTGGATACAGCGTAGCCCATCCAGAAACCAAACTTCATTCTACTCACTGCCTTAGTAAAGCAACCAACATTATCAAAGATCCCACCCACCCTGGACATTTTCTCTTCTCCCATTCCCATCAGGCAGACAATACAAAAGCCTGAAAGCAGGTACCACCAGGCTCAAGAACAACTTCTGTCCCACTGTTATCAGACTCTTGAATAGACAGTATAATGGACTCTTGACCTCACAATCTACTTTGTTATTTACCTGCACTTTTTCTGTAGCATTTACATTTTATTCTGCATAGTTATTTTGCCTTGTCCTACCTGAATGTAGTATATAATGATTTGATCTGTATGAACAGTATACAAGACAATCTTTTCACTGTATCTTGATACAGGTGACAATATGAATACCAGTTATCTTTTCCACACCTTCTATAAGGCTTTCCCATTCATTTCAAATCCTTCTTTGATGGTATTCACATGCAAGCCAGCCACTTTGTTCACTTACTGCCCCATCTCCAGCTTGTGGTTTAGAATTGTATCTTATAGTTCATTTTGCCTCTCTCATTCTTTTTTAAATTTGTACTAAATTTTACCTCCTATTTGTCTGTATAATCAACCAGCCTTGCCATATGCTCTCAAAATCTCTCTTTGTAGATCACTCCCAAATTTTGGAAATTGTGCCCTACGCTTCCAAATCTGTCCTTAATATTTAATAATGTAACAGGCAAATCAAAATGAAACCTCAAAACAGATAAAGAATTGCCTGCAGTAAGAAAGATTTATTCAAATAGTTTGTTATTTTATCATTGGTTTATTATAAAATTACAATACTGAGAAAAAGAATCTGGTATTGGTGTTGAACTGGTACTTACTCCATCCTGGGTGTGACAGCGATATACTTCATTAACACCTTTTAACTTTCTATACAAATTAAAAAATTATAGACAATAATACAATATAGGAGATCAAAAAATTCATAAAGGATGAAGTGAAAATGCTTTGAAAGATAAACAGGATGTTGCTCAAATAGGCAGTAGCAACTGTGGAGAGAAACAGAATTAGTGTTTAATATTGATAACAATATTGAGCAATTAGTATTGATAACTCATCATCTAAATTGGGAAGTGTTAACAGTTAAAAAATGTTAACTGTTTTACAAACAGTTAGCACCAATTTATGTCAGTGATTGGACAAAGAAAGGTCTCCATCCTACCACAGACATCCTTTGCTCGCTCCTCTCTTTCCCTTCTTCCCAAATCAAAACTGTTTCAACTTCTGATGAAAGAAGCATGATCTGAAATGTAACCTCTGATTCTCTTTTCATAGTTGCTGCCTGATCTGTTCAGTCTTTCTGGAACTACTTTATTTCAGATTACCAGCATCCACAATCTTTTCTTTTATTGTGTTCTGATGTCTGTCCAGGTTCTATAAAATTAAGAAACCAAGTCAGGTTTTATAAAGAGCCAGGACATTATATTACATTTGAAATCGTACACTAGCCTCAAAGTGTAATGGTTATCATGATTCCAATGAATATTTGATATATTTTTTCGGCTTCTGAAAGGATCCAAGTATTTATATAGTTACCAACCAAAGCCCACAGTCGAGACTCACCACCCTGGTTGTGATGGGCTGGATTTAGCACCACAGAGATCTGCAAGTGAGTAACAAAAGCACAGGCAATGTGTTCTGAGGTGTAGATTTTTTGATAGTACAGCATGCTTAAACAGAGCAACACACCATTAATAAATAAAATCATTTAATTAAAAGCTGATGAAAATGTGAAAAATAATTGAAATATTAAATATGGGAAAATGAAATAAAATAATTCAAGCCCATGCCTTCTTCCACAAGTCTCCAACATTATTTGTATGAATGAGGTCACATCAATGAGCTAGAATTGAGGGCCTGATGCAAAATTTCTTTACCCCATTTCTTCAGTGCTTCAGTTTATGAGTACAGTGAGAGACCGTCATATGCAGTAGGCCAACATCTCACTGGCGGCTGGCATCTCTGCCCTTATGGTAAGGTCAGAGAAAAGGTGTGCTGAATGTGGCTGATCAGTAGATAGAAATCAGCCTATAGAAAAACACTGCACAGAAACAGGCCATTTAGCTCATCTTTTCCATGCCAAGCCACTACTTAAACAGCCTACTCCCATTGACCAGCATCCTGATCATAGCCCTCCATATCCTTAACAACCACCTATCCAAACTTCTTGTAAACATTGAAATAGAGCTCACATGCACCATCTTCACTCAGAGTTTGAGAGTGCAGATGTTTCCCCTTATGTTCCCCTTAAACTTTTCACCTTTCACCCTTGACATCTAGCTGTAGTTCTACCCAACCTCAGTGGAAAAAGCCTCCTAGCATTTACCCTATCTATACCCCTCATATTTTTGTATATTTTTATCAAAACTCCTCTCTTTCTTCTATGCTCCAAGAAATAAAGTCGTAACCAATTCAATCTTTCCACATAACTCAGGTACTCCCACATGGCAACATTCTTGTAAATTTTCTCTGTACTCTTTCAAACTTATTTACATCTTTCCTGTAGGTGGGTGACCAAAACTGTGCACAATACTCCAAATTAGGCCTCACCAATGTCTTATACAACTTCAACACAATAACCCATCTCCTGCAATCGATGCTTTGATTTATTAAGGCAAAGTGCCAGAAGCTTTCTTATGACTATCAATCTAAGATGCAACTTTCAATAGATTACAGACCTGTATTCCCAGATCCCTTTGTTCTACCACACTTCTCAGTGCTCAACCTATCCTGGTTGGTCCTACCAAAATGCAATATCTACAACTTGCCTGCATTAAATTTCATCTATCATTTTTTGCTCATTTTTCCAGCTGGTGCAGATCCCTCCACAATCCATGAAAGTCTTCCTTGCTGTCCACTACACCCCCATTCTTGGTGTCATCCACAAATTTGCTGATCCAGTTAACCACATTATCATCCAGACTATTGATATCGATGACAAACAATAATGGATGCAGCACCAATCCCTGTGGCACTTCACTAGTCACAACCCTCCAGTCAGAGAGGACTGTGGGAGAAGCCAGTGTCTAATCCAATTTACCACCTCATTTTGAATTGTGAGTGACTTAACATTCTTGACCAACCTCGCATGGGGGATCTTGTCAAATGCATTGCTAAGGTCCATGTAGACAACATTCACTGCCTTTCCTTCATTAACTTTCCTGAAAAATTCCTCAAAAAACTCTATAGGATGTTGTAGAACCTATGTAAGATCTACCATGCACAAAGTTATGCTGACTATTCTTAATTAGTTTGTGTCTATTCAAATACTCATGTATCCAGTGCCTCAGAACACCTTCCAATAACTTTCTGACTACTGATATCAGACTCACTAGCCTATAGTTTCCTGTTTTTTTTTAATATTTAAGAGCCTTTCTTAAACAGCAGAACAGCATTCACTATCCTCCAATCCTTTGGCACCTCGCTTATAACTGAGAACAATTTCAGTATTTCTGCTAAGGCCCCATCAATTTCTGCACTTGGCTCACACAGGGTCTGAGGGAAGATGGCAAACACCTCCTCCTATGTAATTTGTACAGAGTCCATGAAGATGCTGCTTTGCCTCGCTTCCATAGACTCTGGTCCATTTCCTGAGTAAATACAGATACAAAAAATGCATTTAAGATCTCTCCCATCTCTTTTGTCTCCAAGCATGGATTACCACTCTGATCTTCCTAGGACCAATTTTGTCCCTTGCAATCCTTTTGTTCTTAACATATCTGTAGAATCCCTTAGGATTCTCCTTCACCTTGTCTACTGAAGCAACCTCTTGCTGTCCTTTGGCCCTCCTGATTTCTTTCTTAAGTGTTCTCTTGCATTTCTTGCACTCCGACAGCAGCTCAGTTGTTCCTACCTGCCTATACCTGCAATGCACCACCTTTTTTTTCTTAACCAGGGCCTCAAAATCTCTTGAAAACCAAGGTTCCCTGCACCTGTTATCTTTACCTTTTATTCTGATAGGCACATACAAGCTTTATACTCTCAATTTCACTTTTGAAGGCCTCCCACTTCCCAAGTACACCTTTGCCAGAAAACAGCCTGTCCCAATCCACACTTTACAGGTCCTTTCTGATCCCAGCAAAATTGGCCTTTCTTTAATTTAGAATATCAATTCACAGACCAGACCTATCTTTTTTTCCATATTTACTTTGAAACTAAGGGCAGTGTGATCACTAGATGCTGTGTTCACCTCACAAACTACTGTCAAACTCCATCCTATCTAATCCTTTTACAGTATGGGAGTCCCAGTCAATATGTGGAAAGTTAAAATCACATACTATAACAATCATAGGTTTCTTGCACCAGTCTCTCTACAAATTTGTTTCTCTAAATCCTTCAGTCTGTTAGGTGGTCTGTAATATAGCCCCATTAATGTGGTCACACCTTACTTACTTCTCTGTCCACCCATAATGCCTCACTAGACAAGTTCTCCAGTCTGTCCTGACTATGCACTGCCATGACATTTTCCCTGACTGGTAACGCCACCCCTCCCTCTTTAATCCTTCCTGTTCTGTTACGTCAAAAACAATGGGCCCCAGAATACTGAGCTGCCTGCCCTGCCCCTCCTGCAACAAAGTCTCACTAGTGGCTACAATATCATAATTCCAGATGTTGATCCATGCCTGGAGCTCATCCACCTTTCCAGCCTAGGACATTATTCATGCCATGCCCAACATTTTCATTCCTGAATTTGTCTGAAGACTTAAGACAACATGTCTCCATAACCTCTGCAGTACAGGATCAAGCTCAAGAGAGCATGCACTCCTATATGGGTATGACATTTTCCATTTCCTACAACAGTAATCTTTTGTCATTATAATAGACGTTGCCAATTCAGTCAGTTTGTTGGAGTAGCAATGTTCTCAAATCCAAGTCACATTATGTGTTGGATTGAGACTGCTCAAGTTTTTTTTCACTTGCTGTATTCTGTAGATTCATCGCATCAATCTTTGTTGATTTATACTCAGGAACTAAAGAAGAAACACTGAACAAGCAGTGGCAAGAAGCATTTTTCAAGAAGAGGCAGTGAAAAAATAATATATGTTAAAAATGTAAATTATGTTGTTATTTCACCAAGATCAATCAGTAGAAAAAATGTTGAAAAGTGCAATTCTTCATCAAAATCCATTGATTCCTCCTTAAGAGGGTTTTTGTTAGCATGTCTTCTTCACATGGATCATTTACCTATGCACCATTATGATAATCTCTGATAGTCAATGGCTTCAGTTACTCTTGTACTCATTATACTAACTCGCTTTTTATGGAAATCAAAGTAAAACACACTCACCACTAATCTCTTAGCAGTGTAGGATCGAGAAACTGCACTTTGACGTGCAGCTATTGAAGCAATTTAATTTCCTGTCATTAATGCAATAATATCTTTGAGAAACTATTTCTGAGAAATTATAGTCTGGAGTATAATAGTATAGGTGGTCTTCCTATCATTTTGCTGTTACAGTGAAGCTGTCAGTGTTGAAGTTAGAATACACCTACAAAATACCCACATCTGAACTTGTTTATCTGTGAACTATTAATTTTCTGTCTTTTTGATAAATACAGTTACTATTAGTTGTAATAGATTACCATAACCTGATGCCCATTTATCCATATCACAATCTTCCACACCAAGAATTAATGCTCCAAAACTTATATAACAAAGCAAGAAAAAGCAATGGCTAACAAATGACGAAGTCTGTGAAGCATCAACCTGTAGTTGAAGTACTGCTAGAATATTTCAAAACATCACTTTTAAATGCCAACACTTAACTAAACAAGACAAAAAATTGATAGTCTAAAAGCCAAATCAAACTGAACTAGCTAAACAGAAGGGATAGGTTTGAATTTGTTGCTGTTTTAAGGCAGGACTAGCAGAGAGTAAAAACTATACAAGTAAGCTCAGTGATTTACTACAGAGCTGACATTGCAAAGATGGCTCCTGCATCATTTAAACTGCTGGTGATGAAACCAGAAAGCATTGCATTGCATACTCATGGAAATCTCAGTAGACATTTCATGATTGAGAAAAAAGTGATTCATGAAATAGTTAAATTGAAGGAGCAGATGTGGTTGCACCAAGCAAATGATCCATTGAGAGCAATGCAGACTGCAGCATCCATCCTTGCAATTAAACCAACAGACAAGTATCTCAACAAGGACTGTAATACGCCTGGCATGTGTAACAGATGTGGAACCCATCACACAGCAGGGAAAACTGCTGAGCTGAAAATGCAAAATGTCACAAGCATAGAAACTATGGGCCAGACTGTAAATTGTTAAAGTAAAAGGCGATGAAACACCAAAAAAATTAAGAAAAAAAAGGTTTATGATGGAGAATATGTATCCCTGAAGTAGTTCTGTATTTGTTCATTGTGGAAATGCACTGGGAAATCAAAAGATGAGACCCTCATTGTCCAACATGCAGGCTTCAGACTGTATTTGCAGCCATATTAATTATCTAATGCAATCAATGGCAAGCTCTTGAATGTAGTTTGTGAATGATTTGACAATGAAAATGCCACTGAATATCAAGCGAGAGATACCCCATAGGTAGAGTACAAATACTACTTGACACAATCAGTTCATTTATTGTATTTACCACTTGCAGATATGAACTGCATAATTTTCTGAGAAGTAACAATTGAATTCAGGTTTTGGTCCCATTGAAGCATAATGTTGTCATTCTGTCTCTGACAGTCCACTGGGGGGGGGGGGGAGAGGTCCAAATATCTCTGCCTCAGGCTCTTCCATATCCTCCTTTTCTTCATCTCCTTTTTTGTTGTTCATTGTCCTCCTCATTCTCTACTTCCTTGCCCTGTTGTCATTCCTGCTCCACAGTTGTTGGCAAAGATCAAACCTGTGTAATTACTAAGTTGTGCCAGGGACTGAAAGCACTGTATAAAGCTGCCATCCCAGCTGTCAGTGGTACCAGGGGCACACAAGTGTAGGGGTTAAGTTGCTGCACTGAGATCTGGAACAAATAGTGGTGTGCCAGCTTAGTGATTAACTTGCTGAGCTTGTATCAAAAGCCTATTGATCTGGGTTTGTTCAGTCATCCATTTCATTTATCTGCACTGGCTCCAGACCTAACAATGTGGTTAACTCTTAACTTCCCTATGAAATGGGCTAGAAAGCTGTTGTGTGAATGAAGTCATTGGACAGAAGTACTGGTAGACATGAAGCAGCCTCTTTATTTGACAAAATTAGATACAACAGCCATCATATGGAGATCTTTTCGGGACCGGCAGGGGTGGGGGAGTTCTGCCTGTACTCAACACTACACAACATTTTTTGTGCTAAAGATCAAAGAAAATTCAGGACAATTCAAACAAATCCATATTTATAAAGTCTTCTTTGAGCTACCTGTGACAACTTCAAATGCCTGGATTTTCCCCACCATCACATCCAAAATAAGTGTTAATTATTGGTCTATCCATGCAATGAGGTGTTGATTGGATTTATGCATATTTTGACAATCAGTTAAGAGCCCGTTTCCTGGTCTGTCTGGTCTGCATTTTAAAATTTAATCTTCAATGCGTATTTGAATCTGAAGGCTAGTGGCTGAAGTTGGTAAAGTTAATTAAATCATTTTAACATAATCCAGAATTACTATATTTACAGGTTTCCTCTCACTTTTTAACTGGATTTATTATTTCATCCATCCAAGTTTGTCTTCCAAGGACCCGTGTGTATTTTCACTATTCTTATTCTTTTACACACTTTTAATAATTCAAACAAATAGTATTTGTATAGTGTTTTCTAATAGATGGCATTTTTCTCCATATCATTTTCCAACGGATTCTTGTTCAGTTTCTTAGTATTTCAACTCCTTGGGCCTAATGAGCTCCTTGAGACTATCACCATTTAATATTAACCTAAATCTCTTCAAATGAATCACTTTCTCCATGAAGTTAAATTATTAATGGAATGGATATTCATTGAGAGATTTTTTGTTTTAAATGTTGACCGTTATTTACCCAGTGGCAATCTATTGAGTTTAATTTCCCAATACTACTTTAACTTGACCAATGTGTGCCACACTTACATAATTAGTTTTATTTAAATTCAAGGTTCTAATTTCCATTTTAAGCATGTTATTCTCAAATTTAATGTAAAGTTATGTTATATTATTAATATTCTTCCCTGAGGGATCCTGAACCATGAGATTTCTAATTAACCCTATCTCATTGCCGAAAACAAGGGCAAAATTATCCTTTTCCCTGATTGATTCCAGTGTATACTATGTACAGAAAACATCTTTTATGAACTCTGTGAATTCGGTTTACTGTTTCACCAATTTCATTTAGCCAAACTGTACAAAGGTATACAACTTGGTTAAGATTGTTGCAATATCTTTGTTGTGATCAATTTCTTTTAACATCAATACTCTGTATAATGGTATTGTTATTGGTGGACAATTCCTTCTTAAGTCTACTATTGGGAAGTATAAACCAGTCCCGCTTCTACTTTATGCCTCTTTCTATCCTTAGATCCACACACAAAAACAACGGAGTGGGGGTCAGTACTCATTGTAACCCTTATACCATCTTTCATTATCAGAGCTGTGCTTTACTGCCGCTTACACAACCACCACATTTCTTAAAATTTCCTATTTGGTCTGAACCTTCTCAATATCACAATAGTTTCAATACTTAGTAGCCATGCCTTCTGACTTAGTAATATCTCATCTTTTTTGTATCATTCCTTCGTTTATCTCATTATGAATGCTAAGTGTGTAGAAATAAAATGCCTATAATTTGTTTTCTGATTTGACCTTGTTATGAAACCAGTAACTGGTTTCACTTACCAGCAAAGATAGATATGTCAGTTGAAGTCCAATGGTACTATTTTCAAAAGTTTTATTAATAAAGGGGCACAAAAATTAAGGTTAATACAAACATTCAGATAACATGCGTCAATACTCAATCTAAAACGCAGGTACATTAATAATCACTCAGAAATAAGCTCTTTCGTTGTCTAGGGTATAATACTGAGTCCAATTGGAAATATAAAGAGTCACTCTGAAGTCTGCAGGCTTTTGGTTTCACGTGTTGGAGAGAGAGAGAGATAAAACGGAAAAACTTGCCCAACAACGTCCGTGGAATCAGGGGAGCGATCTTCCCCGTTGTTAGTTAAAAGCGATCTTCCGTTGGTTCCAGCCACAAACCCCGCATTCGGAATTTAACGCACGTGGCTTACTTCAAAATGGCTTCCCGTTCCCAGGGGAAGCGGTATCGTGCTTCTTGGTGTCTCCTTGGTGCGTCTGAGGGTCGTCCTCTTTCAGACCCTTCTTTATACTGCCTCACGGGATCTCAGGTGTCAATCAGGTTGCAGGTGATGCAATCTCTCTCTCAACCAGCCCACTTTGCCCGAGGGCTTTACAATGTCCCTGCGAGTTGGCACGTCTGCAGTTCCCAGGTGTCTCCTGAGAACAATGCCACAGTCACCAGCTTTTGTCCCAGTGGAATGCGGTATCCAGCACGTCGCTGTCTTTCCATTTCCTGTGTCCATTCAGCCTGTCTCTCTCTCTCTCTTGCTCTCTCTCTCTCTTGGGTCATTGACCCCCCTTTCACTAGGGCTCTTGCAATTCTCACAAAGGAGGGGGCTGGTATCATAACACCTCCCCTCTTAAAAAGGTTTTTACCAGCGGTTAAAACCCAGAGTGGTACAGTCTTACAGAAATTTTGAATCTAATACAATACAGAAGCTTTTCTTTTCACTACAGAGTAATACAGTTATACATTCAAGTCAGCATCTAAACAGTTAACAAGTACAGTGCCCCTTTCCTTTAATACCTTAACCTCACGTGCCATGCTAACGCCTGGCAGCATCAGACTTCAGCTCAATAACCAGCTTATTTATTTGCTTTCTTCAGCAACATAACTAAGGAGGTGTGATCTTAGCTTAGGTGCATCTACAAAAGTTTATGCGAATACTAATCGTTTCGGTCGGTTTATTTCGCCGGCAGGTCTCCAAAGGTCTGTCTTTATTATTCACAGGCTTTGGCGCAACCCGTAAAACCTGCTTTGCTGTTTAAAAAAAATGGCATCCCCATTAACCGTCACCTCTTTTCTGGCGAGTCCCCCCGTTGGGACTTTGAGTAATTTGGCGTGGTGAACTCCCGCCCGCCTCGTTCATCGGGGCTATTTTTTTCAACACCATGCCCCAAACTGTCAAGACCCTTCAGGCTATTTGTTTTTAATTCCAACTCCTCTTTCAGGTAGCATTTCGAATGCAACCTCTTCACACCCCACCCTGGCGTAACAATAGAGTGGGGGGCCCCGCTATTTCCCGACTCACTCTGTGAGCGATCTGCCAGGTTTAAAATTTCTTCCTTCGACTTGGGAACTACAGACTTTCCGTTTCCTTCAATAACAATCCTCATTCCCCCCTTAAATTCGGCATTAACCTTGGCCCCACTCTCGAATACAAACACCGTGGAACTCACACTTCCCACGGTTACCAAGGTTAACCCTTTTCCTACTGAACCAACCCTATCTGATCCACAAAGACGGCCGCCCCGTCCCCCTGAATCAAACACCTCAGACTTCCCCTGAGCTCTGTTACCAGGTTCAGCACCACGTGCGCCCCAATCTTGGACACACTCAAACGGGACATTGGCCCCTTCCAGGCTTTCAATACCCGTACCTTTTTCAAATTCTAACGTCTCCCGATCCTTCCAGTTACTCTCTAGGCAGCCCCCCGTTGGGGAAGGCGCAACCCTGCGAGCTGAAACAACCTCCTCGGCCATTTCAGCTGACTTCTCCACAGCAAGGATACCCTTCCTCTCTAAGACTGCCCTCATTTCACTCTCGGGACAATCGAGAACACCTTTAGAACTCTGAACTTCTTCAAACAATTCTGCCAAACCAGACAGATTAACCATGTCCAACTCTGGACATTTTAACAACTTTATCCGTTTCTCAACTTTAGTTCCTACCTCTAGGACCTTTCTCTTCACTAAGGGCCGGGCTATTTCCTCTCCCTTACCCCCTTTTACTATACTGCTTTCTGTTTTACCACCCTCGGAACCCTCATGGTACAGGGTCGGTAAAAACACCTTGGCCAGATTACTGCTGGCCCGATTTAAACTGCTCACTGCTTTTCTGGACAGGCTGCGTGTGACCGCGCATGCGCGATAGCTTTGGGACTCTAGGGGCGGGGCCACCGCACTCGCCCGTCTGCGGGTCGGCATCATAGCTGCCCAAATCCTCCCTCCTGCTAACACACTTTGTAACAACGCGACCCACTGCTCTTGTGGCCACTTCTGGTTCACTGCCACCTTTTCAAAAAGCAAGAAATAACTATCAACATCCGTCTCTTCGAACGGAGGTACTACTCTCAGCTCCCGACTAACATTAAACCGCTCTCTCCTTAGCTCCTCCCTCTCTCTTTCTCTCCCCGCTGCCGCTCTCTCGGCTGCTGCTAACTCTCTGATCCGAATTTCATGCTGTCTTTGCCTCTCAGCTTGATTCTGCTCGTTTTCCATCTCTAACCCCTTCGCCAAATTTAACAAGTCTGATTTGGTGCTCACCTCTAGCACCGCCACAGTCGTGTTTTTCATAAATTCACACACGTCCATCTTTGCTGGTTTTTCTGTCTGGCTACCTGCGTACCAGATCCAAATTATTTTTTTTTGACTTACAATCCCAATTGACTGACCTCCCCCTTTTTGGTGTCAAATCCCGAGACGAGAACCCCACTTGTTATGAAACCAGTAACTGGTTTCACTTACCAGCAAAGATAGATATGTCAGTTGAAGTCCAATGGTACTATTTTCAAAAGTTTTATTAATAAAGGGGCACAAAAATTAAGGTTAATACAAACATTCAGATAACATGCGTCAATACTCAATCTAAAACGCAGGTACATTAATAATCACTCAGAAATAAGCTCTTTCGTTGTCTAGGGTATAATACTGAGTCCAATTGGAAATATAAAGAGTCACTCTTTTTTTTTACTATTTTCAAAAGTTTTATTAATAAAGGGGCACAAAAATTAAGGTTAATACAAACATTCAGATAACATGCGTCAATACTCAATCTAAAACGCAGGTACATTAATAATCACTCAGAAATAAGCTCTTTCGTTGTCTAGGGTATAATACTGAGTCCAATTGGAAATATAAAGAGTCACTCTGAAGTCTGCAGGCTTTTGGTTTCACGTGTTGGAGAGAGAGAGAGATAAAACGGAAAAACTTGCCCAACAACGTCCGTGGAATCAGGGGAGCGATCTTCCCCGTTGTTAGTTAAAAGCGATCTTCCGTTGGTTCCAGCCACAAACCCCGCATTCGGAATTTAACGCACGTGGCTTACTTCAAAATGGCTTCCCGTTCCCACGGGAAGCGGTATCGTGCTTCTTGGTGTCTCCTTGGTGCGTCTGAGGGTCGTCCTCTTTCAGACCCTTCTTTATACTGCCTCACGGGATCTCAGGTGTCAATCAGGTTGCAGGTGATGCAATCTCTCTCTCAACCAGCCCACTTTGCCCGAGGGCTTTACAATGTCCCTGCGAGTTGGCACGTCTGCAGTTCCCAGGTGTCTCCTGAGAACAATGCCACAGTCACCAGCTTTTGTCCCAGTGGAATGCGGTATCCAGCACGTCGCTGTCTTTCCATTTCCTGTGTCCATTCAGCCTGTCTCTCTCTCTCTCTTGCTCTCTCTCTCTCTTGGGTCATTGACCCCCCTTTCACTAGGGCTCTTGCAATTCTCACAAAGGAGGGGGCTGGTATCATAACAACCTTATACAAATATATTCTTATTATAAAATGTTTTTCTCTTCTCTCACTGTTTCTTATTATCCAAATTGTAAAAAAGCCTTCTGGAATTTGCTTTTTCCAAAATTCCCCCTCATCAGCACATACATATTTTGCTTTAAATCTCTGGGTGCGCCTCTAATTATCTGATGCTCTAAGTCATGAATTGTTTATTGTGGAGGACCGGATGAGCATGCCTTCAACACCCTACAGAGATCTGGAAGGGGGAGTCAAAGACAATGAGACCATACACTTGGAATGTGCTGACGGCGTTGAGAGTATGACAAATATTTTTAGATGTCTCTGATAGTCCGGCATGCTTACAACTATTCAAGTAATTGATTTATAAATTAATTTCAAAATATTTATTCAAATAAATAAAGCAACTGGATCTTCTACCTTTCACTCTATGGGGCCTCTCCAACTAACAGAATGCACCCATAACTCTGGCATCAGGCAGGCTTTTGGTGGTGCCTGTTGCAAATTTAACACCCTCAATGTAGTTCTTATAAGATCACTAACCAAGTTTCATCAACCTTTTCCTATTTAACTAGCCCTTTATACTATAACACTGTGGCTAGATTGTTTATTCCCCCCTGAAGCTTTTTTTATCTGGTAACAAATCCAAAGCTGAGATTGTATTCTTGGTCTATCTGCTTAAAATGCAATAAAAATAGACTGTGTCTGTACTTCTCTCTGCCTCAGAAATGCAGACAGCATACTTAAAGACCTCACCCATGATCACTCTTCTCTCCTGTCCCATCTGGCAGAAGATACATACCTGAAAGCACATACCACAAGGATGAAGGCTAGTTTCTATCCTACTATTATCTGACTTTTGAACAGACCTCTTGTTGGATAAGATGGACTCCTGATTTCACAGTCTAACTCATTTTGATCTTACAACTTCATTCTGCATTGCTATTATTTTATCTTGTTCTACCTCAGTGCATTGGGCAATGAATTGATCTGTATGGAAGACGAGCTTTTCACTGTATCCTGGTACACGTGACAATAATAAACCAATACCAATTCTAATATTAGTATTCATTTCTGATAGCTAACCATCTCTAAAATACTACCTAAAATGAAACTGCCCAGAAATCATCTTTGCTCCCTCATGCTTTATAATGTCTATAACTTGTTCTTCAAAACAACAGTGAGGTGAAACTCCCCAAGTTACCCCAACAGTTGTGTTATTGTTTCACACTTTGTGTGCTGTTAAACACCACCTATTTTATGCTCCTACTTCTAATTTTGTTTGATACGTTCATTTAGATTATATTCTTATTCACTTGATAATTTTAGTTTTATTTATCTAATCAATTGTCTAGGTGTTAAGCACAAGAAAACCTGCTGGAATCCAAAGCAACACACACAAGATGCTGGGGGAAATCAGAAGGGCAGGCAGCGTCTATGGAAAAGAGCAAACAGTCGATGATTTGGTCTGAGACCCTTCTTCAGGACTGGAAAGAATGAGAAGTCAGAGTAAGAAGATGGGAGGAAGGGAGGAAGAAGTGCAAGGTGGCAGGTGATGGGTGAAACTGCGAGTGGGGGAGTTGATTGGTGAAAGAGATAAAGGGAAGGGGGAATCTGATAGGAGAGGATAGAAGACCATGGAAGAAAGGGAAACAGGAGGAGCTGGTAAGGAGATAAGATGAGAGAAAGAAAGGGGATTGGGGGATGGTGAAGGAAAGGAGGGGGCAATTACCAAAAGTTCGAGAAATCAGCGTTCATGCCATCAGGGTTAGAGGATTCCCAGATGGAATATAATTCCTACCGAAGGGTTTCAGCTCGAAATATTGACTGTACTCTTTTCCATAGATGCTGTCTGGCCTGCTGAGTTCCTCTAGCATTTTGTGTGTGTTGCTTAGATTTCCAACATTTGCAGATTTTCGGTTGTTGGTGATTTGAATATAAGGTTTTGCTCCTCCAACCTGAGTGTGATCTCATCGCAACAGTAGAGGAAGCCGTGGACGGACACACCTGCCATCAGGTTGGAAGTTAGCCAATTGTTGCTCAATTGTTTCGGCTATTTATTTAATGAACTGATAGTTTTGTTTTTGCAGCCTTTGACCTTGTTTAACAAAGGTAAGTAAACTGTGATACCCAAGATGAATCATCTGCCTGCCATCCTATGATGTTATTCCTTCTGTTATTTTCTTTTGATTGCACTTCGTTCATTTTATTGTTTCTGAATTTATAAAAGAAAGGAATTCTTCCAATATCATCACCAGCAATTTTCTCTCCTATATCATAAATACTGATTATTACTTGTCTCATCACAATGTAGAGTGGAAGGTTTATTGTGCTCAAGTAAGATTTAAGGAAATCCAAGTATTCTGGGTAACATTTTACCATTCATAGCTCTACAAACTCTGCCTATGTAGAGTTGATCTCAGGTTAATTATAATTTGGTCATCCAGACTCTGCACTTCCCCTTTTGGTTTTTTATGTACAGCACCTGCATTTGGTTGCCAAAGTTGGCAACTTGTTAACACTATTGGCGCCATCTTTGCCTCGCAGTGCTACAAAGCATTTCCTGACATTCTACAATAGCTAAATGAACACATTCCTGTAAGAGGACACACTGCTGATCTTGGATATATAACTTAAATACTCCCCTAAAATGCAAAATTTTAAATATCTATGCATAGAGGTACTTCAGGAAAGTATTTACTACTGCAGTTCACTCCAACTAATGACTAGAATTAAAAACAAACAGCCCAACTCTGAACAAAAAAATAGTCCTTCCCTTTCTTGTTATTGTTATTCTATTCAAGCAATTCAAGGCACATTATACAGCACACTGAACTCATTCACTTCAAATTTGCCACCTCAATTGCCTTTGGCTCTACTTAACTGATTAAAAAATGTCAGTCAGGATAATAAAGTATATTTTAATGACTAAAATAAAATCTACATATTTGTTCATAAAATGAAATAACAATCTTGTTTTCAATCAAACACTTCTCATTTCAGTCAGCTAGACTGTTTCTTTCAACCCTTAGGTGTCAGTCTTAGTTCAGTGGTAACATTTGTATCCAGCAGAGGAAAGCCAGGGATCTAAAGGGAATTGAGTGCATAAACTCTGCTGACACCACTGCAGTATGCAGGGAGCGCTGTGCTATAGAGAAGGTTAATTTACTGATGAAACAGCAACTAAGAGCCATATTTGGTTATTTGCTATGGAAGATCTCTTGATAATATTTCAAACGCAGGAATCTCTCACCATGAGACAAGCTGGCTCTATGCTGCATTAGTCAGTCCTTGTGTCTGGCAGTTCCAAGAGCTTAGGTTTGATCAAAACTTTGGCAGAATGTGCATTTTATCATATGACTGTGTGGGTTCCTGCTGTTCTACTTTCATCCCAAAGATGATCAATAGGTTAATTGACCACTGTAAATTAATCATTTAGGAATGGCAGAATTGAGGCAATTGTGATTGCATTGTTGAATTTAGCACAGATCTGAGGGCTGAATATCCTCCTTTGTTCTGGTCAAATACTGACTTTGACCATGATCTAGTCTTCGGTCAACACCCTACTAAAAATAATCCACTTTCATTTATCTCATCACAGCAGAGTGGAATCTTACTGTGCATGACTTTGCCACTGTGTTTCTCTCAGCCTAACAGTGCTGTATTGATGTTTCACTGGCTGCACTATGGGATTATATCAATTTCAGGGCTTGGAATAGAAGTTTATATAAATGTAAGCAAATTGTAATTGGGACTTCCCTAAAGAAAGTGAAATAAAAATGTTCTCTGAAGTATAACAAAAGTAGTTCTTTTACTCAAGCTGTACTTCACGTGAACTCAGACTGTCCCAAAGTACTTCATAGCCATTGAGTATCTTTGAACAGTTTATAATATAAAATTTGGAAGGTACTTTCACACAAGCAGTTCTCACTCACATCTCTGTGATAATAAACAATTCATCTATTTTTAATGTTGTTGCCCAAGTACTAACAAATAATGTTGGATGACATGATGGTTGAGTGCTAGATATAGCAGGAGGAACTCCTTCGCTCTCCTTCATATCGATTGCAGTGGCTCAGGAAGGTGATTTACTGTTGCCTTTTCACTGGAATTTAGGGATAGGCAATAAATTGAATTATATCACCAATCGTACAGATTTTATCATGCTTTCACTGGTGTCCTACTTAACCAAATCTTTTTGGTGATCTGCACGGCAGCAAATCTAGACATAGCAAGCACTGTGCTGCATATTTAACACTCATTCTTTTTAAAGTGCATGAACAGCATGATTGTCATTTGTACCCATTGCCCCAACATACTTCGACCATTTCTAATATCACTCAGTACATAAGAAGTTAGAATAAAATGAGGGGAGATGGGAAGCTTTTCCAGTCACATGTGAAATGAACTATTCAAATGGTGAGGAAAAGAATAAAAAACAATGTAAAAAAGATGCAAAGCCCCCTTGTTTAAGGAAATATCAGAAGTGTAAAGTAAAACATATAGGCATGCTTCATGTTTGCCATTCTTGCCTTCATAGATAGGGATATTGTGTATATGAGTAAGGAAGTCATGTTGCAGATGTATAGAGCTTTAGGGTAGAATAGAGGCTTACCAGGATGCTGCCTGGATTAGAGGGTATGAGCTATAATGAAAGTGCACTTAGCATGCACTTAGGTTGTCCATCCTAGTGCATTGGATGCTGAGGTGTTTTTTTTTTAGAAAAATATGAGAGGCATAGATAGGGTAGACAGTCAAAATCTTTTCCCAGTAAAGAAATGTCAAATACTTTTAAGATTGGAGAGGGGAGGTGAAGTTTAAAGGTGAGTGAGGCGGGGGGGATAGTTTCAAGGCAATGTGAAGAGCAGGATTTTTTTTAAATGTAAAGAGTGGTACATGCCTAGAATGTACTGGAAGCAGAGAGTTTGGTAAGAAGGGGGCTTCTATGGGGTCAACCAGAGGTGTTATTGTCCTTTTTAAATGCACTTTTTACTATCGCAAGACCCTGCAGGCCATTAAGAACTTAAACTACTGCAGTTCTGCCCCATCAGCAGATCAGCTCATTGGCAGAGAAACTGAAAGAGCTGGAGTTAAACATAGAAACTTACAGCACATTACAGGCTCTTCGGCCCACAATGTTATGCCAACCATGTAACCTACTCTACAGACTACCTAGAATTTCCCTAGCGCATAGCTCTTTTTTTTTCTAAGCTCCATGTACCTATCTAAAGGCTCTTAAGTGACCCTATTGAATTGTTTCCATTACTGCTGCCGGCAGTGCATTCCATGCACCCATAACTCTCTGTGTGAAAAACTTACCCCTGACATCCCCTCGGTACTCATTTCCTTAAAATCACACCTCCCTGTGTTCGCCATCTCAGCTCTGGGGAAAAAGCCACTGACTATCCACATGATCAATACCCTTCATCACCTTGTACACCTCTATCAGGTCACCTTTCATCCTCCATCACTCCAAAGAGAAAAGGCTAAGTACACTCAACCTATTCTCACCCTCCAATGCAGGCAACTTCCTTGTAAATCTCCTCTGCACTCTCTCTATAGTATCCACAACCTTCCTGTAGTGAGATGACCAGAACTGAACAGAGTACTCCAAGTGGGGTCTGACCAAGGTGCAGGTCATGCAGGAACCTGCATCAGAGGGGCATTGGTGGAGTTTCAGTGTGTGCAGCAAGTAATCATCTTAGTTGCTTTTCTTGTGATCACAAGACCCTGTTGGGTAATGTTAATATGGAATACTGCAAGCCCAATTCACGGATTAATTGATGAAGGGCAGAGGCTGGTTGCAGGAGAGCTGAGTGTCCTTGGGCAAAGCGAGGATTAGGCCTCAAGCCACAGTTTTGTCTAGGAGAGAGTTGTCGGAATTGGTGTGTTCCACCAGAGGTGATGTGGTGCAGCATCCAAACTGGAACTGGTGCTACGACCCCCCCTCCCCCCACCCAGTGTTCACTTGGCCCAAGACAAGTTATATCATGCATGACTGCAGATTTCTGCAGCATTCATGGACTCAGGGTCTTGGACGATTCCTTTATGTATGACACTAAATTTTACTGATACCTTATATATTTTTGCTATCGTACATGTCTAGATGTGCCTTGTGCTGTGTGTGACTGTTGGTATTGTGCTTTGCACCTTGGTCCTGGAGTAATGATGTTCCATTTGACTGTATTCATGGGTTTTCATGTATGGTTGATTGAATGGCGATTAAACTTGACCTTGAACTTGGTACAGTTTAAGAGGTTTTTGAATAGACATGTGAATATGAAGGCAATGAAGGGATATGGATGACATACAGGATGAGGACAATTAGAGTCATAAAAAAGAACAGCATAGAAACAGGCACTTCAGCCACTCTAGTCCATGCCAAAATATTTCAACTGCCTAGCCCCATCAACCTGCACAGGGATCATAGTCTTCCATAACCCCACCATCCATGTACCTATCCAAATTTATCTTAAACTTTGAAATCGGGCTCATATGCACCACTTGTTCTGGCAGCTCGTTCCACACTCTCATAACCCTCTGAGTAAAGAAGTTTCTTCTCATGTTCCCATTAAACTTTTCACCTTTCACTCTTGATCCATGGCCTCTAGTTGTAGTCCCATATAACCTCAGTTGAAAAAGCCTGCTTGTATTTGCCCTATCTATACCCTTTATAATTTTGTATACTTCCATTAAATCTCCCCTCAATCTTCTAAATTCCAAGGAATGAAGTTCTACCCTATTCAATCTTTCCTTTTAACTCAGAGTATTGAGCCCTGGCAGCATCCTTGTAAATTTTCTCTCTGTTCTTTCAACCTTATTTGTATATTTCTTGTAGTATGAATTGGTGTTGAGCTTAGTACAACATCATGCGATGGATGGCCTGCCCAGTGTTGCACTGTTGTGTTCTGTATTACACTGTTTGTAAATATGCTGTATTGAAGTACTTTGCACTATTTTAAGTAAAAGGAACATTATATCTTCCACATTCAGCAAGAACAGATCATATAATTTTTAACTACATTATATTTAGTCTCCACACCTTTGTTTTTGCTGCTTTCTAAGCATGTTGCATCATGTTGTCTCTAACGCAAATGTGTGTTTGTCTAAGCTGATAAATCTAGATGTTGAACAAGACATTAAACTGAGGCCCTGTCTGCCTTCCCAACTTCCTCCAAAAGATCCTATGGCATAATTTGAATCTGCTGTCATCAACATTTCAGATATTGCATTCCAGATCATAACAACTCAGTCTACAATGAAAATCTCTTTGTTGCCCTTGGCATTGTTGCCGACTCTGTTAGTACGGCTTCTTTGCAAGACTTTTCATTTAAATGTTTGTATAAATGACATACCACATACTTGAAGACAACTAGAGGAGAGTGGATCCAGCCCAACGTAAAATAAAGAGAAATGGCTTTAAAAAATGGAGACATGAAAACAGAAACAAAGGAAAATAGGAGCAGGGCAAGGCCATTCAGCTGTTTGAGCCTATTCAGTCATTCAAATAGGCCCCATCTAGAATCAGACAATCTTTGCATAGACGCCTTGCATAAATAACATAGTTCTAATGTCAAGGTATAATAATTATATATTTCTGACAAAAATATTAAAAAAAGAGATAAGAGGGTAACTTAGCCTTTCCTGAGATGATAAGACAGAGATTTTCAAAGCATTCAACAATTTTTCTCAATACTTAGCTTTTGCTTTTAACATAGAAACATAGAAAACCTGCAACAAAATGCAGGCTCTTTGGCCCACAATGCTGTGTCAAATATGTACTTACTTTAGAAATTACCTAGGGTTACCCACAACCCTCTATTTTACTAGGCTTCGTGTACCTATCCGTGTCGCTTAAAAGACCTGATAGTATCTGCCTCCACCACCATCGCCGGCAGCCTATTCCATGCCTTCACCACTCTCTGCATAAAAAAACTTACCCCTGAGATGTCCTCTGTACCTACTTCCAAGCACCTTAAAAATGTGCCCTCTCGTTTTAGCCAGAAGATTTCAGGATCCATTTATTCAGGCCAGTCCCCACAAGAAATATCTGAATGCTGACTTTGAAAGGACATTGTAAGATTTGATCTAAAGCAGGTAAACATCATATTATTTTTATCTGTGCAAACATTTGTAATGTTGGCCTGTATTTCCAGCTATTGGAGAAGGTTAAGCGAAGGTGAGGAAATACTGAAAATGGAAAGTTAATCATTCCCCTATATGACAGTGCGCTTCACATGAGAGACTGCATACAGTATGATGTGTTGCACTGAGTTAAAAATACTGACATTCTTGTAGGAGATTACATTTGTCTTTTTATTACTGGACAATTACAGGGTGTGGAATCTTCAGTTTGCAATTTAATTTTAAAGTTTTTTTTTTCTTCCTGTAAAAATACCTAATGACTTACTCTGAGTTAGTATTGCTGTCTAAGTTAATAACTTTTGTCCTCAAATGAAATTTAGGGATACAGCTCAGCGACATACTTCAATAGCTCATGTGTAGAGAATCAATTCTAGTTTATGCTCACCATACATCTTGAATAGGATGGTAAAGTAAATAAGAAGTTGTTTTTATCTTTGCATCCTGGATTTTAACCAATAATCCAATTGTGAATGGCCAGCATCAATATGTAGATTAATAAATATATAAGAAAATTTAAAATGCAATTAAAGTACTTTTTAATAGGAACTTAAGATATTTGTTCCACCCTGTTGAAGCCAATCACTTAAGCTCCTTTGTAGAACATTCATTAAATTGAAAATCTATATAAATCCTTTAATCTTGATCTGTAGTTAACTTAATTGAATTTTATTCTATATTATACTGTTTATTCCTCTGTATAATTGCATCAAATGACACTATATAAGTTTCAAAGAATACAATAACATTTAATGAACCATAAAGTTTTCAGCATTGAGTTAAACTATGATTGGTTTGTAACTTAACTTCCAAACATTCTGCCTAAACCTTATAGATTATGAAGAGAAAGAGACAGAGACAACATTTCCTGCATGCAGCAAGCAGGTAATGAAATTCTCATGTTTAATAATACATTACCTGTGTCCAGTTAGGTAACTCAAAGTCAAAGTTGAGCTTCTTGTAATTTGCAGAAGCACATTTGTGCACAGGTGCAATGAAAAATGTGCAGCAGCATCACAAGCACATAGCAACATACAAGCAGCATTCACAAGAAAACATGGATGAAACACAGTGTTTACTTGAAAACACAACTAGAATAAAACTAAAGTCCATTTTAGTATAAAGTGGTCAAAATGGTCATTGTGTTGCTAAACTGCAGAGATTAGGATTTTTGCAGTTGGTTCAAGAACCATTTGACCAAACAGTTGAAAGGAGGTAACTGTTCTTGAATCTGTAGGTATGTGTTTTCAAGCTTCTATACTTCTTGCCTGTTGGTAGCTGCAAAAAGATTACATGGCCAGGATGGTGTGGAACTTTGATGATAGATGCTGAGTTCATGTGGCAGCATCTCCTGTAGATATTATTAGTGTGGGTATGTGGGATATGTCCGTGATGTATTGGGCAGAATCCATTAGTTTCTGAAGCTTCTTATGTTCCTGTACATTCAAATTACTGTACCAGACCATGATGCAACAAGTCAGGATACTTTCAACAATACATCTGTAGAAGTTTTTAAAGTTCCCAGTGACAAGCCAAACCATCTTTCTTTCCTAAGAAAGAAATGATGGGAGCACACTTTCCTTACGATGTGATGGGCCCAGGAGAGGTATCTGATAAGATAATGCTCAGTAATTTAATGTTGCTGACTCTCTCCATTTCTACTCCCTCACTGGCACATGTTTGCTCATCTTCGGCTTCTTGAAATCAACAAAATCTAGTTCTGCTGACATTAGGTAAACTGATTTATCACTACCTTTGCTTTATTCAACAGTAGTGATATTGTTGAAGGCGGCATTGGAGCCTTGGTGTGTATAGAGAGTGGAGCTGGGTGCTAACCACGTAGTATTGCAGTGTACCTGTGTTGCTGGTCAGAGAGGAGGTGTTTATACCACTCCTCATGAATTGAGGTCTGTTGATGAGGCAGTCAAACATCCCATTGCAGATGGAGGTTCAGAGGCCCAGATCTTGAAGCTTGATGATGAGTTTGGATGGGCTGATTAGTATTTCAATGAGAGAACGTTGTGGCATCAGTTGTTCTGATTTATTACAGATCATTTTGTATGAGCATCACTTTCTATACATAAGCTGTTCTTTATCTCATTTCTTGTGTGAGTTCATTTAGATTTCAAACAGTGGAATTGCATCCATCTGCATCTCCTGTTTATTTGTCCTTGAAACAGCAATCTCTTTTCACAAGTAAAATCTCATTAAAAGCCCTGAAGGAAACTTTCGTCTCAGGTGACTTTTGAGAAGATGTTTAACTCATTGTATATCCACACTGCGAGGGCAAGTTAGTGAGAAGATAGATCATCTTCAAAAGCATTGTTGGCGGTCCGGAGACATATCTGAATACTGCACACGAGAATGTCAGCCTCTGACCTGAGCAGTGTCAATTGCCAAGACCCAGAAGTGAGGTCAGAATGTGGCGCATCACACACACTGTCGCGATGCTTGAACAAATCCACACAAGTTTGCGCCAAAGCTGAATCAAGAACGAGAGCAGCTTGTGCTAAACGCAAAATTGAGACACGAGTAGAGGAAGCTCATATAGCCATGGAGAGAGTGCGTGTAGAGGCTACATTAAGCGCACTCAGGGAAGAGCATGAAACTGAGCCTGCCTTAGAGGAGGCAACGGTATATGAAACAGCAGCTGACTTAGACAGAGGGAAGTCTACAGCCAGAATCAGTCATGATTTGTTATCACGGTAGCCATTGCAGCTTACTAAAGAATATATCCGAACACATTCTGGCTGCAAGGAGAAGCTGTCTGCAGCACTCAGCTAACATGCCTTTCACATAGTCCAGGTTTTGACAGTTGAGGTCCACAGCAGCAAAGACCCACAACACCTTCTACTGCAGTTTCATTTTGGCAAAAAAGCTCAGTCAAGATTTACCAAGCCCATTTACTCAGACACCAACCCCATTTGCACAGCATAGACAGATTGAACTTCCATCTATCCTAGGACATACGTTTGGTAAATCAGTCTCCAATATGCCCTCAATCAAGAGCCACACGTGGATTAGATTTGGCTTGGTATCTGACTCACCGAAAACTTGTCACAGCAGAACTAAAGGTGTTCGACAACCGGTCTGCCAATTACTATATCTGTCTTTTAGATCAAGCTGTTACAATGCCATGGAAGGACTAAGTCTCAAACCTAGCAAAGAGCTAAACCTTCTTTGCGAGTGGCTTGGTGGAGAGTCACTGCAACATGCCAGAGCAGTTCAATACTCCAGTTATGGGTTTACAAATGCTGAGGCAGAGACTAGACAACTGCCTTGGCTCTCCAGGGGGAACTGAAGAATTTTTTTCCAGTAAACTTGATAATTCTCTAAAGCTCTCACACAAAGCACCACAGAAGCTACAGAAGCTTCCTGGTCTTTTGTTAGAACTGCAAGCTGATAAAAACTAAGTGGAATAAACTCTGGAGTGGAGAAACTGCCAAACAATATCTAAGAATAGTGGATAACTGAAGGTTTCAGGTAAAAAATGAAGCATCATATCCGCTTTCTGCCATTTTCAGTCTTTGTGCAATTCATCTGGTGCCACATAGAGTTGCAGAACGACCCTAGTTTTATGCTCTCAGCTTTTGGTAACAGCTCATTCAAAGTGAGGTCTCCAGCAAAAACATGGAAAACCGAAGCAGTGAGTAAATCTGAAGTACAAAACTATATTATGAATCCCAATAGGAAATGGCCTGTTCATAAGAAAACTTACATCTTAAGGAAATACGAAGAATTCAGTGAAAAAAAAAATGCTTGTAGACCAGAGATGCTTTCTAAAAGAGCACCAATGTGCTTCAACAGTACGCTAAGCAAAAGATGTAAAGCTATCATACTCTGCACTGAGTACAGCAGAGATTGGAGGGAAGTCAGCCAGGCATCCATCAAACGTAGCTACTTCCTCATGTACAGAGATATGCGGGAAAGGCTTTCAAGGCAAAACCTGTGTATGTGATATCAAATGATCAGAGCAATGTGTCTTTGGCAAAATCAATATCCTGTCTAGTATTCAAAGTTCTGTTTCCTTGTAGACGCTAAAGGCATGCTCTGGAACATCAGAAGATGCTGGACGGAAAGCCAGTTAATTTGTCATGATGTCAATTGGTGGAGAAGTTCACTTCCCCTTGGCAAACTTCATGAATGCAATCACATTCCCAAAAACAGGGATAAAATCCCAACTCCTGAAGCTGCATGCAGTTACTTGCCTCTCAAGTTCATAGCTGACAATATTCCCCCACTTAACTCTTATGCAAAGATTATCATTTTGCTTGGAGGATGCACCATCCATACACATAAGACATGTGCAGTGGTTGGTACAATCCCTCTTTTGCCGAATGGGAGGACTTGAGTTGGGTCAGAGTGGATGAAGTCTGACCTGATGGAGCTCACCAGCTCACTGATAGTACATTTAAGACTAATGTCCTGGAGAATTGGTGCCCAAATCATGAGAGCAGAATCTGTATGAAAGAGAAGATTAAACTTAAGCAAACCAAGCACCCCAACATACTTCCAAGCTTCCCAGCTCTTTACTTCACCCCTTCCCCTCTCCCAATTTCACCTATAACCAGCCACCTTGTAATGCTTCCTCCCCTCCCCTCACCCTCTTCCGTTCCAGTCCTGCTGAAGGGTCTCACCTGAAACATCAGCTGTTTACTCTTTTCTGACCTGCTGAGTTCCTCCAGCATTTTGTGTGTGTTGCTTCAACCTACTTACCAGGGTCAACTAGATTTAGGCAAGCTGGTCTCGCACTCAGAAAATGACTATGAGTTGGAACCTTGCATTGAGGATAAGGTCTTCCTTTGATTCTTGCTGCAGGACGGGGGCAAGTTGATGTTTGGCTCCATTCTGCTGATTAAAGATCCCATTGTCTGCTGATAAAAGCTTCAAGGGTGAGTGAAGCATCAAAGCCAGTGGAGAGGGTAAATGCTGACTGTCTGTCTTTTGATTGGTTGCTCTGTACTAGACGGGAGAGCCTGCTGTTGTGTCTGGGCTCAAAGAGCGTTGACCACGTTTTTTCTGCATTTTGAATTTGGACTTAGGACTATAGACTCTATTTTTTCTATTTGTAGTTTTTATATTCTGTGTTTTTTCACCTAATATTCTTGTTTTTTTGTGGGGGAAGGAGCTATGGAGTCGATGTGCCTGATCCATTTAAAAAAATTTTTTTTGTGCAGGGAGCGGGATTTGGGGGTGTATGTGCCTAATCTATTTTGTTCAGTTTTTGTGGGGAAGGGAGATTTAGGGGTTGATGTGCTTGATCCATTTTTGTTTGTTTTTTTCTTGCAGGGAGGTGGGATTTGGGCATTGATGATCGTGCTACCTTTCTTTTCTTTCTTGGTTTTATGGCTACCCGGAGAATTGAAGAAATTCAGAGTTGTATACTTTAAATGATCATTTGAACCGTTGATTCATGAACAAAGGATTTATCAAAGATGAATCAAACAGTTAGGCAACACCCCTTCTTCTCTGATCCCCACAATCTCTGCCAAATAATTGAGAGCAGGCCCTCAGTTGACTCATGTCCCTCAGTCACACATTGAAAAGAAAACCAGAAAACAAGGGAGATTCTTCAGGAACAATCACGCTGAGTTAGCGCCCCCACCAGATACCAACAAAGAACACTGGTGTTTGCCTAACTTAGGTGTTTACCACCCCCAGGAACGTGCCCAAATACAAATTGTCTTTGATTAAAGTGCACATTTAAAAGGTGTATCACTAAACAGTGTACTCTTGTGGGGTCCAGACCTCGATAACAGTCGGCTCGGGGACCTCAGATGCTTTGGAAATGAGTCTTTTGCAACGATGGCAGACATCAAACAAATGTTCTACAGCTTCCTAGTGAGAGAGGATCATCAAGACTACCTCAGATATGTGTGGCTTTGTGATCACCAACGGGACAACTAGATTCTGGAGTACTGCATTGGAGTTAATGTATTTGGTAACTGTCCCTTGCCAGCTCTGGCAATCCAAGTCCTTAAGAGGACAGCAATTGAGGAGAGAGGCCTTCGGGATTGAAGCACAGAGGTACACAGAGAGGCGTGTTAATGTTGATGATAGTCTTAAATCATATTCTAGTGCAGAAAAAGCAGTCAGTGTGCTGAAAGCAGTGCAAGACCTGTTGATGTTGTCTAATCTCAGACTGCATGAGATATCATCTAACAGTGCTGAGGTCATGTAATGTTTCCTGTTTCAAAATCTGGCCAAAGGTCTAAGGAGTCTTGACCTTGGACATCACCCCTCCTTTTCAGTGCAGCTGGGCTTCGGATGGGACCTCATTACTAACACCCTTACTTTCCAGGTCACTAATACCAGAAGATTCTTTATGCGTCATGGTATACAATCCACTACCAACAACCTATTTGACTGTCTTGGATATTGCTACTCCAGTTAGTATCCAGGGATGCTTCATGCAAAGAGAGTTGACTTTGACACTTGTAGATGAGATATAGGATGTCCCACTTTCTAAAAATAAGCATGAGCAGTGGCAGCAGTGGTGTTCTTCCCTTCAGGACCTTAAAGGCTTCAAATTTCTAAGAACCAACCTAACAATTCCACTATCCCAGGAGAAAGAGATCTTCAGCTTTGGTGATTTGTCAACTGAAGTTATTGTTTTTGTCACATACCAGAAGGTCACAAGTGCTGCTGGATATAGTGAAGTTGAATTCATCCTGAGCAAGGTGAAGTTTCCTGCCAAACCAGATCTCACCATCCCAAGGCTTGAACTCAGTTGTGTTGTTCTAACACTTGTCCTTGACACAGAATGAAATGGTGTCACGTTCTTCACCAATAGCAAGTCTGTTCTTAGTTATATATTTAATGAACTAAAGAGGTTCTATGTTTATGTATGTAATAGGATCCAACGTATCAGGTGTTTGACTCAGAAGAGCAAATGGTACTATGTTCCTACAAATCTCAGCCCCACTGATCTTAACCCACAGAGGGGCTCCAAGCTAATCAGCTCACATTCACCTCATAGTTAACAGGCCCAGCATTTCTTGCTGATCTCCATAAGGAACGTCATCAAGACTCACAAACACAACAAAATCTGCTGATCCTCAGAGATCTTGACACACAGGAACTTGAAATTGCTCACTCTCTCCACTTCTGATCCCTTTATGAGGACTAGTATGTGTTCCCTCGTCTTACCCTTCCTGAAGTCCACAATCAGCTCTTTCATCTTGCTGACATTAAGTCCAAGGTTGTTGTTGCAACACCACTCAACTAGCTGGTATATCTCACTCCGGTACGCACTCTCATCTCCATTTGAGATTCCACCCACAATGGTTGTATCATCAGCACATTTATAGATGGTATTTGAACTAACCACACTCTCATGGGTATAGAGGAAGTAGAGCAGTGGGCTAAGCACACACCCCTGAGGTACGCCAGTGATGATCGTCAGCGAGAAAGATATTATCACCGATTCGCACAGATTGTGGAGGATCCAATTGCAGAGAGAGGTACAGAGGCCCACGTTCTGTAGCTTTTCGATTAGGACTGTGAGAATGATGGTGTTAAACACTGAGCTATAGTCAACGAATAGCATCGAATAGCATCCAAACATAGGTGTTTGTATTTTCTGGGTGATCTAAGAATGTGTGAAGAGCCATTGAGATTACAGCTGCCATAGACCTATTGTGGCAATGGGCAAATTGCTGTGGATCCAGGTGTGCTGAGGCAGGAGTTCACTGTAGCCATAACCAACCTCTCAAAGCATTCATTACTGAAGATGGGGGCACCACTGGATGACAGTCATTGAGGCAGCCACACTGCTCTTCTTAGGCACTGGTATAATATTTGGGTTTTTGAAGGAGGTGGAAACTTCCACCCATAGCAGTGAGAGGTTGAAAATGTCCCTAATTACTCCCCCAGGTGGTTGACACATGTTTTCAGAACTTTACAAAGTACTCCATCATGGCCTGCTGCCTTGAGTGTTCACTGCACTTAAAGACAGCCTAAAATCGGCCTCCAAGACAGAGATTGTAGGGTCATCGGCTGCTGGAAAGATGTTCACAGCTGTAATTATATTCTCTCTTTCAAAACATGCATAGAAGACGTTGAGCCCATCTGTTAGCAAAGCACTGCTGTATTCAAGTTATTGGGTTTCGCTATATTGGAAGTAATGTCTTGCAAATCCTGCATTCAACGTCACCTCCAAGTTTGCTCGGATTTGTCTCTTCACTCTTGAAATAACCCCCCAGAAAATCATACCTGGTTTTCTTTTACAGACCTGGGTCATCAGACTTAAATGCCACAGATCTAGACCTCAGCAAATGATGTACGTGGTTCATCTGCGGCTTTTGGTTTGGGGAAGTACAGCAAGTTTTCGTAGGCACACACTCATCCACACAGATTTTAATGAAGTCGGTAATAACTGGGGTATACTTGTCCAGATTCAAAGATGAATCCCTGAATACAGTCCAGTCCACCAATTCAAGGCAGTCCTGTAAGCATTCCTGTGCGTTACTTGTCCATAGCTTCTTGGTTGTTGGCTGTGGTGCTACAGTCTTCAGTCTCTGCCTATAATGGAGACACCTGTTTTTTCCTTATTAGGGGGAGAGAGAGAGAGAGCCTCTGGTATGTCAAATTACTGGGTGAACAAGTAGACTTTGGGGTACTGCAAGTCTGTGTCTTTATTTTGCTTGCTGCATCCTTGAGTGTTCGGTGAAGGGCGCCGATGCTTTTTTTCTGGTGGGGTAGGGGGGATCGTTGCTTTGCTGCTGCTTACACATGGGAGTGTGGAGCTGGGGGGGGGGCATTGGGGTTTTAACATTGAACTGTCATTCATTCTTTGGGGTACTCCTTTGTTGTCATGGATAGTTGTGAAGAAAAATAATTTCAGAATGTATATTGCAAACATTTCTCTGACATTAAATGTTCCTTTGAAACCTATACTTAAGTAGTAGAAGTACCAGCAGGTGACTAGACTTTCCAAAGTGAGAGTGTGGAATAGCATGGTGAGCACTCTTGATGGCGGTGTAACAGTGGTCCAGTGTGTTGTTTCCTCTGGTACTGCAAGTAGTTTGTTGATGGGAATTATTTAGTCATTTTTTTTTCAAGCTGTCCTGGTTAAGATCCCCCAAATTGATGTTGAAAGTCTCAGGGTTGTGCACTTCATGCATGTTGATCACATTGTTCAGATCATCTAGAGCCTGTCTGACCTTGGCCTGAGGTGGAATGTACACTGCTACCAAAATGATTGCAGGTAAAATGGACGGCACTGAATTGCGAGACATTCCAGGTCTAGTGAGCAGAATTGGGACAACACTGATACATTGGTGTACCAAGAGAAGTTGATCATGAGGCATACACCTCCACCTCTGCTTTAGGAAGACTCAGCAATCCTGTCTTGACACTCTATAGTGAACCTGTTAATCTGAATTACTGCGCCCAGTATGGAAGGCCTTAACCAAGATTCCTTAAAAGAAAAGATGCGGGCTGTCCTAATGACCCTCTCGTACAGCACCCTAACTCTGAGATTTTCAATTTTATTTACTAGAGACTGTATATTTGCCAGCAAGGTAGTCAATAGTGGGAGTCTAAAACTCTGTTTCCTTAATCACACTGTATGACTGACCTGCAGCCATCCTTCTACGTGGAATCCAGCAAGGAGTACGACCACAATCCGCATTGTTTCCGTTGGTTTTAAGCAGTGATAGTCTATCCAATTACATTAAGGCCTCTTCATTAAGTGTACAGATCTAGGAAGCAGTTATGACTCTCAGCTGCATCAGGCTGAGATGGGAATATTTAATCGTATCTATCGAGCTGTCCTGTGTGAGCTCACCATTCCCAAAGTGCCCTGGAGCATGAATAGTATGAAGCGTTCTGGCCTTTAAAGGCATAGTTTGTTTAACGTGCAGTTCGTTTTGTACGAACATCATTTCCTGTACGTGGGCTGTTTATTTTAAAATATCATTCCCTGCCTTGGTTAACTTGGATTTGAACTTGAAGCACACGGTGGAAATACATCAGGCTCCACTCCCTCTTTATTTGCCCTTGAATCAGCAAAACCTTTTCACCAGTAAGACTCATCAAAAACTCTGATGGTGGCTTCTGTCTCAGATGATTTTTGAGAAGGTGTTTAACTCGCTTTGTATATCGTACTGCAATGGGAGTAGATCAGTTATCAGTCCTCTAATTATTATGGATAAGGATAAGACTGGACCTTATGGTTAAGTGCTAAACTGAGAAAAGGAAAATGACAACATTGGGCAGGAGTTGGGTACAATAGATTGGGAGTGGCAATCATTAGGTGAGTCTCATGAGCCATGTAGAAATCATTTAAAAGCTATATGATCAGAATTCAAGACCAGCATGTTCTTGTAAACAAGAAAGAAGAATATCAAGGTTTGGTAATTTTGGATGATGAGAGATATTGCAACTTTAGTCAAGAAGAGGTAGCAGAATGTGGAAGGATTAGGATGATGAAATCAAACAGAGCCTCCGAGGAATATAAAGAAAACAGCCGTGAATTTAAACAGGGAATCAGGAGGATTTAAAAGTACCATGAACTGTCCATTGAATGAGATTAAAGTGCATCCCAAGTTATTTGATACATACATTAAAAAAATACAATAGGGTAAGCAGGGAGAGAGTAGATTCACTCAAGAACAGAGGGGTGAGTTTATGATTTGGGCCTTGGTGTGGGTGAGTTACTAAACAAATGCTTTGCATAAGATTCTACAAAAGGAGAAGGACATGGAGGGATGGGCTGAGATGTTCTAAGGCAGGAATCCCAGGATTAAGATGGCAGCACAGTTAGGTCTATTGAAGAGCATTAATCCCTAGGCCCTGATGGGAACTTCTCTAGTTTGTTGAGAGAGAAATAAGAGGAGATTGCTCAAACCTTGATACAGATGCAAAGTACTCATTAGGACCTCTCTATATCCTCTGCCTCCAAGCACATGTTCCCTCCTTAATCCCTGACTTATTATATCTGCTACCTTGCTCTTGATGCATATATAGTATGCCTTGAAATCCTCTTTAATCCTACAAGCAAAAGCCCCTCTGGCTTTTTTAAATTCCTTCGTGAGTGCTTTTCTGACTTCTTTATAATCCTCAAGGGCTCTGTTTGACTTCTAGCTTTCTAAATCTTACATACACTTCCTTTTTCTTTTTGACTTAAT
This sequence comes from Hemitrygon akajei, assembly GCF_048418815.1. NCBI lineage: Eukaryota > Metazoa > Chordata > Chondrichthyes > Myliobatiformes > Dasyatidae > Hemitrygon > Hemitrygon akajei. Next base: position 97,660,606 of record NC_133124.1, read on the forward strand.
TCAGCACCTGTCTTAACATCGATCCCTGTCCTTCCTTCTTACTGAAGCATACCTGTCCTGTACTCTATGCAGTTGTTGGTCTTTAAACACCCACCACGTGTCAGATGTGGACTTGCCCAAAAAGAGCTTACCTCAAGAGATTGTGCAGATGCTGGAAATCCAAAATGCTGGAGGAACCTAGCAGGTCAGGCAGCATCAATAAAAATAAATAAATACATGTCATGGGTGCCAATATCCACCACTATGTGAGGCTGCTCACCCTGCACCTTGAGAAGGTTCTGCAGCCACCATGAGACATCGTTGACCCAGGTACCTGGAGCCAATACACCATCTTTGTACCTTTTGAGGCCACAGGACCTCCTGTTTGTCCCCCAAACTGCTGAGTGTCCTCTCAATATTGCTCTGCCAGATGTTACCTTTCGCCGCCGAGCTTTAGAATTGGCTTCAGTGTCACTGACCTGGCTGCTGCTGCAGTGCCCCCAGCTCAACTCAACATGATAACAACTATATGGCCAGGTGGCCAGAGAGAGAGTGTGAGATATGTGAATATCTAATGCGGGCATTTGAGAGAAGGAAAGACATTTTAAAGCACCTTTCAGCAATGCAGCTCACTGTTATTAAGAACATCAACAGCTGTTTAAAATGAAACCCTATGGCAAGATGAGAATGAGCTTGATAAATGACAGAGTAAAATAAGAAACCAGTGCAGTTAATGTACAATATTACAGACAAGATGGGAATAGGAGGAAGTAATTTGTACATGAATAAATATCTGAACAGCAAACGAGCTTGAGAAGGCAAAACTATTTTAATATGACAAAGCCTAAAGCCACTGAAAACTGATAAGTGTGTTAATGCAGAAAATAACAAATTCTATCATTGACAAGAGAACAGAAAAGCTTGTTTTGCAGTTGTAAGGAGTAAATTGTAATCCAATATACATTCTGCTCACTTAATAACTTGTTTAGGTTCACAATTCCAATATTGAGAGGCAGCTCTAGGAATGCAGTCAGACATTAGTGCAAGGTGAATTCTGAGGAAACGTGCTACAGACTACACTGTGGATGCTTTCCCTTGTTGATAAGTCACTCGTGCCTTTATCAAATATGCCCTTTGATGAGTGACTGTTTAGCAGGTCCAGAGTGTCACTCCCACTGGAATCAATTTATTGAGAATAGAATGGACATTTAATCTCATCCTTGGCCATAGCTAAACTGTGATGAATCTGAGATGAAAAAGAGTAATGTTGCATTTGTGTTGTTTTGATACGGCAACAATGAATATAGAATTGAGATAGGTTTTTATAAACAAAGAAACACTTATTTAAACTCAGCTCAACAACGAATGAAAGGTAAACAAACGACTAACTTAACCAGAAGTTAACTGCTATATGACAACTCAAACAGTTCTTAAAGCGATAAATGCAAATGTTTAATAGTTTTCTGCTTATCGGTACCGAGGCTAGCTTTTAAAAAAAAATTGCAGATGTATTTGATTATTTGAGTTTGAATTTCCTAGCTGTCATGGTGGGATTCAGACATCCATCACTGTATCAGTGGTCCAGCAATCTAGTGCAGGTCCTAACATACTGGCCCTACTACTGTATTCCATATTATTGTTACCAATCCAGCTGGTTTTAGATTCTACTGTGCTATTTTTCTGATACTGTATGTATAAAGAATCCATTCTCGCAAGTTATTTTATGGCCATTAAAGTCTTTTCCTGCCTGTTGTTTAAAGCCAAATCAGACTATTCACTTTCAAGCTTGATCTTGATATAAAAGCCATTCTCTACTTTCTCTAGTATTGCCCATTTCTGGTTTTGTGACATCTCCCTCACACAGAACCTACCTAAACTCCACAAATTCAAACAATGCCCACTGCTCTACACTTTCTACACACTTGGCTGTGTGTCTGGGCACAGCTCAAATGCCACCTATAAATTTTCTGACAACACAACTATTGTTGGCAGAACTTCAGGTGATGGTAAGGAGGCGTACAGGAATGAGATAAATCAGTTGGTTGAGTGGCGTTGCAGCAACAACCTTGCACTCAGCATCAGTAAGACTTGGAAACTGATTGTGGACTTCAGGAAGGGAATGATGAGGGAATACACACCAGTCTTCAAAGAGGAATGAGAAGTGGTAAGGGTTTGCAGTTCCCTGGCTGTCAACATCTCTGAGAATTTATCATGGGGCAAACATAGTAATGCAATTACAAAGAAGGCATGACAGTGGTTGTACTTCTTTAGAAGTTTGAGGAGAATTTCTATGTCATCATAGACACTCACACGTTTCTACAGATGTACTGTGGAGAGCATTCTAACTGGATGCATCACAATCTGGTATGGAGAGGCCACCGCACAGGCTCAGAAAAAGCTGCAGAAAGTTGTAATCTTTGTCAGCTCCATCATGGGCACTAGCCTTCCTAGCATCAAGAACACCTTCAAAAGGCAATGTCTCAAAAAGGCAGCATCCATCATTATAAACCCCATCACCCAGGACATGCCCGCTTGTCATTGCTACCATCAAGGAGTTGTTGCAGGAGCCTGAAGACACACACTCAACATTTCAGTAACAGCTTCTTTACCTCCACCATCAGATTTCTGAATGGACAATGAAACCATGAACACTCTGTCAGTATTTTCCCTCCCTATTTGTACTACTTAATTTATTTTTAAGTATACTTATTATAATTTATAGTTTTTATTATTATGTAGTGAAATGCAATTTGGCTGCAAAACAAAATTGTTCATGACATGCAGGTAGTATTAATCCTAATTCTAATTCTGCCTATGTCCTAAACTGCAGCAAGTTCCAGTCACGCACCATGGGGTTTTATGATCAACATTGTTTCCCTGATTCAATTCTAGTGCGCCTTGAAACTGGATTTCACCTATGTTTGATATTCTAAGTAGGTTCTGTGTTCCGCAGTAACCCCATCATTTCTGGGTTGACTATTTTTTGATGCAGGATCTCAGTCCAAAATGTTGACTGTACAGAAGCAGTTTCAGCGACAGGTTACTATCGATGCAATGCTCCTCAGACAGGATGAAGAGGTCAATACTCCCCAATGCCATTAGGCTTTACAATTCTACCGCCAGGACTTAAGAACTTTTTAAAAGCTATTATTAATGCTTTTTGAGATAGTGATTTAGATGCATATCATATTTTTTACTGAGTTAAGTATTGTATGTAATTAGTTTTGCTACAACAAGTGTATGGGACATTGGAAAAAAGTTGAATTTCCCCATGGGGATGAATAAAGTATCTATCTATCTATCTATCTTTTAGATGCTGCCTGACACATGGCTTTTCTCCTCTGGCTCGTTTCTTGCTGCAATTGGCATGACTGTAATCGTAGCAGAGTGTGCCACAGGGGAATTCTGCAGTTACAAGAAAAAAGTTTGTGAACCCATTGCACTTACCTGGTTTTCTGCATTAATTACTCATAAACTGTGGTCTGATCTTCATCTAGGTCACAATAATAGACAAACACAACCTGCCTAAACTAATAACACACAAACCATTGGACGACTTCTCGTCATTACTGAGTACACCATTTAAACAATCAAAGTCCAGGTTCAAAAAAGTATGTGAACCGCTGGGGTAATCCCCTCTACAAAAGTGATTTGGAGTCAGGTGTTCCTATCAATGTGATGAGATTGGAGGTGTGGGTTGTAGAAGTGCCCATCCCTTTAAAAAAGGACAGAACCTCCTCTTCTCAAGAAATATCTATTTATGTGCACCATGCCTCAATCAAAACAACTTTCAGACAATCTTAGAAGACTTGTAGAGATGCATGAAGCTGGAAAAGACTATAAAAGCATTTCTAAAGACCTGAGTGTTCAGCCCACAGTAAGGGAAATTGCCTCCAAATGGAGGAAACTCAGTCCTATTGCTATTCTCCCTAGAAGTGGGCGTCCTGCAAAGATCACACTAAGGGAACAATGTGCAATGCTGAAGGAAGTGAAAAAGAACTTAAGGGTAATAGCAAAAGACTGGCAGAAATTTCTATAACTTGCTAAAGTTTCTGTTCATGTGTCCACTATAAGAAAAGCATTGAACAAGAATGGTGATCATGGAAGGACACCATTCAGGAAACCATTGCTGTCCAAGTAAAAACATTGCTGCATGTCTCTAGTTTGCAAAGACCACATGGATGTTCCACAATACTTCTAGGACAACATATTCTGTCGAGAGATGAGACAGAAGTTGAACTTTTTGGCTGAAATGCACATTGCCATGTTCAGAGGAAAATGGGCACTGCACATCAATCCTAAAACTTTGTAACAACTGCGAAGCATCGTGGAAGGAGCACTATGGTTTGGGGCTACTTTGCTGTCTCAGGGCCTGACAGCTTGCAATAATTGAGGGAACAATGACATCAAAATTATATCAAGATATTTTACAGGAGAATGTCATGGTAGCAGTCCAGCACCTGATGCTTACTAGCAGGACTGATCAACAGTTACCAGAAATGTTTGATTGAAGTAATTCCTGCACAAGGGGGTCACACCAGTTACTGAAAGCAAAGATTCACATACTTTTTCCAACAAATACATGTAATATTGGATCATTTTCTCAATAAATAAATGAACAAGTATAATGTTTTGGTGTTAATCATTTAATTGGATTCTCTTTATCTAGTTTCAGGACTTAAGTGAAGATGTTTGATTGAGGCATAACTGCGCAAGTGCGTGGATGTCAGCGAGTTAGACCAGTGGGAAGGATTTAAAACAAGACAGCTTTATAGAATGGGCACAGAAGAGCGGGTGACAGATTAGAGGGAGACAGAGTAGGAGGGCTTTGGTTCAATCAGGCTTCGGCGATAATGGGTTGAGGTGAGGTAAGCTACTTGTGAGGAATAGGAAGTATGTCTGTGAGGCCGGTGTCCTGTGCTGGATGTCTGATGGGGGAAGTCCGGAAGACTTGCTGCCTCCATCTGCACCAGGTGTGTCAAGCTGCAGCTCCGTAGGCACTGGGTTAGAGAAATGGACCTTTGCCTGGTCAGGGAAAGAGAGGAGGTGACACAGAGGAGCTATAGGCAAGTAGTCACACCGGGGCCTCAGGAGATAGATAAGTGGGTAACAAGAGAGGGAAAGGCAAGAGTCAGATACTAGAGAGTACCCGTGTCTCCCTTAAAAATAAGTACTGCTGCTTGAGTACTGTTGGGGGGCAACGACCTACCTCAGGGAAGCAACAGTGGCCACGTCTCTGGCACAGAGTCTGGCCCTGTGGCTCAGAAGAGTAGGGAAAGGAAGAGGATGCCAGTAGTGAAGGGGGCTCTATAGTTAGAAGGTCAGACAGGTGATTCTGTGGATGCAGGAAAGAAATACAGATGGTAGTTTGGCGCCCAGGTGCCAGGGTCCGGGATGTTTCTGATCGCATCCACAATTTCCTGAAGTGGGAAGGTGAACAGCCAGAGGTCGTGGTACATATTGGTACCAATGACATAGGTATGAAAAGGGAGGAGACCCTGAAAACAGACTACAGGGAGTTAGGAAAGAAGTTGAGAAGCAGGGCCTCAAAGGTAGTAATCTTGGGATTACTGCCTGTGCCATGTGACAGTGAGTATAGAAATAGAGTGAGCTGGAGGATAAATGCGTGGCCGAGGGATTGAGCATGGGGCAGGGATTCAGATTTTTGGATCATTGGGACCTCTTTTGGGGCAGGTGTGACCCGTACAAAAAAGGTGGGTTACACTTGAATCTGAGGGGGCCAATATCTTGGTAGGGAGGTTTGATAAAGCTATTGAGGAGAGTTTAAACTAAAATCGATGGGGGGGCTGGTGGGAACCAAAATGAAGTTCTAGAGAAAGGGGCAGTTGGCAAAAAGAGAAAGCTTGTAGGCAGTGTGAGAGGGAAGAGAGGCAGGTGATAGAGAAGGGATATGCTCAGACTTATGCTTTGAGACATGTATATTTTAATGCAAGAAGCATCAAGAACAAAGCTTAGAGTGTGGATCAGTACTTGGAGCTATGATGTTGTGGTCATTACAGAGATCTGGATGGCTCAGGGGCAGGAATGGTTACTTAGAGTGCCAGGCTTTAGATGTTTCAGAAAGGACAGGGAGGAAGGCAAAAGAGATGGGGACATGGCACTGCTGATCAGAGATAGTGTTACAGTTGCAGAAAAGGAGGAATTCATGGAGGGGTTATCTACTGAGTCTCTGTGGGTGGAAGTTAGGAACAGGAAGGGATCAATAACTCTACTGGGTGTTTTTTTTATAGACCACCCAATAGTAACATCAAGGAGCAGATAGGGAGACAGATTCTGGAAAGGTGTAATAATAACAGGGCCATCATGGTGGGAGATATTAACTTCCCCAATATTGACTGGCATCTCCCTAGAGCAAGGGGTTTAGATGGGGTGGAGTTTGTTAGGTGTGTTCAAGAAGGTTTCCTGACATAATATGTAGATAAGCCTACAAGATGAGAGGCTGTACTTGATCTGGTATTGGGAAATGAACCTGGTCAGGTGTCAGGTTTCTCAGTGGGAGAGCATTTTGGAGATAGTGATCATAATTCTATCTCCTTTACCATAGAATTGAAGAGGGATAGGAACAGACAAGGTAGGAAAGTGTTTAATTGGCGTAAAGGGAAATAACAAGCCATCAGGCAGGAACTTGGAAGCATAAATTGGGAACAGATGTTCTCAGGGAAATCTATGGCAGAAATGTGGCAAATGTTCAGAGGATATTGACGTTCTGCATTGGTATGTTCCAATGAGACACGGAAAGGATGATAGGGTACAGGAACATGGTATACAAAGGCTGTTGAAAATCTTGTCAAGAAGAAAAGAAAAGTTTATGAAAGGTTCAAAAGACTAGGTAATGATAGAGATCTAGAAAATTATAAGGCTAGCAGTAAGGAGTTTAAGAATGAAATTAGAAGAGCCAGAAGGGGCCATGAGAAGGCCTTGGCAAGCAGGATTAAGGAAAATCCCAGGGCATTCTACAAGTATGTGAAGAGCAAGAGGATAAGACATGAGAGAATAGGACCAATCAGGTGTGACAGTGGAGAAGTGTGTATGGAACTAGAGGAGATAGTGGAGATACTTAACAAATACTTTGCTTCTGTATTCACTATGGAAAAGGACCTTCACAATTGTAGGGATGACTTACAGTGGACTGAAAAGCCTGAGCATATAGACATTAAGAAAGAGGTTTTATGCAATTTATGGTTGTCATGTTTGTAATGCACTGTGCTGCTGTTGCAAAATAAAATTTTTCATGGCATTTATATACAGGGTATGTGTGCCCATGACAATGAACCTGAACTTGTATTTCAATCACCGCATTTCTATAATTGTGAGACCAAATTTAATCACTCTGCGTTTGGTAGATATGCCTTCATCTGTTAAGAACTGAAGATCTGCTGTTCATTCCCTTTCTTTCCTTGGTCCCTTCTCTTTGGCCAAGATTTCAATCACCTTACTGATATATCATGTACTTTTTCATTGGCAACACTCCCACAAAGATCATCTTGCTAGATTGAAGATGCAACATAAATGGAAGATATTGCTATTGTCGCTGCTGTCTGAATAAGACTTTATTCTCCTCTTTTTTTTTTCCAGGGAGGATGTTGGTATAAGCCCAAGAAAACTATACTTTGGCCAAAATGTCATTTCAACAGATCTTTACAAACACTACTGTGTTATCTCACCCTGAAACATAGAGATTATTTCTTTCTGACTTATCTTCCTGATTATTCACGTTACCTAATATCTCTTTCTGGTGAGTGCAGAGGAGTGCAATTTGCAGTCTCCTCTCATCTTATTTTCCCATTTTGCTATTTCACCCGATATTTTGAACTTGAGTTCTATTTAGGATAGATTATTCAAAAAAATCTACAAGGATCTCTGATGCATTTAGCAAACTCTTTCTGCTATCCTTAAATCCCATAATCTCCTGAAACAGTCTTTCACAGTCTTGTTCATTTTTCCTGACCTGCTATTTGCAGGGGTCACTGCTGCTGAGAATTCAATTTCTACATAATGTTTTTCTTTGCTTGCTGTTACTGACAATTTAAAATTCTTCTTGTGACTGCAACAGACCACAATAATGTTTTGCACCATACACATCGTTAATAAAACCGAAGTTGATAGCAAACAATAATCACTTCTGTGTGATCTTAATAGTGAAGCAACTAGGTTTTGAGAAATTTGGCCCTATTAAGATGAAGGACAATATTGCTAGAAAGTACAGAGTTGAATTCAGACTAAAGCATTGTAATGATTCTTGATTACTTCAAGTTCTTTCTTTATCTGTTGAGTAGAGTGTATAATAGGCCCTTCTGGCCCTTCGAACCTACCAACTGGGATGTCTTTGGAACATGGGAGGAGACTGAAGTACCCAGAGGTCACAAGGAGAACATATAAACTCTTACAGGCAGCAGCAGGAATTGAACACAAGTCACTGGTACTGTAAAGCATTGTGCTAACCACTACACTACCAATCCCAATTTATTATTGTGTTAAATGCAACGAAATTGCACAGTCCCATTGACAAGCCTTCAAATCTGAATTAATATCAGTTACTTCAAAGTTCAGTGTTCAAAGTAAATTTATTATAAAAATATTACAATATGTTACATGCACAGTATAAATTAAAATATATTATCCTGATATTCATTTTCTTGCAGGCATTTACAAGTAAAGAGAAATTCAACAGAATTTTATGAAAAAACTATATATAAGCAAAGAAGACTGAGAAACAACCAAAGTGCAAAAGAGAATGCAAATAAAAATAATACTGAGAATGAGTTATAAAGAGTCCTGGAAAGTGAGTCTGAAGGTGGGAAAACCAGTTTGGAGTCGTGATGAATGAAGTTATTCACACTGGTTCAGGAGCTTGAAGGTTGTAAGGTAATAATTGTTTCTGAAATTGCTGGTGTGGGACCCAAGGCTTCTATACTTCCTTCCTAATAGCAGTAGCAAGAAGAGGATATTCTTAAAATGTAATGAAATAAAAATTAAAGCACAGTTTGAACAACGAGCGCTTCTACTGTTACTTAATTGTTCTTAGGGATGGTTTCTGGCCTATCAGTCGATGGATTCACATTCAAACACTCTTCATCTCTTGTTCTTGATATTAATCACTTATCTATCTATCTATCTATCTATCTATCTATCTATCTATCTTTTGGCTCAGGCTGATAAAACTTGAGGTATGAGCATAGCTGGCACACTTGTGACTTTGGGAAGATACCAGTTGCAGATATTACCATTAGGACAATGTATATCTTGCTAATGTTCCATAGTCTTTTAATTTCCTCTTTTAATTCAGCATATTTCTGGTGTGTTTTGCTTATTGATTTCTGTACGGTAAGAGTGTTTAGAATGGGTACATCTATTAATTAAGTTGTTCTTGCTTGTTTGTACTGCAATATTATATCTGGATGGTTATTATAGATTGTCCTATCTGTGATAGCTGATCAGTCATAATATAATTTGTAGGGCTTTGACTCAGACTGGATCAGGCTTGTATTTATAGTAAGATATGATTTATTTTTTGAGTTTGTGTTTTAAAGCAAGATTTTGGTGAATGATGTTTGCCACTTGATTGTGCCTGTGTGAGGAATCAGATTGTGTTAAACTGCTACAGGATCCTGTAATATGTTGGCTTGCTTCTGGTTTTCCTTGGCATTTTCTACATTTATCATCATGAATTATATTATGTATTTTTGATAACTTCTTGTGTTAACCACCTGGTCCTGTATTGCCACAAGGAACCCTTTTGTTTCTGGGAAGAGGTCTCCAACCCTGAGGCAGGCGTTCGACGCTTCCTTATCGTCATATAGTCTACCCAGATTGTGATGATGTATTCCATTGGTTAACTGTTTCTTCAACAGTGATAAGCTCTTCACTTTCCTGGATTGTGCTCTCATTTAAGTTTAGTGGTGTATGTCTCTTATCAGAATTGCATATGCTCACATGGAGTGCTGAATCCTGTTTCTGTATCATCAGAAGTTTTATCTGACTGCTGTGTAGATTTTCAATGTCTGTTATTCCTCTTGCCCTTCTGTCCTACACAGTGTTAAACTGAGCACACTTGAGTATGCAAAATATTTTCTGAAATTTGTCATTTCAGTTCTTATTGTTCTTTGTAAATTTTCCAGATCAGTTTTGACCAAGATATTATGGCAAAAGAATACATTAATGTAGATATATTGAAAGTGTTTATTAGCTTTATTATATTTTTTACTGCTGAGCTCTGTTTGGCAGATTTTCTTAAGCCTTGAAATAAATTTTTGTCAGAAGTTTTTCCTTTAACACACTATGAACTATTTTCTATCCTTGTCGATATCCCATTATTATTATTATTTCTCTAGATTTGTTTCTTATTGTATTTGCACAGTTCATTTTTTTTTGCATATTGGACATTTGTCCATCTTGTTGGGTGCAATCTTTCAAAGATTCAATTGTTTTTCTTGTATTTACTGTGAATACCCACAAGAAATTAATCTCAGGGTTGTATATGGTGATGCATATGTATTTTGATAATGAATTTGGAGGTTAGGAGTGGGGAAAAATAAATCTGGGACAGCAAATAAAGAGGTAGGGAAAGTGAAGGAGGTCAGAGTTCAGGTTGAAAGCTCTGAGGTCAGAGCTCAGTGATCCCTGAGGACAGTGGTCCAAGGTCCAAGGACATCTTTCCTGTAGGTAGGTGACCAAAACTGCACAGAAGATTCCTAATTAAGTCTCACAAACGTCTTAACTGTTTTGTAGAGCACTGTAGAGCATGCTAGGGATTGGATTTAAGGGCATTTGGAGAGCCATGGTTTAATTAGTGGAAATCAGTATGTCCTTGTGAAGGGATAGACTTATTTTACTAACTTGATTGAATTTTTTAAGAAGGTGTCTAAGGTGATTGAAGAAGGTTGAGCTTTGGATGTTGTCTGTTTAGAAATGCATCTGACAAGGTCCCACTTGGTGGGCTCATCCAGAAGATTGAGATACATGGCATCCACAGTGACTTGGCCATTAGAATTCAGAGTTGGCTTTCTCATAGAAGACAAAATGTAGCAGTTGATGAAACTTACTCTGGCTGGAGGTTCCTGACTGCTAGTATTCCACAGTGATCTGTACTTGGACCTCTGCTTTTTCTAATATATATGAATCACTTGGGTGAAAACAAGGATGAATGGGCTGGTTAGTTTGCAGATGATACAAAGATTGGTCACATTGTAAATAGTGTAGATGATTGCCAAAAGATACAGCAGGATATACGTCAGCTACAGATACAGTATGGGTGGACAAAACTGCAGATGGAGTTTAATTCAGCCAGCTGGAAGCCATAGCATCATAGAGCATGGATACAGGCACTTCAGACCAACTAGTCCAGATACCCACCAAGTTTGTCCCAATTTCCTGTATTTGGCCTATATCCCTCTAAGTCCCATCCCTTATCTTCCTATACAAGTGTTTCCTGAATAATACAGTTGCATCAACCTCAACCATTTTCTCTGGCAACTTGTTTCATATATTCACCACCCTCTGCATGAAAAAGCTGCCCCTTGGGACCATTTTACATCTTTCCTCTCTCATCCTAAAACTGTGCCCTCTAGCTTTGGGCTCCCTTACCCTGGGAAACTCCACACAGACAGCACTGAAGGGCAGGATCAAACCCGGGTCCCAGGAGCTGTGAGGCAGCAGCTCTACTAGTTGTGACTCTGTATTGCTCAAAGTACTGCCCAATCGTATTGCACTTTGTTGATCAAATATAAAGGATGTTACACAGGTAGTGCAGGACCCTAACCAGTGCTGGCATATAGAGGGATTTTGGACTCCAGGTCCATGTCTCATTGTAAGTGACTGCACGAGTTGATGGTGTAGTGGTGAAGGCATATGGCATGCTTGCCTTTATTGGATGAGATACTAAATTCAAGAGTCAAGATGTTATGGTGCAGTTTTACAAAACTCTGATTAGACCTCATCTGCAGTATCACATTCATTTCTGTTGACCCATTGTAGGAAGGATGTACAGTCTTTGGCTGAAGAAGAGGTTTAAAAGGATGCTGTCTGGATTAGAAGACATGTGCTATAAGGAGAGGTTTAATAAACTATGGTTGTGTTTTTCTGAAGTTGCGGACTTATTAGAAGTTTATAAGATTATGAGGGGCAAAGATAGAATAGACAGCCTCTTAAACTTGCTCCTCCATTATGGCTGATCAGATTCTAGTCTCAGGTCTCAGTTTTCTCTTCTCTCCCCCACCTGCTTATTCTGGCTTCTGCCCCTTTCCTGATGAAAAGTCTTGGCCTGAAACATTGACTGATTACTCCCCTCCATAAATCTGCCCGAGCTGTTGAGTTTCTCCAGCATTGTCTGCGTGTTTGTCAGTATTTCCAACAACTGCAGAATCTTTTGCATTCAGATACACTCTTTATTGCTTCTCTAGAAGAGATAAGATAAAGTTAAAAACTGCAGAAACAGGGCAAGAGAAGGTCCATATTTACACCATCCTCTGCAAATAACTTGAGGTAAAGTAGCTCAAATTGGGACCGGTTATCAGGAAATTGATCTTCTCTAACCCAGTTAATTCTCCTCCCTCTCCCTACTCTCTTTTCCATTCACTATTCCGGCAAGATTTTACCCTTTTCTTCTCCACACCTGCCCATCACCTATCTCCAGTTCTTCTCTACCTTTCATTTCTCCCATGGTCCACTGCTCTCTCCCATCATAATCCTTCTTCCTCAGCCATCTACTTCTTCCACCTATTACTCCCCAGATATTTCCTTCTCACTTCACCCCCCGCCACACCCACCCTTCTTCACCCTCACCTGGTTTCACCCATCAGCAGAGAATCTAAATTAATCTCATGTGATCACAAGGAAAATGTGCAAATTCCAAACAGCATTCAAGTTCAGGGCTGAATTGGGGTACCTGGTACTGTAAGACAGTGAATCAACTAGCTCTGCCACTGTGCTGCCTGTTATATGTTACCAAAATATAAAAGAATCACAGTATTTTATCAAAGTGTCTCTTTCTTGTTTCTCAAGAACAAAACTCTTCACAATGTTTTGCTTTGATGAATCATTGTTTCATATTCTGCTCCAGTGCTATGCCCCAACAGTGACCCAACCACTCAACACAGCAATCACCCAGCCTCTGATGCAAACACTTGACTGTTCCTGCTCATTGTTTCCTGCTGGTCTTCGACACGACTGACATTTTCTAAATCGCTATAAAAGTACTGGGCTGGTATCATCATTTCTTGAGGCACTTTTATTTGATTGCAGTTTGCAACTGGTATATTTTCATATTAATAATATTTTCCCCATCACGTTAGTCTCCTCAAATCTATATTCCACCTGCAATCACAGAGACAGGTGGGTGAGGAGGCATGAAATAAGATTCAGAATGCAGTGCTTTCTGATCCATGAATTTTGTGAGGTAGCTTCTACCTGATCCATTAACAATTTGATCAAGCCTTTTCAGTATTAATTGTCCCTCATTTTTCCAGGCACAAAGAAATGACCTGTTAAAATAATTTCTTATAACAACTAATTTAACCTGCATTATGCTTTGTAAAGTGTGGCTCATCTCACAATTCCACTCCGTTTCAACGTGGGTCTGCCTTATACATATTGTAAATGTCTGCTACAATGACAAAGGCCAAGAACACTGAAGGTCAGATGTTGGCACATCCATTTCATTGCTCAGGCCAGTCATGGAGCAATGATACACTGAAGAGAGAAGTATGCATTGCATCCAGCACACCAGTTTCCCATCAAATCGCATTAGCATACAACTGCTGTCCCTATGCTTTGGGTGGTCAGGGTTTGTATACCTATATGTGTTGTATATACACTCAGTGGCCACTTTATTAGGTACCTGTATGTTCACGATCTTCTGCTGCTGTAGCCCATCCACTTCAAGGTTTGACACACTGTTCATTCAGAGATGCTTTTCTGCACACCACTGTTGTAACATGTGGTTATCTGAGTTACTGTCACCTTCCTGTCAGCTTGAATCAGTCTGGCCAGTCTCCTCTCACCACTCTCATTAACAAGGCAAACCTCCCCTGTCAGATGCAAACAACAACTGAACCTCCTGATCATGGCTACATGCTTTTATGCATTGAGTTGTTGCACAAGATTGGTTGATAAGGTATTTGCATTAACGAACAGGTTTGCAGGTGTACTTAATAAATTGGCCACTGAGTGTTTGTATGTTTGCTGTTTAACATGTATCAAGTTATTTCAATGTAAAGAAAACCAATGCTCTAGAAATCCAAAATAAAGACAGAAAATTTGGAAATATAAAGCAGATTGATCCCCATCCGAAGATACATGAAAGATTGTTCTTTCTACTGAGATCTTTAACGGAAATGATCAGTTCCCAACAGGAGCCTGCAGCTGGCATCCTTGCACTTCTCATTCATATGTTGATTGCAGTGTGTGCCCTGGCTTATCTATTTTTATTCCAGACAATATCAGAAATCTGTATCTGGGTGATCAGCCGAATACTCAGTGAGTTTCACTCCCCTATCTTTCCTCAATCTCAAATAGTTGCCACCTAACGAAATGCTCCATTCTTTTCGAATGACATATTCCCCGATCAATTCTTGCAGTGATGTCAGTGGATCACAACCCTACTTCTGAAATGACAATCAGAGGACAATGGCAGAGAAATAGGTACACTAGAAATGTAGACTGAAGGAGAAAACATTGCTTTGAGATTGGATTGTGTGATACCATGTTTTTGTGCACTATACGATTCAGCTTCAATGAAAGATAAAATGCAAAGGAAAATTGGAGACATTTTGTGAGTGGCAGGAAGTGCACTATTTTTTGACAGGTTTTTCCATGCATCTGACATGCTGTTATTTAATGCTTTTTTGGGTTGTTCTGCTGACAATAAGATATTAGATATAATGGGTAGAAAATGAAATATTATTTTAAAGTTAGAGTTAAGGTATGGCCAGCACCTATAATTCTACAGTAATGAAACGATTGAATAAGAAAAGATAGCAATCTATTGCTTAAGAAAACAGGTTGGTAAGACATATGTTCAGTTGAAGGAATATGAATTTAGATGACAGAACAGTGTTAAAGTAGAAAACAAAGGAATGATGGATGAAAAGTCTGTACATGAAATAAGGGGAGCATCGGCATTTTTATCCATTAACAAAAAGCTAAGGATCATTAAATTACACTGCAGCTTGAGAAAGAAGCAGTGCCACTGTTTGCAAGAGACAGCATGACCTACAATATGTACATTGCATCTCACGCCATTAAATAAATGTGCACACATGCCTGAGCAAAAGGGTAAACAACTGCATGAACAATCAAATGGGAAACAATTGATATGAGAGAGAGGCAATATTTTGAGTCCAAACACAGAACAAGCTGTATATTCTGAATGTAGAAGTCAAAAGAATCATAAAACAAAGATGTTGAGAGATAACAGGAGACGTTTACGAAATACTGTTTATTGGAAGAGATCTTGAAGTTTTATGATAGCAGTTAGAATACAAAGCCAACATATGTTAATGCCATCTTGTAGAGAGACAACAAACCCCTAGGTTATTCGGGGTACTCTTAATTGATGATGTGTGTCAATGAAACTGAACTATGGAGATTGGAATTGGTTCCTAGGTTGCTGCGTACCATGAAATATGCAGAATTAAAGGCAAAGCAGCAGAAAGAATATAGCAGACTACTGAATCATAGAAGAAATTCCTAACTGTAGACCTGAGGCAAAAAGATTGGGGCAGTCAAATAGATGACATGGAAGATGCACACCTGCCAGTGATTCGCTCTAAATTGATTCGGAGATATTCAACATCATCTAACGTATTTGTATAAAACTGCCATTTTACCCAAATCAACCGGCTCTGAGAGCAAAACACCGAAGATGTCAGATGGTAGAAAATAAAACTGAAATGCTGGAGATAATCAGCAGGTAAGGCAACACCTGTACAAAGAGAAACAAAGCTATTGTTCAGGTTGATGATATTTTAAATGTTAACTATTTACATCTCTCTCTGTAATCTAGTTGTTTTTTCCAACATTCTCAGTTATATTTCATATATACTTATTCTGCTGTTTTGCTGAAAACATAAGAACAAAAGAAATAGGAGCAGGAGTAGGCCATCAGGCTCATTGAGCCTGCTACGCCAGTTAATAAGATCATGGCTGATCTGGCCAAGGTCTCATTTCTACCTACCTGCCTTTTCGCCATTTCCCTTAATTCCCTTACTATGAAAAAATCTATCCAACCTTGTCTTAAATATATTTACTGAGGTTGCCTCCACTGCTTCATTGGGCAGAGAATTCCACAGATTCACCACTCTCTGGGAAAAGCAGTTTCTCCTCATCTCCATCCTAACCTACTCTCCTGAATCTTGAGGCTATGTCCCCTAATTCTAGTCTCACCTACTGGTGGAAACAACTTTCCTGCCTCTATCTTATCTATCCCTTCCATAATTTTATATCTTTCTATAAGATCTCCTTTAATTCTTCTCAATTCCAGCAAGTACAGTCCCAGGCGACTCAAACTCTCCTCATAGTCTAAACCCTTCATCTCTGGAATCAATCTGGTGAACCTCCTCTGCACCACCTCCAAAGCCAGTATATACATCTACAACATGTACAACACACTGGAGGAACTCAGCAGGTCGGGCAGCATCCGTGGAAATGAGCAGTCAACGTTTCCCTGGATGCTGCCCGACATGTTGAATTCCTCCAGCGTGTTGTACGTTTTGCTTTCACCACAGCATCTGCAGTGTACTTTGTGTTTAATATATATCTACAAGTAAGGAAACCAGAAATGCACACAGTACTCCAGGTGCAGCCTCACCAGTACCTTGTACAGTTTTGCATATCCTCTTAAATTCAATCCCTCTAGCAATGAAGGCCAACATTCCATTTGCCTTCTTGATAGCCTGCTGTATCTGGAAACTAACCTTTTGTGATTCATACAGGGAAGATCTTACAACTTAGACTGCTGTTAAGCAGCTAAAAATGTCACAGTAGGTTAAAAGTTCAGCACAACATTGTGGGTCAAAGGGCATTTCCAGTGCTGTAAAGTTCTATGTTCTCTGATTTGCATTGAAAATATTTTTACAATCTATTAGCACCAATATATGGAGGAAAATCGTCATGTTCGAATAAGCTTTAGTGTAGCCCCAGATGTCACTTCCAGAATTTCCATCTGTACGTGTGCAGCCCATGCCAGATACAACACTTTCATAGAGAGGAAGCAGCCTTCACATTGTTAGTGAGGAAGACTGTATCACTACTGAGAATGGACCATCCTAATTGGTCCTGGCCTCTGGTGTCTAAAGGTAGGAATTGGTCCAGAATGTCCACTTCAGTTAGGAGATTTAATTCTTCTGCAGGCTTCTTCCCACAATTTTGGTTCATGATCCTTTCTTGAGGTGGCACAGTCGTACATCTACTAGAGCCGCAACTTCATAACTTCAGTGATTCCCATTCAGTTCTGAAATCTGATTCTGCTTGAGCAGAGTTTGCATGTTTTCCTGTGACGATGTGTGTTTTTTATGGGCGCTTATACTACCCAAAGTCTATAGGTTGATAGGTGAATTGACCCTGACTTGTGGGTGTCCAGGGTAGGATCTGGGGGGAGTTCACGTGAATGTAGGGATAACAAAATAGAACTTAAACACGGCCCTAGTATTGCCTGAGTAAGACACACAAAATGCTGGAGGAACTCAGCAGGTCAGACAGCATCTATGGAAAAGAGTAAAGAGTCGGCATTTCATGTTGAGACCCTTCAACTCTGGATTTCCAGCATGTGCAGAATCTTTTTTGTCTGATTTATTTTGGAAAGGATTGGCTACTTTGAATGTTGGACTTCTGAAGTCCTCCAACGCTATTTGTTCTCTCCCAGAAAGAAGTAATAGGGTTGAATGTATTTTCCTAATACCCAGAGAATATTGTGTTCCACCATACTTGAATGTATTGCCTAAAATAGTCACACAGTATTTTCTTGTCTAACACTTGATGACTGTACAAATTGTGTAAGTGTGTTTTCAATAATGGTGTTGCATTATTGTTGCATAGTTGTTGCAGTAAAACCAACAATACCTCTTTTCTGGTATAGATAGTGTGAGTGCACACTTCAGTAGCTTTTGTCAAATTACACCCATTTGGCGCTGTAATTATAATGCATGTGTGTCTGTTATCAAACATTACATGATTTCCACTCCTAAATATCCCTATTTGAAAACAGTCCAGATTATTTCTGCAAAACCTTTTGCAGTACAAAGGAATCACACCTGTGACAAGTAGGCATTGAGTTTATTCCTCATGAGGCTCACTTTTTAATCTAATTGGTCCAATTAATCTAATATCTTTGATTTTCACTGAAGGGTTGTTTTGATTTGGAAAAGTTCCGAATTTTATCAACACTTTGAAAAATCATTCTTTAAATTGAAATTTTACTGATAGCAACACTGTGGGGAAGATAGATATTGTACTTTGTGTACCTGGGTAAGGCTTGTTTGTGAATTGAAAAGACAAATTCTTGACAGCTTTTCAGCTCACAGCCTGCTAGCTTAAATAAGGGCTTCATGATTATTTTACTCTGAAGAGCTTCAAGCAAGTTTCTGAGGTGTTCTTCCATTTAGATTAAATAATTAATCAGATATTCAGTTCCTTTATTTGGTGAAGAGCTGTAGGATTTGTAGAATCGATGCACTCAAAATAGGTACAATCAATATTGTCAGGTAATTGCTAGTGCTACTTGGGAGGGTTTTAGCTGCTGTGGAGGGGGTGGGGGTGGGGTGGAACCAGAGCAGTATATCAACAGATGGAGTGATTGAAGGGAATATAGGGGTAGAGAAGTCAAGTATGCCTAATTGGATAAAAATAGTAAAAATTGCCTGATTTGATAATGAATATAGTAAGAGTGGTAATTAGAAGTGCATTTATTTTAATGCAGGAGTTTAATAAGTAAGGTAGATTAGCTTGGAGCCTGAATTAGTACATGGAATACTACAATACTGGTAGATTGAGAGAAGGGCAGTACTGGCAACTCAACATTCCTGGACATGGATATTTCCGAATAGAGGTATATAAAGGAAGTCAGGCGTAGCATTACTGATTAGGGAGAATGTCATGGCTGCACTGAAAGAGGGCAGCTAAAAGGGCTCATCTATCAGGGCTGTTTGGTTAGAACTCATATGCATGGATCAAGAGAAGTGGGAGAAGCTAAATGATTACTTTACACTGATATTCACCAAAGAGCAAGATGTGGGGGATAGTGAGATCAGAGAGGGACGTGCTGAAATTCTAGGTCATATTGATATTAAGAGGGCAGAGGTATTAGGGTTTTTGGAGCACTTCAATGTTGTTAAGTCCCCAGGACCTAATGTGACTTTTCTCAGGATAACTGAGGAAGCAAAGAGGAGATTGCTGAGGCCTTGAAAGAATACTTTGTATCTTCTTTGGGCACAGCCAAGATGACAGAAGACAGTATGTGATTCCTTTGTTTAAGAACGGCCACAGGGACAAACCAGGAAATTTTAGGCCAGTGACCTTTATCTCAAAGGTAGGGAAAATATTGGATAAGATTCCAAGCATTTACTCACATGGACTTATTCGGTATTTTGAGCATGGCTTTGTGTGGGTTAAATCATATCTTACAAATAGATTGCATTTTCTGAGGAAGTAATAATGATGATTAATCAGAGTAGCAGTAGTGAATGTTGTGTACGTGGATATGAGTCAAGTATTTTACAAAGTCTCTCACAGAAGGCTTGTTCAGAGGATTAAATCACCTTTTTTCAGTGAGCTGGTAAATTGGATCCAAAGTTAACTTGGCCATAGAAGTTAGAGAGGAGAGGTGTAGGCATGTTTGCTGACTGGAAATCTGTGACCAGAGGTTTTCCACATGGATTAGTGTTTGGACCTCTATTATTGATTATATATATTGATGGATAAAATGGATTCAGATTAAAATATATACTGTTTATTAGTACTGTATGCTTTAAGTTGGAATCATGAATAGTGAGGAAAGATAATCAGCAAAGAAAAGTAGTAACGGGAAACAGAATTCAGTTTGGACATAGTGAGGTGATGCATTTTGGGAGCAAGTGCAAGAGGAAAGCATCCGGTGGTCCTTAGGGAGCACTAATGTACTGAGGGATCTTGTGGTGCAAGTCCATGGCTTCAGAAATGTGGCAACATGTAGTAAGTTACAGGGTGATAAATGTATGGCATAATTACTTCCACTAGTTAAGGCCTTAAGTATAAATGTTGGGAAGTTATGTATAAAATTTTGGTTAAAACACATTTGGATTTTACTATGCATTTCTGGTCACCACACTATAGGTAGATTGTCAAGAATTTGGAAAACGTACAGAAGTTAACCAAGAAGTTGCTTGGATTAGAGAGTATTACCAATAAGGAAAGAATAAACAATCTTCAATTGTTTTCTCTGGAGTGTTGAAGAATGAGGGAAAATGATAGATGTTGTGAGAGGTGTGAATATGGTTCGTGGTCAATCTTCCCCGCACGGTGGAAATGTCAAATACTAGAAGTATATGTTTAATGTGGGTGGGGGAGGGGTCAAAGTTTAAAGGTGACTTGTATAGCAAGATTTTTAAGCAGCAACTAGGAGATGCACGGAATCAACTGACTGGGAAACATTACTTAAGAGGCATTTAGACAGGCATATGAATAAAATAAAATGGATTGTGTGCAGGAGATGGGATTAGTTTAGATCGGCATCATGGACAACACAAACATGGAAGGCCAAAAGGCTGGTTCCTGTGCTGCACTGTACAAAGCTCTATTCTCTGTATCGCTGTACCCCAAAATTATATTATGTTTATTCTCTACATAGCATTCCCCTTGTAGACTAAATTAATAATTCTCATCCTTTATACAGAGTGCAAGTTACAAAAATGCATCTTCCCAAGACACTACTTTTCATTCTCCAACAAGAAATATCTATGTGCATTTGGAGTGATTATGGTAGGTTTATTCTATCAATCAGTTAGTAAACATCATAAATCTGGGCTGCCCCAATGCAGGCACTTGATTTCTTACTCAGTCTAAGTATGAGTTGGTTGCGCAAAATAAAAAATGAAGGGTCATTCCCAGCACTAGATATTAAAATATTCTTGTTAAGGTAATCAAAATTTGAAATTATCCCTTAAAATATTTCCCAAAATAATTCAATATTTTCCATATTTTTTATCATATTTGAATCATATATAAGACCATAAGTGCAGAATTAGGCCATTCAGTCCATCAAGTCTGCTCTGTCATGGCTAATCCTGAATCCCATTTAAACCCATACACCTGCCTTCTCGCCATGTCCTTTCATGCCCTGACCAATCAGGAAATGATCAACTTCAGCTTTAAGTATACCCACGGACTTGGCCTCCACCGCAGTCTGTGGCAGAGCATTCCACAGAATCACTACTCACTGGCTAAAAAAAAATCCTTCTGAAAGGTTGCCCCTCAAATTTGAGGCTGTGCTGTCTAGTTCTGGATACCCCCACCACAGGAAACATCCTCTCCACATCCACCTTATTTAGTGCTTTCAACATTCAGTATTTTTCAATGAGATCTCCCCCCTCCACCCTCATTCTTTTAAATCCCAGTGAGTACAGGCCCAAAGCTGCCAAATGGTCCTCATACGTTAACCCCTTCATTCCCGGAATCATCCTTGTGAACCTTCCCTGAAATCTCTCCAATGACAACACATCATTTCTGAGATACAAGTCTCAAAACTATTAACAATACTCCAAGTGTGGCCTGACTAGTATTTTATAAAGCCTCAGCAGTACTTCTTTGCTTTCATATTCTATTCCCTTGGAAATAAATATCAACTTTGTATTTGCCTTCTTTACCACAGATTCAACCTGTAAATTAACCTTCTGGGAGTCTTGCATGTGGACTCCCAAGTCCCTCCGCACCTCTGACATTTGAACTTTCTAACCCATTGAGATAATAGTCTGCAGTATTGTTCCTTTTACCAAAAGTGGTACCAGACATTTCCCTACACTGTATTCCACCTGCCACTTTTTTGTCCATTCTTCCAATCTGTCTAAGTCCTTCCACAATTGCATTGCTTCCTCAGCGCTACCTACCATTCCACCTATCTTCATATCATCGGCAAGCTTTGCCACAACGCCATCAATTCCATTATCTAAAGCAATTCACAAATAATCTGAAAAGTAGCTGTCCCTGTACTGACCCCTGAGGAACACCACTAGTCACCGGCAGCCAACCAGAAAAGGCCCCTTTTATTCCCACTTGCTGTCTCCTGCCTGTCAGCCATTCTGCTACCCATGTCCGTATCTTTCCTGTAATGGTCCTTATCTTGTTAAGCAACCTCATGAGTGGCATCTTATCAAATGCCTTCTGAAAATCCAGAAAAATGACACCCACTGACTCTCCTTTGTCCACTCTGCTTGTTACTTCCTCGAAAAACTAACAGATTTGTCAGGCAAGATTTCCCTTGACAGAAACCATACTGACCTTAAGTGATTTTTATCAATAGTCTCTAAGTACTCCGAAACCTCGTACTCAATAAAAACTCCAACCACTTTCCCAACCACTGAGGTTAGGCAAACTGGCCTATAATTTCCTTTCTTTTGCCTTCCTCCCTTCTTAAAGTGTGGAGTGACATTTGCAATTTTCCAGTCCTCCAGGACCATGCCAGAATCAATTTAATCTTGAAAGATCATTACCAATGCATTTGTTATCTCTTCAGCAACTTCTCCCTGGATTCTGGGATATAGTCTGGTCCAGGTGACTTACTCACCTTAACACCTTTGACTTTTCCTAGCACTTCTTCCTTTGTAATAGCGATGACATTCACTCCTGCTCCCTGACACTCACAGACCTCTGGCACACTTCTTTTTATCACCGTTTTATTGGTCTCCTGTAGCCTTGGAATTACTACCTCCCTGCAGCTCCTGTCTATCACCTCTTCACTTTCCCTAACAAACCAAAGGTCAACAAGCTGCAGCTCCATTTCCCTAACATGGTCTCTAAGGAGCAGCATCTTGATACACCTGGTGCAGATGTGGCCATCAGGAAGGCTGGTAGTCTCCCAGAATTCCCTCATTTTATACCCAGAACAGAACACTGGCCCTGTAGACATACCATCCATTCTTTCAACAGTTAAATAAGAAAAAAGAAATAAGGAATTAACTTACCTGTTTACCTTGCCTCTGACTGTTCTCACTGAAGCCCCGTTGAGTACATCAGTCATTGAAAGCAAGCATGTAGGTACAGCAGGCAGTGAAGAAAGCTAATGGCATGCTGGCCTTTATAACAAGAGGAATTGAGTACAGGAGTAAAGAGGTCCTTCTGCAGCTGTACAGGGCCCTGGTGAGACCCCACCTGGAGTATTGTGTGCAGTTTTGGTCTCCAAATTTGAAGAAGGACATTCTTGCTATTGAGGGAGTGCAGCGTAGGTTCACAAGGTTAATTCCCGGAATGGCGGGACTGTCATATGTTGAAAGATTGGAGCGACTGGGCTTGTATACACTGGTATTTAGAAGGATGAGAGGGGATCTGATTGAAACATATAAGATTATTAAGGGATTGGACACACTGGAGGCAGGAAGCATGTTCCCACTGATGGGTGAGTCCAGAACTAGAGGCCACAGTTTAAGAATAAGGGGTAGGCCATTTAGAACAGAGATGCGGAAAAACTTTTTCACCCAGAGAGTGGTGGATATGTGGAATGCTCTGTCCCAAAAGGCAGTGGAGGCCAAGTCTCTGGATGCATTCAAGAGAGAGTTAGATAGAGCTCTTATAGATAGCAGGGTCAAGGGATATGGGGAGAGGGCAGGAACGGGGTACTGATTGTGTATGATCAGCCATGATCACAGTGAATGGCGGTGCTGGCTAGAAGGGCCAAATGGCCTACTCCTGCACCTACTGTCTATTGTCTATTGTCTATTGTAATCAAACAATATAGAGAATAGAAAGAGAATTCAACCAAAAAATCTTAGAGGTAGTAAATACAAGCTTAAATGCTTAGTAACTTGGGGTAAAAATTTATAAATAATTAAAATAATATTAGTTTCCACTGTGAAATATAGTATTAACAGTCTCACCAAAAAAAAGGAAGTAAGCTTTCCAAAGTAAATTATCCTTTGGCTTTTCATGGATAAGAACACAAACGTCTGCAAGTCAAAGTAATTAATCACCTAGTCTTTACATTTTCTAACACAAAACTTAATATTGGACCAAAATTCAAAATCAGACTGATATATTTGGTGAATATATTCCCATAATTAACCCAATATATTTTGATACATTGTGAATTTGCTCTTTCTCCATTCCTAAACTAGAACCAAATCTAGTTGTTGGTCTAATAGTTTTTTTTAAACTTCATCCTTGCTTCTCCAGTTAAACTCTGGTATTCAGAAACATTTATTGATGGAAAGGGTTAATTTCTTTCCACTTCTCCACACTGATAGCTCTTTGGTGTTAAAAAGGCGATCTGGAAGAATATTTAGTAAGACGTTACCAGCAAGGAACTAGATTATTCTGCTTGTAGCATACAGAAAAGTTTATTTTCCATTTCTTTCTGGAGTTATTATATCCAAAGTCATTATGCAATTTATGAGCTCAGGAAGTAAATTTTCTCAATGATTCAGTCATTAAATACTGATTTACCTTTTTTAACTTCACTACAGTGATGTATTACACCACTGATCTTAACCTTTTACTGTGTTTTTCCATTAATGAAACACATTTCCAAGTGGACTGCTACCTTGCCCCAGCAATGTGTCTCAGTAACAAAATCAAAGTATTCGCTGCTGGGAAAGGATGACATTTTTGTTGATCCATCCTGCAACCCTTGACAGTGAGACAACTTATCTAGTGAACTCAGTGTCCTAGAGATTCTAATATGCTGCAGTCCACACTAAACAGTGTTGAGCATGAGAGTGATGTCATTTTCATCTTGGACTGGAGATAAATAATTTATTTTTGAGCATGACCAGCACTGTATCAAATACATATGCATTGTGAATGCTGAAACATCTATATAATTTTAAGTAGTATCCAGCATAAATTTCAAAGCTGCACAATAACCACAAACTTAACTTTTTGATCTTCTCCCATGGCAGCGTTTGTTAAAGTGGTGATTGCCAGTGGGAAACTCCAAGACCAGTGTGGTCTAGCATCCCTACCTTCACTCTACCATCCAAAATTAAGAAGGTTTGAATGATAACTTCATTAATATCTAGTCAATCCTTGGAATTTCAATGATCTCTTTGTTTCTGGATCAGATAAGGAGGGGTTATTCAACTAAATGTTAAACAAGCCTTCTTATTCTAGGAAAAGCTCATGAATTCAAGATCTCTGTACTACCTGAATTGCATACAATTCTTTAGAAATGGAGGTAGTAATATATGGGTTTATACATCAATTTAGCTCACAGTTGTGTACCTACATTTCTTCACATAGGCACATCATGAGGAACAAATTTTGGAATACAATTACCCATTAAATGCTCTGTGTGAATCAATGTTCTAATTGATCAATTTTCAACTTCAAGTCTATTAACTGACATGCAAAGTGTACCAGCTATGACATTAAACTTCTGGGCCAGCATTTACCTATTGGTTCAAGCATTCAATGCCCTGTTAAATGCAAATTCAACTCACATAGGGATGGCATAATACCATAGCCATCTGCTCCAGGAAGAAATCATACACATTCTACTTTCTAATGAAGTAGTGCATAGTTTCTTAATTACCCCTGAAGCATGGGGAACTACAAAAGAGTAAAGCCTGAATCAGAAAGTGAAGGATTCTCTTTGTGATCTGTTAGTAAATAATTCAATTACCTGTAAACATCACCATGACTATCGCAGTAGTGTCTCTTGCTGTGAAGTTAAATGAGGTTATGAAGACACTTGCTGAGATTTTAATAGACTGTTTCTGTTTTTCAGCATAAATTATTAAAATAATTAATTTTGAGATTGAACAAGACTGAAATTTCTTTGCAAATAAATGCTCGTAGTCTATTCATGCTGTTTCAGCTCTTCCTGATGTGAGATGTTAGAGCCGCCCAAAGTGTAAGGGAATGGCTCATATAGAATGCAGAATCAATATAGCAAATTCACCACTATTTATTATTTTGCTAAGTATTTGTCATCATTATTACTGTTACAGTCAGTAATACAAATATATGTGTTGTGTAACTGTTGTATGCTTCACAGCAGACTCCTGTCCAATTTTATTTTTGCTTCTAAGAGTTTGCATCCTTAACCTTCAGCGAATCTGCTTTTTCCAGATGAGGTACTCTGACATATTGGGATACACAATTAGACACTATTATGCATTGAATCATACAAATCCCATTTCTTCAGTTGCTTGTATAATCATTCTCTGAGTACTGTATGTGGTTGACTGAAGTTCCAGTTAAAAGAGAACTCAGTGGATTACCCAATGGTAAAACCAATGTCACTATCCATTCCCAGGCCAGTAAGGTGACAATAGTTAATCTCAATCAGTTGCAAATAGCTGGCCACGGCATTCAGATATGTGATACCAAAGCAGATACACCACTCTGAGGTCTGCCAGGAGAGGACATTGCTGGCAGACAGATTCAAGGATGTGCAAAATATTCTGAGAACATGAGAATGTAAAAGCTGTGAAATGCAGAGATGTAGGAAATTCCTAACAAGTTAAACCAAGTTGGTGGTGGGAGAGAAAAAAATGAGTCAACAGTATGGATAGATGTAAATAGAACTGCTCTTTCTCTTGTGGACAGAGAAAGGAATTTTCTTGAAATTGTTGAATAAGATATTGATTCTGTCATGAACCAAGGCAGAAAAAAAACCAAGGTTACGTTAAGCCTCATAATAAGCTTTGACACAATTAGACAGCAGAGAATTAGGTCAGAGGAGGAATTGGATGGGGAATTAAAGCAGTGGGTAACAGGCCACTGTTAGAACTGTTGTAAGAAGGGGAATGGTTGGTGGAAGCAGAAAAGAGGACCAGTAAGTCCTGAGAGTTTGGCCTTTTCAGACTGCTGAAAGGAGGAGGGAGAGGAAGATATGTCTGATCTCAATGTGTGGAATATCATTGAAGAGGTTAGCAATTACAAAAAAAAATATTCCATTGAATGTGAAAGCTTGTGGGGTGGAGAATGCGGACCAGAGGAAAACTGTGCTGCTTCTTTCTGGAAGGAGATGGAGTGAGAGCTGTGCTGTGGGAAATATATGGGATACAGTCAGGGGTTCTGGTAGAAGGGAAGCCACAATTCAGAGGATGTTCTTTCATCTTGTTTTCAAGTTTCATAAAATAATAATTATTACATCCAAACAACTGTCTTATTGGATTAAATATCTTTTTAATATCCAGTAATAAACAGGAGTAAACATATGAAAATATAAGGGCAAATCAAGTTGAAATGTGTTGTTTTATATTTTCATTACCCTGTTGTATTCTTTCTCACTATAACAAATGTGATTTATTATGGTCCATAAAATTTGCGCAAGTTTTAGACTTTCCATCTTTTTCAATTATATTTTTGACTGAAATAGTTCCTACTTTCTTTATTAAAATTATCTATTCAACATTTCATAGGACTGAAAACTTAGGACAAGTACAATGGAGTTCTTTTATTTGAATGGTCTCTGGTGGGATAGTATGGGAGACGTGAAGGCTGATATGAAATCAAATAAAGGATGAAAAACATAGAACTTCTTTTGTATATTGCTGACTTCATTTAGAAGCACCTGAATGTTCAATATGTTGCTTTGATTCACTCTTATTGTCATTATTTCTACTCAATGAAGTCACAGTCATTCATCATCCTCCCAGTTCTGCAAGAGATTGTCAGCTCAGATTTAGTATGTAAACTACAAAATGGGGTTTGAATCCATCACTGGTTTGCATCACAAGTAAGACTGATATCCATTAAGCCAGAGGATGTATAAAATTATTCCACAACTTGAAACAAAAAGCTCGACTGTATATTTCAAATATTAGGGATAGACTGATGACTGATTTGTTCTAGAAGTGCTGGTAACCTGGGTTTTGTTCATTCATTCTGTTGTATGCTTAGATGCGAAAAAAATTGCTCAAAATTTTAACTGAGCAATGTAGACAAGATCAAAGAGCTGATTGTGGACTTTGGAAGATGAAGGCTGACTGCACATACATGGCTTTTCCGTAGAGAGAGTTAGAAGCACCAAGTTTCTATGAGTGCACATATCGGATGACCTCACCTGGTCCCTCAAAACCATCTTTTTGATCAAGAAAGCTCAACAGCATCTCTACTTAGGTGAATGAGTCTCCTCCCTCCCCATTATAAAGAGTTTTTGCAGGAGCACCATCGAGAGTGTCCTGACTGTGTTATTATGTGCTAATAAAGAACTTCAGTTCCCAGCTTGCAATGCAGTTGTTTCACCTGGAAGCCAAGTTGGTGAGCTGGTCACACTCGCTCAGGTCGAGCTGAAGCCATGAGCTGGTTACACGCATTCACATGGAGCTAGAGACATTTGGTAAATAAAATGTGTTAGTTTTAACCATGCTAAGTGTGTCCTTTATCAAGAACAAGCATAACGTTGACCAGCTGCATCACCATCTGGTACAGGAATTGCAAGGCATCTGACCACAAATCCCTACAAAGGGTTGTGAGGACTGCTGAGAGAACCATTAGGGTCTCTCTTCCAGCTATCAGAGATATTCATCAGGAGTGCTGTATATGCAGGGGTCATAGCATTACCAATGATCCCTTCCGTCCATCCAACACGCCCTTTGAACCTCTCTCTTCCCACCCCCCCCCCCCACCCCCGCCACCTTCAGGCAGGATGTACCGTAAGACTGGTAGGATAGGAAAGAGTTTTTTCCCCAAGGTTGTAAGACAATTGAACACCCTGCCACCACCTAGGTCTAATCATGCATGAAGTGCCAATAGATTCATACTGTTTAGCTTTTAACTCGTGTCGTAAGTGCACATTATTATTTGATAATTCACTTGTGGTAAATGTATTACGTGTGTGTGTTATATGTACTGTGTTGTGCCCCTTGGTCTGGAAGGACATTGCTTCGTTTGGTGGTATCCATGTGTAAGGCAATAAACTGAACTCGAAATAAATCCAGAAACTGATGGGAAATGCTTGAAAAAGTCAACTTTGGTGGAAAGTTATGGAACTGAAACAATAACACTTTTTCTCTCACAGAAGATGCCAGCTGGCCTGTTTGGTATTTCTGGAACTTTCCGTTTCTTGTTCATTTGAGATGAGGAGCACGTGTAGTTTTTTGTTTTTTAAGGTTCTCTACAATTGTAACCAAACTTTTGCCAATTTGTGCTCCAGTCCTTTCAGAATTAAGCCCAATATTCCATTAGCTTTCTTAATTGCTTTTTGTAGCTATCCACTAGCTTTGAATATTTTTTATTTAGTCATCCATATGGCTTTGGCTTTTTGCAAATTCTAATTATTTTTTCATAAATGCTAAGTTGATGATTTTCACTTTGTCAGCACTGGGCACTGCCTGTGAATAGGTGGTTCCCTCACTTAAATATTTAGGATTACCTTTATTTGTCACATGTACATCGAAACATAGAATAAAGTGTGTCCTTTGCATCAAGGACCAACACAATCCGTGGATGTACTGAGGCAGCCCACAAATGTTACCTTGCTTCTGGTGGTATCATCGCATGTCCACAATTTACTACCCTTACTAGCCTGTACGCCTTTGGAATATGGGAGGAAACCAGCGCACACAAAGAAAAACCTCTCCTTACACATAACAGCAGGAATTGAATCCTGATCACTGGTGTGTGAACCATACTACTAGCATGCTAAGCTACTATTAATCTGCTTCAGAGGAATTGAACAAAATACATGAAATTTCTTGGACAAATTAACCTTAATTCACAGTTTGGATGAAAAAAATAATCTTATCCCATCTGTTTACATCTTTAATTACAGAAACAGAGGATAACCTTACTGAAGTACTTGGAAGCTCCAAAAGCAACTGCTCTAAGACAACATCGTCTCTGTGCCGTAACCTTTCACCTCTGATGTATGTGTAATGTGCATTTAGTAGAAACTGCAGATGAAAAACAGATCATCAACGATTAGCTTTTTTATTGTGAAGTAAAATATTGTGATTCCTTTTCCTCAAGCTGAAAAACCAAAAAATTAACCTGAGTTCATCAGTTTCCAGCAATTTTAGATGATCCATGTGATATTCTGAACATTCCCAGATTTGCATTACAAATCCTATGAGTCATACACGAAAGCCCAGAGCAGTTCCATGATGTGGGTCCTATGGGTACTGAGTCAGTTTAATATGGCCATTCTAGTTTGTATGACAATAATGCATAGCTTATGCATTGGTGAGGACATTAGAACATGTGACACTAAAAACCGGAAGTAGAGAGAATAAGCAGATCATTGTTCAAAACAGACTGACTCCCAGCAATGATTAATTGGAAGGAAATAGGCAAAGTAATACCCTGAGATCTCATAGAAGTAAACACATACTCAGTAAAGAAATAAAAGCAGACACACCTTGTGATGCATCATCAATAACTCTCGGAGACAGGAGGGGAACGATAGGCTTTTATTAGCTGCAAGAGACCACGAATTAGCAGCAAGAGACCACCACACAACATCCTGGAGACTGAGGGAGGAGCAGTGCCTCCAATTGCCTTTATACAGGGGTCTGTGGGAGGAGCCACAGGAGCAGTCAGCAGAGGGGCATGTCCAGACAGGTATATGTAGTTCACCACACCTTGCTTAAACAAAATAACTTAAAAGCATGTTGTGTGAAATCAGTTTCACAGGTTTGGAGAGTGTGGACAGAAGACACTCATTACTGGTAAGTAGATTACCCATTGACTTACAAGACAAGACAAACACTAAACATTCAGTAAACCATTCAACCAGTACAGGCACCATATAGCAGCCAGTGGGAGAGTTGCAATGCTTCTTCAATGGGCCAATCTGTAACTTGCATGGAGGAACGGCTTTCGATGAACAGGTAAGATAGACATTTACCTGCAACAAAGGCTTTATTTTTTGGAGATACAATGATACAATGATCGTCCTGAATTTTCAAGCATTTGTTGTTTAATAGAGTTGCTTTTATTGGTACCTTTTACTAAGTTTTTTTTTTGGACTAAAGGTACATAAGTAGATGATTGGAATGGATCACAGGCATCTGGCAGGATATTTTGGAAATTCCTGCAAAGACCTGGAAATTCAATGCAAGGAAGGGTCAATACTTGTTACGCTGTCCCACTAGTCAGAGAAATCTATTTGCATTCCACCCAAATGAAATCCTATATCAGGCTGATGTGATCTAAATCCAGCCCTAAGAATTGTATGAGGGCCTAGGTATGAATTGCTAACTGGTCAGTGGCTCCATTCATGATTAAACGGGCTATCAAAGTTCTGGTCTATGTAATGGCTAGAGGTAGGAATAATGGCCAGTTGCTAGAAAAGCTAAATTGTGCTAACACTTACGTTGGAAAGCAAGGTATGGTGACACAGTAAAATATTTCTTTGTACAATATAAAGTAAATTTGTCACTGCATTTGTGGCAATATACTCTTTACATGGTTTTACCTTTGCTGGTAGTTTACTGGAGAAAAGGTTGTTCATTGTGAGTGCATTGGTAAGTCAAAAATTCATACATTAACAATGAGTATGACCCTCTGTATGAAACACATAGAAAAAAAAAGCCTTGTTTATATTTGACGCACAGCCATGATCTTGCTTTTTAAAATATCTTTTACACCTCAGTTGTCCACTTAATTCATGGTCTATGAATGCCATTAATGACACAACGCTGTTTCTTAAATGACACTTCTAACATCTGAATCTTACATCATCTTTAATCTCCTGATGCTCATTTTCTGTAAATAGGACTGAAGAGCTTTTAGCAGAGAAAATGACCAGCTGCCTAAAGCAATTTAGTTGCTCTGTTTTACTGTTAATAATCTGTCATTTTAAAAATGCACACATTTAAAGGCATACATTTGCTTTGCATCGAAATTATTAGCATCAAAATTGTAAACCTATTGATGTTAAGATCGCGAAACCTATAACAGTATTTTATGCATTTTGGGTGGAAAACGACATTATTTTTGAACAAATAAAATTAAAAATTTTGTTGGTTTGTTGCTTTTGCATTGATTGTTCAGAATTTAATCAGATAGTCAGATTAACCAAGTTAGTACACAGCCTTGCCAGTAACACTGGCTCAGCTATGGCTCATCATTCTGCTTCAAAGTCAATGGTTTCTGTGTTTAATTGCTGCACCAGCAAATGGGCACAAAACCACAAGTCAACACTCCAGTGCCGTGTTAATGGAGTACTGAGCTATTGGTAGTCAAGCCCTTTACTGAAACAATTCCACCTGTTCTCTTCGAATAGATGTGAGAAATCCAGAGGCTTCACTTTGGCAAAGGGCTGTTGAATAATAACCAATTACAGAACATGGTAAAAATTTTTTAGAGATTTTAACAGTTATTCTAGAGTTGAAGCATAGTGAATAAATCGTTTTATGAGGCTGATGTTGCCGATGAGTTTTCTTAATCTTTTCACAGTGTGTAATATTGACCAAATGTAATTTTGGTCCTGTTAAATTATGCAACCACCCTTCCTCTCAAATGTAATTAATATTTCAACACTGAAAATTGACAAAATAAAATTAAATAGATCTGGAGGGTGACCCCATACTTATTACCAATAAATAAAACATAGATTTGTGCAATAATACCTTTAGCCACTATTACAATGACACGAGAAGAGTCTTTACAGTTTATTCAGGAAGGCTTTTCTGGTTAATGTATCAGGGTTAGAATAAGAGGTCTTAAGGATTTAGTTTATCAACCAAGGAATTAGTTCTTTTGTTCACAGCAAAAAAAGTAGAGGAGCAGAAATGTGGCTCATAGTATATGGGGAATGTGGAGTGCACTAATAAATATGTGTATAAATTTGGCTCCAAAATTCCTGTCAAGTTATTGGAACTGAATTTCAGAAGTGCATCAATGTACATCCAATATGACTTTGTATGTTTGGGACTTAACAAACGGAGGATGCATTTATACCCCAGTAAGGGCATCAATGGGACGTAAGTCTTCAGCCGAACTTCCTTATCCTGTGGCCTCTACCATGGAAAAGATTGAGCAATATTGAGAAAATGCCATCCACTCTGCAGAGGAGAGAATGGTCTTCATGGTGTTGTACAGTTTTTCAGAGAGAAAAAAATGTGAATGGCATTCTTCAATTTTACTTTAATACATCTACCAGTCACCTGAATTTTAGTCTTAAATATTATTCTGAATATCTTTTTCAAGAAAGAAGATATTCTGCTCCTGTACATTTTTCATTTCAGAGATATCAAAGCTACATATTACAGCCAATGATTCAAGAATGCTGACTTGCTATTTTTCTCTTTCTGATAGGGACAGATGCATTCCTCCTCACTGAGCCAGAATCAAGAATCCTCTGAGGAAAAGTACTTTGGTTTAGGTGCTATTTCTTCCAACAGCTCACTCACTCATATGATAACTCAAGAGCTTTTCGACAGGAGAATTTTGAACAAATATGCTGATATGGGCTATTTTGTCACTACACAGAGAAATCTGTCAACAGCATGGGCTGTGGAAAAACAAAAGAGTCTGACTCGTCTATCAGATGCCATATGAACAACATGACTGTTCAGTTTACTCTCTTATGCATTTTCTCCTATCATGCCAGTGCTGATTCCTGAGTACCTGATTCTCTATAAATAAATGAATCTTTAGATACAACACAGAGTCATGTCACCTGCAGAAATTCTCTGATGATTCAGCAATAGTTGGGTGTACAAACTAAGCATGGGAGGATGAATGCAGGGCCCTTGTGGAGGGCTTTGTCAAATAGTGCAAGCTAAATCATCTACAGCTCAACATCAGTAAGACAAAGGAGATGGTGATGTACTTTAGGAAGACACAGCTTCCACTGCTCCCTGTTACCATTGACATGAGGATGTGGATATGGTGAGGACCTACAAGTACCTGGGGGTACAGCTGCATGACAAACTTGAGTAGAGTACCAACACAGAGGCTGTGTACAAGAAGGGCCAGAGTCACCTCTACTTCCTGAGGAGACTGAGGTCCTTTGGAGTATGCAGGCCTGTCCTTCACATGTTCTACCAGTTTGTTGTCACCAGTACAATCTTTTATGCGTTGGTGTGCTGGGGCAATGGCATCCACTTGAGTGTTGCCAACAGGCTCAATAAACTGATGAGAAAGGCTGGCTCCGTTAATGGAGCTGAATGGCTGTGGTAGAACAAAGGACCCTATGGAAAATCATGGCAATTCTAGATAATCTCACTCTCTGTATGCCACCTTGGCTGAACAGAGGAGCACTTCTAGTAACAGACTAAGACAACTGCACTGCTCCAAAGAGAGCTAAATGAGGTCATTCTTACCCTCAGCCATTGGGCTCTGTAATGAGTCAACCTATAGCCAGGGAAGTGATAACCCTCTCCTGTTAGACTGTTTGAGGTAATTTATTTTTTATTCTCATTTACTTCTCTTCTAATATTTGTATATCTATACACTTGTAATGTTACTGTGACACTGTAATTTCCTTTGGGGTCAATAAAGTATCTATCTATCTATCGATTATGGAATCCTTTAAGTAAGGTCAAAAGATCCAATGACAGTCAAGGACATACATTTCCAGAGTTTGGATGACACCAAGGCACACTCTGACGCAGGAATGAAAGGTATAAAGTTATAGTGTTGTACAGCATAAAAAAGAGGCCTTTCAACGCAATGTCTATACTACTCTGCCTATGTAATGCGATTCTATTATTTTCAAATTTATTGTGTGAATTAAGGCCGGCAGTTTGGCAAGGTGGGAGTGAATGTAGGGCAGGCCAAGTTGGAGTGAATGTGGACTGGCCTGTTTGGGGTGATTGTGCAGCAAGCCAAACATTAAAGGCATTTGAGGTTGACAGTGGGAAGCCTCGGTGTGTTTTTAAGGATGAATTGAATTCCTACCTTGATTTTAACTGAAAGTCATCATTCGTCAGTGGGTATATGTCACATATATGTGTGTTTCCATATCATACTTGCCAAAAAAGTAATGGAAAGTTGTCTATTTCTTGCTGTGTTTTATAAGCCGCTAGAATGAACACCAATCAGATTTTACTGGATTAATAGTTTGAAGAAGATTATGCACAGCTGCACCTTTGCAGCAGAAAAATTATCTTTGATCAATGCTTTTTTTGGTGTTACTATATTAGGACTGCCCAAAATAAGGAGCTATCTGTCACTGAATATTGTTGTTTGGAATACACGAAGGCTTTGTAATGTGAAAGGAATGTGCTGAAGCTGGATGTAGCTGTCACAGTCTTTCAGGTAAGTCTTTTTGTCATTTTGACAGAGAAGCTGAAACTTATGAGAAACAAAACTGACTGCTCAAAGATGCAAAATTAATGTAATATTGTCATGACGCAAATTGAATGGCATAATTTGTACCAAGTATGCTTACATAATCTGGAAATTTTCTAAATGACATAACATCTTTAGTAAAGTGGAGAATCCACTGGGTCTTGTAAGTTAGAAGGCTCATATTGGAAATAAAAAGATAGGCTTAACAACAAGATATATTTTCTGGCTGATTTTATTATTTTTCATTCTTTTATTTCATGAGTGAAATCTCATTGAAGTGAGTGATGTCAGTGCTACTGAAAGGACTTGTCAACCAGAGGCTATATCAGGCATTGCAGGATCTATTACAGTAAAGCTTAGATAGTGCATAAAGCTGTGTTGTATGCTCTCTCAATGCCTTGGTGACGAGCTTGCAAAGATAGCTCTACATGTCGTCCAGCCGTGTTTTACATTACTCATTCTTGTGAGTCACTAACTAAATAGAAAAATGAGAAATAATAAAACCAGCTAGAAAAATAATCCTCTTTTTTAATTAGAACCCGATCTTGGTGTTGAATCACTTCTGCCCCCACTGATGCTCATAAGGAGCTAATCTGAAGCTGAAGTTCATTGTTCCACAGTTTATTGGGCTCCACATGAACTTTTCTATTTCTATTTCCAATTTCATTTCCAACATAGCTAACTTCAAATGGTGCCAACCATTCATGATTTTAGGCACCCTGCTGAATCATATGGCCAATGAAGTGTACAGTTAGAGCCAGTCATGTAGCCCACATGTAAGCAAACAAGGAGTACGAACTTTACATCCTCAGTATTCAGATCATTGCTTAGGAATGAATTACCGTTACTCTCATTCATCATTCTTCTCAGTTGATGATCTCTAAAGGCTGATTTATACTTGTGTGTTGCATCTATGCTGTAGGAAATGCGTACCCTGCGCTGTAGGGTGACGTGCACTTCTCCAGAAAAGTTACTCATGCGTCACAGTGACGCAGACCACAACAACTGTGATTGGTCTGCTTGGTAGCATCGCATTTCCTCCTACGCATTTCCTGTTGCTTCTTCTCCGCCGTGTCTGTATGCTGTGCGTACACCGATGCAAAATAGATGAACCAAATCGTCAAATCTACCTGCCAACATGCGAAAATTTTGAAATGCATTTCCTCGTCCATGTTTCTCATGAAGAAACTCAACACAGTGGCATAGAAACCCCACTGCCAACTAGTGTTTTGGTGCACACTAACGCATGCTCGCTACGGCGTACAGTGACGCAGAAGTGAAATTCAGGGTTTCAGCGTGGGCTGCGGCGTAGCCTGTATGCACAAGTATAAATCAGCCTTTAGGATTGAAGAAGATTTGATCCTATGTGTTCTATGATGTTGATGAGACAGATGTGTACCTGCAGACACAGACATGGCTGGGGCAGGGGTTACATGACAGGAGGATGTGGAAGTAACTTGTCAATGGGGTCTCGGTCCGAAACATCGACAACGCTTCTCCCTGTAGATGCTGCCTGACCTGCTGCGTTCCACCAGCATTTTGTGTGTGTTGCTTGTCAATGGTGCACTCTTTCTATTCCAGACTTCCAATGGTAAACTGAATGGCATGTTGTGCATCTGTGGTCAAAGGCTAGAAATGGACAGAGGCCAGTGAATGCTGCATTTTTTCAAGAATGTTTTGAAAATATCATTGAACCTTGCCCTTGACTGAGTAGTAATATTTTCCCTGACATAGCTTAAAAAAAGAGTGCCTGTTTTGAGATTCTGCTGGTTTGGAACAAAGTGAACAATGTGGTCAGGATTTTACACTGGAGGAGGGCCTGATATTGGTTCTCTAATCCTATCACTTGATTAAATGCCGCATTGTAGAAGGGGAAGGAGGACAAACGTATACCAGACCAGAGAGTTTGCTCATGTACTAGCTTTCTGACCTTCAGTTACTGCATTTTATATTTATCTTAACACTGGACAGCTAAGCTAATGACTTTCATTAAATCCTTAATGTAGAAAACATGGCTATACTAGAGTGATCTGTTCCAAAATTCAATGGACGCCCTTTTTTAAAAGCTAACTTAACTCTGTAGAATAGCCTTTAATTAATGCAGCTAAAATAGTCATGTTATCATTTGTGGGCTCTGCTCTCATCACATTTTTGGACTGTGTTGGTCTTTGATACAAATAGCGCACTTCACTGTGTTTCAATAATTCGATGTAAATGTAACAAATAAAGTTCATCTGACCTTATCTTAACATGTGCCAGTCTATATTGGGGAGATTAGTGGTGGAGAGAGTCAGCAATTTTAAATTCCTGGGTATAAACACATCATTTCACCTGCCCTGTGCCCAGCACATAGATGCAGTCACAATGGAGGTGCCCCAACAATTGACGTTCTTAGTTGGTTAAAGAGGTTCAGCTTGTCGCCAGAACTTCTACAGCTGTTCTGTAGAAGGTATCCACACCGGATGCATCATGGTCTAGTATAGCAACTTAAATGCTTAGGCTGTAAGAAACTGCAGGGAACAGTGGGCTCAGCACAATACATCACAGGCATATGTCTCCCCACCACTGATATTATCTACAGGAGGTGCTGCCTCAGGAAGGCAACAACCATCATCAAAGGTCTTGGCTATTCTGGCCATGCCATCTTTTTGCTGCTACTGTAAGGCAGGAGGTACAGAAGCCTGAAGTCTCATATCACCAGGCTCAAGATCATCTACTTCCCTTCAACCATTTAGTTATTGAAACAACCAGCATTGCAGTAATCAGCACAATTTATCAACACTATGACCATTTTATCACTTAGCACTACAATGCTCTATTTTTATTCTAATTATGCCCTTTCTTATAAAAGTTGTGTAAAAGTTATGTTTAATTTGTTTATCTTATGACTGCTGCTTATAGGATGCTATGCTCCTGCCATAATGTTGCAAGCAAGATTTTCAATTCACCTGTGCGTATATGTACACGTGCATTCAATGATAAATTGACTTCATCTTTGACTAAGACATTAGGTCCTTTGATTTATAGTAAATGGTCAATCTGATGCTAGAATTGAAAGGATAAAAGATTCATATGGTTTTGTGGAAATCATTCCTTTATAATGCAAGGCAGGAGCACAAATTTTAACTGAGAAGATCTGGCCAGCTAAGAAAGTGAGAAGGTAGAAGAGCAAGCTTCAAGCTCTCTAAGACAGCAGAACGGAACCTGGTACTTTTGTTGCCTGAATGTTATTGATGTTATTGGCAAAGTGTAATACAGGGGACATTTTAACAGCAGTAGGCTTCTTGAGAATATTAAAGAAAGACTCTGCTGCATCCAGGTGAGTCATGAGGGGACACCGAATCTTTAGATCATGTAGCACAGAAGCAAGCCATTTGGCCCACCAT
This sequence comes from Hemitrygon akajei, assembly GCF_048418815.1. NCBI lineage: Eukaryota > Metazoa > Chordata > Chondrichthyes > Myliobatiformes > Dasyatidae > Hemitrygon > Hemitrygon akajei. The sequence goes on from NC_133124.1 coordinate 97,699,356, forward strand.
CTCCACAATCACTGCTGCATGTTTCTATATGGATCCCAGCTACATGGATTAGGCTTATGGTCTTCCAGGCCTTGGCAATTCAGGTGCTGTCTACATGCTTTTTTAAAATGTTGTGAGAATATCTGTCTCCTCCACCTTCCCAGACAGTTCCAGATCCAACCACTCTGAAAAAAATTCCTTTCAGATACTCTCTGAATCTCTTACCTCTCACTTAAACTATGTCCTTTTGTCTTAGCCACACACACCATAGGGAAAAGCATTCTTATTAATCCTGTAAAATCAGAGATTTAGAATCACACAAATGTACAATACTGATAATGGTTATTTTGGCCAATCTTGAATGTGATGCTTATCTACATTAATCCTATTTGCTCGCATTAGGTCGACGTTCCTACATGCCTTACCTATCTAATTATTTGTACCAAAGTATTTTAACTATTGTAATTGTATGGCCTCTGGTAGCTGGTGTTACATAATGGTCAGCTGCACTATCCATTCCCTTCATAATCCTGTAAGGTGTCACTGCTTCCTAACTCAGGGAGAGTTAACATTGCAGTCAAGATTTGATAACATTATCATCTCCCAATATAGAAACTAAAGAATTGGCCCTTTCTGCTACTCTCAGCTGCCTTTGCCACCTGCTCAGAGGAACAGTCTGAGGGGATGACAACAGTATCAGAAGGTATAGCAGTAGAGGAAGCTCCAGCCAAAATCAGCTAACTGAAGAGGAATCACACTGTGAGCTTAGTGGCCTTCATGATTTAGTTCCATCTCAAGCATTAATTTTATCCATTGAGCCATTAGGCAATGAGGTTATATTGAAATTAGATTGTTATTGTAGAAGAAGGTTTCTTTCACTTCTTTGTTTCTTTCCAGAAATATCTGAAATTCTTAATTTAAAAATAAGTCCTCTTGACAACTTTACTCCACATTATCCAAGATCCCTATATGTATGAACCTTGCAACAAGATAGTTCTGATATTTGTATTAAAATTGCCTTTTACTTACTTAAAACTGCATCCCTTTGATCAGTATTTTAAATGAATAGATCTATCTTTAAGTACCTTGCATGGTACTTCCTACTAAGGCCATAAAGATTTAATTACATAAGCTTAAAATTAGAACGTAAAATTAAAGAGTCAAATCAATTTCACACAAAAGGTTGTAAAAACTTGCAAATGTCTCTGTAAAAAGCAGTATAGAACAGGAAAATTGGATGATTTCAGAACTACGATCAATAGGTTTTCATTAGATAACAGCAATTTCTAACAAAGGATGAAGAGTAAATAGTGATAGCAATCTAATTGAATGATAAGGCAGAGCTGAGGGGCTGAATGGGCTATTCCTCATCCTAATGTTCCCATTATTCTTCAGGTCTTTCTCTTGTGCTACATCTGATTGCCGCCTTGTTCTCTGGTGAATCAAAACTGAACACCTTGTAGTTAAATTATAATATCTTCTGAATTGTATTCTAAGCCTTTTGGCTAGTATGTTGTACTTTTCCAAGCAAAGAAAGCATGGCAGCACCTCTACCTCCTTAGGAGTTTGCAAAGATTATGCAAGACATCTAAAAATTTGACAAGCTCTTATAGATGTGGAGTGGAAAATAAATTTACTGGCTGCCTCACAGCTTAGTATGGAAACACCAATCACTTGAATGGAATATCCTACAAAAAGTAATGCATATGGCCCAGTCCATCATGGGTAAAGCCCTCCCCACCATTGAGCACATCTACATGAAACATTGTCACAGGAAAGCAACATCCATCATCAGGGAACCCCAACACCCTGGACATGCTCTCTTCTCATTGCATCAGGAGAAAGGTACAGGACCCTCAGGACTCACACCACCAGCTTCAGGAAGTTACTACCCATAAACCTTCAGCCTCTAGAACTAAAGGAGATAACTTAACTTTCCTTATCATTGAAATGCTTTCACAACCAATGGACTCACTTTCAAGGACTCTTCATCTCATGTTCTCAATATTTATTGCTTACTTATTTATTATTACTATTTCTTTCATTTTGAGTTTGCAGAGTTTGCTGTATTCTGTACTCTGGTTGAATGCCCACATTGGGCAATATTTCAATGATTCTGTAATAGTTATTGCTCCATAGATTTATTGAGTATGCCTGCAAGTAAATGAATCACAGGATTGAATATGGTGGCAGACACATACATTTCTAGTAAACTTACTTTGAACTTTGAACTTCAACCTGCATAACTTATGACAAAGGTACTGTTCAAATAGTGATTTTCAGAAGCATGATCAATGTAATAAAATTAAGATCATGTTCTCTCTTTATATGCATGCAGTATTGTAAGTCCAAAGAGATGTGGCCAGATATTGTTCTATGAATAGAAAAGGCATAACGTTTATGCCTTTATTCAATGGAAATGAATGCATGGGGTCCTATATCTACAAATGTTTGAAGGTAATGAATTGGTAAGGAGTTCTCCAAAATCATTGCTTCCCCCCACCTGGATCCATCTGTCTATCACTCATGTAGCTATGAAACATACTTCTCCCCTTGGTTCACTTTTCCTGTCTCATCCACCATTTGGTTGCAATTGCCCAAAAAACATCCCTTATCTTCTTTCACCAATCATTTACCAGCCTTTGTCTCCTCTGCTTCATCTGCCTTTTTATTTCCAGCTATTAGCCTCTGTCTCAGCAATTGCTCCTCTCCCTCCCCTAGCTGCCTCCATCTACTAATCACTCCCCCAACCCCTGTATATCTGGTTCCAGATATACCCTTACCAGTCTCACCTCCCTCTACACACTCAATCCTGACACAGGGTCTTGAACTGACACTTTGATCATCCTTTTGTCTCCAAATATACTGACTGACCCACTGAGTTATTCTAGCTGTTTAAATTTGCTCCATGTTCCCACATCTGCAATTCCCTGTGGGGTTAATACTGATTAGGAAATCTAAATATTTAAATTGACAGGCATTACAAACATTCATAGGTGCTTTGGTTGACACATAAAATACTATTCCAGTTATTTAGGCTCTGTTCAAGATCCCATGACATCTATTCAGTAGAAGGGAGCTCTTGGCGTTGAGTCAACGATCTTAATGCAGTGTAAGAAAAATTGCTTATGTACAAAAAAACTGTCAATTCACCTACATAAGAAGGGTCACAAAATGTCAAAGTGATTCATTTAAAATGAAGTACTTAAGGTGTTTCTGAAAGATTTATTAAACCATTTCAAAGACAAACAATTTCAGGAAAATAATGTTTAATAGTTCTCTCCCAAGGCTTTCTGTGACTCCTCTGCAGGGCATTCACCTCCCTTTGACCCCAAGTCACTGTCATTTGGGGCAATTCAATGCACTGACAATCACTGACATTTTAAAATTAGATGGCGTGATTATGAAGCCGCATCATACCTTTTAGCCTGCATTGATGTAAAATCAAAAACATTTTGCATTGGTATAAATTGGCTCGTACAATCAGCAGAAGACTGTGAGATGTAATTGACAGCTCCTTTTGCAGTCTAACAATGTACGCAAGTCATTGCCCTGAGCAAGTGAGTCATATGGTATCAGTTAGAGCTGAAACTCTGGTTACATGCTGTAATTTCATGCTTTACAATATAATTTCACGCTTCCTGGAGAAAGGATTTAGACTGGTCAAACTCATTTAAGAGAGGTTGTTTCTTTTCTTCCTGTTGCCTGTTCTGTTTGCCCAACGTAATGCTCTTTCAGAAGGTTGTCACAAACTTTCCTGTCTGTTTTTATGAGGTTCAGAAGGTGGCATTGACTTAGGACATTCAAGATTTAAAATTGAAGTTTATTTGTCATGTGTATATCGAAACATACATTATTTGCATTAATAACCAATGTACCCGAGGGTGTGCTGGCGCCAGACGCAAGTGTTGCCACACATGCCTGTACCAACGTAGTGTGCCCATAATGCTTGGCAGAACAACACAGAACACAGAAAGCAACAAACAACAACAGCAAAAACAAACCCTGTTTCTCTCTCGCGCCCATGCATATACATAGTACTCTAATTCGAGAATAGGCCTTTGGCGGACAAGGATTTGGGCCTGCAGACACCGAGTTTTTACCTCCCCAGGGAACTTGCAGAGATTCACGGACTCAGATCCAGTCAACAGGCCTTGATCTTTGGCATAGAAACATAGAAAATAGGTGTAGAAGTAGGCCATTCAGCCCTTCGAGCCTGCACCGCCATTCAGTATGATCATGGCTGATCATCCAACTCAGAAACCTGTACCTGCTTTCTCTCCATACCCCCTGATCCCTTTAGCCACAAGGGCCCTATCTAACTTCCTCTTAAACATAGCCAATGAACCAGCCTCAACTGTTTCCTGTGGCAGAGAATTCCACAGATTCACCACTCTCTGTGTGAAGAAGTTTTTCTTCATCTTGGTCCTAAAAGGCTTCCCCTTTATCCTTAAACTGTGACCCCTCATTCTGGACTTCCCCAACATTGGAAACAATCTTCCTGCATCTAGCCTGTCCAATCCCTTTAGAATTTTATATGTTTCAATAAGATCCCCCCTCAATCTTCTAAATTCCAGTAAGTATAAGCCTAGACGATCCAGTCTTTCTTCATGTGGAAGTCCCGCCAACACAGGAATCAATCTGGTGAACCTTCTCTGTACTCCCTCTATGGCAAGAATGTCTTTCCTCAGATTAGGAGACCAAAAACTGCACACAATATTCTAGGTGCGGTCTCACCAAGGCCTTGTACAACTGCAGTTGAACCTCCCTGCTCCTGTACTCAAATCCTTTTGCTATGAATGCCAACATACCATTTGCCTTTTTCACTGCCTGCTGTACCTGCATGCCCACCTTCAATGACTGGTGTACAATGACACCCAGGTCTCGTTGCATCTCCCCTTTTCCTAATCGGCTACCATTCAGATAATAATCTGTTTTCCTGTTCTTGCAACCAAAGTGGATAACCTCACATTTATCCACATTAAATTGCATCTGTCATGAATTTGCCCACTCACCTAACCTATCCAAGTCACCCTGCATCCTCTTAGCATCCTCCTCACAGCTAACACTGCCACCCAGCTTTGTGTCATCCGCAAACTTGGAGATGCTGCATTTAATTCCCTCATCTAAATCATTAATATATATTGTAAACAACTGGGGTCCCAGCACTGAGCCTTGCGGTACCCCACTAGTCACTGCCTGCCATTCTGAAAAGGTCCCGTTTACTCCCACTCTTTGCTTCCTGTCTGCCAACCAATTCTCTATCCACATCAATACCATACCCCCAATACCACGTGCTTTAAGTTTGCACACAAATCTCCTGTGTGCGACCTTGTCAAAAGCCTTTTGAAAATCTAAATATACCACATCCACTGGCTCTCCCCTATCCACTCTACTAGCTACATCTACAAAAAATTCTATAAGATTCATCAGACATGATTTTCCTTTCACAAATCCATGTTGACTTTGTCCGATGATTTCACCTTTTCCCAAATGTGCTGTTATCGCATCTTTGATAACCGACTCTAGCATTTTCACCACCACCGATGTCAGACTCACCGGTCTATAATTCCCTGGTTTCTCTCTCCCTCCTTTTTTAAAAAGTGGGGTTACATTAGCCACCCTCCAATCCTCAGGAACTAATCCAGAATCTAAGGAGAATCCCAGGATGCACCTAACACTGAACACTAGGCCTTGAACTCTGATATTGCGAAAAAACAAGACACTGAACACTAAGCCTTGAGCTCTAGTCACACCGATTCATGAGACCAGAAAGTCATTGGAACTTGTTCCTCCTGCCCACATGGAACTTCAACTCTGGAACCCACTAACAACTCACAGACCTTGGAAGGAGGGATGCTCGTCCACTCACTGCCAGACTGACATCCAACCAATGATGTTCCAGATCAATGTCACTGGTCTTCGAATGCAGAGTGGAGACTTAGATTCTGTCCTGACGTCTAGTTCCCCCACATACATTTTTCTTAGCCCTAATCTAACAGCTAGCTACCCTCTCTGTACCCATCCTTATAAATGTAAACAAAATTTAAAAATTAAACAAAAACAATTAAAAAATAACTAAATCTGAGCTGCATCTCAACAGACGACATTTTGTTCCATCTTACTCTAAATGTGAATACAAGAAAATATGAATAGCAGAGGGACACTTGTTCCATTAAGCTTGAACAGTTATTCAATATGATCATGTGTGATCTAGACTAGCCTTAGCTTCTCTTTTGTGCCAGTTGCTCAAAGTCCTCAATTCCCCTGCAAATATATCTCCCGCACCTTGAATAATTCTAATGATTTAGTCTCCACAAATCTCTGGAATAGGGAATTCCAGAGATTCATCTCTGTGAAAAAGAAATTCCTATGTGTTAAATTCATGACTTGCTAAATTCCTGTAGTGAACGTATTGCAAAGAGGGAATTAAAGAATATGGCAGTTCTGCAAAGCACTGGTTTTAGAGGTGAAAAGCAAACACAAATTATTAGCCTTGGTGGCACTCAATAAATTGGATAGAATTTATACACTTGACATAGGGGCTCCAGAAGAAGGCTCTTTATGGAACCATCAAGTTGAGTTGAGAGCAGAAAAATAAAGATCCGGAGTTTGATCAGGTGGGACATCAAATCTAAAGTTTAAGAATCAGCACAAAGTTGAGTCAATGAGCCAGTTCAAACAAGGATGGGACACACTGAATATAGAATAATGGATGGGAAGCAAGTAAAGGAGACCTGAGGGAAGAAGCAGTAAATTATTCAGGTATTAGTTGAAGGAATTTGCATCTTTTAAGATGTGCCAGCATTTTGAAACAGGCTGCTGTAATTTTGTTGATCCATACTTCGAATCAGGAAAACAATTGCCATTGGGAAGTAAAAGGACAAAAGAAATTTGAATTGCATTCAAATGTATTTGAACTTGAGCCAATTGGCAGAAATATAAGACAGTTGATGAGAGCTGGAACTGTAGCAGGAAGTCCAGTTTATTAGGCAGAAAATGGTCAGGCAATAAAGAGGTGCTAGGCATACAAGAGAGGTTATGCATCCAATTTGTTCTGTCTGTGTCCCCCAGCTCCAGAACAAAATATCCTACTTGTTATTTCAGTAACTGATACTTAGTGGGACCCATTGTTCAGGAATGTTCAATAGAATCAGAGCAGGCCTTGGAAACAGCAAGTTCACCTTAAAACATAGAACATAGAAATTTACAATACATTACAGGCTCTTCAGCCCACAATGTTGTGCCGACCATATAACCAACTCTAAAGACTTCCTAGAATTTCTCCAGCATGTAGCCCTCTATTTTTCTAAGCTCCATGTACCTATCTAAGAGGCTCTTAAAAGTCCCTATTGTATCCGCTTCCACCACCAAAGCCAGCAATGCATTCCACACACCTACCACTCTCTGAGTGAAAAACGTACCTCTGGCATTTCCATAGTACCTATTTCCAAGCACCTTAAAACTATGCTGCCTCATGTTAGCCCTTTCAGCCCTGGGAAAAAGCCTCTGACTATCCACACAATCAATGCCCTTCATAATCTTATACACCTCTAGCAGGTCACCTTTCATCCTCTGTCACTTCAAGGAGAAAAGGCCAAGTTCACTCAAACTATTCATAAGGTACACCCTCCAATCCAGGCAACATACTTGTAAATCTTCTCTGCACTCTCTCTATAGTATCCACATCTTTCCAGTAGTTAGATGACCAGAACTGAACACAGTACTGCAAATGTGGTCCAACCAAGGTCTTGTATAGCTGTAACATAACCTCATGGCTCTTGAACTCAATCCCATGTTGATGAATGCCAAGACACCATATGCCTTCTTAACAACACTGTCAAGCTCCACAACAGCTTTGAGTGTCCTGTCGTCATGGTCTCCAAGAACTCTCAGATCCTCCACACTGCCAAGAGTCTTACCATTTATATTATTTTCCATCTTCAAATTGGACCCACCAAAATGAACGACTTCATACTTACCTGGGCTGAAGACCATCTGCCATTTCTCAGCCCAGTTCTGCATCCTATAGATGTCCCGCTGTAACCCCTGACAACCTTCCAGACTATCCACAACACCCCCAACCTTTGTGTCATCTTTTTTCAGTCTTCATCTTCATTAATTTGCCGTTCCTTCCATTTGGACATCTATGGATCCTTGTTTGCCAAAGATAGTCTCTGGTTCCATTGCTTATAGGCAACATAAAAATGAAACAGTTCCTTCTAGATACAAGAGTTTCTGTAGATCCTAGAAATATTAAGTAACACACACTAAATGCTGGAGGAACTCAACAAGTCAGATAGTATCTATGGACAGGAATAAACAGTTGATATTTTGGGCCGAAGCCCTTTAACAGCATCAAATGCCTCATGGGTACTTTGACTTCAGGTAAATGATCCCAGACTTGTTGAATCAACAATTAGTTACATTTCGTAGGAAGAGTTGAAGATGGTAATAGAGTTCCAAATACATATGCTGACTGGTCTGGTTGGTGACTATTTATGTGACGTATCAAAGTATGCAATGATTGAAAAATCACTTGAGTGTTTGAAAAGTTGCATAACATTGTTTAATAAATCTTGGTGAGATTCAAGATAGGACTTCATGTTTTAGAAATAAATCAGAGCCACGGAGCATGTTTTGAATTTGTGCAACAGTGTAATTTAAGTGATAGTGAATCAGCCGGATATTAGATCACTCCGTTTTCAATGGGATTGAAGTTACTGGGATCTAAGCAAATGATCTCAGCACAACTGGGAAGCATATTTAAACTTAAAAACCAAGTTTGGAGCAATAAATGAGGTTTTTGCTGGATATTATTTTATAGACTAATAGGCTTTGGCATGGACCTCATCATTAGTCAAGAAAAATAGAGCAGCATTGATTTTATCTGATATGATTTATTTTAAATTATAACCATCAACAAGAGCAGCACCTTAAAAAATGGTAAAATAAGTAACGATGAATATCATTGTTTCTAATAACTGTGAGTCATGCATCTATTGTACACTGGTTCAATAGCACACATCTCCAGGAAATTTTGGGCCATTAAGCCTAATGGGAAAATTTAGAAGATGAAATTGTTCCATTGGGACAATATTGAGACTATGGAATGCTTTATTTCAAACTTTTCAGCTGCTAATTTATTCCAGTGAGTGATATCCTAAGTATGTTTATTTCAGTAATAATCACTTCATTGCCTTATACACAAAGGAAAGGTGTCAATAGAGAAATTACTTGTGTAACTTTGCTCTGACCATCACTTGTCACAGCGGAGAACTGAAGGATATTCATGGCTAACATTCTGAATAAATTTCCAAGATAAGGGATCATACAAAATCTATGAAATATTCATCTATTAATATTTATTTTTATTCATGCTTCTAGTTCCAACTGAACTCATCCCCAACATCCTTGACCTATGACTCTACATAAACCACCCTCTGATGGTGGATCCTGACCAAAAGACCTCAATGAATAAGGAAAGGCTGGCTTAAAGGTTCTGGCACAATTATCCTCAACTATAGTGCCTCACAAGTCTGCGTCCTCAGCCACTTATTCAGTCCCAATATACTTATGACTGTGTGCCCAGATTCTGCTCTAAACCCATTTGCAAGTTTGATGATAATCCGATCATAGTGGGTTGGATTGAGAACCAGAAGGAAATTGAGAGCCTAATGGCATAGTGTCAAATCCACAACTTCTCTCTCAATGTCAGCAAATTGAATTGTTGACTGAGCTCAGGAAGCAAGGTAGAGTATACTGCATACTGTTGTCTGTATTAGTATTGAAGTATCTAAGATCTTCAAATTTCTATGTAAAAAGTCAATAACAAATTTTCCTGTGCAGCCATGTTGATGCTATGGCTAAGAAATTGATTTAATTCCTCAATTTCCTCAGAATGGTAAAGAAATTCAGCATAACCCCATGGAATCTTACGATTTTTATAGGGACACCATAAAATAAAAACCTATTTTGATACATCACAGCATGGTATGGCAACTATTTTGCTTAAAACTGCAAGAAATTACAGAATTGTAAACACAGCACAAGTCGCACACAAGCCAACCTCTCCTCTATAGACTCTGTCAACATGTTCTGCTGCTTCAAGAAAGCAATCGACATAATTACGTAAGTCTTCCACCTCATCATTCCCTCTTCTTTCCTTTCCCATTGGGCAGCAGACATAAAAGCTTGAAATAAGCTACCACTAGACTCAAAGACAGCTTTGATCCCACTTTTATCAGACACTTCAATAGACCACTCTAAAAATGAACTTGGTCTCCCAATCTATTTTGTTGTAGTCCTTTCACTTTATTTATTTATCTCACAGGGCCTTCTCTGTAACTGTAACATTGTATACTACATTCTGGTTTGTATTTACTACCTCCATGAACTTATGCATTACATGATCTGCTTGAATAGCACCCAAATTACAAAGCTTTTCATTGAAAAATAAACCAAAAACATCAGCAAATTTACAGAAAATTTTACGGGGAAAAGTAGTAACTAGATAAGTTAATGAAGAAAGAAAGATTATAATGAGATGCACTTGAGATTAATTGCCCATTAAAAACCATTTTCTCATTTCTAAAAGATAAGATACTTGCACATTCTTTGGTTAGAGGTTTTTTGGTTGTACTTCAATAGGATTGATCTTACAATAAACATTACCTAGATACTATGCTGAAACTGGAGAGGGTTCAAAGGAAACTCACAAAAATGATTCCAGGATTGAATGGATTGTCACTTGAAAAGCGTTTGATGGCTCTGGGCCTCTATTCACAAGAAGTCAGAAGAATGAGGGGTGACCTCATTGAAACCTATCAAATAGTGAAAAGCCTTGATTAACTGGATGTGGAGAGGATGATTCTGATGGCAGGGGAGTCTAAGACCAGAGGCCACAGCATGAGAATAGAAGTGTATCCTTCTAGAATGGAGATGAGGAGGAATTTCTTCAGCCATGAAGAAACTGTGGAATTCTTTGCCATAGGCAGCTGTAGAGGCTACGTCTTTATGTATATTTAAGGCAGAGGTTGATAAATTCTAGATTGGTCAGGGCATGAAAGGATGTGGGGAGAATGCAGGAGATTGAGGCTGAGGGGCAAATTGGATCAGCCATGATGTTATGGTGAAGCAAACTAAATGGGTTGAATGGCCTAATTCTTCTCCCATATCTTATGGTATTATACTGGTGGACATATGGACCAGTGGTGAATGCCTTGATAAAACTTCACTCTACCCTCCATTTAACATAATATGAGAACAAACACTTTCGGAGCAAGCAACATGAGCAGAATGCCGACCTGATGAAATGCTGTCAATGGCCAATAACCACTTCTTGTGCATTTACCCTACAATCATTTGCCAGAATGAGGCCATGAGGTTGTTAGCAACCTTGGCAACTTAAATACAATCTCCAGAAAGGTGACAGTGCAAGGCCAATTTTCCAAATGTGTACTTCAGGGTGGAGTCCACCTGCTGTGAATTTATATCGAAGCTGTGGCCAGCAGCATTCTTAAATCACTCCATAGGTAATAACCTCTTCTTGGGCTTCAAACTGAGTATAGATATCAATTATAATTGATGATTCGATGGCAAACTCTGCTATTTTCTTCAAGAATGATGCCTAGGTAAGTCTAGTCCGCTTTAGTCCATCCCTCCTGATTGGTTAGTCCTCATCCAATCAGGTTTCTGCTCTCTCACTTTGTTTACAATCAAATTCATAAGAACACAAGAAATAGGAGCAGGAGTAGGCCATCTGGCCCATCGAGCCTGTCTAGCCATTCAATAAGATCATGGCTGATCTGTCTGTAAACTCAGCTCCATCTTTTTTCCCCCTAACCCTTAATTCCCTTACTATGTAAAAACCTATTTAACTGTTTCTTAAATATATTTAGTGAGGAAGCCTCAACTGCTTCCCTGGGCAGAGAATTCCACAGATTCATCAAAACAATTTCTCCTCATCTCCATCCTAAATCTTCTCCCCTGAATCTTGAGGCAATGTCCCTTAGTTCTAGTCTTACCTACAGATGGAAACAACTTTCCTACTTCTATCTTATTTATCCCTTTCAAAATTTTGTATGTTTCTCTAAGATCCCCTCTCGTTCTTCTGAACTCCATTTCTTACTTAGAGCATGACTTTAACTTTATAAAACTTTATAACTTTATAAAAAAAATTTCCTCCAGTTTTATTTCAATGGCTTCTTTCACCAGGTGGTCCCAAAAGCCATTGGCATGGTACAGTGGTTTTGTGCCATCAAAGTCATTCCTATGGCCATTGCAAATGCAGTGTTCTGCTACCGCCGATTTTTTCAGGTACCCCAAATGGATACACCTCCTATGCTCGTTGATGCAGCTTGCTACCATGCACCCCATCTGACCAATATATGCTGTTCTACATTCACAGGGAATCCTGTAAATGCCAGCTGACCTGAGTGCCAGGTCAACTTTGACCCCCTTAAGCTGTGACTTGAGCTTCCTTATGGGTTTGTGGATGGTATTAATCTGTTATTTTTTCAGGAACCTGTGATCCTTTCAGAAACTGTGGAAATATAGGGAAGACAGGCAGTAGTGATTCAGGATTCCAGGATTCCTGTATCTTTTGTCAGCCCTTTGAAAGGCTCTATTTACCCAGGCATCATCCCCAAAGAAGATGGCAGAGTTCTTTACGGATGATGCCTGGGTAAAGCTGGTGGTGGACCTGAGGAGGGCTAAGGCACTGATGACCCTTGATTCCATCCAAGGGGTCAGTGTGGACATAGTGGAGGAATACAAATACCTGGGGATACGAATGGACAATAAACTGGACTGGTCAAAGTACACTGAGGCTGTCTACAAGAAGGTTCAGAGCCGTCTCTATTTCCTGAGGAGACTAAGGTCCTTTAACATCTGTCGGATGATGCTGAGGATATTCTACGAGGCTGTGGTGGCCAGTGCTATCATGTTTGCTGTTGTGTGCTGGGGCAGCAGGCTGAGGGTAGCAGACACCAACAGAATCAACAAACTCATTCGTAAGGCCAGTGATGTTGTGGGGGTGGACATGGACACTCTGACGGTGGTGTCTGAAAAGAGGATGCTGTCCAAGTTGCATGCCATCTTGGACAATGACTCCCATCCACTCCATAATGTACTGGTTAGGCACAGGAGTACATTCAGTCAGAGACTCATTCCACCGAGATGTAACACTGAGTGTCATAGGAAGTCATTCCTGCCTGTGGCCATCAAACTTTACAACTCCTTCCTTGGAGTGTCAGACACCCTGAGGCAATAGGCTGGTCCTGGACTTATTTCCACTTGGCATGATTAACTTATTATTATTTAATTATTTATGATTTTATTTTGCTATATTTCTTCACTATTCTTGGTTGGTGCGGCTGTGACAAAACCCAATTTCCCTCAGGATCAATAAAGTATGTCTGTCTGTCTGCTGTCATCAAAACATTGGTTATAATCAATACATATACGCAGCTTGAAGCCTGGGAAGAATTTATTCATCAAACACGCTGGGAAAGCACTAGATCCTTTTTCACTCCATAGCTGTTTGATCAAACTGTGTGATGTTTAAGTATTGTAATATTACTTATGGGTATTAGGAAATTAAGATTTGATTAGTAGTAGAGTCCAGGATCTCAAGTCCCTTTAACACTAAGATGATGAGAGGTACTTCTTCATCCAGAGGGTGTTGAATCTGTGGAATTCATTGCTCCCCTGAGGCTTATGGTGGTCAAGTCATTTGTTGTATTTGAAGCAGAGAAGGATAAGTTCGTGATTTATAAGAGGTTAAGGGCTTTGTACAGAAGTCAGAGAATGGGATTGAAAAAAATTAGCCAAAATTAAATGGCGAAGTGGACTTGACAGGCTTAATCCTACTCCTATATTTTATAGTTTAATGGTCTGTGAGATATAAATTAACCATGAGCACCATAATGTCTATTTGTTAAGCAGTTTTCATGACCTCAGAACATTCCTAAGCACTCTGCAGTATATAGTAAATTTAAAAAGCCTGGTCAATGTTCTAATGTAGGGAAAAACAGCAGGATGCTATTCATAGAAACATCTTAGCCATAGGGCAATCTGCTTTAATTACCATGGTTGTGTTATAACAATCGGCCTGCATGCTGGAAATATCTTCTCTCTTCTTCATTAAAAGTATTGTCCCAGAATTTTCTACATGATAGAACAGACGGCACCTCACTTTAACACCTCACCCAAGAGGTGATCCCTTGATAGGTGCTGATGACAACGATGTGCTTAAATCCGTTGTACGGTTCTCCTGTGGGATTAGTAACTTCCATCTGAATTAATCATCAACCAATCTGAGTTCGCCAAGTTCAGTCTGCAGGGAGTCCAGACACTAATGACTGGACCTGGCCAATATTTCCAACATGTCTTGACGGATACTAACATCTTACATAGGTAAGGAAAAGATCAAATGAACAGAGGAATCAATCCATGCTGTAAAAGTGTAGGAAGCATCACTAGAAAATGTTTCAAATTAATGAGTTTCCATGATAGTATACAGTGCAATTCCGATTACCTTGTAATTTATATGATCAAAGACATTAGTTTTCAATTTTTTAAATTCAGTTCTGGAATGTAGCTATCACTGGGGAGGCTATCCCCAAATGTCCTTCAAAAGATAGAGATGCATCAGCTTTTTTACTGCAGCAGTCCTTCTGGTAAAGGTACCTTGACACACTGCCATTGTGGTGGGAGTTTATTTTTGGATAAGTAGCACAGAAGCAGGTCAATTGACACTGCTCGTCCATGCATTCCCCCATCTTTCTGCATTTATATACCTCACATACTTGTCATCCTCCCCAGAAATATGTCTCTGCGACTTTCCTCAACCAGTCCCTGTGGTAGTCAGTTCCACATTCTTAATGGTCTTTGGACAAAAAAAAGTTTCTTCTGAATTTCTTGCTGGATTCCTTGGCCTTTAGTTAGGCTCCCCACTAAGCAGAAAGCTTCTTGAAGCTCTTCATAATTGTAAAGCCATCTATAAAGACACCGCTCAGTCTTCTCTTCTCATCCATTTGTTTCTGGTATTTTCTCTGTGCATACCAATTAAATAAAACATTGAGAAATGAAAATCAAAACAGCAAATCTGTTTTCAGTCGAATTCAGTGATGTGCATCCATCATCTCTGAGCTCTGCAAACCCCCACCCCGCCCCCACCACTCAGTGCTGGATCCAGTCCAGAAATCTAAAATCCTGCTTATTCCTGGTTTTCAAATGGCAATACACAGACATAAATGTCAGAAAAAAATCTCTCTGTCCACCAAAACTGACCAGCAGTTCTCTCAGAAACTCACAGCCGGCAAGCCAGTTTTAGGAACCATACTCAACGACAATGAATATCAGTGTTCATCTGGATGTTGTCTAAATCTTGCTAAGTGCAGGCATGGGCTGCTTCATTTGTGAGTAGAATTAAATGACTGAATAGGTTCCACAATCTGGTTTTGTTATAGATTAATGCAGGACCATTCATAATTGTGATCTGTGAAATTTTGTTTGGAAACTATGAAATATTGGTATTGTTATCAAAATTAATTAAGTTGCCGTGTGGTTATTACATTTTTTCTTTAAAATGCAAGCATGCTGTGGAAAATGGGTGTAGATTGATTACATGAACGATGTCAAGCAGAGTTTTATAGCTCTCATAAGCATGTAGCGGGATGTACAAGCCCTAGGAGACAGAGTCATGGTTTGAAGGATTATGCAAAAGATTGCCAGAAGAAAAGAGAGAGATTCTAGGAAGTAGAAGGAATGCTTGGAATAAAGTACAGTAATGAGGGAATAAACCTTGCAATGATCTCTGTGAGATTACAAAGGCAGAGACATGAATGCATTAAGACTGTCTTCAGCAGAATTGGGGGAAAGGCTTGCAAGATGCTGCTATTAAAATGAACAGTGTTATCAATGTCCATAAGTTAAGGCAATTGCTGGAAAGCTGTGAGAGAGGGAATAAAGGTGACAAAGGATAGAATTAGGGTGACAAGGAAGCTACAAGTGATAAAAATTCTGAATCTTTTCACTTTTCTCAGTCCTATGCCTCTTCCAGTCTTCTGGCTTTTCCCCTCATTCGTTCCAGTCATTGTGAACACATTGTGAGGGAATAGTTTCCAAACCAATTTCAAGGCTATTTGACAATACACGCTGTCATACTTGAGAGAGAAAAGTGAGGGGATTTCTTGGGTGGATGGACAGATACGGGAGGGGAGTTGACATCAGCATCTTGAGTTCCCAGTTGCAAGACACTTAACAACCCTGACCATCCCCACACTAACAATTCTGAACTCAGCCTCCTTCACTGCCAAGATGAAGTCAAGGGCAAAGCAAAGGAACAACAGCTCATATTCTACCTGTGTAGTCTTTAAGCCAACAGAATGAACATTAACTTCTCCACTAAACTCCTAAACTCCCTCTGTTTCCTTTCTCTGACCTAATTCATTTAAGTTCTCTTGCACACACCATTCTTTCTGCATATCCTATTATCATGTTTCTTTTCCTTTCCCTACATGGTTCTATCTGCCTGCCACCCACATACTCTACTCGTCTGGTCCCATATCTCCTCTCTTCCCTCCGTTGCTTCCATCCAGGCAGCATCCAATGTTTATCTGTTAATCTAATTGTTTCACTAATTCCCTCACTTCTCAGATTACACAATCTGCACCCTTTAGCTATTTCCACCAATCACTCCCCAATTCCTTTTGCTGATGCTGCTCCTCCATATCCCCTCTGCTTATCAACCCATCTTCACCTTGATCACTGTTTCACTTGTAATCTACTGCTTGCCTCTCTCCCTCACTTCTTTATACTGGTTATTTCCCCTATATACTTGCAGTCTTGATTGAGCAAACCAGTATGTTAACTATCTCTTTTCCCCCACAGTTGCTGCCTGACCTGCTGATATCCTCCAGTAGTTTGCCCTTTATTTTGGATTATTGATTTTAGTATATTCAGTCAGAATGTGAATACTTTTAGAAAAAAAATGTTGCAGCACCAACAATGGATATGTGTTAAATATGTTTAGAAACTGAGAGGAGTAGTTATCCTTGCCTGTTTGAATATATTTGGCTTTATGTTCAGTTTCCACTGATGCCAAACAACATTTAATTTATATTCTCTCTACCCAGATCAGATGTGTTTAAAATTATCTGTTTACACACTGAGATATTAACTCAAACATTAATAACATAAAACAAAAAAAGCTAAATATAGTTTACATTCACCTCAGCTCAGATTAAAATAATGTGTAAAAAGTACTACCTTTTGTTTCATTATATTATTTTTTTCAAGCATTTGTCATCTTCATTTAAAGAAATAAGCACAACTATTTTAATGTTTCTTTTCTAATTTATAACTAATTTGACTCTTAAAACATACTGAGCTTGGAACTGTTTTCCAATACTATTTGTTAGCTCTTAACTCCCCTGGCTTATGTGAAAGAAATAGTTGTTTACCACATTATGTTTTGACATTTCTGAGCCGTTCTTCAGCAACAAGTTCAGAAGGTAAAGACTAACCCGAATATGTCAAGATATGATTTTTTCCAAGGTGACAAAAACATTCTGTGAAGCAATGATACTTATCAGTGGCTCAAAGAGTCAGTAGAATGTTGCAAAGTTTAACGTATGTTTAACATTATTAATTGTGAAATTAAAAATCTACTGAAGTCTGTTATGATAAATTCCTTATTCACTAAAGGCAATTGGACTCAACTGAGGCAAAGGCAGAAGTCCTTTGTAAATCCAATTTTTTTTCTTTTTGTAAATGTGGGTTTTATACAACCAATTATTTAAGAGTTCGCTTTACCTGATTTTTTGTCATATTTGGTGCTTGTTTACTGCAATGAAAAATTCAAGATCAAAGAGAATTAAAGATATATTCCTTAATATATCCAGCCGAATTCTTTTGCGACCGCTGCATCAGCTTGAAGTATAAATTTTATTGCTTTTTATAACTGCTGTCATATAATTTTCCCATAGGACAGCAACATAATTACTATGATCAAGCTGACAATTCCAAGGCAACTATGTGCTATATAGGCCTTTGCTGAAGTGGTTGATACTTCGCTGAAGTATTGTTCCCATTTATTCAGATGCAGGAAGCCCAGGGGATCAATCAGCACATGAATGTTCAGGTGGTGTGTTTTGTCAAGATAGTAACAACTGAAAAGGTATCCTTGCCTCATTCCATTTCTTATACATATTTATTCTATATTATAGGTCACCACCTGCTCTCTTCCTTTTGTTAATGCCCTATCCATTGCTTTTAGCAACCCCTGAACTCTATGGGATAGAGGGTTGAAGAGCAATTGGATAGGCTAAGTTTGTCTTCATTAGAGAAAGTCTAGTAGAGCATGGAGAGGTACAACTGCCTTCAGCTAATTTTAATAAATTTATTTTAACCCATTAATGAATAGTATTTTTCCACATGGCAGAGCTGTTTTAAAACTAAGGTAACAATTTAAGGTATGAGGTAAGATGTTTAAAATGCAAATTGTGATGATTTTTTTTCTTCTAGAAGACAACAGAAGTTTGAAATGCACTGCCTGAGAGCTGGTGGAAGCAGACACTCTCACAACAAGGATAAAGTACCTGGACACACCATTGAATCATCAAGGTAAAGTTCAAAGTTTGAAGTAAATTCATTATCAAAGTACATACATGTCACTATATACAAGGCTAAGATTTGTTTTCTTGCAGGCTACACAGTAAATACAAGAAACACAACAGAATCCATGAAAGACAAAACCCATCAGGATGGACAACCAATGAGCAAAGGACAACAAACTGTTCAAATACAAAAAGAACAAACAAAGACATACATACATACATAAATAAATAGATAGATAGATAAATAAATAAGCAAGCAAGCTACAAATATCACGAACATGAGATGACGAGTCCTTGAAAGTGGGACTATAGGTTATGGGAAAAGTTCAATGATGGGGCAAGTGAAGTTATCCCTTGTGGTTCAAGAGCCTGATGGTTGAGAGGTATTGAATTGAATTGACTGTATTACTTACATCTTTCATATACGTGAGCAGTAAAAATCTTTACGTTACGTCTCCGTCTAAATGTGCAATGGGCAATTTATAGTAATTTATAACAAATAATATGTACAACAGGATATTCAATATAACATAGAGATTCAGTTGTGTCAGCATGAGTTAAGCAGTCTGATGGCCTGGAAGAAGTTGTCCCGGAGTGTGTTGGTCTTGGCTTTTTTGCTGCAGTACTGTTTTCCAGATGGTAGAGGCTGGAACAGTTTGTGGTTGGGATGACTCGGGTCCCCAATGATCCTTTGGGTTCTTTTTAAACACCTGTCTTTGTACACGTCCTGAATAGTAGGAGGTTCACATCTATAGATACGCTGGGCTGTCCAACCACTCTCTGCAGAGTCCTGCAATGAGGGAAGTACAGTTCCCATACTAGGCAGTGATGCAGCCAGTCAGGATGTCCTCAATTAGCCCCCTGTAGAAAGTTCTTATGATGTGGGGGCCCACACCAAACTTCTTCAACCATCTGGACTAAAAGAGGTGCTGTTGTGCTTTTGTCACCACATAGCCAATATGTACAGACCAGGTGAGATCCACGGGGATATTTATGCCAAGAAGCTTAAAGCTGTTCACCCTCTTAACCCAGATCCAGTGATGCCTGTAAGGGTTAGCCTGTCTCCATTCCTCCTGTAGTCCACAACCAGCTTTGTTGTTTTTGCGGCATTGAGGGAAAGGTAATAACTGGTGGTGTGGGTCCTGAGGTTCCTGTAACATCTTCTTGATGGCAGCAGTGAGAAGAGGGCATGACCTGGCTGGTGGGGGCTTTGATGATGGTCCTTTGATAGTGCTCTGTGTAGATGTTCTTAGTGGCAGGGAGGGCTTTACCTGGGACGGACTAGGCTGTATCCACTACTTCTGTTCAAGGATGTTGGTGTTTCCGTACCAGGTTTTAATGCAAACAGTCAATATACACTCCACCACAGATTTATAGAACTTTATCAAAGTTTTAAATGTCATACTGAATCTTCACAAACTTCTAAGGAAGTAGAGGTGCTGCGATGCTTTCTTCATAATTGCACTTATCTGTTGGACTCAAGACAGGTCCTCTGAAATGCTAACAAAAAGGAATTTAAAATTGTAGTCCCTCTCCACCTCCGATCTCGCAATGAGGACTGCCTCCTGGACCTTCGGTTTCCTCCTTCTGAAGTCAATAATCATCTTCCTGGTCCTGCAGACACTGACTGAGAGTTAGCTGTTGTGCACCACTCCGCCAGATTTTCAATCTCCATCCTATACTGGTAAAGAAGACAATGGACCTCATGCTAGTATATGACTTTATAAATCCACCATATTGAGTTTTATTCCATAATTATGACTTGAACATAAGTCACGAATGGGTGATGGATTTAGAAGGTGGTTGGGTCAGTAAGTCCGAAAAGGGGAAGACCATACTAACTGAGTGCAGGTACCTGGAATCCTCAGTAGGTTCAAACAGGGAGGCCTGGAAACCGAACTGGAAGCCATGTGGAACAGTGTTTTAAATCATGTTTTAAGAGAGGTATCCAAATTGTAGAGATCCTAGTGGAGTGGGGAAGCGTGTAAACAGCTCGTCTTCCTCCCAGCAGGATGAGGGTTCTCCCAACCACCTAAGAAGCAGCAGTATTTACGGTGACTAAAACTGTAATTGCCCTGGCCATCATTCCACAGCATGGTTTTGGAGCCACTAACTCAAATTTCCTGACAGTCTGCAGAGCAAAATTGGTAACTTACAGTAACTCAATGCAACAGATCTTGTCAAAAGACATTTTGG
Organism: Hemitrygon akajei; assembly: GCF_048418815.1. Taxonomy (NCBI): domain Eukaryota; kingdom Metazoa; phylum Chordata; class Chondrichthyes; order Myliobatiformes; family Dasyatidae; genus Hemitrygon; species Hemitrygon akajei. The sequence continues at coordinate 97,720,154 of NC_133124.1, forward strand.
AGAAACAGACACAAAATGCCAGAGAAAACCTAGAAGTCAGTCAGCATTTGTGGAGGGGAATAAACAATAGACCTTTCAGGCCGAGACTCTTCATCAGGACTCACCTTACAATTTTTATCCTTATTCAGCACCCTGACATCAGTTTATCCAAGCTGGTTTGATCCTCCACACATAGCAGGTCACTGTATCAACTCTTTATGTTTCCATCATCGACGTTTCAGAAAGGACAGGGAGGGAGACAACAGAGGTGGGAGTTTGGTACTGTTGATCAGAGATAGTGTCACAGCTGCAGAAAAGGTGGACGCCATGGAGGGATTGTCTACTGAGTCTCTGTGGGTGGAGATTAGGAACAGGAAGGGGTCAATAACTTTACTGGGTGTTTTTATAGGCAGCCCAATAGTAACAAAGATATTGAGTAGCAGATAGGGAAACAGATCCTGGAAAGGTGTAATAATAACAGAGTTGTCATGATGGGAGATTTTAAGTTCCCAATTATTGATTGGCATCTCCCTAGAGCAAAGGGTTTAGATAGGGTGGAGTTCATTAGGTGTGTTCAGGAAGGTTTCTTGACACAATATATAGATAAGCCTACAAGAGGAGAGGCTGTGCTTGATTTGGTATTGGGAAATGAACCTGGTCAGGTGTCAGATCTGCCAGTGGCAGAGAATTTTGAAGACAGTGATCACAATTCTCTCCTTTACAATAGCACTGGAGAGAGATAGGAACGGACCTTAGAAAAGCGCTTAATTGGAGTAAAGGGAATTATGAGGCTATCAGGCCGGAGATTTGAAGCTTAAATTGGAAACACATGTTCTCAGGGAAAAGTACGGAAGAAATGTGGCAAATGTTCAGAGGATATTTCTGTGAAGTTCTGCATAGGTATGTTCCAATGAGACAGGGAAGTTATGATAGGGTACAGGAACTGTGGTGTACAAAGGCTGTAATAAATCTAGTCAAGAAGAAAAGAAAAGCTAACGAAAGGTTCAGAGAGCTAAGAAATGTTAGAGATCTAGAAGATTATAAGGCTAACAGGAAGGAGCTTAAAAAGGAAATTAGGAGAGCCAGAAAGGGCCATGAGAAGGCCTTGGCGGGCAGGATTAAGGAAAACCCCAAGGCATTCTACAAGTACATGAAGAGCAAGAGGATAAGACGTGAAAGAATAAGACCTATCAAGTGTGACAGTTGGAAAGTATGTATGGAACCAAAGGAAATAGCAGAGGTACTTAATGAATTCTTTGCTTCAGTATTCACTATGGAAAAGGATCTTAGTGATTGTAGGGATGACTTGCAGCAGACTGATAAGCTTGAGCATGCAGATATTAAGAAAGAGGATGTGCTGGAGCTTTTGGAAAGCATCAAGTTGGATAAATCACTGGGACAGGATGAGAGGTACCCCAGGCTACTGTGGGAGGCGAGGGAGGAGATTGCTGAGCCTCTGGCAATGATCTTTGCATCATCAATGGGGATGGAAGAGGTTCTGGAGGATTGGAGGGTTGCGAATGTTGTTCCTTTATTCAAGAAAGGGAGTAGAGATAGCCCAGGAAATTATAAACCAGTGAGTCGTACCTCAGTGGTTGGTAAGTTGATGGAGAAGATCCTGAGAGGCAGGATTTATGAAAATTTGGAGTAGTATAATATGATTAGAAATAGTCAGCATGGCTTTGTCAAGGGCAGGTCGTGCCTTACGAGCCTGATTGAATTTTTTGAGGATGTGACTAAATACATTGATGAAGGAAGAGCAGTGGATGTAGTGTATATAGATTTCAGCAAGGCATATCATAAGGTATCCCATGCAAGGCTTATTGAGAAAGTAAGGAGGCATGGGATCCATGGGGACATTGCTTTGTTGGATCCAGAAGTGGCTTGTCCACAGAAGGCAAAGAATGGTTGTAGATGGGTCATATTCTGCATGGAGGTCGTTCACCAGTGGAGTACCTCAGGGATCTGTTCTGGGGCCCTTACTTTTCGTGATTTTTATAAATGATCTGGATAAGGAAGTGGAGGGATGGATTAGTAAGTTTGCTGATGACACTAAGGTTGTAGGTGTTGTGGATAGTGTGGAGGGCTGTCAGAGGTTACAGTGGGACATTGATAGGATACAAAACTGGGCTGAGAAGTGGCAGATAGAGTTCAACCCAGATAAGTGTGAAGTGGTTCATTTTGTTAGGTCAAATATGATGGCAGAGTATAGTATTGATAGTAAGACTCTTGGCAGTGTGGAGGATCAGAGGGATCTTGGGGTCCGAGTCCATAGGATGCTCAAAGCAGCTGTGCAAGTTGACTCTATGGTTAAGAAGGTGTATGGTGTGTTGGCCTTCATCAATCATGGAATTGAACTTAGGAGCCGAGAGGTAATGTTGCAGCTATATCAGGACCCTGGTCAGACCTCACTAGGAGTACTGTGCTCAGTTCTGGTCACCTCATTACAGGAAGGATGTGGAAGCCATAGAAAGGGTGCAGAGGATATTTACAAGGATGTTGCCTGGATTGGGGAGCATGCCTTATGAGAATAGGTTGAGTAAACTCGGCCTTTTCTCCTTGGAGTGATGGAGGTTGTGCAGTGACCTGATAGAGGTGTATAAGATGATGAGAGACATTGATCATGTGGATAGTCAGAGGGTTTTTCCCAGGGTTGAAATGGTTGCCACAAGAGGACACAGGATTAAAGTGCTGGGGAGTAGGTACAGAGGAGATGTCAGGGGTAAGCTTTTTATTCAGAGAGTGGTGAGTGCGTGGAATGGGCTGCTGGCAACGGTGGTGGAGGTGGATACGATAGGGTCTTTTAAGAAATTTTTGGATAGGTACATGGAGCTTAAAAAATAGAGGGCTATGGGTAAGTCTAGTAATTTCTAATGTAGGGACATGTTCGGCACAACTTTGTGGGCTGAAGGGCCTGTATTGTGCTGTAGGTTTTCTATGTTTCTATATCTGCAACCCCTGACACCTTCGGTGGCTTAATTCCCTCAATTGCAGGACTCTGCAGAGAGTGGTGTGGACAGCCCAGCGTATTTGTATTTGTGAACTTCACACTATTCAGGACGTGTACAAAGACAAGTGTTTAAAAAGAACCCAAAGGATCATTGGGGATCTGTGTTTGCTAGGAAAAGGATCTGGTGCTTTCCCACCGTATATGATGAATAAACTCTTCTCGATCTTCCAGCTGGATACAGATTTCAGTTTTAACTGATGTTACAATAACAACCTCTATCACGAAGATTAAATTCTATACCTATACCCAGCTGGAAGTCCGAGGAGAGTGTGTTCACTATTTGATTGCTTTTATTGTTTGCATGATTTGTTATTTTTTTTCTTTCTTCACATTGGGTGCTTGACAGTTTTCTTTTTTTTTTAATGGGTTCTGTTCAATGTTCTCTTAAATTTGTAATGACCAGTGTGCTCAAAAATCTTGCGCTGTGCAATTTATTGCCCAGTGACATATCTGTAATGAATTATATATAGAGAGGCATTCATTTTAACAGCTAGCAAAACACTGTCAATAAGAAGTTTGATCTCCTCTGGGTTTCATCGTTTGAACTATTGCATTACACTAATCCACGCAGGTAACACCAGCTTCTGTACTGTACATCAATATTTCTCGTAGCTGCAGATTCCTGATCTCATAAGCTTTTGGTGTAGAAGTTTCTACTGCTTTAGATAGATAGATAGATAGATAGATAGATAGATAGATAGATACTTTATTCATCCCCATGGGGAAATTCAACTTTTTTTCCAATGTCCCATACACTTGTTGTAGCAAAACTAATAACATACAATACTTAACTCAGTAAAAAATATGATATGCATCTAAATAACTATCTCAAAAAGCATTAATAATAGCTTTTAAAAAGTTCTTAAGTCCTGGCGGTTGAATTGTAAAGCCTAATGGCATTGGGGAGTATTGACCTCTTCATCCTGTCTGAGGAGCATTGCATCGATAGTAACCTGTCGCTGAAACTGCTTCTCTGTCTCTGGATGGTGCTATGTAGAGGATGTTCAGAGTTTTCCATAATTGACCGTAGCCTACTCAGCGCCCTTCGCTCAGCTACCGATGTTAAACTCTCCAGTACTTTGCCCACGACAGAGCCCGCCTTCCTTACCAGCTTATTAAGACGTGAGGCGTCCCTCTTCTTAATGCTTCCTCCCCAACACGCCACCACAAAGAAGAGGGCGCTCTCCACAACTGACCTATAGAACATCTTCAGCATCTCACTACAGACATTGAATGACGCCAACCTTCTAAGGAAGTACAGTCGACTCTGTGCCTTCCTGCACAAGGCATCTGTGTTGGCAGTCCAGTCTAGCTTCTCGTCTAACTGTACTCCCAGATACTTGTAGGTCTTAACCTGCTCCACACATTCTCCATTAATGATCACTGGCTCCATATGAGGCCTAGATCTCCTAAAGTCCACCACCATCTCCTTGGTCTTGGTGATATTGAGACGCAGGTAGTTTGAGTTGCACCATATCACAAAGTCCTGTATCAGTTTCCTATACTCCTCCTCCTGTCCATTCCTGACACACCCCACTATGACCGTGTCATCAGCGAACTTCTGCACATGGCAGGACTCCGAGTTATATTGGAATTAAGCTATTCTGCTTTAAATGAATGAGCAGTTCTTTTGTGCTTCACACCCTTTGCTTCTTAGGAACTTGACAGAGTGACGCAATCATTTCATCAATAAAAAAGCCAGTTCTAAAATCTGCAGACAAATCATTGCTATCAAGACAGTCTGCATCAGAAACTGGAAAAGGAAATGTGATTGTGTACAATTGTGAAATATACTTAATGTGCCAATGAGTTAGCGGGTGACAACCTTTTGAGCGCAGCTTAATTTCCTTTGTGTGCTAATAGCAACAGATGAGTGCGCGCGCACACACACACACACACACAGACACACACACACACACACACACACACACACACACACACACACACACACACACACACACACACACACACACACACACACACACACACCTTGAGGGGACATTGGTTCTATTGAGTGTCTTTGTTTTGTGGCTGCCTGTGAGAAGATGAAAGGAGATGAATCTTGAAAGGAGATGAATGTGTATAATGTACACATACTTTGATAATAAATGTACTTTGAACTTTGATAAAGTTGTAACTTATTCAATCTTTCCTCATAACTCAGGTCCTCCAATCCTGGCAACATCCCTGTAAATTTTCTCTGTACTCTTTCAATCTTATTTACATTTTTCTTGTAGATATGTGAGCAAAACTGTACACACTATTCCAAATCAGGCCTCACCAAGGTTTTATACAACTTTAACATAGCATCCCAACCCCTGTACTTAATACTTAGTTTTATAAAAGTCACTAGCTTTCTTTACGGCCTTGTCTACCTGTGACACCTACCCTGATAATAAATAGAACAGTCAATGTAATCTAGAAATACACTCAAATCAGCATGAGTTAATCAGTCTGATGGCCTGGTGGAAGAAACTGTCCCGGAGCCTGTTGGTCCTAGCTCTTATGCTGTGGTACCGCTTCCAGATGATAGCAGCTGGAATAGATTGTGGTTGTGGTGACTCAGGTCTTACACTCAGTTTGATGTTGCTAACTCTGAGCCTCCAAGGAAAGCCACCACCACAACCTGCAACCTGGTCATCTCTGAGGCTGAGGTACGCAGATGTTTCCAATGAGTGGACAGTCACAGGGCTGCGGGACCGGACGGCATCCCAGGGCGAGTACTCGAGTTGTGTGTAGCACAACTGGCAGGTGTGTTTACAGACATTTTTAATCTCTCCCTCCCCCAGTGTAGAGTACCCTCCTGCTTCAAATTATCCACCGTTGTCCCTGTATCAAAAAAAGACCAAGGTAACATGCCTGAACGACTGGCATCCTGTCGCACTCACCTCAATAATAAGCAAATGCTTTGAGAGGCTGATCAAGGATTACATCTGCAGCTTGCTATGACTCAAATTGAACCCCTACAATTCACCTACTGACACAACCGATCGACAGACGACACAATAGCCATTGTTCTACATACCATCCTTACGCATCAGGCTCGACAGGAAGCTCAGTGACCTCGGCCTTGACCCTGCCTTGTGCAGCTGGATCCTGGATTTCCTGTCAGATCGCCAGCAGGTGGTAAGAGTGGGCTCCCTCACCTCTGCCCCTCTGACTCTTAACACAGGAGCCGCTCAGAGTTGCGTACTAAGTCCCCTCCTTTACTGCCTGTATACCCATGATTGTGTCACAACCCACAGCTCTAATCTGCTAATTAAATTTGCCGACAGCACTACATTGATTGGCCTTATCTCAAACAGTAACAAGGTGGCCTACAGGGAACAAGTCATCTCTCTGACTCAGTGCAATCAAGAAAACAACCTCTCCCTCAATGTCGCAAAAACAAAGGAGCTGGTTGTGGATTACAGAAGGAATGGAGATGGGCTAACCCCTATTGACATCAATGGATCTGGGGTTGAGAGGGTAAACAGCTTTAAGTTCCTCAGCATCCACATCACTGAGAACCTCACGTGGTCTGTACACACCAGCTGTGTGGTGAAGAAGGCACAACAGCGCTGCTTTCATCTTGGACTACATGAGGAAGTTTGGTATGAGCCCCCAGTTCCTAAGAACATTCTACAGGGGCACAATTCAGAGTATCCTGACTGACTGCATCACTGCATGGTATGGAAACTGTACTTCCCTTAATCGCAGGATTCTGCAGAGAGTGGTACAGACAGCCCTGCACGTTGTGAACTTCCCACAATTCAGGACATTCACAAAAACAGCTGTGAGGAAAGGGTCCCACTGATTTGCCTCAAGACAGCGAACACCTCCTCCTCTGTAATTGGTATAGGGTCTATGAACTCGCTACTGCTTTGCCTCAGTTCTATAGAGTCTGTGTCCATCTCCCCAGTAAATACAGATACTCCATTTAAGATCTCCCTTATCTATTATGGCTCCACACATAAAACACCATTCTGATCTTCTAGAGGACCAATTTTTTTCTTTGCAATCCATTTCATCTTAACATATCTGTAAAGACCTTACGATTCTCCTTCACCTTGTCTGCTAGAGAAACCTCATGTCTTCTTTTAGCCCTGTCTTTCTTAAACATTCCCTTGCATTTCTTATACTTCTCAATTACCTCATTTGTTCCTACCTGCTGTGCACTTCCTTTTGTTTTTTTTTTAACCAAGGCCCCAATAACTTTGGAAAACCAAGGTTCCCTACACCTGTTATCCTTGCCTTTTATTCTTCGGGTATATACAAGCTTTGTACCTTCAAAAAAAAATCATGTTTGAGTGACTCCCCCTTACCACAAAAAAATCTGCAGATGCTGGAAATCAAATCAACACACTCCAAATGCTGAGACCTATCCTCAGCCTGAAATGTCGACTGTTTACCCTTTTCTATAGATGCTGCTGGCCTGCTGAGTTCCTTCAGTATTTTGTGTGTGTTGCTCCTATTTACCAAGTACACCGTTGCCAAAAAACAGCTTGTCGCAATTCACACTTGCTAAATCCTTTCTGATACCATCAAAACTGGCTTCTCTCCAAATTAGAATCTCATTCTTCTGCTAAATGTTCACATGCTATTTTTTAGCTAAATGTACTGTCAATAAATATTATTAGTCAAGAATCATTGTATTGAAATGATAATGAAATTGAAAAGATTGCCTTGACAATGCGCAGTTGTAACATGAGACCCAATAATGATATATGAAATACAGTAGATTCTAGTTAATTAGGACACATCGAGGCCAATACATTTTGGCCCAATTAAGCGGCTGTGCCAATTAGCTGAAGTTTCATGGAAATAGACATGTATAAGCAAAGAATAAGGTATGAAAATGTTAGGCTACCATTTGAATGAGTGACAAATTATTTATTTAAATGAAAAACAAAACAAATTAGAACACTTTCAATACTACTACAGTACCATAAAACTGTATTAGTTCCTAATAGTCATCGATGGAGGAATTAACGCAATATATGCCGCTGAGGTCTTTTGATTGACTGTAAATTAACAAAATTAGTGTAGATAATGGACTGCCTTCAGACAATCCTTTTGACGATTGCAACTTCTAAAAATTCATTTTCATTGTAACATTCAAGATAATTGTCGATGCCTTTAAATTCTTCATAGATTCTAACTTGTTGAAGTAGTGAAAACGTCTTATTTTCTGGCATCTCCAAACCCAAATGCTTGAAACCGCAGTGAGCAAAACAGTCCTGAATTGTCTTATTGTTTATTTCTCACCAACTAAAAGTGACAAAAAAGCTGCTTTTTGAATGCAAGCACCTGCAATTGATGCTATTTAAAAACTCAAACGAGAAAATCTGCAAATGCGAGCAACACACGCAAAGCGCTGGAACAACTCAGTAGGACAGGCAGCACCTAGGAAAAGACAACGTTTCGGGCCGAAACCCTTTGGCAGGACTAGAGAAAAAAAGCTGAGGAGCAGATTAAAAAGGTGGGCAGAGAGAAACATAAGGTGATAGGTGAAAGCTGACAGGGGAGGGGTTGGAGTAAAAAACCAGGAACTAAATTGGTGAAAGAGACAGAAGCCCATGGAAGCTCTTCCCAGCTCTTTACTTCTTTTCCTACATGCTGCTTGGCCTATTTAAAAACTGTTCACTCTGAGTACGGTGTAGTGTCTTACAGTCACATTCGTTCACGCAAATGACGCTAGTTAGAAACTGTTAGGTACAGTCTCCTGTCCCAATTACACACCATAGCTTCCCAAATAAACTAAGAGAACCCTCATTATTTTCCCCATGACCTCTTGATCTTTAAGAGTTTCTCTAATTAAGCGATGGCCCAAATAACCGGAATCCACTGTTTATGGAACATTAAAGTCAGACAGATAGAAGCAGACAGCTAAATATTGATATCCCATTGGGAACTATTTAATTCACATTTAAGAAATTTACTATAGAATTTGCTGGCTGTTTTCCAGACAGCTAAAATGAAAGAGGACAGGTTGTATGTTATTATTTCAATTTTATTGGTAAATTAGAAATAAACATCACATACATTGCTGACATTGTTATATGTGCAAATTACACTAGAAAACTTCCAATCACTCTTTACTAAATCACTGCCAAAAATTATAGAGTTCTATTTAGAAACAGGGCCTTTAGCTCACTAAGTCAAAGCCAAGCATTTTGCCTAGTTATATTAATGTCACACCTACATTCACTACCTCAGTAAAAACAGACAGAAAAAATCAATGGCTTCATCCAACCCTGACATTCCCTCTTCTCATTTCCTTATTGGACAGAAAATACAAAAGCCTGAAAGTACATACCGGCAGGCTCAACAACAGTTTCTATCCCACTGTTATCAGACCTCTTGTACATTAAGATGGACTCTGGCCTCACAATCTACAGTGTTACCGTGAATAAAATGCACTTTATTGTTTACCTGCATTGCATTTTTTCAGCAGCTTCTACACTTTATTCTGCATTGTTATTGTTTTGCCGCAGTGATCAGTATGAACAGCAAGCAAGTCAAGCTTTTCACTTGCATGTGTAACAATACTAAACCAATACCAAGATGAATACCACTAATTCCATTTACTTTTGAGCCTTACTCATTGAAGGAACCATCCAGGTGGCTCTTAAATGTTATCACCGACCTTATTAGCTCTTGGGATCTCCCTTCTGCTGCCAGCAACCTCATAGTTCCAATGCCCTGCACTTCCCATTTCTACCTTCTACTCAAGATCTACAAAACTGCTTATACAGGTAGACCCATTGCTTCAGTTTGTTCCTGCCCCACTGAACTCATATCTACATACCTCGACTCTGTTTTATCGCCCCCAGGTTCAGGCCCTTCCTACCTACATCTGTGACAATTCACACGCTATGGATCTTTTCAATGATTTCAAGTTCCCTGGCCCCCATTATCTTATTTTCACTATGGATGCCCAGTCCCTATACACCTCCACCCCCACCAGGAAGGCCTCAAAGATCTCCATTTCTTTTTGGACACCAGACCCAACCAGTTCCCCTCCACCCTACGTCTAGTGGAACTTGTCCTCGCTCTCAATAATTTCTCTTTTGGCTCCTCCCTTCAGACAAAATGTGTTGCCATGGGCAGTTGGATGGGTCCCAGCTATGTCTGCCTTTTAGTTGTCTACGTGGAAACGTTTCAAGTCTACACTGGTATCCATCCCGCACTTTTCCTATGCTACATCGATGACTGAACTGGTGCTGCTCCCTGCACCCTTGCTGAACTTGTCGACTTCATCCACTTACCCCCCAACTTCCACCCTGCCCTCAAATTTGCCTGGTCCATTTCCAATACCTCACTCCTTTTCCTTGATCTCTACCTCTGTCTCTATCTCTAGAGATAGCTTATCCACTGATGTCTATTATAAACCCATGGACTCTCACAGCTACCTTGACTATAACCTCTTCCCACCCTGTATAAAAATGCCATCCCCTTCACTTAGTTCCTTCATCTCCACCACATCTGTTCTCAGGATAAGGCTTTGTATTCCATAATGAAGGAGATGTCTTTCTTTATCAAAGAAAGTGGTTTCCCTTCCTCCACCATCAACGTTGCCCTCAATTGAATCTCTTCCATTTCACACATGTCACCCCATCCTCCTGCCACCCTACTAGGACAGGACTCCTCTTGTCCTCACCCACCACCCCATCAGCCTTCACATCCAGCACATCATTTCTGCCATCTTCAATGGGATCCCACCACCAAGCACGTCATTCCCTCCCCCTCACTTTCTGTTTCCTTAGGGATCGCTCTCTATGCAACTCTCTTGTCCATTCATCCCTCCCCACTGATCTCCCTCTTAGCAAGCTGAACATGCCCCTACACCTCCTCCCTCACTACCATTCAGGGTCCCAAACAGTCTTTCTAGGTGAGGCAACACTTCATCTGTGAGTCTGTTGGGGTCATATAGCGTGCCCAGTGCTCCTGGTGTAGCCTCCTGTATGTCGGTGAGACTCGATGTAGATTGGGAGACCCAGCTTAGAATACGTGACCCAGCCACGGGCACAACACTGTGATGTCACAGCAGCTACATTCACTACACTCACTTTACAACTTCTCTTCTCCCTCCTCTGGTGCATCCTACCAGCCCATGATACTATCACAGTCAGTCCCACCGCTATCACCAAATCTAAAACTTCCTGGTTGGGTGAGCTCAGTCCTTCCTTCAGCACTTCCAGGAAGGCTGGGTCATCCCTGCCCGGATTCTCTAATCATGAATACTCCTCACACACTCAGTACTTACGTTCTGCTTAATCCATGGCCGTCTCATCAACTATCTGATCCGCTGACATTCTCGTTGCTCAGTTACTCTCAGCTCCCCCCAGTCGCTGCCTCACTTCCCCCTTAAGTAAGCAATATATCTCTTCATTGCTGGTTGCCCATGCCCCATCCTGCATCCTCTGAGCCTTTGCATCTAACTGTTACCCCAAGGTCACAGACATATTCTTAAAACACACATATAGTCACAAACGCATCTGCTGAAATACTGTTCCTGAAACGAGTACAGTATACACACAATCTACTAGTGTCCCGAAACTTCAGTAAACACCCTTCACAACTGGTGACCTTCTTTCACCTGATTAACACACTAATCTCTAGTCTCTTACATAAACACACACACCATACTACTTCTTTTATATCTACCAGTTTGGCTCTCCGCTGTGTTGGTAATATCTTGTGATGCTGTGGTCACCAACCTGAACAGGTCCAATAGTAAGTGCTATTACTAAAATACTCACCCGCTTAGACTGCTGATATATCATGGGCCATTGAGATAGAGCAGAGGAGGGAGAAGAGAAGTTGTAAAGTGGCTGTAGTGAATGTAGCTGTTGTGATGTCACAGTGTTGTGCCCGTAGCTGGGTCACGTAGCAAGGAACTGTTGGAATAGGTGTGAGAAGGTAAAGGAGATGATTTGTTATAGCTGTGGCTCTTCAGGCCATGGTTGGAGGTGGCATCCTGAAAAGAGGGCAAAGTATGAAAAATGAATGTTAATCAGCGTTGTCCGGTTTTCAATTAACTGGGGTCTACAGCTCCAGGAAGCTATTGTTCAGGCTGCATTTTAACTTTAATCTACAATCCACAATCAGTTCAAAAAATTGGTTGCTGAAGTTACAATTTGCTATATGCCCTAACACATGCTTTTATATTGAATAGACTAAATAATTGCAATGCAAGTTTTGTGGCCCTACAAAGCTATCTATTGTCAAATCAACTCATTCAGAATGCTGCTGCTAGACTTTTAACCAAACCAGGATGAGGGAACATATCACCCGCATCCTGGCTACTCTGCATTGGTTTCCTGTATCTTTTAGAATTGATCTTAAAATTCTCTTACTTGTTTTTAAAGTTGTTAATAGTTTGAGATTAGAGTACAGCACAGAATTGTTCTCCTGCTCGAGCTCTCAGGTCTTCCACCACTGGTCTCCTAAATTTAAACAATCTTCCTCCAAAGGTAATTTTCAAGTCAGCTCTTTTGAACTATGCTCATAAACTGTGGAATTTAATACCTAAAACTTTAAGGGATGCAAACTCAGTTGACAGTTTGAAATACCAGCTCAAAACCTAATTTTTTCAACTTTCTTTAAACTAATCTCTTTTTGTCTTTTATTTGAATGTTTATTTTTATTTTTATTTTTCATTTTATGTTCCATATCCCATTGTAAAGCACTTTAAATATTGCTTGTATGAAAAGTGCTCTATAAATAAGTTTATTATTATTATTATTATTATATGCTTAATCTTACCTATTGATTAAATTTGCAACATCTCTAGCTGTTGTTCTTAAACTTTGGCATTCTTCTTCCTCACAGGAATATATTGCTCCTGATTTCTGAACAGCTGGTTTTAAATTACACCTACATGTCAGATGTGAACACACCCTATTCTACTCTCCCCTGTTCCTACCTGATACTCTTGTAATCAGCCTTCCTCCAATTAAGCACTTTCCCGAGGTCCAGACTTACCATTATCCAAAGTCATCTGAAAATTTATGGGTTTATGACCACTGTTCCCACAATACTCTCCAAATGAAACACTGTACAAATGACCAGGATCATTCTCAGTACAAGGTCTAGTTATTGCCCCTTCCCTGGCTGGACTATCTACATACTGTTTCAAGAAACCCTTCTGGATGCACATAACAAATTCTGCCCCATCTAAGCCTTTGGCACTAAGAGAGTCCCAATCACCCACTACAACTAACTTTTTGCTTTCACATTTTTTTTTATAATCTGCCTACATAAACATTTCTCTATATCCCAGCTGATTAGTGGGACACCGATAGTATGAACCCATACAGAGATTGTACCTTCTTTATTTCTGAGCTCTATCCACATTACCTTGCTGGATGAGCCTTCCAAAATGTCCTTGAGTGTTGCTATGACATTGTTCTCAGTTAGTGATGCAACTATCCCACCTTGTTAACATCCGTATCTATTATATCGGAAACATCTTAACCCTGGAATGATGAGCTACGAGTCCTGCTCTTGACTCTGCAATGTTGCAACGTTGTAGTTCCATGCACTAACCCAGGCTCCAAGTTCATCTATTTTACTCATAATACTTTCAGTGAAATAACAGTACTTAGCCCACCAGTCCCACAGTATTTATTAACCTAGCCCTGCCTGACCTTTCTTTCAGACCTCTACCTTCCCTTCAATCCTTCTGATTCAAACTGCTAGTGCTTTGATTCCCACTGCCCTGCCACGACTGATTCTCTATAATTCTCACCTAGCTAATAAAATTTACAAATTCCTACTTATCCATTGTTTGTTTTTCTCTCTCTCTGACTCTTAATATTTTCTTTTTACTTCTTTGTTGCAACTGATTTAACTCTAGTTCAGCCTGTTTGTTCTATTTTCATCTTTAACTTTAAAATTTCATAGGTTAAGGAGAAGAGCAGTGGAGATGAATTATTGGAGATCTCAGATGTGGTGCTGATATCATTGTGCCATTATCAATTTGTTTATTTTTGTTCATCAGTTTGCAGCACAACAGTAATATAATGTGAAAGATGAGGTTAAAAAGTCCAGTCCAATTCATTTGTCATGAAATGTACTACTCTCGCTATTTCTGGACCAATACATATAAATATTCCTTCTGCATCTGTAATTCTGTATGAGGTTCCAGAATAGCAAGGGAGGTGACAGATTTGGTGAAAAATAACAATGTTAGGGAAATAAATTGAAATGTGATGCACAAAAAGTCAGTTTATGCATGCCTCCCTAAGCAATACATCTACACAATCCAGACAGATGGAAATAGAGAGTTATTCTCCAGTTATATAATGGAAGCTAAACAATATTCTTATTTCTTAAAATTAAGAAACTTGGATGAAAGTGTGTAGGTCAGGAAACAATCAGAATTGATATGACAAGAAATGTTAACTAACGGAGGTAAATGGAATGAGAAGTTCCATATCTTTGCAGTTCAAGAGCGTTTACTGTCTTGAAACAAGGAAGTTCAAATTCAAGTTTGTCATCATAGGCATAAATACACATGATACAGATGCTATGAAAAGTAGCTTTTTGCAGTAGCAGAATAGGAAATTATAAATATGACAAACTTGCTTTTACATGGTTCCTTAAGATTGGGGTGGGGTTGGGGGTCGATGGTTAATGGGAATAAGCTCCCACTACCTTCCAATAGCATGCATCTCAAATAGCTGGACAACCAAGTGCAGCTTCTGGCTTTCACATGTGGCTTAGCTGCTAACCCTGCCAGAACTGTTTCTACTGACAGGAGAAGGGGCAAAGGCGGGTTCCTGTCACCTTAAAGCCAGTTGCCCCAGGCAGATGGGTCTTGTCAGCTGTGCTTGGCAGATCAACTAGGGGAAGGAAAACTCTGACCTCAAACCAACACTACCTTCAGCTGCATCCTCATAGGGCGGGCTCCAGAGCTGGAGTTCTGAGGCCAATCCTATATTGAATTAATAAATGACCAGCAACTCTTGTAACACTGGTGTTGCCAAACTGTGTCATTCTCTGCCATTCCTTTGCATTCATCAGCTGCATGGAGAGAGGGAGCTCACTTCATGGGCAACAGCTTGCTGTCCACGTTGTACTGCCCTGGCTTGGACACAACATTCATGCTTAACTGGTTAATCCCAACCAACTGAGGACCTCCACTTTTACATAAACTTAACATAAGTTTTACATGGGCTACACAACAAGAAGAACATGACAATATTAGTACAAGTTGAGAGAGAGAGAGAATGTCATGGTCCGGTCTGTGAAATCCGCATTCCTTTCACGGTCCGGTCCATGTTCCTTATTCCAGGTTTTCTGGGTTTCCCCAGTTTCTGTTGAGGCAGCTGATGCTTGCTTGGGCTGGCCTCATAAATAGCTTCAGGGTTCAGCCTCTGGCTGCTGGCTGGCTGGTAAATTGGTGTGACCTTTGGCTGGCTGGAGGGTGCATGCATGAATGTAGTTTGGAACTTGTTGAGGGAAAGAGAATGGGGAAGGAGTGGGAATTGCTGGGAGGGGGTTGTGTGGGTCTGGTAATGGCAGACAAGGCGGGGGTTTGAAGGAAAGAGAGTGGAGAGGGATAGGGATTTGGAATCAGAGGTAGGCAGCTAGGGAAAAATAGATTATTGTGAAGGGAGAAATAAAGGGAATGAGGAGATAGTGAGGGGATGAATGAATGAAAACTGAGACAAAGGGAATAAAAGAATAAGAAATGACAGTGGAGAGAGCTCTGAAAGTGATGAAGACGAACAAGTTCAGAGAGAAGGTGTCATAATTAAGTTTAATGAGAAGGCTCAAGGACACATGAAAAAAATTAACCTGTTTGTGCTAATAACAACTCTGGCAAATAAGATAGGGGAAATAGTATTTGCAAAAGTCCTTAATGATGGCAACCTATTGGTAAGATGTGCGAATGAGGAACAACTTGAAAAAGCACTCAAGCTAAAAGAGATAGGAAAGTGCAAGATGGAATACACAGGGAGGGTGGGAGCACGAAATGGTGGTTGTAAATGAGTAATCATGGGGGGTACCAATGAGTATAAATATGGAGGAGATAAAGAGGAATATCAAAGGAGGAAAAGTAATGAATGTTCTAAGACTGAAAACACCAAAGGATGGAGTGAAGAAGGAAAGTGAAACAGTATTGATTGAATTTGAAGAAGAAAGAGTGCCAAGGAAAGTGTTCCTGGGTTTCATGAGTTACCCAGTAAGAGTGTATGTACCAAAGCCATTGAGGTGCTATAATTGTCAAAGGTTTGGACACATAGCTAAACACTGTAAAAGGCAGAGGAGATGTGCTGGATGTGGGGGTGATCATGAATATGGAAAGTGCGGAACAGGAGTGCAACCAAAATGCTGTAATTGTGGAGGAGCTCATAATGTGGCATATAGTGGGTGTGAGGTTATGAGACAGGAGAATAAAATTCAAGAATTAAGAGTGAAAAGAAGTATCACTTATGCAGAAGCTGTAAGAATGTCAAGAGAACAGAATAATGCCCCTAGTGAAGAGGGAGCAATAGGGAAGTGAGAGATGCAGCAAAGAACAAATGACGGGATTTATGTAGACAAAAAGGCTCTAGTAACATTCATTGCAGGAGTTATTAATAGTACGGCTGAGGTAAAGACAGTAAACCATTTAGGGTAAGTAGGACTGACATGGGAAGAAGTGAGGGAGAACCTCACTAATCAGTCAAGCCAGGAAGTGTCATGGGTTGGTTAATACTCATTATGGTGATTCTTTTGCAATGGAATGCAAGGAGCTTACTGGCCAATGGCCAGGAATTCAAGCACTTCAGTAAAGAAATGGTTGTAAAACCGCTTGTAGTGTACATTCAGGAAATTTGGTTGAAACCAACTTTAGACTTCGTGGTATATGGGTATACAATGATAAGGAAAGATAGAAATCTAGGGGGAGGAGGGGGTTGTGCTATGTTAATCAAGCAAGGTATACCATATAGGGTACTGGAAAAGGAGATGATCAGGAATACATAGTGGTGGAAGTGTGGGAGAGAGGGGAGGGAGTGGTTATAATTAACTACTACAATCCATGTAAAAGGTTGGATTTGGACAGCCTATTAAGGATGCAAGGATAAAACAGACGTAAATTAGTGTGGTGTGCAGATTTCAATGCTCACAGCTCAATATGGGGGGATCCGATTACAGATTCAAATGGAAAGGTAATTGAAGATTTGATGGAAGAAAGGAATTTGGTGTATATGAATGATGGTAGAGGAACAAGGATAAACATAACAACAGGAACTGAGTCAGTATTAGATATTATGTTAGTGTCTAATACCTTGGCTGGAGTTAGTAACTGGGGAGTTTAGGCTGCTTCAACAGTAGGCAGTGATCACTACCCAGTTTTATGTTCAGTGGGTGAAAGAGCTAAAGTAAGACTAGGTGGTGGAATCCCAAAGTGGGTGTTTGGAAAAGCAGCTTAAGGTAAGTTCCAGAAGTTTAAGTGAAGAAGCATTGACAAAGATTGACATTACTGGAAATATAGATGAATTAAGTCAGGTGACTTCAGCAATTATGGCAGCGGAAGGATTGATACCCAGGAGTAAAAATAGGATGAATAGAAAACTGGTACCATGGTGGACAGAGGAATGTTGTCAGGCTGTAAAAAAACAGAAATAGAGCATTCAGGCTAGTTAAAAGAACCTATAATATGCAGCATTTGATTCAATATAAGAAGGCACAGGCAGTGGTGAAAAGAACTATACGTCAAGCTAAAAAAGCAAGTTGGAGGAGTTTTTGCAACAAAATAAGAAGAACAGCGCCTGTTGGAGAGGTAAGGGGAATGATTAAGAGGATGGGGGGAGATGAAAGGGATTGGGAGTATCCAGTAATTATATCTGAGGAGGAAACAACAGTCTCCAGCAGAGATAAGGCTGAGATCATGGCCAAGTCATTTGTAAAGATACATAGTTCAGAAAATTTGTCTGAAGAAAGGAGAAGGGAAAGAACAATGAGTCAATACCCAGGTGTGTTAAACAGGAGGGAAGAAACAGATGATATAATTGATGATCCATTTACTTTGGCAGAAATGGTGAGAGCAATAAAGAGATTGAGACCAACCTCCACAGGGAAAGATCTGATATGCTATGTTATGCTAAAAAATCTAGGAGAAGTTGCACTCTTGAAGTAGCTGCATCTTTACAACAGAGTGTGGGAG
This sequence comes from Hemitrygon akajei, assembly GCF_048418815.1. Lineage (NCBI taxonomy): Eukaryota > Metazoa > Chordata > Chondrichthyes > Myliobatiformes > Dasyatidae > Hemitrygon > Hemitrygon akajei. The sequence goes on from NC_133124.1 coordinate 97,738,288, forward strand.
GAGGGAAGATTACCAATTGCATGGAAAAAAGTAGTAGTAACTCCAATAAGGAAACCTGGCAAGGATCCGTCAAAACCCACTAGCTACAGGCCAATAGCATTAACATCAAATATATGTAAGATAATGGAAAGGATGATAACAGAAAGGTTATCGTATGAGCTTGAGAAGAGGGGAATACTGTCAAGTTATCAGAGTGGTTTTAGGAAGGGAAGGAATTCCATGGACTCAGTGATAAGGTTAGAGACTGAAATAAGAAAGGCCCAGGCAAATAAAGAATCAGTAGTTGCAGTGTTTTTTGACATTGAAAAGCCTATGACATGATGTGGAAGGAAGGATTATTAATTAAACTGCACAAGATGGGGGTTGGTGGGAAAGTGGGGTTATGATTGGGGATGTAAATTTACAGTAGAAAAAACTCAAACTGTTTTTTTTTTCACCAGGAAAAGAATTGAGGTAGGGAAGAAGTTAAGGATGTAAGGGATTGAATTAGAAAGGGTTGGATCATTTAAATTTCTGGGAGTTATATTTGATTCACGATTAACACGGGCAGACCATATCAGGAAAGTTGAGAAAAAATGTAAAAAATTAATAAATGTGATGAGATGTTTGACTGGTAGGGAATGGGGAGCAAGTTGTTCAGTGTTGAAGAAAATGTATGTGGCTTTAGTAAGATCTGTGTTGGGCTATAGAAGTGTAGCATATGGATCAGCAGCGAGGTCTCTTATAAGGAAGCTGGATGTGATTCAGGCTCAGGCTTTGAGAGTGTGCAGTGGGGCTTTTAAAATATCACCAGTGTCAGCCCTGCAGGTAGAAATGGGAGTAATGCCTTTGGAATTAAAAGGATGCAATTGATGGCAAACTACTGGGCTAATTTGCAGGGGCACAGGGATTCTCATCCTGCTAAAGGAGTGTTGCAGGAGTCCTGGGAAAATGGGAGGTTTCAGAGGGAAAACTTTAGTCGGGTAGGGAATGATATTGCTAAAGAATGTGGAGTGTTTGATCTAAGGATAAGTCCTTCAGTAGTTTATCTGGTTGTAGCTCCATGGAAGCTTGTATGGCCTGACGTAGACTGGCATTTGTTAGAGGTAAAAAGGAAAGGAAAATATAAAACTGATTTAGAAGTGCATTTAACTGTCATGTGATGGAAAAGTATAGTGGTTATATTCAGATTTATACGGATGGTGCAAAGGAACCTGAAACAGGAGTGACAGGGTTTGGGGTGGCTATACCAGCAAAAGAAATTGCAATCAGCAGAAGAACATCTGATAAGTTAGCGGTCTATACAGTGGAGATGCTGGCAATGTTTGTTGCGTTGGGTGGTGAAAGCTAGACCACTCAAAGCGTTGATATGCTCAGATTCATCCTCAGTTCTAGCAAGTTTAAGGTCTTTTCACTCTAACAGTCGGCAAGATGTACCTTATGAAGTCCTTCAGTCAGTCACAAGAATTTCAAATCAGAGAGGTCAGGTTAAATTTCTATGGGTTCCAGCACATGTAGGGGTGAAGGGCAATGAGAGGGTGGATGAGTTGGCAAAGAGGGCGTTAAAGAAAGAAAATATAGAAATGCAAATTTGTATCAGTAAAGCAGAGGTTCACTGTGTAATCTGGGAAAAAATCAACCAAATGTGGCAAGAAAGATGGGACAGGGAGGGGAAAGGGAGGCATTTATATCAAATACAAAAAAGTGTTGCAGGTACTAGGGTAGGTGGTAGATACAGAAGAGAGGAAATTGTGTGCACTAGGTTAAGGCTGGGGCACTGTGCACTAAACAAAACATTGAAAATGATAGGGAAACACCAGACAGGGCTGTGTGAGGAACGTCAGGAAGAGGAGTCAGTAGAACATGTAGTTCTGATTTGCAGGAAGTATGGGATACAGAGAGAGATGATGAGAATTAATCTAAGGGAATTGGGGGTGCAGGAATTCACATTAAAAGGGTTGCTGGGCATGGGTGAGAGAGCACAGGTTAGGGTATTCTGAGCTTTCTTAAGGGGTTCAGAGGTTTTTTATAGAATATGATGGATAAATAGGAATAGGGTACTGGGATGGTCAAAGATGGGAGGATAAAGTATAGGTTAGGGTATGTGTGTGTATGCGATTGAGTGAAGGGATTTAGAATGTGAGTCTATCGCAAACTCCGGAGCAGAAGGTGGCGGTAATGCACCATTAAGCTGGGTGCCAATCGCCGTAAAACAAGATGGAGAGAGAGAGAGAGCCTCTGGCTGCTGGATTGTTCCTGTCCAAACCCCCTATCTGTATCCCTTCACCTTCCTGCCTGGAGCCTCGCCTTGCCTCGCCTCTGACTCACCTGCGTCTGGAGCCTCACCCTGTTGGGAACTGTCTGTCCGTGTCCACGCCTTTGCTAGGTAGGTCTGGCCATTTTGCCGCTACCTACCGTTGAGAACTGTCTCGTAGTGTTCAGTGTTCTGTGTAATGAATCCCGGCCCTATGTCCTGTACCCAAGGAGGGGTCCCGGCTCTGTGTTCTGTGTTCCTGTCTCTTCCTCGACCAAGGCTCTGGGTTCTCGTCATGTCCATGTGCCTCGCCCAGCACAGGAATACCTTGCCCAGCCCAGTGCTGGGATTCCCTCATCCTGTGCTGAGGTTCCCTTGTCCCGTCCAGCCCTGTGCCTCTCCTCATCCTGTAGCCACTTCTTGTCCTCGCTGGGTTCTGAAGTCCGAGCCCGAGTCAAGACCCAGGTTCTGGGTCCTTGTCCAGTCTCTGGCTTGGAGTCCAAGCCCAGGCTCCTAGTCCCCAGTTCCATGTCCTGGTTCCCTGTCCTAGTCAGGTCCTAACCCAAGCCTGGAGTCCTTGTCTCGTCCAGGGCCGGTGTCATGTCCAGTGTCTTTTCTTCCTGTCTTCCCTCGCTTCCTTCTCACGCCTAGTCCTTTTCCTGGTAGTTCAGTGTCTGTGTCTTGCATTTGCGTCCACTCCCAACTCCCACCTTATTACAGAGAAGGGAGCTTACATTTTGTCTATTTCCTTTTGAAATCCCAACTGGCTAGAGTGCAAAAAATATTCACAAACATGTCACTTGGATTGAAAGGCTTGAGTTGACAGGAGAGATTAATTAGTGTAGGTCTGTTTTCCCTCAAGTAAAGGAGGTTGAGAGCTGATATGATGATGATTTATAAAATTATGAGAAGCATAAATAAGCATGGTAGATAGCCAGTGTCTGTTTCACATGGTAGGAAAAGTAATGTTCATTCAGTTGGAGAGGGCTTTGGAGACTGAGCCAACATTTAATTGTCCATCCCAAATTATTCTTGAAAACATAGGACACCACAATACAGGCCCTTTGGCTCACAATGTTGTGCCAGCCTATTAACCAATTCTAGCCCTTAACTCCAACATAGTCCTCCATTATTCTATCATCAATGTGCCTATTTATGAGTTTCTTAAATGTCCCTAATGTATCTGCCTCTACCATTACCCCTGGCGGGGTGCTCCATGCACCACCACTCTCTGTGTGAAACATTAACCATTAACATCTCCCTATACTTTCCTCCAATCATCTTAAAATTAAGCCCTCTAGTATTAGACATTTCCGCCGTGGGAAAAAGTCTCTGGCTATCCACTCAATCTATGCCTTTTATCATCGTGTATACCTCTATCAAGTTACCATTTTATCCTCCTTTACTCCAAAGAGAAAAGTCCTAACTCACTCAACTTATCCTCATAAGACATGATCTAAAATATTCTAAAATAATAGAAAGTAGCCCCTTTGACCTGCAGCAATCCTTGAGGTATACCCAAACAGGGAGAGCTTGACCAATCTTCGGTGAAAGAATAGTAGTATGTAGGGATGATATGTGTCCTGGAGGACAACTTCAAGGTGATAATATTCCCAAGCTTTTTCTGTTCTTGTCCTTCAAAGGGGAAGGAATTGTGGTCTGAATGTTTCTGTTTAACGTGTCTTGGTGAGTTGCCACAGTGCATCCTGTAGATGGCGTGAGTGAATGGTTGTAGGTGGAGTGCCATTTAATGTGTTGCTATGTCTTGTCTGGTGTCAAATCTCTTGAATGTTGTTGAAGCTGCATACTAATGTAACACGCTGTAAGATGGCCTTCATTATTTCTCTTCTGACTGGGAGAGCCCTGACCTAGCCCACTGCACACTGGGAATGTAAGTCAAAGATTTCTCAAACTTGGTGGAATTCATGGCCACCATGAGGGAGGCGTTTCATCACCCCACTGGAGCCAGCCGAGCCTCAGACCGTCTGATGAAAGTTTGACAGGATGTACAGTCAGCAGCCAACAACACGATCGGATTTTGGACCTTGGCCCAGGAGAATGGCTGGAATGGGGAAACCTTGGCCATACTATAGCATCATGGACTCTGAGATAAACTGAATGATGCCCTCACCTTGGGAGAGCCAGTGGAGAACTTAGAAGTTCTCAGGAACCACTGCATTCATCTTAATAATCCTTTGGCAGAGCTTAAGTGGGACTACATCAGGAGGTCGAGGAGGGCTTGCCCAATCCCGGACTCAATGCATCGTTGTTCCACTCCCCAACCTTGGACTATGACCATCCCCTTGCTTTTTTAAGATCCAGTCGAACCCATGTGGATCGGTTGCACTAGATTTTCTGCTGAGAGGTCTCGGCGCCAGATTCAGGATTGCTGCTTTTAATGTGGGGAAGCAGGTCACCTGCAGACTAAAAGACTGTCCAACATCAGGCGGACCATCATCATGGTAATTGTGAATCATTTCTCAGAAGCCCTGCAAATTCATTGCCTTGGACAGACTTCCATCTACAGAGGAGACGGCTAAGATTGTCCTGCAGCAGGTCTTCACGATCCACAGTTTTCCGGTGGATATTATGTTGTATGGCAGTCCATAATGCGCATCATTTTTCTGGAGGGTGTTTTGCAAACTGATTGGAGCAACAGCGAGTCTTTCCTCTGGTTTCATCGACAGTCTAACAGCCAGATGAAGCGGATGAACCAAGATATGGAATGTACCCTAAGAATCCTGGCCTCTGAAAGACTAAGCAAGTCACCCATTTGATGTGGGTAGAGATCACCCACAACAAGTCAGCCTCGGATACTCCAGCATTTGGATCTAAGTCATTCTCGTAAAGGACTCTTAGCACAGTGGGAATATTGGGAATATTCTGGAGTTAGGGTATATAGCCAATACTAACTTCAGCAACCAATCTTTAGAACTGAGCATGGATTGTATATTAACTTTAAAATGCAGCCCTGGACAACAGTTTCCTGCAACTGTGGACACCTGTTAAATGAAAACCAGACAATGCTGATTAACATTCATCTTCGTTGTCTCGAGTGTGGGTGTGAAGAAAGAGGTGTGCAAGCTATATGTTTCTCAAAGGAAGCATTGTAGATACATTGTAACTGTAGAATTGTCCTGCTGCTCCATTTAAACTTCAGCATATAAAATGTCATGTAGCGTTGGGTGAAACAGGCCACTTCCTCCAAAGTGTCTCATTTTGTTGAATAAAATACATCTGTATCCACCAGCTTCAGTGTCTCTCCAGTGACTTTGTTCACATTACAACAACATGAATTAGTTTTTCAGCATCATTCTGTGATAGAAATGGATGTACCTTTGTAATATTCCCCAAGTGTAGAGGACCGTTAGTCCATAAGATATAGGAGCAGAATTAAGACATTTGGTCCTTGGAATTGGCTTCACCATTTCATCATAGAAATGTTGTTCTGGTCACTTTCTTTGTGTGGGATTTAAAATTTAAAACTGAATCAAGGATCACACCCAGGCTTGTTACTTCTGATTTTACAAGGGAAGCTAGGTTCCTAAATTCATCAAGAAATTTATCTCTTTACACTTTGGGACCAACCAAATGTATTTCAGTTTTACCTTCATTTAGTTTTAAGAATGTATTGCTCATCTATTTGTTTATTACAGCCAAAGCAAAAGTCAGAGATATCTCAATCGAGATATACAATTATGTGTCATCTGCATAACTGTGGAAATCTCTAATGATGTTTCTTAAGGGGAGCAGAGTAGGGGACCAAGACAGCTTCTTGGAGTAACACCAAAAGGTGCATCATATCTCTGAGAAGATTGGTCTTCAAGACAGAATGAGTTACATTCACATTTATATTCATATTTATGTCTCCAGAGAGGCCAACCCAGTTCTCAAGATAAATGTTGTGGTCCGTTGTGTTGAAGGCAGCACTTAGATCTAGAAGAATTAGAACTGAGACTCTGTTGGCACCAGTGCTGAGCCTAAGGCCACTTACAATTTTGGTGAGGGTCATCTCCATACTGAGGTTTGCATTGAGAACTGACTGAAGCTTTCCTAGAATATTGTTCTCATTCAGAAAGTTGTTAATTTAGTTGAAAATGACTTTCTCAAGAACCTTGCCCAGGAAGAGAAGATCTGATATTGGCCTGTAGTTAGCTAGTACCTCACTAGCAAATTTTGAGTTTTTATATAAGGGGTTGTCAGCCACAATTTTGAAAGCATCTGGAAAAACTCCAGTTTCAAGGGATGGGTTAATAATTTTCCTAACACTATTAAAGGAGTCCTTAAAAAGTGTGGTAGGGACATAGTCAAGAGAGCAAGTAGGTGATTTATTGCTTGTACAATCTTATAGAGTTCTGAATCAGAAATATTTGTGAATTTTGACATGATTGCCATGTTTTTAAAGGTTTGCAATAGAGGGAAGCCAGGTTCCAAAGTTCACCAATATCTGTAGATACACTCTCCATAATGGAAGTAATTTGTTTATCAAAAGTATTGTGAATTCCTTAGATTTAGAGGCAGAAGCTTGACTGGGAACATTATACGTTGGGGCAGTATTCAACAGTTGGTTTATAGTTGAGAGTAATTTTCTGGAATTGCCACTATTCTCTGTAAGGTTGAGGAAGCTGAAATTGAACAGCACATTTGAGAAATATGTATAAAGAAGCAGAAAAGAACTTAGAGACACAAGAAAGCCAGCAGATGCTCGCCTGATTTGTTGAGTTCCTCCAGCATTTTTTTTTTGTGTGCTGTCCCAGGAAAGAATGTAATGAAGAAATCAGGGAAGCTAAATATCATTCTCAAGTAGGATGATGCACTATCAATAACTCCAAAAGACTGGAAATAGAGTAAATACTGAAAGGTTTTTATTAGAAGTAAAATGGACCACGTCCATGCTGGATGACTGCCCTGGACTGTGGGAGTAGCAGTGACACAATCGCCTTTATCCAGGGGTCTGTGGGAGGAGCCACAGGAGCAGTCAGCAGAGGGGCGTGTCCAGACAAATATACATGGTTTACCACATAGGATTAAGGAGAATCCCAAAACATTTAATACATCCCTTAAAAATAAAATGGTAGTAAGGGTAAAGTAGGACCATTCAAAAACAAGGGAAAGTATTTAAGTCGAGACAGAGGAAGTGAGTGAGATATTCAGTGAGTACATACTTTGCATCAATTCTCAAGGAGAAAGACATTGAGGATAAGGAGGGATATTCTGACATGTTGATATTAAGAAGGTGGAAGTGAGAGCATGGACAGTGTGGAAATAACAAATACTAAACAGCATATATTTAAAGAGACATTGGGGTCGGGTGGGAAGTTTAAAAGAGATTTGCAAGGCATAATGTTTTTTACACAGAACGTGATTAATGCCTGGAATGTGCATCCAAGGAAGTTGGTAGAATCAGCTGTGATAACAATGTTTTGAAGACATTTAGACTGACACATGAACAAGCGGGGCATGGAGGGGTATAAACGAAATGCAGGCAAGTGGGATTAGTTTAAATTGGCATCATGGTTGACAGACATTGCAGCCTGAGAGTCTGTCCCTGTGCTGTACTGTTGTATGTTCCATGCTCTATTCTTTCCATTGATTTCAATGCAGAGTGAAAACTAATATTATTCTTGATCATGTTGGTTTCTTAACAGGTAAACTGGGTTAAAATTGCTTCAGTGCCTCATACGTTCATATTACAAATAAACAGTTGAATAACTTATCCAATAGAATACAGAAATAACTTGGGATGTATCTATCTTTTTCATGTGTCTCATCTCATGTTGCTATAGTTTATTGATCCTTTCCATTTTCGGCCTGCTACCAGCAGTTTGATCACAGATAGAAAACCATTTGGAAAGAACCAGTTAGCCATAGTGTGTTACTGAATGGTTATTAAATTGTTTTCAATATTATATTTCACTATAATGAACTCTGGAGTCTCAGATGTAAAGGTTCATTTACTAGTTAAGCACAGTTATGGAAACATGTCCTTTAGCTTACTGTGCTGATGCTAACCATCAAGTATCCATCTACACTGACCAGATAGCTGGAATTTTGAAATTAAATTGCTATTATGAAAGAAATGTGGTCACATATGGTAAAGCACACAATGTATTAATGAGATTAATGATCAACAAAACTGTTCATCTGCAATGATAATCAAAAGATATACAGTATATTGTCCCAAAGCACCAGAGAGAACTCCTTTGCGCTACTGCTGAAGTATTATGAGTTTTGAACAGCAACCAAATAGGATAAATGCAGTTTAGGCCTGAATCCTATATAACTTATTGTTTCACATGTGTAATTAAAACTCTTTCTTGCTTCACCATTAAAAGGCCTAGCTCTAATTTAAAAAATTAACTAATTGGTCTGGAGTTGCCCGTCAGAAAACAAACTCGTTCCTTGTTTACCCCATTAAAAAGCATTTGCCACTTTCATATCACCTCTTTTCTACACTCAGAGGAATACAAACTTTTGAACTCTATTCTATTTGTTCACACATCTGAAGCAATATTCTCCCAGAGGAATCTGGCCCTGGAAGGAATGCTGTGCACTAAATTGGCTACATCCAACTTAAGTATCAATACATTACAGGTGTTTGAAATATTTCCAATGTTCCATTAACTTTTTATTCTTGGTGTACTTCTCAAGTGAGGTTAAATTAATATTTTTTGCACTTTAACTTTCTTATTCTCTCATCATTTTGAAAATGCTCCCGTTTTCCACAATGGATGAGAATCATCTTTGGAGTTCTGTTTACTACAGATTTGCCTAGTCATTAAAATGTTAACATTCCTTTGCAAATGTCTTTACCAGCTTCATTTCATATTGGCCCTCCTAAAATAATGTCATCTGGATAAATGTCATATTTCATTCTAAATCCAAAGAGAACAGGTAAACTTAAATGGTTATAATTACATATTGTAAATAAATTCCAGGTCAAAATATTGATTCAAATCATTTTGCTTTGTTTCATTGACATTAACAGGAGGCCTCAGGCAGAAGATTAATCAACTGTCTGTTTAATCAAAATGTTACACCAGACCAATATAAATCAAAGAGTTATGTGTATGAAAAGGGTAAACATTTCTGACATTTAAAGTTGACCATATCTCCTTGATTATTATTTATGCTTTCTGACAGAGATAAATTAGCTCTTCAATTTCAACTCATTATTAAATATCCATTTATAATTTTTTCCCTCAAATTACAAATACAGTGGTCTTTGAAGCTAAAAGATTGTACAGTGAGCTCCTTATCAAAAGGCTTCCATTTGAGTAGTTTACTGAGATGCTCAAATGGATGCCAATTATCATTTGCACATTGAAATTTTTATATTGACTGCGCATCAAGATCAAATTGCATTTATGTAGAATCACAAACATAATAAAATGCAATGACCCTTTGGACAAAATCTATTAAAGTCTGCCCCTAGATTCCTGGTAAGACATTTGTTTCCAGAATGTAGACTCGAGAATGTAGATGCTGGAACTGGAGCAAAACGCAGACAGGTAGAGTAACTCAGTAGGTCAAGCATCCATTGTATGTAGGAAGGAGAAGGGAAGCCAAATAAGTGAGGTATAATGGGCAAATAAAAACAGTAGAGGAAGGGAACTCTGAGAGGAATATGCAGGTGATGGAGAGATGGAATATTTGAGTGAGGAGAAAGAAACTGGGAGCTAGGGAGCAGGGCAATAGAAGTTTGGAAAGAGCAGTATGTACAAGAGGGCCTAGTAGATCAGAAGAAGGAAAGAAAGGACAGAGGGGGATTGTGAGTTACCTGAAAGTAGTGAATTCAATCTTCATGCCATTGGGTTGTGGACTACTGTTGAGGTGCTTTTCCTTTAGCTTATTTTTGGCGTCAGTGCTGGAAGTGGAGAAGACAGAGGACGCACAATGGAGGGGAAGGGGATGACGAATTAAAATGGCTTACAGCTGGGAGCTCCAGATGACCATAGTGGACAAAGCATATGTGCTTGTCAAAGCAATCACCTAATTTGCGCACTGTTTCACCAATTGCAATAAAAAAAGTTGGAGGATGGGTTTCTATGATTGCAGAGGAAAGTGCAAGATAAGGTGAGGGACAGTGAAGGAGAAATAAGTAAACCAGGGAGTTTTGGGGAGAGTGGTCCCTGTGGAAAGCTGAAAAGAATTTGGAAGGGAGGATGTGACTGGGATCAAAGTTCAAAGTAAAATTTATAATGAGAATCAATACATGTCACCACATACAACCCTGAGATTCATTTTCCTGTGGGCATACTTGGCAAATCTATGGAACAGTAACTGTAAATTAAGTCAATGAAAGATAAAGAGGATAGAAGACAACAAGAGAATACGTACACAGCGCTGGAAGAACTCAGCAGGTCAGGCAGTGTGAGAAAAGAGTAGCCAACGTTTCGGGCCGAGACCCTTCAAGGGAAACCTTACAGCGCATTACAAGACAGGTTGATTCTACCTGCAAGCATCTTCTCCTAATCGAATAATTCTCCCAGCTTCCTTATTGTAGTGGGGGTCTCAGACCCATGAGCCACAAGCATTTATTTACTCTGGGACAGCTGGAAATCTCATGGATTTCTCTCTTGCTCAAAAATGGGGAGTTCAGACTCATCAATTGAGAGAGAATATTCATGTCAAGAATATGATGGTTGCCCTCTGGGCACTGGTAAGATCCACTTCTCCACAGGACCCCTCCAACTTGTGCTAGAGAGCAACCATAGGGAATAGCTCTCCTTCTATCTTGTTGATTCGCCTGAAATGCTGCTGGTGTTTGGCCTTCCCTGGTTATCTCAAAACAACCCACAGAGCGAATGGTCCCTAAAGGCAGTCAAGACCTTCTTGAGCTCTTCAGTAAGAAGAAGGCTGCCACCCTACTTCCACACTGGCCATACGACTGTCATTGAGGTCTTACTTGATACAGTTCCTCCTCAGGGCCAGCTCTTTTCCCTCTCTCATGCTGAAGCGATGGCTATGGAAGTGTACATCAAGGAGGCACTGGACAGGGTTTATCAATCCATAAATCACGCCAGTTCAGGGACAGGCTTCTTCAAAAAGGATGGCAAGCTCTGCCCTTGCATTGATTATCGACACTTGAACAACATTATAGGGAAGAACCACTACACTCATCCTCTGCTTAGCTATTTATTTGAACATCTCCAAAGAGCAGCCATATTTGGCAAGATAGACCTACAAAATCCTTAAAACTTGGTTCATATCCATGAAGGGGATGAGAAGACCTTTATGCCAAGACTGAGAAGTGTGAGTTTGATAAAGAGCAGGTGTCACTCTTGGGCTATACCCTCAACCTTCCTGTGTTCAGACGGGCCTGTGCAAAGTTCAGGTAGTCACAGAGTGACTGGAACCATCTCTGCTCAGACAGGTGAGGTGCTTCATGGGTGATTGCAAACTTTTATTGCCGCTTCATCAGAAACCTTAGTTCCATCGTGGCCCCCGTAAAAGCACTCATCAAGAAGATTCAGGATTCCTGTGGACAAGTGAAGCAGACCCAGCAATCTCAGACCCGAAGTGGTGCTTCACCACTGCCCCAGTGCTGCAACATCCAGACCTATCTGACCCATTCATCGTTGAGGCCAATGCATCAAATGTCAGCATTGAAGCTGTCGTCTCTCAGCACTCCTCTATAGATAATCAGCTGCACCCCCGTGCTTTTCTTTCCCCTCACTTGACTCCTGCTGATTGTAACTACAACATCAAGAACTGAGAATGCCCGACTGTCAAGAAGACCCTGGGAGCATGTCAACACTGGGCAGAACATCTCTTTCTGGTATGGACACATCACAAGAACTTCTACATTCAGGATGTCATGAGACTCAATGCTCGTTGTCTGGTTTTATTTCACCATCACCTTACCATTCTGGCAGAAAGAATACCAAGGCCAATGTTCCCTCCTGCCAGTTTGCCTACTCCAGTCCAGAGTCAATGGACTTAGAATTCATAAAGAGAGGATTTTGGTGGCCTTCTATCTCCCAGGATGGTCCATGACTTTGTCTCAGCCTGTCCCATTTGTGCACAGAACAAGATGTCACTCTGCTTTGCCTGCTACCTGTGGCTTACAGTACCAGGTCCCATGCCTCAGTTGATTTCATCACAGCCTCTGTCAGATGAAAACACTACCATTGTGGTGTTGGTGGGTCGTTTCTCCAAAGCTACAAACCTGTCCATTTTATTACTCTGTCCGAGCTCCCACCCTCATGGGTCAGCATGTGTTCAGGCTGCATGGTCTCCTTCAAGACATGGTGTCCAATCAAGGATCACAGTACATGTCCCATCTTTGGAAAGATCTCTGTTCTCGTATGGGAGCCACAATGAGCCTCTTATCAGGTTTCTATGCCCGATCTAATAGCCAGTCTGAGTGAATCAGGAGCTGAAGATAACCCTGTACTGTTTTGTGTCTTCCAACCCCATGGCCTATATCCAGCAGGCTGATCGGCTCCACCAATAGATGAGGCCATTCAAGCCAAGGAAGAAAGTCTGGCTGGTGTGAGTTGGCTCCATGCTGTGTGGAACCATTTGTAGCAGAGTAAACTATCCACACACTCTCACATAGACTACACCCACCATCATTGATGGAGATTCACACAATTCCATGTTTCCCAGCTCCTCTCCCACCCCCGCTTTGCTCCAGTCATCCCCTCCACTTCCTTCCTGCTCAGTAGATTGTGTCCTGGTCTAATCTGTGCAGCACCTCCTGGCATCTTGACAAGAGTGGGGCAGGGTCCAGTATCTTGTGTACTTGGAGGGATCTGGTGTCATAAGGATCGATGGAACGGATCGTGAACCAGAATGGAGACTCCATGACATCTGGTCCTGAGGAACATTTTTGGGTTCTGGCTTATGACATCGTGGATATGTCTCTCATCCAGGACTTCCAGTGCCTTGGGAGCTGTGCCTAGGGAGGGGTGGACCATCACAACCACGGACTCTGTCTGGGTGCCTTCACAGGCAAGCAGCTGAATGGGGTTAGCAATAATGCTCGTAAGTATGCACATTGCGGCCACTTAGTGGATCATTGTGGTTGTATTTAAATCCCTTCCTTTTGTTTCTGTCTTGTCGAGTATCGACTGAATAGCAATGGCAATGCTCCCTGCCTCCTTAGCCCACATTGTGGAAACAAGACTACAATTCTGATTGATGCTGTAAAAGAGTGATATTAGTTTTGTTTCAAGTTCTGAGTTCAGTGACGGCATGTGATTTTAGTTTGAGAGTTTTAGCTAGTGGCCCTGTTGGCTTAGCACTTATTATTTTTCCTTTGGTCCTGCAGAGTTCTTATTAAAACTCACTGAACTGTTCATTCTGCTGCTGTGTCTATCTGCACTTAGGCCATCACCGAAAACTGTGTCAAAGGATATGTAAAGACAGGATCAAAGGCAGAAATGAAAGATTTTTCTGAATGATGCAGCTTCCTTAAGCAATGCAGCAGAACTTTCTTTTCCTCTGCGGGAATCATTTATGCAGCATAGATCACAAACTTTTGAACTGAGATCTTCTAAATGAGAAATAAAATGGAGTCTTCATCAGTTCTTTCAGGTATGAATATCAGCCCTAGGACACCTCCATACGTCCAAACCTTTTTTCTTGCTTATTCACAAATGTAATTATTTCATCACTGGAAGCCTTGTCTTCATCTGCCAAGGTCCTAAACATTGATGTTCCCTTTCCAAACGTTTCCCAATATATTCCTCTATTTCACCCTTTATGCCACTCCTCAAATGTTACGTCTTTACCAAAGTTACTAGTTCTCCATTGAAGTACATTCCTGTGGCTTGATGGCAAAGTTAGCTTGCAACATTCCTGAGAAAGATCTTAGGTATTACACTAAGCAATCCAGTGCCACGGCTTGTAGAGCTTCTGCCACAAAGAGTCAGGGACCTCAGTTTGATTCTAATCCCCAGCCTTGTCTCTATGGAGAGTTTGCATGTCCTCCCTATGAATGTGTGGGCTTCCCCGAAGTGCTTGTCTCATCACAGTGTTGTACAGGTCAATTTACTGTTGTAAAATGTATAGGATTAATACAGATCAACGTTTGATGGACAGCAAAGCGATAGTGGGCTGAAGGGCCAGCTTCCATTCTGGATGAGTCACTGACTGATGCTGTATAGCTGAAATTATCTGAGACATTTAAGAATCTAAAAGATTCCAATGCACGATTTGGAGCATTGACATAGGTATTCTCCCAGTGACCTTGGAAAAGTTTCCAATCGATCTAATTAAAATAGATTCATTGTCATTACCATACTGCTGCGTGAGCAGTCTGCCTGCTGCATTCTGTATACTCACAGACCACTGAAAGTTACAGAATCATTTGGGATAGCTGAACTCTGAAATATAAGAGGATGGCTATGCTGAAATTGTATCCAGTACTCGTTAAGTTATATCTGGCGCACTGTGTTTTGGTCACTGCACCATAGGAAGAATGTGGCCTCAAAGAGAACAAGACAAGAATCCAAAAGCAAAATGTTTTGGATGCTGGAAATCTGATACAAAATCTGACAGCCCTTAAAATGATCCATAGGTCAGGAATCCTCTGTAGGCAGAGAAATCGAGCTAAGAAGGTGGATTATGCTGATAGCCATCCATTCATTTCATGCAGAACCATGGTAGTGTGTGCATAAGTGTATTCCAGATTTACCTGCTTGCACATTACAGAATGGAAGAATAGACCTACCATGATGTCAGATATGGATAAACCCTACCTCTCACTACTAAATCTATAGGTTTTCCTCAAGTTCTTGACCTTGAGGCTTAGATGCACATTCTATCCAGCCTCTCCGACTTAAGCAAGTCCCAATTACTGTAACCAGTGTGCCCTGCTCACTTCAATAAAAAGTTAAGTTCAGACACACCCTTGCTGATTTTTATAAATAATTGTACTGTGTATTTATACTTTGTAGAATTATAGGGTCCTTCGGAATGAAATCAGCCCGTTCAGCCCACCATCTCCACGCAAACTATCAGGTTCCAAACTACGCCAATCCAAATTACTAGCACCTTGGTCCAAAAGCATTTAATTACAGTGCTGATAAAAATTATTCACAACCACCCTTCCCCCCCCCCCCGGGAATTTTCATGTTTTAGGTTTACAACATTGAATCTCAGTGGGTTTAATTTGTTTTTTTCTGACACTGATCAACAGAAAAAGACTCTTCCATGTCAAAGTGAAAACAGATCTCTATAAAGTGGTCTAAATTAATTACAAATATAAAACAAAATAACAAATTGCATAAGTATTCACCCCCTTTAATATGACAAACCAAATCATCTCTGGTGTAGCCAATTGGTTTTAGACGTCACGTAATAAGTTAACTGCAGATTACCTGTGTGCAGTCAGGATGTTTCAATTGATTCTAGTAATAATACACCTGCATCTGGAAAGTCCAACTTCTAGTGAGTCAGTGTCCCAGCAAAAAAAACTACACCATGAAAACAAAAGAACTCGCAAAAAGGCTATTGAAAGGCACAAATCAGGAGAAGGATACAAGAAAAATTCCAAGTCACTGAATATCACTTGGAGTACAGTTCAGTTAATCATCAAGAAATGTAAAGAATATGGCACAGCTGTAAATCTGCCTAGATCAGGCCGTTGTAGTTTTATGGGAGACTGGCAAAGCAAAAGACACCGTTAAAAAAAACTCATATGAAATCTTGAATAGAGTTTGCCAGAAGGCATGTGGGAGACTCTGAAGTCAGCTGGAAGAAGGTTCTATGGTCTGTTGAAACCAAAATTGAGTTTTTTGGCCAACAGACTAAACACTATGTTTGGTGTAAACCAAAAACCGCACATCACCAAAAATACACCCTCCTGACTGTGAAGCATGGTGGTGGCTGCATCATGCTGTGGGGATGCTTCACTGCAGCAGGCCCTGGAAGAGTTGTGAAGGTACAGGTTAAAATGACTGCAGAAAAGTACAGGAAAATCCTGAGGGAAAACCTGAAGCAGTCTGCAAGAGAACTGCAACTTGGGAGAAGACTTATTTTCCCGCAACACAATGACCCCAAGCATAAAGCCAATGCTACACAGGAATGTCTTAAAAAACAACAAAATGAATGTCCTGGAGTGGACAAGTCAAAGTCCAGACCTCAATCTAATTGAGAATTTGTGGCTGGACGTGAAAAGAGCTGTTCACTCATGATCCCCATGCTATCTGTTAGAGTTTGAGCAGTTTTGTAAAGAAGAATGGGGAAAAATTGCAGTTTCCAGATGTCCAAAGCTGATAGAGACCTATCCACACAGACTCAAGGCTGTAATTGCTGCCAAAGGTGCATCTACTAAATACTGACTTGAAGGGGACAAATAATTAGGCAAACAATTTTTTGTGTTTAATAACCGTGATAAATTTAGAGCAATTTGTAGAAATTTGTTTTCACTTTGACACAAAAGAGTGTTTTCTGTTGATCAGTATCAAAAAAGCCAAATTAAATCGACTATGATTCATTATTGTAAAACAATAAGACATGAAAACTTCCATGGCCAAGTGAATACTTTTTATAGGAACTATAATCAAGGTGTAAAGAATCTTACTTAAATCAATGCATTGTGGATTAAACGTTTATCTTTTCAATCATTTTAATCTTTTTAATTATTAAATCAATTTCAACTGCATTTAATTTATTCTGATAAATAGCTATTTGGAAAGTGTGTCAATGATGCATCAAAAGCTGCTGGAGCTCTGTTGTGGGTGAGCACCTCAGAATGTGTTATCAATCGGCCTGTTCAGAGAGTGGTTAGGGAACATCGGCCTCGCGACTTTGCATATACACATAAGGTTTGCAGACTTGTAGGGTTTAGGAGGTGCGGTTTGTGAGCTTAGGGAAAGACAGATCAAGGATATTGATCTGTATTAAGCCTTTTTGACAACTCCATTGATCTCAGTCCCCAAAGCCAGAGCATACAGCTGGACATGAGATGAGTGCATAACCAATGTGAAATAGAAGTAAGGAATGTGGGAGAGGCATTTCCACTCAGGCATGAGAAAAAACTAGTCATGAGGTGAGCCTTGCCCTGGACCTGCTTATATTTCATTCTTGCACTGTAGCATCTTCCAGTTCCTGTGGAGGTAAAAGATGGATAATTTCTGCAAAAATTTGATGAACAGCTCTTTGGAGGAAGTGGGGAGTGTGCACTAACATGGACCTATTCCAAAGTGCTATCTTTGTGTATAGACCATAAGGATGCAAATATCAATTGTCACAAATTACTAATTTGAACATTTACTTTTGAACTTGACTGAACATATTAAAGAATTGACCTTCAGTGAGTCCAGAGGTGAATGTTATATCATTAACACTTGTTGAGTATTCAGGATCAAAGGAGCAATGGCAATAAAGTTGAAGAGAATTTAAATATACAAGTTTTTAATTGTTGTTAAAAGAAAAAGTTCCAGAACCTGTCAACAATTCACTGGAAGTTAGAAACCAAAATTGTGAGGTTGAAAATATATTCGTCCCCTTTGTAATTACTACACAATATAGTACCTTCCCAATTCACCCAAGCTGTTAATATAAAAAATTGGAGGATCACCTATTTTCAATGAATTCATAAGAATAAATATCCCCTCTCTCTGTAAGGTCCAGTAATATAGTAGATTTTTAACAATGCAAACCAAAATGAAGACAAAAGAGCATTCAAGACAAGTCAGGCAAATGATAATAGAGAAGGACAAATCTGGGGATAGGTAAAAGACTATCTCGAAGGCACTAAACAAAACTCGGAGCTCTGTGTAGTCCATTATCAAACGTGGAAAACATGAAACCACAGCCATACTACCTAGATCAGGCTACTCCTCTACACTTAGTTGCAGGAGAAGAATGGCACTTGTAAGAGAGGCTACTGTGATGCCAACAGTCACTCTCAGTGAGCTGCAGAAGTCAGTGGTTGCAACTGGAGAAGAGGTTCATGAATTCACGATCTCTAAGTCCTTGCACAAAAAGGGTACTTACAGAAGAGTAGCAAGGTAGAAGCTCTGACTGAAAAAAAAAACATGTCCTTGCCCATAAAAACTTTGAATAGATACACTTGGAAGATACTGTAAAGATGTGGAAGAAGGTCTTGTGGTCGGATGAGACTACAGTGGAATGTTTTGGCCTCTACACAAAGTGGTACTTGTGGCATAAATCTAATACAGTGTGCATCACATAGTATGCCATTAACAAATCATACCTACTGTAAAGTATGGCATCATGCTATAGGAATGCTTTTCAGTCACAGAGGTTGTAAATCTGGTCAGTATTGATGGAAAGATGAATGCCACTAAACACACAGAGATCCTGAGTAAAAACCTGCTAGCCTTTCCAGAAAGCATACACTCCGAAGGAATTTCATCTTTTAGCACCACAACAACCCAAAGCATACTGCCAAAGCAATTGTGGAGTGGTTTCAAATGAAGAAATTGATGCCCTTGAGTGGCCCAGTCAGAGTTCTGAACTTAACCTGATCAAACATCTCTAGCAGAACCTCAAGACTGCTGTCCACTACTGCTCCCCAACTAACTTGGCACAGCTTGAGTAATTTTGCAAGGAGGAATGGGCGAATCTTGCTCCATCACATTGTACAAGATATTAGAGACTTATCCCAAAAAACTACTAGCTGTAATAGATGCCAGAGGTGGTTCAACTAAGTACTGAGCAAAGGGCGATGAATACTTTTGAACTGCTGACATTTCAGTTTTGAATTTTTAGTTTTTCATGCCTTATAACTTTCTATTTATTGGCTCTATGGTGAAAAAGGAGCATGTGATACACAAATAAAAATTATTAGTTAAATTGATCAAAATCCCTTGTTGTAATACTCTTTTATGTGAACAAAGGGTTAGGGCCTGAATACTTTTACAGAGCACTGTAAATGTATACAAAATGCTGGAAAAACTCAAGTAGGCCAGGCAGCATATTTGGAAAAGAATAAACAATCGACGTATCGGGAAGGGTCTCAGCCCAAAACATGACTGTTTACTCTTTTCCATAGATGTTGCCTGGCTTACTGAGTTCCTCCAGCAATTTGTATGTCCTGCTCTGCAGATTTTCTTGTGTTCATCACTGTAAATGTATGCTGTCGCTGCATGAAATATTTGATCATATGTGTATCGTGCTTAAATATGCATTCAGAGATGAATCCTGGAGAAACCACCTGCAATAGTTTGTTTTCACCTAAATATTCTGCTTCCAATGCATATCACTCTAATGACACAAGGGACATACTGAATGCATTACAACTTTGAACTCATCCAGTGGCTAATTATTTTCCTTTTAATATGGAATAAACTCTTTCAAAATCCAATGAATATGAAATACTTACTCTATTTTGGAAGTGCTGAAAACAACTTTAATGGAGCTTATTTCATTGCAATAATTGATGATATTTTTTACTTCCTTGCACAAGCCATAATGATGCACATTTTTTTCACATATACAAACCAGATTCACAATTTGTATTGCAAGATTCTGAAATTCTGCAAGTAGTAGTAATGTTACCAGTCTCTGCCATTGATAAATTTTAACACCATTGTCCAATACAATTGCTTAAATATGACCCTGTCTCAAGTAACTTTATCTAGAAAATTCAATAGTATAAATTGAAAATGTAATATCCATAAATGTAAATCTCATCCAAGAGAACTGAGCACCGATGAAAGAATTTGCAGCAGATTAGCAGCCCAGCACATAATAGCATCTTTGCCAAACAATCACAGTCTGCTTACATCTCAGGTTTTCAACTTGCAAACCAATGATGGCAATTCACACAGCAAATCTCCACAGACTGCGGATCCCGAATCATTATCACCTTGCTTCTAACACCCTTTTCAGGAGCTCATTGGTTGTTTCTATTGCAACTTTTCTCTTGAGAAATGGTTTGCTTTGAGGCCAATTCTCAAGTCCATTTGACACTTTTTTTTAACCAAGCTTGGCTCCTTATAATGTCTAGAAAGACCCATACACTCATTTCTGCCTTATACCCACATTTATTGCTACGCCTGAATATCACGTTCAAATACATATGCCTGCAAATCACTCAAAAAGTGCAAATTTCAAAAAATATATCATAGGCTGTCCTCAGTTTAGCTTATGCTGTGATTTGCCTAAGTTTTCTTTCAACACTGAAGATTTATTTTTCTGCGGTGAGCTTTGTTATAATGGGTGAGGCTATCAAACAATGAAACAGTCGAGTTCCAATTTAGTGTTGAACAGAAACCTAAGCCTACACAACTGCATTTAGTTCTTCAATTGGTGGGTAAAATCTCCTGCCCTTTCTTAAGAGACTGACTTTGAAAGCCCGGAACTATAAACCACTATGATGAGACTTGAGCAGGGTGTTTGAAAGTGTAATATTTAAGGATGAGTACTGAGAATAGATACAAATTGTAGACACTGTAATATTAGAGAAGCAATGAATTACAGAAGGTTAGCAAGAAGCTAACAAGGAGCATTTTTAAAACACTTAACACTCTGAGATTTGGAGAGTTGGTCGCAATGAGCATGAAGGACTGCTCAAGTGAGCATGTTGTTAAAATTATTTTAAGTCACTTTGCAAGGCTTACTACTTAAATAAACCAAAATTGATGAACAAAGTGTTGAAGAACTAGAGGGCAATGGTAGACCAGAGGAATCCCATGAAGCCACATAAATATAAGGATGAAGAATCTTGGCCCAAAACATTGACTGTTTATTCATTTCCACAGATACTACCTGACCTTCTGAGCACTTCCAGCATTTTGTGTGTTGCTCAGACATATAAGGAATTGTCTTAAATTAATTAATTAATTAGGTAACTTGTTAAATAATTGTTATATGTACTGAGGTACAGTGAAAATCTTTATTTTGCATGCTGCCATAGTGATTATTTCATCACGTCAGTGCATGGAATAGTACAAGGGAACACAATAACACAATGCGAATGCTCATTACGAGACAGATTGTGAGGTCAGGAGTCCATCTTATCATACCAAGGAAACATTCAATAGCATAATAACTGCAGAGTAGAAGCTGTCCATGAGCCTGGTTCAGACTTTTTGTATCTTCTGCCCAAAGGAAGAGGGGAGAATACAAACTGTCCAGGTGTCTTTGATTATGCTGACTGCTTTATTAAGGCGGCAAGAACTACAGACAAAGTTCTGGGAGAGGAATCTGGTTTTGTGATGTGATGAGGGATGTCCATATGCAGTCCAGGCAGAGCAGTTATCATGCAAGCACTAATGCATCTGGCTAGGTTGTTTTCAGTGGTGTATTGAAAAAGAAGTAGTGAGGTCCAAAGGGACGTGCCAGATTACTTTCGCCTCCTGAGAAGGTAGAGGGGTTGGTCTGTTTCTTGGCTGCGGCATCTATAGGCGATTGGTGATGTTTAATCCTTAGAACTTGAATTCTCTTCAACTTCAGCATCATTGATGTAACCAGAAGCCTGTGCACTGCCCCCTTCCTGAAGTCAATGGCCAGCTCTATTATTTACTGACATTGAGCGAAAGGTTATTGATTAGTTTTATTTGATTAAAAACCTGTGCCCCTAAGCTCCCTATCTCCTTCCTGTACACAGTCTCATCATTATTTGAGATTCAGTCCACACCAGTGGTGCCCTCTGCAAAATTATAGATGGCGTTTAACCAGAATCTGACGATGCAGTCGTGAGCATAAAGTGAGTGAATCTGGGGACTGCAGATGCAGATTTGTGCAGCAACTGTCTTGAGGATAATTGTGGCAGAAATATTGCTGCCTATCCTTGCTGACTCTGCTCTGTTGGTCAGGAAGTCAAGGATCCAGTTGCAAAGAGAACTACTGAGTCCCAGATCTAGGAATCTGGAGGTGAGTTTTTTTGGAATGATCATATTGAAATGGAAGCTGTAGTCAATAAACAGTAGTCTAACAAAGGAGTTATTACTGTCCAAACATCAGAATAGGGAAGAAATATGATCAAAATGACTTTGACAGAGGAGTGATTGTTGGTGCTAGACAGGGTAGTTTAAGTATCTCAGAAACTCCTGGGATTTTCATGCACAACCATCTCTAGAGTTTACAGAGCATAGTGTAAAGTTAAACAAAAAAACAGTACGTGGCAGTTTTTTGGGTGAAAATGTCTTGTTAATGAGAGAGGTCAGAGGAGAATGGCCAGACTGGTTCAGGCTGACAGGAAGGTGACAGTAATTCAAATAACCACACGTTACAACAGCTGTATCATGAAGAACACAACACATCAAATATTGAAGTGCATGAGCTTTATAAGGCTTTCTTAAGGCTTTATAAGGCAATGGTCTGGCTGCAGTAGGAGTATTGTGAGCAGTTTTGTCTCCTCATACAAGAGGCTGTGCTGGCACTGGAGAGGATCCAGAGAATGTTCACAAGAATGAAGTGGTAGCATATGTGGAGTGTTTAATGGCTCTGGGCTTGTACTGTCTGGAGTGCAGAAGAATGAGGGAGATTACTAAATGCTGTAAGACCTAGATAGATTGGAAGTGGCAAGGATGTTTCCGATAGTGGGAGAGTCTAGGGCCAAAGTGCACAGTCTCAGGATAGAAAGATGTCTCTTTAAAACAGAGACGAGGAGGAATTTCTTTAGCCAGAGGATGGTGAATCTCTGGAATTCTTTGCCACAGATGGCTGTGGATACCAAGTCACTGGATATGTTTAAAGTGGAGGTTGATATGTTCTTGATTAGTAAGGGTGTTAAAGGTTAGGAGAAGAATGAGGTTGACAGGGGTAATAAATCAGCCATAATAGAATGGCGGAGAAGACTCAGTGGCTGGATTGTCTAATTCTGCTCCATTGTCTTGTGGTCTTATGAAAAGTGGCCTTAAAGCAGTTGGGAGCCTAAGATTGGAGTATGGAGAAGTTAAGATGTCTACAAATACCCCTACTATCTGATCTGCACAGGATCTTTGAACTTAGCTGGGGACCATCCTGGCCAATTGCCTTCCATGCATTTAATCTCTGGAGTGAAATTTATTTCGGAAGGTATCAGACATAGTACAATATATATTGTTTGTTTTATGCAGTATTTAAAGCTTGAGATGTTTCAACCTTCTTGTCACTGCTCATCCAGTTAGGAAGCTTGTTACCCACAATATGTAAAGAAGTTTTATTGTGGCACAGAAGCAATGAGTTTAATTCAAAGCCTATTCCATCTCATGCATTGCACTGCAATTTTTTCTTCAATTAACATTATTAAAATTTGTCTAGAAGGTATCACTTTACTGCTTCTGGGGTAGTGGTGTGCTCAAATTCAATGCAGTTGTTCTTACATTACAGAAGGACTATGCCTACTTTTTTGAGTTTTGTTTTCTTCAGCATGAACAGGTTATAAAATGTATCTTCATTTTACTGCAAATAATAGATTTGTACAGCTACTGTCACTGAAGTAATTATTTTATTGACCATGAAATTAACTGCAATAGTAATTTAAGTACCTTACCTATAGCATCATTCATTGTACACAGTGCCTGCAGTGTGTGGCATTTACAAAATGCATTGCAATTACTTGCCTAACAGCACCTCCACCCCTCACTGCATCTACCACCAAGAAACAAAGGATAATGGACATGGGGCCCACCTTCAGGTTTCATATCATCCTGGCTTGAAAAGATAGTTCATCACAGGGTGTACATCCTGTAACTCCTTACCCAATGGTACAAAGGGGTATGATCACTGGGTACTGTAGTGGTTTCAAAAAGCCACCCCACTACTATCTTCTCAAAGCCATTCGTAGATAGATGGCAAATGCTCAGCTTGCAGTGAGGTCCACATTCCAAAAGGTGAATTAAAAGAAAATTAACATGCAGTTGCTCAACTAAAATGTAGTGTACATGTTAGTGGATGCCTCTTCATGTATTAATGACCAGCAGCCTCGTATGCTACTCAATTCACCTAAGCCATTTTGATCAACTTCCAATGGTCTCTATCAATCAGATCTCACACCTCACCTAAATATGTTACATATTTCCCTTACACACTTAATGCTGTTGCAAGTCTTACACCTTTTATCTTGCATATGCTTTCAGTTGTTCAATGGTGGCTACATCACCCAGCACAATTCTATGTTACTGGAGCACTTCCCCTTCACATGCATATTAAGGAAGTGCATACTGTAGAAAGCAGGAGCCAATGAAAATGGGAAATGAAAGTGTCTCTTTAAAACAGAGATGAGGAGGAATTTCTTTAGCCAGAGGGTACTGAATCTTTGGAATTTATTGCCACAGAAGGCTGTAGAGACCATGTTTGTGCTCCCCAGCAGAAGTGAAGTGAACGGCAATGGAATTATCATTGGTCAGCTGCTGGGTGGAATCAAATGAGTATGTTGAAAACCCATGCCTTTTCCTTCTCCTCATGTTGCACTTGCTTTTCATCTTACAGAATTGACAAGCTCACAAATGCACCAGCCTTGTTTCCTCATATTTCCTCATATGCTCTTCACCTTAGTATGTAGAAGGTAGAACAGAACAGTGCAAGGCCTGCCTTTTGGCCCATGATCTTACACAGAACTAATTAAACCAATGATGCCTAATCATCTAATCTTCTTCCCTGCACATAAAACATATCCCTCCTTTCTCTAAATACTCATTTGTCTATTTACTGTAAGAGTCTCTTAAACATTCCTCAGCTATCTGGCTCTATAACTACTCCTGGCACTGCATTTAGATACCCCAATTTATACATCTCCTTTGTACTTTCCCCATCTCACTTTAAATACATGCCCACTAGTATTAGACATTTTAATCCTGGGAAAAATAACTGGCTCTTCTCTGCGTCTTGCATAAATTTATAAAGTTCAATCAAATCTCCTCTCTGCCTTCACCTCTCTAATGAAAACAGCCAAAACTTGTCTAGCCTCCCCTCATAGCACATGTTCTCCAAACTGCCAGGATGCAGAGTCAGTTTGCCTCCTGGCAAAGCACTCTTACAGCCTCTACAAAAACCCCACATTAGACTTTGAAGCAACCAGAAGTGAATGAAATCCTCAAAGTGTGGCCTCACCATAGCTTTAACACAACTTCTTGGCACTTGAACTCAATGAATACTTTGACTAATGAAGGCAAGCATGCCATAAGCATGTCGAAGGTCATGATCTGAGAATCCTAGGGTCGATTCCCAGAGATCAGCAAAGTCTGGAGGGCAAACCTGAAGGTTGAAGTCCAGACAGCACACAGAAAATGCTGGAGGAACTCAGGAGTCCCTGCAGCATCTCTGGATAGGAGTACAATCAATGTTTCAGGCCGAGATCCTCCAGCAGGACTGGAGAAAAAATGACTGAGGAGTAGATTTAAAAGGTGGAGAGAAGGGAGAGAGAAACACAAGGTGATAGATGATACCAGGAGGGTGAGGGGTGAAGTAAAGTACTGGGAAGTTGATTAGTGAAAAAGATACAGGGCTGGAGAAGGGGGAAACTAACAGGAGAGGACAAAAGGCCATGGAAGAAAGAAAAGGGCGGGGGGTGTGGGCACCAGTGGGCAGCGATGGGCAAGCAAGGAGATAAGGTGAGAGAGGAAAAATGAGATGGGGAACAGTGAAGGGGGGCATTATTGGAAATTTGAGAAATCACTATAATTCCCTTTCCTCCCCGGAATATTGATACTTTTCCCTTTCAATCTGCAGGGGGATCTCTATCATATTATGAGCATTAGCACTGAAAGGTTCCTTTAGCTTAAGATCCCTAATCAAATCTGGATCATAACACAACAACCAATCCAGAATTGCCTTTACCCAAGTGGGTTCAACTAGAGGCTGCTCTAAAATACTAACTCATAGGCATTCCTGGTATCGAGCACCAACCTGATTTTCTACTAGTACCTGCATATTAAAATTTCCCATGACGATCATAACATTGCCCTTATTACATGCCTTTTCTACTTCCCATTGAGATTTATACCCCACATCCTCGGAGGCCTTTAAATAACTCCCATCTGGGTCTTTTTACCCTTGTGGTTTCTTAACTCTACCCACAAGAACTCTACATCTTATGACCCTATATCACATTTTTCTAAGGATTTGATTTTTTTTTACCAATAGAGCCATCCCACCCCCTCTGCCTACCTGCCAAGTCCTTTCGATACAAGGAGTATCCTTTTAAATTCCCAACTATGATCTTCTTTTAGCCACGACTCAGAGATGCCGACTCCATACCTGCCAATCTCTAACTTTGCTGCAAGATAATCTACTTATTCCAAAACTGCATACATTCAAATATAACACCTTCAGTCCTGTATTCATCACCCTTTTTAATTTTGTCCCCATGTTACACTTCACCTCATGTCACTGAATACTGTTTTGCTCTATCATCCTCACAGTCTCACTACACACTGCATTGTCTTACACACCAACCGCAAGCCTGCCCGCAAGAATATACATGAGAAGAGAAATGGGATTCATGTAGCGAACAGTACAGTAGTGAGGATGTGGGGTATAAATCTCAACGGGAAGTAGAAAAGACATGTAATAGGGCAATGTTACAATAGTCATGAGTGATTTCAATATGCAAGTACAAGAATAAATGGTCAACATGGATAGGATAAACTGCAAAGCAAATTTCCATGCCTTGTGACTCTATAACTTCTGGCATAAATTGATTATATCAACTGTTGGTTTTGTTAGTGAGATGACATTTGGAAGTCAGGTTTTGGAGTCAGGAAGATATTCTTGCACACACCACTCTGTGTTGACCACAAGAGCTTAAACTAATTCCTGAAAGCACCATAATCTCATTTATTTTCAGCAACAGTCAGAGGAATCTAGGAAGCAACTAACCGTGATGAATCTTTGATGTAGCACATTTCTGGGGTCCATTTTCCTGATAAATTTGTATTCAGGTGTGTGGGATTAAGGGAAGATGCACACTGAATGTCTGAGCTGGTTTCAAACAGTGGCCATGTGCTGAGTTGCATCATGTATTTGTTTATTAAGGAGATTTCTGGAGTTATGTGAATGTAGCAGATATTATTTGAAACAAGAACTAGTCTTCATTTCTTAATGCTGATTGTAAATTGAAGTTAAAAGCACAGTCTACAGACTAAGAGATATGGTTTGCAAAATGGTGACCATGCATGAGTCTAAAGCTAAGACAATGGGGTTGTGTTAATGGTTCTGCTGCAATCCAGGCAACTATGGGTTTAAGGAATTTGTACCATTGTAACATTGGAAGCATTGTAAATAAGTTCAGGGATGCGTGCAAGTAGCAAAGGTATTTGAACATTCAAAGGTGTCTCCCACTGTAGATATGTAATTCACAGGCTGTTACTTTTGATCTTGAGGGTATAAAAATGCGATAACATTTGTGTTAGTGAGTCTGTGCCGAAAGTGTCTCCAGAATGATACCTACTTGCTGTGATGAATAAAGGCTTTTATATCACCAGCTTCCCCATCTCTCCAGTGGCTTCGATCAGTCACAACTCGTTTATTGAGGAAATGTTAACATTCTTGCCAACCAATATAACCAGGGAAATGCACAAATATCACAACCATTTCAGAACAACTTCTACCTAAATAGGAATATTAATAAACCCATATTATGCCCATTCTATTTAAATTTTCTTTATTATGTCATCTCTAAGCCTGGGAATCTTAGAACATTAATTTCAGTTTTTCATTTATTCAGTACATGTTGTGTAAGTGTATGTGTATGCATAAACACACACACACACACGCACACACACTCATACACACAAACACACAAATCCACACAAACATATTCATTTTAATGTAAGAAAACTTGTCAGTTTACCTGCATACTTATATTCTTGTCTTCCATGTCTACTTAACAAACCAAATGACATTGTTTTTCTATCTTTTATTTTTAGTATAATCTAATCTATTCCATAATATCATTTTCAGTATCTAGTTGTACTATCAGCCACCAGTTGAATGTATTACAAAAGCTGCTGCAGCCTTGGGGCATAGAAAGAGAGAAAAACTGATTGATTGAAATCTGTTGTGCTTTCTAATGAGGTTTAATGGTTACTATAGTTGCTGCATAACCAATTAGTGGAATGTGTTTCTTAACAGTTGTTTCCAATTCAAAGAAAAAATGTGATATGTTTAAAAACTTTAGCAATGAAATCTAATTATAAAGATAGGAAATTTTAACTTGAAGTTTACAGATCTAAGGAAACTAGTCCCTCTATCAGGCATTCTTTGATTGAACAATGTTCTTGACAAAGACTACAAACATTTTGTCTCATTTTATTTTTCCCACGTGCATTGTGTCTGATGTGCTTCTGATTTGAGTTGTGATTCACAAGTGCACCTATTTAGCATTGCAAGTGACTTCAGAAAACAAGATAGTTCAGTAACGTATGTGACGTGTGCACACATCAGATGCTGAAGTACACCTTAGGATGCGCTGGGACACATCATCAGTGATGTAACCTGGGGTCAACAGGTGTTTCAGGTCAGCATTAGGCACCCTCACGCAGGCGACCCAGCCAGGATTAATCAGGCCCTGCTTGTGTCCCACCAGCATTGGTCCAAAGGTCACACCTTTTGATCTGTAGTCCTCTGGAGACTTGCTCAGCAGCCTCTGTGATGGCCCTAATGCCTCTTTTCTTTGCAGTCCCTGTAATGCCAAGGAGAGAGTATGTTTTGCACAGTGAGCAGACAGCAAAATCTCTACACCCCACCTCAATAGGCTCGCCAGAAATAAACAGAGAAGGCAGTCGATGACATCATTTCTCACACAACCCTAACTTGATGGCAGTCCTGAAAAATTGGCTTTCATTATAAAAACCCATGGGATTCATTGGAAAGTGGTAGCTGGGATAACATATTGGCCTGATTGCAGAAAGCAAAAGTGAATGAATAGTTGTTGGGAACTTTAATGAGCAGGAGGCTACACACGGTTGAGTTCTACCAAGTGCTGCTATGTTACTGTCCTGCATTACCAAGAGTAGAGTATTTCCAGCATTTTATACATAAAGTTGGAGGTTTCCTGTATCCAAATATTTTAATTTTTATCCACAGAACTTCTTCAAGCCTTTCAATACCTCATGCTATCAACATTGCCTCCTGCTTCTCCTCATTTATATGTCACTTTACATTAAAACAAATACGTAATTCAGCTACCTTTTGCATATATTTTGGATATACACATGTGATTTTAACTGTTTGATTTATTCTAGAATTGCCTTCAATTCACCTGCTGCAATGCATCTGAAGCATTATGTTAATACTGGTTTCCCACAATCAGGTTTTCCAGAGAGTATATCACATCAAATAAAGAAATGTGGCATTGATTTAATAAATACTAATGTACACCCCCAAATTCTGACAGATCATGAATGGTGCTGATTATAGCCAATAGCACAAAAAATGAAATAGTTACACAAATGTCACAGTTTAAGGTATACACATTATTCTTCACTATAACAGAAGAAAATAAAATGTAAATGCATAAAAAGCCCAAAGGAGAAAATCCAAATATTGAAGCTATAAGATTGGTGGTGCATTTCTAATGGGTTTAGGGCCTCCTCAGGGCATTTAAATATTGAAAGAGTTTGCTCATTTTAAGTACTATTATAACTCACAATTAATAAGGCTTAATCTGGAAAAAGAAAAAGACTCTGACTATCTATCCTAACTATGCCTTTCATTGTTTATATTCTTCCATCTGAGGCTCCAGAGAAAGCAATCCAAGTTTGTCCAACCTCTCATTACAAATAGTACCCTTTGAACCAGGCAACATAGTGGTGAACCTTTTCTGCACCCACTCCAAAACCTCCATATTCTTCCTATCATGCAGTGATCAGAGTGGTGAGTATGAGTATGATTTTCTCCCAAGGGGTTATTCCCTTAATGGAGAATGCCTGTGCATGACTTTTCTTTAATGTGTGAATGCTGATGCATGGGCAGCCACTGTACAGTCCTTGATAGATTGGGGTCAGGGTCCAGTGGCCGGGAATGCAAGACGATTGGAGACCCTTCACTGCTGCAGCCTTCCTCCACCTTTGCTGCCATTTTGATGTGTTATCATCTTCTGTTAGCTCCACCGCTGAGGTCTTGTTGGATTGCTCTTTGTCTGGAACCTTCACCTCAACCATACGACCATGGGTGAACTTACCAGGAGCTAAGCCCCAGACGGCATTGCTCTCAGGACCTCAAGAACTCAAATCCTCTCCTCCATAACAAGGTGGTTATCTGTGAAGAAGACCAGAGTGGCACACAATAACCGATGGTTTCTATAGCAACTGTATGAATTCCTGACTTTTAATCTCAACAACCCAACAGTCCCCATACAGGAGAATATTTGGCGTTTTCCTTACACTGCTCCCCACGCTGCTGTTCCTGTTGCACACCGGCCTTTTTGACATCCTTGCTTTCTGTTCTGTGTCTGTTGATCTTCCCCTCAAACTGACTGCGGCTATTTCCCCACCTCTCCCTGTGAAACCTCCTCGGCTTTTACCCCTCTCCTGAGTACCCAAATTGGGGTATTTAGTTGCTGTTACATTCCATAAAGAGACAATACCTCTGGATATTTTGTTAGTTTGCACCATGATAAACAATATAGAGCATCAGCTGTTTCTTTGAAAGAATTCGTGAATTGTCTGACAATGGGTTTAGATTTGGGAACATTAACTGTTTTTCTCTTGATAGATGTGGTCTGACTGTTTCTAACCTATGTATTTCCAGCAATTTCTCCCTCTGCTTGCGAATTTCCTATGATCACCCAAGATGGGAACATTGCCCAGCAGTTTTTGATTCGGTTCTAACCATTTCTATCTTTTAACTGCGTTGGCCAAGGAAAGGCTTAGTATAGAATTAGGTCAGCTGACTCAAAAGCTAAGCAATAAATAGCCCTATATTTATTGCTGCAATCTTTTCACCTAGAGGGTAAGTTATGTACTGAAGCTCATTATCTATCCTTCTGCATTCAATGTATACAAAAGTGCAGCTTTATCAAACTCAGGTTAGGCCACTACATTCAATGTATGCAAACATTTAGCTTTATCAAACTCAGGTTAGGCTGCATCAAAGGTATTGCATTCAGTTCCAGTTGGCCTGTAATAGGACAAATGTGGAGGCCATGGAGAGGGTGCAAAGAAGTTTACCAGAAGGCTGTTAAGCTGAGAAGGCAGGTGTTAATGGAGAGAGGTAGTATAGGCTTGGGTTGTTATTTCTGGAGGCTGAGGGAAGACCTGAAATAACTTTATAAGAATATGTGAGAAATAGATTGCCAGGTTCTACTTTTTTCCCGAAGGTTTAAGTTTCTAAAACAACAGTGGATGCATCCAGTTTGGTGTGCATTAGTAGTTTAACTATTGTGGTTCAATATCAAGGGTTGAACGGCTATTTTGTGTTCTATATTCAGTTCCCAAAGGTGGGATTGTTATTTAGATACTTTATTCATTAGTGATCATTGCTGATCACTAGTGGTCTGTCTTCTCTGGTCAGCTTACTGCATAAACTTCAACAGCAAAGGCCATTGGAAAAATAAATCACAAGCCAAATGTGTTTCTCAATTCATGGAACAGAGAGTGAGTTTCTGTGATAGTCACCCTGAGGTACTCACCACCATCAAAGTCTTGGGGTTATCACATTGAAGTCAGATTTGTTTGTAACCATCGAAAACCAGAATTAGTTTAATCTCCCTTAGACTAATAAAAAGTGGAATCACCTTGAATGTTCATCTTTTGTGGTATTGAGCAAGCACCAGTTGAGAATGCAGTTAACTTGTGCCTTCATAACATATGTCAACATTTGGTCTCCCCAATATCTATGTGAGGATTTTGTTTGTGGATTTTAGCTTTGCTTTCATCACTATTTTTCTGGAGTAAGCTTATGTAGTGGATTGTGAAGTTCCTGATAGAAAGGAATCAGATAATAAGGCTGGACTCCTACTTGTCTGATCCAATGTCTATAAGCACAGGCTCTCCCCAGAGCTGTGTTCTTTCACAGTCCTTCTGTTCTCACTTTATACAAATAACTGTCCCTTCACAGACAAATCCATTAAAATCATAGAGTTTGCAGATGACATGACTTTAGTTGGTCTCATCTTTAATAATGATGTGACCTGCTATCACAGAGAGGTAGACCATCTTGCAGCATGGTGCGCTCATAACAACTAAGAGCTTAATGTTATCAAGATAGTGGAAATGAGGTTTGACTATCCCTGACAACCCGTTATCTCTCCCCCTTGGAAATTAGTGGTTAGGCTGTGTCTGTGGTCGAGTTATTCAAATTTCTGCCGATCACCATTGCCAATATGTTGAGGTGAGACAAGCGTGTTACACTCATCACTCGGAAATCCCAGCAGAGATTGTTCTTCCTATGCCAGTTGAAGAAATTTAACATCTCATGGCATTTCCTGATGAAATTTCACTCGACCATCATTGAGATTGTTATTACCACCTCTACCACCATTTGGTTACCCACTGCCTCCACTCTCTCCAGGTCCAGGTTGCACGGAGTGGTCTAATCAGTGGAGAATATCACTGGCTGTCAGCTATCAACATTTAGGGACATGTTCATTGACAGAGCAAAGAAAAGAGCTAAAAGTTTACTGCTGATCCCACCCATGTTAGGTCACCTATCCACCAAATTGCCATCAGGTATAAGCTACAAACCATCGCCACCAGGACTACATGTCTTCCCTGAAGCTTCTTTGCTGTAACTACCCAGCTTCTTAACAAAACTCACTCAGATGTAATACCCTGTCCCTAACCTCACAGCATCCATTGAATGGTCTTCCTGCTTTCCTTGTTCTGTTGATAATTATTGAGTCTGTTCATATGTTCACACTTATTTAAGTTTGATTATTGATGTTTGTGTTGATTGTTAATTGCTCATGTCTGTTTACACTGTTGTCTTATAAACTGTTGATTGGTATTGTGTTGTTTGTTATGGTTTTGTCCTGTGTTTTGTGCTTGGCACTGAACCACAATCAATTCTGGCATGTTTCACATACTGGAAATAAAGTAATTCTGATTCTGTTTCATCATTGGCATATTAATGGCCATGTGGTTCTGATGATCACACTCTTACCTTTTGGAACAAGACTGTCATCTCCTGCTCCAGCCAAAAGACTTATAGAAGATAGAACAGAATAGTGCACAGAACTAAACAAAACAAAATCTCTTCAGCCTGCATATGATTCATATCATTCTATTCCTACTATGTTCACGTGTCTTATCTAAAATCCTCTTAACCACCAATATCATATCAAGAATCAAAATTATGCACCACATACAATGCATTTAAATGTATTAGAAATAGGCTGTGGTGTGATATGCAACAAAAAGCAACATTCAACAATTATAAAGACGGACAAATGATATAAAAATAATCAGAATCAGGTTTACTATCATTGGCATGTGACGTGAAATTTGGTAACTTAGCAGCAGCAGTTCAATGCAATACATAATCCAGCAGAGAGAAAAAATAATAAATAAAACATAATAATAAATAAAAGAGTAAATCAATTACATATATTGAATAGATTATTTAAAAAGTGCAAAAACAGAAATACTGTGTATTTTTTTAAAAGTGAGATAGTGTCCAAAGATTCATTGTCCATTTAGGAATCAGATGGCAGAGGGGAAGAAGCTTTTCCTGAATCACTGAGTGTGTGCCTTTAGGCTTCTGTACCTCCTACCTGATGGTAACAGTGAGAAAAGGGCATGCCCTGGGTGCTGCAGGTCCTTAATAATGGACGCTGCCTTTCTGAGACACCATTCCCTGAAGATATCCTGGGTACTTTGTAGGCTAGTAACCAAGATGGAGCAGACTAGATTTACAACCTTCTGCAGCTTCTTTTGGTCCTATGCAGTAGCCCCTCCATACCAGACAGTGATGCAGTCTGTCAGAATGCTCTCCACAATACAACTATAGAAGTTTTTAAGTCTATTTGTTGACATGCCAAATCTCTTCAAACGCTTAATATAGTATAGCAGCTGTCTTGCCTTCTTCATAATACATTGATATGCTGGGACCAGGTTAGCTCCTCAGAGATCTTGACTCCCAGGAACTTGAAGCCATTCACTCTCTCCACTTCTGATCCCTCCATGAGGATTGGTATGTGTTCCTTCGTCTTTCCCTTCCTGAAGTCCACAATCAGCTCTTTCTTCTTACTGACATTGAGTACCAGGTTGTTGCTGCGACACCACTCCACTAGTTGGCATATCTCACTCCTGCACACCTTCTTGTCACCACCTGAGATTCTACTAACAAAGGTTGTATTGTTACGTACCCATGGCACGTGACAGTGGTACCCTTGTCACGTGACTGGGGTTGAAGCTATACTGGACTTGAGGTAATGGTCTTGTGATGGTAGAGTGACGTCATTTTCCCACCAGTAGAGATCATGTGACAGGTTTTTTTACAGGGTATAAAAGGAGGACCCCTCCCTGTGAGGAGGGGCAGTTCGTGGCTGGATTTGCCATGTTGACTTCATGCCACTGCGTGATTTAATGTTATGACGCAGTTTAGTTGAAAGATGAAGTTTTATCTAATGCCTAAAGTTTAAAAGGTCATTGCCAGCAGTTTCTTTATAACACTGCTAGTTGAGATTCAGTGGAGAGTGAAGATCGGAGTTCGGGAGTTAAAAGATCGAGGAGAATCGATTTCGACGGTGAAACAGGTTCGACCTTGTTTGATCCTTATTCGGAAGGAATTTGTTGACTGTTCTCGTGTTAATCCCTGTGAAATAGCAGAAAGGATTGGGAACAGTGTTGTAAAGGAAAGGTCAGTGCCCTTAAGCCGTTTTATTTCACCTTCGTAAAATTCTTCGTGGGAAAAGTTTGATTTGGGAACCAAAGCATCACGACGTGAAAGAGAACTTAAATCATCTTAAAAAGTCTCTCCCTTAAATGGTCTGTGAGCATTTTGAACTTTTGCAATACTACTTTGAAGAACTGTTTTTGCAACATCGCTTTAAGAACTGTTTAAGCTTCATTGCTTTAAGAACTGTTGAAGCTGCCGCACAGCAGCTGATTTCCGGTTACGTTAGTGATTTGTTTACTTTTGGGGGGTTTGTTTTCAGTGTTTAATAAACATGTTATTTGTTATAAAAACCCCTGCCTAACTCATATATTTATTGTTGCTTGAATCTGTAACAGTATCATCAGCAAATTTATACAAACGTTTGTAGATGGTATTTAAGCTATACCTAGCCACACAGTCATGTGTATATATAGAGAGTAGAACAGTGGGCTAAGCACGCACCCCTGAGGTGCACCAGTGCTTTTTCGTCAACGAGGAGGATATGTTATCATCAATCTGGACAGACTGTGGTCTTTCGGTTAGGGAATCGAGGATCCAATTGCAGAGGGAGGTACAGAGGCCCAGTTTGTGCAACTTCTCAATCAGGATTGTGGGAATACTGCTATTAAATGCTGAGCTATAGTCAATGAACAGCATCCTGACATAGATGTTTGTGTTGTCCAGGTGGTCTAAAGCCATGTGAAGAGCCTTTGAGATTGTGTCTGCCATTGACCTATTGTGGTGATAGGCAAATTGCAATGGTTCCAGGTCCTTGCTGAGGCAGGAGTTCAGTCTAGTCATGAGCAACCTCTCAAAGCATTTCATCACTGTCGATGTGAGTGCTACCAGGCAACAGTCATTAAGGTAGCCCACATTATTCTTCTTAGAAACTAGTATAATTGTTTCCTTTTTGAAGCAAGCGGGAACTTCCACCCATAGCAGTGAGAAGTTGAAAATGTCCTTGCATACTCCCACTAGTTGGTTGGCACAGGTTCTTAGAGCATTACTAGGTACTCCATTGGGACCTTCCACCTTGCAAGGGTTCACCCTCTTTAAAGACAGCCTAATACCAGCCTCTGAGACAGAGATCACAGGGTCATCAGGTGCAGCAGGGATCTTCACAGCTGTAGTTGTGTTCTCCATTTCAAAACGTGCATAAAAGGCATTAAGTTCATCTGATAGTGACGCATTGCTGCCATTCATACTGTTGGGTTTCGCTTTGTAGGAAGTAATGTCTTGCAGACCCTACCAGAGTCGCCTTGCATCCAATGTTGCTTCCAACCTCGTTCAAAATTGTCTCTCCACCCTTGAAATAGCCCTCTAAAAATCATACCTGGTTGTCTGGTACAGGACTAGGTCACCAGACTTGAATGCCACAGATCTAACCTTCAACAGACCACATACCTCCTGATTCATCCACAGCTTTTGGTTTGGGAATGTACAGCAAGTTTGTGTAGGAACACATTCATCCACACAGGTTTTAATGAAGTCAGTAACAACTGCACCATACTCATCCAGGTTTGAAGATGAATCCCTGAATACAGTCCAGTCCACCGGTTCAAAGCAGTCCTGTAGGCGCTCCTGTGCTTCCCTTGTCCATACCTTCTTGGTCCTCACTACTGGTGCTGCAGTCTTCAGACTCTGCCTATAATCGGAGTAGAAGCACAGCCAGGTGATCAGTTTTCCCAAAGTGAGAGCATGGAAAAGCACAGTAGGCATTCTTGATAGTGGTGTAGCAATGGTCTACTGTGTTGTTTCCTCTAGTATTGCAAGTGATCTATTTATGGTAATTGCTTAGTGATTTTTTCAGACTGGCCTGGTTAAAACCTCCCAAAACAATGGTGAAGGTGTTAGCATGCACTGTTTTGTGCATGTTGATGCCAT
Source organism: Hemitrygon akajei (assembly GCF_048418815.1). Taxonomy (NCBI): domain Eukaryota; kingdom Metazoa; phylum Chordata; class Chondrichthyes; order Myliobatiformes; family Dasyatidae; genus Hemitrygon; species Hemitrygon akajei. The sequence goes on from NC_133124.1 coordinate 97,775,075, forward strand.
TGCTCAGATTATCTAAAGCCTGCTTGACATTGGCCTGAGGAAGAATGTATACCGCTACCAAAATGACCCCAGAAAACTCCCATGGTAGGTGAAAAGGACAGCACTTAACCTCTAGATATTCCAGGTCTGGTGAGCAGCATTGGGACAGCACTGATATATTTGTGCAGCAAGAAGAGTTACTCATGAGGCATACTCTTCCACCTCTGCTTTTGAGAGACCCTATTAAGCATAAATTGAGAACAGATGTTCTTAGGGAAATGTACGACAAAAATTTGGCAAATGTTCAAGGAATAAATGCGTGGTGTTCTGCACACGTACATTTCAATAAGATAGGGAAAGGATGATAGGGTACAGGAACTGTGGTGTACAAAGGCTGTTGAAAATCTAGTCAAGAAGAAAAGGTTACGAAAGGTTCAAAAAACTAGGTAATGATAGAGATCTAAAAGATTATAAGGGTAGCAGGAAGGAGCTTAGGAATGAAATTAGGAGAGCCAGTAGGGGCCATGAGAAGACCTTGGTGAGCAGGATTAAAGAAAACCCCAAGGTGTTCTACAAGTATGTGAAGAGCAAGAGGATAAGATGTGAGAGAACAGGACCAATCAAATGTGGCAGTGGAAAAGTGCGTATGGAACTGGAGGAAATAGCTGAAGTACTTAATGAATACTTTGCTTCAGTTTTCATTACGGAAAAGGATCTTGGCAATTGTAGGGATGACTTACAGTGGAATGAAAACCTTGAGCATACTGTATAGACATTAAAAAAGAGAATGTGCTGGAGCTTTTGGAGAATATCAAGTTGAACTAGTCTCCGGGACTGGAAAAGGTGTACCCCAGGCTACTGTGGGAGGCGAGAGGGAAATTGCTGAGCCTCTGGCAATGATCTTTGCATCATCAATGGGGATTGGAAGGTTGCAGATGTTGTTCCATTATTCAAGAAATAACTCAGCAAATTATAGACCAGTGAGTCTTACTTCAGTGGTTGGTAAGTTGATGGAAAAGATCCTGAGAGGCAGGATTTATGAACATTTGGCGAGGCATAATATGAATAGGAATAGTAACATGGCTTTGTCAAAAGCAGGCCATGCCTTAGGAGCCTGATTGAATTTTTTGAGGATGTCACTAAGCACATTGATGAAGGTAGAGTTGTAGATATAGTATATATGGATTTCAGCAAGGCATTTGATAAGGTACCCCATGCAAGGCTTATTAAGAAAGTAAGGAGGCATGGGATCCAAGGGAATATTGCTGTGTGGATCCAGAACTGGCTTGCCCACAGAAGGTAAAGAGTGGTTGTAGATGGGTCATATTCTTCATGGATGTCGGTCACCAATGGCGTGCCTCAGGGATCTGTTCTGGGACCCTTACTCTTAATGATTTTTATAAATGACCTGGATGAAGAAGTGGAGGGATGGGTTAGAAAGTTTGCTGATGACACAAAGGTTGGCTGTGTTGTGGATAGAGTGGAGGGCTGTCAGTGGTTACAGCGGGACATTGATAGGATGCAAAACTGGGCTGAGAAGTGGCAGATAGATTTCAACCCAGATAAGTGTGTGGTGTTTCAATTTGGTAGGTCAAATATGATGGCCGAATATAGTATTAATGTTAAGACTCTTGGCAATGTGGAGGATCAGAGGGATCTTCTGGTCACTCAGAGCCGCTGCGCAGGTTGACTCTGTGGTTAAGAAGGCATACAGTGCATTGGCCTGCATCAACCGTGGGACTGAGTTTAAAAGCCAAGAGATAATGTTACAGCTATATAGAACCCTGCTCAGACCCCATTTGGAGTACTGTGCTCAATTCTGGTCACCTCAATACAGGAAGGATATGGAAACTATTGAAAGGGTGCAGAGGAGATTTACAAGGATGTTGCCTGAATTGGAAAGCATGCCTTATGAGAATAGGTTGAGTAAACTTGGCCTTTTCTCCTTGGAGCAACGGAGGATGAGAAGTGACCTTATAGAGGTTTTTAAGATGATGAGAGGCATTGATCGTGTGGATTATCAGAGGTCTTTCTTAGGGCTGAAATGGCTAGCATGAGAGGGCACAGTTTTAAGGTGCTTGGAAGTAGATACAGAGGAGATATCTGGGGTACGTTTTTTTATGCATAGAGTGCTGAGTGCATGGAATGAGCTGCCAGTGACAGTGGTGGAGGCAGATATGATAGAGTCTTTCAAGAAACTCCTGGACTCCTGGAGGCAATGTGTAACCCTAGGTAGTTTCTAAAGTAAGTACATGTTTGGCACAGCATTGTGGGCCAAAGGGCCTGTATCGTGCTGTAGGTTTTCTACGTTTCTATGTTAAATACTTGGTTAATCACTCTTTTTTTCTGGCAAATGATCATCGCAAGGAATAGTCTTAAACTTGGATAGCTATCCTCTGAGGAGAGGCTACTGAATTTTCCACTGAAAGAAGAGTTTATATAAATTCCCGAACAGAAAAAAAAAAGTTCTGTTACAATCCTATATAATCCCTTGTACAGTTGAAATGCCTCAGTCAAATCAGCATCAGCATCAGCAATCAAATTTGTAATGAGGATCAATAGACTTATAATCACATCCCTCTTTACAGGCAGCTATGGATCTTGAAGAGGTGCAGGAGTCTAAGTTCAAATGTTTTCAATGTATATGGCTCTTATAACCAGAATTTGCAGAGAAACTTTTCAACACAGTTGTTCATACAAAACATAAGTTCTTCCTGAATTAGTAATCATTTTGCTATGAACAATCTATCTGATGATAATATGAATTGCATTGAGTTTTGAAGTGCTGACTTAAAGAAAATGTTTATTGGGCCTAGTTTTGAATGATTGATCTTCACTGTCCATCTTATCTCTTTCTTTCTTTTCTAAATTACAGTACATTTACTTTCCAAGGATTGATACATTTGTGGTACTTGAATTCAAGAAGAACAGGAATAAGACAGGTAATTACATACCTGTGAGTCTAATATCAGTGGTAGGAGGTTATTGGAAATAATTCTGAGGGACAGAATAAATACACACTGGGAAAGGTAGAATCTGATTGGGGATGGTCAGCACAGCATTGTTTGCAAGAGATCCTGTCTGACTAATTTAAATAAGTTTATGAAGAGGTACAAAACTACACTAACATCACAAATGAGCACAGTGCAGTCGGTGCAGATTTTTAATGGACTTCAGTAAAGTCAATGATATTGGTCCTAAATGGAAGGTTGTTTCAAACTATTACAGACTATGGAATCCACAACAACTTGATAAATTTGCTTCGAAATTGCTTTCATAGTAAGAGAAAGAAGGATAATGGTGAAGGGTTGACTTGCTGATTGCAAGCTTGTGACTAGTGATTGGTTTGGAGACTCTTATATTTTATCATATACATTAATGATTTGTATATGAATATAAGAAGTACAATTAGTAAGCTTGGCATGAAATTTGGTGGGGTTGTTGCATTAAAATGCAATATTGATCATTTGGTGAATTACCATGAGCAATTGGAGATGGAATTCAATCCCAAAAAAGTGCAAGGTGACAAGTTTTATGATATCCGCAGAGGGTAGGATCTATTCCATGATTGATAGGTCCCGAGGAAGTATTGAAGAATAGAGATATCTTGGTGTAGTACTCTATAGATCACTAAAGATGGCAGTGCAGGTATATAAGATGGTGAAGAAGGCAAAAGGGATATTGACCTTCAATACTGAAGGCATAGAAATAATATTAATGATAAGGGTTACTGGTCTTCATTATCTTGCACAGAGAATGGTGGTCATAGTACATTTTATAAAAGTTTGATTAGACCACAGCTGGAATATTGTGCACAGTTCAATGAAAACACTATAGGATGGGGATTATTACACTGAGGAGGGTTCATAAGAGATTTACCAGGATGTTGCCTGGATGTATTGCTTTAGTTATAAGGAGATGTCATCACCGATAATAGAAAAATGGGCCCCAAGACATATTCAAACTTCAGACTCAAACATTTTACTTGTGCACAGCATGGCTCCTGTCACCCTCACTGTTCTGAAAACACAACAGAAAACTGCTATTTTTATACAGAATTGGCTTATCAGTTATGGATATTGACTATTTACTAAATTGTGTATGTTTAAATTCTGTACTTGCAAGATCAATCGCCATTGACAATAGAGATATTAAAAGTCAGTAGAAGCTGCAATCTGACACTTGGAAGTTGGTAAAGCAATTGTCCTTTAGTTATTGGGTGTATTTCACATCCTTCCGTTATTCTTATCTCACCTGTCCCCAGCACCCTCTATTATGTCAAGAGAAGCTATTTTCTTCTAGGTTGATTACACACAGCTACAGTCATTATATGCTATATCTGTCTGCAGTAAGCAAGACTGCTTATGGCAGTCTTACCTCAAAGGTTTCTCTTTTTTAAAATATATTTTTATTGAAGGAATGACACAATACAGAATACATAATGGATTACATTTTCCTCCATTTTGCTTTTATATCTTACCCCTGAACAAACCTCCCCTCACCCTCCCTCCCCGAATATACCATGGCAGCTAATGTATTTACAATACAACAATTCACAAATACAAGTAAGGACATTTCACAGCCAAACCCCCACACTACTTCAAGACGAAGGCCCACACATATCTACAACATGTCAGATGATCCCGAATATACTCATATTACAATTCATCATCCACCCTGTGAGGTAAACCATATGTGTGTTAAAAGAGAGGCAACTTCCCAAGTACAATCAGATGCCCTCAACTAGTAGGTTTTTCCTTAAGACTCCCAAAATATGACAAGCAGGGTCCCCATTTCGAATAGAACTTTTTCACAGACCCCCTCAAAGTGAATTTAATCTTCTCTAATTTCAGAAGAAACATTACATCCTCTAACCAAGCAGCAGCAGATGAGGGAGTGGCAGATTTCCAGACCAGCAAGATTCTCCTATGGGCCAATAGCAATGTAAATGCAACGATATCTGACTGGTTTGCATTTAAACCCAAAACATCATCTGCCACACCAAATACAGCTGTAAGCGGGCAAGGTCTCAGCATCACCCCCAAAACCTCACTGATAATTTTAAAAACCAGTGCCCAACAGCCATCAAGCCGAGGGCAAGACCAAAATACATGCACTGAACCAGCCGGAGAGAAGGAACACCTGTCACAGCCAACGTCTGTCCCGGGATATATGTCAGCAAGCCTGGCTTTACTTAAATGTACCCTGTGTAAAACTTTAAATTGTATGAGCCCCAGTCTAGCACATGATGACGAGGAATGAACCCTATTCAATGCTTTTGCCCAATATTCCTCAGCCAGATCCATACCAAGGTCATCCTCCCACCTAGTCTTAGCTTTGTTTAGATCTGGAACTTCCGAAGACATCAGCTGAGAGTATAGTACAGAGATCAGCCCTTTATTATTAAAGCTAAGAGTGAGTTTTTCCCACAACATAGCAGGTGGTAGATCAGGAAAAGAGGGAAATTTTTCCTTGACAAAGTGGCGAATCTGCAGATATTTTAAAAAATTATTATGCGGAAGGCCATATTTACTGCACAGGTTATCAAAACTATCAAATATATTACCAGTGTACAAATCCTTAATGCGCAGAAGACCGTTCAAACCCCATTGTCTAAAAACTGAATCGGCTGTGGAGGGAAGAAATAGATGGTTTCTATGAATGGGACACAAAACTGAAGCTGATGTGAACTTACAGCGAAATTGATTAAACATTTTGAGGGTGGAGAGCACGACTGGGTTAAATGTGAATTGAGAGGATCTCAATGGCAAGAAAAAATACACTAAACCTTGGAGAGACGAGGAGTGGCAAGACCGTGTTTTAAGCAGGCACCAGTTTATATCTGGCTGGTGAAGCCAAAATAGTACCTTTTGAATGTTCGATGCCCGGTAATAATGAATAAAGCTAGGAAGGCCCATTCCACCTATGTCACAACCTCATTGGAGAATGTGCTTATTAACCTTTGGGACCTTATTTTCCCAAATAAAGGAAGTTATAGCTTGGTTGACTGATTTGGAAAATAACTTGGGTAAGAAAACTGGCAAGCACTGGAACAAGTGAAGAGATCTGGGAAGTATAGTCATTTTCACTGATTGAATTCTCCCAGCTATAGTGAGGGGTAAACTGCACCATCTCTCAAAATCAGCCTTCATTTGGCTTACCTGAGGCTTGTAGTTAGCTTCAAACAGAGATGTAAAAGAGTGAGTAACATGTATTCCTAGATATACAAAACCATCTTGAGATAAAGGAAAAGGCAAAGATTCCTGTCAGATCTGTAGGGCCAAGTTATTAATGGGAAAGCATTTGTTTTTTTGAAGGTTCAGTTTATAGCCAGAGAAGGCTCCAAATTGACTTAATAATGACACAATAGCAGGACTGCTACCTACAGGGTCACTAACATAAAGTAAGAGGTCGTCAGCATACAGGGATACACAGTGTTCCATGCCCCCTCTCCTAACGCCTTGAAATAATGTAGCTGATTTAAATGCAATAGAAAGAGGCTCAATTGCAATTGCAAAAAGAAGAGGGGACAATGGGCAGCCTTGGTGAGTGCCACGTGTTAATGGGAAATAGTCAGATTGAAAATAATTTGTCTGTACGCACGCTAAAGGTGAGTGATATAATAGCTTAACTCAGGCTACAAATTTTCTGCCAAGTCCAAATTTCTCCAAAACACTAAACAAGTATACCCACTCCACTCTATCAAACGCCTTCTCCGCATCCAAGGAGATAACAACCTCCGGACTCGGAGAATCACTGGGTGAATAAACCACATCAGCCAGTCGATGGATATTAAAAAAAGAATGGTGATTTTTAAAAAAACCTGTTTGATCATCTGAGATTATCTTGGGAAGGGAGCGTCCTAAATGGCACGCAAGCACTTTAGCTAAAATTTTTACATCCACATTCAAAAGTGAAATGGGGCGATATGATCCACATTGAGTCGGGTCCTTGTCCTTTTTAAGAAGAAGTGAAATACTGTAGATTCCTGTGAAAGAGTAGGGGGTAAGAAACCATTCTCCAAAGATTCTTGAAACACTTCTAGAAGAACCGGTATGAGCTTATCCTTAAATTTCTTATAAAATTCTATTGGATAACCATCAGGACCTGGGGACTTACCACTCTGTATAGCCATAATGGTATTATTAATCTCTTCCTGCCCAAGAGCCCAATCTAAATTCTCCACCTCCTCTGGTTCAAGAGTTGGTATTTCCAAACTTTCCAAGAAACGTTCCATATTTGTTATATCTGAGGGAAACTCTGAGGTATACAGAGAGGAATAAAAAGTTGCAAAGATGTTATTAATCTCTTTTGGATTGCTTGTCAAGTTTTGGTGCGTGCCTCTTATCTGGGGAATAAGTCGTGATGCAGCTTGATGCTTCAACTGATGAGCTATAAGCCAGCTCACCTTGTCACCATATTCGTAATAGAGGCCATGTGTCTTAATTGTTCTGATAGGTTTGTAGATAGAAGATTAAACTTCGCTTGCAAATCAGCCCGGCTTTTATATAATTACGCAGTGGGTTCCTCAGGATATTGCCTATCCAGGTCCAAAATAGATTGTGATAACACTTGCATTTCCTTCCTACGCTCTTTATTGGCATGTGAAGTATAAGATATTATTTGACCCCTCAAGTAAGCTTTTAAAGTTTCCCAAAGTAAAGAGTACAATACCGACTCAGTTTTGTTAGTCTCGAAGAATGTGTCAATGTTAGCTGATATATAATTACAAAATTTCTCATTGGAAAGCAAAAGGGGATTAACTCTCTACAAAGGCTGTTCTCTAATGTTTAAAGGAAAATATAGGTCCAGTTTCATGGGCGAATGATCAGATATAACTATAGCAGTGTACTCAATTTGTCTAATCATTGATATCAAGGAGCTATCTGTAAAGAAATAGTCTAGCCTGGAATAGGAGTGGTGAACATGAGAAAAGAAAGAGAATTGCCTGACTGATGGATTCAAATATCTCCAAGGATCTATATTACCATTTTGTTTCATAAACATTGAGAAGGCCTTTGCCATACCAGAAGATGTTCCTCTGGAGCTAGACCTATCAAGCAGTGGGTCAATAGAACAGTTCAGATCTCCTGAAAAGATTAGCTGGTGTGTATTCAGGTTAGGTATTAATGACAAAAACTTATTTGCAAAGTGGACGTCATCCCAATTAGGGGCATAAATACTTACCAAAATGACAGGTATCTGAAAGAGAGATCCAGAAACTATAATAAAGCAATCATTAGGGTCACTGATCACATCAGATGGTGTGAACTGCATTCTTTTGGTGATTAATATTGCCACCCCCCGGACCTACTATTAAATCTGAAATGAAAAACCTGACTAATCCATGCTTTACGGAGCCTATTATGGTCTTCCACTCTTAAATGTTTCTCTTGTAGAAATAGTATATCTGCTTTTAATTGTTTCTCTTATCCAGGTTTGAACACATGCTGCCACAGTCATCCTTGGCTGGATGTTGTCTTTAACACTTGCCTTATTGCAGCTTCCACACTCCCTCCCCTTTGTCCTATAGAATACAATATAAATCTATTGTATTTCAATAGGGCAGAGTCTCTGAATGTCCATAACAGTTGGTGGCTGATATCAGGGATGTACATACAACACTCCTGGCTAATTATGGAACCATTACCACCTCTCTTAGACAACAGAAAGTCTACTGCTAGTTGACTTTGAAGGGCCACAGTGTGAATGGCCAGCATTTCGGCAGTAATGTCATTGATGGCCTGGCTCATATGACATAGTGATAAGGTAGTATCATTAACCATCTCTCCAATAGGACTATTAACAGTTTCATGAGGCAGTCTGGCAGGTTCTTAAAACGGGAGCACTGCAATCCAGATACACTCACTGTCCATGGTCCTTCCCCACGCAGTGGGATGTAGAGAGAGAGAAAGAGAGAGTAGGGAGTTGTACATCTACTGTATGTTGGCCAGATAACAAAAACACCTCTGTGGCTTTGGTTTAGGCCAAACATCACATTTGGAAGGGGTATTCCTGGAAGCCAGTGATAGGTCCATTGATCATGCATCCAGTAAGTAACATTAACAGGATTTGGAGGATCACCAGTGGTATAGACATTGCATGTACTTAACCTAAGTTAGTCCCACCCCTTAATGGTTACATACTTAACATACTTCACCCCTATCTCCATGAAGCAGTTTTGGAGCAGGGAGGTTATGCAATCATTGTAAGTATGTTGATTCTGTGCCTCAAACATTTGCACTCTAACATTGGTTAGAGGCATGTGCTCCCTTTACAGTTCTAATTTTGTTATCAAAGTAAAACACAAAATCAAACTCACTACAATCCAGGGGTATAAATGCATTGGCTGTCCAACTTCTGAATGTATTGGCCCTCTTTACAACACATTCAACAACCTGACCAGTTAGAGCATGGTTGCATATTCATAACTAAACAGAGAAGTGTTAGTACTATCACTATCGTAAGATACGCCTGCATTTAGGCAGAAATAGATGTCCAGGTAATCAAAAGCTTATAATGCAGAGTGATTACTTAAGTTCGCAAATAGCAAAGATCAAGAGTTGAGTTTGTCAGTCTTTATCATCAGCGATGTTCTGGCTGGGTAGCACCTACGGGTGAACATGCAAGCTATGCATCCACATCAGCTTTCCTTGGACCTTTAGTCAGAAACACTCAGAATGCTCCTTCCCAGTTCTTTCATCTGTAAGCTCTCACAAGTACCAAACCTCCCAGCTGGTAGGTGTGGAACTCTGCAACTAGCATAATCTTCTTGTTTTAAGTACCTGTTGATGGAAGCTTTTCAGAGCTTGTGTTTGTGCAATACAATAGTGCACTGTGCTTTCACTCATACCATGGATGCCTATCTGTTTAACCAAAATATGAGGAATGACCGGCAAGCACATGGGACATCCCAAAACTATCTGGAGGTGATGGACCCAGTTCGCGGCTTAGAGCACAGCACGTTGTCATGAGGGCCAGTGCGTGTGCCTCTGAACATTTTAGCTTGATCTCTTGTGCAATTCAGCTAACCTGTTTTGCAAGGCTCTGTTTCATAACTCAGCTGCCCTGTAAGATTGATGGTGGTAAGGACAGGTGAAATGATACTTACACTATGAGGCCTTTGCTAATTCCTGTATAACTTTACCCACAAAGTGAGGATAGTTACCATGAAATTTTTCTCAGGGATCCTAACCGAGGAATAAATTCTCATAACAAAATTTCATGACAGATACAGCAATGTTTCTGTAGGTTTAATAAGCTTCTACCCATGGAGGTAGCAACACAATAACAGGTGCATAATCACATCCTGTACACTTAGGTAACTGGAGAAATTCCATTTGAAGATGTACAAGTACCCTCCAGTGGGAGTGTCCAGCAGCAGCAGATACCAGCCATGTCTTTTGTGATGATGTCTCTGGTAAATCATTCAGTTGTTGCTACTTTTCTTGTTATGGTCGATAATCTCTCATTTTCAATTACAATGCCTATAAAAAATATCACCCCTCCCCCCCTTAAAATTTTTCATGTTTTGTTCTTTACAACATCGATTCACAATTGACTTAATTTGGCTTTTTTGACAGTGATCAACAGAAAAAGACATTCGTGTCAAAGTGAAAACAGATATCTACAAAGTGATCCAAATTCATTATAAATATAAAACACAAAATAATTGATTGCATAAGTATTCACTCCCTTTAATTTGACCAATCGGTTGTCAAAGTCACAAAATTGGTTAATTGGAAATCACCATTCTAATAAAAATACTCCTGCATGTGAAGGGTCCAATTGCTGGTGAGACAGTATCCTGGCAAAAACTACACCATGAAGACAAAAGAACACTCCAAGCAACTTAATGAAAAGGTTATTGAAAAGCACAAGTCAGGGGATGGATTCAAGAAAAATTCCAAATCACTGAGTATCACTTGGAGTACAATTAAGTCAATCATCAAGAAATGGAAAGAATATGGCACAGCTGTAAATCTGCCTACAGCAGGCTGTCCTCAAAAACTGAGTGACCGTGCAGGAAAGAGAATAATGAGGGAGGCCACCAAGAGACCAGTGACAACTCTGGAAGAGTTACAAGCTTCAGTGACTGAGATGGGAGAGACTGCACATACAGGTGTTGCCCAGGTGCTTCACTAGTTGCAGATTTACGGGAGAGTGACAAAGGGAAAACCACTGTTGGAAAAACAAACTGACATGAAATCTCAGCTCGAGTTTGTCAGAAGACATATGGAAGACTCTGAAGTCAGTTGGAAGAGGGTTCTATGGCCTGATGAAACCAACATTGAGCTTTTTGGCCATCAGACTGAATGCTATATTTAGCACAAGCCAAACATTGCACATTATCAAATACACTCCATCCCTACTGTGAGGCGTAGTGGTGGCTGCATCATGCTGTGGGGATGCTTCACTGAAGCAAGCCCTGGAAGGTAGAGGGTAAAATGAATGCAGCAAAATACAGGGAAATTCTGGAGGAAAACCTGATGTAGTCTGCAAGAGAACTGTGACTTGGGAGAAGATTTGTTTTCCAGCAAGATAATGACCCCAGGCATAAAGGCAAAGCTACACAGGAATGGCTTAAAACAACCAAGTTAATGTCCTGGAATGGCCAAGTCAGAGTCCAGATCTCAATCCAATTGAGAATTTGTGGCAGGATTTGAAAAGGGCTGTTCACTTGTGATCCCCTGCAATCTGTCAGAGCTTGAGCACTTTTGTAAAGAAGAATGAGGAAAACTTGCAGTGTCCAGATGTGCAAAGCTGTCCACACAGACTCAAGGCTGTAATTGCTCAAATGCTCGCTTGAAGGGGGTGAGTATTATGCAATTATTTTGTGTTTAATAATTGTAATAAATTTAGACCAATTTGTTCACTTCGACACAAAAATACTTACTGTAGATCAGTATGAAAAAAGCCAAATTAAATCTTGTGATTCAAAATTGTAAAACAATGAAATATGAAAACTTCCAAGAGATGTATGAATACTTTTTATATACACCGTATACCCAACATCCTTTATAGTTTTGCACATAGTGTGTTTTAGTCCTTTCAGCCTCTGACACATCACACTGTAATTGTATTAGTTCATCAAAGGAATTTGGAAAGTATTGGTAAGCAGATCAGACAGGAATGCTACATAGCCATAAAGATGTGCTGTTGTTGCTTTAGCAAAGTAGTCGGCTTGTTTGTTCCCTCTAGTTATTTCATCCTTTCCATTAGTATGAGCCGCATAATTTATAACAGCAATTGCAGTAAGTAATTGAAAACAGGAAAAGATTCATAGTGAATTCACTGTGTTTTATCGGAGTTCCAAAGAGGTGACAAACCCACAGAGTTTCTATTATTCTTCAGTGTCATGTGCTAAGACATAATGAGATCGGGTGCAATTATTTACAGGAGCACTAGCTGCAAAGGTGTAAGCTTTTGTGAAGGTAAGAGGTTCATCAGGATGGAAGGTAGCTCTGCTGCTTCAGCAGCTATATACATTCCATCAGCCACATTTCCACATGGATTTTCCACTAACAATTTTTCCAGTATCAGATCAGAAGGAAAAGCCGTCAAAGGAAGATTTCATGTAGGCTTATACCAGGCGACATTTTACAATGGACCCAATTAAAACTGTACAAGTTCTTCAGCACAGTTCAGGAACGGGTAATTTAAACTGCTGAGTCTATGGTGTTGGTGGTGGTGGAGCCAGAAACTGTTATCAAAGTTGCCTTGGCTCAGTGGCCAGACTGTCCATGAACATAACATATCCCTCATGGACATCTCTATGCTTACCCCTAACATTTCACTATCCCATTTCCAGGTACTTCAGTAGGGACATTTGTTAAGAATGACCACACACCCAAGGGTTGCCAGGATGCTCAAGTTTATCAGGAGGAGATATTGGTGGCCTGGAATGATGAAAGAGGTTCAGCAGTTCATGCAGGCATGCGAGTTGTGCGCCTGGAACAAGGAGTCCCATACCCGACCTCAAGGGCTTCTCTACCTCCTACCTGTTCTGGAGAGACCTTGGGACTTTGTCGCAGGTTTCCCACCACCCAATGCGAAGTCAGTCATCATGGTAATCGTTGCTCAGTTTTCAAAAGCCAGTGCACATTGTCTCAGATAGTTCTCCACAATTCACAGCACATTTCTGGAGAGGGTTCTGTAAACTGACAGGGGCAACAGCAAGCCTTTCCTCTGGGTTTCATCCTCAGCCCAACGGCCAGACGGAGAGGAGCAGCCAAGAAGTAGAACATATCCTAAGATGCCTGGCCTCTGAAAGTGCTGATGAGTGGTGCGACTACTTAATGTGGGCAGAGATTGCTCACAACACCATTCGAGTGCCAGCTTGGTTTTCATTCACTTTTCTTTCCAGAACGATATCCCAAGGTTGGGGTCCCTGTGTCTGAAAATCTCAATGCTGCAAGCAAAAATGGATTAAGGCAAAAGAGATTTTGCCAGCCTCTACCTGGAAAGCAGAGACTAAGCTGAAATGAAGAAGTCAGGAACCCATTTTACATCCTGGGCAACAGGTCTGCCTGTCTACTCCTGAAGTTCCTCTGAGTGGAATCTAGACAATTGCTGCCCAAGTTAATTGGTCCCTTTAACATCCTAAGGAAAGTAATCCCAGTGGCTTACACCCTGCAGCTCCACAAGACCCTGAGGATCAATCCCACCTTCCACATCTCTAAATTAAAACCTGTCTGAACCAGCCCCTTAGCCCACCACCACTGGCCCTGCTGCCACCCTGGTTTATTGATAGAGACCAGGTCTTCACGGTGAGACTTTTGGACTCGCATTGTCTTTGAGGTGTTCAGTAATACCTCGTGGACTGGGAAGAATTTGGACCCAAAGAGGAGGTGCTGGGTGCCTGGAAGTGACAACTTGGATGCAGGTCTCATTCACTGTTACCATCACCACCTCTTACAGCAGCCAAGGCTATCAGGAGCCGGCCATAGGGGTGGGGGTCCTGTTAAGAGATGTCCCCAGCTGCACCAATATTTGGGATTTGGATACTCAAACTCCCCTGAGTACAGATCACTGGAGCGGCCCCTTTAAGGGTTCCGAATAGTCACACTAATTTGTAATCATGGTTCAGAATAGTCACACTAATTGGTAATCATGGTTCATAATAGTCATACTAATTGGTAATCATGTTTTGAACACCGAGAACTGAGTATTTAAGGGACACCTGAATTGTGGTTCAGGCTTAATTGTAAACCTACTAGTGATATTGTTTAGAGTTTGTTTTCAGTTCATATCCAGTGCGATACTGTCTCTCAAACTTTCTTCTTGATATCCCAGCATTTGGGTCCAAATCATCATGTCACAGATCTGAAGATTGGTGGCTAAAGTTAGTTGTGGAAGTTACTTGCTAAATTTGCTGACTACAAAAATGCCATAATAGCTCCTACTGGATCAGGTCAAGGTATTTTTAAACCAACATTTCGCTCATCCCTTCTGCACCTCTTCGCTTCCCATTTCCCTTAGTAACGTTGGGAACCACCACCTGTGGCAGAGCATCTGCTGATGCCGACCTCACTGAGTACTCCAGAGACATCCCTTGCTATGCCTGGAGAAGGTAGGCATACAGCATCTTGTTCACCCTCAGACTCTGGTACAAATTGTTTCTCTTCAAACACTGTGGTTGAAATTATTACCCTTTGCCTTTTTTTTGTCTTTTCCTTTTTTTAACTTGTGCTCACTTTCTCTGCATATTTACTGGATTCATCTAATGGCTTTTTGTATTTCATATCTACATTGAACAATCACAGCTACCCAATAGATTTCTCGCATTTTCCTTTCTCTAATAATATGTCCACAGATGCTCATTTAATCCATTCCACCCATACAATATACTTCTCTACATACTTGATGCTTTCTGGACCATAATGCACAAACGTGCGCACAACCAAAGTTCTTCAGAGGTCCAGGACAGGGGACTTTCATGCTACCATGCATGCGCACACACACATGCAAGTACACATACACAAATGTACGTACACAGTCACATACATGCTGGAATTACTTTTTTAATAACAAACTTACTGAATTTTCCTGTGCTTCTTGTGGGACCCATCCACGGCAACTTCATGTGGAACATGACCCGAACCACAGCAACTTTGTGCAGGACACAACACAAATGGTGGCAGCCTTCTTTAATGTTGCAGCTGTCCTATATCAGTACCTTGACTACTCCACACAGAAGGAAATTTGTGTTCCAGCAGCAGACTCGGCCCCTTGCTCAAATATGAGCAGCCTAGGATTTAGGACTGAGCTGTTACCGGAACTGAATTCCTTTCTCTCATATAACAAAGCGAAGGATTAGCCATCTTAGTGGAACCTCCAAGTAACAGTCATCACCAATAATAAAATAAATGGGCCCAGAACACACACAAGGCTCAAACATATTTTTATTTTACTTGTCTCCAAGGAGAACAGAGTAGCCCCCATCACACACACTGTTCTGAAGGCGAGACAGAAAACTGCTATTTTTATACAGAATTGACTTATTGGTTATGGATATTGAACACCTAGTAAATTGTGTATGTTTAAATTCCTTATTTGTAAGATCAATTGGCATTCACAATGGAGATGCTAAAAGTCAATAGAAACTGCAAACTGACACTTCAAAGTTAAAAGAGCAATTGTCCCTTGGTTGTTGGGTGCATTTCCCATCCTTCAGTTATTCCTATCTCCAGAACCCCCTATTGTAGAAAGGAAAACTGTTCTTCTTAGTCAATTACACTCTGTCACAGTCACTTCCACCTACTGTAGTAAACAAGATTGACTTGGCCCTGTCACTTCAAAGGTCTCCCTGATATGGGTTTGAATACACACTGCTGCAGTCAATCTTGTCTGGATGGGGTCTTCAACCCTTGCCTTACCACAGCATCCACAGAGGCTGTGTTTATTTTCCTTGGAATAGAGGAAACTGAGGCAGGATCTGATTGGGGTATTTCCTCCATTACAGAAGCATCAAGAATCACTAGTCATGGGCATGGGTTTAGGCTGAGGTCTAAGTGGTTTAGAAGGGATGTGGGAATCTTTATTCTTATCCAGAAAATAATTGGAACCTGGGAAATGCATCCTGTGGAGGCAAGTACTCTTAAATCATAACTGGATGACCATGTGAACTGCCAAGTCTATGGACTAAGTGCTGGTAAAAGTGATCGGTTTGATGGGTGTTTGATAGCTGACATGGAAATGATTGGCTGAAGGTCATGTTCCTGTGCTTGTTGATTCTATGGCTATAAGAATATCATGGGTAGGTAGTTAGATTGGTACATTTGTGATACCACAGTACCTGTTTATCAGTCCATGTCTGTATATTTTCTGAGTGTTAATGCATACAAGTATAAACTGCTTTATTTGATGGTAGTTACAGACCAGTGAATCTTGCATTATTGATGAACAAGTTACTGGAAATATTTCAGATGTATAGGATCAATCCACACTTGGAATGCACCAGGATAAGTCAGTGTGGTTTGTTGGTGGGAGATTCTGAGTATAAATAAGTGAGAGCCAACAACTGCGATACTCCATTCAAATTTCTATGCAATAACAAGTTTTTGAAAATGTCTGCATTTCTGTCTATGACCTTTCCCTTCAGAAAAGAAACTTGGCCTTGTATCCTTATTAAAAATATCAATGGGTTACACTGAGTTGATGTTAAATAAATGCTTCCACTTGTAGAAGAATTGAAAGCTGGTTATAAAATCTAGTGAAAATTAAAAAAAACTTGCATATACTGGAAATTTTAAATAAATATAATTCTGGGCAAGCTGCAACTGTGGTAAGAGATGTGGTGCTGATGTTTCAGGTCAAAGACCTTTCATTGGAACAATGAAAACAAGGTGATTGACAATAAATCTAGAAGGGAATTTTCAAGAAAATTCTTTATTCAATAAATAATTAGAATAAGCGACCTGCTACCTCAGGAACTGATTAAGACCAATAGCTTGGATCCTTTCAAAAGAAACTACATAACTATTCTGAAGAACGGACAATGGAAAGACTTCTTAAACGGCTGAGATGAAGGAAATGGAATTGAAGGAGGCTTGTCTAAATCTTGGTTTTATCGGACTAAGTGGTCTGTTTCTGTGGAGACACAAGACACTGTAGATGCTGAACTTTGGAGCAACAAACAATCTGCCAGAGGAACCTAATGAGTTGTGCAACATCTGTAAGAAGAAAAGAATTGCCAACATTTTATGTTGAAACTCTGAATCAACTCTGCATCAACAATCCCTTTCTTCCTACAGATGCTGCTTAGCCTGCTGAGGTCCTCCAGCAGATTGTTGGTCTATTTCTGTATTGCATGTCGTATGTTATTTAATGATGGCCTATTCATGCATATGTAAAAGAGGATTAATTTGTATTATCTGAACAATTTGGCCATCATTTTAGATAAAAAAGGATGGTTAAGTTGTTTTCAGAAAGCATCCAAAAGTTCTTTTTCCAGTGTTAAACTAGAAACAAAAACAGCAAAATCGATATCTGTGATTTGAAAATTTGTAACTTTTGTACATTAACTGCTGTCTTCAGGGGAAATGGTATTGTTTTCCTTAATGAACTAGAGGTTGTAAGTACAATATTAAAAAGTCTCAATTGAGTGTTGATATTAGAGGTTTTCTTTTAAAAAGCAGTGTGGAAACTGACTTGAGCAAAAACAATTAATGTTACATCCATTAACTTCCAAAGGCTGAATAAATACCTTGCAAATGACAGAATTTGAAGCTCCAAAGGTAATTAAAGTCTTAGATGTTCAAATAAATTTGACAACTGCACTGTGTATGGGGATGGGGGTTTGTTGGGGTGGGTGTGTGCCAGAGTGCTGAAGGAAAAGATAAGACAAATATTATGGAGTCTTATTTCATTTATATTATCCGATTTTTAGTTATAATGACCAAGAAAATGTCAGAATGCTTATTTTGTTTAAATTTGCAGGAAGAAATGTTGTGACATTGAGTCCAAGATTGAAAGGCTTGAACTTCACTCTCCTCAAAAAGCTACCCTTTCCCAAATTGCTTTGAAAATGCTTTGTTGTCAGCTTTAAAATGAAGCACAAAGCACGGTCTGCTTGTTCTGATGGATATTTCTTTCAGATAATTATGAAATTAGCATACGAGTTGAGAACAAATGAGCCAGGAAAATCTTCTTCAAATGAACTAATCTTAATATACAGAATATTTTAGGAATCAGAAAGCATTGCTGCAAATTGGTTGCATCACGGGCTGGCACAGCATTTCAAAGGTGCAGGAATGTAAGAAGCTTCAGAGAATCGTGGATTATGCCCAAAATATCACAGGCAAATCCTCACTGTCATCAATAGTATTTAAAAGATACGTTGCCTCAAGAAATCCACATCTATCATCAAGGACTCTTGCCATCTGTCCCATGCTATCTTCTCACAGCTACCATTAGAAAGGAGTTTCAGAAGCTTAAAGTCTTCAGGTTCAAGAACAGCTACTTCCCTTTAACCACTTAGTTCTTGAAACAATTGGCACACCCTGATCACCAGAGTTTAGCAACACCTTGGCCACTTTCATCCCTTGACACAAAAATGGACTTGAGTTTTTTGTTGTGTTTCTCCTTGCAAAGTAAAGGCGTATAATTTACAGACTACAAGTGTATCGGTGACAGTGACTCCTCCCTTCTTGATAGGCCGAATACATTCCATGCACAATTTGACACAATGAATGAATGAAGTCACATTGAGGGAAGTCCCTTATCCCCCCGAGGAACAGGCATCCTGTTTCACAAGCAGGGGTTGTTATTGAAAAAGAGATTTCTTTTTCTGTTAGTATGTGGACTGTTTTTTTCTCTTGCATATGCTTTGTACTTGGATCGTTTACCTTTTGTGTTTAATTGCTCTGGTTTTGCACTTTTTTTTTGCAGGAGCCTTCTTTGTGATCCTGCAGATTGCTAAGCTCGTCACATTTGTCACTTTTTTTAAGGGGGTGGCATAGTGGTTAGCACAATGCTTTACAGTGCCAGTGACCCAGGTTCAATTCCCGACACTACCTGTAAGGAGTTTGTACATTCTCCCGTGACAATCGGGTGCTGAGGGATTGGGCAGCCCAGTGAATAGAGGTTTTAATGGACATCCTTAATTTCTCTTTGTAACAGTCCACTGTCCTTGCAGGCTTTATGGCAGCTACCATAATTTTGGTGTTCCAGAGAGTAATGGAAGCTTGCCAAAATGATTACCACTCAATGTCACTGACTTCAACAATCATGAAGTGCTTTGAGTGGCTGGTAACAGATCATAGAAAATCCTGCCTTTCAGCTACATTGGACCCTTTCCAGTTTGCCTACCGCTTAAACCAATATACTAATGATGCCATAACCCAGGTTCTCCTTTATGTGCTGTCCAAACTAGAAAGCAATGTCTCATATACCAGGTTGTTGTTCATCAACTTCAACTCGGTGTTTAGCACAATCATCCCACAGAGACTAACTGGTAAATTGTCCTCACTGGAACTCAACACCCTTCTCAATAACTGGATCTTTGACTTCTTGAATGAAAGATGCCAGTCTGTCCGTGTTGGCCACAACATTTCAAGTTCCATCACACTGAATACTGCTGCCCACTCTGCCCTCGGGCAGGGTGCTCAGCCTGCTGCTGACTCCTAACAGTACTGTCAGATCCAGCTCTAACTGCATCGAGTCATTGATGATACTGCAGTGGCTGGCCTCATCAGCAACAATGATGAGAAGGCATACAAAGATCAGGTAAAGAGGCTTCACAAATAGTGTGAGAACAACAACCTGAGTCTCAATGTGGACTAGACAAATGAAATAATTGTGGACTACAGGGGGGCACAAGTTGGCGTCTCTCCATTGCACATCAATGGCTCTGCGGTAGAGAGAGCGAAGAACATGAAGTTCCTTGGTGTGCACATAACGAACGATCTAACCTGGATCCACAACACTTCCTCACTGGTCAAGAAGGCACAGCAACATCTAAATTTTCTGAAGAGATTGAGGTCTGCAAGGCACCCCACCTCCATTCTAACAACTTTTCCGGATGTGTGAAGTCCTAGAGACTCCCAGCCTCCTGGATGACCACATCTGCACCAGGTGCATCGAGCTGCAGCTCCTTAGAGACCGCATTAGGGAACTGGAGCTGCAGCTCAGTGACCTTTGTCTGGTCAGGGAGAGTGAGGAGGTGATGGAGAGGAGCTATAGGCAGGTAGACACCCCGGGACCACAGGAGACAGAGAAGTGGGTAACAGTCAGGAGAGGGAAGGGCAAGAAGCAGGTATTAGAGAGTACCCCAGTAGCTGTTCCCCTTAACAACAAGTATTCCTGCTTGAGAACTGTTGGGGGGGAGCAGTCTACTTGGGGGAAGCAACAGTGGTCGCACCTCAGGCACAGAGACTGGCCCTATGGCTCATAAGTGTAGGGAAAGGAAGAGGATGGTAGCAGTGATAGAGGATTCTATAGTTAGGGGTTCAGACAGGCAATCCTGTGGACGCAGGAAAGAAATGCAGATGGTAGTTTGCCTCCCAGGTGCCAGAGTCTGGGATGTTTCTGATTACGTCCACGATATCTTGAAGTGGGAAGGAGAACAGTCAGAGGTCGTGGTACATATTGGTACCAGTGACATAGGTAGGAAAAGGGAGGAAGTCCTGCAAAAAGACTACAGGGAGTTAGGAAAGTGAGAAGCAGGACCTCAAAGGTAGTCATTTTGGGATTATTGCCTGTGCCACATGACAGTGAGTATAGGAATTGAATGAGGTGGAGGATAAATGCATGGCTGAGGGATTGGAGCAGGGGGCAGGGATTTAGATTTCTGGATCATTGGGACCTCTTCTGGGGCAGGTGTGACCTGTACAAAAAGAATGGGTTGCACTTGAATCTGAGGGGGACAAATATCCTGGCCGGGAGGTTTGCTAAGGCTATTGGGGAGAGTTTAAATTAGAATTGCTGGGGGGTGGGAACCAACCTGAAATGACAGAAGAAAGGGAGGTTGGCTCACAAATAGAGAAAGTTTGGAGACAATGCGAAAGGAAGGATAGGCAGGTGATAGAGAAGGGACACGCTCAGTCCAATGGTTTGAGATGTGACTATTTTAATGGGAGGAGTATCGTGAATAAAGCGGATGAGTTTAGAGCGTGGATCAGCACTTAGAGCTATGATGTTGTGGCCATTACAGAGACTTGGATGGTGCAGGGGCAGGAATGGCTACTTCGTGCCAGGATTTAAATGTTTCAGAAAGGATAGTGAGGGAGGCAAAATAGAGGGGGCGTGGCACTGTTGATAGAGATAGTGCCATGGCTGCAGAAAAGGAGGAAGTCATGGAGGGGTTGTCTACAGAGTCTTTGTGGGTGGAAGTTAGGAAGAGGAAGGGGTCAATAACTCTACTGGGTGTTTTATATAGACCACCCAATAGCAACAGGGACATCAAGGATCAGATAGGGAAACAGATTCTGGAAAGGAGTAATAATAACAGGGTTGTTGTGGTGGGAAATTTTAATTTCCTAAATATTGATTGGCATCTCCCTAGAGTGAGGAGTTTAGTTGGGGTGGAGTTTGTTAGGTGTGTTCAGGAAGATTTCTTTACACAATATGTAGATAAGCCTACAAGAGGAGAGCCTGTGCTTGATCTGGTATTGGGAAATGAACCTGGTCAGTCTCAGTGGGAGAGCATTTTGGAGATAGTGATCACAATTCTATCTCCTTTACCATAGCATTGGAGAGGGATAGGAACAGACAAGTTAGGAAAGTGTTTAATTGGAGTAAAAGGAAATATCAAGCCATCAGGCAGGAACTTGGAAGCATAAATTGGGAACAGATGTTCTCAGGGAAATCTACGGCAGAAATGTGGCAAATGTTCAGGGGATATTTGCTTGACATTCTGTATTGGTATGTTCCAATGAGACAGGGAAAGGATGATAGGGTACAGGAACCATGGTGTACAAAGGCTGTTGAAAATCTTGTCAAGAAGAAAAGAAAAGCTTATGAAAGGTTCAAAAGACTAGGTAATGATAGAGATCTAGAAAATTATAAGGCTAGCAGTAAGGAGCTTAAGAATGAAATTAGGAGAGCCAGAAGGGGCCATGAGAAGGCCTTGGCAAGCAGGATTAAGGAAATTCCAGGGCATTCTACAAGTATGTGAAGAGCAAGAGGATAAGACGTGAGAGAATAAGACCAATCAGGTGTGACAGTGGAAAAGTGTGTATGGAACTAGAGTAGATAGTGGAGATACTTAATGAATATTCACTACGGAAAAGGATCAATGAGGACAGGAGAGGTTCCAGAGGATTGGAGAGTTGTGGAAGTTGTCCCCTTATTCAAGAAAGGGAGTAGAGATAGCCCAGGAAATTATAGGCCAATGAGCCTTACTTCAGTGGTTGGTAAGTTGATGGAGAAGATCCTGAGAGGCAGGATTTATGAACATTTGGAAAGGCATAATATGATTAGGAATAGTCAGCATAGCTTTGTTAAAGGCAGGTCTTGTCTTATGAGCCTGATTGAATTTTTTGAGGATGTGACTAAGCACATTGATGAAGGTAGAGCCATAGATGTAGTGTATATGGATTTTAGCAACATATTTGATAAGGTACCCCATGCAAGGATTATTGAGAAAATAAGGAGGCATGGGATCTAAGAGGGCATTGCTTTGTGGATCCAAAACCGGCTTGCCCACAGAAGGCAAAGAGTGGTTGTAGACAGGTTATATTCTGCATGGAGGCTGGTGACCAGTGGTGTGCCTCAGGGATCTGTTCTGGGACCCCTAATCTTTGTGAATTTTATAAATGACCTAGATAAGAAAGTGGAGGGATGGGTTAGTAAAGTTGCTGATGACACAAAGGTTGGGTGTGTTGTGGATAGTGTGGAGGGCTGTCAGAGGTTACAGCGGGACATTGATAGGATGCAAAACTGGGCTGACAAGTGGCAGGTGGAGTTCAACCCAGATAAGTGTGAAGTGGTTCATTTTGTTAGGTCAAATATGATGGCAGAATATAATATTCTTGAGACTCTTGGCAGTGTGGAGGATCAGAGGGATCTTGGGGTCCGAGTCCATAGGATGCTCAAAACTGCTATGCAGGTTGACTCTGTGGTTAAGAAGGCATACAGTGCATTGGCCTTCATTAATCGTGGAGTTGAATTTAGGAGCGGAGAGGTAATGTTGCAGCTATATAGGACCCTGGTCAGACCCCACTTGGAGTACTGTGCTCAATTCTGGTCGCCTCACTATAGGAAGGACATGGAAACCATAGAAAGGGGACAGAGGAGATTTACAAGGATGTTGCCTGGACTGGGGAGCATGCCTTATTAGAATACGTTGAGTGAACTCGGCCTTTTCTCCTTGGAGCGACGGAGGATGAGAGGTGACTTGATAGAGGTGTACAAGATAATGAGAGACATTGATTGTGTGGATAGTCAGAGGATTTTCCCCAGGGATGAAATGGTTAGCATGAGAGGGCATAGTTTTAAGGTGCTTGGAAGTAGGTACAGAGGAGATGTCAGGGGTAAGTTTTTATGCAGAGAGTGGTGAGTGGGTGGGATGGGCTGCCGGTGGCGGTGGGGGTGGATCCAATAGGGTCTTTTAAGAGACTCCTGGATGGCTACATGGAGCTTAGAAAAATAGAGGGCTATCTGGTAATATAGAGTATTGTATGTAATTAGTTTTGCTACAACAAGTGTATGGGACATTGGAAAAAAGTTGAATTTCCCCATGGGGATGAATAAAGTATCTATCTATCTATCGGTAAAACCAAGCTAGTTCTATGGTAAGCATATGTTCGGCACAGCTTTGTGGGCCGAAGAGCCTGTATTGTGCTGTAGGTATTCTATGTTTCTATATTTCTACAAGAACACCCTTGGGAGTGTCCTGTTTGGCTGCATTGTTGTGTATTATGGAAGCTGTAAGGCATCAGACTGCAAGACCCTCTAGAGAGTAGTCAAAAACAGCCGAAAGGATATAGGGGTCTCCTTCCCCACTGTTTGCGACATTTTACCGGGAGTGTTGTATACAAAGGGCCTGAGATGTTGTTGTCGACCCCTCCCATCCTCCCTCAATCTCTTTGACCCACTACCATCAGGAAGGAGGCACAGGAGCATCAGGACTATGGCTGCCAGACTGGATAACAGTATTTTCCCTAGGCTGTGAGGTCTCATCACTAGGGCAAAGAGCTGTTTGCTGTACTGTTTACTGTTCACCTGTGCTGCATATTAATTGCACTTTGAATTATATTTTATTAACTTATTCGTGTCAATATATTGTTCTGTGTGCTGTGTGTGATGTTTTCACTGCGATCCAGATAAAGGTCGTTTCACTTTGTTGTATATATGTATAGTGAGATGACAATGAACTTGAACTTGAGTTTGAGCTTGGTTTTTCCTGTGAATGCTGACTATATGATGCTGCTGCAGCTAAGTTTTCCATTGTGCCAGTGCATGCATGTACTTTGTGCATATGATAATAAACCTGGTTTTGATTTTGAAATTGGAAAATTAACTGTTGAAGTCAATGATTCTAAAATTGCACATGGGGATTGCACAAGCTTTTTCAGAAATCAGTGGTAATGAAACTGCCAGTTTATCAGTATTTCCTGATTTGCATATTTGAACGATTATGTGGGATATATAGAGCTCAATTTTTCTAATGTTCTACCTTCATTCAGAGCTCCTCCCAACTTTTGTCTCTTACATATGTCTGGTAACACATTAATTCACACTCTCACACATACTTGACCAATTTTCCTATGTTTCGTTCTAAACTACTTGCTTCAACTCTCCCCTGTGTTAGCATTTTCAAACGCACCCCATTCTTTGGGTTCAAAAGTTTCTTCTGAATTCTCTATTCTAAATCAACAGGGAATAGTGGGAATGGAGTACTTAAAAGTAATGTTAAGCATCTAGCAGTATAACCTGGCTGACAATTACAATGGTAGAGAGTGATGACAGCCAGAGACAGATATGTTAGACTACAGGAGTTGCTGTTATCTAGATGCACTGATAGTCAGAGCTTTGCAGTTTACTCCTTGCTCTGATTACAGAATATTGTAGCATACACAACCATCTCCACAAAGAGAAATCATTGCCTTCATGAGGTAATACCACACAGCCATTACACTGAAGGCTTCTGCAAAACGGCTCCCATCCAAATCACTTGACATTGTATACTGTAATCGTCCACAAGAGGCAGCACACCAGGGAGAACATCTCCAGAGAATCACTAACACATGAATCACAGATTTTTATCATGGGATATGACCAGCCTGCAAGGAATTTGCAATTGTATTGGTTGCTATTTATTGTTGGTCTCACTGCTACCTCAGTTACTGTAGTGAGATGCTGAAGATGTTCTATAGGTCAGTTGTGGAGAGCGCCCTCTTCTTTGTGGTGGCGTGTTGGGGAGGAAGCATTAAGAAGAGGGACGCCTCACGTCTTAATAAGCTGGTAAGGAAGGCGGGCTCTGTCGTGGGCAAAGTACTGGAGAGTTTAACATCGGTAGCTGAGCGAAGGGCGCTGAGTAGGCTACGGTCAATTATGGATAACTCTGAACATCCTCTACATAGCACCATCCAGAGACAGAGAAGCAGTTTCAGCGACAGGTTACTATCGATGCAATGCTCCTCAGACAGGATGAAGAGGTCAATACTCCCCAATGCCATTAGGCTTTACAATTCTACCGCCAGGACTTAAGAACTTTTTAAAAGCTATTATTAATGCTTTTTGAGATAGTGATTTAGATGCATATCATATTTTTTACTGAGTTAAGTATTGTATGTAATTAGTTTTGCTACAACAAGTGTATGGGACATTGGAAAAAAAGTTGAATTTCCCCATGTGGATGAATGAAGTATCTATCTATCTATCTATCTATCCCAAAATTAAAACAGTTCTTCTTTTCTCTTTGGGGTTGCTATTTGTCTCTTTTTGTCTCGTTCATGCTCAGTGTTTTTGTTTTCCATCGTGCCTTTGATACAGTGTGGCCAAAATTTTCAGAGCCCATTTTAAACTTTTTTTTTGCATATGACTATGCTGTACTTTTTTTTTACCTTAAAGTGGAATTCAATAATTGAATGTAATCTGTTTACCTCAAAACTTGCTTCTTGTTCTTTCATCCATCTGTGGTAGTAATTAATTTTTTCTAACATGGCCTAAACTGCTGAGCATTCCTTACAGATGTACATTTCACAACTTTTATGTGCTCCTTTCTGCTCTCTATTTGCCTTTATTAATCCTCCAACAAGATGACTTCTTCAACAGTGTATCACCTATCTATCATCCTTGCCAAGCTGTCCTCACACAAAATTTAACCACTAACTTGAGTAAATGCAAATTGAGATGTGCATACTTTTAAAGATCAAAAGGACTTTAACTCTTGGTTTGCAAGGATTTAGTTATTTTCTTCAAAAGTAAATGGGAGATAATATGGAAAGACTATCGGGAAATGAATGAGGATGTGACCATCCATGACCAGCTCCTTGTTGACACATTAGTCTTGTTTTCTGGTGTTCACATATTGGTGTAACAGTAGTCCAGATGAGTAAACCTGATAAAAGTAACAGCTTTTGCTGTCATTACCACATGAAGCTGATATCATATGCAGTTTGACAAAGAAGTCCAAATGTTGATGTTAGCGATTCAATCCAGCTCCACTGACAGGTGTTCCTTGCAACCTTCTCCATTGTGATCAAAGTAAATCACTTGAACAGATGTGAACTGAAGCTACTTACAAACTTGTCCAACTGTAAAATGGCTTAAAATATAGGGCCTTAATGGTTTCTGTGATAGTACTTATGCCTTGGTAAATGATCATGCACTGGGGAACCAACCTGAACCATTTCTGGCTTGGAAGACATTGTTTTGTATTGGTCTTATCAAACAAGTGACTAGAAACCATAAAAATAATTACATTGCCTAAGAATTTTACTTTGACTTTCTCATCCAAATAATGCATTCTTTTCACATACAAATATTGGTAACACCAGCATCAGAGCACCACTTGCAATGAGATAACAGCCTGTGATGGCTGGCAGAAGGATAAGAAAAATGTAATGACATGGTAGAAGAATGACTTGACAATTTTTAGTTATGCTGCCTGCAAGTGTTCATGGAGGCAAATAATAATTGTTTTTAGCATAAAATAACAAAAGCTATTAGCCATCATGTAAACTATCTTCTTAAGGCATAGATTACCACACAAAAACATCATTTTTATAATCTTATAGATGTATTGTAATTCAATTTGCATACATAAAATATAATTAGCTCAGATCCAGTCACATAAATATGTGCTGTATGCTGACCAAGAGGATTCAGTCCATATCTACATCTTACACACTGCATGAAAGACTCAAATCGACATTGTTGTCATTTATTAAAGCCTGCAGAAATACATGATGATAAAATGTAACTTATTATTTGCTGAAATATTATTGCTTCAATTTGCACAAAGCTTTTTGGCAGAAACTAAAATACATTACAGAAATGTATTGTTCCAGGAGCTTTTCTGAGCTATTTGACAATGCAGTGGTGTTTACATCAGTTTGAACAATGCAGACCCACAGCACAGGAAACCTTTCGAATCAGTACTAGCTCTATGTCACACCATCCGGCCAAACCTATTTCCCACAGAAGTCCCACCCAGTTCATGTTTGAACACCACAGTTAAATCTGCCTTGCTGTGAAACAAAATGTTTCTCCTCATTTCACTTTTATCAATCACCTTCGATCTAAATTTTTTCTTCCATTTAAAATGCTGGAGGAACACAGCAGGTCAGGCAACATCAATGCAAATGAATAAGAAGTCAACATTTTGGGCTGAGGCCCATTTCCAAAGATGGTGCCTGACCTGCTTGTGCTCCTCCAGCATTTTGTATGTGCTGTTCTGGATTTCCAGCATGGCTGGATCTCTTGCATTTGTTTTTTCTCCTCTTATAAGACCACAGAACATCGGAGCAAAATTAGACCATTCAGCCCATCGAGTCTGCTTTACCATTCAATCATGCCTGATCCTTTTTTTTCTCCTCCTCAACTTCAGTTCCCGGTCTTCTCCCCATAACCTTTGATGCCGTGTCCAATCAAGATCCTATCAAGCTCTGCCTTAAATACACCCAATGACCTGGCCTCCACAGCTGCATGTGGCAACAAATTCCACAAATTCACCACCCTTTGGCTAAAGAAATTTCTCCGCATCATTGATTTGAAAAGGTGACCCTCTATCCTGAGGCTGTATCCCACCCTGGGAAACATCCTTTCCACATCTACTCTGTCTAGGCCTTTCAATATTCAAATGGTTTCAATGAGATACCCCTCATCCTTCTGAATTCCAGTGAGTAGAGACCCAGAGCCATCAAACATTCCTCGTATGATAATCTTTTCATTCCTGGAATCATCCTTGTGAACCTCCTCTCCAATGCCAGCACATCTTTTCTAAGATGAGAGGCACAAAAACTGTTCACAATACTCAAGGTGAGGTCTCACCAGTGCCTTATAAAGCCTCAGCATCACATCCCTGCTCTTGTATTCTAGGCCTCTTGAAGTGAATGCTAACATGGCATTTGCCTTCCTTATCTGCCTATACCTTTCACAATTCAGACATGCCTATCTGAATACCTCTCACAGCCTGCAGTGTTCCAAGAACAATTCCAACTACTTCAATTTGTTAACATGTGTTCCTACTCCCTGGAATCATTTTTGTCAATTTATTCCATACCTTCTCTTATGCTGTTGCATCTTTCCTGGAGTGTGGCACAGTAATTGTAGCCTGTGTAGGACTGAAGTTACTAGTTTGGTAACCCAAAGATCTAGGGTCCCAAGGTGAACTCCCACCAAGGCAGTTGAATAATCTGAAATCTTTAAACAAAGTGTATCTAATCTTAGAAATGATTACCACAAAACCACAGGATTATCTAAAAATAAAACTGTCTAGGTTACTAATGCTTTTTAAGAGAGCAAAGGTATCATCTTAGTCTGGATACTAATTCTAATTAATGTAGCTATGCTGAGCTAGAAAGGATATTAAATTCTGTACTTTCATTAGTGAAAGAAAGAAGGTAGTGAAAGAAAGAAGGTTGTGTAAGATGATTTATCACAACTTCCTTGCTATTGTTTCACATTTACAAACTCCAGAATTGCCCATTCATTTTAGATAATTTCTGAAACTGTTCTGCTACTGACATCAGATGTTCTTTTTTTTTGGTAATAAGGCCTTTTCGGCTACTTTGAAAATTCAACAGATCCTTTGAGGAGCTTCACACTCCGGTCACTTCAATGTGTCTTTACCAATGATGTTCGCAATGCACTTAATGCACTTGCACACAAACAAACCTTTCAACCCACATTTGATATGGACACGGACAAGGTTAAGATGTTGAATTCAGATTTTGTTATTCTCATTAGTGCCTCAGCAAGATTGTTCAACACTGGTACTCAGGCTTTCAATTCCGAGGTTGCTTTTCCACTACATTATCCCAAAAGATGGAGATGGACTAATAATCAAGGGCTTAAATTGAAAGAAATATAAATTTCATTAATATAAACAAAGGTCTTGCAAAGGTGGATTCTAATTGCAGGTAATCTTATAGTTGCACAGTTGGAAACATTCAAGGGGAAATAATTAGAGTTCAAAGCCAATGTGTTCTCACGCCTCATGCCCTGGATGTTGGAGGCACATTGGGGGTTGGAAAGAGAGGAGAAAAAAAATAACATATAGGAAACTTATGATGAGAGGAGAGGAAATTTATCAAGAGTATATCGAGTGTGGCTGCTTAAGAAGGAAATGAGGAAGACTAAGAGTGCAAAAAATATCAACAGACAGGATTAAGTAAAATGTGAAAGCAGTCTGTAGCATGTTGAGGGCAAAATAATAATCAGGGAAAAAGTAGGGCCAATTTGGGACAAACTGCCAATTTGTGCATGGGATGCAAAAGGTTTAGGCAAGATCCTAAATGAATACTTTTCATTAGTATTCATAAAGAAAACAGAATATGTAGTTGGACGATTCAGTGAAGGGGTAGGTGTAAGTCTAGCACTTATTTGCATAAATAAGCACACACTTGCACTTGACTTTAACCTACCAAGCATAAACTGAGTGTCTTGGTAGGGTTAAACATGGATAAATATTAAGGGCTAGATAGGATTCTTCTAAGAATGCTACAAGAGGCAAAGGAATTAATTGGTGAAGTACTGGCGGAGCTTTGAAAATCTTCTCTGGTCCTCACTTGAGGTGCAGGTGATTGAGCATAGTAAAAATGTTTCCCTCTTTTCTAGAAAAGCAACCGGGAAAAGACTTTACTACAGGCCTGCCATCAGTGGTAGGGAAGATACTGGAATACATTCTAAGGAAGAGGATTAATAACATTTGAGAAGGCAGAGAAGGATCAGAGACAACTGATGTGGCCTTGTCAAAGAAAGATCTTGCCTGTCTTATTGGATTTAGTTAACATGGACTTTAGAAAGTTCTTTGACAAGGATCTTGTGTGAAAAATCATTCAGGAGATTAAAGTCCATGAATACAGGGCAAGGATAAAATGGATTCAAAATTTGCTTGATAATATGAGGCAATGGGTGAAAGTAGAGGATTGCTTGTACAATCAGATGTCTGTAACTAATACAGTCAGTTTCCACTTTATTAGGGATACCTGTACAATTGCTTGTTAATGCAAGTATCTAATCAGCTAATCATGTGGCAGCAACTCAATGTAAAAAAGCATGCAGACATGGTCAAGAGGATCAGTTAATGTTCTGACCAAACATCAAAATGGAGAAGAACTGTCAACTAAGTTTTTTTGACTGTAGATTGATTATTGGTTTCAATCAGAGTGGTTTGAATATCTCATAAAGTACCGATCTCCTGGGTCTTTTTATGCACAACAGTCTCTAAACTTCACAGAAAATCAAAAAAATCATTCAATAAGTGACAGTTGTGTGGCTAAAATAACTTGTTAATAAGAGAGGTCAGAGGAGAATAGCCAGACTGATTCAAACTGACAGGAAGGTGACAGTAACTCAGCTAACCATGCATTAGGATAGTAATATGCAGTAGGGCATCTCTGACTACACAACACATTGAACCTTGTAGTAGAAGGGCTATAGCAGCAGAAGACCTCAAACATGTAATCAGTGGCCATTTTATCAGGTACAGGAGGTACTTAATAAAGTGGTCACTGAATGTATGTACTACAAGGACTGGTGCTGCGATACTTCATTTATAATATACATAAATGACTTGCTTGTGGACATTGATGTCATCAGTAAGTTTGCTCATGACGTGAAGATTGGTGAGGTTATTGATAGTGTGGAATAAAAAAAAAGTTACTTTAAATCAAATCCTAAATCCCTTGCACAATTTCAAACTTGTGTCTCTAACCTCAGTAATAAACTGAACATAAAATCAATTCTTTAATTAAATCCTTCCTTCTAGCCATTTTAATAAAGGTTCACCTGATAATTAGTTTTGGCTTATTTTCACTGATCATCTGTCTTTTTTTTCTTTCATGGAAAGATTCAGTTTTTACTGGTAATAAAAATACCATCCCCAGTAAGTCCTGAGAATTGGGGAGCGAAGATAATTAGTGCAGCGGATGATGCAGTGTTTTGATTTAAATACAGTGATGATTCAGGAAGGATCACTGAACAAAACTGTATTTTGAATTTAATCACCCTGGCTCTCTTGCAAACAAAAATCAAATTTATGCTAACATGTGGTTCCTCATAAATAATGGTACTATTTATACAGTAACACATTCTCACATTGAGTACAGGATGCTCCCGTTTATTGGAACCATCCCGGAGCTAACAAATTCACCTGATGGTCAGGAAGAAGTGGTGTCAGATTTACCTTCATGGAGAACATGGATACTGTATGTAATAAATAAATCTAAGAGTTTGCTGCTCCAGTTTGAAAATGCATTTGCAAAAAGCCTTTTGCTTGACAGCATAATGTTATTTACTCCTTCAGCATGGGAACAGACTCTGCAGCCCACTAAGTCCATGCAGGCACATTAATCCAACATTCAAGTTCAAGGTCACGTTTATTGTTCTTTAACCATACACATGTACACTCAGTGTGGATGTTTGCGGTCTTCTGTTGCTGCAGCCTATCCACTTCAATGTTCGATGCCCTGTGCATTCAGAGATACTGTTGTAATGTGTGATTATTTTTTACTGTCATCTTCCTGTCAGCTTGAATCAGTCTGGCCATTCCCTTTTGACATCTCTCATTAACAATGTGTTCTTACCTACTGAACCGCCTCTCACTGTAATTTTTCTTGTTTCTCGCAACATTCTCTGTAACCTCGAGATACTGTTTCCATGAAAATCCCAAGAGATCAGCAGTTTTTGAGATACTCAAAACACCCTCTCTGGCACCAATAATCATTGCATGGTCCAAGTCACTTTGATCATATTTCTTCCCTATTCTGATGCTTGGTCTGAACAAGCAGTGAACCTCTTGACCATGTCTGCTTCAAGTTGCTGCCACATGATTAGCCATTAGATCTTTGCATTAAAGTGCTGGTGTGCAGGTGCACGTTATAAAGTGGCCACTGAGTGTATACAGCTAAATGAAACCTCTTTCCTCTTGGATTAAGGTGCAAAACATCGTACATATCATCACACACAACACAAATAGTTATGATCCATCACGTGCAGTCACAAAATAAAATTAGCACATGGCCTGAAGATTGACAGCTTGACATTAAGTATGAGGTGTATGTTATTGTCAGAAAATATAATGTTATCAGTTTATGTAAAACAGAAACAATAAAAGTTAAAAAATTGACCAGTGAAGGGTGGGGGTGGAAGGTTGCAGAGCATTCAAAAAGAGTGTACGTGTGTGCTGGGTAGTAGCAGAGAGTTAACAAGTCTAACAGCCTGGGGGGAAGAAGCTGCTACACAGCCCTGGCAGTTCTGTTTCTCGTGCTGTGGTACCTTCTGCCTAACAAGGAGGTCAAAGAGATTGTGGGAGGAATGGGAGGAGTTGTTGACAATGGTGGAGTCACTGCATATGTAGCACTTCTGATATATGTGCTGCGGGGAGGGCTGTGAAGTTTTCAGCAGTCCTCACTATCTGTTACAGGGACTTGTGATCTGATGCACTGTAATTCCCGTTACAGACAGTGATGCAGCTGGCCAGGAGACTCTGGTGGAACATGGTAAGAGTGGAGTGGAGGGGAGCATCCTCAGAAAGTGTAGCACTCTTCCCTTTTTAATCTCCTCACATTACCATCAACATCCTCCAGAAAGTAGGAGTAATGTATAGATGCCAAACGGCCTACAGTTGAAAACACACTGTAATAGAACAAAATGCAGAC
This sequence comes from Hemitrygon akajei, assembly GCF_048418815.1. NCBI lineage: Eukaryota > Metazoa > Chordata > Chondrichthyes > Myliobatiformes > Dasyatidae > Hemitrygon > Hemitrygon akajei. The sequence continues at coordinate 97,808,326 of NC_133124.1, forward strand.
AGACAGCACTAGAGGTCACTGGAATTGTAAGGAATCAGCTCTACTAGTGGAGCTAGTGCATCACGAAATAGGTATATCCGTCAATATTTGTTCCTATCTGTTTAGAAATGCATCCGCTTTCCATTCAACTGCAATTTTTAAAAATAAGAATGATTGTGATTCACATGAAAATACTTAAAATATTAAGTGCTTACACATTAGTGTAAATTTTCATTATGGCAATCAATATCCCCTTGACTTCAGACAGGTATAGTATTTTGAGATAGAAAATGTGAAGGTGTTATTGTTGCATGAATTAAGAGACCGGAGGAAGGTACTGGTACATATGAAGCCATCTATGTAGTTGAAAGAACAAGATACAGCAGGCATCACATTGAGATGCTTTCACTGGAAAGGTCTGGCTGGTCTACACTGTCTGATATTTTATATGCTAAACATCAAAGAGCATCCATTTTTACAATGCTTTCTTAGAAACTACACACAAACTTCACACCCACACCACAGACAGCTAAATGAATTTTAATCATCGTCTGGTCTCTGATTCAAGGTTTTTAGAAACCTATTGTCCAGAGCTATATTTAAAGTTAAATCTACAATCTATATTCAGATTTGAAGATAGTAGGCTGAAGTTATTTGCTAGACATGCTAAACCCAAAAATCACTCTAACAGTCATTACCAGAGTAAAAAGTTGAACATTGAAGAATGTATTATCTGTCCAATTTCATATAGAATTTAGTGGCTGATGCAAGCAAAACTTGGTGTAAAATTAGAAGAGATCAGAGTTGCTCTATGGTGTAACAAATGTGTAAAACCGATGGACCATTGGTTGTCTTCAACTGGAGTGATTATCTGCCAGAAATGTTCTTACTCACTTGCAGTGACTTTGCTTGGTAGAATTGCAGGACCTCTGCTGAAATAAAGCATGTGGTAGTGTTTCTTTTGTCCTTACCTACCACCCCATGAGCCACTGCATTTAACACATCATTCTCCACAACTTCTTCCATCTCCAAAGGGATCCTACCACCAAGTGTATCTTTAACTACCTCCCCCCCCCCCACCTGCCCACTGCTCTCTGCAGTGACACCTCCGTGATTCCCTTGTTTATTCATCCCTTCCCACTAATTCTCTTCCTGGTACTTATTCCTGCAAGCAACCAAAGTAATACACTTGTCCATCCACCTCTTTCCTTACCTTCATTCAGGCCCCAAACAATCCTTCCAGGTGAGGCAACGTTTCACCTGTGAATCTACCGGGGTGTTGTCTATTGTGTCTGGAGCTCCCAATGCAGCCTTTTCTAAATTGGTGAAGCCCTTTGTAAATTGGGGTCCTCTGCTCCATCTGCCAAAAAAATCCCTCCCCTTCCCACCTTCTTCTGTTCCCCATTGGGCCTCTTACTTCTTCTCTCCTGCCTATCACCTCCCACTAGGTCCCTCCCTTCTTCCCTTTCTCCTGTGGTTCATTCCCCTCTCCTACCAGGTTCCATCCTTTCCAGCCCTTTTCTACACTCCTGGCCTCAGCTTCTAGCTATCCACCTTCCCCTCCCTTCAGCTTTTTATTCTGATGACTTTCCCTTTCCTTTCCAGTCTTGACGTTTTGGGCTGAGATCCTTCTTCCACTGTTTATTCACTTCCATGGTTACTGGCTGACCTGCTGAGTTCCTCCAGCACTTTGGTATTGCTTTAAAGCATGTGGTGCTTAATATTAAAATAGCCAGATTTTTATGTATTGTCCTCTGTGGAAATCATGCATGTATTTGTTGAAAGTTTTCAATCATCTGAGCAGTAGTTATTTAAACAGCTGTGTTTTGAGTGGCAGTAGAAGCTTAGACTTGTTTCAAATTAAATGGAAGTGCAGGCCTATCAACATTGAGCTGTCTCTTTCAGTGATTCAGCACTGCCACTGAAAATGTGGAAACTACAGTCTGTCAACACAGGAAGAACAGCAAGCTGCTAGAAAAGGGTAGCTTGATTCTGTCAAGCACAAAGCCCCTCCACTTTCGGATTTCTAAATGGTCTCTCAAATTATTTCCTTTTTTTTTGCACTGTTTATTTATGACTGTAATTTTGTGTCTTGGCACTGTATTCCTGCAGCAAAACAAGAAACAGTGATAATAACCCAGATCCTGATCCTGCATAGAGTGCAGATCTGAAGCTAAATAATTGATCTGAAGAGTTAAAGGCCCAGAAATTAGAATAAAACTGCAGAACTCTTACCTGTCTACTCAGCAAATGAAACTAAAGAAAAACTGTACTTGCTGGAAATCTGAAAAAAAAGAAGAAAATTCAGCAGATTTGTCAATAATGGAATTCTGATGAAAGGTTTTCAACCTGAGAAGTTCCTCCTTCTGCGGACACTGTACTACCAGAAGAGTAGAATTGGCATTTCAGTGCTGTATCGGACATCATTCATAGTTTCAAGAATTTATATCTCTATAACTGAAGGTAACAAAGCCATTTTAACTAAATGCACTCATTTTGAAAATGTTACAATCAAATTTCTGTCCATTTTACATTCTATCTGATAAAATTTACTATTGACTGCAATACAATGTAAAATCAGGAAGAATATTAGGTAGAGGAGTATTCCGAATTCACATAGAGCAGTTAGTGCAATGCATTACAGTGCTTGCGACCAGATTTCCATTCTTAGTGCTGTCTGTAAGGAATTTGTATGTTCTCATGATGACTGCACGAGATTTTACAGTTTTGGTCATGTTTATATTAGAGTGCGCAGTATTCCACTTCCTTCCCCACTGCATATCATCCATGAGTGATGTCACTAACTTTATTTTAATTACACTTTTAATTCAATGCCTTATATCCACCCCACCCCCAATCCATTTCATCCACATATTATTGGTTCTATTTCCAGTGATTAGAAGTAATTAGGATTATTAACTTATAATAACTTTTATAATAATGTACTGTACTGCGGCTGCAAGGCAACAAATTTCTCATTAAATAAATCAGTGATAATAAACATAATTTGAATTCTGATTCTGATAGTTAAGGTGTTAAGAGGACTCTGGATGAGCATTCGATGCAGCAATCTGTTTGGCTACATTGCCTTCTACAGAGTTACATGTTTTTGATCAGTGTTGCATCCTGAAATGATCTGGCCTGCTCTTCCCATCTTACATTGGGACTCTTGGGTGGCAATAGCATTAGAAGACTTGGAGGAACAACCACAGATTTTATGGCTGCAAGCAGAACTACTCACACTCCTAAGATGTTGAGATAGGATACGAACAAGATATTAATTAAATTCTAGATGCATTAAAAATGAAAGGTTCATCTTCAATGAGTTTTTTTTTCAGCTTCTCCTCTTTAAACAAACCCAGTATTGCGCAGGTCAGGTTATTGCAACGGAAGTGTTGACACATTGTAGGTTATCAACGAACAGCTGCATGGTGACAAAGTTTCTGTTGGTGCAGGGCACTGCATTCAGCCTAGGGCCCTAGATGGCCATGTGAGTATCATTAATCACACCTTCACTGCTGTAAAGCCAACAATTTAGTGTTATATTATTATATAATATATTAACATAGGACATAGAACAGTACAGCACAGTACAGGCCCTTCGGCCCACAATGTTGTGCCGACCCTCAAACCCTGCCTCCCATATAACCCCCTACCTTAAATTCCTCCATATACCTGTCTAGTAGTCTCTTAAACTTCACTAGTGTATCAGCCTCCATCACTGACTCAGGCAGTGCATTCCACGCACTGACCACTCTCTGAGTAAAAACCTTCCTCTAATATCCCCCTTGAACTTCCCTCCCCTTACCTTAAAGCCATGTCCTCTTGTATTGAGCAGTGGTGTCCTGGGGAAGAGGTGCTGGCTGTCCACTCTGTCTATTCCTCTTAATATCTTGTACACCTCTATCATATTTCCTCTCATCCTCCTTCTATCCAGAGAGTAAAGCCCTAGCTCCCTTAATCTCTGATTATAATGCATACTCTCTAAACCAGGCAGCATCCTGGTAAATCTCCTCTGTACCCTTTCCAATGCTTCCACATCCTTCCTATACTGAGGCGACCAGAACTGGACACAGTACTCCAGATGTGGCCTTACTAGAGTTTTATAGAGCTGCATCATTACATCGTGTCTCTTAAACACTATCTCGCGACTTATGAAAGCTAACACCCCATAAGCTTTCTTAACTACCCTATCTACCTGTGAGGCAACTTTCAGGGATCTGTGGACACGTACCCCCAGATCCCTCAGCTCCTCTACACTACCAAGTATCCTGCCATTTAATTTATACTCTGCCTTGGAGTTTGTCCTTCCAATGTGTACCACCTCACACTTCTCTGGGTTGAGCTCCATCTGCTACTTCTCAGCCCACTTCTGCATCCTATCAATGTCTCTCTGCAATCTTTGACAATCCTCTACACTATCTACAACACCACCAACCTTTGTGTCGTCTGCAAACTTGCCAACCCACCCTTCTAACCCCACATCCAGATCGTTAATAAAAATCACAAAAAGTAGAGGTCTCAGAACAGATACTTGTGGGACACCACTAGTCACAACCCTCCAATCTGAATGTACTTCCTCCACCATGACCCTCTGCCTTCTGCAGGCAAGCCAATTCTGAATCCACCTGGCCAAACTTCCCTGGATCCCATGCCTTCTGACTTTCTGAATAAGCCTACCATGTGGAACCTTATCAAATGCTTTACTAAAATCCATGTAGATCACATCCATTGCACTACCCTCATCTATATGCCTGGTCACCTCCTCAAAGAACTCTATCAGGCTTGTTAGGCACAATCTGCCCTTAACAAAACCATGCTGACTGTCCTTGATCAGACCATGATTCTCAAAATGCCCATAGATCCTATCTCTAAGAATCTTTTCCAACAGCTTTCCCACCACAGACGTAAGGCTCACTGGTCTATAATTACCCGGACTATCCCTACTACCTGTTTTGAACAAGGGGACAACATTCGCCTCCCTCCAATCCTCCAGTACCATTCCCATGGACAACGAAGACATAAAGATCCTAGCCAGAGGTTCAGCAATCTCTTCCCTTGCCTCGTGGAGCACCCTGGGGAATATTCCGTCAGGCCCCAGGGACATATCCATCCTAATGTATTTTAACAACTTCAACACCTCCTCTCTATTAATATCAACATGCTCCAGAACATCAGCCTCACTCATATTGTCCTTACTGTCATCAAGTTCCCTCTCAGTGGTGAATACTGAAGAGAAGTATTCATTGAGGACCTCGCTCACTTCCACAGCCTCCAGGCACATCTTCCCACTTTTATCTCTAATTGGTCCTACCTTCACTCCTGTCATCCTTTTGTTCTTCACATAATTGAAGAATGCCTTGGGGTTTTCCTTTACCCTACTCACCAAGACCTTCTCATGCCCCCTTCTTGCTCTTCTCAGCCCCTTCTTAAGCTCCTTTCTTGTTACCCTATATTCCTCAATAGACCCATCTGGTCCTTGCTTCCTAAACATCATATATGCTGTCTTCTTCCACCTGACTAGATTTTCCACTTCACTTGTCACCCATGGTTCCTTCACCCTACCATTCTTTATCTTCCTCACCGGGACAAATTTATCCCTAACATCCTGCAAGAGATCCTTAAACATCGACCACATGTCCACAGTACATTTCCCTGCAAAAACATCATCCCAATTCACACCCGCAAGTTGTAGCCTTATAGCCTCATAATTTGCCCTTCTCCAATTAAAAATTTTCCTATCCTCTCTGATTCTATCCTTTTCCATGATAATGCTAAAGGTCAGGGAGCAGTGATCACTGTTCCCCAGATGCTCACCCACTGACAGATCTGTGACCTGTCCCAGTTCATTACCTAATACTAGATCTAGTATGGCATTCCCCCTAGTCGGTCTGTCAACATACTGTGACAGGAATCCATCCTGGATACACTTAACAAACTCAGCCCCATCTAAACCCTTGGAACTAAACAAGTGCCAATCAATATTAGGTAAGTTAAAGTCACCCATGATAACAACCCTGTTATTTTTGCACCTTTCCAAAATCTGCCTCCCAATCTGCTCCTCGGTATCTCTGCTGCTACCAGGGGGCCTATAGAATACCCCCAGTAGAGTAACTGCTCCCTTCCTGTTCCTGACTTCCACCCATACTGACTCAAATGAGGATCCTGCTACATTACCCACCCTTTCTGCAGCTGTAATGGTATCCTTGACCAGTAATGCCACCCCTCCTCCCCTTTTCCCCCCTCTCTATCCCTTTTAAAGCACTGAAATCCAGAAATATTGAGAATCCATTCCTACCCTGGTGTCAGCTAAGTTTCCGTAATGGCTACCACATCATAATTCCATGTATGTATCCAAGCTCTCAGTTCATCACCTTTGTTCCTGATGCTTCTTGCATTGAAGTACACTCACTTTAGCCCTTCTACCTTACTACCTTTACACCCTTTATTCTGCTGCTCTTTCCTCAAAGCCTCTCTATATGTTAGATCTGGCTTTAGTCCATGCACTTCTTTCACTGTTCTATCGCTCCGGGTCCCATTCTCCTTGCAAATTTGTTTAAACCCTCCCAAACCATGCTAGCAAACCTACCAGCAAGGATATTGCTCCCCCTTGAGTTCAGGTTCAACCCATCCAATCTGTACAGGTCACACCTTCCCCAGAAGAGATTCCAATGGTCCAAAAATCTAAAACCCTGCCCCCTGCACCAACTCTTCAGCCACACATTCAACTGCCATCTCCTCCAATTCTTACCATCACTATCAAGTAGTACTGGCAGCAATCGTGAGAACGCCACCCTTAAGGTCCTGTTCTTCAGCCTTCTGCCTAGTTCCCGAAACTCACACTTCAGGACCTCATCCCTCTTCCTGCCTATGTCGTTGGTCCCAACATGTACCACGACTTCTGGTTGCTTTCCCTCTCGTACCAGGATGTCATGCACCCGGTCAGAGACATCCCAGACCCTGGCACCCGGGAGGCAACAAACCATGCAGGTGTCCTTCTCACGTCCACAAAATCTCCTGTCTGCTCCCCTGACTATAGAGTCTCCAATGACGACAGCTCTCCTCTTCTCCGTCCCATCCTTCTGCACCACAGGGTCAGACTCAGTGCCAGAGGCCCTGCCACCGTGGCTCACACCTGGTCGGTCGTCCTCACCAACAGCATCCAGGATGGTAAACTTATTATTCAGGGGAATTAATAATAATAATATTTCTTAATAATAAGAAGAAAATTATATATTATTATATAATATATATAATATTATTATATTATATATATTATATATTATACAGATTTAAAAAACCATGTTTCTCCCCCTGGCCCAAAACTGCTTCAGCAAATGAAGTTCTCTCTTTGCAAAGGTGTCCTACTTCAAGGGTAGTACATTGACACGTGGAGGCAGAATGCTACCAATGCCTTCATTGCTTCTGCCAATTTTTCTTCACTAAAATGTGAAACCTGCATGTAATCATTATCGTTGAAATCCGTCAGCTAGCAAAGGCTAATTGAGACATGAGAGACTGAAGATGCTAGAGTATAGAGCAAAAATAATTGTTGGAGAAACTCAGTGGCTGTATTTGTGGAGGAAAATGGACAGTTGATGTTTTTGGTTGAGACCTTTCATCTGGAATATTAACTGACATTCTCATTGTTAGCTTAAGCATCCCGATTGCAAGAATAGAAGTCCCATTTAGTACATGAAAGGGTACTTTACTGCAGGGTTGCAGCAGGAAGAAAGCAATATTACAGGCTTGATACATTTAATTATAAATTCTGAATAGATTTGCATTGCAAATGACTTGTCTGTGTGAAGCCACTGCATGAGGATCCAGAGGCTTGGTCTGGGTGTTGACTTTTAAGGAAGCTCCAGAAGGGATGAGACCTCAGAGGGAGAGGAAGTTGATGATGAAATCATAGGTACAGTGATTGCCATAAAATTGATGCAAAGGGATAACTATCTCAAGGGAAAGATATTGGGCTAAATTTTAATCATGTACAATTCTGGAAGCACAAATAGAAAAATATTTTTCAACATGCAAGCCTTTTCATCTTGTCATTCTGAGCTGAATTTTAATTCAGAAGCAAAAGTACTAAATGACTATTACATTGCCACAAAACTACTGTCTAACAATATTCGCTCTTGGTCTATTATAACATTCATCATTAGTCTTTGGCAAACCATTTTACATATAATGAGGAGAAAATTACTCTATTTTATTTCCGATATCGGAAAAAGAAATAATTCACGATGACTCACTTATGATATTGGCTCAAATAATTTCTAATGTATTAAAATAATTTGCAGAAAATCCATATAACCATCTAAGCAATTGTTATCAGTGATCAATTAATTAGTGACAAGATCTTATCACAGAAAATCTGTTGAAAATTGAACTGCTTAACAAAACAAAGTATTTTTGAATTTCCTTTACTCTGTGTTCTGAATTAATGGTTTCAGATTCACAAGTAACTGTGACAAACCTAATAAAATGGATGCCATCTGCTTTCTGCAGTAAATTGTCATCATATTTGGCTCTTGACTAAGCAAGCATTGCCGAGAACGCCACTGAATGAAGAAATGAAATGATTTTTATATCTCAGACATCAGCTGTAATACACTGCCTTGTCAATCAATAAGTGACTAAATGCAACAATTTTATTTTAACTGTGGCTGCCAATTGGATATGCACTCAGAAAAGAAAAATGACATTGACTTTACTCACATAACTCTACCTGTTGCCTCGTTTGCTCAGTAACAATGACTAGATTTGGCTTTCATAGAACATAAAATGTTATAGGACATCAACAGGCCCTTCAGCCCACAATGTCTGAGACAACCATGATGCCAATCTAAACTAATTCCATCTGCCCATGATTGGTCTGAATTCCTTTGTTCCTCACCTGTCCATGCACCTGTCTAAGTGCCTCTTTAAACACTATTATTGTATCTGCTTCTACCACTTCCCCTGGCAGCATCCTTCAGGCAGCTGCAAGTGCTTGTGTAAGCATCTTGCTTTGTAAATCTCCTTTAATTTTTCCCCTTCTCACCTCAAACCCATGCCCTCTACTGTCACTTTTCTCTTTCCTCCTGATCCATGCAGTTCTTCCTACACTGATCTCAATCCCCATCTCCCTGTTTTTCCCCTCCCCCACCTTCTCCATCATTCACACACTCATCCCAGTGGTTTCCCTCTTCTAATCCCATCTGCTTTTCCCACCCCTTCCTCTATTTACTCCATGGTCTGCCTGCTTCTTGTATCAGATTCCATCTCTTTATCCCTTGGTTGATTGCACCTATCAACTCCAAACATCTGGCATTATTCCCACTCTCCCCTTCTCAATCTATTTATCATCCCTGCTCATCTGAATCCACTTATTATCCATTAGCTCACATCCCACCTCTTCCTCCAACTTAGCTTCTTCAGTTTCTCAAAATTCCTCCTATAGAGGTTGACATTTATTTAAAAAAAAGTAGGCAAATTATATACCTTCTAACCCCCATCTTGATCTTTCAGTCTTGATGAAGGGTCTTAACATGAAATGTCCACAGAGCAATTCCCTCCAGAGATGCTCTTGATCTGTTGAGTACCTCAGGTTTTTTAAGGGTTGCTCCATATTCCAGCATTTGTAGTCTCACTTGTTCCAAAGAGAAAGTGAGCAGCCTTCCAGCAGCGAGACCCTGAATCTCCACAGTAAACTGGGGCAGTAACTTCATCCACAAGGCTGCCAAACAGGGAGTGTATATGTTTCCATTTATATTTTGTTTGTTTATTTTTAATTAATTGTTGTCAAAAATGTAATAATGTATTTTCATTTAAGGAAAATTGACAAGGTCAGTTCGCATATAGTCATAACTGTATATCCAGCAATCCCTCAAAAGAAAGGTTGATAATAAAATCAGAGAGTACTACAGCACAGAAATGTTTTACAGGTCATTTTAACATAATGGAGAAAAACTTTAATTGCTGCTAGGTCCAAGCAATGCTTTCCCATTAAAAATTATATCACAGCAACAAAGCACATTATTATAAATTTGCCTGGTGGTTTAGCTGCTATGTTACTGCAGCAATAATTGTCTATGATGCAGCATCAGAATCAGAATCTGGTTTATTATCGCTGGCATGTGTCGTGAGATTTGTTAACTTAGCAACAGCAGTTCAATGCAATAAATAATATAGAAATAAATAAATAAATTACAGTATATGTATATTGAATGGCTTAAAAATAGTGCAAAAACAGAAATAATATATATTAAAAAGTGAGGAAGTGTTCAAGGGTTCAATGTCCATTTCAGAATCCGATGGCAGAGGGGAAGAAGCTGTTCCTGAATCACTGAGTGTGTGCCTTCAGACTTCTGTACCTCCTACCTGATGGTAACGGTGAGAAAACTGTATGCCTAGGTGCTGGAGGTCCTTAATAATGGTGCTACCTTTCTGAGACACCACTCCCTGAAGATGTCCTGGGTATTTTGTAAGTTAGTACCCAAGATGAAGCTGACTAAATTTACAAACCTCTGCAGCTTCTTTCGGTCCTATACAGTAGTCACCCCATACCAGACAGTGATACAGCCTGTCAGAATGTTCTCCATGGTACATCTATTAAAGTTTTTGAGTGTATTTGTTGACATACCAAATCTCTTCAGACTTCTAATGAAGTATAGTCGCTGTCTTGCCTTCTTTATAACTGTATCGATATGTTGGGACCAGGTTAGGTCCTCAGAGATCTTGACACTCAGGAACTTGAAACTGCTCACTCTCTCCACTTCTGATCCCTCCATGAGGATTGGTATGCGTTCCTTCATCTTACCCTTCCTGAAGTCCACAATCAGCTCTTCTGTCCTACTGACATTGAGAGCCAGGTTGTTGCTGCGACACCACTCCACTAGTTGGCATATCTCGCTCCTTCATGCCCTCTTGTCACCATTTGAGATTCTACCAACAATGGTTGAACCATCACCAAATTTATAGATGGTATTTGAGCTATGCCTAGCCCCACAATCATGGGTATAAAGAGAGTAGAGCAGTACCCTAAGCACACACCCCTGAGGTGCACCAGTGTTGATCATCAGTGAGGAGGAGATATTATCACCAGTCTGCACAGATTGTGGTCTTCTGGTTAGCAAGTCGAAGATCCAATTGCAGAGGGAGGTACAGAGGCCCAGGTTCTGTAACTTCTCAATCAGGATTGTGGGAATGATGGTATTAAATGCTGATCTATAGTCAATGAACACCATCCTAACATAGGAGTTTAGCTGATGTAAATGTAAAGCTGATTTCTATTTTCTTCTTTATTCATTTCTTTGTCTACTTTTTCTGTGGCAAAAAAATTCTGAGAAGCTAACAAAAGTATGCATGGTTGCACAGCAGAATGAAACAGCAGATTGTTTTTTTCCACAGTTGTTTTTTTCTGGAGCTTTGAAAGCTGCAAGTGTAGATGAGGGAGTGTTGGTGAAAAGTGATTAATTATGCAGGAATGTGGATTATCTTACTGACACATGGAATCATAAACTGAGTAAAACACAGTAATCCTGTATCTGGCACTTCAACTATTCATATGAGGAGAGATTAAGAAAATTGAGATTGTGTTCTCTAAAGATTAGAAGAATGAAAGGAGATTTGTTCAAACGTGAAATGTTTACAGCATTTCTAAGACTGTATACTGACAGGATGCTCCCACTACCTGAGGAGTTGACAACCAACGTGTGTCATCTACTGCCAGCAAGAATTATCCAGAGTGCAGGAATCTGACATTACTTCACACCTCAGTCATCACAGCAAAACATGGTTGGTTCACAGGATGCAGAGAAAGGTAGAGCATATAACATAGAACAGTTCAGCACAGGAACAGGGCCTATGGCCTCATGATGCTGTGCTGAACTAATTAAGACAATGACCATAATCCTTTCTGGCTGCATGTGGTCTACATCCCTCCTTCCGCTGCCCCTCCAAGAGGCTATTAAATACCTCTGTTGTTCCTGCCTCTAACAGCACCCCTAAAATTGCTTTCCAGGCACTCACCACTCTGTAAAAACTTATACTGTACATGTCCTTTGAATTTCCCTCTCATGTCAATTGTATGTCCTCTAGACATTTGGATCCTTGGAAATAATTGCTGGATGTCTACTCTATCTATACCTCTTATGATTTTATGAACTTCTGTTATGTGTCCCCTCAGCCTACACCGCTCCAGAGAAAACAACTCCAGTTGTCAACTACTCCTAATATCACAGGCTCTCTTATCCAGGCAACATCCTGGTAAAACTCTTCTACACTCTCTCCATATCCTTCCTGTAAAAGGTTGAACAGAAATTAATGGAATACTGCAGATGTGGCTTAGCCAGAGCTTTATAACACTGTAGTATATCTTCTTGATTCTTGAACTCAATCCCTTGACTAATAAAAGCAAGCATGCCATACGCCTTCCTTATGATCTTATCACCTTGTGCAGCCACTTTCAAGGAGCTATGTATTTGGATCCCACTCTAGTCATGTCACTCTGAGGTCACCGTCTTTGGGAACGTGAACCTACCAAAGTACTCTCTTCCAACACAACACGGGGCAGTTCATGAGATCAATTCTACTGGAGAGCCCCTCTGACCAAGATGTTGACTGTTTACTTCCCTCATGGTTGCAGCCTGATCTGCTGAGTTCCTGCTATATTTTGCCTGTGTTACGAGACCACAGGTTTCGTTCACTGTGGACTGTCGCTTTAAGAGACGCTTGGATGAGGCGGTACTATGATGTCAGTATGATAAGCTGTGATGGACCGCTGAAATTTTCAGTAGTAAGGAGAGAGAGAGAGAGACAGGCTGTTGGAACTTCAGCTTGTCACTGCTATGGTTTGGAACTCTTCCATGACCAAAAGTTTGGGTTGATCATCGGCACGCAGTGCACAACAGATGTGTGACTGTCACTTCGTGTAATCCATATGTGTGGATTTGTTGGAGTATCTTGTGTTACCACTGTTGTTGGCCCTTACCTGAAATTGGGGTGTTATCTGGTAACCACTTGAAGAAGTGATATTCCTGTGACTGTCATCTGGTGTTATTTCAACGTGGATGTCAGAACGATTTGACAGATAAGATCATCGGCGACTGTTATTCTGTTTGACCAGTGGGGGAGTTTGTGGAATTCAACGTAATCGCCTTCACTCTACATTTTACCCTGGATTACAGATCTCTCTCCCATTGTTTACTTCGTGGATTACTGGACCTTTCTACTTTACCATCTTAAGACTTTAAGAATTATTCCTGATCTTGACAGTTTGGGAACTACACACACACACATAACACTGTTAACTTCAGTTTATTCAGTTTAATCTTTTACATATTGAGTAGATTCTAATAAAGATAGTGGTTTTAACATCAAAACCTGACTCAGTTAGTGATGTAGTGCAGCTGGTACGTTACAAAATCGTAACAGTCCGTGTAAGGCATGGGAATAGTCTCTTTATTACTAGATAGACTCATCCTCCCACCCTGAAACTTCTGACATCCTGAGTCATCTACCAGCCCTATCCGGGAACCTCTAGTAATACCAGTGTTGTCACCACTGACACCACTAATTAAATGAGCAATTCAATCCTGGGGAGAAAAGAAAGCATTAGAAAGCACATCAAGCCTGTAGTCACTTCTGTGATTTTCCACTTAACTTAGTCTTACTCTTTCCACAGATGCTGCTTGATTGGCCGAGTTATTCCAGCATTTCTGCTTTTATTTCAGTTTCTAACATCTGCTGTTTATTTGGTTTCTATTTATTATTACTGACTGTCATCTAATTCTCAATCCAACTCATGTTCTCAGTGTGGTTTCCAATTGCACAGTTTGTTTTCTTTTGCAGATTGGTGTTTGTCAGTCTTTCACTATGTTTTTTTTTTGTAAAATTCTATTGTATTTCTTTTTTCTTGTAAATGTCTGCAAGAAAATGAATCTTAAAGTAGTGTATTGTAGCATATGTACTTCAAGAATGAACGTACTTTGAACTTTTTGAACATTTAACTTTCTATATTATTTCCAATTTCATATGCTTTAACTTTGTACATTAGCCTGTTATAAAGGAACTTATCTAAAATCCAATTAGACTTTGGTTATCCCTTTCTCTTAAAGAGAACTTTGGTTTCAGGTGAGGGGAAGGAATTTCAAAGAAGATCTGAGGAAAGTGTTTTCTACACCAGAAAGTGGTTTATATCTGGAACATGTCATCAGAAGAAGTGTTTGAATTGATATAATCACTATTCTTAAGATATCTTTAGACAGATGCTTGAATGATGTACACTCATATGACTCTGAAAATTTCAGTAGATTTGTAAAGTATAATTTCTCTTTTATAAAAATAAGTTGACTTTGTCCAATCCCATAATGTTTCTAAATGATTAATTTAGAAAGATAGATAGATAGATAGATAGAGAGAGAGGGACAGACAGATCGGTCCCAAAGGAAATTATTGTGTCACAGTAGCATAACAAGTGCACAGATATACAAATATTCAAATATTAGAGGAGAACTAAGAAAGAATAAAAAATGTTATCTTAAACAGTCTAACAAGAGGGAATCATCACCTCCCTGGTTATAGGTTGGCTTATTATAGAGCCTAATGGCCGAGGGTAAGAAAGACCTCATATAGTGCACTTCAGAGTAATATTATAGATTTTACAATAAGTTCTGGTATCTTCCTCAACAATGATAGTAGACTTACAATTTTGTGATTTCCTGTCCCCCCCCCCCTTTACCTCCTATATTTAAATTAAGTGTTCCTCCCTGGTGCTGGGGTCCGGGACATCTCAGATCGAGTGCAGGTTATTCTCGAGAGGGAGGGCAAGAACCCAGATGTTGTGGTCCATATAGGGACCAATGACGTGGGTAGGATGAGTTAGGGGGTCCTGCGTAGTGAGTTCAGGGAGTTAGGTGCGAAGCTGAAGGGCAGGACCTCCAGGGTAACAATCTCAGGATTGCTACCTGTGCCACGTGTGAGTGAGGCAAGGAACAGAAGGATTATACAGATTAATACGTGGCTGAGAAGATGGTGCAGGAGGGAGGGCTTCAGGTTTTTAGATAATTGGGCTTTGTTCCAGGGAAGGTGGGATCTGTTTACACCTGAACTGGAGCGGAACTAACATTCTTGCAGGAAAGTTTTCTAGTGCTTCTCAGGGCGGGGGGGGGGGGGGTTTAAACTAAATTTGCAGGGGGCAGGGATCCAGAATGCGAGAGAGGATAGCGAAATGAAGAATAAAGGACAGGTGGGGACTACACAGTTCCAGAATATTAAGTGTGTAGTAGAGAAAGGTGAGGCGGAACAAGTGATAAGGAGGACACATGTACAGAGGGATGGTCTGCCGGAACATGGAGTTAAATGTGCTGAAAGAATAAGTAAATTTAGAAAGGACAACAAAATTCAAGGGGCGTATAGCCCGAAGGGAGTTTGGGGAGCTGGGTTAAGCACAATAGGCAGCGATTTAAACAGAGAGAGGAGAAATGGGCTAAAAATTCTATATCTGAATGCACGAAGTGTCAGAAATAAGGCAGATGAGCTTGAAGCTCAGGTGCGAATGGGTAACTATGATGTTGTTGGGATAACGGAGACATGGCTGCAGGGAGATCAGACCTGGAAAATGAATGTACAAGGGTATACATGCTATCGTAGGGACAGAAATGTGGGCAGAGGGGGTGGGGTGCCCTGTTGGTGAGGAATGAGATTCAGTCCTTTGCAAGGGGGGACATAGGATCAGGAGAAGTAGAGTCTGTGTGGATAGAACTGAGGAACAGTAAGGGCAAAAAGACCCTAATGGGTGTTGTCTACAGGCCACCAAACAGTAGCATGGGTATTGGGTGCAAGTTGAATAGGGAGTTAACATTGGCATGTGGCAAAGGTTATGTTATGGGGGATTTCAACAGGCAGGTGAACTGGGAGAATCAGGTTGGTGCTGGACCCCAGGATAGGGAGTTTGTAGAGTGCCTATGGGATGCATTCTTGGAACAGCTTGTACGAGAGCCGACCAGGGACAAGGCTATTCTGGATTTAGTCTTGTGTAATGAACAGGATTTGATAAGCGATCTTGAAGTAAAGGAGCCATTAGGAGGTAGTGACCATAATATGATAAATTTTTATCTGCAATTTGAGAAGGATAAGGGCAGATCGGAGGTGTCAGTGTTGCAGTTGAACAGGGGAAACTATGGAGCCATGAGGGAGGAGCTGGCCAAAGTTAACTGGATGGATATCCTAGCAGAAAAAACAGTGGAACAGCAATGGCAGGTATTCTTGGGAATAATGCACAAGGTGCAAAATCAGTTCATCCCCCGGAGAAGGAAGGATTCAAAGGGGGGAAAGGGGCCACAGTGGTTGACAAAGGAAGTCAGAGATTGCATAGCATTAAAAAAAAGGAAGTATGACAGAGCTAAGGTGAGTGGGAGGACAGATGATTGGGAAATTTTTAAGGAACAACAGAACTTAACTAAAAAGGCAATATGGGGAGAAAAAATGAGGTACGAACGCAAGCTAGCCAGGAATATAAAGGAGGATAGCAAAAGCTTTTTTAGGTATGTGAAGAGAAAGAAGATAGTTAAGAACAATGTTGGGCCCTTGAAGAATGAATTGGGTGAAATTGTTATGGGAAACAGAGAAATGGCAGAAGAATTTATTAAGTACTTTAGATCTGTCTTCACTAGGGAAGACACAAGCAATCTCCCAGATGTATGGATGGGCCAAGGACATAGGGTAACAGAGGAAATGGAATAGATTGACATTAGGACGGAAACGGTGATGAGTAGACTGATGGACTGAAGGCTGACAAATCCCCAGGTCCAGATGGTCTGCATCCTAGGGTACTAAAGAAGGTGGCTCTGGAAATTGCGGAAGCATTGGTAATCATTTTCCAATGTTCCTTAGATTCAGGATCAGTTCCTGAGGATTGGAGAATGGCTAATGTTATCCCACTTTTTAAGAAAGGAGGGAAGGAGAAAACAGAGAACTATCGTCCTGTCAGCCTAACATCAGTAGTGGGGAAGATGCTAGAGTCCATTATTAAAGATGAAATAGTGGCATATCTAGATAGCAGTGATAGGATTGGGCCAAGCCAGCATGGATTTACCAAGGGCAAATCATGCTTGACTAATCTATTGGACTTTTTTGAGGATGTAACAAGGAAGTTAGACAAGGGAGATCCAGTGAATGTAGTGTACCTCGATTTTCAGAAGGCATTTGATAAGGTCCCACATAGGAGATTGGTGGGTAAAATCAGAGCTCATGGCATTGGGGGGAAGATATTGACATGGATAGAAAACTGGTTGGCAGATAGAAAGCAAAGCATAACGGTGAATGGGTGTTTCTCGGAATGGCAGGTGGTGACTAGTGGGGTGCCACAGGGCTCGGTATTGGGACCACAGCTGTTTACGACTTACATCAATGATTTAGATGAAGGCATTGAGAATAACATCAGCAAGTTTGCTGATGATACTAAGCTGGGTGGCAGTGTGACATGTGATGAGGATGTTAGGAGAATTCAGGGTGACTTGGATACGCTGAGTGAGTGGGCAGATACTTGGCAGATGACGTTTAATGTGAATAAGTGTGAGGTTATCCACTTTGGGAGTAAGAACAGGAAGGCAGATTATTATCTGAGCGGTGTAGAGTTGGGTAAGGGAGAAATACAAAGAGATCTAGGAGTCCTTGTTCATCAGTCACTGAAGGTGAATGAGCAAGTGCAGCAGGCAGTGAAGAAGGCTAATGGAATGTTGGCCTTTATTACAAAGGGAATTGAGTACAAGAGCAAGGAAATCCTCTTGCATTTGTACAGGGCCCTGGTGAGACCACACCTGGAGTATTGTGTACAGTTTTGGTCTCCAGGGTTAAGGAAGGACATCCTGGCTATAGAGGAAGTGCAGCGTAGATTCACAAGGTTAATTCCTGGGATGTCAGGACTGTCTTACGCAGAGAGGTTAGAGAGACTGGGCTTGTACACGCTGGAATTAAGGAGATTGAGAGGGGATCTGATTGCAACATATAAGATTATTAAGGGATTGGACAAGATAGAGGCAGGAAATATGTTCCAGATGCTGGGAGAGTCCAGTACCAGAGGGCATGGTTTGAGAATAAGGGGTAGGTCATTTAGGACAGAGTTAAGGAAAAACTTCTTCTCCCAGAGAGTTGTGGGGGTGTGGAATGCACTGCCTCGGAAGGCAGTGGAGGCCAATTCTCTGGATGCTTTCAAGAAGGAGCTAGATAGGTATCTTATGGATAGGGGCATCAAGGGATATGGGGACAAGGCAGGAACCGGGTATTGATAGTAGATGATCAGCCATGATCTCAGAATGGCGGTGCAGGCTCGAAGGGCCGAATGGTCTACTTCTGCACCTATTGTCTATTGTCTATTTGCTACCCACCAGACAGCTGGATCTCCCCCAAGGCCCACTAAATTTTGGAAGATGACCGCCAGTGCACTGTTTCCAGGCCACTTCCTTCAGTACTCTGGGGAGTGGATTAACAGGCACCGGTAGACAATCCATTCCAAGATGCCAAGAAAACCTGAATTTCGAAAAGTTAAGAACAATTGTGTAGAGAAAATTAATAACGTATAAATGCTCTATATTCCTAACTTTATTCACAAGTTGGTAACTGTTCCTTTTGTGATGAAAAGGAAAATTAAAAGTATGTTATGCTTAAAGTATTTTGTATGCGACCTATCAGTTTGGCTAGGGTCTTTTTATTTCTCCTCTTTCAGTTTACACTGGCATGTTAGTCCATTCTTGGCATCCTCCTTCCCTGCTTTTCATTAGCGGTGGAGGCTCAGCTGAAACAGTATCAAAACGCTTTTTTTTAATCACATAGAAAGAATGGTTTATCTCAGTTAATTAGGAATCATCAGTAGGATCTTGGCAGTTCCAAATATCAGGCACAGAGATCACAATGACTTCTTTTCCAACACAATTTCAACAAACCTACATGAAATGAATATTCTTTGAAATCGCATTGTGCAGGTCCTTCTGTTTGGATATAAATTCAGTGCATATCCCACATTGTGTATTAAGTGCATATGTACACGACAGCCCATTGCAGCAAAGCTGTCAACATTGCTTGAGGTTTAAACTCACAATGGCATACTCTGCTTATCTCAGTATGTATGTGCCATGTTGCAGGTAGACCGAGGTACAATTTGTTTTGAAATTGTGCACATGTGGAATCCATAGCACCAAAAGTATGAGTCTGAATTTCCAATCTAAAGCTTTTAAACATAATATTTATCATATTCATTTTTTAAAAACTCTCTTCTCAAAAAAGCCCATTAGAAAAACTCCCAAAGTCTGACTGAACTTGAGACTGTTTTCAA
The DNA here is from genome assembly GCF_048418815.1 of Hemitrygon akajei. Taxonomy (NCBI): domain Eukaryota; kingdom Metazoa; phylum Chordata; class Chondrichthyes; order Myliobatiformes; family Dasyatidae; genus Hemitrygon; species Hemitrygon akajei. Next base: position 97,827,620 of record NC_133124.1, read on the forward strand.
AAATACATAGATCACACACAAACATTTCAAGACCTGCTGAATTGAAGAGTGAAGTTCAGGCCTACACTGTAAAGAGCTGTAACTTAACTCACTGACATAGAGGCAGACTGCCTCTCTCATACTGAATAGAGTGCAATGTGGTCCTTCATGCTAGAACGTTGGAGAGTTTCACTTCTACTCAACAGACTGTGACTTTGATGAAAGGTTTGAGAGATTGGTCTTCAAAGACTCAAAGAATCAAAAGACTCTGTCTGTTAAGGACTGTACTAGTGCATTGCATTCAATGGTCAAGTTCATGACTTATGTCTACTTTCTCTAAAATATGTAAAAAGGTCCAAGTTTTTCAGGGTCTCCCCCAGAACTATATCACCAGGATGTGGTGTTGTTGTCCAGCAGGAAGAAGTTTGCTTAGAATGTATCATTGACATACGTTGCAAAATGTATTGTTTGTGGAGCAGTGAAGTGCAATATTTAATAAAAAGCAATATAAGTTACAATAAGAAATATATTTTACATTTTTTTGCAAAAAGAGAGCAAAATAGTGAGGTTATGTTCATGGGTTCATAACCCATTCAGGAATCTGATAGTGGAGAGGAAAAAGCTGTTCCTAAAATGTTGAATGTATGTCTTCAGGCTCTTGTAGCTCCTCCTCTTCCTTCTGAAGTGGAGATAGCAGAAGCTGAACAGTTCAACTTCATGCTGTAGTTCAAATCTGCTTAAAAAGTGAGTTCTCCTAGTGTTGGTTGTTAACTACTTCTATAAACACAGCATGTGTACAGTAGAAAAGCAATATCTACCCACTGTGATTCAATGTTCAGTCTGTGTTAACTAGTCCCTGCTGGTATAACAAAAGAATGTTAAATACAGTAATGCAGGCTTACCTTCCTTGACTTCCTGACCAACAGACTTCAATCAGTAAAGACAAGCAGCAAGACTTCCAACGTGTATATCCTGAGGAATGGTGTTTCACAGGTCTGAGTTCACATTCCAGATTTACTCTCTGTACTTTCATGATAGCATGGCCAGATTCTGGTCTAATTCCATCCACAGGTCTGCAGATGCAACAACCATGGTGGGTCAAATCTCAAATACTGTTCTCAGTCTGATTACATCAATGGCACTGAAGCTGAAAGGGCTGAGAACTTCAAGTTCTTAGGAATGAACATCACCAAGAGCCAATGTTCTGGTCCAACCATGTTGATGCCAGAGCTAAGAAATCAGACCAGTCTTGGGTTCAAAGTACAGATTAATTTTATTATCAGAGTACATTAGCGTCATGACACACAGTCCTGAGATTCTTTTTCTGTGGGCCTGTTTAGCGAATCTATAGAACAGTAACTGTAAACTGTAAACATCAGGAACTGTTAACTGTAAACAAACTATGCAAATGCAGATATAAGTGAACAGCAAAAAAATAACATGTGTAAAATGACAATATACCAAACTCATTAAATGAGCAGGGCTTTCCCCTTTTTTTCAAGAGCCTGATAGTTGAGTGGTAGTAACTAGCAGTACGAGTCCTGAGGCATCTGTACCTTCTACCTGATGGCAGCAGCAAGAAAAGAGCATGGTCTGGGTGGTGAGGATCTTTGATGATGGCAGCATTTCATGTAGATGTGCTCAATATTTGGAAGGGTTTTACCCATGATATAGGATTTTCCACTCAAAGGTTTTGGTGTTCCCATACAAGGCCATAATACAGCCAGTGAGCACACTTTCCACCACATATCTATGGAAGTTTGTCAAGGTTTTCGATGACATGCCGAACCTTCACAGCCTCCTGAAGAAGTAGAGGCATTGTTGTGCTTTCTTCACAATAATATTTATAACCTTATAAAGTATCCTACTTGGATGATTCATGGTGTGGTATGGCACCAGCTCCATGCAAGATGACTGGAAACTGTAGGAATTTATGGATGCTGTTCAGCACATCATGGGAACCAGCCTCCTCATCATGGACTCTGTATCTACATCTTCTTGCCTTATTAAAGAAGACAATATAATCAAATACCCCTTCTACTCTGGGCATTCTCTCTTCTTCCCCTCCGCCTATTGGGCAGAAGATACAAATGTTCAGAAATACATACCACCAAGCTCAAGGACAGCCTCTATCCCACTGTTTTTAGTCAATTGTATAGACCTTTCGTAGAATAAGATGGATACCTGACCTCACGATCTACCTCATCATGACCTTGCATCTTCTTATCTGCATGCACTGCATTTTCTCTGTAAATATAGCACTTTATTCTGCATTCTAATATTGTTTTGCCCTTGTACTACCTCAACGTATTGCTGTGATGAAATGATACAGATGAATCACATGTAAAACAAAGTTTTTCCCATGCCTCAGCTCAGTATATATGGCTATACAAACCAATTTACCAAGTTAGCACCACAGTTCTCCAAAAGGAAGCTTGTTAAAGTCTTCATAATTAAGTGAACTCCTCAAATAACAAAAGGAAGTTAACAAACCTTTATCATTGCTTCCATCTATTTATTGCTATAACTTCCAAGCTTAATTTTCTTTAGATATCAAACAGTAATTTCCCAGAATTTTGTTTACTCTATAATTTCACCTTTCACAGGAGTTATCTGTGGAGAGTGAAACTGATTAGGCATTGTGGCCATTTCATAGGTAGGACCTATTGGGTAGAGCAGTTGGCCATTTTATGTCTATTTCTGTGTGTCTACAGCTTGTGTTTGCACTCTGGATTAGAAATTGAAAACCCAGCCAGTATTTCTACTGCTGATTGCTATCTTGACATCTGATGTTGGATGTCAGAACAGAAGTTCTCAAAGGCAGCCAATACTATTTACTAAGAATTATTCAGCAAACTTCTGGAGGATATTCACTACTGACATGGCACTGCATTAGCTCGACCTAGGTCATATGTTTCCATCTGTTTGAAAGGTTCGTTTGATCAAGTAATTATTAACTTATTTCCACCGGGAACTTATCTCTGTTAATTTAGATAGTGAGAATAGATAAAGCCTTGAGATGTCATATGTCATAACATAAACAGAACAAAATTTCAAAGCAATAATGCATCAGAGTTAAGGGGATATTGACAAACAGCTCTTTGCTTCATGAGCATCATCTTGAATATCAAATATATTGTCACTTGCCTAAGATGACGTGCTATCTGTAAAATGTGCGGACCCATGAATCATCTTAGACCTTCATTCTGCTGCAGCCTTGCCTTCTACAGCTGTGCTTTGTTATGTGAGAAAGGACAGTGGCATTGCTGGCAAGTGTAAAACAAAGTGTCCCCAATGTGACTTTTGAAGATGTTTCTACAAAGGATGTGTGATCAATGATTCTTATTCAAGTTCAAATTCAAGTTTATTGTCATTAAATCATATATATGTATACAGCTAAACAAAACATAGTTCTTCTGGGGCCAATGTGCAAAACACATTACATATAGTCACCAACAATTCAGCACATACAATCACAAAATAATATTAGTGCAAGTCCCTGAATGGGACCTCTAAAATTAACTTCTTTAAAAATACATTCAAAATGCATTCAAATCTCTGGCATTTTGTGTGTGTTGCTTTGGATTTCCAGAATCTGCAGATTTTCTCATCTTTAAGAATGCATTTATATTTTTAATGCCAAATTTACTTCCTGCTACATTCCCTACTGACCTCACCCTCTCTTTCCATATCTACATCACTATATTCATGGAAATCACCAAGGTACTGTATGCCCTATCTACAACCCATCCACTTACATTTGCATGGTGTTGTCCTCAAAAGACAGCAAAATGATGGAAGGGGTATTCATTCTCACTAATAATCTCGCTTCAGTTCCCACTGTACTTTCTATATTGCTTCAGATTTCTTAGCAGACATGGTGCAATCCTGGGTAAAAATTCAAAATCAGGAGAGAAGGTGACAAAGCAGCCTCTGGCAGATTATGATATCAAGCAGCTCTGGTAAATTTGAAGTTAAATTGGAATCAGCAGGGAAGCAATGCACGAAACAAGATGATTGTGGTTGTTGGGGGCCAGTTATCTCAGCACAGAACATAACTGCTAGAGTCCCACATGATATTGACTGAGGCCAAACAATTTACAAATGCTTTTCATCCTTTTCATGCTTTTCATCCAAAATTAAGCTGAAAGTGAGAATGTCTGCAGATTATTGTAAATTCCTAAGGAGGCAGACAACCTTCTGTGCTGCAAATTGCAATGACTCCATGCATGCTTGTGCAATATCTGGACAAGGCAAGAATTCACGACATACAAAAATCAGGAAATGACCATCTCCAGCAAAGGCTTACTACCTTGTAGTGTGCTTCAACATTACCAGCCTCCATCTGATGATGGATGATGCCTCCATCATCCAAATCGGAGGCATTACTTTCAGACAGGAACTAAAGTGGACAAACTGTATTAATGATGTGGCCACAAAAACAGTTCTTTTGACTTCCCAGTGCCCTTCTGCCATCAACAAGGCGCAAGTCAGGAAAATGCATGAGTGCCTTCCATTATCCTAAATGAGAGCAGCGTCAGCGAAATTACACTTACAACAAAGAAGCCTGATGGCTGACATCACTTTTAATGCATTAATATTAATATTATTTCTCTTCATTATTGGATACCCTAAATACAATTCATATTATCATTGTAACAAATCAACACTGTATCATTAATAACAGTTCTCAAACATGTCATGTGAAGTCAGGCACCTGGAAAAACCTGGGCAACAGAGGCATTGTCTGTAACAAGAAATTTGATGTTACCACATGAAATAAGTTGTTGATCCTATACTATCCCCTCCTGTCAAAGTTTTCTGTCATACTGTACCTCAGATGTACCTTCAAAACAACAATTGCAAGTGTTCAAAAAAAAGTGCATCACCCACCTGCCGATGGACAATTAAGAATGGGTAATAAATGGTGACTTTACCAGCAATGTCCATATCCCATTAATGTATTAAGAGTCCGAATAATCCACTACAAGAACATAAAGTCACATTGTAACTTATGTTGCTGCCAATTGTCCCTCAGTCCTTTCTAGCATTCTGATTTCCATCCAGAATGTAAGTGAACCGATTTTCAAAGGATTAATCTCAAATTAATATCAAAAAAGTCCTGTAATTTAAATGGTATTAATGTAGAAATACACTATTTGTTATCTGATCTGTAACACATCCTAGCCTGGGTTCTATCCTTTATGTATCAGCCATTTAAAAGCTTTCAGATATTAGTGTTGCTAATGCTGGTGGAATTTGATAACGGTCAAGGTTTGCACTCTGTCCCACCAAGCCCTCAGGGATATTTCAATAATGAATGTTCAGATATTAAAACGTCAACAAAATCACTTGAATAATAAAAAAGAAAGGATTATATTTCAGGGAGATTTTATGTAACACATTTTAATGCTGCTTCAATTGAACTGTGCAGCAATTCAATAAAGAGGAAAAATACAGCCAGTAGCTAAGCATTTTCTCGGAATTTTTCAGAACTTGGAAAATATATTTTAACTATTGAAAAGATGAACACTAAAAATTAACTGCAATTTCTTGTCTTATTTGCGGTTTTCTTGCCTTCCTACAGTAGCATGTGATCATTTTCAGTTCCTAATTTATTTTACATAGTGAAATATTGCCTCTTTCACTGTGTGAAGTCCCACAGTACAATGTCCATAATACTCCTCATAAATGCTTACTAATAACATTGCTCCCTGCAGTCAGGTAATATTACCAGAAAATGAAAAATATACTGAAACCATGTTACTTTTATTTAACTTTTTTTCAATTGCATCTCAGCACAATGGAGGGAAGTATTTTATATCTTTTAATACAATATTGATAAAAGGCCCTGCATTACAGAATGGAAGAGTTTGAATTGTAGTCGTGCCATGAGTCTCAATTCAGGATAAACTAAAACATCCATATGGAACCATGAAATATTGTAGGGGCCAAACAGGTTCATTGACTAAAAATGAAGGTCAAAGAGTGGACATCCTAGATATTAATTGAAACCTGGGAAGGTATAGCAAAATGGTCATTTACTGAAAAGATTGAGAAGCTGGACATAACTAGAACTATAAATATCGCTCTGTACTCCCAGCACATCCATTTCCTCCATTCTTTTGGTACTAGTTCGATAGTAATGACAACCTGCATTTGTGTAACACCCTGAAAGCAGCAGCACACACCAGACACTTGACAGGGCTGTTAGTAACCAAAATCCAACACCAAATATACAAGATGAAAGGGGAGTTGAAAAATAAATTGCAGGAGGCATCTCATAAGAAGAGAGGTAAAGAAGAAATGTGACATGACAAAGGCATGCCAAAACTCAGACAGCAATGGTAGATCAATTAAGGTAAGAGATGTACAAAATCATAAAACTGGAGGAGTATAGTGTTTCTTGGGGATTGTAGTGCTTGACATTTAGACAGGAATGAACAGAGGCAAGACCATGCTGGTAATTAAATATAAAGATTGAAAGGTCAACATAGTATCATTTGTCACATTAGAGGCCAATGCAAGTCAATAGTTACAGGACTTTTGAACAAACAGAATCTTGAAGATACATGTTATGAATTGAGGGCATGGGCTTGATAATTGAATAGTATGACAAAAACTAAGTGCTGATGTGGAGAATGGAGGTCAACAAAGTGTGACTGATTTTAGCAGCTCCATTTCTGAAGCATCTCCTTTTTTGGGTGAAATGGTGAAAAGGGGCATTCATGGTCATTTGTAAAGGAGTTCTCTCAAAGTTATTTGAAAACTTTTCAGAAGTAAAGTACATATAGAGATTATGAAACGGATAATGAATATTTAAGCACTTCTGGTGAAGGAAAACAGGAAGGATCTCCCCATTCTTTTCACTTCCACAGGCAAGTAGAACTGCAGATGGAAATCCAAATTCCATATGAAAACACATGGGAAGTATGCCAGTTGAGAGCATGACACCATCTGCAAATAGACATGAAACAAAGGTAATGCTCCTAAGGTTTGGCCAAGTTTTTAGATACACAGCAAGGAAGCTATCACTATATTGGAGAGCTAAAGAACTACTGACCTCATCTGCCTTTGCAGCACAATTATGTTGGCAACATGAAGCTAAATCACTTCTCACAAGAAGGAGCAGATGGTGAAAGACTGAGTTGGCTTCAGTACAAGAAGATATACTAAGTAGAAGATCTTTCTTTTAACACTCTGCATGATTTCTAAAATCTAGCAAGAAATCCAAGGGAAAGAAGTATATCATGTTTTAATCAAATTATAATAATTTCCCTGTGTACACAGGTTTAATTTTTCTTCAAAAGACAGTCAAAACAGAACTCAATAATTAAAAAAAACTTCAGTCAATTCTAGGAATAAAGAACAAAATGTAGAAAATAACACTGAGCTCTTTTAATGAACATTTATTTTAAATGTAAAGTTGTCTCACTGATGTCCATTAAGACTATTATAGATAGTCAGCATAGACATGACAGGTCAAGGGGTCTGTTTCTCTGGACGATAACCCTGTGAATCCATGATAATGAGACTGTGAGATGCTAATATTCCAACAGAAAACTGAGCTTGAAACCAAAAGTTACCAGAGTGTTTTATGATTATTTTGCAAAATATATAGCAAAAGGTCTTACGTATACCCAGGCCCATCCTCCTTCATTGTCCCTCCAGTACAGATGGTCAAAGAAGGCTAAGTCAGCAACAATAGAAAAGACTATCAGAAAGTATCAGTCTTGATCCTCGTTACTCCAGGGACCTACTGAAGTGAAGGAAAGTGATCTAACCAGGAATATTAATGTAAGACTCACTTTTCCATGAGTCATAACATCTGCAGAGTCCTGCAGAACGATACTTTGGTCTAGAACTATCAATTCTTTTTCTGTCTAATTTCTGGTGTCCAGCATAGAAAGCTTTGCTGTATCTCTTTAGTACTTACTAGCTCATCCTCAAAAACTACAATTGTTTTCACAATATTGTTACCCCTTGACAGCATTCATTACTCTTTCTGTCATCAAATAAAATATGCTAAGCTGCTTCACTCATCTCAAAACACTTTAAATTAATTTATCCGCTCTCACTTTTTATGCATGGGAAAAGCAAACCATCCCATTCCACAGGCACCAACACTAATTGAAGACCAAAGGTGTTCATTGTTGGCTTTTAGCTCAAGTTGGTTGAAATGTTAAAATGAAGAAGTGGTGTTTCTACTTTACCTAGCCTTAGTCAAACAGCATCTGAACTACTGCATCTAGCTTTATGCAATATTTTAACAGAATGATCAAGACAGAATAGAATCAGAGAAACAGACTCTTTTGGTCCAACTCATCCATGCCATCTTTATTCCTGTCTACACAAAACCAGATTCCTCAGGACTATGCAGGGGTTTAAGATTAAGCCAAAAGAAAACACACTGAAACAAGAATTTGTTCATTAATCCAGGTTAGACAATATTGCAAAACAACTGGCCAAAAGAGAAGGGAGGAAATATTGTCAGTCAAGGAAGATAACTAATCATGACATATAGGCTGTGGATAGAAATGAAGAATTGGCTTGGCTTGTAATCATGAAATAGCAGAGGGAAAAAAGACACTATAGTCCCCAAAACGTGACCCCTCAAAAGGATGGAGCATAAATTGGGATAATCTCAGGCATATTTAAAATGAACTGCATTTGTACGTGGGATGAGAATCAGGTTTAATATCATTGGCATATGAGGTAAAAATTTGTTGTCTTGCAGCAGCAGTACATTGCAATACATAATAAAAAAACACATCAATTTCCCTCTGCTATTTAAATTAAATGTTGTGCAAGTTCTGGGTGATGGTGGTCCTTATTGATGGATACCACCTTTTTGAGGCAATGCCTTTTGAAGATGTCATTGATCATGGAGATGGCTGAGTTTGCAACTCTCTGCAGCTTTTTCTGATCCCATACAGAGGCCCCTCCATACCAGTCAGTTAGAATGCTGTCCATGGGGCATCTGTGCAACTTTGCCAGTGTCTTTGGTGACATACCAAATCTCCTGAAGCTCCTAATAAGTTGCTTTCATGAATTCTTTGTATTGCAACAATATGTTGGGCCCATATATTGATTATTCTGTTGAAGTATTGCACAAAGCTCGTTGCAGTAGTTCAGATGGTGTTTGACTAAGACTAGGAAAGCCTGAAGCATCACTTCTTCACTTCAATATTTCAACCAACTTGAGAGAAAAATCAACAGCAAATGCCTTTGGTCTTCAATAGTGTGAAACTGCTCACAGTATCCACTGCTAATACCTCAAGAAGGACTGGTGTGTGATCCCTCAAATTCCCCTTCCTGAAGTCCACAATCAATTCCTTGGTCTTACTGAAATTAAGTGCAAGGTTGTTGTTGTGACATCTCTCAACCAGCTGCTCTATATTGCTCCTGTATGTCTCCTCGTCACCATTGAAATTCAGGCAACAATAATTGTGTCGTCAGCAAAATTATGGATGACATCTGAGCAGTACCCAGCCACATGGTCATAGGTGTAGACAGAGTAGAGCAGTGGACTAAGCATGCATCCTTCAGGTGTGCCATTGTTGGTTGTCAGTGAGGGGAAGATGTTATTTCCAATCCACACTAACTGTGCTCTCCTGATGAGGAAGTCAAGGATCCGGTTGCAGAAGCTCGCGTTTTGGAGCCTGTTGATAAGTACCGAGGGTATGGTTGTGTTGAATGCAGAACTGTAATCAATAAACTGAAGCCTGACATGGGTATTGCTACTGTCCTGGTGGTGCAAGGCCTAGTGGAGAGCCAGTAAGACTGCATCCACTGTAGACCTAGAAGTTCGTCTAAGTTTTAGATGTCATTCCAAATCCTCATGAACTCCCAAGAAAGCAGAGGTGCTGCAGTTCTTGCTTCATAATTGCACTTATGTGCTGGGCCCACAACAGTTCCTCAGAAATGATAACATCAAGGAATTTAAAGTTTCTGACCCTCTCCACCTCTGATTCTTCAATGAATGCTGGCTTATGAATCTTTGGTTTCCTCCTCCTAAAGTCAATCATCAGCTCCTTGGTCTTGCTGACATTGAGTAAGAGTTTGTTGCTGTGGCACCACTCAGCCAGATTTTCAATCTCCATTCTATATGCTGATTCATCACCACCTTTGACTCAGCCTATGACGGCAGTGTCATCAGAAAACTTGAAAATGGCTTTGGAGCTGTGCTTAACCACAGTTATGAGTATAAAGTGAGTAGAGCAGGGGTTTAAGGACACAGCCTTGTGGTGTACCTGTGCTGATGGAGATTGTGGAAGTAGGTGTTGTTGCCAATCCAAACTGACTAGGCTCTACAAGTGAGGAAATTGAGGATCCAATTGCACAAGGAGGTATAGAGGTCAGGGTCTTTAAGCTTATTGAATAGTTTTGAGGAGATTATAGCATTGAATGCTGAGCTGTAGTTGATAAAAAAACATCCACATGTTTGCATCTTTGCTCTCCAGATGTTCCAGGGTTGAGTAAAGAGCCAATGAGATGGCATCTGTTGTGGACCTTTTGCTCTGGTAGGCAAATTGGAGCAGATGTTTCATTAGCAGATCTCAGGCAAGGGTTCATATGTTTCATTACCAATCTCTCAACGTACTTCATCACCGTGGATGTACAGTAAATGCTACTGGACAATGGTCATTGAGACAGGATACCACGTTCTTCTTAGGCACATTTGCTACCAAACATCAAACAAATTGTCAGGAAAGAGATCTGTAAGTTGTAGTGCTGCTGTTGAAACAAGCGATTCCTGATTACAGTGGAAGCCCTTGCATTTTGTGGTCAATAGACCTTTTCAGGGAAACAGCAGTGTCAAAAGAGTACAGTTGAAAAGTGGCCCTGAATTGGTCAGGTTGAGAATTCTGTTCAAACCTTATTGCTTTATCCTGCTGTTTTATGTTACTCAGTGGGAAATGCTGCAAGTGTTAGCTCAAACATGACATGACATGGCCTCTTATTGATAAAATGTGCATTATCACATGCCAATATTTTTTTCTCTTTCTTTGTCAGTGAGATTGTAGTGGTATTGCTGAGTGTAATGGCAGAGCCTATGCCTGGAACTTCCTCTAAAGTTTTCAATTTCCAGATAGGTTAGACTGGTCAGGATGGAGAATCTGGGGTTCATTTGGATATATCACAGGAATTATTCAACAATTATCAAAAGGCCTGATAGAACCTTTATTCTTGCTGGAGGGGATAAATAAAATAGGGCTGAATGGATCTGTTTCAAACATTTTTGAAGGAAAAAAACAACTGATCTGCAGTTATGTTGAAGTTGTACAGTATCCGACTTTGGTGAGGCCTAATTTGAAGTATTATTTGCAGTTCTGGTCATCTAGCTACAGGAAAGATTGAAACAGTACAAAAAAAGTTACAAGAGCATTGCTGGGATTTGGGGTTTGAGTTAAAGGGAAAGATTGAATAGGTTAGTGGTTCATGCCCTGGAGCCTGGAAGAATGAAGGGAAATTAGTTAGATGTATATAAAATTATGATGGGTATAGATAGGGTAAATACGAGTAGCTTTTTCCCACTCAGGTTAGGTGAGATTAAAACTAGGGGTAATAGGTTAAGGGTGATAGATGAAATATTTAAGGGGAACTTCTTCACTCAGAGGGTGGTCCAAGTATGGAGCGAACTGCCAGTGGAAGTGATGGATATGGGTTTGATTTCAACATTTAAGAGAAATGTGAATTAGTACGTGGATGGGAGGGCTGAGTTCCAGGTGTGGGTCAGTTTGACTCGACAGAGTAACAATTCAGCGAGGACTAGATGGGCCAAAGTTCCTGTCTCGCTGTAGTGCTCTGTGACTCTATACTCTAAGAGGAAAGGATAATTATTTTGAAAGATTACCCAGTTATAAAATGTATAATATGTTTTATTCTTTACACAACGGTAAGATCATGATATTTACTACATTACAAATGGAGCATAGTTGTATGGTGGTCATTGATGATTTTGGTACATTCACCTCTTCATATGTGGAATGAGGTTTGATGGTTTAGTTCAAGCAGTTTCTGAAATATTCCCAAAATTCAAACAGTGTTGCTGGCTGTGCTACCTCTGAGGGTAAAATAGGCAGATCAAACGCCTTTACATGTGAAGTGAAGGAAGTATAGTGACTTACTGTGCATATTATATTTTTGGACATCTGGTGTCTCTGCAAAGAGGATTAAAGCAGAAGTTAAAGAAGGTTGCAGAGAGTATAATTTAAAAAACTGTTATTTTTGAGAAGAAATGTAACACAGAATCTATGGATTCATTATACAGGTTTGCATCCAGTCTATTCACTATCCCAATTTTTCCTTTCTAATCAACTACCCTTGCTTGCTTGACAAAGAAGAAACTAACTGTTCATTCTAACTGAGGTGTTTCTGTTAAGTTATAATCAATAATTTCAGATGCGTCACCCTTGTCAAAAACTATAGGACCATAAGGCATAGGAACAGAATTAGGTCAATCAGCCCATTCAGACTGCTTTCCCATTCCATCATAGATGAATTACTATCTCTCTCAACCCCATTCTCCTGCCTTCTTTCCATAACTATTGATTCTCTGACTTATCAAGAACCAATCAACCTTTGTCTCAAATATACTCGATGACTTGGCCTCCATAGCCATTGGTGGCAATGAATTCACAGATTCACAGCCCTTACATCTGTTCTTAATGGCCATACCTCTATTCCGAGGCTGTACTCTCTGGTAAAAGAGTCACCACATTAGGAAGCATCCTCTCCACATCCAGTCTATCTTGACCTTTCAATATTCAATAGGTTTCAATAAGATCTCACCTTATTCTACTAAACTCTAGCGAATACAGGTCCAGAGCCATTAACAGCACCTCATACACTAACCCCTTCATTCCTACAATGATTCTTGTAAAACTCCTTTGGAGTCTCTCTGATGTTGGCACATCTTTTATAACCATATAACAATTACAGTACGGAAACAGACCATCTCGGCCCTTCTAGTCCATGCCGACACTTACACTCACCTAGTCCCACTGGCCCACACTCAGCCCATAACCCTCCATTCCTTTCCTGTCCATATACCTACCCAATTTTACTTTAAATGACAATACCGAACCTGCCTCTACCACTTCTACTAGAAGCTCAATCCACACAGCTACCACTCTCTGAGTAAAGAAATTCCCCCTCGTGCTACCCTTAAACTTTTGCCCCCTAAATCTCAAATCATGTCCTCTTGTTTGAATCTCCCCTACTCTCAATGGAAAAAGCCTATCCATGTCAACCCGATCTATCCTCCTCATTATTTTAAATACCTCTATCAAGTCCCCCCTCAACCTTCTATGCTCTAAAGAATAAAGACCTAACTTGTTTGGCCTTTCCCTGTAACTTAGGTGCTGAAGCCCAGGTAACATTCTGGTAAATCTTCTCTGTACTCTCTCTATTTTGTTGATATCTTTCCTATAATTCAGTGACCAGAACTGTACACAATACTCCAAACTCGGCCTTACCAACGCCTTGTACAATTTTAACATTACATCCCAACTCCTATACTCAATGCTCTGATTTATAAAGGCCAGCATACCAAAAGTTTTCTTCACCACCCTATCCACATGAGATTCCACCTTCAGGGAACTATGCACCATTATTCCTAGATCACTCTGTTCTATTGCATTCTTCAACACCCTACCATTTACGATGTATGTCCTATTTGGATTATTCCTACCAAAATATAGCACCTCACACGTATCAGCATTAAACTCCATCTGCCATCATTCAGCCCACTCTTCTAACTAGCCTAAATCTCTCTGCAAGCTTTGAAAACTTACTTCATTATCCACAACGCCACCTACCTTAGTATTATCTTTTCTTAGATAAGGAGCCCAAAATTGCTTGCAATACTCAACCTCAACGTCACATATTTGCTCTTGTTTAAAGCCAAGTGTTCTAAATAAACAAACAAATAAATAAATAAATATTCTAGTCCTCTTGAAATGAATGCTAACATGAATTATGTAAACAACAAAGAATTTATTCAAACAATATATTTACAATATTACTCAAACATTGAATACACAACAGTCTTTCCTGCATTGCTATAAACTCCAACTCAATATTGAATGCATCTCAACTGAAATATGTAAGATATTGCTCTCTTGTGGGATAACGTCTTTCCTGACCAGAGAGGACACTCAGCTTGGCAGGTGAGATGTGTAGCAGTGAAACAATCTCAGATTCTGGGATGTCTTCCATAGCAGGTTTAGGAGTTGACCCTGGCCCTGACAGCTCTGAATACCTTTCTTCTGGGTGTGATGGCATCCCAAACAGTGCATCACATGCTTCAATCTGCATCAATCTGCCGATCAATTCCAGGACACAGGACAAAGCTGTGAACCAACACTTTCATTTTGGTCATGTTTAGATGACCACTATGTAGCTGCTCCGAAACTTTAATTCTCAGATTGGATGTACAAATTTCAATCCCTACATAAATTAACAAATCCTAAAATGAACTACAACTGTGACATGACTTTTGACATTGGGACATCTACCACTGCTTGAATTTTCTCAGCATACTTGTGTAAATTCTGTGCATCAATGATATGACCACAATAAGTGATGCTTGGTTTGAAAAATTCACACTTGTTGTGTTGTGTTCTGAGCTCATAATCTTCTAACCTCTTTGAAATATTCTTTGTCATCTCTACTGGTAAAATGATGTCATCTAAGTAACACTAAGAGCCTGGGCAGTCTTGCAGGTCCTAATCTATAGCTTTTTGCAAGAGTGTAGTGCTACTATAGAAAAATAATCCTATTATAGTGATAAAGTCATTTATGAGTGTTTATGGTGAGAAACACTTTGGACTCCTCTACCATCTCCATCTATAGGTAGGCATCAGCTAAGTCCACTTTGCTGAAGTGTTGCCCTTCAAATAGGTTTGCAAAGGTATCTTCTACCTAGGACAGAAGGTTGTGATCTACTTTCAGTACTGAGTTGATAGTGACCTTAAAATCACCACATATCCTGACAGACCCATCCTTCTTGGCTATTGGGACCATTGGCATTGCCCATGGGCTCCACTGAACCTTGGAAGGAATTCCTTCAGCCTCCATGCAATCTAGCTCACTGGCTACTTTTGCCTGGATGGTATAAGGAACTGGACAGGCTTAGTAAGTATTAGGTATGGCATTTTCATTTAACACTATGTTAACCTTGATATGTTGTATTTTCCAATGCCACCCTTGAACACTGCTGTGGCATCATCCAGTAACGTTCTTTATTTGCTTTCAGTTGACTCTATTGCAAGGGATGTGGCATGCAAATGGTGGATGGATCTCCAATTAAGTTGTAGTTTTCTCAGTCAATCATGGAGCCACAGTGCTGGCCCTCCTGTATTTACCAAATACAAGCCCATTGTGGTTTGCTGGTTGTTGTATTCCATTGTTACTAATGTCATACCCACAGGAATTATCTTTTCTCTAGTATAAGTTCTTATTTGGATATCTGCAGGCTTCAGTTTAGTATCTTGGAAATGCTGCTCAAACTCATTTTGTGGAACGATTGAAACAGCCAAGCCAATGTTTCAATCAAGCACATCTTTCCCTCCCCACTCTTTCTGCTTTCCACAGGGATCGCTCCCTACACAACTCCCTTGTCCATTTGTTCCCCCCCCCCCATCCCTTTCCCCCAATCTCCCTCCTGGCATTTATCCTTGTAAGCGGAACAAGTGCTACACCTGCCCTTACACTTCCTCCCTCACCACCATTCAGGGCCCCAGACAGTCCTTCCAGGTAAGGCGACACTTCACCTGTGAGTCGGCTGGTGTGATATACTGTGTCCGGTGCTCCTGGTGTGGCCTTTTATAAATTGGTGAGACCTGACACAGACTGGGGGCCACTTCACTGAACACCTATGCTCTGTCCACCAGAGGAAGCAGGATCTCCCAGTGGACACACATTTTAATTCCATGTCCCATTCCCATTCCAATATGTCAATCCATGGCCTCCTCTACTGTTGAGATGAAGCCACACTCAGGTTGAAGGAGCAACACCTTATATTCCGTCTGGGTAGCCTCCAACCTGATGGCATGAACATTGATTTCTCTAACTTCCGTTAATGCCCCCCTCCACTTCTTACCCCATCCCTAATTTTTAATTTTTAATTATTTTTTTCTTCTCGCTTTCCCTCTCACATTCACTCCTTGCCTGTTCTCCATCTTCCACTGGTGCTCCCTCCCCCTTTCTTTCTTCCAAGGCCTTCAGTCTCCCTTCTTCTCCAGCCATATATCCCTTTTGCCAATCAACTTCCCAGCTCTTAGCTTCAGCCCTCCCCCTCCTGTCTTCTCCTATCATTCTGGGTCTCCCCCCACTTTCAAATCTCTATCTATCTCTTTTTTCCCGTTAGTCCTGATGAAGGGTCTTGACCCGAAACGTCAACTGCACTTCTTCCTATAGATGCTGCCTGGCCTGCTGTGTTCCACCAGCATTTTGTGTGTGTTGCTTGAATTTCCAGCATCTGCAGATTTCCTCGTGCAAGCCAGTCTTCAATTCCATTTTAATTAATTTGCCATTCTCGTCTGGTATAAGTCATGTTGTTTGCCTATTGTTTGTTTCACATTGTAAATGTCAAGGATACTCAGTCCTGTGTCACTCTCATCATTGTCAAATTTTTCGTTAACAACATGCAGACTTGTGCTCTTTTAGAAACTACAACTTGACATTTATCTTTTTCTCTTCGCTGTGCAGTCCAATCATTTTTGTTTGACCAACATGATCATTGTGTGTGTCCGACTGCATTGTGTTTTCTGCAAGTTTTGCCTTTAAACCTGGAATATTCCGGTGTACATGAGACCCTGCCGCAACAGCAAAGCAATTTGTTCAGCCAGGCAGGGTTATGCTTAGACATTACAATTTTGTTCATGTTCGCTTCCATTCCTGACTGCAAGTCAATTACATTTCTAATTGCTGTTTCCATTGATACAGTGATTTCAACTGCTCTTTTAAATGTGAGCTGTGCTTCAGTTAGGCACTGTTTTTGAATGCTTTCTGGTAAGATTCCACAAACTAAATAATCTCTCAGTACACAGATTACCCCATGGCCATTCTCTTCAATACTAGGTATACCCTACCGAGGAGAGCTGTAGCTTCCCGGTCTCTGGCACGGTGGCTCTGAAGGGAGGGAGAGAGAAGAAGGCTGCAGTAGTGACAGGGGATTCCATAGTTAGAGGAGTAGACAGTAGATTTTGTGGACACCATAGAGACACTAGGTTCCACGGTTAGATCAGGTCCACCACATTCTAAAGGGGGAGGGTGGGCAGCCAAACATCTTCGTATTCATAGCAATGACTAAGGAAGGAAAATAGAGGAAGTTCTAAAGAGATAATTTAGACAACTAGCTGGAAAGCTAAAAAGCAGGATCTCCAGAGTAACAATCTCTGATTTCTGTGGCTGAGGAACTAGAGCAGAGGGCAGGGTTTCAGATTTATCGATCACTGGAATCTCTTCTGGGGAAGGTATGACCTATACAAAAGGGAAACTGAGTGGGACCAATATCCTAGTGGGCAGGTTTCCTCGTGTTGTTGGAGAGGGTTTAAACTAATTTGGCAGGGGGATGAGAACTAGAGTGATAGGGCTGTTGGTTTACAAGCTGAGGCAGTGTTTAGAGAGTCTGTCAGGAAGGCAAATGATAAGGCAAAATTACAGTTAGCATGATGAGTTGTAGTATAAAATGGTGCAAAATCAAAAAGCTGATAGATATGGGGCTTAAGGTGTTATAGTTGAATGCACGCAGCAAATGATCTTGTAGTGCAATTAGAAATTGGCAGGTATGATGTTGTTGGCATCACTGAGTTGTATTGGAAAGAAGCTCATAGTTGGGAGCTTAACATCCAAGGCTACACATTGTATTGAAAGGATATGCAGGTAGACAGCAGAGTGGTTTGGCTCTGTTGGTAAAGAATTAAATCAAATCCTTAGGAAGAGGTGATGTAGAATCAGAAAATGTAGAAACATTGTGGATGAACTAAAGAAACTGCAAAGGTGAAAAGACCTTGATGGGAGTTATGTGCAGGCGTCAAACAGTAGCCAGCATTTGGGCTAGAAATTACAATTGGAGATAGAAAAGGCATGTCAAAAGGGCAATGTTATGTTAGTCATGGGGGATTTCAATATCAATGGTTCAATGATTCAATGGTTCCATGTTCATTATCAGAGAATGCGTACAATATCCAGCCTGAAATTCTTGCTCTCTGTAGATATCCTTGAAACAGAATAAAACCCCCCGAAGAATGATTGACAGAAAAGTACATAAGAACCCCTCCCATGCACACGTAGCAGCAAGGAGCATCAACACTCCCCTCACTTAATCTAGCAGAAAGCATCAACCCTCCCACCACCCACCATGCAAACAACAACAAAGCCCTCCAAAACAGACTATGGTTCCATGGTTTACAGTACATCAGAAACTAACTGTTCATTCCTACAATTCGACATCCGTCAACCTCTCTCGCTCTCTCACTAACAAGGGAGAGACAGATATCACTCCTTCCACCGTGAGAGGGGAGATGAACAGTCATTGTTTCGATGTTATAGTCACATTCTGCAGCATCACATTTTAGTTTGAATTCGCTGACTCAATAATTGGCAGCAAACTCTCACTTACCATCAAGAAAGAGAGAGTGATCACCTGAGTGCAGAGGCCTCCGACAAGCACTATCACTGTCCCAAATGTTTTGGCTCCCCATGACAATTCAGTTTGCAACACCAACAAGAATTTGCATCCACAGGGCCATGCAAGGCCACACCCCAAAGGTGCTTGACTTGAGGCCACACCTAGAGGTATTGAAAACGCGGCTGGTGGGCAAGCTCCAAGAATGGGAATATGCCGCCATGCAAAACCGCAGTTTGAGTGCCTCTATAGATCACAGACTCCAACAGGATCCCAGCCACCTTGAAAAGGAAAATAGAGACATTAAAAGATGAAGAATTTAACTGTTTCACTGATAGGCTGACCTCTGGCAACCTCTTTAGCTCTGCAGGTAGATTGGGAAAATCTGTTTGGTGCTGATTGCAAGAGAGACAATTTCTAGGCTGACTACAAGACGGCTTTTTAGAGCAGCTTGTGATTGAGCTCATTAGGGAACCAGCTATTCTGAATTGGGTGTTGTGTTATGAAACAGATATGATTAGGGAGCTTAAGATAAAGGAACACTTAGGAGTGAGTGATCAAATGGTTCTGTTTATTATCGGAGTATGTTTACAATACACAACTTGAAGTACTTGACTTTTCAGACATCCACGAGAAAACTGAAGAACCTCAAAAGAATGAACGACAGAACTCCAAAGTTCCTCGTCCCCTCCCCTGTGCAAGCAAAAGCAAAGCATCAATGCATCAACCTCCCCTCCCTGCCCATTTCAGCAAAATGCATCAGCACCCACCACCCACCAAGCAATAGCGAAGCACACAAAGAGAGACCTTGATCTGCAGTCAACAAAACTGTTGTTTACCCAACAGTTCAACATGCCACAGGCTCGCTTTCATTCACTAACATGGGGTAGTGAGATACCACCAATTTTCACAGAGAAAGGAGAGTATTACAGTTGCTGTTACGATATTACGGTCTGCTACATTGCTATTTATTCTGAGATTCTCTGACTCAATAGACAACAGACAATAGGTGCAGAAGTAGACCATTTGGCCCTTCGAGCTTGCACCACCATTCTGAGATCATGGCTGATCATCTACTATCAATACCCAGTTCCTGCCTTGTCCACATATCCCTTGATTCCCCTATCCATAAGATACCTATCTAGCTCCTTCTTGAAAACATCCAGAGAATTGGCCTCCACTGCCTTCCAAGGCAGTGCATTCCAGACCCCCACAACTCTCTGGGAGAAGAAGTTTTTCCTTAACTCTGTCCTAAATGACCTACCCCTTATTCTCAAACCATGCCCTCTGGTATTGGACTCTCCCAGCATCTGGAACATATTTCCTGCCTTTATCTTGTCCAATCCCTTAATAATCTTATATGTTGCAATCAGATCCCCTCTCAATCTCCTTAATTCCAGTGTGTACAAGCCCAGTCTCTCTAACCTGTCTGCGTAAGACAGTCCGGACATCCCAGGAATTAACCTTGTGAATCTACGCTGCACTTCCTCTACAGCCAGGATGTCCTTCCTTAACCCTGGAGACCAAAACTGTACACAATACTCCAGGTGTGGTCTCACCAGGGCCCTGTACAAATGCAAAAGGATTTCCTTGCTCTTGTACTCAATTCCCTTTGTAATAAAGGCCAACATTCCATCAGCCAACTCGAGAATCGGCAACAAACTCTACCACTATCAAGAGAGAGAGAGAGACAGAGAGAGCAGCTGCTGGACAACAGAGACCTCTGTCCATAAATCTGCCTCAGCAAAATCAGAACGTTCCATCTCCCGCGACGCCTCAGTCATCAACACCGGCCTTGAATCAGTTGTCCACAGGGCCACACCCCGGAAGCATTGTCTTCCAAGCAGCACCTGGAGAGTGTCGAAAAATGGTCAGCCAGTGAGCTCCAGGAATGGGAACATATCTGCAGTAAAAAAAAACACTGCAGTTTGAGTGTCACTTACAGATCAGGAGCCCAGTAGTACCCCAGCCATCCTGAAATGGAAAAAAAAAGACATTAAAGAGGAATTTAAGTTATTTCTGCAGATGAGCTCAAAGAGGCAGCCACTTGGCACCATCTTCACTCAGTGAGAGTATAATGGAATTCACCCTGCCATTTGAGAGGGAAAAGATAAAGTCAGAGTTATCAGTATTACAGTGTAATAAAGGGAAATAAAGAGGCATGAGAGAGAATATGGCCTAGAAGGGATGACTGATTGATGTTTCTGCGGTAAATTTAGGTAGTTGGATAGCTATATCCCAAAGGTGAAGAAGAATTCTAAAGGGAGGATGAGGCAACTGTGGCTGACAAGGGAAGTGAAAGCCAACATAAAAGCAAAAGAGAAGGCATATAATAGAGCAAAAATGAGTGGGAAGTTTGAGGATTGGGAAACAAAAAAAAACAGAAAATAATTTTAAAAAGCCATAAGGGGTGAAAAGATAAAAAAATGAAAGTAATCCAATCACAAACAAGAGAACATTTGCAGATGCTGGAAATCCAAGCAACACACACAAAATGCTGGTGGAACTCAGCAGGCCAGGCAGCATCTATGGAAAAGAGTACATTTGATGTTTTAAGTTGAGACCATTCATCAGGACCAGAGAAAAAAAAAAGATGAGAAAACATGAAGGTAAGCTAGCCAACAATATCAAAGAGGATACCAAAATCTATATGACGAGTAAGAGAGGTGAGAGTAGATATTGGATTGCTGGAAAATGATGCTGGAGAGATAGTAATGGGGACAAGGAAATACTGGATGAACTGATTAAGTATTTTGCATCAGTCTTCATTGTGACATATGCCGGAGGTTTGAGAATGTCAGGGAACAGAATTGAGTGCAAGTGCTCTTGCTAGGGAGAAGCTGCTTGGGAAAATGAAAGGTCCAAAGGTAGATACATCATCTGGACCAGATGGACTGCAACCCAGTATTCTGAAAGTGATTGAAATAGCTGAAGAGATTGTAGATGTATTAGTAATGATCTTTCAAGAATCAGTAGACTCTGGCATAGTTCTGGAAGACTGGAAAATTAAAAATGTCACTCCACTCTTCAAGAAGGGAAAGAGGAAGAAGAAAGGAAATTATATGGCAGATAGTCTGATCTCAATGGTTGGGAGTTGATTGTTAAGGATGAGGTTTTGGGGTATGTGGAAGCACATGATAAAATATATCACAGTCAGAATAGTTCCCTTAAGGAAATAGCTTGCCTGATAAATTGTCTGGAATTCTTTGAGGAAATAACAAGTAAGATGGACAAAGAAAAATTAATAGATGTTCTATACATAGATTTTCAGAAGACCTTTGACAAGGTGCCACAAATGAGGCTACTTAATAAGATAAGAACCCATGGTATTACAGGAAAGATATTTGTATGTATAGAGCATTGGTTGATTGACTGGAGGCAAAGAGTGGGAATAAAGGGAACCTTTTCTGATTGGATGCCAGTGACTAGTGATGTTCCACTGGGGTCTGTGTTGGGACTACATCTTTTCACATTGTATGTCTGATGCACCATCAATAACTCTCTGAGACGTGAGGTGAGATATCGGCTTTTATTGACTGGAAGAAAGAACAAGCAGCAATTGACCACCATGCTACATCCTGGAGACTGAGGGCCGGGCTCAGGCCTCAATCGCCTTTATTCTGGGGTCTGTGGGAGGAGCCACAGGAACAGTCAGCGGGGGGGGGGCGTGTCCAGACAGGTATATGTAGTTCACCACAATGTCAATGATTTGGATGACAGAATTGATGGTTTTGTGTGGCCATGTTTGCAGATGATACAAAGATAGATTGAGGAGCAGGTAGTGTTGGGGAAGCAAGAAGGCTACAGAAGGACTTGGACGGATTAGAAGAATAGGCAATGATGTAGCAAATGGAATGTCATTATGGAAATGTATCACCAAGCACTTTGGTAGAAGGAATAAAAGTATAGTCTATTTTCTAAACAGGGAGAAAATTCAAAAATCTGAGGTGCAAAAGGGACTTGGGAACACTCCTGTAGGATTCCCTAAAGGTTAACTGGCAGGTTGAGTTAGTGGTGAGGAAGGCAAATGTAAAGTTAGCATTCATTTCAAGAGGACTAGAATAGGAAAGCAGAGATGAAATTCTGAGTGTGAAATTCTAACACACTGGTGAGGCCACACTTGGAGTATTGTGAGCAATTTTGGACTCCTTATTCAAGAAATTATGTGATGACATTGGAGAGAGTTCAGAGGAAATTCATCTGAATGACTTGAGGATGAAAATTTTTTGGTATGAGGAGCAATTGCTGGCTCTGGGTCTTTACTCATTGGAATTTTAAAAAATGAAGAGCGATCTCATTGAAACCTATCACATGCAGAAAGGCCTCAATAAAGTGGATGTGGAGAGGATGTTTGCTCTGGTGGGGGAGTCTAGGACCAGAGGACACAGCCTCAAAATAGAGGGACGACCATTTAGAACGGACATGAGGAGGAAATTTTTTAGCTATCAGGTGGTGAATCTATGTCAGTCATTGCCATAGGCTGCTGTAGAGGCCATGTCATTGAGTATATTGAATAGGTTCTTAATTAGGACTCGAAAAGTTATGGAAGAAGACAGAAGAATGGGTTTGAGAGGGAAGTAGATCAACCATGATGAGGTGTTGAAGTAGACTTAATGGGCCGAATGATTTAGTTCTTGTCTTATGGTCTGATCATTAAGCCCATTAGTGAACTGACGTTATTCAGACAATTTCTTCAGTTCAGCCACATACACTGAAATGGACTCCCCTTCTTTTTGATTCCTAAAGGGTTCTGCAATGGTTTCAGTTCTAAATGTTCCTGCATTACTTTCACAATATCAGTAAAGCTAATTTCAGCTGGTTTGGTTGGAGCAGTCAACCTTCTAAGCAAAACTGGACTGGCACTTTTTTCTTACTGGCTATTTCATTTGCTTCAAAATATTGCTCAATTTGTTCAGTATAGATCAGCCAGTTACCTGTTGTGTATTTGAATGACTCCAGCTTTCTGATGTAGGCAGCCATTTCTGCTTTTTATAAAACTTATAATTATTATCATCAGGTACTCATTGTTTATGAACCCATGAACTTTTGGTCATGTTTTGCCTTTTTTTAAACTCGACCGACGTTCTCCTCCTTCCAAAGAAAAAAAATGTACCATGCTCTTTTAAAACTTGAACCTCTCACTGTGCTATTTTTTAACTTGAATATCTCTTTTCCCTCCATTTCCCTGAACCTTTTCTGTCTATGGTATTCGTGATTTCAAATAACACTATTGAAAACCTTCACAAACCTCTCTCTGTAGCAAAGAGAGTAACCCCAGATTCTATCCACATAACTGTCATCCTTCATCAAAGCCTTAAGCCTGATGAGCCAGTAGACAGGTGTTATTTATTGAGTAGATTCAAAGTGAAGAACAAATAATGTAAAGGTGAGGGGGAGAGTCAAAAGTGCAAGTTGGTTGATCTTTAGGTTTAGAGTAGATTAGAAATATCACAATATTTCGTACTGATCTTTGACATTATAAGGTAGAAGTAGCAACTTGTAGCTGAGGTTCAGGTCATTTGACTTATTCTGCCAATACCAGCTCATTGAAAGACCTACACAATTCCTCCTCCTCCTCCTCCTTTGCTCTTTCCACAAATACATTCTCAAATGTATATTCAATTCCCTTTTGAAATCCGCAAATGCAGCTGATATTGCTACCTTTCAAACACCATGTTTGGGAGATTGTAACATTTTCTCTCCATCTCCTCTCTGTTTCTTTTCTTCTATACTGGCGTCCACTAGGTACCGGCCTACCTACCTGTGGTTCCAATCTCCCTCTTTCTGCTCTGTCACAGACAGAGATAAGAGAAAAGGCACAATGCCAATTTTCTCGCGTTCTGTTTATTTAACATTTGGCTGTGGGTGGCATTCTGTCTTATTAATGATTACACTTCAACGGCTGCCAAATATAGCAGAACATTAAGGCAGCTCCAAGCACACTAGAATTTGCCCTGATTCAAAATTTCCATTGGCAACAGAATGTGTGAATTGACTCTCAGTCACAAACATATTCAATGTCTTCGACATAACTCAGTGACTTCAAAATATGAACTGCACTATAATCCTTACATGTTGTTTTACCAGGAAAGTTGCTGTATGCTGAACTGAAATAGCAGCTTTATACCTAATGCAGAAGTGTAGAATGATAAACACGAGAAATTCTGCAGAGGCTGGAAATCCAAAGCAATGCAAACAAAATGCTGGAGTAACTCAGCAGGTCAGGCAGCATCCGTGGAATTGAATAAACATTCGGCGTTTTGGGCTGAGACCTGTCTTCAGGACTGGAAGCGAAGGGGAAAGATGCCAGAAAAAGTGGGGAGAGGGGAAGGAAGATAGCAGAAGGTGATAGGTGAAGCTAAGTAGGTATGAAAGGTAAAGGGCTGAATAGAAAGGTATCTAATAGGAGAGGAGAGTAGACTGCAGGAGAAGGAAACCCGGGGGGAGGTAATAGGTAGATAAGAGGTAAGAGGCCATGGTGAGGAATAGACTGGGGAGGGGGAGGGGAAATTTGTTTACTGGAAGGGAAAATCTATATTAAATTTATACTGTGAAGAAAAGAATTGGTTAACCACATGGGGGAAAAAGTTAGAACAGACTCATATTTTTTGCCTTCAGCGACATTATGAATTTATAGACTACTTGTTGTTTAGATGACTGAATTAAGAAATGCCATTTTATAGAAAAACCTCTGTAAAAGGTCAGGCTGCATATTACAACCATCCACAGAGAAGAGATTCACTGAAAATGAGGAAGGTAGCTTAACAGAGCTTTCAAACATCTTAAAAGTCAGACTGGTGGAGTGATGTAGTGATCTGAATTCTGACATGGTAAGAATAAAACAAGAGAAGTGATGTATTCAAAATTGGGGAAAGTCCAATAGAACATTTTTAAATGGCTATTTTGAAATAGGAATTAATATCAATATGTTTCATCAAGAAAAAAACTGGAAGATTGGAAATGGGGATAACAACTTCTTTTAGCGAGTTCACTTCAGGTGCTGCATTTTCAAGGTTGCTATACAGAGAAATTCAGGCATGATGGTGGTATTCAATGACTTAACAGAGTTACGAACTTCAAAGAAGGCAGGCCGAGAATGAAAAGTGAGATTACAGATAAGGAGACGTGGAAGTGTCACCTGGGATCAGTAGAGACAGTGAGAACAAGAATATCAATTGAAATTGAAATGTCCAGGGAAATGGAACAACTATATTACATGATTTATTGAGAAAAGAAGGCTTGGAATTCATGAGGGTGGGTGTCTTTGACAATCTATTGGTATACTCCTTTAGTTAAGTGGAAAAAGCAGGAACCAAACTACATAGAGTTTCTGAAAGCAGTATTATTTTGCAGCAAATGATGTGGGAATTCTCCAACTACCTGTTTCTTGGACAACCATTTGAAAGGAAAATTCAAGAAAATTCGATAAATCATCCTGGACGCTGAGGAATTGGAAGAATAATAGATTCTATAATTGTTCTTTTAAGTAGTTTGGGCGTGTTCAAGCATTAGTTCATAGCATCTTCAGGGGTTGTAAGGGTGGGGCAGAAGGGAGGTTGGGAACTTCTCCAGTCCTAGGGTTAGCTAATACTATCCCTTTGAAGTAAGAAGCAGTTTTATACTATAAATGTCTCCAAGGCAAAGCCTACACCAACATTTTCCATGTTAATGAGGGATCCTTAATTAATTCTGCATATACTGTTGGAATCAATGATGAAAATTATGAACCTGGGAACGTCAGTGCCACTGTTCTATTTTTAAGAAGTGAACAAAACAAAATTAGTTTTGCCACATTGAAGAGAAAGAAGAGGATTAAGATATAATGATTCAACTGCTGTACTGCTGTGGAACAGAGATCATGTTATCTCTAAATTGACAGATTTAGAGCAAAGGGATTTATTGACACTGAAAGAACAGCAAGGTTAGTCATGGGAAACCTTGCAGTTATTGGAAAATGTGGTGAAATGCAGATACAGTGCAAAATCATTATTTTGTTTAATTTTATTCATTCATGGGATGCAGATGTCATTGGTAATGTTACCATTTATTAAACATTCCTAATTGCCTTTAAATTCAGCAGCTTGCAAGGGCATTTCAGAAGGTAGCCAAGGATCACTGTTCTATATTTGATGCCGCCAAGAATAAATAAGAATGGAAGATATTGTTTCTTGAAGGGCATTAAGGAACCAGATGGGCTTTTACAACAATCTCTAGATTCATTGCCACTATTACTGACACAGTCTTTTTTATTCCAGACTTATTTAATGACTAGAATTGAAATTCCCCAGCTGGCATGGTGGGATTCAAACTCAACTGTCTGGAATGATAGCCTAGTCCACTGGGAACCAATTCTATGACTTAACCCTTATGATACCATCACTGTTTCTAAGGGACTAATCAGATAGCCGTACAAGTAGTTTGGATCAAAATTCACCTTACCGTAATTTGTAATTGATAAACTTCTAGATGCCATCATGCCTTAAAGACGCCCAGATACTTGACTATTAATATCAATGTAGTGAGCATCCAAAAGTTATGATATATTGGCACAAAGTAGAATTTTCATTTTGAAATCTTCATTTAAATGTGCATACATCAGGAATTTTAAGATAATTGATAAGTAGGTGGTTCTATAATTGTCAAAACTGTACAATATCCAATAGATATTAAATACAGCCCACGGCTGAATTCCATTCATAACTCCTCAGAAAATCAAACAGTCCTTGCCTGGTTGAGGATTAGTCAACATTCTATAATGGGCTGTTCAGTGTAAGTAAAACTCACTCTACATCTGTGCTAGACAATGTTGTTTTCCAGCAACAGTCTTCCATTCTTGTGTTAGACTAACAGTCCATCTGTCTTGATATTTAATGACATTTCTTTTGCTACCATTATTATGTATTTTTTAATTTAGAGATACAGTGTGGAACAGCTCCTTCCGACTCAGTGAGCCATGCAACCTTGCAATTCACCTTTTTAACCCAAGCCTAATCAGAACCTAATTCAGAATTACAATCAGGTTTAGTATCACTGGCATATGTCATGAAATTTGCTGTTTTTTTCAGCTGCATTACATTGCAATAAATAATAAAACTATATAAATTACAAGAAGTATATATATAAGAAAATAAAATGAAATAAGTAGAGCAAAATAAGAGAAAAAGTAGTGAGATAGTGTTCATAGATTCATTGTCTATTCAGAAATCTTGTGGTGGAGAGGAAGAAGCTGTTGCTGAAATGTTGAGTGCATCTTCTCAGGCCCCTGTACCTCCTCCTTGATGGTAGCAACAAAAAGAGGGCATGTCTTGTGTGATAGGGGGTCCTTAATGGTGGATGCCACCATTTGAAGGTGTCCTTGATGCTGGAGAGGCTAGTGACATTGAAGAAGCTGGCAGAGTTCACAACTTCCTGCTGCTTTTTCCAAACCCGTGCAGTGATCCCTCCATACCAGATGGTGATGTGACCATTAAATGCTCTCCGCGGTACATTTGTAGAAACTTGTAGGAATCTTTACTGACATACCAAGTCTTCTTAAATTTCTAATGAAATATAATGCTGTCATGCCTTCTTTGTAATTGCATCAACATTTTGGGCCCAGGATATGTTGACACCCATCAGAAATGTTGACACCCACAAGTTTGAAACTAGTCATCCTTTGATGAGCAAACACGAGGAAATCTGCAGATGCTGGAAATTCAAACAACACACACAAAATGCTGGTGGAACACAGCAGGCCAGGCAGCATCTATAGGGAGAAGCACTGTCGACGTTTCAGGCCGAGACCCTTCATCAGGACTAACTGAAAGGAAAGATACTAAGAGATTTGAAAGTAGTGGGGGGAGGGGAAAATGCAAAATGATAGAAGAAGACCGGAGGGGGTGGGATGAAGCTAAGAGCTGGAAAGGTGATTGGCGAAAGTGATACAGAGCTGGAGAAGGGAAAGGATCATGGGACGGAAGGCCTCGGGAGAAAGAAAGGGGGAGGGGGGAGCATCAGAGGGAAATGGAGAACAGACAGGGTGATGGGCAGAGAGAGAGAAAAAAAAACAAACAACTAAATATGTCAGGGATAGACCAGGTAAATTTGAGGGCAGGGTGATTGGAACATTTTCCACTTCTCCTTTGGCTCCTCCCACTTCCTCCAAACCAAGGGTGTAGCCATGGGCACCCGTATGGGTCCCAGTTATGCTTGCCTTTTTGTTGGCTTTGTGGAACAGTCCATGTTCCAAGTCTATATGGGTATCCGTCCCTCTCTTTTTCTTCATTACATCGACGACTGCATTGGCGCTGCCTCCTGCACGCATGCTGAGCTCGTTGACTTCATTAACTTTGCCTCCAACTTTCACCCTGCCCTCAAATTTACCTGGTCCATTTCCGACACCTCCTTCCCCTTTCTTGATCTTTCCGTCTCCATCTCTGGAGACGGCTTATTTACTGATATCTACTATAAGCCTGCAGACTCTCACAGCTACCTGGACTATTCCTCTTCCCACCCTGTCTCTTGCAAAAGTGCTATCCCCTTCTCGCAATTCCTCTGCCTCCACTCTCAGGATGAAGCTTTTCATTCCAGGATGAAGGAGATGTCTTCCTTTTTTAAACAAAGGGGCTTCCCTTCTTCCACCATCAAGTCTGCTTTCAAACACATTTCTCCCATTTCCCGCACATCTGCCCTCACCCCATCCACCCTCCACCCCACTCGGGATAGGGTTCCCCTTGTCCTCACCTACCACCCCACCAGCCTCCGGGTCCAACATATAATTTTCCGTAACTTCCCCCACCTCCAACGGGATCCCACTACCAAGCACATTTTTCCCTCTCCCCCTCTTTCTGCTTTCTGCAGGGATCACTCCCTACATGACTCCCTTGTCCACTCGTCCTCCCCCAACCCTTCCCACCGATCTCCCTCCTGGCACTTATCCTTGTAAGCAGAACTAGTGCTACACCTGCCCTTACACTTCCTCCCTCACCACCATTCAGGGCCCCAGATACTTCACCTGTGAGTCGGCTGATGTGGTATACTGTGTCCGGTGCTCCCGGTGTGGCCTTTTATATATTGGTGAGACCCGACGCAGACTGGGAGATCGTTTCGCTGAACACCTATGCTCGGTCCGCCAGAGAAAGCAGGATCTCCCAGTGGCCACACATTTTAATTCCACATCCCATTCCCATTCTGATATGTCTATCCATGGCCTCCTCTACTGTCAAGATGAATCCACACTCAGGTTGGAGGAACAACACCTTATATACCGGCTGGGTAGCCTCCAACCTGATGGCATGAACATTGATTTCTCTAACTTCCATTAATGCCCCTCCTCCCCTTCTTACCCCATCCCTGACATATTTAGTTGTTTGTTTTTTGTCTCTCTCTCTGCCCATCACCCTGCCTGTTCTCCATTTCCCTCTGGTGCTCCCCACCCCTTCCCCTTTCTTTCTCCCGAGGCCTCCCGTCCCATGATCCTTTCCCTTCTCCAGCTCTGTATCACTTTCGCCAATCACCTTTCCAGCTCTTAGCTTCATCCCACCCCCTCCGGTCTTCTCCTATCATTTTGCATTTCCCCCTCCCCCCACTACTTTCAAATCTCTTAGTATCTTCCCTTTCATTTAGTCCTGATGAAGGGTCTTGGCCCGAAACGTCGACAGTGCTTCTCCTTATAGATGCTGCCTAGCCTGCTGTGTTCCACCAGCATTTTGTGTGCATCCTTTGATGAGGACTGGTGTGTGTTTCCTCAATTCCACTTCATGGTCCATAATCAGTTCCTTGGTCTGAATGACATTGAGTGCAAGGTCGTTGTTGTGATTCCTTTCAACCAGCTGATCTATCTCACTCCTTGTCACCATCGGAAATTCTTTCAACAATTGTTGTGTCGTCGACAAATTTATGCATGGCATTTGAACTGTGCCTAGCCACATAGTTCTGGATGTAGAGAGAGAGAGCAGAGCAGTGGGATAAGCGCAAATACTTGAGGTGTTCCAGTGTTCATTGACAGTGAGGAGGAGATGTTATTTCTGATCTGCACAGACTGTAGTCTATCTATGAGGAAGTCAAGGTTCCATCTGCAGCTGAAGGTACAGAGACCCAAAGTTTAGAGCTTATTGATTAAAAATGATGGTATGATTGTGTTGAATGTGGAGCAGTAATCAATAAACAGCAGACTGAAAAACAGTAGGTATTACTATTATCCAGGTAATCCAAGGTTGACTAGAGAGCAAATGAGATTGCCTCTGCTGAAGACCTATTGTAGCAACAGGCAAATTGCAACAGGTCTAGGAGTTGATTGCAGCCATGACCAATTTCCAAAACCACTTCACCATAGAAGATATGTATGCTTTTAAGTGAAAGTCATTGAGGCAACTCACCCGGTTCTTCCTTGGGCACTGGTAATTGTTGCCTTTTATGAAGTAGGTGGTAACCTCAGACTGCAGCAGAGAGATTGAGGATGTCCTTGAATGTTCCTGTCCATTGGTCAGTACAGGTTTTTAGAACTTTACCAAGTTCACATCAGGGCCGGATGCCTTGCAAGGGTTTACCCTCTTGAAAGATGCTTCCAAGACAGAGATCACAGGGTCACCAGGTGTTGTAGGAATTTGCAGAGGTGCAGATCTATTCTCCCTTCCAAAGCATGCATAAAAGCATCTAGGTGTGAAGCATCACTGTCATTCATGATGTTAGATTTTGCTTTGTAGGAAGTAATGGCCTGCTAACCCCGCCAGAGCTGACGAGCATCTGATTCTGCATCTAACTCCAAGTGGAATTGTTTTTTTCTGTTCTTTAAATAGCCTTCCATAGGTTATACCTGCACTTCTTGTATAGTTCTGGATCACTGGTTTTGAATGCCACAGATCGAGTCTTCAGAAGACTATGAATCTCCTGGTACATCCATGGTTTTTGATTTGACTATGTCCAGTATGTTCTCAAAGGGACACACTCATCCACACAGGTCTTGATGAAGTGAGTGACAAGTGTGGCATATTCCTTCAGATTTGATGCTGAATCTTTGAATATTGTCCAGTCCACTGACTCAAAGCGGTCCTGTAAGCACTCCTCTACATCCCTGAACCATAAATTCTTGGTCCTCAGCACCGGTGCTACAGTATTTGATCTCAGTACAGATGCTGGGGGTAGAAGTACAACCAAGTGTTTGAACTTTCCAAAGTGTGGGTGTGGGACGGCGTTCTTGAATATTGGTATGTCAGTGATCATGTATATTGGTTCCACGGGTGATATGTTGGAGGCAGTTTTCCAGAGGCTTCTTGACGCTGGCTTGGTCAAAATCCTGCCATGACTGGGAAGGCATCAGTGTGCCTTGCTTCGTGCCTGCTGATTATAGTGCTCAGCTCCTCCAGTGCCTACCTGAGCTGGAATGTACACTGCTACCAGGATGATAGCAGAAAACTCATTTAGCAGATAAAAATGATGATATTTGACTGCTAGATGTTCCAGGTCAGGTGAGCAAGACTAAGACAGAACTGCCACATCTGTACACTATGATAGGACAATTTACAGCGACTAATTTGCCTAGTAACTGATACATCTTTGGTCAGTGGGAGGAAACATTTGTCCTCACAACAAACACAAACTTTCTACAGACGGCCGGAATTGAACGTGGACCTCCACCATCCTGAGCCATAATATCATCATGTTCACCACTAGGATACCATGGCATACCAATAACATTTTGCATTTCAAAGATGGTATCCTGTTAGTGGTCGCCAACCAGTTGATCACGATCGACCGGTCGATCTTTGAGAGTTTCCCAGTAATCCCGCAAAAAATGCAAAATAAATACACAAATACGTTATGCCTGATAAACCTTTTGATGCAAATATGGAGTAACCTCTGCTTTGAAAAAGGACCATTTGACAACTTCATGCCCAAAAGGAACAACTTTATCTTGGATGATAAAACAATATTCGCACACAAAAGTTTTCACTAATGCACACCGGGCAGAAAAGACGAAGGAAAACCCCGCAACCCCGGAAACAATCTCTCTTTACAAACAGTTTCTGTAGTGGGAGTATTGCTATATTACCATGATCCTAATTGGTATTAACTTATCTTTATAATACTCACATTACAACCCTTCTCCCCCTTTAAATTCCAACATTCTCCAAATGTACAAATAATGGAAAACAAAAACAGTGGTGTCACTAGCTTGTGTACCCCTGAAACTTGTACTAGTGTTTCAGTAAGTTTATCAATACCAGGAAAGTTGAGGAGCTGAAATCGGGGTTGAAGGCCCAACAAACATGCTGCTCAGATGATGTGGATTGACAAGTGTTAATGACTTTTGACTTGTCACTCTGTGAACATTTTTCACAGTAGTTTGATGGATCTCTGGATATAATGCAAACAGCTCAGTTTGTTGTATTTGTCAGAATGGCTTTTCAGGATTTTACAACAAAGGAGGACTTCCTCACTCTTTTGCACCTAAAGGAGAAAACAAGAGGTAAGAATATTTACAATGAGTTCAAAAAAAAGTCCGTGAAAATGACATACCCATTCATAAACTGACGGCAATTACTGCTGATGGGGCCCCCGCAATGCGTGGTGTGCGCTTTGGTTTTACAGCATTGTGCCATAATGACCCTGATTTTCCCGACTTCCTGCATTATTACTGCGTGATTCATCAGCAGGCCTTGGCTGGGAAGGTCATAGACTTTTCTCATGTAATGACACTGGTGGTCAAACTGATAAACTTGATTCGAGCAAAAACGCTCCAGCACCGCTTATTCAAAGCGTTATTGGATGAGCTCGATGCCGCTATGGCCTGTTTGATATGTTAGTTACAGTGTTTTCTTGGTTACGTTAATTTGAAAATTTGACAAAAGCATTTTATGTAATTAAATTACAATTAGCCCAAATAAAGGGCCTCAAGTTGGAAGTACCATCTGAGCTGTTTTCTCTCTAAATGATTTAGTCAGTCGATCTTGCCTTTCACTAAGGCCGAGGTAGGGGACCTTGGGCTTAAAAATGTTTGTGACCACTACTGTAACAACTGAATATTTTCCTGAGTCCTCAAAACTCATTCATTGTTTAAGTCAGGAGTGTGATGGAATTTTCTGTTTGCCTGGGTGAGTACAGTTCCAACAACAGTCAATGATTTTTATATCAGCAAAACAAAACAAAACAAAGTTGACAACATGATTGGTACTTAAGTATTCTCTTTCTCCACCTCCATAGATTGCTTTACCAACAATACATATTGCAGTTACTTATCTACAGTAAAAGACAGCAAGCTCTAATACATGTTCCAAGTTATTTATCATCTTGACTTGGGAATACATAGCTATACATTAATCATTGTTCACTGTCATTTTCTCAAGGCTATTTGTGATGGACAAGAAAGGCTGGTTTTGACAGAGATGCCAACAGCCCAAAAATGAATGAAAAAATGTCTTATAAAATATAGATATCGAATTGACGCAAACATATTTCCAAGAGGATTGCAAGACAACTAAGGTAAGGGACATACAAAACTTTTTGCAGTGAAGATATTTGAACTTGCTCTTTTTTGGAGTACAGGCTGTAGAAACGTTGAGAGATATAATAGCAATAACAATAATGCTGAACGTAATTGGTAAATAAATTAATGAAATTGAGAAAAATTAAGAACTTTCTTCTTCCAGAGAGATGTAACTGAGCTTTCAATCTTCTGTTGCCTGTAGAAAGCAGTCTTTTTGTAGCAGACAAGAGCTTTCAAAGTCCTAAAACCTAGTTTCCTTAAAACCGCCAGTGCCTCACAAGGAAATCAAATATCATTGAAGGTTTATAAATCTTAAAGTTGATAAGATTTCACTGGTACAGTGACACTTTAGAGCATGTTAAAATTAAAAATTGGATGAATTAGCAAGTATAACTGTTGATACATTTAACAAAACTCATTTAGTGATATCCCAGTTTTAGGGAGGCAAGGAAAGTGCTTAGGCCCTGATGGAGTTATTTTTCTCTCCTGGCCAGTTGCAAATATGCTACCTTTATTCAAGAAGTGCAGACTCTTCTTTAAGATGTCCAGCAGGAATATTCCAGGGTATTGGATCTTAAACCAGTGGTAAAAATTATTGGAAAAAATGTTCAGAGATGGTACTTATGTACATTTGGAAAGGCCAAGATTGATAATGGTTTTAGTCGAACATGAAAAATTAAACTTGATGGACAAGCTAATCAGTTGTTATAGTCAGGAATGCATTTCCTGAGTGAATTACAAATGCATGCTCAACCATAACTTTCAGAAGTGAAGTGTATGTACACAACGGAAGCTATTTCCACTCACTCTTTCTTCCTCCAACTACCTATCACCCCTCTTCACCTTTCATTTTCCAGCTCTTGCGCCACCCTTTTCCTCCATTTTGTTGTATCAGCTAAATTCCCTCCATCTTTCTGTCCAAATGAAAGTTCTTGACTAGAAACATCAACTGTCCATTTCACTCCACTGATCCTACATGTTCTGCTGAGTTCCTTTAACAGTACCCTTTGGTTCCGGATTCCAATATTTACGATCTCTTGTGATTTGAAATGTCTACACGAAAAGGAAGCTGCTACGCTACAGAAATAAAATGGGGCAACCAGACTCATTGAATAGATTTCTTATAGGGCAGATATTAACATGATGAGTGCATGTAGAGTCAAAAATTTAAATAGTTACTAAGTAATGTGGTTACATAGCATGGAAACAGGCTTTTCAGCCCATAGTATACTTGCTGTCTATCTAGAACTCAGCTTTACCAATTCCATTTCTCAACACTCTTGATTTTTTAAAAATATTCTTGGTATTCCCTTAGACAATACATTCTTGATTTCAACTATCCACTCCATGAAAATGTCCCTCCCCCACCTTAAAATAATCCATATTCTCTAGTTTTTGATTCCCCACACTTCCCTGTTCCATTCCACAAGATCAGTTCCACTACTTTTCCTTCTCTAGTCAAACTAACTATATATTTTAGTCCTAGGGAAGTCCAAAAAAGAAGTAAAAAAAATGCACACAGCAAGACCAGAGAACATGGGAACAAGCAAAATGGACAACATCAAATGCAACATTTCAGCAGCACTGAATGGCAATCATCCTAATAAAAAGAGAATTCACCATTGTCACAAACATGAAAAAATTTGCAGATGTTAGTGATGCACCATCAATAACTCTGAGACGTGGGTTAACGTAGGCTTTTATTGGCTGGAAGAAAGCACAAGCAGCAAGTGACCATCACACGACATCCTGGAAACTGATGAAGGGTCTGTGGCTCCAATCACCTTTATACTGGGGTATGTGGGAGCGGGGGGGGGGGGGGGGGGGGCATGTCCAGACAGGTATATGTATTTCACCACAGTTAGTAATCCAAACAACCTGCACAAAATGCTGAAGGACCTCAGCAGGCCAGGCAGTATTTATGGAAAAGAGTAAACTGTCAAAGTTTTGGGCCAAGACCCGTCATCAGGAAGGGTTGTGTGGTATTGTGTCCCCTGTCTGCGAAGCAATATATTCTAAAGCGGGATTTAAGCCCTATCCGATATAGATAGAGTGGCTACATTATATCGACCTGCTCCTCAAGGTCTAGCTTTCTTTCCTGTCTAGCCTCTGTGGTGAGTCTTAGCTGCCAATACCCACTGCTTGAGTGATGATTCTTCCACTCTTCCAAGGAGGAAATACTTCCAGCTCATGAAGTAGTTCAAATACAGTTATTTTATTTTAAATGATACACATTTAAATATACTCTATACAAATAATTCTTAACACACATTTTACACTAAGTTACAAGATTTAGAAACTACAAAGGATTTTCAAAGACAGGTACAGTTCTTATTTACTAGAAGAATACGCCAACAAGCTGCAGACGAATGAGTATTCCATCACATAAACCAAGGGTTGAGGAATTAATTCCAGTTGTTTTTCTTGTAATCACATGATTCTGCTGTTTTCTTTGTCATTGCCTCAATCCCCAACCATCTGCTTATGATGTTTTGCAGATACCTTTGCTGGGACAAAGTAACTAACACAGATGGTCTTAAAAGCTTCTGGAAACAGATCCCATCGATCAAAAATTAATGCTGTGAGGGGTGAGCCCCTGAGTATGCAGACATCCCAGCTTGTAACCGTGTTTGATGTGCTAAATGATGTAACCCCATGGTCTTGTTTTTTTTAATTGAGAGAGGTCTCTTGGTCACTTTACTTTGAAAAACTGTGCCTCCAACTTCAAACTGATTGCTGCTTGCAATTTGCAGTAAGAACTTGAGACAAAAAAGCTGAGTAGAGAATATGTATTAAAAGATTATGCAGCTGTGCTAGAAAGCTGAGTTTAGCTATAAGCCTCTTGTGCCCTGGAAAATGAATATCCATCACAACATAAGGCTTGTACCATTATCACACACTGAACTAATGCTTCCTTTATACTGATTTCCAACAGCTATGGAATCCTACAAATAATAGCTGTAATTTTTTTGTGTGTCTCTCCCTAACTAGTCACATTTATCTTTTCTATTTACTATCTTACAGCTCTGGTTAAACAGAATTAATTTCACCTGATTAGATGGATTTGAAAGCCATTGTGACATCCGGACAACTTTGGCCTCTTATCTATCATGGACATTTCCTTCGTTTTCTGCATCCCTCACTCTCCCTGCCGTTTAAAATGCACTCGTTTTGTCACATTTCCAGCTCTGCTGAAGGATTATTGACCTGAAGTGGTAACTCTTCTACTCTTTCAGCAAATTCTGCCTGGCCTGTTAAGAATAAAAAGCATATTTTTCTTGACAAATCAAAATTTTGCACCTCTCACTGTCCCTTAAGTAAATTAGAAATTTTCTATTTATGTTTTGGCCTTCTCAGTTAAGAAAAAAAATCACTCTGCAAATTTCACACTACATATGAAAGTGGGACAAAATCATTATATAAACAGATTGACAAGCTCTCAGCATTATATTTGTTTTCCATTTAGTTTTGTTGGAACTGACATTTAACCATGTATAAATTAACATAGCTTTTTGAAAATATGCCACATTATCCCTCATAATGCGATTTTTCTCTTCAATTCATTATTAATTCCAAAACTGACTCCTTAATTTACTTAATCACAAAAATATGTTTGCCAAATCTCACAGTATTGATTATATAAAATGTATATCTCTACCTGAAAATGTCAGCAATTACTCGTGACTAAAAATGGAGATCACAATGCCCAAAAGCTCATTAACTAGAACAGCAAGATTTATAGCCGAGCCTGCGGGCTTTTTTCCACAAAATGGCTTCTGTGAGCAAAATAAATGTCTTGGACTATGGCCATGGCACCTTTTCACATGTAGGATCAATCTAAAGCCTCATCTATACAGATTCCATTGTATTGTGCAATTATATCCTTGTATAATTAGCATATACATATCATCAGCTCAATTTTGTCTTCAATCAATATTTATGATATAAATCTATTTTTGTCCATAAGATGATCTCATTTGCTAAAGTGTTCTTTGAGTGACTTGTTGTTTTTTATTTGTGCTTCATGTTGGGGTGTTCCTAACAAAGAGGGCTGAATAGCTCAGATGTGAGAAAAATAAAAACACAAAATGCTTGCAGAATTCAGCAGGTCAGACAGCATCTATGGGAGGAGGTAGTGACGACATTTCGGGCTGAAAGTGACGTTTTGGGTCACTACCTCCTCCCATAGATGCTGTCTGGCCTGCTGAATTCTGCCAGCATTTTGTGTTTTATTTATTTCCAGCATCTGCAGATTCACTCGTTTTAGGTCAGATGTGAGACACCCTTTTGAATTTTCTGCTCCTAATTCATTCAAAGCTATGATAGCTTCCTATTCACACTTTCCTCTTGAGATTTTTGACTTGCATCTATCATTTCTTAAGTTATAAAAAATATTCTTATTACATCAAAGAAACACTTGCAATGTGAGGAACATTCTCATGTAAAATCCAATTTTAACCCATAACTTCATAAGTATATGACTGAAAACTGTGGGAACTCAATCCCTCTGGATTTTCACTTCTTTTGTGAAAATACGATGTTTAAGCTAGCCTTACTTGGTTCAGTAGAGTAGTCTTTAAAGAAAAGTGAGACATGTACATTGTAGTAATTTCTAATCTAATTCAAAGTACTTTTCAAATTGTGAAATACTTCCGAATTATAATTACCAGAGTGAGGTAGGCGACAATCTGAGCACACCATGCTCTCCCTAAACAGTAATATAACAATGATTAAATAAACAACTCTACCAATGTTGAATAAGTGAAAAATATGCTCAAGTTTAATTCCTTTACTTTTCTTCAAAGCAGTGCCCAGTATCTTTTATGCTTACTTAACAGAACATGTCATATCTTGGTTTAATTCTCAACTAAAAGGCAGCATATTTGCCACTGTCTCACCCCATCAGTACTACAGGACAATATGAGCTGAGGTTTTTGCACTCGGGTCTCAATGATGGCATTTTATTTTATAATCTGTAACCTAAAAGCAAATAAGCCATATCAGAGGTGAAGCCAACACATTGTAACCTCAAAAAAGAGATTTTCTTTATAATCCTTTCTTTTCCTCAATTTTCAGCATCCACATTTTCAAAGTTTAAGGATCAAAGTAAATTTATTATAAAAGTACATAAATATGTCACCATTTAGAACCCTTAGATTTGTTTTCTTGTGGGCATACTCAGGATATCCAAGAAACACAATAGAATCAATGAAAGACCAGACCCAGCAGGACGGACAAACAACCAATGTGAAAACATAAACTTAATGCACAAGTAGAGAAAGAAAAAGGAAGTTAAAAATAACAATAAACAAGTCAGCAAGATATATTGAGAATATGAGATGAAGAGTCATTTAAAGTGAAATCCTAGGTTGTGAGAACAGTTCAGTGATGGGGTGAGTGAGTTATATAACCCACTCTGTTTCAAGAGCCTGATGGTTATATATACCTGATATATAACAGGTAATATCTGTTCCTAAGCCTAGTGCTGTGAGTCCTGAGGCTCCTGTACCTTTTTCCTGATGGCAGCAGTGAGAAGAAAGCACATCCTGGATGGTAGGGGTCCCTGATGATGGATGATGGTTCCTGTGACAGCATTTCATGTAGATGTGCTCAGTTCTGTGGAGCGCTTTACCTGTGATGGACTGAGCTATATCCCCAACTTTTGTAGGATTTTCCACTCAAAGGAATTGTTGTTTCCATACCAAGTGGTGATGCAACCAGTTAGTCTGCTCTCAACCACACATCTATAGAAGTTTGTCAAAATTTTGGAAGACATGTGAAATCTAAAGACATTGCCGTGCTTTCTATGTATTGGCATTTACATGCTGGACTTAGAACAGGTCCTCTGAAGTTATAACACTGAGGAATTTAAAGTTGATGATCATCTCCATTTCTGATCCCCCGAAGAAGACAGGCTCATGGAGCTCCAGCTTCCTTCACCTGAAGTCAATAATCAGCTCCTTGGTCTTGTTGACATTGAGTGAGAAGTTGTTGTTGAGGCATCATTCAGCCAGATCTTCAATTTCCCTTCTATATGCCGATTTAACACCACTTTTGATTCAGCCAATCACAGTGGTGATGTCAGAAAACATAAATATGCCATTAGTGCTGTGTTTAGCCTCCAAGTCATTAATATAAATCCAGTAGAGTAATGGGCTAAGAACATAGCCTTGTGATCCACCTGGAGGAGATGCTTTGGCCAATCAGAACTAGTAGAGTCTGCAAGTGAGGAAATCAGGGTTTGTTCTCTATTCTGCAAGTGAGGAAATCAGGGTTTGTTCTTTGTCTGCTTTATAACTCAACCATCTGTCTCTCCCCTTCTGAAGAAAAAAAATGCACGTGCTTTTTTAAAGAATTCAAACATCTCTCTCCTGTTTCGAAGAAAAAACAGGTGCTGTGCTGTAGGTTGTCATCTCATGCTTGTTTTAAATCCTCCTCATTGCCACTGTTGTTTCTGTGTTACAGCACAGAAACCGACCCTTTCAGCCAACTTAGTCCATGTTAAACATGAAACCTATGTACACTAATCTTACGTGCCTGTATTAGGTCCTTATGTCTCTACAACTTTCTTTTCCGAGTACCTGTACAAACCCTTTTTAATATTGCAATTGTATTTTCCTCTATCACCTTCTTTGGCAGCTTGTTAACAACCTCTTAGTGAAAAACTTAAGTTTGATCTTTAAATCTCTCCTCACTCACCTTAAACCAATGGCGTCTACTTCTAGGCACTCCTGCTCTGGGATAAAGATTGTCCAGTTATCCTGTCCATTACTCCCATAATTTTATAAACCTCCACAAGGACACCTTTCAGCTTTGTACTTACAATGAGACTTAACTTACTCTGTTCAAGCTCTCTTTATAACTACAGCCCTCTATAACTATTGTTTAGCTGAGTAAGAAATTATACATTGAAATGAAATACAGAACAAATTAGAACACTACTAGTACAACTGCAGTATTATAAAATTGTGTATTAGTTCCTAACAGTTACCAATGGAAGAATTCAATGCTGCCATGTTATTATGATTGACTCTACATAGATAAAATTACAGACACCTAGTGAAGATAATGGGCCCTCATTAACTTCCTGCATAAAGTCAAAATAAAACACAAAATTATCAAAAATCACTGTTTTATGAATTGGTGTTTGATGGCTCAAATGGATAATATAACACAAGCACATACAACTGATGCTATTTCAAAATTTACTCTCTGTAATGCTTTAATAGACGTTCCTGGCATCCCCAAGCCTGAATTCTTGAAGCCACAGCTTTGAACTGTCTCACTGCTTATTTCTCATGTTATGCCTGCAGCCCCCTCCTTTGTGAGAATCGCAAGATCACTATTGGGTTGGGTCAGGGGACCCAGGATATGAGAGAGACGTGCAGAATGCCTCGTTCCCCGGCGATGTAAAGCTAAGGGACATGGCCATCGTCTCTTGGAGACACATTTGTGGATTGAGATGCTATGCTACGTGAACGCCCTCAGGCAAAGTGGGCTGGGTGAGAAAGAGATTGCATCACCCCAACCTGATTGACATCTACGACCCTGCGAGTCAGGATAAAAGAGGGTCTGTAGGAACAGCCCTTCAGACGCACCAGAAGAAACGCTGGTGATCCCGTAATAGCGGGAAGCCATTTGAAGGAGGCCACGTGCATTCAGTTCCGTTGCTTGGGACTGGTGGCTGGAACCACGGAAAACGGCTTTTAGCTAGCAGCGGGGAAATCCACTCCCCCGACTCAAAGGACTGGCATCATAAAAGACCTGGGCAAGTTTAAAACCGTCTCTCTTAAACCCAAAACGCTGCAGCTTGAACAAACTAACAGTGACTGTTATATTTCCATCGGACAATACATTATCCCCTAGACAACAATAGAGCTATTTCTTATTGATTATTATTATACCCGCGCTTTTAGATTTAGTACTGATGACGTATATTATCTGTATGTTTGCATTAATCTTATTTTTGTGCCCCTTTATCAATAAATACTTTTAAAAATAGTACCATCAGACTTCAACGGACCTCTCTATCTTTGCTGGTAAGTGACCCAGTTACGGGGTACGTAACACTCACCAGCTATCAGTGACAAAAACCATTGCCTTTTGAACAGAAATTCACACAATGAAAATGTTCTTGAAAATGATTCCAGGATTAAATGGCTTGTCATATGAAGAGCATTTGATGGCTCTGGGCCTGTATTCACTGGAATTCAGAAATTCTAAATATTCTGAAAGGCTTTGATAGATTGGATGTAGACACTCCTTGTGGTGGGATTGTCTAAAACCAAAGGATACAGCCTCAAAATAGAGGGACATCCTCTTTACACAGAGATGAGGAGGAACTTCTATAGCCAGAGAGTGGTGAATCTGTGGAATTTGTTGCCATGGAGCCAAATCTTCATGTATACTTAAGGCAGTGAGTGATAGATTCTTGATTGGTCAGGGCATGAAGGGATACAGGGAAATGGTAGGAGATTGGGGCTAAGAAGAAAAATGGATCAGTCATGATGAAATGGCGAAGTAGACTCATTGGGCCAAATGGCCTAATTCTACTCCCATATCTTAAGGTCTTATGGTCTGGCTGATGCTATTAAAAAATTGTTCTTTCTCATCATGTTGTAGAGCTACACAAGTATATGTGACTGGTGCTACCTGAAACTTCAGCAATAGTCTTCTGTCCCAATTAAGCAGCATAAAGTCCCAAATAAACAAAGGGAATCACAGCTATTTTCTCAATTAATTTTTGTTCTTTAAGAGTCGTCCCAAATGACCAATGGCCCAATTAACTGCATTCCAAATATGGTCCAATCAATGTTTTATACAACATCAATTTGATATTCCAGCTAAATATATTGATCTGTTAAGGCAAGCATACAGAATGATGCCTTCATTGCCTTATTCACCTATGTTGCTAATTTCAGTGAGCTATGGGCTTGCACCCTAATATCCCACTGTACATAAATCCTACTAAAGATCCTGCCATTCACACTAGATTAAATTCCATCTGCCACCAAAATATCCAACTTTCCAGCTGATCAATATCTTGTTATATCCTCAACCTTCTTTGCTGCCTATGATTCTATCAATCTTCAAGCCATTTTGTCACAGTTCATGGAGAATTACTGTAATTGACACAAATCAGCTGTTTTCTCACTGAACATCATTAGAGTTAAATTCCTTCACTTACCCTTATCTTAATATCAGGGCAACAACCTTTCATTAGCACTTTTGAAATCCTTTTAGCATGTGACAGAGAAATGCATTGTTTACAACATGATAATCCCAGATGGCAGAGTTTAATTGATGCCATCCATATCAAAACCCTGACCATTTCACATTATCCTAATGACTTTGTGCCCTGCGAGATCCGTCAATAACTGTGAGTGGTCAGTTATGAGCAATGAAAGCTCACACAGTTAATTGCTTACTTTACTGGCAGTAGGTTTAAGGTCTTTACTTAAAAGAACTTATATTTATCACAAGGACTTTTGAGGAAAAAAGCATGTTTTAAGCAACCCAAGTTCCTCTCTTTAGCCAAGGTTCTGGCAGCATTAAAAATGACTGCATCTAAGAACAAAGGATTTCTGATGCAACAAGAATCTTCCTTCAGCCAAGGCACAAAATGAGCCAGAAAATATCCCAATAAAGGATGTGTTTAGCAGCCAACAAAGGCCTCTCATAAATTAGGCTGTCAGCTACATTTTATAAGCAGCTCCAGAAATGAATAGATCTCACCATTCATTATGCTTACATGTGCCCACAGAACTTATGTGGTTTCTTGAATAGCAGCTCACAGCTTTCACAGATTATCTTCGGTATAATGCACTCTGTAGGTGACCTGAGTATCTGGGCTACAAAATCAATAAAGTGGTTCTTCAATCAATCAGCGAAAAGAATCTTGGCTGAGACAAACCACGATGTATTAACTGGAACAGTCAACTCAATGTATGAACATGCATAGAAAGTGAAATGTTGCATGGAAAACATCATATGGAATGAAAAGAA
Organism: Hemitrygon akajei; assembly: GCF_048418815.1. Taxonomy (NCBI): domain Eukaryota; kingdom Metazoa; phylum Chordata; class Chondrichthyes; order Myliobatiformes; family Dasyatidae; genus Hemitrygon; species Hemitrygon akajei. Next base: position 97,871,704 of record NC_133124.1, read on the forward strand.
GCAGGAGTAGTGAGAGTGATAAAAGGAAAAAAGGCAAATACAATCTTCAATTCCCTGTACATTCAGAAAGAATGAAGCTTAAATTCTGAATATGAAATCTTTGGTTTGTCATGACATTGCTCCTGGCTTTCTTCTTGGCTGCGCTCAGACAAGGAATTCAGAATTTCAGTCATACTTTGTACCTTCTTCATTTACATGGCAACTCAAGGACAGCCAGGATCACAAAGCAACTTCCCTTTGACTACTACAGGCCAGCTTTAACTGGTAGCAATTGCTCATAATATCACTCGCCCAGCAATGGGTCCAGTCATCAACACCATGGTTCTGATGAAGGGCCATTGACTTGCAATGATAACTCACTTTCACTCTCTACAAAATTCTGCCTGACCTGCTGAATATAGTATCTCCAGCACTTTTTGTCAAATAACATGGTTATATGTTGAAAGAGCAATTGAAATAAAAAATAGTGTGGGAAATTAATGCACTATCAATGGACTTGGTTAATTGTGAGTCATAATCCTTATATTTTAGTTTGCCCCTTCTCACTCTTAATTCATCCAAAGCTATCTGGCAGTCACTTTTCCACTTAATAGGATTTTGCAACTAGGCATTATTTATTCCAAGACAAAATTAATTAGAAATGTCTGGAGCTGTTTATGAATATGTAGTTATGCTAAAACAAAGAGAACTGAAGCCCTGCTCTAACCCTGTGTGATTTGTTATTTTGCATATATTTTAGATGACTGCACTGAAAGCCAGCTGTCTTGATCAGCAATGGCAGAATGCATATGCAACACCCTAATGAGAATTGCAAATTTATTAAAAACCATATTTTTGCAATTTGCTTGCATAAATGGTTGCAAAGCAAATGATTCTAAAGTGTTAAATGAGTAAGAATATTGTTTCTCTCTGTGGTGATATCTTCATCGAAGAATCTTTCAAGTTCAAGTTTATTGTCATCTGATTTTACATGCATCCAACCAAATGAAGCAACGTTCCTCTGGACCACAGTGCACCCACACAACACATATCACATACAGCACATAAACCAAAACATTATACTATAAATAAGTCAATAAAATATAATTCAAAATTTATGTAGTAATACGCAGCACAGGGAAACAGTAAACAATATAGTAAACAGCTTGCTGTCCTAGTGGCGAGATCTCAGAGGTGGCAGGGTTTTCATTAGTCTCACAGCCTGAGGGAAGAAGCTGTTACCCAGTCTGGCAATCTTAGTCCTGATACTTCTGCACCTGCTTCCTGATGGTAGTGGGTCAAAGAGATTGTGGAATGGGTGGTATGAAACCTCAACAATATTTTGGTTTCTTTGTCTGCAGTGCTCCCAGTAAATGTCGCATTTGGGGGGTAAGGAGACACTGATGATCCTTAGCAGTTTTTACTGTCCTTTTTAGGGTCTTGCAGTGCAATACCTTGCAGCTTCCGTACTACACAATATTGCAGCCAGACAGAACACTCTCGATAAAGCTCCTGCAGAAAGTTGCTCAAATGGGGTGGGGAGCGTTGCACCTCTCAAGCTCCCCTGGAAGTGTAGACACTGCTGTACATCCTTGACTAGTGAGGAGGTGTTGTGGGTTCAGGTAAGATCATTTGTTATACACACATCAAGGGACTTTGTACTCTTCACTCTCTCCATGGCAGAGCCATTGATATGCTTTTATGACATTGCTTATGAACCTTTGTGAATGGCACATATTGTTCTAATGGAATGGGAACCTGTTTCCCACATTAACTTGTCAAGACCATTGTTGGCTACTGATGTTCTTGCCATTACAGATTTTATCTGTTGGAGTCATTTAAAAAAACAATGAATTGTGAAAACATTCCGATTTCTGTCTGCTATGTATCATTTTATCAAATAAATGCAATGCAGAAATACTGTATGTCATGAAATACTAGTACTGTATTGTATCTCACAAAATTATTTTTGTTAAAATTTTCCAGACCTCTCTGCTGAAAGTACTGATGTTACAGTGGGATCAGTATCCTGAAAAATTAGCTAATATCCAAATAAATTTATTTTGCGAATGTCACATGGCATTAGGAATTTGATTTTAATATCATGTCAATTTTGCACATTCATGTATTTCTTAGTATCATTATGGACTGAATCCTTATATTTCACTTTCTTGTTTGAGAACTTGAGGCCCATTCCTTCAAATCCCTAATAAAATATTAAATGAGGTCACCATTGTCATTGTATTCTGTGTATTAAACTTTTAATATTAAGTAATGGATTTACCTTATGAGGCAGATGTCTGTCCTAGCATGTTGTTCTATTTAGTAGAACAGCTTGGGGCATGTGGTTAGTCCTTTCTAAAGACCTTATGTTCCAAATCAATGACAGTGAATTAGCAAATCAATGATAGGACAGTTTTATGCATATCTAAGGGTCTCACCTTCAGACAAAAATAGGAAATGGGATTGATAGGTATCGATTGGATAGCGGTAGTAAAAAACAGTCATTTGGAGGGGAGAGTTTGCAGATGGGGTCCAAAACTAGAGTTCTTAAAACAATATTAATTTCATTCGATTAATTCCAGTGGAGAGAACATTTTGGCTAGCAATGCTTACAATGTGGAACACATTTTGCAAGGAATATGAGTGTTGAAAATTATAGAAAAGTGTTACAGAATGCTGATATGAGAGAGAAAGAAATAAAATGCAATGCTGATAGCTCGCTGTCTAGATGGGAGAGTGCTCATGTACAGAATATTAACAGTAGCTTAGAATCATTTCAGTCTTATATTTTAAAGTCTATGTTATTGTATCAGTCCTATGGCATAAACACTATAGACAGTAAAATCAGAAAATACTGGAAGCACTCAGCAGATCAGCTAGCGAACGTGGCAAAAGAAACAGTTGACCTTTGAGGTCAACACACACAAAATCCTGAAGGAAGTCAGCATCTATGGAAAGGAACAAAGAGTCAATGTTTCAGGCTGAGACCCTTCATCAGGTCTGGAAAGTAAGAGGGAAGAAGCCAGAATAAGAGATGGGGGAAAGCTGGCAGGTGATTGGCGGAAGGTGGCAGTTGAAGGCTGATGCACCATCAATAACTCTCTGAGACGTGAGGCGAGATATCGGTTTTTATTGACTGGAAGAAAGAACAAGCAGCAATTGACCACCATGCTACATCCTGGAGACTGAGGGCTGGGCTCAGGCCTCAATCGCCTTTATACCGGGGTCTGTGAGAGGAGCCACGGTCAGTGAGAGGAGCCACAGGAGCAGTCAGCAGGTGGGGGCGTGTCCAGACAGGTATATGTAGTTCACCACAAAGGCAAAGGTGGGTAGGTGGGGGAGGATGTTGAAGTGAGAGGCTAGGAGGTATAGGTGGAAGATGCAAAGGGCTGAAAAAGAAGGAAGCTAATAGTAGAGGAGAACGCACCATGGGAGAAAGGGAATGAGAGGGATCAGAGAGAGGTGATAGGTAGATGAGTAAATAAGGAGAGTCAGAATGACAAATGGAAAGAAGACAGGGGGGGAGCGATGAGAAAGTACAGGAAGTTAGAGATCTTGATGCCATCAGGTTGAAGGCTACCCAGACGAAATATAGATAATAACAGGCAGGATAGACAAAGGAGAATCAATGGATGTTGTTTACTTGGATTTTCAGAAGGCTTTGAAAAGGTGTTGCACATGAGGCTCCCTAACAGGGTAAGAGCCCATGGCATTTCAGGAAGTATACTAGCATGGACAGAAGTTTGGCTGACCAGCAGGAGAATAAAGCAGGCCTTTTCTGGTGCTGCTGGTGACTAGTGGCATTCAGCAGAGGTCAGTGTTGGGACTGCAGCCTTTCAATAATTTGTATGTGGAACTGATGGCTTTGTGGCCAAGTTTGCAGGCAATATGAAGATAGGTGGAGAGGCAGGCAGTGTTGGGAGAACAGGGAGTCTGCAGAAGGATCTAGACAGATTGAGAGAATGGGCAAAGAAGTGGCAGATAAAATACTGTGCAGGGAAGTATATTGTCATGCACATTGGTAGAAGAATTAAATGTTAAGACTATTTTCTAAATGGGGAGAAAATTCAAAAATTGGAAGTGCAAAGGGACTTGGAATTCTTTTTTCAGAATTCTCTAAACTGTATGTTTCAGATTGAGACAATGGTAATGAATGTTAGCATTCATTTTAAGAGGATTAGAATATAAGAGCAAGGATGTAGTGCTGAGGCTTTATAAGACATTGATTAGGTTGCACTTGGAGTACTTTGAACAGTTTTGGGTCCCTTATCTAAGAAAAGATGTGTGTACATTGGAGAGGGTCCACAGGAGGTTTATGAGCATGATTCTGAGAATGACAGGGTTAATGTATGAGGAGCGTTTAATGGCTCTGGGTCTGTACTCACTGAACTTTAGAAGAATGGGGGGATATTATTGATTATTGAATGGTCTAGATAGAGCAGCTGTGGGAGGATGTTTCCTGCAGTGGGTAAGAAGGCACAACCTCAGAACAGAGGTACGTCCTTGTAGAACAGGAGATGAAGAGGAATTTCGTTAGCCCGAGTGTGGTGAATCTGTGGAATTCATTGCCACAGATGGCTTTGGATGCCAAGTTACTGAATATATTTACCGTGGAGGGTGATAGGTTTTTGATTAGTAAGGGTGGTTGCGGGGAGATGGCAGAATAATGGGATTGAGGGGTATAATAAATCAGCCGGGATGAAATGGCAGAGCATGATGTGCCAAATAGCCTAATTTTGCTCCCATGTTTTATGTTCTTATGGTCTAATATGATGTGTTATACTTCTACCTGAGTGTGGCCTCATTGAGGCAGTAGAGGAGACCATGGACCAATGTGTCAAAATGGGAATGGGAAGTAGAATTAAAATTGGTGACCACGCCACCTGCAAGTGCTTTGGGATCATTTACTGTAGCCAGTGCTTCTAGTGCAGCCTCCTCTACATCAGTGAGACCCAATATAAATTAGTGGGTTACTTTGTCATCCCTTCTGCAACAGGCGGGATTTCCCAATGGCCACCAAACTAATTCTACTTCCTTATCTCCTGCCAGTTTGTAATCCTTCACCTCCCCTATCTTCTTATTCTGGTTTCTTCCCCCTTCCTTTCCAATCCAGATGAAGGGCCTTGACCCGAAGCATTGATTGTTTATTCATCTCCATAGATACTGCCTGACTTACTATGCAGTATTTTGTGTGTGTTACTCTGGATTTCTGGTATCTGCAGAATGTCTTGTGCTTCTGACATTTTAAGTCAATGCTTTTTGTCAGAACTGGAATTCTGACCCAAAATCTTAGCTCTGTTTCATTTTCCTTTAATACTGCATGACATACTGAGTGACCTGAGCACTTTTAATTCAGATTTCTTGCAGCAACAGACTTTTGTTGAATTTCATAAAGAATGTATGGTAGCATAGCAGTTAGCATAACAGTTTACAGCACTTTACAGTGACCCAACGTTCAATTGTCATTGCTGTCTGTAAGGAGTTTGTACATTCTGCCTGTGACCATGCGGGTTTCCTCCAGGTGCTCTTGGTTCCTCCCATACTTTAAAGACATACAGGTTGGTAGGTTGACTGGCCACATGGATGTAATTAGGTGGCGCGGACTCATTGGGCAGGGAGAGTCAGTTACCGTGCTGTATCTCTAAATAAAAAATTAAAATTAATAGAACGTTATAGGACATTAAGCTTTTCAGTAAACAACAACACCACAAAGAAGTTCAAGAATTTGAAAGGATGCATTGTCTTTACACTTCTTTTCTTTTTTTCTTTTTTAGTTTTTTTATTAGTTTTTCAAAACATTTTACACATTAAAAACCCCAAATCCCAATGAGGAACATTAATACAGTGCAAAATTAAGCATACAATAACAATATGCTACAAAGGAGGAGAGTTAACAAAAAAGCACCTAAATTAAAGGCAAGTAAGCTTAGTATCCTCCCCAAGCCCCACAACACAAGAAAAAACAACAACTCCAGACCAACCGCAACTCAATATAGAGAGTATAAGTTAGAACAGTCAAACTCCCAGACTGTGAATACACTTAGCAACAGAGGATAATAATGCCTACTACCAGAAAAAAAAAGGGAGCTGAAAGCAAGGGACCGAAAAGAAGAAGAAAAAAAAACAAAAACCCTAGTCAAGAGGAAGGTTATGAAAGTACTCAATAAAAGGTCCCCAGACCTTATGGAACTTTAGATCCAAATTCAGAACTGAATAATGAATTTTTTCGAGGTCCAAGCAGGCCATAATGTCATTAAGCCATTGCGCATGAGTGGGCGGGGCAACATCTCTCCATCTAAGGAGGATCAAGTGTCTAGCCAGGAGACACTTCTTTAATAAACATCAGTATTGGTTCCAGCAAGTTAATATCAATGGGGTTCCTCACAAGAGATCAGAAAATACTTCTGGCAGGAAACCAGCAAGCAATGAAGACTTCATTTCAAATTTATTCCGAGGTGGATCAGGATATAGGGACTAAGTCCAATATCTTACATGGATGTTTATCAGTCGGTAACCAGTAATTGCTTTTTTCCAGGTTACTAGAAAGACACCTGATTTGTCCAGAACTAATGACGAAAACAACACCGATTGTGGCCGGAACTGCGCACGGAGGACACCTCGGAGGAAGCGCGGGTGTAGATCGGGGTTGCAAGTGCATTTAAGGAAACAGGGTTTTAAACTCCCTATACCGACTATCTTGCTGGCGAACGTGCAGTCTCTGGTGAGTAAAATCAATGATCTCAGAGCTTGGGTGCTACAAAGTACCCAGGACATCTTTGGGGAGTGGTGTCTCAGAAAGGCAGCGTCCATTATTAAGGACCTCCTGCACCCACGGCATGCCTTTTTCTCACTGTTACCATCAGGTAGGAGGTACAGAAGCCTGAAGGCACACAGTCAGCAATTTAGGAACAGCTTCTTCCTCTCTGCCATCCCATTTCTAAATGGACTTTGAATCTTTGGAGACTACCTCACTTTTTTTTTAATATACATTATTTCTGTTTTTGCACACTTTTTAAAATTTATTCAATATATGTAAGTGTTTATTTATTAGTATTTTTTATTTTTCTCTCTCTCTGCTAGATTATGTATTGCATTGAAATGCTGCTGCTAAGTTAACAAATTTCATATCACATGCTGGTGATAATAAACCTGATTCTGATTCTGAAGTTCTGGATACCCTGTAATTTCTTGGGCTGTGATTGAGGGGAGCAGAGAAAATACATGTTGAGGAAATGTTGAGGAATATTGGGAGAATGTAACGCTGAGGTGACATATCATTTTGACTCCCATTTCACTATGTAGCTTTGGCACCTGGGCTAATGCAGCACTTAAAATGGAAAAAATCAAGCCCTAATTTTAAAATATACATATGTTTGGTGCATCAATGGATGTTTATCAGCCTGGCTGCCCTGAAAAGTGAAGTAATTAATGACTTATTTATATTGCTGAAATGCACTTTGAAACATTGCTTCAAATCTGCCTAAGGGCTCCAGGGTGATGGAAATTACACTATTTGTATTATGAATGGGTTCTTCAGCAAAGAAAAACAAAAAAAAGTGTCTGGCATAATTTTACTGTAATGATTAGTTGCTTTGAAGTGGGCTATGTATCTTTTCTAACGTCAATATGCACTCAGTGGTACTTCATAGGTACAACTCTACAACAGCTCGTTAATGCAAATATATAATCACCCAATTTTGTGGCAGCAACACAATGGATAAAAGCATGCAGACATGGTCAAGAAGTTCAGCTGCCATTCAGACCAAACATCAGAATGGGAAGAAATGTGGAATGATAGTTGGTGCCAGACATGGTGGTTTGAGTATCTCATAAAATATTGATCTGCTGGGACTTCCACACATAACTGTCTCTAGAGTTTACAGAGAATAGTGTGGAAAACAAAAAAGAAAAAGAAACATCCAGTGAGTAGCAGTTCTGTGGGTGAAATGTCTTGTTAATGAGAGAGGCTTCAAACGGACAGGAAGTTGACAGTAACTCTGATAACCATGCATTATAACAGCAGTGTGCAGAAGAGCATCGCTGAAGGTACAATATGTCAAACCTTGACGTGGATGGGCTATAGCAGCAGAAGACCACAAACAAACACTCAATGGCCACCTTATTAGGTACAGAAGCTTCCTTATAAAAGTGGCCATAGAATGTATATACAGAAGATGTAAAAATCATTGACTTCAGTATTGTATTAAAACAGTCGATTTACCAGAAAATAACCTATTCATAACGGTTCTGGGGTGGTTCTGCCTTTAGAGAAGCTACAAAATGATCATATATTTAGTAGAAGCATCACAGCCTCACTTAACTAACCTTATTGTCACTACAGTTGGAGGAAATAACAGCAGCAAAAGCTTAATAAGTATCAGTAAATGGAATGGATACTCCACCAAGATTTTGGTACTAACAGAATGGAGAAACAGGCAAAACATGAAGTAGAACAGGAAGCACAAAATTTAATGCTTTCAATTGCATCAGACTTTTGGCTGCCATATTTACGAAGAATGCAGAAGGAAATTCAACAAAGAAAAGAAGAGGTAAGGATGTTCATTTGGAATATAGTCAGCAGCAGAATCAGGTTTATTATCACCGGCATGTGATGTGAAACTTATTAATTTAGCAGCAGCAGTTCATTGCAATATGTAATATAGTACAATAATAATAATAATAATAATAATAAATAAGTAAATCAATTACAGTATACATATATGTTGAATAGATTAAAAATGTACAAAAAACATAAATACTGTACATTAAAAAAGTGAGGTAGTTTCCAAGGGTGATTCAATGGTCATTTAGGAATCAGATGGCAGAGGGGAAGAAGCTGTTCCTGAGTCGCTGAGTGTGTGCCTTCAGGCTTCTATATCTCCTACCTGATGGTAACAGTGAGAAAAGAGCATGCCCTGGGTGCTGGATGTCCTTAATATTGGATGCTGCCTTTCTGAGACACTGCTCCCTGAAGACGTCCTGGGTACTTCGTAGGCTGGTATCCAAGATGGAGATGGCTGTATTTACAACCCTCTGCAGCCGCTTTTGGTCCTGTGCAGTAGCACCACCCCCCCCCCCCCCCCCATACTAGACAGTGATGCAGCCTATCAGAATGCTGCCACGGTACATCTATAGCAGCTTTTGAGTGTATTTGTTTCATGCCAAATCTCTTCAAACTCCTAATAGAGTATAGCTGCTGTCTTGCCTTCTTTATAACTACATAAATATGTTCGGAACAGGATAGATCCTCAGAGATCTTGAAACTACTCACTCTCTCCACTTCGGATCCCTCTTTGAGGATTGGTATGCGTCCCTTCATCTTACCCTTCCAGAAGATCACAATCAGCTCTTTCATCTTACTGATGTTGAGTGCCAGGTTGTTGCTGTGGCATCACTCCATTAGTTGGCATATCTCAGTCCTGCATGCCCTCTCATCACCACCTGAGATTCTACCAAAAATGGTTGTATCATCAGCAAATTTATAGATGGTATTTGAGCTATGTCTAGTCACACAGTCATGGTGCCTATAGAGAGTAGACAATGGGCTAAGCACACACCCCTGAGGTACACCAGTGTTAATTGTCAGCGAGGAGGATATGTGATCACCAATCCACACAGATTGTGGTCTTCCAGTTAGGAAGTTGAGGATCCAATTGCAGCGGGAGGTACAGAGACCCAGATTCTGCAACTTCTTAATCAGGGTTGTAGGAATGATGGTATTAAATGCTGAACTATAGTCAATAAATAACATCCTGATATAGGTGTTTGTGTTGTCCAGGTTGTCTTAAGCCATATGGAGAGCCATTGAGATTGCGTCTGCTGTTGACCTATTGTGGTGATAAACAAATTGCAATGGGTCCAGGTCTTTACTGAAGCAGGAGTTCAGTCTAGTCATGACCAACCTCTTAAAGCATTTCATCACTGCAGATGATAGTCATTAAGGCAGCTCACATTATTCTTCTTAGGCATTGCTATAATTACTGCCTTTTTGAAGCAAGTGGGAACTTCCACTCATAGCAGTGAGAGGTTGAAAATATCCTTGAATACTCCCGCTAGTTGGTTGGCACAGGTTTTCAGAGCCTTACCAGGTACTCCATCGGGACCTTCTGCCTTGCGAGGGTTCACTCTCTTTAAAGACAGCCTAATAGCGGCCTCTGAGACAGAGATCACAGGGTCATCAGGTGCAGCAAGGATCTTCACAGCTGTAGTTGTGTTCTCCCTTTCCAAGCGGGCATAGAAGGCATAGAGTTCACCTGATAGTGAAGCATCGTCACCATTCATACTATTGGGTTTTGCTTTGTAGGAAGTAATTACTTGCAAACCTGTCAGAGTTTTCACGCATCCAATGTCACCTCTAACCTTGTTCGAAATTGTCTCTTTGCCCTTGAAATAGCCCTCTGTACATCATACCAGGTTTTCTGGTACAGGCCTGGGTCACCAGACTTGAATGCCACAGATCTAGTCTTCAGCAGACAACGTACCTCCTGGTTCATCCACGGCTTTTGGTTTGAGAACGTACAGTAAGTCTTGGTAGGCACACACTCATCCACACTCATCTTCTCAGCAGTCTTACTGCACATCCACAGTAAGCATTAAGTTCATTTGTAGTTTCTCCTTTTCACCTTGCTACTAATCAATGGGGACTTCTGAAATAAGATAACTCAGATGGCTTTTTAATTATTGCTGAGCACGAACACTGAGAACAACTACTGAAGTTTGCACTGCACCTCCCTTCTCAGGAACAGTTCAGACTTGACCTAATTATGCAGATCTGTAGAGGGTGTGCCACTCTCACTTATGCCACAGGAGATCTGTATATGGACGGGGTCTGCCGGTTGTATCATTACTATGGAGCACTGAAATTGAATGGCTCCATGAAGACTACAAAACATGTCAAGATAGTATTATTTCTGATCAAACATATGAGCGATCAAACATATGAGCATTTAACTAAGAATATGCACCTACCATATTAAACTATAACAGCAGTCATACATAAGACCATAAGGTATAGGAGCAGAATTAGACCATTTGGCCCATCAAGTCTGCTCAACCATTCCATCATCCCTTATTCCTCTCAGCCGCAATCTCCTGCCTTCTCCCTGCATCCCTTCATACCTTGTCCAATCAAGAATCTATGAACACCTGCCTTAAGTATTGTAAAGATTTGGCCTCCACAGCTGCCTGTGATGAGGACTTCCACAAATTCACCAATCCCTAGCTGAAGAAATTCCTCCTCATCTCTGTTCTAAAAAGATGTTTGTCTATCGTGAGGCTGTGTCCTCCGGTCTTAGACTCTACACCACAGGAAACATCGGCTCACATAGCAATTACATAAAGCAGCAGGATGCATGAATTTAACTTGCAACCTTACCATAATGTTAATTGTGATCTCCATGCTGTTTGCTGAGGATCATCAGTTTAACTCCCTTGGAGTTTTATTAACTGCATCGATAGTTATGGGATGAGACTGTATGTTAGCACAGAGACTGAAGAAGGAAGTATCAAAGATCCAAAGGTTCAAAGGTTCATTTATCATCAAAGTATACAGCTCCGAAATTCTTCTTCTCCAGATAGCCACGAAACCAAGAAAGAAAAGAACAGTAGCATGATCACCAACCCTCCTCCCCACACAAAAAAAACGAACACAATGGAACAAGCACATCGACCCACCTCCCAATCTCCCTCCCTTGCACACAGAAAAAGAGAAAGGTCAGGTAGAAAGCACAGAATAGGAAAAAACACATAAGACTGAAAAAAAGTCCACAGTCCAAGCCACAACATTGTGGGCCGAAGGGCCTGTAATGTGCTGTACTATTCCATGTTCTATGTTCTGTGTTCTCTGTAGCAGAGCGATTTCACCAGCGAGAAAAAGGCAGTCTTCCTCTCCAGCAGCAAAGCAATCTCCCAGCAATAAAAAGGTATGTGTTCTGTCCTCCATTTGCCTTGATGAAGTGCGGCACTACATTGTGGCAAAAAAGATCGAAAAAGATTCTGTGGCACTGACAATGTTTTTGGAACCTTTTCTGCTTATGCTTTCCATTCTGCATGTCTTGAATTTCCATTTGTCAGACTCTTGGTTTCAGAGCCTTCATCAAATCTAACACTCTCAGTGGAACTCCTTCACCTTCCACTAATTCACTTTTCCCAATTTGCCTTATAAAGTACAATTTTCAATTAAGTTTTCAGTTACCAGTTGTTAACTTCTCACCAGAATCCAATTTTAATTCCCTTTTTATCAAACATTTCTAACATATCTTGGAATATTTTATTTATCAAACGGTACAAACGCTTATTGTTGCTGAAAATGTGATAGTGAGAGAAACTTGTTTATGAATCTTCAAAGGATTATCACAGTATTTTCTTTTTTGTTGGAAAGGTAAAACAGTGTATAATAATTGATGATCCATTGACAAAATGGCTGCTGCACCTCGTCTGTAACTGAATGATTTCATGCTATATCATTTCATTAGCTTGAACGGCAAAAAATCAGCCCATCACAATGCACCTGTAATAATGATCCCTTAACACTTCTCAAGTAGCTAACGAGGCACTTAATAAGCATAAAATATTTTTAAAAGTTCATTTACTCAATGGAAGCATATATATTATTTTTGTGGAAATCATAAAGGTTATCACAGACTAGATTTCAGCTAAGTTATTGGACTATACACCAGGGATCTGGAAGCAATCTTCTTTTATTCAGGGTTATGCAGCAAAGCATGAAGATAAAACAGATGAAAACTTTTATTACTTTGGGAATGCAAATACTTAAAACAAAGCTAGTTCCTTGTCCCAGTGAAGTTGAAGGTCGCCTACTTTTTGGGCAAAGAAATTCGATCTGGAGCAGTAAAGGAATGATAATGTAGTTGCAAGTCAGGTGTGGCTGTTCCAATTTTCAATGACTCTTACCCCTAATGGGTTTGGGAGATATTGTTGGGTGAATAGAATGCAGTCTGTGGGTAAAAAAAAATGTGAATAATGTGAATGTTGAGCATGGTGAGTGGCATGCCATTCATATGATCTGGATGGTGCCATGTTGTGGGAGTTGTACTCATCCAGGGAAGTAGTATTTTTCGTCATATTGCTGACATATATCACATAGTTGGTGGAAAAGTTTCAAGTCATTGGCATTTTTCAGAATGTTGATCATCGTCTAATGAAGTGATAAACCTGAAAGGTTAATCTACAACATTTGTACTTCTCACTACACAAGTGCTCCCTATCATGCAGAGTATTTTCAATACTTTCTATTATTATTTGGTATTGTATCATCACATTACTAAATTACTGAGATCACCAATGTTAGTTGTTGAAGCATGATTTTCTCATGGGACAGTTGGTTATTCCATGACATCCATCCCAATGAAACTAGTTTTTTCAGCTCTTTAGGTAATATTAAAAGATCATTATTGCAGACACATTTAACATTAGCTCTGACTTTATTTTACAGTTAATGAAATGGATTTTTCAGGCAGTGAATATTTTTATATTGTAGATTCTAATTATTTCATTGGTGGCTCATCAATTTCAACTAAAACACTGCCGAATTATTCATATCTACAAAAGCTGAACAGAATAGCCATACCCTTTATGCTTATGAGAAGTCAAAAGTGCAGTTAAATGAAATGAGATTGAGAAGTCAAATTGTTAAGGATGACTTGGCGAATATTTTTTCATATTTTTAGCAAGATGATCCTTTCAAAAAGTGAAGATAGACAGTGGGAAATGTGTCTGAAGATCAAATTATTTATAGGGATACTCAAGTGCCATGTAAATCTAAACAGAGAAGCTTGATTAACACGTGAGTCTGTATGGTTTTGTCTATCTTTGTCAGGTGGCAGAGTGACGCAGCAGGTATGGCTACCACCTTGGGGTGCCTGAGATTCTGGTTCAATCCTGACCTCAGTTGTTTTCTGAATGGAGTTTGCACGTAATCCCTGTGGCATTCCTCCTGATGTTCTGGTCTCAACCCATGTCCCAAAGACATGTAAATTACCCCAAGTGTAGAGAACATGGAGATAGACAATGAGAATGTGAGAAGAATAAGAATGTGGGAGGATGTGTGTAAAAGGGTGATCAATGGCCACCACATTTCCATGTTTGATTACTCTGTGACTCTCAATGGTGGATGAAACATCTGTGCCTCAGCATCATTAATGAGGCATACAGCATGATAACTTCTAGATGGTGCCATGTAAATCTGAATGCATAGGATAAATGTGGGCAATTGATTTGTTCAAATTTACAAGTGCAGTCAATGATTTACCAAACAGCACGGTTGCACTAGAAGAAGAAGTCTTCCAAACAAGTTTCTAAATATTTATTTAGAGAGACAGAGGGGAAATATCAAGGTGCCATGTTCTGTTCAGCTTAAACTTACTTTGTAGCTTAGCTATAACATGAATCAGGAAATTTAATCTTCATATACGAAGAGGTATAATAGCCAAGTAATGCTGATAAGACCTGGAACTATTACCCTAGATGCCCTTAAAATGAGATGTTGGAGTTGTACTGAAACAGTCATTATCATAATGATGGTTTAATGATGTTTAGATCCTAAAGATGAATGTATGCACCTTTTGTAGCCTCAGGTTGTTTGCAAAAAAATCCTATTAAAAATGACTTTTGGAGTGTAGACATTTTTGAAATGTTTAATGTAATATAAGGAATTGAAGAATACATATCCAGACATCCAATAATGCTAATGGACTACGTTCAGGAAGTTCTCATTAGGTGACCCAGTTTGCAAAAAAATGACAACAATTCTGATTAAATTACCAGACCAGTCTTGAAAATACTCTCCAACTCCATTAAGAGAGCTAATTTATCCAAATTTATTCTAGTGGGCACACATTACTTGTACAGCTATTGCCTAAAGGAATTAAGAATATTCTACAACATTAATTGTAGAATACAACAATCCATTCCCCATATTCACAATATTCCCCGGAAAGGAGGACCAATTGATGGGTATATAGCTTTATCCCTCCATAAGTTGTGAGCATGGTCCTCAGACCATATTTATTTGAACTTGAATGCACTTAAATATTTTATATATTTCAATAAAGTCATCTCATTTCTAAGTTTCTCAACAGGATACAGTTCATCAGATAGACAAAAAAACTTTAATCAGGCAATTCATCTAATGTGTCTCTTCTGTGCTCTTTTCAAAATTACAAAATCCCACAGAGTAGCTCTGGCTCATATACATACTGACAGGAAAATGCATATACCAAATTGTTCAATGGGTTATCTTAAATGAAAATTCCAAAATTAATGTCAAAGGCAAATAATCTGGAGAAGAGTTAAAGTTATCGGCAACTCACTCAGAACATTTACAAAGGATCCTATTCTATTGTAGTATTCTTCTGAAAGACTGTGTATTTTTGCTACCTTTTTGCCCTAAATTTTCACTATCCAATCATATAGTAGGTGCCCATTCATGGCAATACATACGACTCTGCTATCACATCAGTAAATGAAGGTAAGTGATTCATTTTCCAACATTTTATGTTCTTTAGATAGTCTATCACTTGGTACTAAGTTTTTGAGCCAAATTATTAGTACCGGTAATATGAGGGGGGCAGCCATTGAGCCTCAGATAGTGAACTTGTCTATGCTGTGGATAGGTCAATAGTTGGAATCTTTACCCCATTGCAGATGTATCTAAAATTAAATGACATAGGCTTAAGAGATTTAGAGGGGAAATAAAAGTTTTCATCCAGATATGGTTATAATCTACAATGCATTGTTTCAGTGGATGAAGGTAGATGCTTTCACAACATTTAGGAAGTATCTAGATGAGCACCTGCATAGCTGTATGTTGAACTCTAGGAATCTTCATTCCAGGAATGAAGGGGTTAACATACGAGGAGCATTTGGAAGCTTTGGGCCTGTACTCACTGGAATTTAGAAGAATGTAGGAGATCTCATTGAAACCTACCAAATGTTAAAAGAACTATATAAGGTAGATGTGGAGAGGATGTTTCCTATGTTGGGGGTGACCAGAACTAGGCAGCACAGACTCAAACTTAAGGGGCGACCCTATAGAACAGAGGTAAGGAGGAATTATTTTAGCCAGAGAGTAGTAAATCTGTGGAATGCTCTGACACAGACAGCGGTGGAGGCCAATTCCTTGCATATATTTAAGGTGGAAGTTGATCATTTCCTGATAGGTCAGGGCATCAAAAGATATGGTGAGAGGCAGGTATATGGGGTTGAGTGGGATCTGGGATCAGCCATGATGGAGTGGCAGAGCAGACTCAAAGGGCTGAATGGCCTAATTCTGCTCCTACGTCTTATGGTCTAAAATGAAACACTATGTGCCAAATACACTTTGCATAGATACGTCCATGATGGTTGGTTGTTTCTGGGTTATATGACAAGATAACTCCTCAATGTGTGCGTGTTGTAACAGTACACCCTCCCCTATGGCTGACTCCTGATGGCCTTGCCTGCTCAGAGAGACAATAATTGTAGTCATGGAAAGAGCCAAGATGTCTGTTTCAGGCACCCTGCACTTCTCCTCCAATCTGAATCCTTCCCAGTCCACAAGATATTGCTGAACACCTCAAACAGTAGGCAAGTCCAAAATTCCCCTCACGGTGAAAACCTGTTCACCATCAACAGACCTGGGTGGTGACAGGCTGAGAGTGGTGGGGCTAACGGGCAAGTGTTCACAGGATTTAACTTAGAAACGTGGAAAGTGGGATTGATCTTGAGGGTCTTGGGAAGCTGCAAGGTGTAGGCCTCTTGTCCCAGAAAGAATAGAGAATACCCAAATTAGCATTCAAAAGGAGATATCCTGTGTGCCATATAGTAGGTGACCTCTGCCCACATCAAATGGTCACTCCACTCGTACGGTCTTTCAGAGACAGGCACCTTAGATTTTGTTCCAGATTTTGGTTCATCCACTCCGTCTGGCCATTGTGGGTGAAATTCAGAGAAAAGACTTACTGTTGCCTCAATCAGTTTGCAAAATTCCCTCCAGAAAAGTAATGCAAGTTGTTGAATGCGATCTGACACAATGTCCACCAGAAAAATATGGATCCTGAGACCTAGTGCGGCACAATTTCAATCATCACCACCATAGATGGCAGTCCATCCAAAGCAATGAGTTGGTAGGCCTTCGAAAAATGATCCACAATTACCATGATATCAATCTTTGCCTTGGAAGGAGGAAGACCTATAATAAAGTTCATGTTGATGTGCGCCCATGGTCTGTTCAGATCAGGTAGGGGGTGGAGAAGTCCTTGAGGTTGGGTACAGGGCTGTTTGTTCTGGTTGCATACATTGAATGCCTGCAAGTACTGCCAACTTCCTTCATTATTCTGGGCCACCAATACCTCTTCTCGATAAACGCAAGGGTCCTGGCAATCCCTGGGTGAGTGGTCATTCTTGATGAATGTCCCAATTGGAGTGCCTTGGGAGAAACAGCTAACCCAGAGGACCATTTCTAGGAATTTCCCCTTGTGTTTGGGCCCTGCAGACAAGAACATCAATTCACCA
The DNA here is from genome assembly GCF_048418815.1 of Hemitrygon akajei. Classification (NCBI taxonomy): domain Eukaryota; kingdom Metazoa; phylum Chordata; class Chondrichthyes; order Myliobatiformes; family Dasyatidae; genus Hemitrygon; species Hemitrygon akajei. The sequence continues at coordinate 97,889,197 of NC_133124.1, forward strand.
ATTAGCATTATCACCTTGGTTTGGGGCAAAATGGTGGTAGGCTACTCTTCTTGTTCCAGTTCATCAGACTGTGGGACAAGGCATCTGGCTTTGGTTCTTTGACCCGAGTCGACAGGTCAGGATGAAATTAAAGGGGTTAAAGAACAATGACCACCTGGCCTGCCTGGAATTCAGCCTCTTGGCCTCGTGAGTATAAGCAAGCTTCTTGTGGAGTGTCCAAACGATAAAAGAGTCCTTGGCCCCTCTAGCCAGTGCTGCCATACCTCCAAAGCTAACTTAACCACAAGAAGCTCCAGATTCCCGATGTCATAGTCCACCTCTGCTAGGGATAGTCACCTGGAAAAGAATGCACACGGATGCAGTTTATTATCCAAAGGTGTCGTTGAGACAACACTGCACCTACTCTGATGTCCAAGCGTCCACCTCCACAATGAAGGGAAGGTCCGGGTTAGGTTCAACTAACATGCGATCTGTCATGAACCACTGTTTAAACCCTGTGAAAGTAGCTTCACTTCAGAAGTCCAAACAAAAGGGCCCATTAATGCTGTCTGTGGAGCCACCACTGAGTTGAAGGTCCTGAAGAACTTCTGGTAAAAGTAGGCAAATCCCAGGAACTGTTGGACCTGATTCACACTGGATGGTGGATGCTAATCTCCTACTGCCAGCATCTTACTAGGTTCCATCCTGGGACTACCATTAGAGATGATGAAGCCTAAAAAAGAAATAGTGATTAAGTGAAATTCGGACTTCTTCCACTTGATGTAAAATTCATGTTCAAGAGCCTCTTTAGGATATTTCTGACGTGAATGACCTACTCCTCCGTGAGCTTCAACAAAATTAGAATTTCATTTAAGTAGGTGAAGGAGTACTTATGGAGAACATCCTGGATGTCATTTATAAAGGCCTGGAAAACTCTTGGCATGTTCACAATGCCAAAGGGCCTGACCAGGTGCTCATAGTGCCCTGTTGTTGTATTGAATGCCTTCTCCGACTCATCACCCTCCTTTATGTGAACCAGGTTGTATGCAATCTGCAAGTCCAGCTTCGAGAATACTCTTCCCCTTTGGAGAATCTTGAAAGCAGTGTTCATGAATGGAAGAGGATAACGATTCTTGACCATTATGTGATTTAGTCCTCTTTAGTCAATGCAAGGCCACAAACTCCTGTTCTTCTTCTATACGAAGAAAAAGCCAGCGCCGGCTGGAGAGGTGAAGGGCCGAATGAATCCCAGGACAAGAGCCTCCTTTATATACTCCTCCATTGCATTTCTCGCTGGGCCTGAGAGTGCATATAATTGACCCCGTGGAGGACATGTACCTGGCCGTAGATGTGTTACACAGTTGTGGGGTCATTGCGGTGGAAGAGTCGAGGCATTTCTCTTACTGAAGACCTCTTCCAAATCCTTGTAGACGGAAGAGATTTCTATCAGCTTGGCTGTTGCAATTATCCCTGAACTTTCCTCCAAGGATGACTTCTCTGACTCCATCAGTAGTGGGGGTGATCTGGCAGACCTCAGAGTCTCCCCCACAAGAGTATTTAGTGAAAACAGAGGCCAAATCACAGTCTAAATCCTCATCTGTCACTTTAGAGATTGGCATCAAGGCGATACAAAAGGCCGCTATGATCCTGGGACTGGCTCCAAGGGTCTCTATTTTGGAGCTTTCCCCTTAGACGGCACCTGGCAGTTGGAGCCCTTTGGCTTAGATGCTAGAATTCCATATTGCATGGGCACCCCCTTGGGCTGCTCTTGAGCTAGACATCTAGTTCCAGGGCACTCCTGACTGGACAGGTCAGGACTCGCACGGGTCTGTTGGCTGAGGCCAGCTTGTCCTCCCTTGAAGGCAGGCCTGGGTTTCCGGAAGGCTCCAGGTTACTCTGAGCTGAGGTCTGCCCCCTCATTGGCTTCTGGTCTCAGGAGAGTCTGTGGGTCAGAACTTGTAGCTGAACACACATAGTACCTTCTTGCAGTGACTGGACCATGGAATGATCTTCCCTCTCTACCAGTTCACGGAAGGGTTATGCTGGGACAGCTAAGAGTGCCCAAGGTTCAGAGGTATATCAGGAATCTCAATGATATAGAGACTGATGTCCTCCTCATGATCCTCTATCCTCATCTGCAACACCAATGTCTGCTGCTGGATCTGCACAGAACCAAGCGGACAGCAATCTACGACAGTTGTAGGCATAGGCTGACTCAGCTCCTATGTTGAGCCGACAGACAGTCTCCAAGTCCAGAAAATTTCCAGCTGCCCCAGAGTACAAAAGCATTCACTTTTCACCAGCTCCTACCCCAGGAGATCTCTGCCCTCAGCTTGACACCAGAATCTGTGAGTTTGGGGATAATGGCTGCTACTGTCACAGTTCTCCTGACACTGGATGGTTTGAACAATTTTTCCAACAGCTGCAGCTTTGGGCTTTCGGCCCACATGTGACCTGCTTCCCTGCGGTAATGAGCGAATCCTCAACGCCGAAACCTCTCTTTGGTGAAGATTCTTATGCGGCCAACTTGCATGGGCTTGAGAGGATCCTGATCAGAAGACAGACTGGTCATGATCCTTGATTATGGGGGGTTGGAACTACGATACATTGAGGCCAGGCTCGAATTAGCCCTCTTCGACCTCTTGATATTGTCCCACTTACTCAAGTACTTGTAAAATGGAAAGATATGCCAAAAATTTTCTGTTCAGGGTAATTAACTGGTCAGTGAAATTTCTTATCTCACATTTACACATTTTTTTAGGAATGAGGCAAAGGAGAAAATTTAAAAAATACATCAAAATAAATATACAAGCATTGCTAAAGACAAAACATAGGAATTGTATCAAGCACATGTGCACTTCTTAGAATGTGGCAGTTGTTTTTCTAATGTGACTTTTTATCAGGAACACATTTCATTCCAATGACCCCATTAGACCCAATAAAAATAACGTGATGTTTAGCAGTTATGTGTCTTTTAGAGGCATTGGAAGCAATGACCCATGATGTTCATCATATTAAACTCAGTGCCTGCTTACACAAAGAACATTTTCTAATAATGAATTAAGTGAGTTACCACAGCCATTTTCATTCAGCACAGTGGGATGCCACCTCCTCTGACACCACAACCTACCATTATAACAGTAAAAACAAGAGTACCTTGAAATTACAAACATTAGGGGTATAATATTGGGGAAATTATTACTCATATGTATACAATTGTAATTGTTTCTAACATGCTTACTTCATTTTGATAGGGAGATGGTAAACCCTGTTGGACTTTGGAAGTAAATTTGATGACATATGCTTTGGGGTTCCAATTTGGAAGACTCACCTTAAATTTTGGAATTATTAAACTATTTTTAAACTGTTTTCCCAACAATTAAGTGAAACAATTTCAAGTATTATATTTTGCAATATTATCTATTGTTACAGTATATTTAATTCCTTACATGATCTTATTGATATAATAGTTGGGTGCATCAGAAACAAGTCTAGCTTAACCCAGTGATGATGAAGTATCTTGATAAATACTATCATGTTCAGTGTGGTGTGTGACTTGAAGACTCGGCTGTTACTTGTTTTTATTATCTTAGTCTTTCAAGAAGGCAGCTAGCACAGATTTGAGAAATCGAATCAAAGAATACTTTGATGGGTTGCTATGATGCTCCTTGTAGATGGGAGGTGTAGAAGCCCCAGTGCACAGTGGTGAAACTGTGTGCATCTTCGATGAAGTGTAGCTTTCCAAGTGAGCTACGCTGATTCAATGCTGATGCCTGTTCTTTGGAATTGCTTTGATCCTGTCAGGATACTTTCCACAGTGTATCGCTAACAAACTTCTACAAAGGCAAAGCTGAATGAAATGATGAGAATCATCATAAAGCACACTGCTCTCCTTACTTCATGATGTCAACCGAACATTGGTTTTAAACACTGGTCCTGGACACCTCTACTACTGCTTGTATCTGTTGGATTAGATTATTTAATTATTGTTTTCTTTGCAGTTTACAAGTTGATTATCTGCTTTTCTTTTTATATAGCTACTTATATACATGTAACTGTTTAGAATGTGTCCTAGTGGTCCCAGTATGTCAGGAAGGGGTGGCACCTCTGCTGGGGGAACATGTCGCGTCCTTTCAGGCGGTTTGTCCACCTTTGGTCCCCACCTGGCACTCAGCTCTCACCTGTGGCTCCCCATAGCTGTTTGCATGCAACAGCGGCCACACCCCGAGCAATGGCTTCAACAAGCCGGCTAAACCCGGTGAGGGTAGCCGACGGGTCTCAAACCCTCGGTGAGATAGGGAGTTGTCTATCCCAGTATGTGAAGACAGACTCCGGTGGATTGGGTGAACAAGACCAATGGAAGGTCCAACAGTCAAGAAGGCGGTCTCTGCAAGCATCGTGGAACTCGAAGAGCACGACAAGACACAGAAGATGTCCTGGTCATCTACTGCGCCTAGTCCCATCTCCAGCCGTCTCAACTCTTGTCTTGCCACTGGATCCAGATGGGAATTGGGAAGAGAGAGAGAGGATGATGCTGCACAACTGTCCCTCACTTAAATCCAAATCAAACGCTCGTCTCGACACCATCATCACCCTCTAACATTTGAAGTCCTGTGGCGATGGGCGAGTGACGAAGCAGCAGGTGTGGATGCACCGGGAGCTGTAGTCATGGACCTGCACACAGGTGGCTCAGATCTAATGGTCATTTTTCACTGACCGAAGCAGCAGTGAAACTCGGCGTCTACCTGGGCGACTGAGCAGCCCTCTTCAGGAACGCACTGCTCACCTCCGTAGTATGAGGAAGGGGCTAGAAAAGGTGCCCTAAGCATTGCCTGATTCATTGCACCTCAGCCAGTTTACCGCTGCTGGCAGGGATCCCATCTCGGTGGTCAAAGAAACACAACAAAAAGCAAGGTGACACTGCTCACCATTGGCAGTTGGAACGTGCGCACGCTATTGGACAACCTTACAACAAACAGACCAGAGAGAAGAACAGCCTTAGTTGCCAGAGAGCTTGCAAGATACAACATTGACATTACAGCCCTGAGTGAGACTCATCTTACCAACGAAGGTCAGCTGACTGAAACTGGAGGTGGGTACACTGTTTCCTGGAGCTGTCACGGTAGTGATGAGCGTCGTGATGCTGGAGTTGGATTCGCCATCAGGAGTCACCTTGTTCGGAAACTTGCCAGAATCCAAGGGTGGAACCGAGTTGTTCCAGCCTTTTTTGAAAGCAAGGATCCATTCCTCGGGAACTTAAAGATGCATCCATTGTACACCTCTGCAAGAGGAAGGGCAATCAACAAGTATGCGACAACCACCGAGGAATCTCGCTGCTCTCCATCGCAGGAAAAACTCTTGCAAGAGTCCTGCTCAATCGTCTGGTCACTCATCTGGAGCTGGTCCTGCTGCCAGAGTCACAGTGTGGCTTTCCCAAAGGTCGCGGGACTATTGACATGATTTTTGCCGCATGTCAGCTTCAGGCGGAGTGTCAGGAGCAGAATCGCAAACTCTACACAACTTCTGTTGATCTCTCAAAAGCCTTTGACACTGTCTGCCAACAAGGCCTGTGGAGGACCATGTCAAAGTTAGGTTGCCCTGCCAAATTCATTCAGATAGTACACCAGTTCCATGATGGCATGATGGCCAGATTGCTGGACGGTGGAGAATCCTCTAAGGCATTCCCAGTCACCAATGGCATCAAACAGGGCTGTGTGCTCGCACCCACACTGTTCAGCATGATGTTTACTGCCATGCTGAATGACGCCTTCCAGGACAGTGATGCTGGAATCAACCTCGAGTACAGAGTGGATGTGAAGTTCTTCAACCTGAGGAGACTTCAAGCTATTACCAAAGTGAAGGAGACTGTTCTGAGAGACTCCCTCTTTGCCGATGACTGCGCCCTATATGCTGGTTCAAAGCCAGAGATACGAGTCAATATGGACAAATTCTCCACAGCTTGTGACAACTTTGGACTCACCTTCAACATTAAAAAGACCGAAGTCATTCACCAGCCTGCTCCTCATGCACCGTATACAGAACTCAAAACCACAATCAAAGCACAAAAACTACATGCAGTGAACCTTGGCGGCACCCTCTCCCGAGCAGTGACTATTGATATAGAAGTTAACTGTGGAATAGCAAAGGCAAATTCTGTTTTCGGTAGGCTGCGCTCCACTGTATAGGAACATCAGGAATCAGCCCAGCAACAAAACTGAAGGACTACAGAGCTGTGGTACTCACTACCCTCCTGTATGCCTGTGAAACATGGACTGTGTATCGAAGGCATGCAAAACAGCTCAACCGTTTCCACATGACTTGTCTTCGCAGAATACTAGGCATCAGATGGCAAGACAAAGTACCAGACAGTGAAGTCTACCATCAGTCCACACACTGCTGATGAGAGCATAGACCCAGTGGGCAGGTCTTGTCATCCGTATGCTGGACGAGTGCATACCCAAGCAGCTCTTTTTTGGGGAACTCTCTGCTGGAAGACTCTCACATGGAGGGCAGAAGAAACGTTGCAAAGACACACTAAAGGCCTCTCTGAAGTTGCTAGACATAGAAATGCTGACGCAAAACCACCCTACCTGGCGCGGCCTCATCCACAAGGGCTGTCAAGCTTACGAAGCAAGGCGCAGTGCTGAATCACAACGTAAGCGTGCCAGAGCCACCAGTGCAACAACTGCAATGCCTACACACGTCTGCCCAATATGTGCCAGGACATTTCGTGCCTGAATTGGCCTGACCAGTCATCTTTGGACACACCTCATCCAGTCTCAAAGTGACTAATGGTGTCGAGGTCTTCATCGATGATGATGGGCGAACCAAAAAAAAGTGCATATATAATTATTCAGTGTATCATCTAATGGTTACAGCTCTTTGTATCATTCTGGAGAGTTCTAGTGTTGCATAATTTGAATAGGGCATATCTGATTGGTTAACATTTATCTACAAATTTGAATGGTATTCTTCTTATTTACTGCATGAAAAGAACTGAACAATTTGTCTTTCTGTTTTTTGTTCTTAGGTACTAGGCTTTTGCAGCTCTGCATTTCCAATTCTCTTTATTCTATTGGTGTTTAATAAAATGATTGTGAAACAACAAGTTTTAATTAACTTCTGAAAGTGTCTTGAAACAAAAAAACACCAGAATGCAACAACTTGCTGAAGTCAGCCAGGGTGATTGCAAAGATTTAAAGACTTGGAAGAGTCCCAGATAAAGTAGAAATTTTTAGTGTGTAAACAAAGGAGGAAAGAGCTGCCAAATCCCCAAAATGTTTGACAGAATATTTAGTTCTGGCTTCAATAAATCATTGGATGGATGTAGGAGTGAAGAAACTACTACGTTGTTATTTAAACAAAAATAGATCTATAAATATCAAGATGACCACTGAAATTAATATTGTGCTTGGTGGGGTATGGAAGAAAATATTTCAGTTGCAGGTCAATTTATTGAAATTTCAATTGCATGGCAATCTATTGAAACTTCATTTGTCCAATCTTTTGATTTCAATCCATTAATACTTTAGTTTCGGGACAACCTATCGGTTGCAATTAATTAATCACAGTTAAAGTAATAAAAAAGTACAAATAATTAAGATAAAGGCCCAAGTCATGAAATTGAGCTCTTACCTGAACAAAACATTTCAGTTTGATGACATTAAGAAAATCCAGATGAAAAATACCAGTAATGTTAAGTTTATTGAGAAGGTGTGTAATAAGATCCAGAGAATGCCAGAGGAAAAGGAAAAACCTGGAATGTCCGAGTTAAAGATAAGAGCACATGGTTGGTTTGACTGAAACATGAAACATGCAATAAACTACAAAAACAGCATGTTACAGACAGCAAAAAGTCTAAAGAGCAAATCCTGGTATTAACCAAACAAGCCAAAAAAAATTACAATTATAATTGAATTGAAGTAAATTGTACAGAGCTTAGATGCAAGCCAAAGCAGAATCAAAAAAAGCTGAGCAGAGACCTTAAGAGGGCAATCATGCCAGTGATGCCACTTCCTCATTAAAAGTGAATATTGAAAGACTATAGAACATAACCAGGGTATACATTGTCCCAACAGTAATATCTACAACTCTTGTCATCCCAAAGGCACTACACAATAGCATTAAACACTTAAGGCTACACAGTAATATCAATGTATATCTTCAGAAAGCCACAATATTACCACTAGAATAGTCCGAACGTTCCTAGCGATTGACAAATGAGCGTGCTTGGCTATATCTGTACCACAGGTTTTACCAGTTTGAGCTGAAAAAAATAACAATAATAATTCAGGATGAACAAGCAAGAACAGCTTATTTAAAGATATAGCCATTCCAAACAAACATAACTTACAGAAATCAAGCAGTGAAAAACATCAGAGATATAGTGATTTAAAAGAGGAAATTGTAAGACTTTGGAACATAAACAAAATATACATTGTCCTGATTGTAATATCTACAACTGGTGTCATCCCAAAAGGCACTACACAATAATATTAAACAAATAGGACTACACAGCAATATCCATGCAAATCTTCAGAAAGCCACAAAATTAAACACCACTGGAATTGTCCGAAAGTTTCAAGAATTAGACAAATGAATGTACTTGGTTATGCCCGCATCTTAAGTTTTACCAGCTTGAGTTGAGAAAAGAAATAAAATAAGCAATAACTATCGAGAACATGAGATGAATATTCCTTGATAGTGAGACTGTAGTGTTTGGTTCAGTGTTGGGTTGAGTGAAGTTGGGTGAAGTTAAGTTATCCCATCTAGTTTAACAGCCTGATGGTTGAGAGGTAGTAACTGTTCATAAACCTGATGGTGTGGGTTCGGAGGCTCCTGTACCTACTTCCTGATGGCACAGCAAGAAGAGAGCAATGCCTGGACATTGAGGGTTTTTGATTATGGATGTCGCTTTCCTGTGAGAGCTCTTGTGCAGATTTGCTCAGTGGTGGGGAGGCCTCTACCTATGATGGACTAGGCTGTATCCATTACATTTTATAGGCTTTTCCATTTAAGTGCATGGTGTTCCCATACCAGGCCATGATGCAACCAGTCAATATAACCTCCACCACACATCTATAGAAGTCTGGCAAAGTTTTAGATGACATACTGAATGAACGTAAATGTGCTGCTGTGTTTGTTTTTGTAATGGCACTTACGTGCTGGACCCAGGACAGATACTCTGAGATGTTAACACCAGGGAATTTAAAATTGCTGACCATCTTCACCTTTGATGGCCCTATCAGAACTAGCTCATGAACTTCTATTTTCCTCTTCCTGTTGTCAATAATCAGCTCCTTGGTCTTGCTCCCATTGAGTGAGAGGTTGTTGTTATGGCACCACTCAGTCAATTTTTTGATCTCTCTCCTATATGCTTTGTCACTACTTTTGTTTTGGCCAATGACAGCGGTGTCATCAGCAAACTTATGTATGGCATCGGAGCTGTGCTTAGCCTCAGAGCCATAAGTATAAAGTGAGTGGAGCAGGGGGCTAAACATAGAGCCTTGTGGTGCACCTGTGCTGATCGAGATCATGGAGGGCATATTGTTGCCAATCTGAACTGACTGGGGTCTGCAGTGAGGAAATTGAAGATCCAATTGCACAAGGATGTATTGAGGCATAAGATGATGAGGAGCGTTGATCGTGTGGATAGCCAGAGGCTTTTTCCCAGGACTGAAATAGCTAATACGAGGGGGCATAGTATTAAGGTACTTGGAAGTAGGTACAAGGGGGATGTCAGAGGTAGGTTTTTCCATGGAGAGCAGTGGGTCTGTTGTAGATTTCTATGTTCTATGTTTCTATGAGCCCCAGGACTTAGAGCTCATTGATGAGTTTTGAGGGTTTGAGAGCAATTGAATGCTGAGTTGAAGTCAAAACTCATCAATGAGCTCTAAGTCCTGGGCCTCATAGAAACATATGTCAATGAAAAACATGGCTACATGATAGCAGTCTTAACTCAAGAACATGGAGAACCATGACATCCTGTTGGTTATTACTCTGCTAAATTTGATAATGTATAATTAGGATGGGGTCTGTGTTCATGAGCAGTGTAGGCAACTTATCTAGCAGTCATGGCTCTTTCTAGCACCACGCTGGATCAAATTTTAAATGTTTGATGTCCAGACACTTTACTGATGATGAACGGATCTTTCAGGTAACAGCTGTTCAGTGGTCCAAGTGGTCTACTGTTCTTGAAGCATCTAACATCATTATTCAACAAGCAAATGTGAATCCAGCTACACTGTTGCTGCTGGACATTGAAGACTACGAAGACTATAAGTGTGCTAAAACAATAACATTCATGAAGGTGCAAATCATTACAGAGAAATGCCTTTATGTCAGAACTGATTCTGTATGTTGATGGCTCCTCAATGATTGAGAGAGGAATTCAAATGGCTGGATAGACATAGGAAGCTGTGGGCCTGGCATCTAGGACAAGAGAGAAAGACTTCAGGATTGAAGGACATCCATTTAGAAAAGAGATGCAGAGAAATTACTTTAGTCAGAGGGTGGTAAATCTGTGGAATTTGTTGCCATGAGCGGCTTTGGAGGTCAAGTCATTGGATGCATTTAAGGCAGAGATAGATGTGTTCTTGATTAGCCAGGGCATCAAAGGGTATGGGGAGAAGGCAGGGGAGTGGGGATGACTGGAAGAATTGGATCTGCCCATGAATGAATGGTGGAGCAGACTCAATGGGCTGAATGGCCTACTTCTGCTCCTCTATCTTATGGTCTTATTGTCTTAAGTGTGGCTCTTGGCACCTCTGCACAACAGGGAGAAATAAAAGCTTTGAAACCTGTAAGTTGACAGAAAAAAGATCTGTGAATATCTCCACTGATTCTTGATATTCTTTTAGAGTTGTTCATGATTTTTAAAACTTCTGGAGATAAAGGGAAATCCCAGTCAAGAATGGCCAACTTATTCAAGAACTCATGTCCTATAACTACCATCAGAAGCTGCTATATTAAAATGTAAAAGCCACTTCAAATTGATGAAAATGGAAAGTCATGGAAATGGATTCATGGATTAAATTGCAAAGAGAAGTAAGGGCTAAAAGAAATAAAAGAAGTAGAAGTACCAAAAACATCTGCAGTGAATCTGCAAATGGAATTATGGAAATGAAGTTCAACTCTGTATTACAGATGAACATACAAGATATTCAAGAAATGCAAGCTCAATGGTTTTACTGAAATAATTGGTTTTGGATGGAGAATGGTGAGAAGTTAAACAGTGATGGAGTATGGAGATCAGGCACTAGTCATAGACTAATAGCTACAACAATGTTGTTTCCTTATCTGGTACAACAAATACCATTCCTGGGACACATTGGAATGCAAAAGATTCTTCCAATAGTGGTGGAATCCGAAGTTCAGGCACAAGCTCAACAAATGCTTGAAAGATGGCAGAAAATGAATTCTGGAGCAGTGGGACAACTACCATAACTAAGTGCTTCTGCCCCACCTGGTACATTTTTACAATTACAAGTGAACTTTGCCAAAGTGTCGAGGATAATCAGACATACTAATAATAGTGGATAAGTTTTCAAGCTGCATGGAAGCTATTCCAGCAAGGAAGGCCTCAGCCACGCACACAGCAGAAACTTTGATCAAGGGCTATATTCCTAGATGGTGATTCCCATGTCACATGGATTCTGACCAAGGAACACATTTCACCGCGAGTGTCAGGAATTATGTCGACTGGTCTTTTCGTTGTCCACATCTCCCAGAGCCATCAGAACACATCGAAAGAATGAATGGATTCACCAAACAACAACTGACTGTCATGAGGAAGGCATATCACAGTCTATGGTTCTTTCTGTGGTCTTATATGGCATCAGAGCAACCTCAAACAAGAAAACTAAACAAAGTCTATTTGAGGTAATAGCAGGGCATTTGATGTCCCTGCCAGGAGTCCTCAATCTCAGAGAGCCTAATATATACGTTATGGCAGAGAGCTTAGTGTGAAATTAACCCAAGCTGTCATGTTTGCATTTCAACTGGTTTCGGAAGGAGGACACACCCTGACTCCTGGCGAGTGTGCCGTGATTAAGAAACTGCATAAGGAACCATTGGGAGCTCAATGGGAAGGTCTGGTTAACTACTAATTTTACAGTGAAAGTAGAAGGTACAAGTAAGTGGATCCACACTAGCCATTGCAAGTGAGCAAATCACTAACCGGCCAGATTACTTCAAACAAAGTTGACAAATACTATACATTATAAAGGGTATTCTAATATTAGAGTTGTTATTATGTTTTGCCAATTTTCCATACTTACACTGAATACTGGTATTCCTCCTAATATGCCTGATCATAATTTACTTATTTTTTCTTGGGCAGAGGTGATCATTAATAGATAGGTTCAAACTCACGTAAGTGTGCCTACAAATCTACTTAACAATGACATAATCCTATAAATACTCTGAAGAATATATAAACCTTGGATATTTCCATAACAAATATTTTTGATTATGTTATACTTAATACAGGTACCACAAGTTTTACTGACTCTACATTTTCAGATGTAATGATCTTAAATATGTGATTTAGAATCAAAGGGAAATTGTATTAGACTGTTTAATTGTTATCTTCTTTGCAACTTAATTAATTGCCTGATTGCACTTTATATAACTAATTATATATATATATATATAACTGTTTAGTCTGTTTTCTATGGTTGCACTGTATATGTGGGATTGTTCAGTGTGTCCTCTAGTGATTACAGTTCTTTGTATGGTTCTGGAAGTTTCTGTGGTGCTCGATTATGTGAATAGGAGCTATCCAAATGGTTAACAACTATCTATAAATTTAAATGGAACATTTTTTATTTATAGTGTAAAAAGAACTGAACAATTTGCTACACTATCTTTTTTAGTCTTTTGGTTCTTTGCTCATAGATTTTAGAGATCTGCAGCTCTACATTTCCAATTCTCTTTGTTCTATTGATGCTTAATACAATGACCATGATGCAGCAAGTTTTATGTTTCGTTCTTGACTTCTGAAAGAACCATGGATCAAAACCATCAGAATCCAACTACCTTTATATTGAGCAGTATAGCTACCAAATCATCATGGTAATACGCTCCCCTCACTAAAACCTTTATAGGCGGTGATATCAAAAACTCTTGCAAAACTAGCAATTTGCTGAACAAGTGTTTTTATTGTAATGCTCTGTAAGGTTTCACTGCGAATGTAATGGCTTCTTTGTAATGTTCACTGCTGAAGTAACAGTTTCTCTGTAGCAGCAATGTTTGGGTTATGGCTGGAGATAACAGGATGCATGTTAGCCATAAGAGATTATTGCTGTGTCTTGTGAATTTGGAGAGATGTTTCTTCGCAGTCTTTTGTCGAGGAGAAATGAAGAGGGAAGATGTGTGTGGAGAGAGCTGGTCGACAAAGTGGACTGGGATCTGAGGGTCCAAAGGTCGACGATGCTGTGGGTGGCTGGGGTTCCACGAGAAGAGGGGCAGCTGGAGTGTGTGCTATAACCGTGGGGAAGAAGGATACTTCTGGCAGGACTGTGAGCAGCAGGAAGTCCCTTGGAGAGCGAGCCCCTGAGTACCTAAGCAGGGAGAGGTGTCGGGAAGCTTAGAGGAGACCCAGTGAGGGAACGGCCTGGTGTCTCTGGGGGAACACGTTCCCAGCAATGTACCAAGGAACTATTGAAAGCAAAGGACCCTATTCCTGAAAGCTTAGTGGGACCATGCTCCAATGTGTCGCTACAGATAGAGGGTATTTACGCTAAAGCCATACTCAACACCGGGTCGCAGGTCACGTTACTGTACCATTCGTTTTACAATGGGTATCTGAAGCATTTACCCTTGACACCATTTAGTCCACTGGAGATCTGGGGTCTCAGTGCTGGTGATTATCCATACGATGGTTATTTGTCAGTGAAACTGGAGTTCTCAGAGACCGAGTGGGAGTGTCTGAGGTTCTTGATACATTGGTGCTGGTTTGTTTGGACACTGTTGAGAAGGGCAGCGTTTCAATTCTGGTGGGGACCAACACCCCTCTTGTGAGGAGGCTCATGGGGGCCTGCAAGGAGAAGGCGGGTGAGAGCTTTCTGGGAATTTTGACAGTGTACTTGGTGTTTTGAGCTGCTTTTGAGGAAGTGCATGGCAGCATTGGGCCAGATACCAAATTTAAATGAGGGACTGTGTGGTTCAGCCAGTCGAAGACAACGGTGGTATGGCCTGGGGAAGTAGCGAGTGTGTTGGGGACCCGCAAATTTCCCGGAGTGCCTGAGGGTGAAGCCCTCTGAGTGGACGCTCTGGACAACTACGAGGGGGAGTCGGGGTTTCCTGTGGGGACTGGTGAAGCCTAAATTGCAGAAGCCCTCAGTTGTACAGGCGAGTAGGATGGCAGTAATCGTCAGGAACACTACAAAGAGGGAGGTCACCTTCAAGTGGGGGATGTCCTTGGCGCATTTGTTCCCAGTGATGGTAATGTTTAGTGCCCCTGTGAGATACGCCGGGGAGAAACTATTGGAAAAAGGGGGAAAGTTGACCGTTGAGTTATTCAACTTTGAGGACTCCCCGGTTCCTGTGGTTGGAAAAGGAGGTTGGTAGAAAACATGTTGAACCTCGAAGGTGTCTTTTCCATTGGCGAGTTTGATGTGGATTGTTCCAAGAGCACTCGTCACACTATCCGGGTGACCAAGGACACCCCGTTTAGAGAGAGGTCGCGGCGACTGGCCCCTGCAGATGTGAAAGATGTGTGGCAGCATTTGTGTAGGTTGAAAGAAGCTGGGATCATCACTGAGTCCCAAAGCCCCTATGCATCCTTAATAGTGGCCCGGAAGAAGAACGAGATACGCATTTGTGTGGACTATAGGACTCCGAACAGGCGCACCGTTCCTGACCAGTATATAGTCCCGAGGGTCGAAGACACACTGGCCTGTCTGAGTGGTGTGAAGTGGTTCAGTGTGCTGGATTTGAGGAGTGGATATTACCAGGTCCCTATGAGCGAGGCTGACAAAGGGAAGACGGCCCTATATGTCCCCTGGGACTCTTCCAGTTCAAAAGGATGTCCCAGGGCATATCGGGAGCCCCTGCAGCCTTCCAGCGGGTCACGGAGAAGACAGTAGGGGATATGAACTTGCTTGAGGTGTTGGTGTATTTGGATGACCTCATAGTTTTTGGATCCACCTTGGAAGAACATGAAGCAAGGCTGCTGAAGGTGCTCAGCCGCCTGAAAGCTAAAGGGTTAAAACTTTCCCTGGACAAGTGTCAGTTCTGCAAGATGTCTGTTAGTTATGTCGGACACATAATCTCGCAGATTGGAGTAGCTACAAAACCGGATAAGATACAAGCGGTGACCACTTGGCCAAGGCCCCAGACTGTGAGTGCTCTGCGCTCGTTCCTTGGGTTCTGTGGTTATTATCAGAGATTCGTGAAGGCTATGCCAAAGTGGGTCACCCCTTGAATCAGCTTCTGTGTGATTACCCTCCCTTGGGGAAGAAAAGGAGGGGTAAGAAAGGACAGGAAGGTGGAGAATATCTAAACCCATTGGAGCCCTTTGGACAGAGGTGGGATGTAAAATGTGAGGAGGTTTTTCAGTCGCTGAAGGAGCTGCTGACCCAGGCACCAGTGCTGGCTTTTGCGGACCCCCGATTGCTGTATGTACTGCACACAGATGCCAGCCGACAGGGTTTAGGGGGCATCCAGTATTAGGATCAGGGCTCTGGGTTGAGGCCCTTTGGGTTTGTCAGCTGGAGTCTGTCACCCTCTGAGAAAAACTATCCCACGCACAAGTTGGAATTCCTGGCATTGAAATGGGTGGTGGTGGATAAGCTGAGTGATTATCTCTAAGGGGCCAAGTTTGAGGTGAGGACGGACAACAACCCCCTAACTTATATCCTGACCTTGGCGAAACTGAATGCCACAGGCCATCGGTGGTTGGCAGCATTGTCTGCCTATGATTTCGGCCTGAAGTACCGGCCGGGGAGCCGGAAGATTGATGCAGACGCTTTGTCCCGAATGGTGCATGAGGAACTGGACAGAAACGATGAGTGGGAGAGCATTCTTGCCCCTGGGGTGAAGGCCATTTGTCAGTTTGCCATCACCATGAAGGCAGAGGAAAAGGAAAGGCAGGATCGAGCAGTGGATCAATTGGGGGTTTCTGATTACGCCATTCCACAAGTTTACTGTAACCTGACTGCTCTGAAGACAAACCAGCTGCTGGAATTGAATTCTGGGGAAGTGGCAGCTGCTCAGTGAGATGATCCGGGCATTGGCACTACTTGGTCTGCGGTTGAAAAGGGAGACATAGCTCAGGCGGAGAAGACGAAACGCACTTCGGTGCCTCCATTACTAAAATGGAGTTGAAGAACCAGATCTTACACCAGGTTATGTCACCCCAGACCAACCTTGGCATTGCCAGCTGGTTCTGCCCGAGAAGTATCGGAGGATTGCATTGAAGTCACTTCATGATGATTCTGGACATTTGGAGGTGGAAAAGACCTATGGATTGCTCAGAGACAGGTTTTACTGGCCCTGTATGAAGTCGGAGGTTGAAGAACACTGTAAGTCATGCATTCGCTGCATAAGGCGGAAGACACTGCCTATGCAGGCAGCTCCCTTGTCCCACTTGTAGAGTGCAGGGCCCCTGGACCTGGTGTCTATGGATTTCCTGTCCATAGAATCCGATGCCAGCAACATGGTGAATATCTTAGTCATCACGGCCCACTACACCAGATATGCTCAGGCTTTTCCTACCAAGGACCAGAGGATGACTATAGTGGCAAAAGTGTTATGGGAAAAGTATTTCATTTATTCTGGCCTTCCCAGATGGATACATAGTGACCAGAGACGGTACTTCGAGAGCAGACTCATCTATGAGTTACTGGGCATGCTTGGAGTTGAGAAGTCGAGGACCATACCCTATCACCTGCAGGGCGATCCCCAGCCTGAGATGTTTAATCAGACATTGCTAGACATGCTCTGGACCCTGGAGATCAGCAGGAAGAGCAAGTGGAGTCAACATATTGAACATCTGGTTCCCTGTTCCAACTGTGCTTGAAATGAAGCTACTGGGTACTCGCCATATTATCGGATGTTTGGGCATGAGGCAAGGTTGCCCATTGACCTTTGTTTTGTGACTGACGGGGGTGACTTACCACCGAAGCCTTATCTGAAGTATGTGTTTGATATAAGGAGAGAGCTGAAAAGGGCCTATGAATTGGCTGGGGTCACGGCTGCCAAGCAGAATCAAGGAAACAAGATGAGGTATGATCAAAAAGTGAGGTTCTCCCAACTTCTGCTGAGAGATCGAGTCCTCATAAGGATTTTGGGGCTACCCGGAAAGCACAAGCTGGCTGACCGCTGGGCGGCCACACCCTATGTGGTGGAGAGTCAGTTGCCAAACCTACCAGTGTTCTGGGTGACACCAGAGGAGGGGAAGGGGCCTGTCAAGATTCTCCATCTAAACCAACAGTTGCCCCAGGACAAGAGATGCAGGTAGACCCAGAGCCTGACTAGGAACCTACACCTAGTACGAGGGCTCTGCAAAAATGTAGGGCGACTGCAGGGCCCACAGCAGGAGAGGCTGGGCTGGGCCCCGCCCATGAGAGGGATACTGATTCGGAGGATGAGGATCTGGATGTGTGGTACATGTTGCCCTTTGCTAACTCCCCATTGATTGAGGAAGAGACTCCTGGCCCTTCTTCCACTGAGTCAGGTGAAGTGGGGGATGGAGCTATCTGTGGGCAGCCTGGGTTACAGCAGGACCCTGAATGAGAGGAAGCAGGGCCTGGACACGGGACAGAGGGCTCCGAGTTGCATGAGTGATAGATCGGGGGAGGACTCGCCTAGTAGACCCAAATTATCCCCAGTAGCATCTAAGCCTGAAGAGTTAGGTGAGGAGGTATGGAGGTCTCAGAGAATTAGGAAATCACCGGATAGGTTGGCCTATGTAGTGCCTGGGGGACAGGGTGTGATCTCTACTGTTTTGGGGAGCTATGTCACTGCTTTTGTACCTGGATTAGGCTTTGTGTTTTGCAGGAAGGGTTGGCGAGTTATCGCAACGTCATGAGGACATGACTAAATTCGGTGGGGGAGAGTGTAAGATTTCACTGCTAATGTAATGGCTTCTTTGTAATGTTTACTGCTGAGATAACGGTTTATCTGTAGCAGCAATGTTTGGGTTATGGCTGGAGATAACAGGATGCATGTTAGCCAATAAAAGATTATTGCTGTGTCCTGTGAATCTGGAAATATGTTTTTTTGTGGTCTTTTGTCGAGGAGAGATGAAGAGGGAAGACGTGTGTGGAGAGAGCTGGTAGACCACCGGACGGAGTGGACTGGGATCTGAGGGTCCGAAGGTCCGCAACGCTCGGAAGAGACCAATGGTGGAAGAATAACTACTGAGTGAGCTCCAATGTGAACTTTTGACTTGATTGGGCCCTTTTTTTATTTTCACTACTATATTCAGATTAAGATTCATAAAGTTCAGTAATTTAATTGCATATGTTGTACTCTGATATTTTGCATTGTGGGTTTGAAACTGGGGGTTCATTACACCGCATCACACAAAAGCGATTTTCCAGTTTGGCGGGGCCGAAGGCTGTTTCCCTTAGAAGAACACGAGCTGGTCGAGCCCAAGGGTTACATTATTATTTATTTTTACCCACCTTGGTTGTTGCGCTATGCCAGTCTTGCAAAATGCAGGATGTGCTGTGCTATTGTGGATCCGAAGTAGGGAAAGGCACTTGAAACATTATGTTTGTTTCTCTTCCTATAAAAGCTGCCTGACTTGCTGAGTATGTTCAACATTTTCTGCTTTTATTTCCGTTTTGCAGCATCCACAGTGTTGTGCAGCAGAAGTCAATGTTTCTTTTGATTCCAGTCTGTTTCTATTCCCCCTGTGTTGCCCATTATTGTAATGTATCTGCTGAGACGTACTCTACTCCTACTACTGGGGTTTGCCTGGAACTGACTGCTCTATTATATCACAAAAATTGTTAGTTAAGGGCAAGAACCACCACTGAAGGCGGTCCTGATTTGCTGCAAACCTGCAGTTTCTGTGTTTCCTTAAATTTCAGCCATAAGCAGAATTCTTTTCAGAAATTCTTGACAAGATGTAAGCGCTGTGGTTATATGGACATCAAAAGGACAAGCTTGGCTGCTTTCATCAGTTGCCAAACTGCTACCTCGCAGTCTGCTCAGTTAGATTAAGTTGTATGAAAATCAAGAGCAGCCTTTCATCATTGATGTCCTTATAAAACCTGTGAAAATATGGAAGAATATTCTGACAGAAGGCAAGTTCACCTAATGTAAAAGGAGCTTTGGTTTGGTTTGAAATACAATACATTTTAGAACATTAGGCTGTGAGATCTCCTTATAGTAATATTAATATGACAGTACATTTTGCCTTGATAAGCAACCATATGGCATGGAACCATTGTCACATGTACCGCAGACCTGACAGAAGAAAATAAAAATCCTTTCAAGGGAAAGCAAAGAAAATACCGTCACTGTATTTTCTTTTTTACATTTCCATGTTATCTTAAATCATTTTAAAATTGAAGTTCATTTGAAGTATAGTCACTGTTATAGTGGAGAAACCCAGTAAAAACTCACCACCCAACAACATCCTACAAGCAATAAAGCAATAATTATAAAAGTGATAATTTGATTTGCACGATGAGAACTGCTGCAGACACGCGGGGACTTGGGCTACGCGGGGACACAGTATATGTGTCTCGTTCTGTGTGGAATGAGCTTCTGGTAGAAGTGGTAGAGGCAGGTTCGATTTTGTCATTTAAACAAAAATTGGATAGGTATATGGACAGGAAAAGATTGGAGGGTTATGGGCTGAGTGCAGGTAAGTGGGACAAAGTGAGAGTAAGCATTCGGCACGGACTAGAAAGGCCGAGATGGCCTGTTTCCGTGCTGTAATTTTTACATGGTTATATGGTAGTATATATTGTGACTGTATGTTTTTCTGCTATTGTAGCTATTTGAGCTATATGTGCTGCGTGCTGTGTGTGACTGTTGTTTCAGTGTTTTGCACCTTGACCCTAGAGGAAAAAGCATAGTCCTGCCAAAAGGCTTCGGCCTGAAATGTCGACTGTACTTTTTTCCATAGATGCTCCCTGGCCTGCTGAGTTCCTTCAGCTTTCTGTGTGTGTTGCTCGGATTTCCAGCATCTGTCGATTTTCTCTTGTTTGTGATTTGGTAGAACATAGAATAGAATAGCAACAGGAATAAGCCCTTCAGCTCATGATGTTGTGCCAAACTAATGAATTTAGAAATCAAATGCGCACTGAACTAATCCCTTCTCTCTACACAACATCCTTCCATTTCCTGCGTATTATGTGCTTATCTAAGAACTTCTTGAATGCCCCTATTTTGTTTTCCTCTACCACCACCCATGTATTGCATCCCAGGCTCCCATAACTCGCTGAGTGAAAACCTTGTCCTGCAGTTTTCCTTTGAGCTTAATCCCCTCTCAAAGTTCAGCGCTCAAAGATCATCATTTTCACTTTCTTGCAAGCATTCACAGTAGAACACAGAATTGAAACAGAATCAATGAAAAACTACACACAAGCAGGAAATGACAAACAACCAATGTGCAAAAGAATACAATCTGTAAAAATACAAAAATTGCAAATAACTGGATTGTCACACCTTGGTATAGCCACCTGGGGGTGCCAGAGTCCTCTGGGCTCTAATGCTCCACCTCCCTTGATTATTAGTTGATTATTTTCACCGGTGTCTTATTTTAGCGATCAGTGCACTTATGTCCTGTTCTGCTTGTCTGAATAAGTTTCCTTTGGTTTCTGTGTCTTTGCTTGCTCCTGAGCCCTACTCAGTGCTCTCTACAAGCCAATCCACAACTGAAGATTCTTTGTTCATATCCATGTTTCTCTCTGGTCTCCTCTGTACTTCGGCTCACCAGCCCTAAGCTTCTCCTAGTAAACCACTGGTTGAAGATATGAGACTTCACGTAACAACTGTGGATTAAGCAAGGCGTGGCAACCACCCCTGTTATAGCAAGACTGAGCCACTCATGGACCCAGCAAAGTATGAGAATCTCCCATCAGTGCTAGCCAGCCAGGAGGTCGGAGTGGTCACCGTCCTAGAGCCCAGCTCCTGAGACCCAGGCTAGCGGCACTGATCTGATAAGAGGTTGAGTTTATCATCAGGAAAGCAGGAGAGTAGGAGGGAAGCCAAGGTGATGACCTACCAGGTCTCCTTTTTACTCCTAACTCTGGCCTTTCAGATGTGTTACAGTGGGGGCAGGCATCACACATCACAGGATATCCGTAAACTGCTTGATTGGCGGAGTTCATTAAGAGATGGCTCTGGTGGTCAGGCATGGATGGGGATGTCAAGTCATTCATAGCAGTGCTTCACATCTTCGGCCAGAGCAAGGTGCCAAGATTTCAACCAGAGGGGCTACTGTACCCACTGCCCATTCACTCCTATCCCTGATCCCGTATCTCAATGAAGTCATTTCCGGCCTGCCATCATTGCGAGCTAACGCTGTAATTATGGTGGTGGTGGACTGATTCTCCAAGGCCTGTGACTTTGTGCCTCTACCCAAGCTCCCCTCAACTTGAGAGATGGCCAAGCTTATGCTGAAACATATGTTTAGAGTACATAGCACTCCCCAGGATGTTGTTTTTGACTGAGGTCTTAAGATTACGTACCGTTTCTGTAAGGCATTCTGTCAGCTTGTTAGAACTACAGCCAGTCCATCATCCAGATTTCTCCTCCAGTCCAACGATCAGATGGAGATTCGCAACCAGGACCTGAAGAAGACCATGAGGTGTATTGTGTCGGGCAACCCAACAACCTGGAGGGATCACCTGCTCCTGGCAGAGTTCACTGGAGATTGGAGCCCAATGATAGGTCTGTAGTTTTAGCAGTATCAATCTCAAAGATCCTGGCAGATAACTAGTGAACTAAATTAAAGTAACAAAACTAAATATGATCATATGATCATATTTTCCACAGCTGATGTACTCTGCAAACTCATTTGATCATCTGTGCTGCCTTTATGGCAGTTATTTAGTTTATAATATTTTTGCTTAGTAATTCGTGTGTTAGCATTTTTTAGTTAAAGTTAGGATTGTTTAAGTAAATTCATTGTCTGTAATATATCGCAGCATGTGATGACGTCACATCCGGTTTCGCCGCGTCTTGTGGGAAAATACCAGTTTGAAAAAGACAGGAAGGTGGGGGCCAGACATGTGCCAGTCCAGCGCAAGCAGAGTTTTCTCTCTACGCATCAGAAACACAGTGAAAGCAACGCTATAAGTCATGAGATAATCGATATGTTGAATTAAAATGTTAACGCCGATCCTGTTAAAAGTAACGACGGTCGATAAGGTTTATGTTTTCATTAGTTAAAGAGTCGGGATAGTTTGTGTTGAAGTGTATTTAAAGCCAGTCAATGGCATAGGTAGATTCTGACTGTATGCTGTACTTTAATGTAATGTAGTTGTTGTAGTTTTACCTTTGCAAGTATTCACGATGTAAATGTGATATCTAGAAGGAAACAAATACTGTACCAATCTTGTATTGTTTTATCAACAGTTTTCACCATATGTTAATGTGGAAGAGTGAACAGTAAACGGTTAATCTTACTGTGATTCTGTCTTCATTGACAACGGTTTACCTCGACGTTTAACTCGGGTTCCGTTACACCCGAGCGAGAACGTTACATCATCTATGTTCAGCACCCCTTGAATAAACTAAAGAATACTATTAATTTCAGCTTCAGTAATTTCTATTTACTTAGAATCTATGGTTTTTAGAAAATGAGCTCTAAGCTTTTACTAAGTTTCTGTAAAAGGCCTTCCTAATATTACTCTTGAATATTCCTGTCCCCATTTTAAGATAATGCCTCCTTGTTTTTAATTGTTTTTTCTCCTCCTTTGAACCAAAATAAATAGCTTCTCTTTATACATCCCTTCAAGTTATTCAAATGGTGTAAAATTCCAATAATCCAGTATCCTTGAAATTTTGGTAGCATTGGACTGGAAACTTTTTGATATTACTTGTATTATTACATCAATACATATTAACTTCACCTTCTTTAAGATGCTATACGGTACTATAAAACGATTTCCAGCACCAGAAGCTTTTAAAAAGAAGTCAAGAGAGTCAATAAAAGATATACCTAGAAAAATCAAGAACTAGGTGAAAATCTATTGCTAAAACTGAAATCTAAAGAAAGGACACACCTGTACTTTGGAATTATAGGTGGACATGTTAAGTTATAGCACCATTCAGTTTAATTAAATATGTTGTAAGCCACATAAGACCTGATTCATTTTGAGGTGGTCCAACATGTGTGAATTCTGTGTTAGATCAACTTAACCAAACTGGGTTAAAATACACTGAGATTATTAGTTCAAAGTTCAAAATAAACTTATTATCAAAGTACATATATGTAACCATGTAGAACCCTGAGATTTGTTTTCTTGAAGGCAAAGTAAATCCACGAAGCACAGTAGAATCAATGGAAGATCACACCCAACAGGAAGGGTTAATGACCAATGTGCAAAGGACAGCAAACAGTGAAAATTTAAAAAAAGCAATAAATATCAAGAACATGAAATGAAGAATCCCTGAAAGTGAGTCTATGGATTGTGACAACAGTTCAGTGATGGGGCAAGTGAATTTATCCTCTTTGGTTTAGGAGCCTGATGGTTTAGGGTCTTTAGTACTCAGAAGGGTACCTCACCTGGGTGGATGCTTTCTGGGGTTTTACCCTCCTGAAAGATTCGCTCACGACTGCCTCAGAAACCGAGTCCACAAAGTCATTTGGGGGGGGGGGGGGGATTTTTTGAATGTGCCTCCATGCCTTCACAGTCAAAGTGAGCATAGAAGGAATGGAGTTAAATTAGGAGTGAAGTTTGTTGTCACCTATATTACTTGGTTTCACATTGTAAGAGAATAGCATTGAAACCCTGCCGCAGCTGTCGAGTATCCTTCAGTGATTCAAGTTTGATCCAGTATTGCCGCTTCACCCGAGAAATGGCTTCTGGAGATCATACCTGGACCTCGTGTATCTTACTTGGTCATCAGACCTGAATGACACTGATCTGACCCTCATCAGATTGTGATCTTATGGTTCATCCAGGGCTTCCGGTTGGGGAGACACACTTGTTTTTATAAAGTCCATGACAACATCTCTTTCCTACATCTCTTACATCAATTCTATATTTCCTTCCTCTCTCTCCTCCCTTCATTTTATCATTTTATAAATACAGAGACTGTAAAAAGCACATTAACACAGGCATTCTCAATCTGAGAATTCATGGACTCCTTGCTTAATAATATAAGACAATGTCATAAAAAAGACTGGGAATCACTGCATTAACAAAATAGAGTTTCCTAGTCTGTTATTATCATTAGGAATTATGTTGTCCTTCATGGTAGTTCTTACACTATTCACAAAGTTAATTTTTGATTTTTTTTTCCTGTTTTTTGAGAATGATTCAACTCAGATTGTGCAGAAAAATTATCAGCTTATGGTAGCATATCATTTCATTATCTTCAATAAAGCAGAAACAGGGAGAGAATGGTTCCAGTCCATAATTATTTGGCTGATTGGAATGAGAAGTGTCTTAGGTAGTCTTAATGACACTCCAACAATCAACTATCATCCCACTGAATCACAAATGGAATTAGTGAGTTTTGTCCATAAATAGAACTACAAAATGAGGCAAATCCACTAAAATGCTGCCTTAAAACTTTGCCTTTGGAATTCAAACACAGGAAAATCTGCAGATGCTGGAAACTCAAGCAACACACAAAAAATGCTGGTGGAATGCAGCAGGCCAGGCAGCATCTATAGGAAGAGGTACAGTCGACGTTTCGGGCAGAGACCCAGCTGCCTAGCCTGCTGCAGTCCACCAGCATTTTGTGTGTGTTGCCTCTGGAATTCAGTTCTTTTACTCATGATAGGATTAAGATTAAAGTTAGGTCTAGAGCTAAGTGGTCCTTGTGAAATCTGAACTGGGATTGATTGGTGACAGATTCTTTGAGCCAACTGAGGGCATTGGTGAATTAGAATTGGTTTATAATTGTCATATGTACTGAGGTACAATGGAAGGCTTGTCTTGTATACTAATCATGCAGATTAATTCATAGCGCAATGCCGCAAAGTAGTATAAGGCAAAACAATAAAAGAATGAAGAAAGTGCAGTGCAGGAAGACAATAACGTCCAAGGTCATAATGACGTTAATTGTGAGATCATTGCATTGGGGAACTATTCAATAGTCTTACAACAGTGGAGTGGAAGTTGCCCTAGTGCTGAGCTCTGCCCACAACTCTCTACAGTTTCTTGCAGTCACAGGCAGAGAAGTTGCCAGTACGAGTATGATGCATCCAGTTAAGATGCTTTCTGTGGTGCATGATTAAAGTTGGTAAGGGCCAATAGGAACATGCCAAGTTTCTGCCCCCTGAAGATGTAAAGGCATTGGTGAGCTCTTTTGGCATCTACATGGTTGAACAATTAGTGATGTTCACTCCTCAGTACTTAAAGCTCTCAACCTCAGCACCATTGATGTAGACAGGAACATTTGCACCACACCCCTTTGTGAAGTTAATGACCAGCTCTTTTGCTGACACTAAGGGTAAAATTGTTGTCAAAACACCATGTTAGCACATTATCTATCTTCTTCCAGTACTCTATTATTTGAGACATGGACTACTATAGAGGAAATATCTACAAACTTGTAGATGGATTTAGAGCAGATTCTGGTCACACAGTCATGAATATATAATGATTCAAACAAGAGAAGAGGATGCAGCCTGTTGCGAATAATTGTGCTGGAGGTGATGCTGCTTATCTTTATTGATTGGTCTATTGGTCAGGAAGTTAATGATCCAGTTGAGAGGAAGGTGCTGACTCCCATATATCAGAGCTTGGTGATGAATTTGCCTGGAATTTAGTATTGAAGCCACTGAATTCAATTTGGAGCTGCAGTCAATAAAACCTTAAGACCATAAGACACAGGAGCATAATTAGGCCATTCAGCCCTTTGAGTCTGCTCCACTATTCCATCATGGCTGATCCCAGATGCTAATCAACCCCTGCCTTCTTACCATATCCTTTGATGCTCTGACTGATCAGGAAGCTATCAACTAACGCCTGAAATATACCCACGGACTTGGCCTCCACCACAGTCTGTGGCAGAGCATTCCACAGATTCACTATTCACTTGCTAAAAAAAAAAAATCCTCCTTACCTCAGTTTTGAGGCTGTACCATCTAGTTCTGGATACCCCCACCACAGGAAACATCCTCTCCACATCCACCCTATCTAGTCCTTTCACATGTGGCAAGTTTTAATGGGATCCCCCACATTCTTCTAAATTCCAGTGAATACAGGCCCCAAGATACCAAATGCTCCTCATATGTTAAACCCTTCATTCTCAGAATCATCCTTATGAACCTTCTCTGGATTCTATCTAATGACACCACTTCCCTTCTGAGATATAGGGAAGAAAACTATTGACAGCACTGCGTGGCCTGACTAGTGCCTTATAAAGCCTCAGCATTATCTTCAACATTGCATTTGCCTTCTTTACCACAGACTCAACCCGTAAATTAATCTTCTGGGAGTCTTGCATGAGGACTCCTAAGTCCCTCTGTACCTCTGATGTTTGAATTTTATCCCCATTTATAGAATAGTCTGCATTATTGTTCCTTTTACCAAAATGCATTATCATCCATTTCACAACACTGTATTCCATCTGCCAAATTTTTGCCCATTCTTCCAATATGTCTAAGTCCTGCTGCAATCGCATTGCTTCCTCAGCTCTACCTTCTCCTCCACCTATCTTTGTATCATCCGTAAACTTTGTCACAAAATCACCAATTTCATTATCCTAATCACTGAGAAACAATGGGAAATGTAGCAGTCCCAATACTGACCTCTTAAGAATGCCACTAGTCACTGGCAGCCAACCAGAAAAGGCCCCCTTTATTCCCACTCACTGCCTCCTGGCTGTCAAGCATTTCCCTATTCTTGCCAGTGTCTTTTCTTTAATGCCATATGATTTTATCTTGTTAAGCATCCTCATATGTGGAACCTTATCAAATACCTTCTGGAAATCCAAGTAAATGACATCTACAACCTCTCCTTTCTCTACCCTGCTTGTTACTTCCTTGAAGAATTCTAACAGATTTGTCAGGCAAGATTTCCCTTGACAGAAACCCTGCTGACTTATACTTATTTTATCATTATTCTCCAAATCCTCCAAGTCAGGATAACTGAAGTGAACTCCCATGGCTCGCAGTATGAGCGGCACTTCATCCTTAGGAATTCCAAGCTACGTGAACAGGAATTGCCAAAGCTGTCAATCCTGACCACCTTGAGTTGTTGACTATGAAAGTAGACCCTTCTGTTTCTAAATTTGTCTGAGGGTGCTGTGCAATGCATCCAGTGACTCAAAAAGCCTTCAGTTTGTATGGCACAGTCAGGAAAGCATGTGTAAGCCACACTTCAGTGAGACATAGTACACAGCAGTATCTTAGTTTAATCTGATAGTTTGTATTGCTCTTCATCCATCTGCTTCAGTCTCAATGGCCTTGATTTTAACTAGTAGTATAATGGGAAATTTAGTGGATTTAATGTTTCAGTAATATTGTAAATATATTGTTTGATTAAGCATTCTTTCTTTACATAATTCATTACAGGTTATATGTAAGGAGTGCATGAATGACATGCACTTATATGGCACCACATCATATGTACATGCTTCGCCAAAGAGAATCTAAGTATACGTGCACACTGGCTCCTGTGTTTTACTTTCAATTACTATCCGAAAATACAAAAAATAACAATGGCAATGAAGAAGCTTTAAAATGAATCTGAGATGACTGCCTCCCTGCTGAAGTGCAGAATGCTTTTTATTTTCTCTTTAGAAGTGGAGAGAGATGGTTGAGTTAAAAATAAGGGCGAAAATAGATGAAATTCATGCATTCATAAACAGTGAGTACTAGGTGATGATGATGATGATAATAATAATAATAAATACAAAAAGCAGAAAAGGCTGGCTACATCAGAAAGATAGATCTGTTCGATTGCATGACAGATAACTGGAAGATGTATACTGCATAAATTGAGCAATATTTTATAGCAAATGGAATAGCAAATAAGAAATTAGTGACAGTGTTGCTGAGTATAATCGATGGAAAAACATATAGTTTATTTGAAAGTTTAACTGCTCCAACCAAACCAGCCGAAATAAGATTTTCTGATATTGTGAATGTAATGCAGGAACATTTAGAACAAACACTATTGTGGGTTAAAGAAGGCTTTAAGTTTCATAAGCAGAATCAAAAGGAAAGGGAATCATTTGCAGCGGACATGGTTGAATAGAAGAAATTGTCTGAGCATCGTCAGTTCAGTGATGGGCTTAATGGTGCACTGAGGGATCATTTAGTTTGTGGAATTTTACAAGAAAGCCTTCAAAAACAGCTTCTAACTGATGCACAACTCATACTTAGAAGAGCAATTCAAATCACTGTATCAAAAGAAACAGCAGCCAGATATGCAATTGATATGCAAACCAGACCTATACAGGTTTAATGGTGAAACTTACAGAAAATGTCACAAAGTAGGGCTCATACAAAGAGAATGTTGAATAGACAAAAATAATGACTGCACAAGGAAGAGAAAAGGATAAAAAGTCAAGCTGCAGTTTTAAAAAAGAGCACTAATCTGAATGCTGTTGATGAAAAATCTGATAGTGATGTGTTTGTGGTAAAACAAAAAGGTGTGTCTGTATTGTGGGACTGTGATTGGCTGAGACAAATACAACTTGATTGGAGATTCATCTACAACTTGCATGCCACATCTCCTGCAATAGAAAAGTACAACATAGGACAGGTCCTTCGTCCCACAATGTTGTGCTGAACCAGCTAAAACACAAATCAAAAACACCCAAACACTAACCCTGCTACCTACAAAACACCCATATCCCTCTATTTCCCTCACATTCATGTGCCTATCTAAATAAAGTCAACTGGAAGTAAATTTAAGAAAGGTACTGGATTATAACACAACAGCATTCAAGGATGACATTAGAAAACTCAAACATATCAAGGATAAAATAATGTTAAATAAAAATGCCACATGCAAGTTTTACAAAGCCCATCTGGTTCATTATACCATCTGTGATAAAATAGCCAGTGATCTAAATTGCATGGAGGTTAAAGTAATTTTTTCTGTAGTTGAGTGTAGTCCTATAAGCCTAGAAGAATGGTCTGTTAGGACCTTAGAATTAGAATGAGAATCAGGCTTAATATCACTGGCATATATTGTGAAATTTATTAACTTTGTGGCAGCAGCACAATACAATATACTATACTATATGATGAATATAGGGAAAAGAAAACAGATCATGAGTCACAAAATGTGTGCCTTTATGCTTCTGTAGCTCCTTCCTGATAGTAACAGTGTGAAGAGCACACATCCTGGGTGGTAAGGATCCTTAAAGATCTGTGGTGATATTAAGGTCACTATCAACTCACTACTGAAAACCAATCAATATTGTCTGTCTAGGATAGAGGTGCAACAGTGATATACCAACTAGTGGAGTGGTGCCACAGCAACAGCCTTGCAATCAATGGCAGTAAGATGAAAGAGCTGATTGTGGACTTCAGGGAGGGTAAGTTAAAGGAACACATGTCAATCCTCATAGAGAGATCAGAAGTGGAGAGAGTGAGCAGTTTCAAGTTCTTGGGTGTCAAGATCTGTGAGGACCTAACCTGGTCCCAACATATCGATGCAGCTATAAAGAAAGCAAAACAGTGACCCTACTTCATTAGGAGTTTGAAGAGATTTGGAATATCAACAAAAAACACTCACAAACTTCTATAGATGTACCATGGAGAACATTCTGTCAGACTGCATCACTGTCTGGTATGGGGGGAACTGCAGAGGGTCGTAAATTTCATCAGCTCCATCTTGGGTACTAGCCTACAAAGTACCCAGGACACCTTCAAGGAGCGGTGTCTCAGAAAGGCAGTGTCTATTATTAAGGACTCCCAGCACCCAGGACATGCCCTTTTCTCACTGTTACCATCAGGTAGGAGGTACAGAAGCCTGAAGGCACACACTCAGTGATTCAGGAATAGCTTCTTCCCCTTTGCCATCCGAGTCCTAAATGGACATTGAACCCATGAACACTACCTCACTTTTTAACTATATATTATTTCTGTTTTTGCATGATTTTTTATCTATTCAATATACTAATACTGTAATCTATTTATTTATTGTTCTACATTATGCATTGCATTGAACAGCTGTTGCTAAATTAACAAATTTCACGGCACATGCCGGTGATAATAAACCTGATTCTGATTCTGGATATCTTTGCAAACCTTCTGGAGGGAAACACTTAGGCAAAGTGAACTTAGCTAAGGCCTACTTACAGATGGAGATGGAGGAAGAATCCAAAGTGTTTCTCACCAGAAATACTTACAAAGGGTTTGAATGCTATAATAGGCTTTGGAGTAGTATCTGCACCTGCATTCTGGCAGAAAAGTATCAATCAAATACTGCAAGACTGCCTTGGCACTCAGTATTACCTGAATGACATCGTTATTACTAGTGAAGATGACAAGGACATCTCCAAAATTTCACCTGTGTTCGAAAGATGAGAAGATTAAGGGCTCGGAGCATGATGCAAAAAGTGTGAATTCTTTAAATCAAGCAAAAATTACTGTGGTCACACCAATGAAGCACAAGGATTACAAAAGTGTGCTGAGAAACTTCGAGCAGTGGTGCCTGCATCAAGGCCAGAGTTACAGTTGTTTTTAGGATGTGTCAATTACAATAACAGGTTCCTGCCATACATGGCTACTGTGCTCCACCTCTTGAACTCAATACTACAGATCAGGAGGAAATAGCAATGAACAAAGCAGTGTGAGATGCTTCCAAAAGAGAAAGAAAATGGTGATGTCAGGTACTGTGCTCGCACATTATGATCTACACCATCCAGTGAAGCTTGCCTTATGGTATAGGTGCAGTCATGTCACATGATGGAAGTTAATGTCCCATAGTCTTTGCATGACATTCCTTTACCCCAGTGCAGAAAAAAAATTATACACAAATTGACAGAGAGGCCTTGAGTCTGATTCAGAGAGTAAAACGATTCAATCAGTTTTTGTATGGCAGAGAATTTATCCTCACTACTGATTATCGATCCCTGATGTCCTATTTCAATCCACAGAAGGGAGTTCCACTATCAGCAGTAGCATGAATGCTCAGTTGGGCTCTGTGACTTGGGGTACACAATTGCAAGATCGAATTCAAGAGGACAACAAATCATGGAAATACTGATGGATTGTCCCATTTACCCTTGTAAATGGCTGTACCTGAAAAATTTACAGAAGTGAAAATTCCTCTTGACGTGCTCCCCTTAATGCAAATCAGATTTTTTCCTATTAAAACAGAGATGATCCAAAGAGAAACCGGAAAAGACTCCACACTCTCTCAGGTCTACATGGTAGCCCAAAGTAGCTGGAATTAGCTACAGAAATTCCAGTTCCCCCACTTTTACTGTTGCTGGGATGAACTTGCCCTTGATGCTGATTGCCTTAAGCAGAGATAGAGATGTTGTACCAACCAACCTGAGAGTTAAAGAGTTGAAGTAACTACATGTTGGACATTTAGGCATGGTCAAAATGGAAGTGTTGGCTTGAAGGTTTGTCTGATGGCCTGGGATAGATTAGCAAATCGAGCAGCTTGCCTTGCACTGTTCAGAATGTCAGCATGTCCCGAAGATGCCAAAAGCAGCACCTCTTCATCCCTGAGAATGGCCTGTTAGAGGATACATGGGAATTTTGCTGGGCTGAATGGGACAAGCTGAAACTTATTATGCTGTCTATGACTATATAGTAGTTGTATTATATAATATACTGTGTACAATGTGTGTATATATATACACACACACATACCTATATATATAGATAGATAGATAGATATATAGAACTGACTAGCGATACATTTCATACTTGAAACAAGAGAAAATCTGCAGATACCAGAAATCCAAGCAACACACACAAAATGCTGGAGGAACTCAGCAGGGCAGGCAACCTCTATGGAAAAGAGCACACTCAACCTTTTGAGCCAAGTCTCTTGTCTCATATTTGAATTGAGATGCATTCTATATTAAGATACAGTTTATAGCTAAACAGGGAGGTGCATAGTTTATTTAATATTGTAGTAATATTGTAAATATATTATTTGATTAAGCATTCCTTGTTTGTTTCCCGGTTCTAGTTTCTAGTGTCTCAGTTCCTGTGTGTTTCTTTCAATTTTCTGGAGTTATAAAACATAACACGGAGTGTGCTTTTTAGCCCACACTGCCTCAGCTTCACCTGATTATATCTTACAGAAACATATTGATGATTAAAAGCAGAAATTATTAAGGGTGAATATATTTTGCTTTTATGGCCACCCAAAAGGTATTT
This sequence comes from Hemitrygon akajei, assembly GCF_048418815.1. Classification (NCBI taxonomy): domain Eukaryota; kingdom Metazoa; phylum Chordata; class Chondrichthyes; order Myliobatiformes; family Dasyatidae; genus Hemitrygon; species Hemitrygon akajei. The sequence continues at coordinate 97,921,625 of NC_133124.1, forward strand.
CAGTATCCCCATTGTTTGCTCCTTACTTAGTTTTAATGTTATTGTATCTGATAAGTCAAATTAAGCAACTGTCTGGTTGATCATTGAAATCACATGATGAAAGTACCTGTTGCTTTAATATACTATTCATAGTTACAAAGCTGCCTCCATTTTATGGATATGATCCATAAGCAATGGCTGATGGCATTCAAAACAGTATTGTAAGAATACTTAACATTGTTGTCAGTTATTAATTAATTATGATTTGCAAAAGTGCACAACTTGGCTAAACACTAAAAAATTTATATGATTTGCAATCCAAACAAAAGCAACACAACATAGTTCTAAAATGTGGCATGTGAAATAGCCATCAGATTGTGTTATCTTAATTTCTAGTCCACATAGCAATAACCTTCACATTACCTCTGCTGCTGTGACCCTTCTCACTTCTGTGGATGTGCTTAGAAGAATAATTCTGGCCCTGCGTGTATGTCAGCATATATTGTAAAAACCATTGTGAATGCCGTGCTCTGCTACTGCTGATTTCTCTGGGTAACCCAAATGGATACACCTCTTGTGCTTCTTGATGCAGGTTTCCTTCATGCGTCCCTTTAGGTAGATATGCGTTGCTCTGCATTCAGCAGAACACTGCATTCACAATGGCCATAGAATTGACTTTGACGGCATAAAAATATTGTGCCACGCCAGTGGCTTTTTGGACTACCTGGTAAAGGAAGCCATAGAAATAAAACTAGTAGAAAAGAATTTTAAAAAGACGAAGGTCTCGCCCTGAGTAAGAACTTGAATTCAACTGTAAATAAGGTGGAACGCGGAAGCCGGATTGGATGAGGACTAACCAATCAGGAGGGACGTACTATAGGGGTCTAAATGCCACTGAACTAGACATGCCCAGGCATCATTCCTGATGAAGATGGCAGAGTTTGTCATCAAAATGTGGGTTATAATTGAAACCTGCACCCAGCTGGAAGCCTGAAAAGAGTCTATTCAAATTGAATCTTCTTACTGAACTTAGGTGATTGATTTTAATAGGGATTGCTTTCAGGATTGGAGAGTGTCATAAACAACAGACAATCACCCAATGACTAATTCCTTTCCACAATTCAAGCATCAGAGATTTCATTGAAGTAATCCAGAACACCCTCATACGTTAAACACCACTGCTCTTGACAGAAAATCAAACAAAAAGTAGTGGATACAGACAGTCCATCAAGGGTAGAACCTTCCACCCTCCATCTTCATGGAGCATTGTCACAGGAAAGCAGCATCCTTCACCACAGACACCAACCACCAAGGTCATACTCTCTTTTTGCTGATGCCATCATGAAGAAGATACAGGAGCCTCAGGACCACCAGTTGAGGAACCATTATTACCCCTCAACCATCAGGCTTTTGAGCCAGAGGGGATAACTTCACTCATCTTCACTTGCCCCATCACAGAACTGTTCCTACAACCTATGAACTCACTTTCAAGAACTCTTCATCTGGTGTTCTCGATATTTATTTCTTATTATTTTTTAAAATCTTTTGTATTGCACAATTTGTTATCTTTTGCACATAGGTTGTCCACTCTGTTGGGCACGGTCTTTCATTGATTCTGTTATGGTTATTGAATTTATTATGTGTTGGCGCGTGGCCTAGTGGATAAGGCCTTGGTCTAGTGATCTGACGGTCACTGGTTCGAGCCTCAGCTGAGGCAGTGTGTTGTGTCCTTGAGCAAGGCACTTAACAACACATTGCTCTGCGACGACACCAGTACCAAGCTGCATGGGTCCTAGTGTCCTTCCCTTGGATAACATTGGTGGCGTGGAGAGGGGAAGGCTTGCATCTTGGGCAACTTCCGGTCTCCCATACAACCCTGCCAGGCCTGCACCCTGGAAACCTTCCAAGGCACAAATCCATGGTTTCACGAGACTAATGGATGCCTATTACTATTGAATTTATTACTATACCTGCAAGAAAATGGATCTCAGGGCTGCATATGGTGACATATATATACGTTGATAATAAAATTTACTTTGAACTTTGAACTTTGGTGAGATTGAAGTCAGATCTGGTGAAGCAAAATATGGCAAAAAAGACTCAAGTCATCCAAAGCTATGAGCACAAAATAGCTCATTTTGGAGCAACACTTCATATTCTGTATCAGTCATCTCCAACCCAACAGCATGAGCGTTGATTTCTCTAACTTCCAGTAATAACTTCCCCCTATTCCCCCTTATTTCCCATAATTCTAGTGGCTCTCACGCCCTTTCTTTTCTCATGCCCATCACCTCCTTATGGCTACCCTTGTTCTTCCTGTTATTCCATAGCCCACTGTCTACTCCCGTCAGATTCTTTCTTCTTTTCACTTTGCTTCTCACATCATTGCTTTCCGTTTCCCCTTCCCCAGCCAGCCATTTTCCACCTCACTTATCACCTGCCACTTGTGCTTCTTCCCGTCTTCCTTTTGCGTCCTGATGAAGGATTTCAACTGTTTATTTCTCTCCTTAGCTGTTGGCTAACCTGATGAATTCCTCCAGCATCTTCTGTATGTTGTTAGTTTTATAACCTGCCAGGAACTTGGGCAGCTTGCATCCTAATTAAAGAGAGTATTAATGCAAAAGTAGAATCATAGATCATAATAGCATGGATAAGAGGCCCTTCAGCCTAACAACATTGACCACTTACCTTGTCTTGATTTCCTGTGTTTGGCCCATGTCCATCCAAAGCCCATATACCTACCCAGATGCTTCTTAAATGATACTATTGTAATTGTCTCAAGCACTTCTTTGGGAGCAGAGGATGATCACGAATACATTTCTGGTTTTAGAGAAGCATTTCACCCTATGATGATTCTACAATAATGTAGATTTTTTTCCTGACTGAAAAAAATGTGTGTTGGCTGGATTTTGTTTCTTCTGTTAGATTTCTAACGGTCTCAATTTTAACTTTTCATGAGAATAATACTCCACATTGTTACCCTATCACAATTCAGCGTGAGTCACGGTCTCTGAAGGCAGACCTCAGTGACTGTCCAACCAGTGATCTTTTATTTTTGTTATATTCTTCAGAGTCCTAGCCATCTACTATAGGGAATTTAACAGGAAAGACCTGAGATTTCACTAGGCATCTCCACGTATGTACAACATGCAAGAAGCAAAGTTACATGGAAGCAAATCAGTCACAACTTCAGCAGCATAGAAAAGTTCTGCAGGGAAAAATGCATTCTGGGCCACTACTATTTTTTTTCCATCAACATGTACAAAGTTAGAAAAAGAAAAGCCTCTTATGCTCAGTACGCAAAAAATAATTATTACTAACATGAAATGCCAGGCATGTTGAAAGCAGAAATGACTCTCACATCGTGGCATTATCCAAATGCAAAGCAAGTATGGTGAAGGATTCTGAGGGATTATGATTATTCTTTTTGATTGTGAATGTTAGTTATTCAAGATGTCCAGCAGTGTTGGAAACCACTGGGCAACAATTTGGAGACTTATTTAAGGGCAGCATGTGGTTCAGTGAGAGGAATGTTCCCAAAATAATGATTGCATGTTGTGTGCTCCTAATATCACTGTACAATGAGGCATCAGGGTGCAGGAAACCAAAGAGGTACATGCTAATAATTATGATGAAGGATATGTTAACTGTAGTTGAGGTGGCAATGTCAGAAAATCAGCAGTATCAGCAGGTCACTGTGGCATTCTTTAAAAGAACTACAATATTGAAATGAAATTGGATCAATTACAAATACACTTAAAAACATAGAAAAACTAAAGCACAATATGGATCCTTTGGCCCACAATGCTGTGCTGAACATGTACTTACTTTAGAAATTACCTAGGGTTACCCATAGCCCTCTGTTTTTTTAAGCTCCATGTACTTATCCAGGAGTCTCTTAAAGGACCCTATTGAATCCGCCTCCACCACCATCGCCGGCAGCCCATTCCACACACTCATCACTCTCTGCATAAAAAACTTACCCCTGACATCTCCTCTGTGCCTACTTCCATGCACCTTAAAACTGTGTCCTCTCATGATAGCAATTTCAGCCCTGGGAAAAAGCCTCTGACTAACCACACGATCAATGCTTCTCATCATCTTATACACCTCTATCAGGTCACCTCTCATCCTCTGTCACTCCAAGGAGAATAGGTAGAGTTCACTCAACCTGTTTTCATAAGGCATGCTCCCCAATTCAGGCAACATCCTTGTAAATCTCCTCTGCACCCTCTCTATGGTTTTCACATCCTTTCTGTAGTGAGGTGACCAGAACTGAGCACAGTACTCCAAGTGGGGTCTGAGCAGGGTCCTATATAGCTGTATATACTTCTGTTTCTCTTTTGCATAACTGATGTTATCTAGCAGCTCGTAATAAATTTTACAGTGTATGGTTGATATTATGGTTTTTAAGTGCTGTGCTCAACAGCTAAATATTATTTCTTAGGTCTGAAATTTATTTTAGAATTATTTTACAGATGGTTTCTAAAAGAATAGCTATCCAGTGAGGGTTAACAAATACTTGCTTAATATCTTACACAAAAATATCTATTTACTACTAAAGTAGATCAAATTCTAGCTTCTGTTCAGAGTGGGGATCATGAAATTATGAAGTAGTTATAACGAAAATAACTATGCTCTATGATGCATTCTTGTGTTTGTTTATAAATGCCAATTGAAAAATACTCTTGCCAGTTTTCTTGCATTTTAAAGATAACAAAATGAAGATTTGCTGATTTTGTGTGCACACTGGTGTACCTTACATCTATGGAAGGAGTCAAAACTGCTCAAGTCTTGCTGCTGCTTAGAACTCAAAAATAATATTGTGATGGTATTGGATTTGTTGACTGCAAAGTTCTAAGCACAAACAAACAGCTTAAGCCCCATCCAATATACTGTAGATAATTATAGAGACCCTCAGAAAAGGAAGGTTATATAGTAACTACCCAATCTTCAAAAGCTGGTTCACTTCCCTGTTTATTCTGCAAGGTGAGCTTAGCTGCAGATACCGACTATTTGAGTGGTGGATCATTTCACCCCCCCCCCCCCCACCACCCAGGAGAAGAATCATCCAGCTAACAAAATAATTTAAACACAGTCCATTTAGTGAAACACATTTAAATCCGAACAGCATTCTTAAAATACATTTAAAGCTCACAGAGGATTTCAATCTAATAAAAGGCTTCCATATTACAAACCACTTTTAAAATAAAAAGCATCTCCAAATCAAAGGTACAATTCCTATAAGCTAAAATGACATATCAACAATGCAGATGAACCACTCTTCCATCGCAAAAATCAAAACCAGAGGATTGTGTGTTTATTTCATGCTTACCCCCTTACTAAAATGCCTCGACTGCTCTCTACGTTTATACTGTTTCTTTGCCACTTAGGTGACTTCACACACGTGTGATATTCTTTCAGATAACTTTTAACACAAGTGGTCCAAAAGCTTCTTGCAGACACAGATTCCAGAAACCCACAATCAATGCTGTGAAGCTAACTTCACTGAGTACATAAACCTGCCAACTTCTTAATAGATCAGTTATTGATGTGCTAAGTGATTGTCTCAATCTGGTCTGCAAGCTTCCTTGAATTAAATAATCTAGTCAGCTTTGACTGAAACAAGCTGAATTAAGTAACCCATTATCATATACTGCACCTTTTAGCAGCTAGCTGATGTACTATGGTTGGCATTCTGTGTTATAAACAGTGCTTGTTTGCAAAGCTGTGTTTTTAACTTCAAATTGATTATTGCTTTTACATTAAAAACTGAAGACTGGCTCTAGTTTATACCCAGGAGCTAAAGAATATTAGTTGAAAGTTTATCTTCTTCAAAAACAATCTTCTGATATCCAGAATTGTCAGCTGCTGTGTTTAGAAAGCTGAGCTTGACAAAGAAAAGAAGAAGCTGCCAGCTGAGGAAGCAAATACCCATCACAATATAATTACAAGGAAGTGAATTGTGTTACACTATGGAGTAGCTAGAACATTCAGCTCAAAGTCCCTTTTCAGCCATACAGGTCACTGCTCTGCCTCCCCACAGAGTCCTTGTTCATTCTTTCTGAGTTAATTTTTCTTGATGTTGAGTGAAAAATAATCTATCTTGGGGTTGGGCAGTCTATCCTTGTGTGTGAGTGGGTGGGTGGAGGAATAGGACTTGTTTTGCTGTTGGTGTTTTGTGGCTTGTTGTGATCTATGTTGTTCTGTTGAACACTCAGGGCATGCTATGTTGGCACCAGAATGCATGGCAACACTTGGGGGCTACGCCCAGCACATCCTATGGTTGTGTTGATTATAAATGCAAATAATGCATTTCACAGAATGTTTCAATGTACATTTGATAAGTAAATGAATCTGACTCTGATGACTTCTTACAAATGATGGTAAGGTTAAAGCTGTAATACAAAGTGGCACTGATATTGAGACTGAATGTATTGTGTGCAACCAGAGTTTGAATGGACATCATCATTACAAAAAAAATCCACAGTTAGATATTATAATAGCAATAAAGTTAAACATAGTTAAGCAATTTAATGAGTTAATTCTTACAAAACCTAAATCAGCTTTAGTAGAGTTACAGGAGTAATTATTAGATTTGTACAAAGGTAAATTTATGGGTTATGGTTTTTAACTGATCACAATGATGATATTCTAATGAAGGTTTGAAGGAAATTTATCAGCAATACTGCCTTTTGATTTAAACTCAGAGAGAAAAGATGAAATGATTCAATAAAGGGAAATGTGTGTCGGATAAAAAATTATAAACAAGGCATTTTAGTCACCATGAAACTGTGGATATGAATGGTAAATGGCAGTCTAATTTCTGTATGACCTTTGGTTCCCATAAACAGAGTGACTGCTATAATGCATGAAATAGCACTTAGGATTACACTATGCATATAATTAATCACTTGTCAGCTGTTTGACTTAACCATTTTTACATGAGCATATGACCTCTTTATATTGCTACAATTATCTATAAGTCACATAGGAATAAAAAGATCAGTTTGCTGTCCCTAACTTTGTCACCAAATTGTCTTACTAAACAGGCTTAAAATTCATTACTATTTCAGTACACAAAATGTCAAAGCTAATCCTATCCAAAAAACAAACTCCTAGAGGAACTCAGAAGGTCAATCCTAATGCAGGGTTTCGACATGTAATGTCAACAATTCATTTCCTCCTGAAAGATTCTGCTCGACCCACTGAGCTTCTCAAGCGGTTTGTTCTTTTCCTCCACATTATAACATCTGCAGTCTCTTGTGATTCAACTAATGGTACAGGTTCTTGGTGATGTGTAACTCATTGGCTTCAGACAAAAAGTAGGGGGTGAAGCAGAACAAGATTCTTTCAAATAATCACAGCCCGATAGCTCTGTGCCATAGGTTTTAGTGATTCTATGAACATTTAATTCATCTTCTTATAATGACTGAGATGAAGCCACCACAGTTTCATCCTTTAATGTACGTATATCATATTTGTGAGCCATTGGCTAAAGCAACAGAGCTCTGTTTGCTCAGTTGGTTCAATAACATTTAATACTGTGCAATTTTCATGGATTTTGATTGACTTCTTTTGAATGTACTAAGGATCAATGCTCAAAGTAAATTTATTATCAAAGTATATATATGTCACCATATGCTACCCTGAAATTTATTTTCTTGCAGCCATACACAGTTGAACAAAGAAGTACAATAGAATCAATGAAAAACCACACGTAGACACTAACAAAATAACCAATGTGCAAAAGCAGACAAACTGTGCAAATACAAAAAGGAAGAAGGAGGAGGAGGAGAAGGAGAAGGAAAAGCAGAAAAAGATCCGCCTTGGAAGACATCCCCACAATCTGAGGAGACAAGATGTTGACAAAGAAGCATTGAACCGCTGCCTCAGAGTTGAAGACCTTATCCCAGAAACAGAGGGGTTCCTTGTGGAAATACAGAACCAAGTGGTTAACGTAACAATATTATCAGAAGTACTTAATAAACGACTAACAAATTCAAGATGATAAATGCAGAAAATGCAAAGAGAAACCAGAAATACTCTAACACATTATAGAATTCTGCAGCAGTTTAACTCAATCTGAGTACTTACACAGGCACAAACCAGTGGCAAACATCATTCACCAAAATCTTGCTTTAAAATGCAAATTCGTAAAAGAAGCCATACCTTACTATAAATACTAGCCTGATCCAATTTTGAAGTCAGATTGCTACAAATTATATTATGATCAATTCATTATTACAGATAGGACAATCCATAATAACCATCCAGATATCATATTCTAAGATAAATAAGCAAGATCAAATTACTTAATAGATATAGCCATTCCAAACACACATAACATACAGAAATCAATAAGTGAAACACCCCAGAAATATGCTGAATTAAAAGAGGAAATTGAAAGATTCTGGAACATGAACAGATTATACATTGTCCTGACAGCAACATCTACAACTGATATCATCCCAAAGTCACTACACAATAGCAATGAACAATTAGGCCTCCACAGTAATATTTATGAAAATCTCCAGAAGGCCACAATACTAAACACCACTGGAATAATCCAGACGTTCCGAGTAATAGCTATATCAGACCCCACTTGGTGTACTATGTTCAGTTCTGGTCACCTGACTACAGGAAGGATGTGGATACTATCGAGAGTGCAGAGGAGATTTACAAGGATGTTTTCTGGATTGGAGGGCATACCTTATGAGAATAGGTTGAGAGAACTTGTCCTTTTCTCCTTGGAGTGATGGAGGATGAGAGGTGACCTGATAGAGATGTATAAGATGATGAGGGGCATTGATCATGTGGATAGTCAGAAGCTTTTTCCCAGGGCTGAAATGGCTAATACAAGGGGGCATAGTTTTAGTGCTTAGAAATGGGTACCGAGGGGATGTCAGGGGTAAGTTTTTCACACAGAGTGTGGTGGGTGCTTGGAATGCACGCTGACGGTGGTAGCAGAAGTGGATACAATAGGGTCTTTTAAGGGCCTCCTAGATAGGTACATGGAGCTTAGAAAAATAGAGGGCTATACACTAGAGAAAATCTAGGCTGTCTCTAGAATAGGTTACATGGTCAGCACAACATTATGGGCCAAAAGGCCTGTAATATGATGTAAACTACTATGTTCTATGTTCAATTGAGAAGTAAATATGCTTGACTATGCCCATACCTCAGGGTTTTACCAGCTTCAGCTGAGAAGTAATTAAAATAGTAATAAATAAGGAAGTAAGTAAATAATACTGAGAACATGAGTTGTAGAGTCCTTGAAAGTGAGTCCATAGGTTGTAGAATCAGTTTATAGTTGAATGAGTGAAGTTATCCATGCTGGTTCGGGAGGCTGATGGTTGAAGGTTCATAACTGTTCTGGGATCTGGTGGTGTGGGGACTAAGGCTCCTGTGCCTGCTTCCCAATAGCAGCAGTGAGAAAACAGTATGGGCTGGATGGAGCAGGGGAGTCCTTTGTAATGGATGCTCTTTTCTTGTGGTAGTGCTGCATGTAGATGTGCTCAGTGGTGGTAACGGATTTTCATGTGATGGACTGGGCTGTATCCACTAGTTTCGTAGGCGTCTCCATTCTTGGGCATTTCTGTTTCCATACCAGGATATGATGCAATCAATTGGGATACTCTTCACTGTGCATGTACATTGTCAAAGTTTTAGATGACATGCAGAACCTGCACAAAATTCTAAAAAAGTAGAGGCGCTACCATGCCTTCTTTTTAGTGGCTTTACAGGACACATCAACTGAAATGATAACGGCAAGGAAGATTCTTCAACATCTGGGCTAATGATTCTCCTGATTTTCAGTGCCACACCATCATACTGTCAATCATACTTTTTTGTTGTGCAAGTTACTTTAACAGAAGATCCTTCATTGCTCTGCAGGTGATCATAACAATCCCAAGAGGGATGAAACACCTCTGCTTCAAGTGACACCATCATTATAAGAAACAGTCTAACTGGTTACATTTTCCAGTTTTGGGGGGATTGATTGTGGTGTTTTCTTGCGTTCGGCAGAGATCATTTCTAGGCCAGCTGCTCTTGTGATTCTTATAAATGACTTGGATGAGGAAGTGGCTGTGTGGTTTGATATGTTTGCAGATGCCACAAAGGTTGGAGACGTTGTAGATAGTGTAGAAGGTTGTCATGTGTTACAATGGAATATTGATAGGATGTAGAAATGGGATGAGAAGAACTTGATGGAGTTCACCTGGAAAAGAGTGAAAAGGTACACTTTGGAAGGTCAAAGCTGAAGGGAGATTACAGGCTTAATGACACAATTCTTAAAATTTTAGAGGAACAGAGGAATATTGGGGAAAACATATGCAGAACATTCAAAGTTGACATGCAAGTTGATAGTGTGGTTAAAATGATGAATGGTGTATTGGCTTTCAGTGGTCAGTGGATTGAGTTTAAGAGCTGTGAGACAGTGTTGCAGCTCTATAAAACTCTGGTTAGACGACACTTGGAGTATTGTGTTCAGTGCTGGCCACCCCCATCAGAGAAAGGTTATCGAAGCTTTATAGAGGGCTCAGAGAAGATTTATCAGGATGCTGCCCGGATTAGCGAGCATACCTTATAAGGAAAGGCTGCGTGAGCTATGACTTCTTTTTTTGGAGAATGAGGGGTGACTTGATAGAGGTGTTAAAGTGTACAGTCAGCACCTTTTCCCCAGGACTGAAATGGCCAATATGAGAGGGCATAATTTTAAGGTGATTGGAGCAAAGTATAAGGATAATGTCAGAGGTAGGTATTTTACACAGAGTTTGATAAGTGTGTGGAATGCGCTGGCAGGGCTGGTAAAAGATATTTAAGAGATTGTTATGTGGATGAAAGAAAAATTGAGGATAATGTAAGAGGGAAGGGTTAGACTGATCTTGGAGTAGATTAAAAGGTTAGCATAACCTCATGGGCAGAAAGGCCTTTTTTGTGTTGCACTGTTCTATGTATGTTAACAATAGCAGTGCTATGATTCAAGATTCAAGATTGTTTAATGTCATTTCCAGTACACAAGTAGTAAAGGAGAATGAAATAACTGTTACTGTTATCCAATGTATCAGAATAAACACAGTATGAAGAAGAAAACAATAAAAAAAACACAACAAATAAAAAATACAGAAGGTAGATTATATACATAGATCGATGGTATGCCCATAAAGCGATGCTAGGCACAGGAATGTCTGCATATAAGTGATTCTGCCAGGAAATGTTCAAATAGTGATTATGGGGGTTATGGTGGGTTAGTGGGTGGGGGTTTTGATCAGTTTACTGCTTAGGGAAAGTAAGTTTTTAAGACTGGTGGTCCTGGTGTAAATACTACATAGCCTCTTCCCTGATGGAAGTGTGACAAACAGTTCCTGTGGCTGGAATCCTTCATGATGTTATTGGCCCTTTTTTGGCACCTTTCTGTAGATATGCACTTGATGCCGGGTAGGTTGATGCCAGTGGTGCATTGGGCAGTTTTAACTGCTTTTTGCAGAGACTTCCTATCCGGCGCAGTACAGTTTCCATACTATGCAGAGATGTAGCATGATTGTTAGGATGCTTTCTACTGTATATCTGTAGGAAGATGTGAGTATATATGTGCATATTCCAGCTCTTTTCAGCCTCCTCAGAAAGTAGAGGCTTTGGTGAGCTTTCTTGTGTTCTCAGAACATGAAAGATGGTGCAAGATGTGCCCTCCCAGGAGCTTGAAACTGCTCACAGTTTTCACAGCCGTGCCCCCAGTGCAAAGAGGGCAGTGAGTAGTGCGAGTTCTCTTGAGGTTGATAACCAAATCCTTTGGCCTTGCTGACATTGAGGAAGAGACTATTTACCTGGCACCTGGCCTTGAGCTCTTCTACCTCCTGTCTGTAGGCCATCTCAACTTTGTTAGTAATGAGCCCCACCACTGTTATGTCATCAGCAAACTTGACGATGTGATTACTCAGGTGCTGATAAAAATAACATTGTCTGTAACCAACATGGGAAGCTTCACAGGAATAAACATCTTTAATTCTCATTTTCTTTTCTGCCAACCTGAAAATTCGCTGTCAGTGAAACAAAGTTTTGAACTGCAAATACACTCTGTAAAACTCATTTCCCTTAACTATTTTGCATTCTTCTTTATACCAAACTAGGCTGCTTGCCCATTTCCAACTTTTGTCGTTCAACTATTGATAGCCACATTTAGCCTTCTAAACCTTGGCCTTTGTAATCCCCTCTGGAAGACTCTTCACTTGAATTATTGTCTTGTAAATTGTTGGTTACTATTGTGTTGTCTATTATGGTAATGTCCTGTGTTTTACGCTTGGCACTGATCCGCAATCTATTCTGGTATGTTTCACGTACTGGCATGAAAGTGATTCAGATTCTGAATATTCTTCCCCATTTCAATTATGCCCCCACTATTTCCTTCAATTGGTCTTTAGGTAACTAGTCTAAATGTCCATTTTGATTCAGTATCAGGTTTTGTTTGATTGCAGTCTTGTCCACTTTGCTGCATTACAGCAATAGATAAATTAATGTTATTTCTCTATGGGCAGTTACTGAATTCCTACTTATTTTTCAACCAGCCCTTTTTCAATGTACACTGGTGTTTTGCATTTCACATGTATAAACTAAGTTGCATTATGCATTATTAAAATATCATCATAGATAGCAACCAGATTGCACAGGATGTCACTAATTGTGTTATGTTTCCAGTTCCTTAATGGTTTGGAAATTTAATTAATGTCTTTTTATTGCAATTATCTTCAGTTGTATGAAAGCTGACAGAATTAGCCTTAAAGCCAAACTCCAGTTGCTAAAATTTGGGGAATGTGGACAGGATAACAAATACTTCAGCAAAGTTTTAATGACTTACATCGAAACATTGAAAAGCTGAAACACATTTACCATTTTTATTGATTTGCTTGATGTGATGCTCCAGAGTAATGATCCCAGGTGTAAGTTCTGACGCTTCATCTGTAGTTGGTTGAAGTCATGGATTCAGCTATCTGCATACAGTTGTTCCTGTTCATTTCATGGCAACTAAATCCCCTTCATTCTGCCCTCCACAATCAAGTGGAACTACTGCGGAGGCTTGGTGACAAAGCTGGTGGAAAGCATGCTCTGAATCCATCTATTTTCTCATTTTTTTCATGTTCATTCTCTCATGGAGCCTATTTTTAATTCTGATATTCCAATTAATTCCCCACAACCCTCAAGCATTTTCCAACATTTTATGAGATTATTGCAGAAGAGGGCAAAGAGCAACAGCACTCTTCTTCAAATAAAACTTGCAGCTTGGCAATGAAACATCTTTTATCACTTCCTCTGAAATGAGATTGCTATGTGAAGCTTCAGATAATGGCATTGGGGCAGTCAGCTGTGACATTATGAATGACAGGCAGGAATGCACTATCACTTTGTTACCCATATACTGATAAAAAAAAATGATATTATGCTTAAGTAGAGAGGCAAACTATTCATATAATTTCTATGGGCATCACTGTGGGTTAGTAGACACCTAAACTCAATACTGATCTCAAGTGCTGTGTAGGGTTTGCGTGGCATTTCCATATACCCATTCTGACTACATAGGATTCCTTTAGATTCTTTGATATCCTCCCACGTTCCTAAGACATGTGGGTGTGTAGGTTAGTTGGCCACTGTTCGTGTGTAGATGAGTGGTAGAAGTTGTGGGAGTTGATAATAATGCAGGAAGAACAAAATAATGTGATTACTGTAAGATTAGTGTGAATCAATGTTTGATGGTCAGCATGGTCTCAGTGGAATAAAGGGGTTGTGTCCATGCTATATCGCTCTGTGAATCTACAATTCTTAGTTTTTTTATTGGTTCCTTCATGGCAGTCACATGAAAGTAAAAATAGATAATTGTCCCATTTCAATGTAGTTCCTTTCCCCACTCTTAGGCAGTCACTCATGATCAAATGTAACTTGCTCCCATTACATTCTGAGGTGGTTGATGAGGCCAATGTTAGACCTGCAGACTTTGTCATAGGTGGCACAGTACTTCTTGATGGACAATGGAGGGATGTGGATACTTTGGGCATGGGGTGTGGAGGTAGTGTGTTCCTTCTGCTGGTCATGCTGTGCTTCTCTCTTCTCCCAATGAACAGACACGCATTTCTCAATACCATCCCAAATGACCCTTCTCCATTTTGTGTAGTCATGATGTTGAGGTTCTCAGAAGTTTCTGGGGATGCTACATTTACACTTTTGTAATGTTCTTTAAGAACGTCTTTAAATTTTTCCTTCCTAGTCCTATCTCAGCATCACAATGATTGGGAATCTGGTGTCAGGTACGCATATGGTATAGTTTACCATTCAAAGTTGAGTGGGTGTAATTGGAGTCTCATTGTTGATGATGATTGCTCACAAAAGTTCACAAATATTGGTTTGCTTCTCCTGCCTGTGAACTTGGAAGATTGTATTGAAATGTTCCTTGAGTGCCTTGATGAGCCTGCTGTAAGTAATCATTTCTTATCTCATTAGGTGGAGAAGGACAGAGAATGGAGCTGAGGTAAAAGGATTTCAATACTGGTGCTTACCCATATGCCTATTTTGTTTTCTTACGTCATGATACCATTTAGCCTCTTATCACATCCATACCATCTTTATGCGGTTGGAATTCAACAAGTGGCTTTTTGATCAGTACGAAGAACTTCCTTTGTGGCTAACAGCAGAGAGACTACAACGAAATATGTCTCATTTCAGTATGAAATGATGGAAAATAATGTTATGAATATGTCACCACTCCATCAAGATTTAAAACATCAGTGGCGTTATTGCCTGCCCTGTTGATTTCCAATTAATATCTGGATTTTTGACTTCTATTTTGAATAGTTGTGTGGTGATGGTGGACCAAATAGTTTAAGTTGAATAGAAAAAGTTGCTGATGATTAGTGGACTGCTGTGGATATTCACTTATTCCACAGGAGGATTCACTAGACCAGCTCATTCTTAATGGAAATATCACCCTATGGAAGTAGCATGCAACTTGCGGTTTTTCCATCTACCCATCACAATGCTCTCTGAGCAGACTGTTTTCTGGCCCAGCACACCTCACAGATGGAGGCTATTGCAAGTCCAAAGGGTTTAAGCTTCTGGGCTATGAGAACAAACTGATGGTCAGGTCTGTCAAATATGAGGGGGTGGGGGAGTGCTTCCATGATGGTCTTGATATTCCAGGTCTTGAATTTCATATTGAGCAGAGAAAGTTGCCTTGATAAAAAAAAATCTATTAAAGAATAAACACAGTGCATAAGTTTTACATTCGTGATCAATACATAGAGTAGTATTAACTATGTTTTTAAACCACAGCGTTATTGACGCTCATGTGCTCCTCTTAGGGTAATAACCATTTCAATATTTAAGGGTCTTTCCCACCCAAGTCAGCCCCTCCAAGTACAGTAGCGGAAGGAGCCTAGACTGTCTTTTTTCACCATAAAGCCTTTGTGTGTACCTCAGCATGTATGCCTGCAGCCTGGAATATGCCATTAGCAAGATTCCTTGCTGGAGATCATCCTGTGCTGGAAGAGCAACAAATTTCAGGCAGAACAAAGAGTGTCGTACAGCGAGTTATTGACCTTCCAGTATCAGCTACCACATATGCATATGCTTGACAGGGCTAGCACTTGATCCAGGATAACTGGGCACTAAATTCTACTGCAAACACATTAAGATTGGCGCGCGCGCGCGCGCACACACACACACACACACACACACACACACACACACACACACACACACACACACACACACACACACACACACACACACACACACACACACACACACACACACACACACACACACACACACACACCTTCAGTATGACTAGAACAATAGAACATAGGGCCTTGAAACAGAGAGCAATGCCTTATGCTTGAAGGGGTTCAATTGCAGGATCTGAAATTAGCACCTGAACATTGATCAATGAGACTCAAGTGACCAGCTTCCAAAGTCACTGAACAAACAAGCTCCAGTGCTGAGTCATGCTTACAAATACATTAAGCACTGTTAAGAGTCGAAATCACAAATATTACAAGCAAACTAATCTTTTACAATGGAACATTACTTGTCGGATTTATTACCGAAATAGAGAATCACTCTGCCTATTGATATTGTTGAAGAACAATGGAAATCCTTTTATTTTTGATATGAGTTGTCATGTAACCAAGGTGTTTAAAATGGGACATGACTATAGTGACATCTAATAAAATGTATGAACTACATTTCATGAGGATGCATAGCAATGAGAGTTGGTTGTTTAATATATTAGACAGGTTCGGATCATATTCTAAATAAGTTGACAGTGTCAGAAAATGTATCGGAGGCTTGGCCCAAAAGCAAAGCAGCAGAGATGTCGTAACAGTGAGTGATAACTTTCATAATAAACTGCTAAATAACAAGCTACGAGGGAGCCACCAAACAAGAAAGATCCAATATGAAACACCACAGGCAATGAGGTAACTGAATGCTAGGAGCAACTGGTTGAGGCTGGATGGTTCGATGAGTGGACAAGGACTGTTGATGAGAGCTGGTTTAAATAGGCTACAGGTGATGCGTTGGAAATGAGTGACAGGTGACTCCTGTTAGTTGAGTGGAGGCTGGAAGGTGCCTGCCCTGTATAGGCCCGACAGGAACCCCTCCGCCTCCTACGGTCAGCATCCATCGGCCCAGGACAATTAGGATGGGTCCAGTGGAACACCTCAATGAGCAAAGAATCCAAGATAAAATCGGATGGAACCCAAGTCCTCTCCTCAAGTCTAGTCCCTTAAGTTATCATCAAGTACTCTTGCCAGTCCACCAGATACTGCACACCCTATTTACAACACCATAAATCCATCAGGTGGTGAACTGTGTTCACTGGACCACCTTTTACCATCCCAAGTAACAGAAATGCAGGCTTCGTTGGGATGAGTGGTCCATGGGCTACGCTTGAGGCAGGACATGTGGAAGGTAGGTGTGATCTTGAGGAACAGTGGTAGATGGAGATGGTAAGTGACTTGGTTGATGCGACAGTTAATCTTAAAGGGGCCAATGAACCAGTACAAAAGCTTGTGGGAACTGATGCGCAAAGGCAGATCTCAGGTGGATAGCCAAAGATGGTCACCTGGCCAGAGTAGTCTGGTTGAATACTGACACCAGTTACCCAGATGGCAGTAGGCACAGTGGCAGCTAGTATCGCCCTCTGTGCTCTCTTCCAATCATTCCGGCATATTCCTGTTCCTGGTAGATGGGGCAGCCACCATTGGCTCCTCTGCGGGGAATAATGGAAGTTGGCAGCCATTAAATACCTCAAAAAGGGGTTGAGACAGTGAAGCATCACAGAAACTTCCCCATTTAATGATTGGCTCTTTCTGACTGACCGTTTGTCTGCAGATGATAGTCAGGGGACAAATTCACTGAGGCACAGAGGAGGGAGCAGAAGTCTTGCCAGAAGCAGAAGACCAAGTGTTGGCCCTGGTCTGACCCAATATCCTGCGGGAAACCGTAGAGGTGAACTATATGTGAAGATCCAGGTCTGCTGTCTCAGTGGCTGACGGAAGTTTTGGGAGGGCAATGGAGTGGACTCACCTTAGAGAACTGGTCCACCATTGTCATGATTGCCAAGACCCCATCAGATGGTGGCAATCCCTTAATGAAATCCATGGCAATGTAGGATAACTGGCATTGGGGGACTGGTAGAGGCCATTGGATGCTAGAAAGCTGTTGGTTTCAAAGTATTGCGCTGTGTGTATTGAAGGCAGGTAGTGAAAGAATTATGAACATCTGCAAACATGATGGGCCATGCTGAGAGAGGACAACCGGATTGTGCAATGAACCGGATTTGATCAGGGACCTTGAGGTAAAGGAGCCATTAGGAGGTAGTGACCATAATTTTTTTTTATATAGTACAGCACATTACAGGCCCTTCGGCCCACAATGTTGTGCTGACCCTCAAACCTTGCCTCCCATGTAACCCCCCACCTTAAATTCCTCCATATACTTGTCTAGTAGTCTCTTAAACTTCACTAGTGTGCGTGCCTCCACCACTGACTCAGGCAGTGCATTCCACGCACCAACCACCTGAGTGAAAAACCTTCCTCTAATATCCCCCTTGATCTTCCCTCCCCTTACCTTAAAGCCATGTCCTCTTGTACTGAGCAGTGGTGCCCTGGGGAAGAGGCGCTGGCTGTCCACTCTGTCTATTCCTCTTAATATCTTGTACACCTCTATCATGTCTCCTCTCATCCTCCTTCTCTCCAAAGAGTAAAACCCCAGCTCCCTTAATCTCTGATTATAATCCATACTGTCTAAACCAGGCAGCATCCTGGTAAATCTCCTCTATCCCCTTTCCAATGCTTCCACATCCTTCCTATAGTGAGGCGACTAGAACTGGACATAGTACTCCAAGTGTGGCCTAACTAGAGTTTTATAGAGCTGCATCATTACATCACGTCTCTTAAATTCTATCCCTCGACTTATGAAAGCTAACACTCCATAAGCTTTCTTAACTACCCTATCTACCTGTGAGACAACTTTCAGGGATCCGTGGACATGTACCCCCAGATCCCTCTACTCCTCCACACTACCAAGTATCCTGCCATTTACTTTGTACTCTGCCTTGGAGTTTGTCCTTCCAAAGAGTACCACCTCACACTTCTCCGGGTTGAACTCCATCTGCCACTGCTCAGCCCACCTCTGCATCCTATCAATGTCTCTCTGCAATCTTTGACAATCCTCTACACTATCTACAACACCACCAATCTTTGTGTCGTCTGCAAACTTGCCAACCCGCCCTACTACCCCCACATCCAGGTCGTTAATAAAAATCACGAAAAATAGAGGTCCCAGTACAGATCCTTGTGGGACACCACTACTCACAACCCTCCAATCTGAATGTTCTCCCTCCACCACAACCCTCTGCCTTCTGAAGGCAAGCCAATTCTGAATCTACTTGGCCAAACTTCCCTGGATCCCATGCCTTCTGACTTTCTGAATAAGCCTACCATGTGGAACCTTGTCAATTGCCTTACTAAAATCCATGTAGATCACATCCATTGCACTACCCTCATCTATATGCCTGGTCACCTCCTCAAAAAACTCTATCAGGCTTGTTAGGCATGATCTGCCCTTCACAAAGCCATGCTGACTGTCCCTGATCAGACCATGATTCTCTAAATGCCCATAGATTCACTCTCTAAGAATCTTTTCCAACAGCTTTCCCACCACAGACGTAAGGCTCACTGGTCTATAATTACCTGGACTATCCCTACTACCTTTTTTGAACAAGGGGACAACATTCGCCTCCCTCCAATTCTCCTGTACCATTCCTGTGGACAACGAGGACATAAAGATCCTAGCCAGAGGCTCAGCAATCTCTTCCCTCGCCTCATGGAGCAGCCTGGGGAATATTCCGTCAGGTCCCGGGGGACTTATCTGTCCTAATGTATTTTAACAACTCCAACACCTCCTCTCCTTTAATATCAACATGCTCCAGAACATCAACCTCACTCATATTGTCCTCACCATCATCAAGTTCCCTCTCATTGGTGAATACTGAAGAGAAGTATTCATTGAGGACCTCGCTCACTTCCACAGCCTCCAGGCACATCTTCCCACTTGTATCTCTAATCGGTCCTACCTTTACTCCTGTCATCCTTTTGTTCTTCACATAATTGAAGAATGCCTTGGGGTTTTCCTTTACCCTACTCACCAAGGCCTACTCATGACCCCTTCTTGCTCTTCTCAGCCCCTTCTTAAGCTCCTTTCTTGCTACCCTATATTCCTCAATAGACCCATCTGATCCTTGCTTCCTAAACTCATGTATGCCGCCTTCTTCCACCTGACTAGATTTTCCACCTCACTTGTCACCCATGGTTCCTTCACCCTACCATTCTTCATCTTCCTCACCTGGACAAATTTATCCCTAACATCCTGCAAGATATCCCTAAACATCGACCACATGTCCATTGTACATTTCCCTGCAAAAACATCATCCCAATTCACACCCGCAAGTTGTAGCCTTATAGCCTCATAATTTTCCGTTCCCCAATTAAATATTTTCCTGTCCTCTCTGATTCTATCCTTTTCCATGATAATGCTAAAGGTCAGGGAGCGGTGATCACTGTCCCCCAGATGCTCACCCACGGACAGATCTGTGACCTGACCCGGTTCATTACCTAATACTAGATCTAGTATGGCATTCCCCCTAGTCGGTCTGTCAACATACTGTGACAGGAATCCATCCTGGACACACTTAACAAACTCTGCCCCATCTAAACCCTTGGAACTAATCAAGTGCCAATCAATATTAGGGAAGTTAAAGTCACCCATGATAACAACCCTGTTATTTTTGCACCTTTCCAAAATCTGCCTCCCAATCTGCTCCTCGGTATCTCTGCTGGTACCAGGGGGCCTATAGAATACCCCCAGTAGAGTAACTGCTCCCCTCCTGTTCCTGACTTCCAGCCATACTGACTCAAAAGAGGATCCTGCTACATTACCCACCCTTTCTGCAGCTGTAATAGTATCCCTGACCAGTGATGCCACCCCTCCTACCCTTTTCCTCCCTCTCTATCCCTTTTAAAGCACTGAAATCCAGGAATAGTGAGAATCCATTCCTGCCCTGGTGCCAGCCAAGTCTCCGTAATGGCTACTACATCATAATTCCATGTATGTATCCAAGCTCTCAGTTCATCACCTTTGTTCCTGATGCTTCTTGCATTGAAGTACACACACTTTAGCCCTTCTACCTTACTACCTTTACACCCTTTATTCTGCTTCTCTTTCCTCAAAGCCTCCCTATATGTTAGATCTGGCTTTACTCCATACACTTCTTTCACTGCTCTATCGCTCTGGGTCCCATCCCCCTTGCAAATTAGTTTAAACCCTCCTGAACCATGCTAGCAAACCTACCAGCAAGGATATTGCTCCCCCTCGAGTTCAAGTGCAACCCATCCAATCTGTACAGGTCCCACCTTCCCCAGAAGAGATCCCAATGGTCCAAAAATCTAAAACCCTGCCCCCGCACCAACTCCTCACCAACTGCCATCTCCTCCAATTCTTACCATCACTATCACGTAGTTCTGGCAGCAATCCTGAGAACGCCACCCTTGAGGTCCTGTTCTTCAGCCTTCTGCCTAGTTCCCAAAAATCACGCTTCAGGACCTCATCCCTCTTCCTGCCTATGTCATTGGTCCCAACATGTACCACGACTTCTGGTTGCTTTCCCTCTCGTACCAGGATGTCATGCACCCGGTCAGAGACATCCCGGACCCTGGCACCCGGGAGGCAACAAACCATACAGGTTTCCTTCTCACGTCCACAAAATCTCCTGTCTGCTCCCCTGACTAGAGTCTCCAATGACAACAGCTCTCCTCTTCTCCGTCCCATCCTTCTGCACCACAGGGTCAGACTCAATGCCAGAGGCCCTGCCACCGTGGCTCACACCTGGTTGGTCGTCCTTGCCAACAGCATCCAGGACAGTAAACTTATTATTCAGGGGAATGGCTACAGGGGTGCTCTGGACTACCTGTCTACTCTCCTTCGCTTTCCCTCCTCGGACCATCACCCAACGACCTGCTTCCAGCAGCCTAGGTGTGACTACCTCCCTGTAGCTCTCATCTATGACTGCCTCATTCTCCCTTATGAGTCGAAGGTCATCCAGCTGCTGCTCCAGATTCCTCACACGGTCTTCCAGATCGCCCAGCCGCAAGCACTTCTGGCAGATGTGACTCTGCGGGAGAGGGGAGTTCCCCCAAGACTGCCACATCTCACAGGAGACACACATCACCGTCTCAGGAGGCATTGCAAAGACTAACTGGGAACAAACTCGTCCTCCGCCTCTTCCCGTCGAAACCTCTCGAGTCAAAGCCTCAAATCTCCACTCCTTCACTGGCCCGCTCACTCACTGGCCGCTTTCCACAGGCCGCTCCGCTTGAGGTAACCTTCTATTTATTTGTTTGAGCTTTTCAAACTGCTTGGTCACCTGACCTCGATTGCCCAATCAGCTGCTTTCTGCTGAGTCTGAGCTGCTCAAATCTTGATTGTCTAATCAACGGCTTTCTGCTGAGCTATTCAAATCTTGATTGACTTGATTGCACAGTCCAACTGCCAAAACTGCCAGAATCTCTCGAGTCAAAGCCTCAAATCTCCACTCCTTCACTGGCCCACTCACTCACTGGCTGCTTTTGATATGATATGTTTTAACCTACAATTTGAGAAGGAGAAGGGAAAATCAGATGTGTCAGTATTACAGTTGAACAAAGGGAACTATGGAGCTATGAGAGAGGAGCTGGCCAAAGTTCAATGGAACAATACCCTAGCAGGGAAGACAGTGAAACAACAATGGCAGGTATTTCTGGGAATAATGCAGAAGGTGCAGGATTGGTTCATTCCAAAGAGGAAGAAAGATCCTAAGGGGAGTAAGGGGTGGCCGTGGCTGATGAGGGAAGTAAAGGGCAGTATAAAAATAAAAGAGAAGTATAACATAGCAAAGATGAGCGGGAAGCCGGAGGACTGGGAAGCTTTTAAAGAGCAACAGAAGATAACAAAAAAGGCAATACGCCAAGAAAAAATGAGGTACGAAGATAAACTAGCCAAGAATATAAAGGAGGATAGTAAAAGCTTCTTTAGGTATGTGAATAGCAAAAAAAATAGTTAAGACCAAAATTGGGCCATTGAAGACAGAAACGGGTGAATTTATTATGGGGAACAAGGAAATGGCAGATGAGTTGAACAGGTACTTTGGATCTGTCTTCACTAGGGAAGACACAAGCAATCTCCCAGATGTAATAGTGGCCAAAGGAACTAGGGTAAAGGATGAACTGAAGGAAATTTATATTAGGCAAGAAACGGTGTTGGATAGACTGTTGAGTCTGAAGGCTGATAAGTCCCCCAGACCTAATGGTCTGCATCCCAGGGTACTTAAAGAGGTGGCTCTAGAAATCGTGGATGCATTGGTAATCATTTTCCAATGTTCTATAGATTCAGGAACAGTTCCTGCTGATTGGAGGGTGGCTAATGTTGTCCCACTTTTCAAGAAAGGAGGGAGAGAGAAAACAGGGAATTATAGACCGGTTAGCCTAATGTCAGTGGTGGGAAAGATGCTGGAGTCAATTATAAAAGAGGAAATTACGACACATTTGGATGACAGTAGAAGGATCAGTCTCAGTCAGCATGGATTTATGAAGGGAAAATCATGCTTGACTAATCTTCTGGAGTTGTTTGAGGATGTAACTATGAAAATGGACACGGGAGAGCCAGTGGATGTAGTGTACCTGGACTTCCAGAAAGCTTTTGATAAAGTCCCACATAGGAGATTAGTGGGCAAAATTAGGGCACATGGTATTGGGGGCAGAGTACTGACATGGATTGAAAATTGGCTGGCTGACAGGAAACAAAGAGTAGCAACTAACGGGTTCCTTTCGGAATGGCAGGCTGTGACCAGTGGGGTACCGCAAGGTTCGGTGCTGGGACTGCAGCTGTTTACAATATACATTAATGATTTAGATGAAGGGATTAAAAGTAACATTAGCAAATTTGCCGATGACACAAAGCTGGGTGGCAGTGTGAAATGTCAGGAGGATGTTATGAGAATGCAGGGTGACTTGGACAAGTTGGGTGAGTGGGCAAATGTATGGCAGATGCAGTTTAATGTGGATAAATGTGAGGTTATCCACTTTGGTGGCAAGAACAGGAAGGCAGATTACTATCTAAATGGAGTCAAGTTAGGAAAAGGGGAAGTACAATGAGATCTAGGTGTTCTTGTACATCAGTCAATGAAAGCAAGCATGCAGGTACAGCAGGCAGTGAAGAAAGCTAATGGCATGCTGGCCTTTATAACAAGGAATTGAGTATAGGAGTAAAGAGGTCCTTCTGCAGCTGTACAGGGCCCTGGTGAGACCCCACCTGGAGTATTGTGTGCAGTTTTGGTCTCCAAATTTGAGGAAGGACATTCTTGCTATTGAGGGAGTGCAGCGTAGGTTTACAAGGTTAATTCCCGGAATGGCGGGACTGTCATATGTTGAAAGATTGGAGCGACTGGGCTTGTATACACTGGAATTTAGAAGGATGAGTGGGGATCTGATTGAAACATATAAGATTATTAAGGGATTGGACACAATGGAGGCAGGAAGCATGTTCCCGCTGATGGGTGAGTCCAGAACTAAAGGCCACAGTTTAAGAATAAGGGGTAGGCCATTTAGAACAGAGATGCGGAAAAACTTTTTCACCCAGGGTGTGGTGGATATGTGGAATGCTCTGCCCCAGAAGGTAGTGGAGGCCAAGTCTCTGGATGCATTCAAGAGAGAGTTAGATAGAGCTCTTATAGATAGCAGGGTCAAGGGACATGGGGAGAGGGCAGGAACGGGGTACTGATTGTGTATGATCAGCCACGATCATAGTGAATGGCGGTACTGGCTAGAAGGGCAGAATGGCCTACTCCTGCACCTACTGTCTATTGTCTATTGTCTATTGACCCTAACCCCACATCAGATGTGTCCATCTCTACAACAAAAGTTAGAGATATTCGGATAGCAGAGAATGGGAGCAGTTGCAAAGTATCTTTTGAGTTCCTCAAAAGTATGGTCCATGGCAGGTGACCTGGTTACCCCTGAGGTAGGTGATTTGGTGAAGGAGCTGAGAGGTGCAGCAGTTTGGCTGTAGTTCTTGATGAAACAGCAGTAGAGCTTAGAGAAGCCAAGAAGCACTGTGGCTGTTTGAGGGGGTTTGTTTGAGAGCATTCAACAATGGCTCACACTTTCCCTCAGTCTATGTTTATGTCTTGGGGTGAATGGATGTAACCCAGGAAGGAAATGTCTGGGGTGTGGAACTTGTATTTTTCTAACTTGCAGTAGATTTGGTTTTCACTGAGGCACTGAAAGACAGAACAGATGTAATAGATATGAACTTGGGGGCCTGTAGAGAGAATGAGGGTGTCATTGAGGTAGACGAACACATACCTCTGTAGCGTGTCTTGGAAGATCTTGACAGTGAAGGCTTGGAAAACAGATCGTCTTCTGGAAAGTTCAAAATGCATCATCAAGTATTCATAGTGACTAGTGAGTGTTATAAATGCTGCTTCCACACATCCCTTTGGCAGATGTGGATCAGATTGTATGTAGTGCTTAGATTCAGATTGGTGAAGATGTGGGCTCCATGGACTGTTTTGAATATGTTATCCATCAAGGAAAGAGGGTAGCAGTTTGTAATGGTGAACCTACCAGGGAATCCAGGGAAGAAGAACCCCATCTTTCTTTTTAACAAAGAACCCTGCACTATCTCAGGACTAGGATGATTGAATGAAGTTGTGCCATACAATTTTGTCATTCGTGGCTTGGGTTTCAGGAGAGGAGAGGGAGAAGGAGAACAGATGTCCTCTGAGAAGGGTGCTGCTAGGGAGCAGGTCAATACACAGCTGTATGATCTGTGAGGTGGCAGGGTGCTGGCTTCCTGTTTACTAAAGGCGATGGCTATGCTGTGGTGCTCGAGCAGACGTTAGATGAGTTCAAGAGTTTCCTCTATCTTCACGGATCTACGGGCTGAAGTCATCTGAGGTTGCAGGAAGGTGGTCCGATAGGTTGGTACCCAACTCAGCAGTGAGCCAGATGATTAAGTGAAGTGAGGGTCATGAGTTAGATCCAGGAATATGCCAAGATGAGAGTAGGGTTGGGTGAGACAGTAAGGAGGAAATGGCAGGACTCAAAATGCTCTTCAATGCTCATGTACACTGGCCATGTGCACAATCTGACCACCCTATATCCAAGGGATGTCCATCAATGGCCGTGATGCAGAATAAACGAGGGATAGGCTCCGTAGGGAGTTCAAGCTGCACACCAGCAGTCTGGTCCAGAAAGCTGCCTGCTGCGCCAAACTCCATCAGAGATTCTGATGTATGTAGAACAGTTGGGACTTGGAGGCAGATGAGGAGAATGAGTCAAGCTATGATGCTGGAATGAGAGGCCGGCGAGAGCTTACCAGATAGAATGTTCCTCATCTCTGCAAGATGGTGCTGTTGATGGTAATGGGCCAGCAGTGTTACCACATTCCTACCGCACTCCAGCACAAAGATCCTGAATTCCACCATGTAATCCAGCTCTGAATGTGAGCCATGATGCAGACAAAGTATTCAACTCGATGCCTAGGAGCAACTGCTCTTTTGATTGGTGAACAATGGACTGTGCTGTAGAGCTGGGTTTAAATAGGCTGCAGGTAGTGATTTGGAAATAAATGGCAGGTGATTCCCTTTAGCTGGTGGAGACTGGGAGGTGCTTGCTTATGCAGACCTGACAGAAATGGCTGGAGCTCAAAGTGCAAGACACACTGAGAGAGAAATCTGTGGCACCAGGTTGGGGATCCATTGAAGTATTTGGACACTGGAATCTGGGGCTCTGAGGGAGAAGGTTGACCTACATGTGGCTTCTGTATCAAAACGGAGGGTTGGTTGACAGTGGTGAGCCGATGGACAATTGTTTCTTGCTGCCTCTGTGACACGCGCTCATGTTGACAGAAGACATCCCTTAGGCAAGCATACTCTGCTGGATCAATTGTGGGTTTTCTAATCCTGTCAGGAAATGCAGAGGTGGATTGACCCAAAAGCAGAGCAGTAGAGATGATTTAGTGGTGAGCAATAACTTACACAATAAATTGCAAAACAGCAAGCTGTGCAGGGCCACAAAACAAGAGAGAACAGGTACTAAGCAGCATAGGCAACAAGGTAACTCAAGGCTAGGTGCAGCTGTTTGAGGCTGCCTGGCTTAAATAGGCGTAATGCCCTGGTTAAGATTTCTACAGCTATGCTGTGAGTTATTTTCATTTTAGCAATTTTCCTGCTAAAGTAGGATTGTTTCAGATTCAGCTAAAGACAAGGAGCTATGTTGTCCAACTTAGTAATGTGTCAGCCAATCTGGATTGTTCTGGTACGTGTTGTAACTTTCTGTCTGGTGGGATGCCATGGAACATTTGAGAGAGCTGAGCGGGATGAGATTTCTGAAGGACAATAGTCTGGTTTGGGGGCTTTTGGTAGGAGATGCAGAGAAAAGACCACCAAGGAAGATGCCTGGGTGGTCCCACTCTGAAGGGGTGACCCTAACACAAGATGTGCTTTGTAAGACAAAGAATTCCAGAGGGGAGATGGTGGAGACAGGTAGTACTGCATTATTTGGAAGTTTTTTTGAACATGTTCATGAAGAGTAGGGATCTGGAAGGAAATGGCCCAACCTGCTAGAGAGGTAGACCCATTGGCCCAACCTTGGTCAGCAGGGATAGGTTGGGCCAATATCTCTACTTCCATGCTGTATAACTTCATAACTTCATGATTATGACTCTAAGGCTCATTCCATGGTAAAGATACTTTTGATTAATGATCACATTTAAGTTGTGAATCTTCCAAGCAAAACTGATACAGACCAATAGAAAATTGGTATTTCTGTGGTTGCTAGTGTTTCCAATCTATATATATTTTTATACTACTGAGGAAATCTATTTACACATGGATTACATTGTTATAGTGAGGGATGTACATGACCAAGTAAATTTACAGCACATTTAGATTAAAAGCCTGATGTGTTCTTTGACTGCAAGTGTACTCAGTATCACAACAAACATCAGACTGTTCAACAGGGTATGTGACAACTGCAGATTCTTCAGTGACACAACACTAACAGCAATATCTATTTGTCAGGCAAGAGACAGAGTGCCCCCAGAGCATCAGTCTATTGATCACAATTATTCAGGAAAGTTTGGGAGTGAAAACATTTCTTCTAAAGGTGAAGAAGCTGAATATCTATCACAGTTCCTAAACCTGTGGTGAGGTTAAACCAGTAGTTCATTAGTTAATTTGAACACAAAATGTAATTTGAATGTGTAATAAAAAGGGGATTTAGTGGTCTTTCTTTGTTCCTCCTACCTTTATGGAACTCATGATCTGAGCTCCTGTTGGAAAGCAGAGCCCTGTGGTGTGCTTGCTTTGGATGAGGCTGCCCTGAGAACTTGAAAAAAGCAACCACTGCGTAAACGTTTAGTCTTGAATATAAATATTCTGATATGAATATATTGAATCTTAATAAATGTATTAAGGTTAAGGTATTATAGTTATCCGTTTTATATATAAACCAGCTCCAAAATAATCGCCAACTGACAACCTGTCCACTCTAAATTCCTGATATATCTCTTTCTATAACTTCCTTATAAGGAATACCCTGGAAAATGTCTTAAAGTGACAGACCAATGTGAAATTCTACTCTCTGATAAAAGCTGAACAAAGCGTTTTAGGCTGCAGGCTAACCCCAAGAAGCAACACATTTCATTTTCAGAAATAAATTACCAACAGGAGAACATTCAAAATTGAATTTACTTGCTGCTGTGCTTTGTAAACATGTCAGACAATTCACCACTATCCTATTGCATTGACATAAACAAGGATTTATTTCAACAAAAGGGCAATTTTTCATTTCTTATCAATATTTTTTCCTTATCTTTGATACAAAAAACATTAAATTCTGCATCAAGGTTATCTCATCCCCAACAGAAGGACAGTCATATCAAATGACGGCAAAAATACTGCAAGAATTTTCTTGAAATAGGTAAGGTAATATGCCCGAGGCAATTAATGAGAAATTTAGTGTACATCAGCTGTTCCAGTTATTGAACTTGTAACCTCTTCACATAATACTCCAGATTGGAAACAAAACATATCATGGAAATAAAATTGAAAGACTGACTTGAAAGAACAAAGCCAATAAAAAAAACTGATAAAGAACTATTTAATATTCAAGATTCCAGATTGCTTATTATCGTTGTTGTTGTTGTCAACAGTACACAAGTATAAAGTACACAAGTATAAAGAAGAACAAAATGATTGTTAATCCAGGTCTGATGCAGCATAACAAACACAACAAGTATAATAAAACACAGCAATGATAAATATAAAAGCTATCCCATTCAACAAAAGGTCTAAGTGGCATGGTTCAGTCCGTGGACTCCGGACTCCGGGTCTTCTGGCTGTCTTTTGTTTCAGTTGGGCTTAATTACAGGCACCTGATTCTCGTCTTGCAGCTGGGAATATAAGTGGCCCTGGGTTCTTGTTAGTATCCTGTCCTTGCTTCTGTGGGTAAGTCTGGCTGTCCCCCTGTGGTTGGATCTGTCCCTTCATCCTTGTCTCCATTGGGTAAGCCAGGCTGTCTTTGCTGTTACCCTGAGGCAGGGCTGTTCCCTTCCCTTCCCCTTCTTTCCGTAGCCCTTGGCTGGAGCCTTGCCTGCTACCTTCTGCCTGGATCCTCACCTATTCTTGCTGTCAAGTTCTACTGCTGAAGCAAGACTGGAGTCTTGCTGTGTCCAGAAAAGGAACTGTCTTTCATTGTTTGGAACTGTCTCTTTGTGTCCATGCCTTTGCTAGGTAGGTCTGGCTGTTTGCCGCTATCTAGTGTTGGGAACTTCCTCGTCGTGTTCAGCTTTCTGTGTATGAGTCCCAGCCCTACATCCTGTTCCCAAAGAGAGGTCCCGGCTCTCTGTTCTGTGTTCCTGTCTCCCAAGACCGAGGCTCTGTGTTCTAGTCTCCCTCGTCCAAGTTTGAGCTCCATGTCCTCATCCAGCCCAGGAGTCCCATGTCCTACCCCCACATCCAGTCCTGTTGCCTTGCCATGTCTTGTCCTCGCCTAGATCTGGAGTCTGAGCCTGAGTCAAGACCCAGGTTCCAGGTCCCTGTCCAGTCTCTGGCTCAGAGTCCTTGTCCAGGTTCCAAGTTCCTGGTTCCAGGTTCCTACTTCCAAGTTCTGTGTCCAGATCCCACTTTCCCAGTCTAGTCCTAGCCCAGTCCCTGCATCCTAGTCTTGTCCAGGGCTTGTGTCTTGCACAGTGTCATTTCTTCCCCACTTCCCTTGCTTTCTTGACTCACCTAGTCCTGTCCTTAGTACTTCAGTGTCTGTGTCTTGCATTTGGGTCTGTTCCCAATGCCCACCTTATGACAAGAAGTAAATATTGTATGTGGCCATATATACAGAAGATTAGTTTATAGACATCGATATGCTGCATGTACAGATTCATAAAATGACCTTGGTGCTGGAGTTTCTGAACCAAAAGTGACTCGGACAGGTAATAATAAACCAACAAAGTGACTCTTGACAAGAGGAACTCTCCTAGGTAGCAGCTGCGCATTCACCCAGTGGCCACTGTATTACCTGCTCTTCTATGCAACTATCTAAACAGCCAATCATGTGCCAGCAACTCAATGCATAAAAGTATGCAGATGTGGTCAAGAGGTTCAGTTGTTCATACCAAACACTTGACTGGAGAAGAAATCTGATCTGTGACCTTGGCCGTAGAATGATTGTTGGTGCCAGATGGGGTGGTTTGAGTATCTCAGAAACTGCTGATCTCCTGAGAATTTTATGCACAACACTCTCTAGACTTTATACAGTAGATAGTGCAGAGAACAAAAAAAAACACATCCAGTGAGTGGCAGGCCTATGGATAAAAAATGCAAAACTGCCTTGTTAATGAGAGAGATCAGGGGCAAGTTGTCATTCTGGTTCAAGCTGACAAGAAAGTGACAGCAACACAGCAGTGGTGTGCAGAAGAGCTTCTCTGAATGCATAAAATGTCGAAACTTGAAGTAGATGGGCTACAGCAGCAGAAGACCATGTACGTACACTCAGTGGCCACTTTATTAGGTATCTCCTCTACCTAATAAAGTTGCCTCTGAGTGCATGAAAACACGATTTTTCAGTGAAGGGGTCAATGGTAGATATGAGATGTAGAATATAAGCTTAGAGCGGTAGTACATGGGGAGATGAAGGGTACTGAGGAGGTATAGAGAGGATGTGTATGTAGTGGTGTGGGGTGAGTTCATGGGTGGAGGTGTCGATCTGGCTGATGGCTTGGGAGAAATGGTCTCGTGGTCCTGGTATGTATGCTGTATAACCTCTTTCCTGATGGGAGTGTGATGAACAGTTCATTGGCAGGATGTATGACATCCTTCATGATATTGTGGGCTTTTTTGGCACTTTTCTGTACATATGTCCGTGATGGCGGGTAGTCTGGTGGCAGGGTTGCATTATACCCAATGTAGAAACCTTTTGTCTGCGTCTGTGCAGTATCACAGTGATGTAGCATGTTAGGATGTTTCCAGCTGTGCATCTGCAGAAGGTCCTGACTACTACCGTAGATTCCGGATTTTAAGCCGCTACTTTTTTCCCACATTTTGAACAGCTTTGAACTTTGCGGCCTTTAAAACGGAGCAGCTAATGTATTATTTTTTTTCATGCCGCCGAAAACATTTTGCCTCGTAACAGTAGACCAATAAAATTGATGAGTAGTTCACAGAGGTCCAATGAAATTGTACGATAAATCAAGCGCACTTTCACAATTAAATTATTGTAAATCAGTCATTTGTACTCACCCTCATCAACATGGAAAACACTCGAAGAAAAGCATTGTGCTGCCTTTATGGCAGTTATTTAGTTTATAATATTTTCGCTTAGTAATTCATTTTCTAGTTAAAGTTAGAAGAGTTTTAACTATATTTGTTTTCTGTACTACATCGCGGGATGCTATGACGTCACACCCGGTTTCGCCGCGTCTTGTGGGATACCAGTTTGCGATAAACGGGAAGGAGGGGGCATTAGACCCAAGCGAAACGCTGCTTTTAAATGCTGTTTGCGATAAACGGGACGACGGGGGCGAGCGGCGGAGCGAAAACGCTGCTTTTAAGTTAAAGGCGATCAATAACTTTTCCTGGTAGGCTGCAGTATATATATTTTTTACCAGTCGTTAGGAGATATTGGAATGTTGTTCAGTAAAGAAGTATACGCAACGTATATTTAAAAGTAGCCGCGTTACGGGCACGGTTCGAAAAAAAGCATTTGCAATATGTATTTGTTTTTGTTACCATATGGATTTAATTAAAAGTTAAAAAATCCTCACGTGTAATATCTTTCTGTGTAAATATCTCATATTACAACGTGGGACACCTGCGGCCGAAAATCCGGTGCGGCCTAAAATCCGGTGCGGCCTTTACAAGTAAAAAATTGATTTTATTTCTAAAATTAGAGCCAGCGGCTTTTAATCAGGTGCGCTCTGTAGTCCGGAATCTACGGTACTATGCATACTACAGTTCTCCTCAGCCTCCTCAAAAAGTAGAGGTGTTAATGAGTTTTCTTGACCGTTGAGGGTATGCTCTAGGATCATTGTGTGAGTTATACACTCCCAGGAGTTTCCACTTCTGTGCTACTGTCATGAAGAGGGGTGTGAATAGTGATGGGAGAAAGATTAAACAGTCAAGAATTGTTAAATGCTTGCAGGCTGTCTGGGATAAAAAATAAACTGAATAAAATCAGGACATCTAGAGTAGAGAATGAACTAAAGTTCAAAACATGGCAGGAGTCTTGATTCTGTGCACACTTTAGATGAATCAGAAAAAGAAATCCTTCAGATGGCTTATTTCAGGTACAAAAAAAGAGAAAATGTTCATTGATGTGCTTATGAGCATTTCTGTTATGAATCAGAGTCACCTTTATGGTGAGTTAACAATGAGAATTAAACCCAAGGCAATTTTCACATTTCCTTGTGGAACAAAATATATGATACTAATTAAACCACCAAAATATTATTACTTGTGTCAGGTTCTGTTTATCTGAAAAAGATCTCAATTTACATTCAGTTTCAGATCTGCCTATGAAAGTAATATTACTGGATATAGCTATTCTCTTGACAACTCGACAACAACTTATTGAAGCATTCTGTTCCAGGAAGGAGCTTTGCAAGTAAATGTAGGGGATGATTTCCATTTCAAATTTAAATCTTGTGATATGAAGCAGAAGGCAAAGCCTGATAAAAGGATAATATCTGAAGATAGGGCGAATGGACAGGAGACGGATATACGATACGTATGGCCTGGAGACTCATATTTGCCCTTTTTGCAATGTGCTGTGGATCAGGTCAAAATCTAAAACAACACTCTAAAATATTTCCACCAGAAGAAACTAAAGCCAAAGTAAATTAAAAGCATAACCACCCCCCCCCCCCCGCTGTCAGCGGGAAATTGAGTTAAGCTGCAGACATCCACAAGAATACAAGCTTAAATTGAAATGGATGGATGCGTAGGTAAGCACTGAATTAACTAAGGTTATTTATAGCATGAGCACGAATAGAGTGGTTTGAATGACAAACTAGCTATCAATTAGATATGAAATTACTGGTGCTGACGGCTGCTTCTTATTGATTGACTATTGTGGAAGTGGCACACATGTTTGGATTGGCTTCTAGTTTAAGCTGACATAGTTGATTTGAGGGAGTTTAAAGATATTATTGAAAGAAGTAACCGAGTTGCTTGAAGCTTGTAAATTGAATGGATTTGCCTAAATGGGTTGGGTATGAAAGTTCAGTTACCCTGAAACAATTTTTGTGTCTTTGCCTGCAATTATTCTGGTGGAAGCCCATCCAGTGAAAGGAGCAAAATGTCAGAGTTACTGGAAATCAGGACAACCACAGGTGTAAGCATTGTCACATCTATGAATTAATTAGGTTGGAAAATACTGAGACTCAGAAGCGAATAAAAACTCTTACTGGTGGAAGTCATGAAGATGAACTTTAACTTCCATTTAAATTGCACTACCTGTATATGCTCAAACGGCATTTGGGAGAAGTGGCATTTTGATGAATTGGATTTAACTCATCCGCTCTAGTAACATATTTGTTCTGTTTCCAGAGACGGCACACATCAATTTTGTGCAAGTACTTCAAGGGATTTTGGAACCATGAGGTCTGCTGTGGTATGGATGTACCTACAGACTCTATGGAAAAAGAAGAAATGTGAAGTGGATGCATCAGTAAACTTGGGCACCCTTGAAGTTTTGATGAATGTCATGCCAGTTGAGGTGATCAAAAACCTGTAGCTGACACAAGGACATGAATTTGGCGATGGCCACAGGTATCAGCAACAGAAGTACCTTCCCATGCTCTTACTGTATATTCAAAGTTATAAAGACCTGGCATCATTCGTCCTAACCCAGGGCATGACTGCAAGAGCTCTTCAGATCAAATCATAGGCACAACTACTTTTAACTGCTTCATCAATGACCTCCCATTCTTCATACGGTCAGAAGGGGAATGCTTACTTATTACTGCATCAAATTCAATTCCATTTGCGTCTCCATGAAAAGAGGCAATCCCGGGAAAGACCAGACAACAAACATAGCCTGCTAGATGACAATCAGCCTTTGCTCTATGAAGATGTCAGGCAATACCAATCTCGATTATGAGAGAATCCAACCCTTTCTTTGATATTCCATGAATTACAATCACTGAGTCCTCCACATCAGTATACTGGGGACCACTACGGACTATTATCTCAAATGAACAAGTCACATAATAACTTAAATTCAAAGTGCATATGAATTGTGCAGCAGAGGTAAACAGTAAACAGCTCGCTATCCTGCTGTCGAGAACTCGGTGGTGGCAGATTATACATTAGCCTTACAGCCTGAGAGAAAAAAGCTGTTACCCAGCCTGGCAGTCTTAGCCCTGATGCTCCTGTACCTCCTTCCTGATGGTAGTGGGTCAAAAAGATTGCGGGATGAATGGTAGGGATTCTCAACAATGCTTCTGGCCCTTCATATATAACATTCCTGGTAAGTGTCACAAATAAGTGAAGGGAGACCCGCATGATCGCCTTGGCAGTGTTTATTATCATCTGTGGGGTCCTGCAGTCCAATGCCCTGCAGCTTCCATTTTACTCAATGATGCATTCAGAAAAACATTCTCAATGGTACTTCTGTAGAAATTTGTTAGAATGGGGCGGTTGTCTTGCAAGCCTCAATCTCCTCAGAAAATGTAGACGCACCTGTCTACTTGACCTGTGAGGAGGAGCTGTGGGTCCAGGTTAGATCGTTCATTATGTTCACACCAAGGAACTTCATGCTCTTCACTCTCCTCAGAGCAGAGCCATTGATGTGCAATGGAGAGTGGTCATCCTGTGCCTTCAAGGTGTCCACAGTCGTGATTTTTGTCTTGTCCACATTGTCAGTTGTTGTTCTCACACTATTTGACAAGCCCCTTTACCTCCCTTATGTATGTTGACTCATCACTGTTGTATCACCAGCAAACTTGATGCTGGCTTGAGTTGGATCTGACTGTGCAATGATGAGCCAGCAGGGTGGACATGTAAACTGTTATGTACACTGTGTACCCCAGTGTCGCAAAGATGTCTGTGTATTTTCTCTTGCTTTGCCTTCCTGATGGCAGGGGAGAGCACAGCTCTTGCTAACCTTTTCCCCAACTGAAGGCAGCATCCTGATCCTTAAGCAGTGCATGAACCTTTGCAGTCAGCATGGTTTCTGATTTGCCCTGGCAATGTAGTGTTTACTCACAGTAACACATTTTTCGATGTAGCCAATCTCCAATCCCACATATTCATCAATGTTGATGTGATGATCACAGGTAGCCACCTCCCTGAACATTACTCCACTCTGCTTCCTGCAGCACTGAAGTGGTATCTTCTGCTTAGGTCCTGCTGTCCCTATAATCTGGTTTGTCTCGCTTAACCGGTGGTATGTATGCAAGGACTAGCAAACTGGATGTGCAGTCTGAGTATTCACGCTGTGGGCATTTGCAGCCTTGCAGGCTCTACAATGTTGATACAGACGTAAAATATTCTCTCCACTGGAGGAGAGGTTGACATGCTGGTAAAACTTCGTTTTTAAGTTGACATGATTGAAGTCACCAGCCACAATAAAGAAACCATAGGGGTAAGCGGCTTCAAGATGGCAGATGGCCCCATAGAGTTCCTGTAGTCCTTTCTCCGCATTTGTACAGGAGAAGAGGGTGGTTTAAACAGCAACAGTCACAATGGCAGTGAATTCCCTCTGTGTAGTAATTGGCTGCAAAAAGAACATTGTGTACTTTGATTCCCTAAGGTTTTTTTTCACTACCCTAAAGGTGCAAGGCAGGAGTGCAATGGAATACTCTCCATTTGTTTGGATGAGTGCAACTCCAATAGCTCTCAAGTGCTCAATCCTATCCACAAAGAAGCCTCCTTAACTGCACTCCAACCACCACCCTAAACATTCATTCTCTCCATCACTGCTAAAGTGAAAACAGTGTGTTCCATCCACAAAGTGCATTGCAGATTCTTACCTAGACACTCTGACACCAACTCCTAAACCTGTGACCTGCGGACAGTTTCAAGTTCCTGGGTGTTGTGTATTTAATATTTCACTAATATTTGAGTAATATTGTAAATATCTTATTTGATTAAGCATTCTTTGATGTTTAAATAATTCATTTGGGTTATTCATAAAAGTATGTGCACGGCAAACACTATCACGCCACTGTGTCAAATGTGTGCATCTCACTAAAAGGCAAAACAAAGTTAGACTTGCATTCCTGGCTGTGTGTTTCTGCTTTCAATTAGATTTAGTTTTAATGTGTTGGAGTTACAAGATATAGCAGGGGTCAACATGTCTGAAGATCTATCCTGGGCTCAACATATTGATGCAATTACAAAGAAGATACAACAATGTTTCTATTTCATTAGGAGTTTGAGGCGACTAGGTATGTCACCAAAGACTTTCAGACGATGAACCCATGTATAGTACCTCACTATCTTTATCTCTCTGTCTTTTTGCATGGCTTTTATTTCTGTAATCTATAGTTCTTTTAAATTATGTATTATACCACTGCTGTCACATACAACAGATTTCATGTCATATGCAGTGATATTAAATCTGGTACTAATTCTCATTTCTGTCTTAAATAAATACCCCTTTATAATGAAACCATGCCCCATAGATCTACATTCTTGATCACTAACCTCCCACTCCCTCACAGGAAAAATATTCTCTTAGCATCCACCCTGTCATTCCCCCTCAAAATCTTATAGTTCCGTAAGATCATCTCTCAAACTTCTGTATTCCACTTTGTGCAGGCCCAATCTGCAAAAAACTTTCTTTGTATGCCAACTCTTTCATTCTAAAAATGACTGGTTAGCTTTTTCTGCAATGTCTCCAATGCACGTACATTCCTTATTTAACATGAAGATTGTATTTCGTACTCCAGGTCAGCTCTCATCTGTACCCATTAAAACAGCTTCGAGGCTTTTGTGTTTTTATATTCCATACCCTTTGGAATAAAGACTATCATTCCATTAACCTTACTAATTAGTTGCTATACCTTCATCCTAACATTCCTTTTTTCATGTACCAGAACTCCCAGATACCTTTTTCTCCAACAATTTGCAGTCTCTTTCTATTTAAATAATAATGTGTTCTTTTATTATTTGTTCAAAGTGAATAGCCTTATATAATTTATCTGCCAAATTTTTGCCCACTTAATTGACCTTTTTGTATCTCTTTGCAAGCTGTATGCCTCCTCCTCATGATCTTGCTAATCCATTTCTCTTTCATTAACAGCAAATATGGTTGCAGTATTCTCAGTTTGGTCAACCAACTCATTAATATTGACTATAAATGAATGAGATCCCTATGGCATCCTGTTAGTTACTGAGTAACAATCTGAAAGAGGTCCATTTATTCCACCTGATTTCTGTCACCACACCCTTATCGGACCCATATATTTTCCCAGTCAATCCTTCTTCATTCAGTAACCTTTCACCTGACACTTCAATCCTGCGGGAAATCTAAATACACCACACCCCTCAGATTTTTCTTAACTACATTGTTTATTAAATCCTCAAAGAACCCTTGAGAGTTTATCAAACATGATTGCCTTTTCATAAAACCATGTTGACTCTGATTGATTGTCACACGGCTTTCTGAATATTTTTATGCTGGTCTTAAAACAGGCCTATTGATCTGTTGTATCTGCTGATTCAATGTGATCAGGGTTTATCCAGTCTTTGCTTCAACACTTTACACACTTTCCATGTATCCCTTGACTCCTGGGAGTTGAAATATCTGTCAGTCTCTGCCTTGAATAAAACCAATGACCCCACTCCCACAGCTTTGAGTTAGAAAAGTCAAAGATTCACAGCCACCTGAGAGAACTTCCTCAACATTAATTTAATGATTGATCCTTTATTCTTAAACCATGCACCTGCAGGGAAAGCAGCAGCCTTCTCAGCATCTACTCTGTTACCTGTTTACGTTACCCTGCTGCCACATCATATACATATATACCTCCCCCAAAAGTAAAAACAAAGTACATACGTTTATCTCCCAGCTCCTTGTTTTGCTTTCAATTGGTTTTAATGTTTAGGAGTTTCAAAACATAACAAAGTTCAAAATAAATTATTATCAAATTACATATATGTCACCATATTGTTAAGTACCCCGTAACTGGGTCACTTACCAGCAAAGATAGAGAGGTCCGTTGAAGTCTGATGGTACTATTTTTAACAGTATTTATTGATAAAAATACACAAAAATAACATCGATGCAAACATACAGATAATATACGTCGTCAATGCTAAATCTAAAAGCGCGGGTATAATAATAATCAATAAGAAATAGCTCTATCGTTGTCTAGGGGATAATGTATTGTCTGATGGAAATATAAAAGTCACTTTAGTTCAGTCAAGCTGCAGGCTGCAGCCTTTGGTTGGAGTCAAGAGAGAGAGTTTAAACTTGCCCATTCCTTTTATGATGTCAATCCTTCGAGAGTCGTTGGGGCTGATTTCTCCTTTGTGTTAGCTAAAACCGTTCTTCCGTGGCAAGGCCCAC
The DNA here is from genome assembly GCF_048418815.1 of Hemitrygon akajei. Classification (NCBI taxonomy): domain Eukaryota; kingdom Metazoa; phylum Chordata; class Chondrichthyes; order Myliobatiformes; family Dasyatidae; genus Hemitrygon; species Hemitrygon akajei. The sequence continues at coordinate 97,960,261 of NC_133124.1, forward strand.
CAATTCCGAGGCAAATGGAAAAGGACGCATGTGGACTTTCCACCGGCTTTTGCTATTTCGCTGTTACAGGATTTCTAGCGTTTCTTCTGGTGCGTCTGAAGGGGCTGTTCCCCCAGACCCTCTTTTATCCTGATTCACAGGGTCTCAGATGTCAATCAGGGTGGAGGGATGCCTCCCCTCAACCAGCCTACTTTTGGTCATTCCCTGAGGGCTTCAAATAAATAGCACTGTACTCAATACACAATTCCGTCTCCAAGAGACAATGGCCGTTTCCCGTAGCTTTGTATCGCCGAGGGGCCAAGACATTCCAAACGTCTCTCTCTCATTTCCTGGGTCTCCTGACCTGCATTAATAGCGATCTTGCGATTCTCAAAAAGGAGGGGGGGGACAGGCGTAACAATATAAAGCCCTGAGATAATTTTCTTGCAGGCATGCTCAATAAATCTATAGAATAGCAACCATCACATAATCAATGAAAGTCCACCTCAATTTAAGCATTCAACCAATGCGCAAAAGACATTAAACTGTGCAAATACAAAAAGAAAATAAAATGGTAAATAAATAAGCAATAAATATTGATAACATGAGATGAAGAGACCTTCAAAATGAGTCCATTGGTTGTGGAAACATTTCCATGATGGAGCAAGTGAAGTAATCCCCTTTGGTTCATGAGTCAGATGGGTAGGAGGTAGTTCTTGATCCTGGTAGTGTGAGTCCTGGAGTTCTGAGACTCCTGTAACTTCTTCCTGATGGCAGCAGCAAGAAGAGAGCATGTTCTGGGTGTGGGGGACCCCGATGATGGACTTTACTTTCTTGCAACAGCATTTCATTTAGAAGTACTCAATGGTGAGGAGGGCTTTACCCATAATGAACTGGGCTGTATCCATTACTTTTTGTAGTATTTTCTGTTCGAGGGCTTTGGTGTATCTTGCCAACTTGTTTTCCAACTTCCTCATTTTTAATAGATTTTTCTGCACTCTCTCAACTGACTGCCCTTACACTAATTAATCCTACAAGGCCTGATCTGAAAAGATGTGGATATTGCACTATTTTTAATTTCCCATAGCCTGAAAATATATCTCCTAACTAACCCTCAAACATTCTGTTTTAGTCCCAGTTTTATAATTCTTGAAGCATTCTGAATGTAATGGGAGAATATTCTCTTTCACCTGTGGCTTCTGGAACTAGAAGACTCATGATTCAATCATACTGCCAACAATCATATTCCCTTCCGTGAGCATTGTTGCTCTGTTCCACGTCTCTTTCTGATTCATCAAAAGCATTTTCACTCATTCTCTGATATGCTTGATTATGTCTGTTTCCCCTCAACTCACCAAAATATTGGGAACATCAACTACCCACCATCACCACCATTGCAGAGAAACCTGTTTTCTACTAACTTCACACTATTCATTAGAGCCTTGCTTTTCCTTCAAACACCCTAACTTCTCCACCTTGGAAGTTTTTTGGTTCTGCAGTTAATTGACAAGGTATACAATTAGCAGTACCAGGAACAACAAGACATCCTTTATTGAAAGGTATAAAAAGGGTATGGCACATGGAACATTTCCTTCCTAAATGTACACTGTACATCATATAACAGAAATATGATGTCAAACTTGGAAGCTGGAAGATAACCTTATAGATGGGATGTAAAATAGTTTATGGAAGAAGAACTATAGCACAACGTTAAATCAAACTGATGATACATATCCCTGGGAAGGTAGTCAGGTCTTCAAACCTGTAATATTATTCAACCTGATCATAGTTGACTTATTCCATTAACACAGGAACTCGTCTCCTTTGTTACATATCCCCTGACACTATTACTCAGCAAAATCCAACAGTCTTTGTTAGAACACTTCAAATATAACCATAGAACATTACAGCACAGAAACAGGCCTTTTGGCCCTTCTTGGCTGTGCCGAACCATTTTTCTGCCTAGTCGCACTGTCCAGCAACTGGGCAATATCCCTCCATACACCTGTCATCCATGTACCTGTCTTAAGTTTTTCTTAAATGTTAAAAGTGAGCCCGCATTTACCACTTCATCTGGCAGCTCATTCCACACTCCCACTACTCTCTGTGTGAAGAAGACAACCCCCCCAATGTTCCCTTTAAACTTTTCCCCCTTCACCCTTAACCCATGTCCTCTGGTTATTTTCTCCCCTAGCCTCAGTGGGAAAAGCCTGCTTGCATCACCCGTCATAATTTTATATGCTTCTATTAAATCTCCCCTCATTCTTCTACGCTCCAGGGAATAAAGTCCTAACCTATTGAACCTTTCTCTGTAACTCAGGTTCTTAAGTCCCGGCAACATCCCTGTAAACCTCTGCATTCTTTCAACCTTATTAATATCCTTCCTGTAATTCAGTGACCAAAACTGTACACAATGCACCAAATTCGGCCTCACCAGTGCCTTATACAACATCACCATAACATTCCAACTCTTGTACTCAATACTTTGATATATAAAGGCCAATGTACCAAAAGCTCTCTTTACGACCCTATCTACTTGTGACACCACTTTTGGGGAATTTTGTATCTGTATTCCCAAATCCCTCTGTTCTACTAAACTCCTCAGTGCCCTACCATTTACCTTGTATGTTCCACCTTGGTTTGTCCTTCCAAAGTGGAATACCTCACACTTGTCTGTATTAAACTTCATCTGCCATTTTTCACCCCATTTTTCCAGCTGGTCCAGATCCCTCTGCAAGCTTTGAAAACCTTCCTCACTGTCCAATACACCTCCAATCTTTGTATCATCAGCAAATTTGCTGATCCAATTTACCACATTATCATCCAGATCATTGATATAGATGACAAATAACAATGGACCCAGCACTGATCCCTGTGGCACACCACTAGTCACAGGCCTCCACTCAGAGTAGCAATCCTCCACTACCACTCTCTGGCTTCTCCCATTAAGCCAATCTCTAATCCAATTTAAAGAGCAAACACGAGGAAATCTGCAGAGGCTGGAAATTCAAACTACAACACACGCAAAATGCTGGTAGAACACAGCAGGCTAGGCAGCATCTATAGGGAGAAACGATGTCGACGTTTCGGGCCGAGACCCTTCATCAGGACTAACCGAAAGGAAAGATAGTAAGAGATTTGAAAGTAGAGGGGGGAGGGGGAAATGCGAAATGATAGGAGTAGACCGGAGGGGGTGGGATGAAGCTAAGAGCTGGAAAGGTGATTGGCGAAAGGGGAACCAAACACATCTCTCCCATTTCCCGCACATCTGCCCTCACCCCATCCACCCTCCACCCCACTCGGGATAGGGTTCCCCTTGTCCTCACCTACCACCCCACCAGCCTCCAGGTCCAACATATAATTCTCCGTAACTTCTGCCACCTCCAACGGGATCCCACTACCAAACACATTTTTCCCTCCCCACCCTTCTGCTTTTCACAGGGATCACTCCCTACGTGACTCCCTTGTCCACTCGTCCCCCCATCCCTTCCCACCGATCTCCCTCCTGGCACTTATCCTTGCAAACGGAACAAGTGCTACACCTGCCCTTACACTTCCTCCCTCACCACCATTCAGGGCCCCAGACAGTCCTTCCAGGTGAGGCGACACTTCACCTGTGAGTCGGCTGGTGTGGTATACTGCGTCCGGTGCTCCCGGTGTGGCCTTTTATATATTGGTGAGACCCGACGCAGACTGGGAGACCGTTTCGTGGAACACCTACGCTCGGTCTGCCAGAAAAAGCAGGATCTCCCAGTGGCCACACATTTTAATTCCACGTCCCATTCCCATTCTGATATGTCTATCCATGGCCTCCTCTATTGTCAAAATGAATCCAAACTCAGGTTGGAGGAACAACACCTTATATACCGGCTAGGTAGCCTCCAACCTGATGGCATGAACATTGACTTCTCTAACTTCCATTAATGCCCCTCCTCCCCTTCTTACCCCATCCCTGACATATTTAGTTGTTTGCCTGTTCTCCATCTCCCTCTGGTGCTCCCCTCCCCTCCTTTCTTTCTCCTGAGGCCTCCCGTCCCATGATCCTTTCCCTTCTCCAGCTCTGTATCACTTTCGCCAATCACCTCTCCAGCTCTTAGCTTCATCCCACCCCCTCCGATCTACTCCTATCATTTTGCATTTCCCCCTCCCCCCCTCTACTTTCAAATCTCTTACTATCTTTCCTTTTGGTTAGTCCTGACGAAGGATCTGGGCCCGAAACGTCGACATTGCTTCTCCCTAAAGATGCTGCCTAGCCTGCTGTGTTCTACCAGCATTTCGTGTGTGTTGTTCTCTAATAAAATTTACTACCTCACCATGTATACCTAGCAACTGAATCTTCCTAACTAACCTCCCATGTGGGACCTTGTCAAAGGCCTTACTGAAGTCCATGTAGACAATATCCACTGCCTTCCCTTCATCCACTTTCCTGGTAACCTCCTCAAAAAACTCTAATAGATTGGTTAAACATGACCTACCATGCACAAAGCCATGTTGACTCTCCCTAATAAGCCCCTGTCTATCCAAATACTTGTGGATCCTATCTCTCAGTACTCCTTCCAATAATTTACCTACTACCAACATCAGATTTACAGGCCTATAATTTCCTGGATTTCTTTTAGAGTTTTTGTTAAACAATGGAACAACATGAGCTATCCTCCAATCCTCTGGCACCTCACCCGTAGATACCGACATTTTAAATACATCTGCCGCAGCTCCTGCAATTTCAACACTAGGCTCCTTCAAGGTCTGGGGAATACCCTGTCAGGTCCTAGGGATTTATTTACTGTAGATTTCAAGTCTACATGCTCTCTTATACCATATTCTAGATCTTTGTTAAAAAGCTTCTTGTGAAATGAATTGAAGTTTCTATTTCCCTATAAATAAAGTCAGTCCATTCAATCATTCATTCATTCATTCATTCATTTGGGGATACTACATCTTTTTTATCTTTCCAATTTATCAATTCTTCAAAAAGCTTTTTAAAAAATTTCAAGGGTTATTTGTTTTTCATAAATAGCATGTTGACTGTTCTGGATTAACCCATTCATTTCAAAAAGCTGGCTCAATTCCACCTTCAGCTATGGATTCCAAGGAGTTACCATCTGTTGATGTTGTCCTCATTTGCCCATGGTTGCTGTGTTGGCCATCTCCAGCGTCAGAGAATATTCAAAGTATTGTGGTCAGAGCATCTGCAGTTTGTCTTGCATTCATTCATAGAGTCAAGGTCTGATAACCACTTTTAAAAATATACATGGAAAATATGGAAACATTGTTCCGGAGTAAATACTTCCAGCTCCTCCATTTGGAATCATAATTTAATTGGTTATAGCTGATCTCTTCTTCAACTTGATGTGCTTTCCTTTTGATACCCAGTTCAACATAATGTTAGTAATCTTAATATTCCAAATTTATTTACTTTTGAGCTTCCTGATATGTTTGAGATTGCAAGCTTACGTGACCTTTAATGTTTTGTTTTAATAGAGTGAAGAAGATATATTGTTTTGAAAGAAATAGTGAGTTACAATATAGTTTTTTGCCACATGCTGCTGGCATAACTGTAAAATGATATGAGCTGAATGTAGGGACATAGAGAATCTTTGTGAACCAAAAGTGCAAAACTAGGTGAAGGTGACTAAAATTGAGTTTACATGCAAAATGTGAAAGTAACACTTATAGTCTAATCGCATTTTTTCAGGCATCTTTCTTTTTGTGGGAAGATATTCCTGCAATTTGGCCATTAGTTTGGTTTGCTCACACTTTTAACAAACTCATTTTCTGAGTAAATTAAATTTGCTTGTGGTACAATCAATCATTTGCCATGAGCTCAGTCACATACACCACCCTCCTTGCATCTTACTGGGTGCTGCAGTTGCTAACAGACAATCCGCTTTGATTCATTTTTGGCTGACATCCTTTACCTACATCCCTGCTCAACTTGTTACATTGTACATTCATAACCTTTAAATTAAGTGACATAATATATTGCATATCTTTCCTCTGGAGTAACCTCCAACCCCTTCATGTATTGACCATGTGTTAATGAAAGAAGCAGGTATGTTGACAGATGTAATGAAACAACAGGATGTAAGAACTTGAAGACAGGATTGCACAGCAAAATCTATAAATTAATATCAGTGTAAGAAATAATTTATGTTCATCAATAGCTTGTACAATAGTTAGCTGCCTGATCCAATAAGTATTGATCCAACTGAAGCCTTCAATTGGATCAGTACCTATTCCTTATTCAACAGTAAGTTCAAAAATATGGATCTAAACAAGGCATAAGTGCAAAAGAGTCCAATTAGATCCAAATAGATAATACAGTCAATGGAATGATTCTATATGCTGGAAATCTTTGTTCATTTGTCCACTTGTATTTGTTCACAAGATATTATAAAACAGGCAATCAGCCAATATTATTGCTTCTTTGCTCCATCTCCTATCACCTCCAAACAATATCAAAATTATGTATACAACATATTATTTAATAGGTTGGTGTAGAATGGTGGATTTACTTATCTATTTTACACAATACCACAATTATCTGATTGATAACAAGTCTGGATATTGGATATGGTCAGCTAGTGATAGTTTGCAAGGACAAATGAGAAATCAAAGCTTTAGAACTTAGTGCTTTTATGCAGATATCAGACATAAAGTGTTTAAAAGCACGCTACATGGTATCAGTAGTCACTAATGTGTTAAATGACTCGCACATTTTGTGGCACAATCCCTTTGAAGTTAAAGACACCACAGGTCAGGCATTGTATATTTCCTCCACTGCTGGCAGAATCTAGAGTTCCTGAGAGAAACGTATAATCTTTATTGTTGATGTACAAATGAATTTGGGAGCATATTGTGTGGGTTTTGGGAATGCCATACAATCAAAGGCTCTACTCTGTTATATCAGGAATTGGGTAGCATTGTTATTCAGTTAGTAGAGTCACTGGCCAAAAGTGCCACAGATCCAGGTTTGATTCTAACTTCGTGGAGTCTGTCTACGTGGAGTTTACATTTTCATTCTATGACCAAGAAAGTTTCCACCAAATTTGTAAGTTTTCTTCAAGATCTCAAAGATGTGCAGGTAGGTTATTCAGTGATTGTAAATTGTCCAAGTGTGGTGCTAAGGGATGGAGTCTAGAGGGAAGTGATCTAGGGGGGAGCTGATAGGAATCTGATTAGTGAAAATGGAGTTACTTATTGGTCAGCATGGAGGATGAGTCAAAGGGCCTATTTCTCTGCAGTATGAATCTATGACCCTATGACATTGATATCTAGCAAACTACATTTCCACCCTCAGTGTCCATTGATCAGCATTATAAGGGATTAATCTATGTTGCTCCTTTCATTGATCAGATATTGTTTAGGAACTTATCATTAGCTGTGTGCTGGAATCATTAATCCCTTTACTATATGTTCACTTGTGGCACCAGAATAGATCAGATTAGCATTAATACTGGGAGAGGGGCAGTTTCATTGATGAATGCTGTGTTCCTCCAAGCAACAACTGCCTGCCGTACTTTCTGAGTTGTACTGAAGTTGCCTTGGGGAGCCTTCTTTAAATGGCAACTCACTTCCAAACAGTTTGTGTAGCAATGGCAATATATAGGTCACAACAGGAACTATACTGATCCTATTTTAGCAAATGAAATTATGTGCAAAACAGTATAGTGCAATTTTTTATGCCCAGCTTCACATTTGTATTCAGGAGATTGTTAGTGCACTAGGTAAAATATAAAAAGAAAGTTTATTCCAATCTCTAATTCCTTGTATTGATTATCTACTTTTTTAAAGTATATAAAGGGTAAAGAAGACACTAAAAACTTTTTTAAGTACATAAAGGGTAAAAGAGAGTCGAGGGTAGATATAGGACCAATAATAAATGACGCTGGAGATATTGTAATGAAAGATGCAGAGATGGCAGAGGAACTGATTGCATATTTTGTATCAGTCTTCACAGTGGAAGATGTCTGCAGTATACCGGACATTCAAGAGTGTCAGGGAAATGAGGTTTGTGCAGTGAAAATTACGACTGAGAAGGTGCTCAGTAAGCTTAGTGGTCTGATATTGGATAAATCTCCTGGACCTGATGGAATGCACACTGGTGTTCTGAAGGAAGTAGCTGGAGAGATTGCGGAGGCATTAACAATGACCTTTAAAGAATTGATAGATTCTTGCATTGTACTGGATGACTGGAAATTTGCAAATGTTACTCCGTTATTTAAGAAGGGTCAGAGGCAGCAGAAGGGAAACTATAGACCTGTTAGCCTGTCATCAGTGGTTGGGAAGTTGTTGGAATCAATCGTTAGGGATGAGATTATGGTGTACCTGGACGCACATGACAAGATTGGCCAAAGCCAGCATGGTTTCCTGAAAGGAAGATCCTGCTGGACTAACCTACAGCAATTCTTTGAGGAAATTACAAGCAGGTTAGACAAATGAATGCAGTAGACATGGTGTACTTGGATTTTCAGAAAGCCTTTGACAAGGTACTGCATGTGAGGCTGCTTAGCAAGATAAGAGCCCAAGGAATTACAGGGAAGTTTCTAGCATGGGTGGAGCATTGGCTGTTTGGCAGAAAACAGAGAGTGGGAATAAAGGGATCCTATTCTGGCTGGCTGCTGGTTACCAGTGGAGTTCCACAGGGGTCGGTGTTGGGACCGTTACTATTTACGATGTATGTCAATGATTTGGACTATGGTATTAAGGGATTTGTGGCTAGATTTGCTGATGATACAAAGATAGGTGGAGGAGCGGGTAGTGTTGAGGAAACAGAGAGCCTCCAGAGAGACTTAGATAGTATAGGGGAAAGGGCAAAAAAGTGGCAAATGAAATACCATGTTGGAACGTGGAAGAAATAAACAGGCAGACTATTATTTAGATGGAGAGAGAATTCAAAATGCAGATATGCAAAGAGACTTGGGAGTATTTGTGCAAGATACCCTAAAGGTTAACCTGCAGGTTGAGTCGGTTGTGAGGAAGCGAATACAATGTTGGTATTTCTTTCTAGAGGTATAGAATACAAGAGCCAGGATGTGACGTTGAGACTCTATAAGGCACTTGTGAGACCACACTTGGAGTATTGTCTGCCGTTTTGGGCTCCTTATTTTAGAAAAGATATACTGACATTGGAGAGGGTTCAGAGAAGTTTCACGAGAATGATTCCAGGAATGTGAGGGTTGCCGTATGAGGAACGTCTGGCAGCTCTTAGGTTGTATTCCCTGGAGTTCAGGAGAATGATAGGGTTCTCATAGAAGCAGTTCAAAATGTTAAAAGGCCTGAACAGATTAGATATGGCAAAGTTTTTTCCCATGGTAGGGGATTCTAGGACAAGAGGGTACGACTTCAGGATTGAAGGACATCCTTTTAGAACTGAGATGTGGAGAAATTACATTGTTCTGAGGGTGGTAAATCTGTGGAATTTGTTGCCATAAGTTGCTGTGGAGGCCAAGTCATTGGGTGTATTTAAGGCGGAGATAGATATGTTCTTGATTAGCCAGGGCATCAAAGGGTATGGGGTGAAAGCAGGGGAGTGGGGATGACTGGATGAAGTGGATCAGCCTATGATAGAATGGCGGAGCAGGCTCAATGAGCTGAATGGCCTACTTCTGCTCCTAAATCTAATGGTCTTATGGTCTTATTCTTGGACCTCAACCTATAACAATAACAATTTGTATTTATAGCGATGCTTAAACCTAGATGAAATATAAGAAAAGACCCTTATTATTTCATTAGAATATTACCAAGCTTATTTTGATATTGCAACACAGTTGGACATTAGGACAAGAGGTTTCCAAGAGGGCAGAAGGAAAGAGGCTTGGAGGTATTTAGAGAAAGAATACTAGAACTTAAAGTCTATATAACTGAAGGCGTGACAGATGTACCAAGATGAAGGACCTTGACCCAAAATGTCAACCGTCCATTCTGCTGCCTGATACTGCCTGACCCATAGAGTTCCTTCGGCTTTTTGTGTGTTGTTCCAGTTTCCAGCATTTTCAAGTCATGTGCGTCTCCATGCGATGGATGTTGATGGAGAGGTAGCAATCGAGGGTCTAAAAAATGCCAGAAGTGGAAGAGTCATTATATAATGATGCTGATATTGAGGAGAGATGCCACAAACTGGATTTGAAAATGTGAATAACAATTTCAAAACTGAAGTTCTGCCAAATCAGCAGGCAATGTTGGTCAATTGTTGAACATGTGTTGGAGCAATTTAGGAAACAGACAGCTGATGTTTGGAGGCAACTAAATTATCTTCAGTAATGACTAATAAATATGTAATGCAAAGGCTGATTTCAGTCTAACCAAACTTCCCTGATGTTTTTAATATATCAGTTGTCCTTTACAATATCTATAACTACACACCTGATTTTAACTCCTATCAACGTTCAAAGTACATTTTTATCATAGTATGTGTGCTATATACAACCTTAAGGGTTGCCTTTTACAAAACAAAGAAACCCAATAGAATCTATTAAAGAAAAGATATGGGGTAGAAAGATTTGGCATGGGGAGGCATTAAAATAATGTCCTGTTTTCCATTTCTGAAACTGAGAACTGCATTTTCTGAACTTGCAGCTCACTGATAAGAAATGTTAAGCAGTAAACTTAAATTGTTCATTCAAAATCCTGAAAATACTGGAAAATAAAGCTTCTCTCTGAAAATGACATTTAAATGCCTTTTAGAAGTGCCTTCTGATAAAAGTTCTGTAAGGGTAGTATAGCTGAATGCAAAGCGTGTTAATGAGCTCCGACACATTCGGGTTATTCATAGAGGTGAGGTTGCCTAGCAGATAAAATAATTGCCTTATCCCCTTTTCTCACTGTAAAGGTAAAGGCAAATCATGCAAAGGCTTCAGATGCTTTTCCACTGTTTTATTGTTTTGCTCCAGCTCAGTCCCCTTGGCACAGCTCTCACACAGCCAGCTGTAATACCAAAATAAACTTGCCAGCTTCATTAAATCCAGCTGTCAGAGAAACAGATTTTCACCAAGTAATGATGGTAATGTGTGGCAGCAAGCATAATTAAAAGAACACCTTAACACTGATGCAAAACAAGTGACTTAAAGAAGAATATCAGTTAATTTAGGAAAAGGACAAAGTATATTGTATCCAAAAAAGATGAAGCATTTTTTATTCTCTCATCACAGTCTCAGTGAAATTTGCATTTATGAAAACAAAATGTCTGCTTGAATAAGAATATAAGATATAGGAGCAGAATTAGGCCACTTGGTCCATTGAGTCTATTCCACCATTCCATCATGGCTGATTTATTATCCCTCTCAACCCCATTCTCCTGCCTTCTCCCTGTAACCTTTGACATCCTGACCAAGCAAAAAACTATCAACCTCTGTTTTATGTATGTTTAGTGACTTGGCCTCCATGGCCATACATGGCAATATATTCCACAGATTCACTACACTCAGGCTAAAGAAATTTATATACTGAGATACAGCGCGGAATAGGCCCTTTGAGACGTATTGCCCAGCAACCCCCAATTTAGCCTGATTTACAATGACCTATTAATCTGCTATACGGTACACCTTTGGGCTGTGGGACCCAGAGAAAACCCACATATTCCACGGGGAGAACATACAGACTCCTCACAGATGTTGTAAATGAATGTTGGGCTCCAATGCCCTAAGCTGTAATAGTGTTGCTCTACTATGTTACTGTGATGCCACACCACAGGCATGGTTTAGTGCAACAGCATTACAGCCTGGGGCATCAGAACTTGGAATGCAAATCCAGTGTCTTCAATAAGGAGTCTCTATATCTCCTCCCCAAGGAACATGTGGGTTTTTCCCATCTGCTCCGGTTTCCTCTCATAGTCCAAAGACGTAGGTTAATTGTCCCATGATTAAATTAGGATTAAATCAGGGTTGGCGGGGGTTCTTGGGATAGCAAGGTTCAATATATAATAAAATGAAATTAAAATTCCTTTTCATCTCTGTTCAAAATTGACGTCCCTCTGAGGTTGAGGTCCTAGACTCAACAGTATAGGAAATACCCATTTCTCTCTAGGCCTTTCAATATTCAATAGGTTTCAATGAGATCCCTTCTCATTCTTCCAAGCTCCAGTGAGTTCAGGCACAGAGCTATCTGATGCACCTCACATGTTAACCCTTTCATTCCTGGAATTATTCTTGTAAAATTCCTCTGAATGTTCTTGGACTGCACTATATCCTGCAACATCTGGATCGTCCTGGGACCTATGCTCGGATGCTGTTTGTGGATTGCAGTTTGGCGTTTAACACCATCGTCCCTCATACCCTCTGCTCCAAATTGTCTCACCTTACTGTGCCACCTGACCTCTGCGATTGGATTTACAGCTTCCTGACAAACAGAAGTCAGCAGGTAAGGATGGGACAGGTCACCTCGGATATTCGAATCACCAACACCGGCGCCCCCCAGGGGTGTGTCCTCTCTCCACTGCTGTTCTCCCTCTACACCAATGACTGCACCTCCTCCAACCCCTATGTGAAGCTTTTGAAGTTTGCAGACGACACTACCGTCATCGGACTCATCCAGTATAGTGATGAGTCTGCATATCAACAGCAGGTGAACCAACTGGCGCTCTGGTGCAGTCGGAACAATCTGCAGCTGAACACGCTCAAGACAAAGGAGATGATAGTGGATTTCAGGAGACATCCCCCCGCTATGTCTCCCCTCACAGTCCTCAGCAGCCCTGTGTCCACCGTGGAGAACTTCAGGTTCCTGGGAACCACCATCTCTCAGGATCTGAAGTGGGAGCAGAACATCAGCTCCATCCTGAAGAAGGCCCAGCAGCGGATGTATTTCCTGCGGCTCTTGAGGAAATACGGTCTGCCTCAGGAATTGCTGCTGCAGTTCTACACTGCAGTCATTGAGTCTGTCCTGTGCACCTCCATCATTGTGTGGTTTGGAGCCACCACCAAGCAGGATAGAACCAGACTACAGCGCACAGTGAGGACTGCCGAGCGCATTATTGGAGCCTCCCTGCCCTCTATTGTGGACCTGTACTCTTCCAGGTTGAAGAATAGGGCGGGGAACATCATAAAGGACTCCTCCCATCCTGCGCACGGACTGTTTGATCTGCTTCCGTCTGGTAGGCGCTTCAGATCCCTCCAGACTAAGACTAATAGGCACTGGAGAAGTTTTTTCCCTACTGCGGTCACTTTGCTGAACAGTTAACTGCCAGACGATTGCACTACCTATATGTATAATCTATATTTTCATTTATATTTATCATTATTATTGTTATGAGCAGAGAGACAACATCTGCTGGAAATAAATTCCTTGTATGTGCATAGGTACTTGGCGATTAAACTCTGATTCTGATTCTGATTCTGAATGTCAGAACTACTTTCCTTAGATAAGGGAACCAAAACCTTGGAATGCGTTGGTTTTCCCTGGGTGTTCCAGTTTCTTCCCACAGACCAACAACGTACCGGTTGGCCATTGCAAATTGTCCTGTGATTAGGTGAGGGTTAAACGGGTTTGTTGGATATTGCTGGGGTGGCATGGCTTAAAGGACCAGAAGGGCCTACTCCATGCTTTATAAATAAAATAAAAAAGAACTGCTCACAATACTCCAAGTGCAGTCTGAACAATGCCTCAGCAACACATGCTTGCTTTTATATTCTAGTCCTCTTGAAATGTATTTGCCTTCCTCACTAAGAACTCAACCTGTGTTAGGGCATTTTTTAGGGGTTAGGACATTTAGCAAATAACTTACGCCACCAATCTTCGGAACTGAATTTGGACTGTAGATTGAATTTAAAATGCATCTCTGGATAATGGGATCCTCGAGCTATGAAAGCAGCAGTTGATTGAAGGACCGGACAATGTTGATTAACATTGTCTGAAGTGTGGGTGTGAAGAGGGGCTGTGAGATTTATACACAGAAAATGCTGGAGGAACTCAGTAGGCCCAGCAGCATCTATGAAAAAAAGTAAACAGTCAACATTTAGGACTGAGAACCTTCATCAGGACTGGAAAGGAAGAAGTGAAGTCAGATTAAGAAGGTGGAGGGAGGGGAAGAAGCTGTGCAAGGTGTAGGTGATTGGTGAAGCCAGGAGAGGGGGAGAGGTGAAGTGAAGACCTGGAGTGTTGATTGGTAAAAGAGATAAAGAAGGGAGAATCCAATAGGAGAAGACAGAAGGCCATGGAAGAAAGGGAAGGGGGAGGAGACCAGAAGGTGGCAATGGGCAGGTAAGGAGATAAGGTGAAAGAGGAAAAAGGAATAAGGAATGATTAAGCATGGGATGGGCAATTATTGGAAGTTTGAGAAATCAATATTCATCCCATCAGGTTGGAGGCTAGCCAGATGGAATATAAGGTGTTCTTCCTCCAACCTGAGTGTAGTGTCAATGCAGCAGTAGAGGAGTCCATGGACTGACATGTCAGAATGGGAAATAGTATTGAAATGGGTAGCCGATGGGAGATCCTGATTTTGCGGTTCAGCGAAGTGGTCTCCCAATCTACATCGTGTCTCACCGATATAGAGGGGGCAAAACTGGGTACACTGGATACAGTGGATAACCCTAACAGACTCGCAAATGAAATGTCACCTCACCTGGAAGGACTACTTGGGGTCCTGAATGGTAGTAAGGGAGGAGCTGTAGGGGCAGGTGTGGCACTGTTCTGTTTGCAAGGATAAGTGCTGGGAGTGAGATCAGTAGGAAGCGACAAGGGGACAAGGGTGTCATATAGGAGCAATTCCTGTGGAAAGCGGAAAGTGAGGGGGAAGAAAAGATATGTTGGTAGTGGGATCCAATTGGGGGTGGGGGATGCTAAGTTACTGCTTCCTGCTTCCTCCAATGCTGAGTTCCTCCAGTATTTCGTGTGTGTTACTTTGTATTTCCAGCATTTGCAGATTTTCTTGTGTTGGTGTGAGAATTTCATTGTAAATTTGGAATTGTCCTTCGATTGTTTGCATGTAAAATGTCACGTAGGGGTCAGCCAAGCAGGCCTCTTCCTCCAAAAGGGTCTCAATTTTGTCGAATAAAAAAATACTCCATATCATCCAGCTACATCTTTCTGGTGACTTTGTTCACGTAACACCTGCAAGTTAACATTTATGGAATCCAGCAAAGGACTCCCAAGCCTCTTAACACCTCTGATCTTTGAAATTTTTCCCTGTTTATAAAATAATGTATCAAAGTTCATGACTATGCACTTTTCTGTATTCCATCTGCCACTCTTTTGTCCATTCTCGCAATCTGTTGAGGTCCTTCTTCAGAATCCCTGCTTCCTAAACACTACCTGTCCCTCCAATTATCTTTGTATTGTCTGCAAACTTCGATCATCCAAGTCATTAACATATAATGTGAAAAGAAGTTGTTCCAATACTGACCCTTACAGAATACCACTGATCATTGGCAGCCAACCAGAGATGGCATCCTTTGTTTCAAAGGATTTGTTCCAAATGCTTTGGCAAGACTTGCCTCCTGCCAATCAGCCAATTTTCTATTCATACTAGTATCTTTCCTGTAATAGCATGTGCACTTATCATGTTAAGCAGTTTCATATGTGGCACCTTGTTGAAGGCCTTTTGAAAATCCAAGTAAACAATATTCATTGGCTCCCTCTTGTCTGTTATTTCCTCAAAGAATTCCAATAGATCTGTCAGACAAGATTTCCCATAAAGAAAACCATGGTAACTTTGACATATTTAGCAATTTTTCCAAGTACCCTCCAGCCTCATCCTTGATAGCCCTCTCTAGCGTCTTCCTGATGTTTCCAACCACTGAAGATAGCCCAACTGTCCTATAAATTCCTTCCTTCTGTGTCCATCACTTCTTAAAGTAAGGTTTAACCTTTGCAATTTTCCAGCTGTTCTTAAGCATTCCAGCATCTACTGAAACTTGAAAGACATTATTAATGCAACCACAATCTCTTTGGCTACCTCTTTCAGAACCCTGAGAGTAGTCCATCTGGTCCAGGTGACTTTTGTACAGTATATTCAGCCTCCCAAACACTGTCTCCTCAGTAACAACAACTGCACTCATTTCTACCATGACATTTTCTGGCATATAATCTTCCACAGTGAAGACTGACGCAAAATACTTATTAAGTTCATCCTCCATGCCTTTGTCCCCCATTACTACCTTTCTAGTGGTCCAGTATTCACTCTCACCTTCCTTTTACTTTAAACATCTGAGAATGCTTTTTGTATTCTCTTTGATGTTATTGGATAGCTTACCTTCATAGTTCATCTTTTCTGTCATTTTTTTTAGTTGGCTTTGAAGCTTCCCAATCCTTTAACTTCCCACTATTTTTTCTATATTATATTCCCTGCCTTTTATTTTCATGCTGTTTTGGCTTCTTTTGTCAGCTATGGTTGCCTCATTCTCCTTTTAGAATATTTCTTCATCTTTGGGATGTATCTATCCTGCGCCTTTCCAATTGCCCCAGAAACCCCAGCCATCTCTGCTATGCTGTCATCCCTGCTAATGTCCCCTTCCAATCAACTTTGGCCAGAGCCTCTGTCCTACTCTGTAATTCCTTTTACTACACTGTAATACTGATACATCTGACTTTATCTTCTCCCTCTCAAACAGCAGGGTGAATTCTATCATGTTGTGATCACTGCCTCCTAAGGGTTGTTTTACTTTAAACTCCCTAATCAAATTTGGTTCATTACACAACCCCCAATCCCGAATTGCCTTTTTCTGCATGGACTTGACCACAAGCTGCTCTAAAAATACATCTCATAGGCATTCTACAAATTCCTTCTCTAAAGATCAATCAGCAACATGATTATCCCAATCTACCTACATATTGAAATCCCCAAATAACTTTCGCAACATTGCCCTTATTACATGCCTTTACTATTTCCCATTGAAATGTATATTCCATATCCCGGCTACTGTTCGGGATCCTGTATATAACTCCCATCAGGACCCTAGTACTTGAGAGTGAACACACACCATCTTGGCTTCTTTTTTGTTGCCACAGAATCTGCTGTACATCAAGTCTTCTGTCACTACTGATCTACCTAGCTTTACTCTTCACTGCTGAGCCTCAGAGCAAGCCACAATCCCACTGGCCTGACTGCTGCTGCTTTGCCTCGAAAGGTTATTTCCATCAGCAGAATCAAAAGTGTTGTACTTGTTTCTGAGGGGAATGGCCACAGGGGAACTCTGCCCTGAATGCCAACTCCCTTTAGTTCTCCTGGTGGTGACCTGTCTACTCTCTGAAGCCTGCACTCTTGGTGTAAGCACATCAGTAACAGACTCATCTATGAAATTGTCAGCCACCTTAATGGTTCTGAGTGCATCCAGCTCCAGATCCAGTTCCTTGACCTTGTCAGTCAGGAGCTAAGATTGGGTTCAGTTCCTGCAGGTGTAGTCAGCAAAAGGAGCATTAGGTACCATGAAACCCCATATCTCACAGAAGGAGCATTCCACTGCTTGAACTACCATCTTGCCTACAGTTCTTGAGCCTCTAACTTCTCAAACTTAAGTTCCAGCTTGTGCCTGTTCTTGTCCAAGCCTGTTAAGTCAAAAACCTGACCACTCTAACACTGGCCTGATCCAACAATGGCCGCTCCACTTAAACCTTGCTTTTTTTTATTTGCTCTTGCTAATTAATCCTAGCTACTATTAATCCAAGCAACTCCTAACATTCCCTGCTCTCATTTTAAAACTGGCATATAAAGTCCACAAGGAAATGTCTCCAACTTTCCCCACTATCTCCCACTCTGCAGACAAATCCTGACAATCCCCATTTGCTTTATAAAACTGGTGTGAAAAGTCCACATGGATTTGTCTCCAACTCACCCTGCGACCTCCTGCTCCAGAGATATCTGATTTAGAACAGGATTTA
The DNA here is from genome assembly GCF_048418815.1 of Hemitrygon akajei. Lineage (NCBI taxonomy): Eukaryota > Metazoa > Chordata > Chondrichthyes > Myliobatiformes > Dasyatidae > Hemitrygon > Hemitrygon akajei. The sequence continues at coordinate 97,978,051 of NC_133124.1, forward strand.
GGTATGGAAAGATGAGCATGAATTTGGATTGTTGAGTGTTGTGGAACAAGATGGTTTCTGAGCTTCTGTCAGCATAGCAATACCATGACTGGGGAAAAAAAAAACATCTTCGTAATGAATAATTTAAAACATCAGGCTAGATTGTGCATTTCACACTGTGGCTTTGAACGGATAAAGCAGGTTGGCATGAGGAAAATCTTCCACAGTATCTTTCATCAGGAGATTAAACAGTTTGGATGATCAACACTTGGCTCTGTTCTGATCTGAACAGATTAAATCAAAATTTGCAAATAAAACACTGTAAATAAAATGTAAATCAAAATATATACCAGCAATATGAAAAGAAAAGAGGGGCGGAGTTCTCTGGTCTGTATCAGATGGCCTGTAGTCTTTTATCACAAAAAGGACATGTCTTTATTTAAATCCACTAAACAGGATGTCAAATAGATATTTCAGCGCAACTTCTCCAGAAGGAACAGAAATTGAGACAGAACAACTGACAAGAATGTTGTCTTATAACTGGATGGCACCTATTATTGATGCTGTCAAACATTGTTAAATTTAATGCTAGTAGTGAATTGAGTATCCCTCAAAATAATAGCAAGTGTACACAGCTTTAGTGTAATTTACACTCAAAGGATGTGTTGAAAATGTGACACACACATTCTACAAAGGGGCCAGGCTAAGTTTTGTGCAATTAGCAACAATTTGTTCAGCAGAAAGCAGTACAGTAGGTCAGTTCTTAAAGGTACACTATCCACAGCAACAAACATTGAGGCTAGCATTTAGAATTGAGATGCTAGCAGGGGAGAGAGAGAGAGGCTGTTCCATAATTTACAGTGAGGGACAGTGACGGGCTCATCAGTGAAATTAATACGATGAAAGTTTTCCTGTGTCCCAGAGGTGGCTAGAAGATCCACTAGGATTACAAGAACAGCAGCCCAGTGGGAGATAACTCAGTGAGTAAGATTGGAAGAAATTTCATGCCACACAATACTATCAATGTGGGCTTTCACTAGTAAGAGTGCATCTCTTCCTCTCGCACACACACACATGCACATCCCCACAAACTTCACAGCTTCCTACAGCATCTTCTACCCTCACCCCATTTTTGAATTTCTGTCCCTTCTACTTGTAACACCCTGGTTATGATTTTGCTGCTGCAGTTGTAGGGTATTTCATTTAATGTTTTTTTTGTAGAAGCAGTGTGTTCTGTTAATTGAGTTTGTGTTACAGTTAAAGATTAGGGATTGTGATGTTTGACTTAGGAATGTCGGGTCAGTCAACCAAGATGGTGGAATTGGGAGAAGGTTCTAGAGAAAGCTGGGTGGAGAGGTTTTGTGACAGACACTGTAGTAGGTTGAAGTCTTTTCAGTGGGAGATGGACAGAGAAGAAGCTCAAGAGAACCAGCCATAGGATTCAATCCAGCTGGAATGTGTAATTCAATGGAGTCCAAGATGGGAATTTCTACCGGTGATCAGTGAATAGAAGTTGACACCATGAGTAAAAGCATGCATCCAGCTTTTGGAAAGTCTGAATTCCAATCTTGTGCACACTTGACTGGTTTAATTATAATGAGCCCTTTTATTTCTTTCTTTTTCTTTCTTCTACAATAAATGATAAAGTTGACATTCTTAAATACACCTTCTTTATAATTGCATGCAATGTATAATCTGTTATTTCTTGCTGACAGATAATTGCATGCGGGCAGTATTTACACAGTATTCTCTCAGATCAGTGCTCGGGTGGTCGAAACATCCCAACTTCCCAAGTCATACCGACCCTAGACGTACAGAGTTTGAGAAAGATGGCTTTCCCACCGCTGAGTCCAGAGGCTGTTAGCTAGGGGTTAATGAGCCATGTTTCTTGAGACGCCTGCTAAAAAGGAGTTTCACTGTGGGCCTGTTGTCCAGGATTTGGTTCGCTGAACACTGTGTAATTGCTGCAAGAATTGATTAAGTGGTTACTGTGTTTAAGCCTGTGTTCAAATGAGTATCCAGAAAAGTGATTAAAATATATAATTATAGACGCCGCAACAGTTTGGTGCAATTCAAAGAGATCACCTTTTAACTAATGCTTGTGTTCTGAGCAGGGCGGATATCCACAGCCCAGCTAAATTGCTGATTAGAATTTTAAGTTCAGTTCCAGGTTTAGGGGAAGTTATGCTCATGGAATAGCGGTTTGACCAAACTGCGGGCAAAGATGTCGTTTTAGTTTAGACTGGCAATGGCATGATGGGAGTGGATCTGCCTGGTATGATTGGGAACCTGGAGCCATGGGACATCCATACTTTTAAAGAAGAGAGAAGAGAGGAGTGTAGCTGAGGTTGGAGACTAGTTTCTCTCGTTTCTGCGAAGTGAGGGGAAGGAGTTGTCTGATGTGGGAGGTCTAATGAGTTCTTCAGCGGGTGGTGAAATTTCTGAGTTGGATTCGGCAGTTACCTCCCTGGTGGATAAATGCCGGAGTGCACCAGCGGAGATTCAGAGTTATCGTAGGCTGAGAATGTTCTCGTGAGCTAAGCCCACCACTGAGGGGGTGGAGGAATATGAGACTTTGGTGGAGTAGACATCTCAGTGACTGGATGAGTGGCAGTGCTCAGATAATATGAAAGGTTAGTGACTGAGTCTAAAAGGTCTGTCTGCTGAGCTGGTGAGATTCTTAAAGGCAGAGAACCCATTTGCCACTTACGCAGGCATTAGAAAGCATTTTTGGCATGACGGGTAGCCAAGCAGAGCTTATAATGAGGTTCAGATGTAAGGTCCAGGAGAGTGGGGAGAAACTTACTGCCTAGATTTTTCAGCTAGAGAGACAGCGTTTAAAGGGGCCATTCAACTGGCTGATATGAATCAATTAAGAATGGTGACTGGTGCATAGTCATGTGTCATGACTGCTTTAATCCTCCAAACGTCTCATAGGATGCGTTCCCCTTCCTTTGTTGAGCTGATCACAGATGTAAGAGAGGAGGAGAATACGACAGAGGAGCAGGAGTTCTCTGTTGTTGAAGTGACCCCTGAGTCCACACACAAGCAAATTTTACAGGATGTAGTGAAAGATCTGAGAGCCGAGGTATCTCGGTTGATATTGGCTGGTGCTGCTACCAAGCATGACAAGGCCAATAGGAGCTAAACCCACTGGTGGAATGTACAAAGCAGAGGGTTGCTGCTGAGTGGGGTCCCTTGACCAGGGGAGCGATTGGTATATCCTGTTACAACTGTGGTGAGGATGGACGTTTCAAATGGGAGTGTGAAGGACAGGAAACCCTTTGGAAAGTAACCCAGTGGTTACTTAAACAGAAGAGGAAGTCGGGAAATTTCAGAGAGACTCTGTAAGGGAACAGCTGGCATCTCAGAGGAACATGTTTCAATCAATGTATCAAGGAACACACCAAAGTGTGAAACCCTATTCCTGAAGACTTACTGGCCAAGCTGCAGTGTATCTATACAGATTCAGGCTGTTGATGCCTGTGCCATACTTGATACAATTTCTCAGGTCGCTCTACAGTACAGATCCTTCTACAACCAGCATTTACCATTGATGCCACTCAGTGCCCTCGAGCTCTGGGGCCCAGTACCGATGACTACCCGTATGACGGTTACTTGTTGTTGAAGCTGGAGCTTTCAGAAGCAGATGTTGGAGTAACTGAGGCCCTTTTAGTATTGGTCTGTCCGACTTGGTTGAGAAGGGTGAAGATTCCATTCTTGTGGGAACAAACACTCCTATTGTGAGGAAGCTAGTGGGAGCCTGCAAGGAGGGAACTGGAGAGAGTTTTCTGAGTGCCTCCTGCATTCACCCAGTGTTCAGAGCTGTTTTTGAGAAAGTGCAAACCCACCTTGGGTTGGATGATGAGCACAAGTGGGGAACTGTGTAGTACACCAGCACAAACCCATCATGTTATGCCTGGGGAAATATTCTGAGTGACAGAGAACACCAAATTTCCCAGAATGACTCCTGGTGGATGCTCCAGAAGACCACGGGCAGGAGTCATGCTTACCTGCTGGGGTGCTGGTGAGGCCTGATCTGCAGAAACCATCACCTGTACACATAAACGGGATGACAGTGATTGTCAGGAACACCTTGAAGACAGAGATCACCCTCAGGCTGGGGATGCCAATGGTACATCGTTTCTCAGAGACCAAAATGTCTAGTTTTCCTGTGAGAAAACCAGGAGAGAGATAATCTCCTAGATCAGGAAAGTTGACAACCAAGTCATTCAATTTTGATGACTCCCTGGTAGCCAAGAGTTGGAAAAGGAGACTGAAAAGAAGATGCTTAAGCTCAAAGATGTCTTTTTTACTGACAAGTTTGATGTGCGTTGTTCCAAGAGTACTCGCCACACCATCGGAGTGACAGAGGACTCCCCTTTCAGAGAAAGGGTTTGGTGATTAGCACCAACAGGGGTTGAAGATGTTTGACAGCATTTGCTGAGGCTGAAGGAAACTGGAATTATCATTGAGTTATGGAGTCCCTCTGCATCACCTATTGTGGTGGTGAGGAAGAAAACGGGGAAGGTACAAATGTGTGTTGCCTATTGAAAACTGAACTGACGTACAGTGCTTGACCAGTATACCATTCCGATGATCGAAAATGTGCTGGCCTGCCTAAGTGGAGTGAAATGGTTCTGCGTACTGGACCTAAGGAGTGGGTTTTATCAGATACCCATGAGTGAGGCTGACAAAGAGGAGGTGGTATTCATCAGTTTGAAAGAATGCCCCAGGGCATATCAGGAGCACTGGCTACTTTTCAATGTGACATGGAGAAGACTGTTGGTTCCACACTGGAGGAGCATGAGACGAGGCTACTGAAAGTGTTTAACTGCCTGAAAGCTGAAGAACTAAAACTGTCAAGTGCTGATAAATGCCAGTTTTGCAAGACATCTGTCAACTACATTGGGCACATAATCTCATAAAAAAGGCTGGACCTTGGCTACAACCCAAACTCTTTTGAGTTTGTGGTGCAGAGGAGGTCACTAAACAGATTGATGTCCATTATGGACAATCTGGCACATCCTCTCCATGACCTACTGAATAAGCAGTGGAGCACCCTTTCAAACAGACTCATTCAGCTCCACTGCCACATTGGTCATTACAGAAAATATTTCCTACCAAATGCAATAAGCATATATAGCAGTTCATCTGTGTGTGACAGTTTTACAAATGGCAGGGAAAAGTTGCCACAGAAGACCTATATTAAGTATGTGTCTGACATGAGGAGGGAACTGCAAAAGGCTTATGAACTAGCAGAGGTCTCTGCTACCAAGCAGAAACAACAAAGCAAGAGGAGATATGATCAGAAGATTAGGTTCTTCCAAATGATGCCTGGAAACTGAGTTTTAATAAGGAACTTGGGGCAACCAGGGAAGTATAAGTTGGCTGACTACTAGATGTCTACACCTTACATAGTAGAGAGGTAGATGTCAAATGTGTCAGTTTTCTGGGTGAAGCCAGAAAATGGAATAGGCCTGTCAAAATTATCTTTCAGAACCACTTTATACGTTGAGGGCAGGAGGTACGTATCAACCCAGAGCCTGACATGGATCCAACAGCTAGTAGGAGGACTCTGTGCTGAAGGTGGAGAACAGAAAGGCGATCAGTGGAGAGACCTGAATGAGACCTAACCACCGAATGCTCAATAGACTCAGAGGATTAGGAAATTAGAGTGTGGTATACGTTACTTTATGCAACCTCCCCAAAAATTGATGAACAGATTCCTGAACCTCCCTACACAGGGCTCTTTAATTATAATAGGCTCTTTTATGTTTTTCTTTCTTTATCTTTCTTCTTTGATGACTGATTAAAGTTGGTATTCATAACTACACCTCCTTTATTATTGCATGCAGTGATTGATCTGCCATTTCTTGCTGACAGATAATTGCACTTGGGCAGTATCTACACTCAGATTGGGGTTGAGGTGGTCGAAGCATCTGAACCTCCCAATCCGGTGGGACCCTAGATGCACTGTGTTCAAGAAAAGTGGTTTTCTCACTGCTGAGTTCAGTGGCTGTTAGCGAGGAACCAACAAAGCCGTGTTTCTGGGGATGTCCAGTAAAAAGGGGTTTATACCTACAAATATGTAACAATGTAATGAACGCAGCTTTCTAAATGTTCTTCATCCACTTTATTTAGACTGAAAATATGTGAGATAGGAGAGGGAGCATTCAGAAAGGATCAGAGCACTCGAAACGTGGCCAGAGGAAATGATCATTCTTCTTCTCCTGGACAGCAGGGCTGTGAAGTCCAAACCAGATCTCAATGAGAGGCTGTACTATGTCTGTCAGTGACATTCATTATCAATGTTTCATTGTAATAACTACAGATATCTAACTTATCCCGCAGTAGGTATCCTCATTACCATGCAAAGTGGCATCCCATAAAGGTGCTTTATGCATGGCTTCACAATCAGGTATATTACCACTGACATATGTCGGTAAATTTGTTGTTTTCTGGCAGCAGTACAATGCAATACATAAAATATACTATAAAGTACAAAATTTATATATACTGAAATATTAATTAAGTAGTGCAAAAAGAGAGCGAAGGATAGTTAGGTAGTGTTCATGGGTTCATTGACCATTCAGATATCAGAAGCTGGAGGGGAAGAAGCTGTTTTCAAAATGTTGAGTGTGAGTCAGTGGAGTCCTGTATTTCCTCCCTGATGGTAGTAATGAGAAGAGGGCATGTATTTAATGATGGGTGCCACCATTTTAAGGCATCACTTTCTGAAGATGTCTTCAAAGGTGGGGAGGCCAGTGCCCATGACGGAGCTGGCTAGTTTATCCTTCTCCTTAGCTTTTTGTCCTATCCTGTATACAGGTCCCTCCATACTAGACTGTGATGCAACCAGTTAGAATTTTCTCCATATTTCATCAGTTAGAAACTTTAGTGATGTAGCAAATCACTTCAAACTCCTGATGATATTACACTATCATCAAAATTGTACATCAGTCCTAGGATAGATATTCCAAGATGTTGACACCCAGGAACTTGAAACTGCTGACCCTTTCCATTGCTGTCCTCTCAATGACTAGTGTGTGTTCCTGTGACTTACCCTTCCTGAATCCCACTATTAATTCCTTGGTCTTACTGGCACTGAGTGTAAAGTTGTTCTGACACCACTCAACCAGCCAATCTATCTCACTCCTGTACATCTTCTCACACCCATTTGTGATTCTGCTGATAGCAGTTGTGGCATTGTTAAATTTATAAATGATATACAACTGCAGCTCAATTATATTTTGTCTTTGCAGGTTGTAAAGGGAGATCTCCTACATCCTTCTCAACAGAGTAACATGACACAAAGCTAGGAGGCCAAGAGGAGATGCAAGAGATGGAGGGCAGAATGAAATGGGAACAGAAAGAGTGATATTACAACAGTGACCAAAGTACATTGTTGTTCATATGCTTGGCATCCCCTGACACCATCTCTAAATCAGGCTCCAGAAAGGATGATTTATCCATGTCAAAGAGAGTTATGTCAGACACTACTGGCTGTAACCTCACATGACACATAACGAATCTATTCCTACTGTTCACATGGTAGGTCAAAGTCATTCGTTCAGAGAGAGATGGACCAGTGAAACAGACTCTTCAGCCCTACATTTTCTATATCAGGAGCAAGAGGGCAGCCAAGGAAAGACTAGGTCCTCATGGGGTGTAAAGGGGTCATCTATGAACAAAACCAGCTGAAATAGATGGGACCCTGCTCAGACCCCACTTTTCCTTTGCCTCCCATAACAACCTGAGATAGATAGTTTGGAATCCTAGGGATTTATCAACTCTTCTATGTCCCGTGACATTAATATCTCTTCAGTTTTAGTACTGACTCGATCCAGATTATCAATATATACCTCCTTGAACTCCTTGTTGTCTTGGTGAATGTCGATCAGAGTATTTATTTAAGACCTCAAGGAAAAGATGGCTGGGACACTGATGGAGATTAGTTCACCTTCATTGACCACAGGTGAAGTCTCAGAGGATAGTTAATGTTATTCCTTTAGTCAACAAGGCAGCAGGAATAAGCCAAGTAACAACAAGCCCTTCAGTGGTAGGGAAGTTATTATAGAAAATCATAATGGATGAGATTTATGTGCATTTGGAAATGCTGATCAGGGATAGTCAGCATGGCTTCGAGCAGTGGAAATCCTGCCTCATTAATCTTATTGTTTTTTTTATTGAGGAGCTAATTAAGAAGATTAATGGAAACATAGAAACTTAGAAAACCTACAGCACAATACAGGCCCTTCAGACCACGAAGCTGTGCTGAACATGTTTTTACCTTAGAAATTACCTCGGCTTACACATAGACCTCTATTTTTCTGAGCTCCATGTACCTGTCCAGGAGTCTCTTACAAGACCCTATCGTATCCATCTCCACCACTGTCGTCGGCAGCCCATTCCACACACTCACCACTCACTGCGTAAAAAACTTACCCCTGACATCTCCTCTGTATCTACTTTCAAGCACGTTAAAACTGTGCCTTCTCATGCTAGCCATTTCAGCCCTGGAAAAAAGTCTCTGACTATCCACACGATCAATGCCTAAAATCATCTTATACCCCTCTATCAGATCACCTCTCATCCTCTGTTGCTCCAACGAAAAAAGGCCGAGTTCACTCAACCTATTCTCATAAGGCATGCTCCCCAATCCAGGCAACATCCTTGTAAACCTCCTCTGCACCCTTTCTATGGTTTCCATATCCTTCCTGTAGTGAGGCAACCAGAACTGAGCACAGTACCCCAACTGGGGTCTGAGCATGGTCCTATATAGCTGCAACATTACCTCTCAGCTCCTAAACTCAGTCCCACAGTTAGGGAAATGAAAGATATTTTTGTGGAGTTTAGAAAGGTGTTTCACAGGTTAAACATGGTAGCAACACACAAAATGCTGGTGGAACATAGCAGGCCAGGCAGCATCTATAGGGAGAAGCTCTGTCGAAGTTTTGGGCTAAGACCCTTCGTCAGGACTAACTGAAAGGAAAGATAGTAAGAGATTTGAAAGTAGGGGGGGAGGGGGAAATGCGAAATGATAGGAGAAGACCGGAGCGGGTGGGGTGAAGCTGAGAGCTGGAAAGGTGATTGGCGAAAGTGATAGAGAGCTGGAGAAGGGAAAGGATCATAGGACGGGAGACCTAGGGAGAAAGAAAGGGGGGGAGCACCAGAGGGAGATGGAGAACAGGCAGAGTGATGGGCAGAGAGAGACAAAAAAAAGGAGGGGAAAAAAAACTAAATATATCAGGGATCGGGTAAGAAGGGGAAGAGCGGAATTAACGGAAGTTAGAGAAGCCAACGTTCATGCCATCAGGTTGGAGGCTACCCAGCCGGTATACAAGGTGTTGTTCCTCCAACCTGAGTGTGGCTTCATCTTGACAGTAGAGGAGGCCATGGATAGACATATCAGAATGGGAATGGGACATGGCCACATATTTTAATTCCACGTCCCAGTCCATCCCTACCCCCACCCCACACTGTCATAAAAGCTTGTGTAGAGTCTGGAGACAACAACCTCCACAATTCTTTGAAGGACTCAGTGACAATCTTGTCACATATCAAATCCTGCTGCAGTGAAGGCACAGATGGAGGCAACTCAACGTGTTTCTATTTCTCTGCGGTCTCAGCCTGATCATGGTGGACGTCATGTCTCTGTCACACAAGAGCAATTTGATGCTCTAAAGGAGCAATCATATGTCAGCAGGGGACAGCTTGACATTCTCATTGAGTTGACAAATACCACTCTTGAGTAGATTACTGCTTCCCTTCATCACAAGGACACAACCCATGAAAAGCTTGAGCTTACCATGTTCAGAGAAATGTTGGTCATCAGCAAATCACTCACGTTCATCAGCAGGGTGATGCTCCTTACTTTCCACTCACTTTCCTGCTGGTGCTGAGGTAAGCTATGGAAGTTTTTTATCTTCTTTCTGCCAGCACTGAGAATACGAAGCTCACAATGAGATGATTTTGACAAGCTATGGAAGAGGAGCTTTTAATATGGAGTGTGTGGAAAAAAGCACCAAGCTGTGCAAAAGATTTGCCATGAGTACATCAGTAGTGAGACAGATAAGGCAATTCTGAAGCTACCCCACAATAAAGTAGACAATCAATAGTGACGAAGTAGCAGAGAAATTAGTTAAATACCTAGGCTTAACGTTCAAATTTGTATGTTAAGGCTGTGTCACAGGAACGGGGTACAACTGAGTATGAAATGTTATTGTTCTGTGAAAAATCACAGAAATCACTCAAAAATTGACAATAGCACATCTGCTGAGTTTAAAGATTCTTAAGGAAGTCAGGGAAGATACAATTTGACTTGAATTTTCTAAAACCTGTACAATAAAACTCTGATTATCTGATAGGCTTCGTGGTGGCGTGTTGGGGAGGAAGCATTAAGAAGAGGGACGCCTCACGTCTTAATAAGCTGGTAAGGAAGGCGGGCTCTGTCGTGGGCAAAGTACTGGAGAGTTTAACATCGGTAGCTGAGCGAAGGGCGCTGAGTAGGCTACGGTCAATTATGGAAAACTCTGAACATCCTCTACATAGCACCATCCAGAGACAGAGAAGCAGTTTCAGCGACAGGTTACTATCGATGCAATGCTCCTCAGACAGGATGAAGAGGTCAATACTCCCCAATGCCATTAGGCTTTACAATTCAACCGCCAGGACTTAAGAACTTTTTAAAAGCTATTATTAACGCTTTTTGAGATAGTGATTTAGATGCATATCATATTTTTTACTGAGTTAAGTATTGTATGTAATTAGTTTTGCTACAACAAGTGTATGGGACATTGGAAAAAAGTTGAATTTCCCCATGGGGATGAATAAAGTATCTATCTATCTATCTATCTTGATGATGCCAGATTAGCAGACCTTCTGAATTATTGGATGTTTTTCTATATTAAATCTCCTGCATATTTTAACACACATTTTTATATTTTTATACAGTGTAATGATAAATTTCCATATGAAAACAATAAGCTTAGATGGAGTGCAGTAAGCAAAACACTGGTTGGTCGATTTCAAGAAAATGGCTCTTAGTGAATTGAAGGGAAATGTGGAAACCAGAGCCTTGGTGAGTGAGAAGCGAGTACAGTAATCAAAAGTTAAGCAAAGATCTATAGGACTAACTCCTGGAAGGAATGTTTTGATTTATGTAGGAAAGGCAAGGGAAAGACATTATCTGTGATTTAGGGGAAAAAGGGGAACAAGGGGATCCTTTGGAAGTGGACAGGATGATTTTGTCTGTGGGTGGATGTAATAATGCGACCATTCAAGTCGAGTACCATGTTCTACTATGGAGTTGTCTATAGGTGTGTCCTCAGGTTACCGTCGAGGCCGATGCAAGATTCACATACTCTGTTGCAGTGTGGGCAAGAGTGAATGGTGGCTGTGGCTAATGGTTGGGGCTTTTGGTTGTTTAATCTCTCTTTACGTATCTGCCGCTTGTTCTCTGTGGCACAGCAGAGGTCGCTCTGAGATACTGCAACCCCCTATTGAACAAACTTCCTCTGCACGTATCTCTTGCCTGCAATGTCTTCCTGGTTTTTAGATGTAATATTGCAATTTCTTCAGGTATTAAGGGAATCGGGACAAACTGGGTAGAACAAGGAGGTCACAATTTAGAAGCAACGATCACTCAATTATTGAAAGAGTCTCTAGTTTATGAGACTCTTTGGGCAGAGTAAGCAGAACTTCAAATCGCTTTTAAGCAGAACTTCTGATTGCTAATTCTTAATTAGTAAGGGGCTGAATGTTTACTCTGCGGACATGAGAATGTGGAGTTGAAATTATATTTATAACTGCCAGACCAGACTTGAGGATCTACTCATGCACCTAATTAATAACTGCCTAAAAACAGAACAAAAATGTTCTTCAAAGTCAGACTGGCAGCTCTCAACTTAATTTCTGGCATTTACATTTTTGTTTGCAGTGGGTAAGAAAATATGAAGGAAATAAGTTAGAATGCATCATTTAAAGTAGGTAGCCAGAGGCAATAATCAGTCAATAGAAGGTGAATGCTCTTTTATTTCTTTATTCATTTTCAAGGTTGCGTTTATTGCTGGCCTGGAGGTAACTTGGAGCTTTTCTTAATTTCAGGGGGAAAGTGGTACAGTGACAAAGCAGTTGTTGCTGCTGCCACACAACTTGAAATTTACCCTGACCTTAGTGGCTGTCTGTGTCATGTTTACATGTTACATGTCCTTCCCATAAATGCCTGGGCTTCCATTTTGAGTCCTAATTTCCTTTTCCTACCTTCCAAATGCATGATGGCAGGTTAAGAATCCACTGAATTTTACCTCTTATTTTAGGAAAGCGGCAAAAAGGATCAAAAAGGGGAGATTAAGGGCATGTGGACACAATCCACAGTACTTTCCTAATCAAATCCTTTATGCTGCAAACTCAAGAAGGACTGTTAAATAACATGCCAGGAGCAACACTAAATGTACTTAAAAATGAAGGTGTAACATTAACAAAATTGAAAGACAGGACAGCAGGCATGTTGAAGATCAAAAGCAACACGTAATTGATGGATTGAAAAAATCCAAAAATCAAGGGGTCAGAATCCCATGATTCTGCTGCATCCAATTTTCAATGTAGGGGAAATTAAAGAAGTACAGAATGGAAGAGACTTCAAGAACTCCATCCAAGCTGTTCCTGTACAGTTATAACTCTGGCATCTACCCATTGGAATAGACAATAAAAGTTGTCCTTCTCATTAATTGCTGAGGAATGTTCTGACCACAAAAAAAAAGAGGAAAATCAAATCTGTCTAATTACCACCTAATCAGTCTATTCTTAGGCTACGTCCACAGTAGACCGGATAATTTTGAAAATGCCGGTTTTGTGTAAAAACGATAGGTGTCCACCCTAGGTGTTTTTAAAAATATCTCTGTCCACATTAAAATGGATATTTCGGCGAATCTCCTCCTACTGCGCATGCGCAGGAAACATCTACCATAAACAAGTGACATGTTTGGTGTCGAATCTCGCCGTGAAAGATTTGGTGCACGTTTGTTCAGTTACAGACTAGAAAAACTTAAGTGACGGACAGCTGTTGGCTCTCGCGCAGGAGGACTTAAAAGTAAAAAAAACAAATACTGGAGCATACGGAGGCAACCGACAGGGAGTCCACGGACAGTATGACCCGGCTGGCGACAAATGTTGAAAAACTGACTAACTCTGTTGCATTAATAAAGCCCCTTGTTAAATGTATAAAACATGTCTGCATCAGTGTTATCTTGTATTTCCATACAATGTTACATTAGGCTGTTACACATCTATTGTCAGAGAAGTACTTGCATAAATAGGTAAACCACCTTCATATGAGCAAGGACAGAAAACAGGACAAAGTGTGTATACTTATTTATTCAGTAAGTTATGGGTCAAAGTATTTGGTGAGTACATTTCTAACTCTTCTGGCTTCAGTCTCGTTGCCGTCTGTTCTGAAATTGTAAGGTTGCGTTCAAGAAAACAATGAAATGGCGCGCTGCCATCACCATCTGTTCCGGCACTTCATGACAGCACTTTTAGAAATCTTCGATTACTCCCTCTGCACTGCTTCGGCCAATCCGGCGTTTTGAAAATACACACCCTGGAGAGCGTTTCTGAAATTCTCCATTTTCGGGGGACAAAAATATCATTTTAGTGTGGATAGAGGGTAAAAACAAAGAGAAAAAGCCTCGGTTATGGATTTATCCAATGTAGTGTGGATGAAGCTTCAATCTTCAACAAAGTGATGGAAGTTGGTGCATTTGATCACTTAATCATCAAAAATTTGCTCTTGGTACTTTGGGTTTCACTGGCACCACTCAGATCGAGTATCCTTGGCCTGGACATGGATAAAAGGAATGAAGTCCAGAGGTGAACTCAGAATGACAATCTTTACCATCAAGGGAACATTTAACTGAATGTAGCGCCAAGAGATCCTCAAAGGTGAAATACATCAACAGCTGGAGTTATGTACCTCACAATTAAGTTAATTGTAGTTGCTGGAGGCCAAGTATTTTCAAATACTTAATCATTGAGCTGCTTTCCAATGTCGGGAGTGCGGATATAGGTTGATAATGATTCACTTTAATAGCTATTTACAACTCTTTATAAAATGTTAATGTCCACAAAGTCAGAGCTAACCTCTGATGAAGGGTCATTAAGCTGAAATGTTATCTATATTGCTTTCTCCACTGATTCAGCCTGACCTTTAGGGTTTCTCCCATACTTAATGTCTTTTTTCATGTTACTAGTATCTTTTTTTTTGTTTTAAAATCCAGTAAAATTTGGCAAATAACATTTCTAATGGTCACCTCAACAAAACAAAGTCTAGACACCTACACTAAGTCTTGGAACTCCCTATCAAACAGCACTGTGACAGTACCATTACAAAGAACTTCAGTGGTTCAAGAAAACGGGTCACCACAATGCTCTCAACAGCTGCTGGAATGGACAATAAAAACTGCCCTTCTCAGCTGCACCCACATCCTATAAATGAAAAGTAATAAAAATAACATCCAGAAAAATAAAATATGATTTCCTCTGGCACTCCCTCCAAATTTTATAGACAATTCCACAGCACTTGCAACCAAAGCTATTGAAAACTATTGATGCATAGAACTTTGGTGTAATATAAAAAGAACATTAATGTAACACGTCTTTTATTTGAGGCAAATGAAAGGAGCGAAATGTACTTTGTCTTATTTTTGTCTTTAATTTATAGATGCAAGTATCACAATAATGAAATTTATATCATTGTATTGTATGTATTTCAGCAGCAAAATAACATATCTTTCAACCCAGACACATCAAAGAAATTATAGGTTTGCTAGCAATTAATCTGGGAAGTATTTTTTTCGTTCAGTTTCAAATTCTTATAGAAGGAATTTATTAGGCAACAGTAATACCTTTGACATACTGTTTATTTTTCAAGTACATCTCAATTACTCAAAGTATGTATAAAGCATGCACACGTACTGTACATGGGTATAAATTGCCATAGATATAAATACAAATTCTTGGTGTATGAGGTGCCAGTTATTTTTAATTTACTTGGAGGGACAAAAAAACTATATCATTATTTCATTTGTCTAGACCATGTTTATTCCCCAAATTAGCTCTCCTGTCTCCACAATCATTTTGCAGTCCTGAGTGTCTAATTGTGCTTGTAGCCTCAATACTGCACTTGTCCAACAAAGAAGAGCAAGTCATGAGTAATGATTAGGCCTCAAGTGGCTGATGCCAAGAACTACCTCCCACACTACCCTGATATCCTTAGAATGTAATTACTTAGTTTTGCCTGTACCAAGAAGAAAAGTGTTTTGCACTCTGACATTTAAATTTATGGCATTGGCTACGTTTGCTGTTTCACTTATAACATAATTAACTTTTTAGTCTATTTGCTGCACTGTGGATGAGCATTAAAATATCCTTTTGAGAGCTAGCGATGTTAATGATCTTTGCAACTACTTTTCAAGTGACTGATATTCAGAATATCGAAAACCAATTGAAATTGTTTAAAGTAATAAAAAAACAATAAACTAATATAAATGGTGTGTTAATTAATAAAAATAGTAGTGAAGTGTTAATACCTTACTCTTTCCATCCGTTTCAAATGAGGGGTTGTGAAAGGTACTCTGGCGATAGGATAAATCTGAGGATTAGGATGCAATGTCCGGAGCTCAGAATTTTGTAGTCTACCCTTGGTCTCTGTGATGAGCCCACAGACAGCACAGGAGATCAGTTGTGTTGGCAACTGCTCTGTGATATGTTCTGTGTTTAGCTTAGAATCAGGAAAGAAGTAACTTGTCAGAGCTGCCTTTTAACTTACCAGCAAAAGGGAACCATACTTCATCGCACTGTAAACAATATATACCATGGACTGCTAGTTCAACAGTTTTTCATATATTGCATTTGAGTTTACAATTCTTTTTCAATTTGGTAGCTAAACAGTTAACTGCTCCCTTAGGACAATTGATAATTACACTGCCTGAACAAATAGGTCCAACAAAGACAAGACATTGATTTGTGGAATGTAATTACTTAGTTTTGTCGGCTTGTGCTTGTACCAGGAAGAAAGGTGTTTTGAACTCTGACATTTAAATTTATGGCATTGGCTGTGTTCGCTGTTTCATTTATAACATAATTAACTTTTTCATCTAGTTGCTGTACCGTGGATGAACAATAAAATAATCCAGTTATTATCAGTCAGATATTGATGATACTATAAACTCTATCTAGAAGTCACCTCTTTAATCAAAACCCATGAATCGTGGGTGCAATTATTGCATCATGCAGTTAATACAGCAGATTTTACACTAATTATTGACAATGAACACTACATCACAATCATTTGTGCCTATTTTTACTGTAATTACTTCAGAGGCCTTTGCTTCTTTTCTTTCTCTTAATTCCCACATGTAGTGTCAGATGCATTTATTCTTTACCCCTTATTTCATCACCAGCGTGGTCCAAACTGCTTGGCATCTCATCTCAACAAATAGATGCCAAGCATCCCAACAATTTCCTCATCTTTTGTGACTATCTAATTCACATTAATAAAAAGAAATAGATTAGACAGTGAACAAGCGGCACTCTAGAGGAGACATTATCAAAGAGGCTCAAAGAAACAAACACAATTAACCTGGACCCTGTGCATTTGTCAAGGGATGGAGGTGTCCTAAGGTTATGAAGATTAATGGGGCCACTTTTGTGCCTCATCCACCATCTCTGTTTCTTTTCCTTCTGGAAGTTGTCAATGTAACGTTAGCTATAGCTTAGTTACCTGTGCTTACGTTAATAAGTCAGAAGATTCTGGGTTTAAATCCCAGGCCACCATAGTACTGAGGAAATGATACACTATTGGAGGTGTTAAATTTTGAATGAAAAATGGTGTGAGAGACTGAAGACTTAATCTTGAAGAGCAGAAGAGCTGTTGTTTTTTATACATGGGAGTGGTTTTTATCTGGAACAACTGCCAGAGAACTTGGACATTGCTTCCTTTCCAATCCTCCTAATTTAGATATAGTTGTTACACTTAAAAAAGCATTTACATAGACATTAAAACTTGGCAGGGCGTAGAATTATACAGTCATAATATGGGCAAATAAGATCATATAAAATCAATGATCAATTGATCAATAGAATCAGTCATTTGGAATTAGTTTCAGATGGGTAAAAAGTTTAGCATGGATATTAGCTGGAGAGCTGGGTATCCTGATTTAGGATTTTTATCCGAAGCGTTGACAATATTTTTCCCCCATAGACCCCACTTAACCCTGCGAGATCCTCCAGTGTTGATGTTAATGTGGTGAGCTGGATGGATAAGTGTAACCTATTCTCTTTTAAATGTAACCACTGCAACAATGTGTGGGATCACATCATCAAATATGCAACCAAGAGACTGTGAATACCAAAGCCTGGTAATGTATTACTGTTATAGAAACATAGAAACATAAAACACCTACAACACAATACAGGCCTTTCAGCCCACAAAGCTGAGCTGAACATGTCCTTACCTTAGAACTACCTAGGTTTACGCATAGCCTTTTTCTGAGCTCCACGTACCTATCCTGAGTCTCTTGAAAGGCCCTATCGTATCGGCCTCCACTACCGTTGCCAGCAGCTCATTCCACACACTCACCACTCTCTACGTAATAAACTTACCCCTGACATCTCCTCTGTACCTACTTCCATACACCTCATAACTGTGTGCTCTTGTGCTAGCCATTTCAGCCCTGGGAAAAAGCCTCTGACTATCTACATGATCAATGCCTCTCATCATCTTGTACAACTCTATCAGGTCACCTCTCATCCTTCATTGTTCCAAAGAGAAAAGGCCAAGTTCAGTCAACCTATTCTCATAAGGCATGCTCCCCAAACCAAGCAGCATCCTTGTAAATCTCCACTGCACATTTTCTATGGTTTCCACATCCATTCTATGGTGAGGTGACTAGAACTGAGCACAGTAGTCCAAGTGGGGTCTGAGCAGAGTCCTATGTAGCTTCAACATTACCTCTCGGCTCCTAAACTCAGTCCCACGATTGATAAAGGCCAATGCACCCTATGCTTTCTTAAGCATAGAGTCTACTGGTGCAGCAACTTTGAGTGTCCTATGGACACGGACCCCAAGATGCCTCTGATCCTTCACACTGCCAAGTGTCTTACCATTAGTATTATATTCTGCCATCATATTTGACCTACCAAAATGAACCACCTCACACTTATCTGGGTTGAACTCCATCTGCCACTTCTCAGCCCAGTTTTGCATCATATCAATGTCCTCCTGTAACCTCCACACTATCCACAACACCCCTAACCTATTGGTAGTTAATTATTTCATTAAGGTCATAGACATTATAGGCTTGTCTTCATTTCAGTCAATAAATAAATTTTTTCCTTTTCACTCCAAAGTGAAGTATAACAAATCTGGAGAGTGCAGAATTTTCATGGTGTTGAGATCTTTCATTAACAGCAACAGTTATTTGCATTATGACTGATGGTGATTATTTAAGAAGTATCTAATGGTAATTGATCGCATCAATATTATTTAAAATTGTCAGGACATGTAGAGGAGACATAACCCAAATGCAAAGCAGTTGAGACAAAACGATCACTTTAATATGTTACGTACCCCGTAACTGGGTCACTTACCAGCAAAGATAGAGAGGTCCGTTGAAGTCTGATGGTACTATTTTTAAAAGTTTTTATTTATAAAGGGCACAAAAATAAGGTTAATACAAACATTCAGATAATATACGTCGTCAATACTCAATCTAAAGCGCGGGTATAGTAATAATCATCAATAAGAAGTAGCTCTATCATTGGTCTAGGGGTAATATATTGTCCTTTGGAAATATGAAAGTCACTCAGTTCCTGCAAGCTTCTGGGTTTTGGGGGACCGCTGGGTTTTCACTTGTTGGAGAGAGAGAGATTTGTGAGAAAAGCAACTTGCCCGGGTCTTTTGATGAGGTCGATCCGTTGAGTCGGGGGAGTTGGTTCCCCATTGTTAGTTCAAGAAAATCGTTTCTGCGGTACTCACCACCGGCTCCCAGGCACGGGAACCGAACACACGTGGCTTCCTTCAAATGGCTGCCCGCTATACGGGATCACTAGCGTCTCTTCTGGTGTGTCTGAGGGGCCGTCTCTACAGCCCCTCTTTTATCTTTACTCACGGGGTCTCAGATGTCAATCAGGTTGGGATGATGCAATCTCTCCCCGTCACCCAGCCCACATTGCCCTGAGGGCTTGCACGTAGCCCCAGTCCCCAATCCACAAAGGTGTCTCCAAGAGACAATGGCCGTTATCCGTGGCTTTGTCTTTCTGAGGGGCCAGGACACATTCCAAAACCTTGAGGATTCTCTCTCAGTTCCTGGGTCCAAGACCCGAATTAATAGTGATCTTGCAATTCTCAAGAAGGAGGGGGCTGTGATCATAACACCTCCCCTCTTAAAAGCGTTTTTACCAGCGGTTAAAAACGGAGTGGTACAGAGTCTTACAGGATTTTTGAACCTAACACAATACAAAAGCTTTTCTTTTCACTACAGAGCAATACAGTTATACATTTAATTCAGCATCTAAACAGTTAACGATTAGTGTCACTTCCTTTACTAGCTTAACATCTTGTACCTTACTAAAGTCTTATAGCATCAGACTTCAACTTAATAACCACCTATTTTTTTCCTTCAGCAAACAAAACTAACAAGTTGTGATCCCCGACGGGGAGCCAGGCAGGCTTCAAAGGGGTTTGTCTTTATTATTCACATGCTTTGCTGAAATCCCGTACAACCAGCTAGGCTATTTAAAAATGGCGCCCTTCATTAACCGTCGTCTCTTTTCCGGTGAGTTCCTACGGGAGGAACTCGGGTAGTTTGGCGAGGTAAACTCCCGCCCGCCTCGTTCATAGGGGTTATTTTATCAACACCGTGTCCCAACCTTAGACCATTTACACCCAATTCTTTAATTTTACACAGGTGGCCAGCCCTCTCATCTGGACCCTTCAGGCTATTGATTTTTAATTCGAACTCTTTGTTCAAGCAGCATTTCAGATTCTGCCTCGTCACACCCCATTCTGGAATAACAATAGGGTGGGGGGCCCCGACATCTCCCGGCTTAATCTGTAAGCGATCTGCAGGGTTTAAAATTTTTTCATTCGAGTTGGGAACTACAAATTTTCTGTTTCCTTCAATAATAATATTTATCTCCCCATTTTTGAGTTCCGCTTTAAGTTTCACCACACCTTCGAGCACAAACCCCGGGGAACTCTCACTTCCCACCATTACCAGGGTTACCCCCTTTTCCACTCAACCAAGTCTATCTGACCCAAAAGGACGGCCGTCCCATTCAGCTGAATCAAATACCTCAGACTTTTTCTGAGCTCCGTGACTAGGTTCAGGACCACGTGCATCCCCATCTTGGACACACTCAAACGGGACATTGACCTCTTCCAGGCTTTCAATACCCGTACCTTTTTCAAATTCTAAATTCCCCTGATCCTCCCAGGTACTCTCTGGGCAACTCCCTTCCAGAGTAAACTCAACCCCACGGGCTGAAACAACCTAATCTGCCAACCCAGCAGACTTCTTCAAGGTAAGGGCACCCTTTTCATCTAGGGCTGCCCTCATTTCATTATCGGGAACACCGTTAGAATTTTCAACTTCGTCAAACAGTTCTGCCAAACCAGACAGATCATCCATGTCCAACCCTGGACCTTTTAACAGCTTTATCTGTTTCTCATCTTTATTTCCTACCTCTAGGTCCTTTCTCCTCGCTATGGGAAGATCTAACTCCTCTCCCTTACTCTCTTTCACTTTACTACTCTTCATTTTACCACCCTCTAAACCCTCGTGGCACAGGGTCAGTAAAAACATCTCGGCCAAATCGAAACTGGCCAGATTTAAACCGCTCTTGTTCTCAGCTGCCGCTCTCGACAGGCTGCGAATGACCGCGCATGCGGGATAGCTCTTGGACATTAGCAGCGGGGCCGCAACACGCACCGGCCGGCGGGTCATCGTCATGGCTGACCAAACCTTACCCCCGGCTAAATCGTTCCCAAGAAGGACGTCCACGTCAGTTCTCGGGAATTCTGATGGCACCCCTATTTCAACTGATCCATACACCAGCTCACAATCCATAATGACCTTATGTAAGGACACCATTTCTATCCTTTTATTTATCCCCTTCACCGCTACCATGCCCGTTTTTCGACTACCCTCGAGTACCTTACGGCTTATCAACGACAGCTCAGCCCCCGTGTCTCTCCAGATTCGTACGGGAATTGGTGGGTCCCCCTTCCTCAAAGACACGGTCCCGTGTGACAGACAAGTCTCAGCCCCTTCTCGTACTCTTTCCACCCGGGGCTCTCCTGTCGACTTTCTGATTACCACGGCACATCCGATAGGGACTGCTGCTTTCCCTTTTCCCGTCTCCCCCCTCGGAGCAAAGCACCGAGACGCAACATGCCCGCTCTTCCCACAATTAAAACAGGTCAAGCCCGGAAATCTCTGACCGCCTGGCCTTTCCCCCTCAACCTTGCCACTAGCTCCCGGCGGGACCTCTGCCTCAGCCGGCGGACTTTCTCGATCGTTCCCACGGTCCCTCGGGGAACTTTTATTCGAGGAAAACTTTGCCTTGTGGGTTAGGGCATATTCATCTGCGAATCTAGCAAATTCTGAGATGGACTTATTCGGCTTCTCATTCAAATACATCCGGATCTCCTCCGGAACACAACCTTTAAATTCCTCAATCAAAATTAACTCCCTGAGACGCCCATGATCCTCGCCCACTGTTTCTGCGGTGCACCAACGGTCCAAGAGCACCCCCTTCTCATGGGCAAACTCGGTATACGTCTGATTCCACCCTTTCCGTAAATTTCTGAACTTTTGTCTATATGCTTCAGGTACTAGCTCGTAACCCCGGAGAATGGCCACCTTTACTTGGTCATAGTTCTCTTCCCCTTCCGTGGACAACGCTGCATATGCCCGCTGTGCCTTCCCTCTTAACACACTTTGTAACAGCGCCACCCACTGTGCTCTGGGCCACTTCTGATTCACTGCCATCTTTTCAAAAAGCAAGAAATAACTATCAACATCCGTCTCCTCGAACGGGGGTACCAGCCTCAATGCCCGACTAACATCAAACCGTTCCTCTCTGTCCAACCCCTGACTTCGTGGCTCTTGCTTTAACTTCTCCATCTCCAAGGCATGTTTCCTCTCTCTCTCTCTGCCTCCCTCTCCTTCTCGGCCCTTTCCTTCTCCTTCTCGGCCCTTTCCTTCTCCTTCTCGGCCCTTTCCTTCTCCTTCTCAGCTGCGTCCAGCTCCTTTAGCTGAAGTTCATGCTTTCTTTGCTTCTCAGCTTCCTCCAGCTGCTTTAACTTAATTTCATGTTCCCACCTTAATTTCTCCAACTCTAACTGAGCCGTCCCACTAGCTGGTACCTTTTCAGGGATATTTTCCAATACCTCAGCTGCAAACACATTCTTCCCAATGTAATACTGAGTTATGGCCCTTCGCACCTCCCACTTTTTCATTGACGACCTCACCTCTGTGAGGCTTAACCCCTTCACCAAATTTACCAAGTCTGATTTGGTGGCCGCCTCTAGCGTCCCCAGAGTCGGGTTTTCCATAAATTCATCCACTTCCATCTTTGCTGGTTTCCCGTCTGGCTACCCACGTACCAGATCCAAGTTTGGACTTACAATCCCGATTCACTGGCCCTCCAATTTGGTTTCAAATCCCGGAGACGAGATCCCCAAGTTGTTATGTACCCCGTAACTGGGTCACTTACCAGCAAAGATAGAGAGGTCCGTTGAAGTCTGATGGTACTATTTTTAAAAGTTTTTATTTATAAAGGGGCACAAAAATAAGGTTAATACAAACATTCAAATAATATACGTCGTCAATACTCAATCTAAAGCGCGGGTATAGCAATAATCATCAATAAGAAGTAGCTCTATCATTGGTCTAGGGGTGATATATTGTCCTTTGGAAATATGAAAGTCACTCAGTTCCTGCAAGCTTCTGGGTTTTGGGGGACCACTGGGTTTTCACTTGTTGGAGAGAGAGAGATTTGTGAGAAAAGAAACTTGCCCGGGTCTTTTGATGAGGTCAATCCATTGAGTCGGGGGAGTTGGTTCCCCGTTGTTAGTTCAAGAAAATCGTTTCTGCGGTACTCGCCACCGGCTCCCAGGCACGGGAACCGAACACACGTGGCTTCCTTCAAATGGCTGCCCGCTATACGGGATCACTAGCGTCTCTTCTGGTGTGTCTGAGGGGCTGTCTCTACAGCCCCTCTTTTATCTGGACTCACGGGGTCTCAGATGTCAATCAGGTTGGAATGATGCAATCTCTCCCCATCACCCAGCCCACGTTGCCCTGAGGGCTTGCACGTAGCCCCAGTCCCCAATCCACAAAGGTGTCTCCAAGAGACAATGGCCGATAGTCGTATCTTTGTCTTGCTGAGGGGCCAGGACACATTCCAAAACCTTGAGGATTCTCTCTCAGTTCCTGGGTCCAAGACCCGAATTAATAGTGATCTTGCGATTCTCAAGAAGGAGGGGGCTGTGGTCATAACAAATAATAAACTGCAAAATAACAAACCACAATGGGGGCCACAAAACAAGAAGGAATGGATACTTAACATGGCAAGGCAACAAGGTAACTAAAGCCTAGGAGCAACTAATTGAGGCTGGATGGTTTGATGTGTGCACAAGGACTGTTGATGAGAGTTGTGCTTAAATAGACTGCAGGTGGTGAGTTTGAAATGAGTGCCAGGTGACTCCTGCTATCCGGGTGGATACAGGGAATTGCCTGCCTGTGCAGGCCTGCAAAGTACAACCACGCCCCCCCCCCCCCCCCCAGAGCTGGCACATTATGGCCCAGGACAATCCAGATCTGTCCAGTTGAACTCCTCAATGAGCAATGGATACACGATGAAACTGGACATCACCCAAGTCCTCTCCTCCGGGCACATAACATGCAGTGGTCAGATGCGATTGTCTATTCTCAGGATCCAGGACAATCAGGTTGAGGATCTGAGAGTATTTAATAATGGATAGAAGGTTGATCTCCATTTCAGCTGTGTCAAACTGTCATAATAGGGTGTCCACCTTAGTGATCTTGGAGCTAGGTTGGTAGGAAATGGTGAAGTTGAATTGCTCAAAGAAGAGGGCCCAGTGAGCCTGACGTGGGTTGAGTTGGTGGTTCTTTTGTATGGATATGAGGTTCTAGTGGTCAAGGAGGATTCAGTGTTCCTCATCAATCAATGTCTCTATTCTTCTAGGGCCCATTTAATGATGAGTAGCTCCCTGTCTCCTACTCCATATTGGCGCAGTTTAGAGTTGAACTTGTGCAAGAAGAAAACACACGGGTGTGCCTCCTTGTCTGGTTGGGTGGACAGAGGGAGAGCGAGTCAGGTAATGGTGCTAGAACGAGGGCCTGGGCAGCTTACCAGGTAAAAGACTTCTCATCTCTGCCTAGTGGTGCTGTTTTCCCAGTCACTGTAGGTGGGTGATCAATTGCACCGCAGTAAGCACACAAGTTGTTTCTCCACCAACACTTACACTTTTGGGGGATTAAAGCAGCTCTGCTTGACTGCATGGCTTCCAGGGGCATAGCTGATCAGGGTCATGAAGCCTGCAATGGTTCCTGGAATAGACCTGGGGTTCTGGACAGTGATCTGGAGTATTGGTCAATAAAATACTTGTCAACATAGAGGGCCAGAATGGTAAGACTTTTGAGGTCGGTAGGCATCTTCCAGGTGGGCCAAGATGGACAGACAGACAGACATACTTTATTGATCCCGAGGGAAATTGGATTTTGTTACAGTTGCACCAGCCAAGAATAGTGTAGAAACATAGCAATATAAAACCATAAATAATTAAATAATAATAAGTAAATTTTTCCAAGTGGAAATAAGTCCAGGACTATTGGCTCAGGGTGTCTGACATTCTGAGGGAGGAGTTGTAAAGTTTGATGGCCACAGGCAGGAATGACTTCCTATGACGCTCAGTATTACATCTCGGTGGAATGAGTCTCTGGCTGAACGTACTCCTGTGCCTAACTAGTACATTATGGAGTGGATGAAAGACATTGTCCAAGGTGGCATGCAACTTGGACAGCATCCTCTTTTCAGATACCACCGTCAGAGAGTCCAGTTCCACCCCCACGACATCACTGGCCTTACAAATGAGTTTGTTGATTCTGTTGGTGTCTGCTACCCTCAGCCTGCTGCACACAACAGCAAACATGATAGCACTGGCCACCACAGACTCATAGAACATCCTCAGCATCATCTGGCAGATGTTAAAGGACCTCAGTCTCCTCAGGAAGTAGAGACGGCTCTGACCCTTCTTGTAGACAGCCTCAGTGTTCTTTGACCAGTCCAGTTTATTGTCAGTTCGTATCCCCAGGTATTTGTAATCCTCCACCATGTCCACACTGACCCCCTGGATGGAAACAGGGGTCACTGGTGCCTTAGCCCTCCTCAGGTCCACCACCAGCTCCTTAGTCTTTTTCACATCAAGCTGCAGATGGGCCAGCAGTGCTTCTGCATTCGGGCAGTACTCCACTGTGAGAGCCCTGAATTCCAAGGTGTATCCAGCACCAATCATGAACCTTAACACATGTGAAGCATCTGGTCCTTTTCTTTCCTTCTACTCCCAGATGCTCAAAAACCTGCTGCATCTCAGCGGTGAATTCCTCATATTTATAGCATTAGGTGATTCTATTGTCCCGTTAATGGTGGACAGGTCAGTGCTTGTCCAGTCAGAGAGAGATATTGAAGGCATTCTTGATGGTCCATAGAATTCAGGGATGGATGCAGCCGGAAGTGAAAGACGCACAAGGACAGGAAGTTACGGCATTGGGTTAGGGATCCATCAAAGCACTCAGGCACTGGAATCTGGGATCCCAGGGAGGAGGATGAATTGTGTAGAGTCGCTGTAACAACATGAGAGTTGTTAAGAGTGGTGAGTAGATGGTTCATAATTTCCAGCTGCTTCTGGATTGTGTACTTATGTCAGCAGACGTAAGTGAGCAAACTCTGCTGGGTCAGTAGCTGATTCACGTATCTTATCAGGAAATGTACAGGAGGTTTGACCCAAAAGCAGAGCAGCAGAGATGATATAGTGGTGAGCGGTCAGTTTAATAATAACCCATAAAATAAAAAGCCATGTGGGGCCAAAAAATAAGAAAGAATGGATACTTAACATGACAAGGCAATGAGGTAATTGAAGGCCAGGGGCAACTAATTGAATCTGGCTGGTTCAATGGATGAAGAAGAACTGTGGATGAGAACTAGGTTTAAATAGGTTGCAGGAGATGAGTGGCAAGTGACTCCTTTTAGCTGCGTAGAGACTGGGAGGTGCCTGCCATTGCAGGCCGGGCAAGAGTAATAGAACAGCCCATAGGTTAAGAGCAATACAATTTTATTGTTTTATTGTACTTCACAGTACCATCTACTTCTGAATTGGATTATGCATTTTAATGAAGGGAAACATTATGCCACATTATTTTCTAACCTACACATCTTAGAGAGAGCATATTGCAGTTATACTGAAACATAAATACTGGAAACACTCAGCAAGTTTAGAAGCAGCCCTAGAGAAAGAAAAAAAAAATAACTTTAACATTTTTGGTCTCTAAGCCTCTGTTTGTAGTATGGGAAAAATGAATATTTTATTCATTCAAAGTAGGTGGGTGACATTGGTCATATGAGCAGTTAATGTTCCTCCCTAATTGCCCTTAAAATGACAGGCTTGCAGAGCCATTTTAGAAAGCAGTTAAGAGTCAATCACATTACTGTGGAAATATATATTGGCTTGACTGGATAAAATTTGCAAATATTCTTTGCTAATGGTCATAAGGAAACTCATTGACTTTTCTACTACATTTATAGTTTCCAGATCATTACCACAGTTATTAAGTTTTTAATTCCTATATTTGTACATTTTTTTAAAATTGCAGTTATTCTCAATGTGCCATGGTGGAATTTGAATTCACACCTTTAGAACATTAGTCCAACTCACTGGATTCACTGTTTTGGTATAGTACCCCCTATGCTTCTGTACCTCTAGGGAAATACTCAATGGTCATGTTCAATGAGGCAAAAGCTGACAGGAAGCAAATTCAGAGACATTTGGAAAGGTGAGCAAACCACCAAACACCCATTTCCACTTATTCAAGAATGTTTATTGTCATTCTTTAATATATGAATGAAAGTAGAATTAAATGATAGCTATTCCAAATTCTATGCAGCGTAAATAAACGTAACAAGCATAAAGAATGCAATAAAAACATAATCAATATAAATATAAAGGCATTCCTATAAAACTCAATATCCAAGTAACTGTTATATACGTACATTTGACAGATTGTTTGTATATAAAGTGACATTAGATGATGTGTATTTAGTGGTGATGGGGTGGGTTTAAGTGTGGAAGTGTTGAACAGCCTGACGGCTTTGGGTAGCTGACAGTTTTTGAATAAAGTGGTTCTGATGTGGATGCTGTGTAGTTGTTTCCCTGAAGGGAGTGGGACAAATAGTTCATAAGCTGGGTGGGTAGGATCCTTCATGATATTACTGGCCTTTTTCCAGCACCCTTTCTGTATAAATGTCCTTGATAGCGGATAAGCTAGTACTGGTGATGCATTGTGCAGTTTTAACTACCTGTTGTGGAGCTAAACATTAATCCACTTTATTCTACCTAAATTCTCACTAACATCTACTTCCTTGAAACTCCTAGATTATATAACTCATCTGCAATCTAGGTGCAATTTACAACTGCCCTTCACCCTACCTTTCTGCACATATTTAATGTAGGAAAAAGCCAGAGCACCTGGAGAAAACACATACTGTCCCAGGAAGAATATACAAAGAAATTGTATAATTTTCACACAGACAGCATCTGAGATCAGAATGGACCTTGGATCATAAGAGTTGTAAGGCAGCAGCTGTTACAGCTGTGCCAATGTGCTTTCCAACTAGCTACACAACTTTGTGTCAACAACACATCAAGTCATATGTCTGAGAGCTTAGACAAAGATGGAGATGTTAAGAAGCATGATAAGTTGTAAGTAGAGGGAGACAAGTTCGGAAAGGAAATGCCAAGGTAGCCAATAGCTGAGTGAATTAAAATCATGGACATTCAAACCAACAGAACTGGTGGAAGGCAGATCTTTTAGACAGTTATTGGAATTTACAGAGATTGGGTAGACATGCAAGCTCTGGGGAGCTCCTGGAGGGCTTTGAGAGCAAAGAGGGTAATTCTAAAACTAAAGTTGTGTTTAACCTGCTTACAAATGCAGGTATATGAGTCTAAATATACAAAGTAATTTTTGAATGGGATCTGATCGGTTAGCATTCATGAGAATCATGGAATTCAGTTAGAATGGGAAGGTGGGATGCTACTAGTTGTACAGACACTAGTATAGATGTAACAATGATAAAAATACAAATAAATAAAATCAATAAGATAAAGGAGCTGGAGTGGACTATTTGGTCCCTTGAATCTACTCTACCATTGAATAAAATTCAGTGATCAGCAAACACAACCACCAATAAAATAAGCAGGTTATCTGCAGCAGGGGAGATCAGACAATGGCATAGTGTGGAAGGCGGCAGTTAAAATGATTTCAAAAATATGAGGTGAGAAGTTTATTTGAGCAGTGAATTTATTGTCCACATTGCAAGCAGGCTGTCTCAGCCTCATTTACTGGAGAAAGGAGGATATAATAGATGGCAAAAGGGATTTGTACTACACACAAAATGTTGGATAAACTCAGTGACTCAGGCAGGACCGATGGAGGGAAATAAACAGTTGTCACTTGGACTGAGACCCTTCATCAGAAGTGAAAAGGAAAGGGGAGGGAGCCAGAATGAGTTTGTGACTGGGAATGAAAACAATGCCTTTTTTTATTCCTGCTAGAATTCTGAGGAAAAATCTGCTAATTTAACTCAAAGTTCCCAGTAAAATGCTCTTCTGACTTGCTTTGATTAAAGTTTTCTAACTAAATTATCAACTGATCTTTTTACTTTTATTTTTCATTTATCAAGATACATTGTGGAACAGTCCCTTCCAGGCCTTTGAGCCACACTGCCTAGCAAACCCCCAATGCACTTGTTGCCTAGTCACGGGCCAATTAACCTTCCAACCAGCATGTCTTGGGACTGTGAGAGAAACTGAAGCTACCGAAGGAAACCCACACAGTCACAGGGAAAACGTACAAACTCTTCACAGACAGCAACAGGAATTGAACCCGGGTCACTGGTACTGTAGAGCATCCAGCTAACCACTATACTACTGTGCCACCCACTTCCAATATTTTCAATGTGTAATCTAGAAGTATAAGCATCAATTTTTTTCTCTCTTTTTGTGTTACAGATATTTAGTAGGTGGCTTTATTAATCTATAGTAATCTATTTTTTTCTCCTCAAGAACTTCCTCATGGCCTTATATCTTATTGTCTGCCTGCACTGTGCTTTCCTACAACTGTAACACTTTCCTCTGCATTGTGTTAATCTTTTTCCCTTGTTCTACCTCAATGTAATGATGTGATGAAATGGATGCAAAGTGAAGTTTTCACTGTACCTCAGTACATGTGATAATAATAAACCAATTTAAACTCAGGCCACTCACCCACAACAGGAAAGAAAATCTTTTGAAGTGTGGTTTTTTTTGTTTATTCAGCTCTTCTGTATTTCATAATGCAGAACCTTTACACTGCTCTTTGCAGTCGAATTGAATTTTCTTGAATTACCGAGCATTACTGGAACAATGCAGTGCAGAGCATTAAGGCAATATCTCTGCTGAAACATTTGTTGGTACCACATACTGCTCCCTGCATGGCATATCTGTTCTGTTGCTTCTTGTTATCTTCCATCAGAGCCTATTAGTTTAGAATAAAAACACAATGAAGCGCAAGGCAAGCCATGAGGTATTGCATCCACATCTTTAAAGTACTGAGCTGTTTGAGGCTGATAGCCTTTGCCCCGTTCCAATTTCTATTCAGAATTGTTGAAAACCTGCTTGCAGTGAGACAGTGGCAATGGTGTAGCAGCTGCATAATAAGACACTGAAATATTGAAAGGATTACATTTTGTCTACATCCATGTGAGGAAAGGTAATGAATGCTGATATCCAGCTAGCGCACAGCTTAGATATATATCCTGTGTACCAGGTGTGCCCTGTCAGCTGAACTAAGCATTGAAACAAACCACAGCCCTATTTCTAAACCAGATAATGAATTACTTTCTGTGCTTGTGACTATATAGATCAGTCCCAGGATTGATCCTCTCTCGGCAACATGGTAACTGAGATCACCAAATGCAATGAAAGAAATGCAGTGACCAATAATTTCATGAGAGGGTTGGTGCCATTGATATGTATAAAACTCCTAGAAGGTTTTACAGGGTTGTTTCTTTCTGTTCAACCTTTAAAATATTAGCATCCATCTAAGGGTGGTTTTTATTACCAATCACTGTTTGCCCTTGAGAAGGTGGTGGTGAGCTAATTCTTAAATAGCTGCAGTCCTTTTTGTGAGGCTACCACTTTGGTTATTGCAGATAAGGCCTTTCCAGGAGCTGAATCCAGAGTAAGAACAAGAAAAACATTTCCAAGTCAGGGTCATGCACAACATAGAGGGACCTAACAAATGATGGTGTTCATCTGTATCTACTCTTTATCCCCTGGTTATGCTTGGGCATTATGAAGGTATTGTAGGAGTAGCTTAGGTGGGTAACTGCAGTATACATTGTATGCAGGTGAGTTGCAGCCATGCTGTTCCGATGATTGACAAAATGGCGTTTAGGATAGTGGATGAAACTCCAGCCAAGCAGGTTGCTTTGCCTTGGATGATGTTAGGCTTCCTGAAACCTATTGGAGCAATATTTATCCAAGAGATTAGAAATTACTCCATCGCAGACTCAGGATCTACTGTAATTTTGATATACTATCCATTATTATGTTACTTTGATGTCATAACATTCATGTACATTTCTTTTAAAGAACACAATATGTACCTTTGCCATATGATTGTGTTTAGTTCTGAGCACGTCCTGTAGATTGTGAATGAAGTTAAAGAAAGCACCCATTGTTATTTATCCGACTTATTTTATTTATTCACTTTTTGGGATATGTGTGTTCCTGACAAGGCCATGATTTATTGTCCATCTTTAATATTTAATTGCTGTTATAAATTCTTATCAGTTGCAGCGCACACAGTAAACCAAGGGTTTATTTTCAGTCTGTATTGAAATCTCGACCAGGGAGGCAGTAAGGAACTGTGGTATAGCCCAGTGGTCTCTATTACTGCGACTCCTTCTTGAAAGTGTGCATTACAATGAAAGTGAGTACAGGACTATTATCATGGTGAGGCACTGACATGATCAATAGCTTGGTGATGATCCCTGCTCAACCTCAAAGATGAAAAATAGCCTCTTGCATAGAAACTGAAGGGACTGATCACACTCATGAACCTTCATCCTACCTTCAGGGAGGAAGGGAATTGTGAAAGGGAAAATGTCATTCCCAGGATTAGTATAAACTTTCATCAAAAAAAAATGTTTATATGTTTTTACAATATTTACACAACATCCCATTCCTATAAACCATGCAGCTAAAAAGAAAATGTGTGAAAAATTGAGGTAAGCTTGGAGAAAGGTGAGCAAAGATATCTATGACACAGATTAAGTAATATATTATTGATTGTGGAATATAAATATGTTATGAAAGTTCAGCACTTTCTATGTTTAAGTGTCAAAATTCATCGGTTTCTCCTTGGAAATGGCTGATGTATTTTGACAAGTTGTGCATGCATCATTACCTTTCTATTCACTCTGCTCTGCCTTCGCATTAAGATTACTAGTTTCAAAGATGACCAACACTGAAACTCATTGACAGCTTGTATTTATCTTAAATGTCAAAATAACTTTTCCTATGATTAAGCTGAATAAGAAAAAATGTATATCAGGTTTGCATTTGAAATATGAATTCCATAATTATCAAAGAGAGAGAGAAGATTCATTTTTTTTCTGATAAAGTAAGTGCCACTGAAAAGATAGTAATTTATTGCTTAACTATTATTGTCCCTGAATTAAGTGGTTTGCATACATCAGAGGGCTGGATGTGGAATCATTTAAATGCCAAACAAGGGAAGGAAATCAGATTTCCTGCTCTGCAGGCTATTAGAGAACATTTTCTGTATATGCAACAATTTGGTAATATCCTAGTCACCGTTATTCATAATCAGCTTTTTAACTCCAGAATTTATTTAATGAACCAGGTTAAGTCAGTCTAAATTGCACGGCCAATGTCTTAATTAATGTGTTATTGTAAACAAGGACTACAAATGGATCATTTTTCCATTGAGGGCAATGGAAATAAAAATCAGGAGACCTGCCTACACTGATATTAGTTACTCTATTTCAGAAAGTCAAAATCCATTCTATTTCACAACTCCGGCAATTAGCATCAAGTGTGCCAATTTGGAGTGAACTAATGTAGAATTAGAATTTGGTTCTTTGTGAAACAGAACAGAATCTGAGAAACTGCTTTTAGAACATTCAAAGTAACACAGATGCTGCTCAAATATAAAGAGCTCAGCAGCATGCATGGCAAGATAAACAAAATTAATGCCACAGGTCAATTATCTTTTACCAGAACTAGGAAATTTGGAGGTAAAATAAGCTTTAAAGCCCAGTGTATCAGTTAAAACAAAAGAAATAGTCTGTGATAGGTTGCATGAAGTCCAAACAGTACAACAATGCAGGGTAAAAGAGGATGGTAGAGGGACAACATGGCTCAGGCTTGGATGAGTAATGGACCCGTATATGTAAGAACATAAAAAAGGGTAAACTGATTAACCATTTACCTCGAGCCTGATTTACTGTTCATTAAGACTATGTTTGATCTAACAGGGTCTCAAAGCCACTTCCCTAAGCTTTCCCCATACCCTTTGTTTTTGAATTACTGTATCTGCATTTCTCCACTTTAAATAATTTCAATGGCTCTACTATTAGTTTTCTGGGCCACAAAATTCCAAACAGTCAAAACCTCTGAGAGAAGAATTCTTTTTCATCTCTGTTTGAAGTTAGCAGCCCTATCTTCTGAGATTATGACCTAGCTCTCGATAACCCCAGAAGGACTTATATCCCTGCAGCATCAACAATGTCGATCTCCCACAGAATCCTTATGTTCCTGTAAGGTCACTCAATATACCGGTCATGTTCTTCATCATTTGTCTGATTTACCCAGAGAGGATGCAGGAGAGATTCATCAGAATCTTGTCTGGAGTGGAGGATTTATTAAATAGAGGAGTTGGATAGACTGAGCTTGTTTTTTTTTTCTTGGACTGAAGGAGGTGAAGGGTGAAGGTATACAAAATTGTAAAAGTTGGAAACAGGTTAGGTAGTCAGAGTCCTTTTCCCAAAGCAGGGTCAGCAAATGATGGCTTGGTTAAGATGAGAAGATGGAGTTTTAAAAGGGATCTGAGAGTAAGTTTTTCACACAAAGGGTTGTTGATATCTGGAACTTAATGCCTTTGGAGACAGTTATAATTATATGTAAGAGGCATTTAAACAGGCAATTGAATAGTGAAGTTATAAGGATACAGACTCAGTAAAGGCAAATGGGATTGGTATAGATGGTTATAATAGCAATGGGATGCTGCCAGAGCAACAGGTCCACAGCAGATGTCATCTCCTTATCTCTTCACTCAGCCCTGGAACATCTGGACAGAAAAGATGCATACACCGGGATTCTCTTTGTTGACTGCAGCTCAGCTTTCAATACTATCATCCCCTCAAAACTGATCAATAAACTACAAAACCTTGGGCATCAATACATTTTTGTGCAATTAGATCCTCGATTTCCTCACTTGCAGCGCCCAGCCAGTTTCAATCAGCAACATCTCCTTCATGATCTCCATCGACATGGGCTTAGACCCCTGCTCTAGTTACTTTACACTTATGACTGTGTGGCTAAGCATACCATATTCAAGTTTGCTGATGATATCAATGTTGTAGGCCAAATCAAAGATGGTAACAAATTAGCATTTGGTGATAGACTGAAAACTTGGCTGAGTGGTGCCATAACAATACTTACTCAATGTCAGCAAGACCAAGGAGCTGATTATCTGCTTTAACCACACACAAAGATAGACAAACATATATGTGCAAAAGAAGACAGTCTGTACAAATTCAAAAATAATAGAAATAAACAATCAAAAACAAACAAACAAATAAATAAATAAACAATAAATAGATAGATAGATAAATAAATAAATAAATAATAAATAGATAGATAGATAAGTAAATAATAAATAGATAGATAGATAGATAGATAGATAGATAGATAGATAGATAGATAGATAGATAGATAAATACTGAGAACATGAGTTGTAAAGTCCTTAAAAATAAGCCTGTAGGTTGTGCAGTCATTTCAGAAGTGAGGTGAATGGGGTTATCCATGCTGGTTGAGGAGCCTGAGGGTTTTAGGGTAAACCTGGTAGTACAGGACCTAAGGCTCCTGGTAGGAGTGAGAAGAGAGCATAGCCTGGATGGTGGGGTCCTTGATGATTGATTCTGCTTTCTTGTCACAGTGCTCCTTGTAGGTTTGCTCAATGGAGAGGAAGGCTTTTCCTACGATTGAATGGGCTGCATCCACCAGTCTTCCTTATTGCTTACTGAACATCAAAATCAACCCAATTATATGCCTAAGGACCTATAGGTCACTTTGTACTGAGTCAAATAGTTACAGGACAGTTCAGCACCGAAACAACGCTTCATTTCAACGTGTCCATGTTGATAACGATGCTTACCTATGCTAATCTATCTCATTTGTTTGCATTAGGCCCATATCCTTTTGAACCTTCTTATCTGTGTACCTATACAAATACATTTCAAATGTTAAAATGTATGTACTTCTACCACCTCCTGTGGCAGCTTATTTCATATACCCACCACCAGCTATATGAAAAACTTGTCCCTCAGGTCTCTATAAAATGCCTTCCCTCTCATCTTAAGCCTAAGTCCTATAGTTCTGGAGTCCCTACCCTGGGAAAAGACTCTGTCTATCTACCATAGCTGCCATTCTGTAAAGATCTATAAATACCAGTGAAAAGCTAATCTAGTCCATCCAATTTCTCCATGTTCCTAAAACCCTATATTCCAGATAACATCCTAGTGTATATCTTCTGCAGTATTTCTACCGATGCTTTATCTTTCCTTTGGTACAATACCCAGAACTGTGTACGATTCTCCAAATGTGGCCAAAACAGCATCTTGCACAGCTCCAAAACTTTGCAATCTCATTCCATATAATTTGTAATTTCAATTCTTCTTTCTGATTGAATATCCTCACATTTTCTCATGTCATATTGTACTTGCCAACTTCTTGCCTATTTTCACTTAATTTTCTATAATCCTTTGCAAGTTCCTTGCGTCCTTTATACAGCTCGCCAACCCATCTATCTTTACATCCAGCAAATGTAGCTACAATATATCTCTACCATGATGTCATTGAACTATATTATAATAATTGAGGTGTTAGCACTGATCATTGCGTTACCAGGTAGTTATTGACTATAATCTAAATGTTACCTGTTTATCTTGACTCTTCCTTGTTTTCTTTTAAATGGTAAAGCCTCTATTCAAGTCAATATCTTCTCAGAAACCCTGTTGATTTTTATAATGTGCAATATCCTATTATATGGTAGTTTACTGAATGAATTTTGGAAATCCAAATACATTGCTGTTTTCTCTTTATCCACCCTATTGGTCACGTTCTCAAAATATCAACGACTTTATCAAACATTATTTCCAATTCATTAAATCATGTTGATTCTATATGATTGCCTCATGATTTTCAGAAATTTTCTGCTATTTCTTGTTCATGTATTAAATTTATAGGCTATGAGCAAAAATCAGAGATCAGAGGACTGGCTCAGGGGGCTGTGGTTTTGAAAAATTCATAGTTTTGAGCATCAAGATGATGTAGAAGCCACTCATATTCCAGGATATATCGACTATGCCCAAACAGCCGCTGGTCAGGTGCTCTAAGGACACTACAACGATCAGAATACTCTAAGGGAGGGCTTGCAGATTTCTGCTTGAGCCATCTTAATGAGTGTTGTTGTGACTGTAATGTTGAAGCTTACTCAGCCCAACAATCGGGCCTCATTCTGGAGATACTCTCGGTACTTCACATTTCTATACCCTTAAGATCAAAGTTAATATTAGGTGATTCAATATAATTTCAATAGTTTACTTCAATACTTCAGGTTGACAAATGGCTCCTTTGGGATTCCTATTGGAACCACATTTTAATTGATAAGACACCTCTGAAGGTTCAAATGCCTTTGGGAGAAACTAATTAACACAAATACTCTAAAACCCTTTGATGACAGACAGCCAGACACCCAAAATGAATGTTTTCAGGGCTGTCTCTGAGTAGACAAATATGGTAAGTACACAAAAACTATTGATTACCTATACCTGTGAACATGCTTGATATGCTAAGTGACAACATCCGTGTGGTCTGCCAGCATGCACTCAAGTCACAATGGTGCAAATTACTAAATCATGTTGACTGGTTTGATGCAATCCAATTAATACAAACTATTGTTTTAATGTTTGACTCTTGCATATGCAGACTCTTAGTCTGTGGAGCAGCATGTGATCTAACTTCAATTTACTGCTTGCAATTTGCAAAAAAACTGAAGATAATTGCAAGTTTCCTGAACATATGTATGTTTACAATATGAACTGAAGCCTGCTTCCTGTTGAATTAATATCTGCTCTATTCACATAACTTCAGTATACTCCCTAAGAATGAGTACAAGGTTTGTTTAAGAAAAACTATGGCTGGGTGTCTGGAAAAAGCCAAGCCTTCACTGCAACATCCCAAGGAAACTGAATCAAATCATTGCGTAAAACTTCGATATATTAAAAAAATATATAAGCAAGATGATATAAAATAACTGATCTTTATAAAATGACAGTAATCATCAGTTGAACATAAGGTTTCAGATATGAAGGTCAGTGATGTGGAGAGGTACAACTATTACACAATGCTTGGAGTGCAAAGTTCAAATGATGTCCCCTCCATTGGATGAGGCAGTTAAGAAATTACATTATTAAGCAAAAAGAAAGTGATGCAGCTGAGAACACAGCCCAGCAGGTGCTTGCAGAACACTGTCTATTAAGAATCTTTCATACAAAATAATGCTGGGTGACCTCAACACAATCTTCAAGGGTTCCATATATTTTACAATGCCCAATGCATGAGTTAGCCAAGAATTCCAGGGCATTGTAGTTATTGAATTGAAAAATGAAGTATCAGTGGCACGTTCAGTAAACTGGAACTGAGGTATATAAGTGGAGAGTTCAACATGATTATTTGGAAATCATACCTGTATAGCAAGACATAGTGAAAACTGTTGTTTTGCATGCAATCCATAGAGATAATATTACTTAAGGGAAAAGCAATGACAGTAAGCAGAATATTGTTTTACAGTTGTAAAAAATATGCAGTGCAGCTAGACAATAAGATGCAAGGGCAATGGCTATGTAAATTCTGAGGCCAAACTTCATCTTTACTGTACAAGAGATGCATTCGAGTGTTTTATAACAGTGGGATAGAAGCTGTTGTTGAGCTTGGTGGCCTATGTTTTCAAGGTCTTATATCTTCTACCTAATGGAAAAGGTGTGGAGGGGTGAGAGAGGAAAGAATGCACAAAGATTGGGAGCAGTCTTTAATTATGTTGGTTGCTTTCCCAATATAGCAGGAAGTATAGAGAGAGTGCATGGATTAGAGGATGGTTTTCATGATGGACTGAGCTGTGTCCAAAACTCTCATCAGTTTCTTGTAGTCTTGGGCAGAGTCATTGGCATACTAAGCTGTGACGCATCTGTATAGAATGCTTTCAGTGGTGCAGAGGGAAAAATAATGAAGTCAAAGTCAAGTTTATTGTCATATACACAAGTGCAATGAAAAACTTTACTTGTGGCAGCATCACCAACATATAGCCTTATACTGTAAAGGCACCATTCCCAAGAAAAACAAAAATGTATCAGAGATTGTATGCAAGTTTTACAGGAAAAAACACATTAGAACAATAGAAGTCAGTTTTAGTGCAAAGTGATCAAAATGGTTGTAGTGTTGCTAAATTATCATGGTAATGAAGGTTTTGCTGTTTGGTTCAAGCATCAAATGATTGAAGGAAGTAGTTGTTCTTGAACCTGGAGGTAGGGGA
Organism: Hemitrygon akajei; assembly: GCF_048418815.1. Classification (NCBI taxonomy): domain Eukaryota; kingdom Metazoa; phylum Chordata; class Chondrichthyes; order Myliobatiformes; family Dasyatidae; genus Hemitrygon; species Hemitrygon akajei. The sequence goes on from NC_133124.1 coordinate 98,016,276, forward strand.
CTTAAGATTTCTGTACCTCTTGCAAAATGGTAGCTGCAACATAATGGTGAAGATTGTACCACTCACATCCATCACAACATCAATGGCTCAGCAAAGCTGTTTCAAACTCCTCTTCTCTCTGTACAAAATATCTTTATTACAAATTTAGTGTTATATATACAAAACAGTGACTAACACAATTACTTCACTACAAATAGACAATACACATTAAATGAAAATGTTTCCATCTCTGTCATTGATGGCAATTACCCCCCACAGAGCCCAACGGTCTCAGAACGCCTCTAAGGTCGCCATGGACTGCACATGTTCCTTGTCAATATTTACCTGGACATGAACATACTCCCTAAACATTACCAGGCAGTCTACCCGGGCAGATCCTCCTGCCACCCATTTCCAAGACCCACGATTGGCTGCTTTTGCCAGCCCCAGGAGTACGTTGACAAGAACATCTTTCAAACTCCTGGTAGTGCACATCTTGCCTAACCTCTCATGGTTCCAGAACACATTCTACACAATCAGGAAAGCTCACCAATGCCTTTAACTGCTGAAGAGGCTGAAGAGCTGAAAAAGATCATAAGACCACAAGACATAGTAGCAGAATTAGGCCATTTGGCCCAGGTTTACGGCTGCACAGGTGAAAGGTCAACTGAGGAAGATCTGTACCAGCAAGGCGGCTGGACCGGATGGAGTTTCCCCACGATTACTGAGGGCCTGTGCGACTGAACTGGGAGAACCACTACAGCGCATCTTCAACATGAGTCTAGATCAGAGAAGAGTACCCAGACAGTGGAAAACATCTTGTATTGTCCCGGTACCGAAGAAACCACAACCAAAGGAGTTGAATGACTTCAGACCTGTTGCCTTGACGTCGCACGTGATGAAGACCATGGAGCGGCTGATAATACAGAATCTGAGGCCACAAACCAGGCACGCCCGGGATCCGCTTCAGTTTGCGTATAAGGAGAAGGTGGGAGTGGAGGATGCTATCACGTATTTGCTGCACAAATCACTCTCTCACCTAGATGGGGTCAGTTGTGCTGTGAGGATTACATTCCTTGACTTCTCTAGTGCCTTTAACACCATCCAGCCCAAGATCTTAAAGCACAAACTAACGGAGATGGGAGTAGACTCTCACATGGTGGATTGGATAGTGGACTACTTGACAGATAGACCTCAGTATGTGCGGTTGGGAGACTGTAGGTCTGACACAGTGGTCAGCAGCACAGGAGCGCCACAGGGAACCGTACTCTCTCCGGTCCTGTTCACCCTGTACACATCTGACTTCCAATATAACTCGGAGTCCTGCCATGTGCAGAAGTTCGCTGATGACACGGCCATAGTGGGGTGTGTCAGGAATGGACAGGAGGAGGAGTATAGGAAACTGATACAGGACTTTGTGATATGGTGCAACTCAAACTACCTGCGTCTCAATGTCACCAAGACCAAGGAGATGGTGGTGGACTTTAGGAGATCTAGGCCTCATATGGAGCCAGTGATCATTAATGGAGAATGTGTGGAGCAGGTTAAGACCTACAAGTATCTGGGAGTACAGTTGGACGAGAAGCTAGACTGGACTGCCAACACAGATGCCTTGTGCAGGAAGGCACAGAGTCGACTGTACTTCCTTAGAAGGTTGGCGTCATTCAATGTCTGCAGTGAGATGCTGAAGATGTTCTATAGGTCAGTTGTTGAGAGCGCCCTCTTCTTTGTGGTGGCGTGTTGGGGAGGAAGCATTAAGAAGAAGGACGCCTCACGTCTTAATAAGCTGATAAGGAAGGCGGGCTCTGTCGTGGGCAAAGTACTGGAGAGTTTAACATCGGTAGCTGAGCGAAGGGCGCTGAGTAGGCTACGGTCAATTATGGAAAACCCTGAACATCCTCTACATAGCACCATCCAGAGACAGAGAAGCAGTTTCAGCGACAGGTTACTGTCGATGCAATGCTCCTCAGACAGGATGAAGAGGTCAATACTCCCCAATGTCATTAGGCTTTACAATTCAACTGCCAGGACTTAAGAACTTTTTTTTTAAAGCTATTATTAATGCTTTTTGAGTTAGTGATTTAGATGCATATCATATTATTACTGAGTTAAGTATTGTATGTAATGAGTTTTTGCTACAACAAGTGTATGGGACATTGGAAAAAATGTTGAATTTCCCCATGGGGATGAATAAAGTATCTATCATCATCATCATCATCAAGTCTGCTTCACCATTCCATCATGACTGATTTATTATCCCTCTCAACCCCATTCTCTGGTTTTCTCTCTATAACCATTGATTTGACCCAGTCAGAGCCACACTATGTATAGACACTCCTGTGCCTAGCATCACTTTATGGATATACATTCAATGCTAACTTATGCACTTATATTTATTGTGTTTTTTATTATTGTGTTATTTATCTTATTGTGTTTTATTATGCTGCATCAGATCCAGAGTAACAATTATTTTGTTCTCCTTGTGTACTGGAACTGATATTAAACAACTTTGAGTCTTGAGATCTTTGATGATGGATGTTGACTCCTTGAGACAGTCCCTCCACTAGGATACAAGACAGAACAAAGTCAAGGAGATGGTGATTGCTATAAGGAATAACTATTCCCATTGAATACATGGCCTCCAGCTGAATGCCAAATACATTGTTTGTAGTTATTAATTAAACATTATTAAAAGTGTTAAAATTTATGCAAACCATGTACTTCCCCTAAAGGTGACATTTACAAAGTCCAGAGCACATAAAACAATGTATTCAGTTATAGAGTTAATTATATTGCAATAATTGTGGAGCAGGATGTCAAATCAAATGTGTCTGAGATCTACATGAGGAGGTTATAGTCACTAATGCCTGAAATAGACACTTCAGCAATGTTAAGTACAGCTTATAGTAAAGAGTTTTGCTCACAGGTCGAGATTGAGTAAATTTATAATTAGTTATATTTATGACTGTTCATATAGATCGCTGTAAATATTTAGTTAATTATACAATTTGTTGAGGGTAATTAGTTACTTGACTGTATGGTGTTTATTTTCTGCTTGGAAGGGAAGTTGTATATGTAAGTGAAAGTATACCTACAGCAGCAGAAGATCATGAGCAAACACTCAGTGGCAACATTATTAGGTATAGGAAGTACATAATAAATGGGCCACTGAGTGTATAGTGGGGTGATGTGGCAGTATTTTTTGCAGGAGAGAGTTGCTGATCAGGAAGCTTTAACTTGGTGGGCCTGGGGGAAGATTGATGGTCTCTCGGAGGCCAGTGAGTGCCATGTAGCAGGATCTCATGCTGAAAAGTGGTCTGCTGGTGAACACAAGGGTTGCTGAAGATTGCAAGGGGAATCAATGATCATAAGTGGCTATTACTGGCAGTCATCAAGAAAAGTAGCATGCTTTGCTAAAACTGCACATCATGTCAATTTCAAATGGAATTGATTCTTGCACTGAATTCAATTTCATTTAAAGCAGCCTTCCCATTGTTGTTAGCATAGTGATCTGAGGTTTTCAGGTCTGACTGGGACCATTTCATGAAGTTGTTCATTACCTTAGCACTCTTCATTTCCATGTTAATTGGTACAGCTTGCCTATTCATTGGTTTCCTGATGCTTTGTTAATCAGAAAAAAAGCTTTCTTTAGATAGTATTCAAATGCTCCAGTACATCAATATTTAAGTCCTAATATTGTGTCTGCCTGACTAATGGTAAATGAATGGTCAAGTTAAAGCAACACGAGGGTATTACCACTTCATTCTCCACACACAGTTTTTTGTTTATTTTTATTTGAACCATCCACTCATGTGAAAAAATGGTCTTCATAAACAAATCTGGGGTATTGAAAGACGCTTAGCAGGCCAAGCAGGCCACTTCTGAGATTTCCAGCCGCTTTCCCCACTTCCTGGATCAGATCACTTTTTTTTCCCCTTTTGAGTCGGTATGGTGATTTCCTGCTATTGTATCCCTTTTCCAGCCAGCACTTCCCAACATCCCTCCAGAATTCACATTGAGCAAGGATTTCAAAATCTAGATAACTCAAGATGAAACCATTGCCCTCTTCCTATAGATTTGTGCCTTGCTTCCTATATACATTGGTTGTTCCTTAATAGATGCAATAGTTTCCTCATCATCATTTCTTTTCAGTATAGCTTCCTTGCCCTAATAACATCTGCCATAAAGATATGTCTAACCACGTTCTTACTTTAAATTAGCCACACCTCATCATTAGGCTTTGATGTATCCTGTCAAACATGCTGATATCTTCTATGTGACCACTCCTGCCCTATGTTTTAATTAACTTACATTTAATCTTGCATCTATTGTCCCTCATGTATAACCTCTAGAATGTTAAAGGCTGTCTGCTCCTATCTAATTTATCAAAGCCTTCATAACTTAAAATATTTTTTGCTATTCTTGCCCAAACAGAGCAATGTCCTAATGAAAGTAAGACAAAATTCTTCATTAACTTTAATCAGATTTATGCATTCTCCAACCAGGGAACATTCCAAAGAGTCTGCATTATATTATCTTCAACTACCATAAAAACTAATTCCTTTTAGCATTCGCTCTCACAGGGTAATAATCCCAGTGGATTGATTCTAATCTTATGGTCAGTGCTGTCAAGCCCCAGTAGTAGTAACTAGAGGGAGGAATGAAATGAAAAATGCAAGATGGAAAATATTACAGTAATTATATTCCAATTGGAAGTAGGCTGAAATGCAAGGAAGTGCAGAGGGATTTATTGATACAGGTTCAGAAAACATTAAAGGTACCACCTATAGTGAAGAGACTACACAAGCAAAACTAATAGAATTCTAGGTGTTATCTCAGAAGGGGTAGAATATTAAAGCAAAGAGAAAATAATGAGCCTGGATAAAAGCTGAATATGTGTGCAGTACCATACTCAAGTCTAATAAATAGGTATCAAGATCTCTGAGAAGCAACAACTCAGTTTCATTGGAATATTCCTCTGTACGAAGCTTAATAACTTTAATCCCTTATGTGTTTTTATTTCTCACCAGGAACCTCAGTAGTTTTCCATTGTGTATTCCTGTTCATGTTTTTCCTTCCAACAAGAACACTTAATTGCATCTAATCTCTGATTTCAACTCTATCAGAAAACTATGGTATCTCCTTCCATGCCCTGTTTCTTTATTTCCATTTCTTTGACTTAATCATCAGCTCTGTTCTGATGAAAGTTTATAGATTTGAAATGTTAAATCAATTTCTCTCTAAAGGTGGAATAAGGCCTTTGAGTACATTTTCTATTTTATTGCTTTTCTTCGTGTTCCATTTCCTTTTATATCACCTGCTAATTTTTTAATAATAAATTGCTATTTCCTTCTGAAACAACACAATAACAAATAACAAATGCAATCACTGCATTTCCGTAAACTGCAAAATTAATCTTTTTGAACATTATTAAAAACTTTATTCAATTTATCATGACTAATATTTTCATAATTCAAAGCTGGTTGTCAAATACACTTTTAAATAGCAGCTAACTTTAAGGGCTTGAGGTTAATTTTGGTTGCAAATGCCATAGATGTGTAGTTGGGTGGGTGGAGATCCAGTATGCATGAGAAACCTCAAAGAGAATGTAATGAGAACGTAACTGACCACTCAATATGTTCCCAGGTTATCCAGCTAGTAGATATAAGCTGGAAAGACAGTAACACATCTCCCTGTAGGATTGCAACCCTGTAGAGGTCGGTGGGCTTGCGTGTCTCATTGACCCTGAGAGCTATGCCAGTGGGAGATTCGTCTCCTGGTAGGGCCACCCAAGCCGGACTGGTCGAAGGGTAGAGGCCAGACTAAAAGGATCCACTGGTCCTCCAGGTTGGGGATTGGGCACAGGGCTAACAACCCAATCCCGGAAAAAAGACTTTTGTTATGGAAACAGCAACAGAAGGAACCAAGACTACTAGGTGTGATGGGCCTCGAGAGTCATCACTAGATACTTGTATGGATGACAGTGGTGAAAGCTGAAAGGAAGACACTGACAGGAAGACGGAAGCTCTGAACACCAAATGCAGGACCAAGATAGCATTTTGGAACGTGTGAACAGTGTATGACACAGGAAAACTTGCACAGGTTACATCAGAGATAAGACATTACAACTTACATATCCTTGGAATAAGTGAAAGTAGATGGACAGGATCAGGGAGAATCAAGACCAGTGCTGGAGAGACAGTGCTGTACTCAGGAAGGGATGACGACCAACACTGTGATGGAGTAGCCATTATCCTAAAGGAAGGAGCAGAGAGGAGTTTAATAGAGTGGAAACCTGTCAATAGCAGAATCATCAAGATTAGAATGAAGGGGAAACAGATTAACACAACTATCATCCAATGCTATGCTCCAACAAATGACAGCAACAAAGAAACCAAAGATGAGTTCTATGAACAATTACATGTTGAGTTGGAAAACACACCAAGACATGATTTGAAGATGGTGATGGGAGATGTGAAGGTTGGAAATGACAATACAAACTATGACAGCACCATGGGGACAGAAGGCTGTGGCACCATGAATGAAAATGGAGAGAGGCTGCTAGAATTTTGTACCCTCTACGACCTTGTTATTGGAGAGACTCTGTTTCTGCACAGAGATATTTATAAACTGACATGGTACTCCCCTAATGGAAGAGATAGAAACCAAATAGACCACCTGATGATAAACGGCACCTGGAGACGTTCACTATTCGATGTCAGGGTAAAGAGGGGAGTTGATATCGGCAGCGACCACCACCTTATGTTAGCAGTACTCAAAATGAAACTGAGGAAAACAGGTACTAGAAAGATGAGAAGGCAGCAGTTTGATGTTGAGAGACTACAGGAAACCAAAGTGAAGAGTATTTTTGTGATGTAGCTGAAGAACAGTTTTCAGGCACTGGCAAATATTGAAGACTATACATAGCCGGATACACAAGAAGTCAACATCAAGTGGGAACATACTAAGACAACCTACCTGAAAACCAGTGAAACCTGCCTGGGAATTAAGTAAAAGACAAGGAAGGAATGGATAACAGTGGATACATGGCAAGCTATTAAAAAACGGAGAGCCCTAAAGAAGCAGATCATGGAAGCAAAATCTAATAGGCTGAAAGAAAGATACAAATTGCAGTACCAGTAAGTGAACCAAACAGTGTAGAGGAAGATGAGAGCAGACAAACGAGCATTTATGGAAAACCTTGCAAATCAGGCAGAAGATGCAGCTAATAAAGGGGAGCAAGGAAAGGTGTACAAGATCATCAAGATAGTCCGTGGCAAGTACTCAGCAACCACCGATGGACTGATCACAGACAAGCAGGGGTGGCTTCTAACAACAGAAGCAGAACAAGAAGCTCAATGGGCAGAGCACTTCAGTGAAGTATTGAACAGACTTCCGCCAACAATAAAGGCTGACATCCAAGAGGCAGAGGTTGATCTTGACATTAGTGTTGAACAACCAACCAAAGAAGAAATCATTGCAGCCATTAGATCTCTCAGAAATGGAAAAGCCCCTGGCCAAGATAACCTCAGTGCAGAACTGGTCAAGGCAGACCCAGAACTTGCAGCCAAAATACTCCTGCCACTCTTAATAGCCATATCGGAAAGGAAGAAGATACCGGACGACTGGTCAGAAAGAGTCATTGTGAAGATTACAAAGAAAGGCACCCGGAGAAATTGTAGCAACTGGTGTAGTATCACACTTTTGTCAATTCCAAGCAAGAGCTTGACAAAGATCATCATTCAATGTACAGTATGTCAGACACAGTAGATCAACAACTCAGAAAGGAACATCAGGATTTTGGAAAGGTAGGGGATGCATTGACCAGATATTTGCACTGCGTAACATCATCGAGCAGTGTACAGAGTGGCAGAGACAGCTCTACATCAACTTCGTGGATTTCCAGAAAGCCTTCGATAGCATCCCCAAAGACAGCCTTTGGCATATACTGTGCATGAATGGGATCTCACAGCAGCTTGATCTTCTCATTAAGAGTTGTTATGCCAATTTTAAATGTAGAGTTGGAAACAGTGATTACAGCTTTGAAGTGAAGACAGGAGTGAGACAAGGATGCGTGATGTCGACACTCCTCTTTAACGTTGCCATTGATTGGGTGATGCAGCGAACAACTGAAGATCAGACAAGAGGCATACAATGGACCCTCTTCTCAGCACTGGAAGACCTCAACTTTGCTGATTTGCATGTAATGGAGCTGTATAACTCATCTCCTTTTACCTTAGGCCACGAACTTATCAAACACCCCTGCTGTGGACCATTTCTACAAAGAAGGGTTCCGTATGCTCCACGACTACTGGACTAAGTGTGTACATGTAAAAATAAATGTGCTAGGTTTTCTAAAATTGACTCCTTCTCCTTAGGGCACGAACTTATCAATCACCCCTTGTATCTATCCTATCTATGCTTCTTAAAATCCTATATATTCCTATCCAGGTACCTCTCACCCTCTAATGTTCCAGAGAAAGCTGTCCAAGTTTGTCTGTCCTCTCCTTATAGCTAATTTTGCTGGCATATAAATGTGCAGAGATTGACAGCAGATTCCTGGTGAGATAGCCTTGCAAGACTCAACATTTTTAAATGAAAATACCTTCTTTATTGAGGCTTTGGGCCCAGATCCAGGACAGCACATTCGTACAACTAATAGAGCTGCTGCCTCACAGTGTCATTCAATACTGATCTTGAATGCACTCTGCATAGAGTTTGAACTTTCTGTGATGGTGTGGGTTTCTTCCAGATGGAAATTAAGTTTTCCTTCTACATCCCAAAGGTGTGCGAGTTGGTTGGGGATTTGGCCACTGTAAATTGGCCATAGTGTATAGCTGAGTTGTAGAATGTAAGGAGAGTTAATGTGCGTTGATGAGAGGATAAGGTAGAATTAATATACGATTAACATTGTGGACTAAGTGGCCTGTGGCTGTGTTATATGTCTCTAACTCTATGGTCTTTCCTATCACATGGAAGGAGATGAGATTCAGGACCTGGATGTAATGGGAATACCATCACTTGTATCAAACCTTTCTCCTGTCATTGGTGCCAAGTACCCAATGAAGGAGAGATGGACACTCCAGCTTGCTCCATGATGTTGAAGTACACTTTAAACTAAAATAATGACGGAAACCAAATACAAATCTATTCATTTGCATTCAAGCATCTGGGGCAGGGGATCCCAATCTTTTTATGCCCTGTACCGATATCATTAGACAAGAGGTCTGTGGATCCTAGATTGGAACCCCTGCTCTAGGGGTCCTTTAACAACAGTCTTCTCACCAAGAAGCTCACCAAGAAAGATAAGGTGATGGATGATCTTCTGTTCATTCCCTTATGCTCACATTAACTATATAAAAATCACCAATCATTTGCCTAATTCTTACTAAAGGTAATGGAACATGTTGAAATTGTGCTATTTCACACATTAACACATTCTTGTCGAAGAAATTTTGGGGACATTATTTATATCGATTTGAAGCTTATTTCTAATTTATCCTCAGCTACAGGGAGAATCATTGATCATTTCGCCATACAACATTGTTAAACTGAAAGGCTATTAATTTTCAGTAAATTAGTTTAGATTCTCTGCTGGGTGATCACTTAGATGTAGACTTACTGGGGGTGTGCTATCTGCTATTAGTTCATAGCTGGTCTGCCTGATCTTCAGAACTCTTTAATCACTATTTGATTAGGCAATTAAAGTGCTTTTTCCATGTGGGTGGTTACTAGCAATTCAGCATGCTTAAGTGTAGGATAACCAGTTTACCATACAAAAATTGTATCCAATCACCACAGGCATTTGCAGCATCCTTGGAGCTTTTCTTTCAGTGAAAATCAGGAAGTGTAAGCTTCATACAGTATTTAACAGATTACTAATTCGTTTTCTGACAGAGATAATCAAATTCAAAGTATATTTATTATCAAAGCATGTATAAATTATACAACTTGGAGATTCATCTGTTTACAGGCAGCCAGAAAACAAGAAACCCAAACAATAAAAGCAAGCAACAGCATTCAGAATGAAAGCGGACATCAAGCCTGGGGCAGCCGGAGCAGATTTGCATCTTCAGCCTCAGTTCATCACACAGCAGAGCAAGTCGTCGCGGAGCTTGCAGACATGAAGCCTGGAGTAACTGAAGCGGGCTCAGAGCTCAGCCTCAGTGCCGTGGAGAGCAGAGTAAGTGTAACGGACCAGCTAGCAGAACCGGCCCAACCCTCGCCTCCGGTCCTGACACCCTGCCTTTCCGATCCATCCAGGCAGACGATTAAACTGTCCAACCACTGGGTCATTCCTCGCACTTTGATATGCTCTGGTCCTGGACGTCACATTCCGGCCTGTACCTGATCCTGCATTTGGTTCAACCAGATCTCACTCTTGGTTTAGATGGACTGGCTCCAAAGCTCTTTTGTGCTGGCCTTTCTCCGAATCACACACCCCGACTCTGTCTTCACAACATCTCAACCCCACTTTGATCACTTCTCATTTAGTTTAATGGAAACTTCTGCTTGCAAACTTTGATGAAATGTCTTTGATTTGAAATGCTAACTGTATTTTAACTTTCCATTGACACTGCCTGACCTAATGAGTAATACAAAAATTTTTTGTTTCCATTTCAGATTTGCAGCATCTGCAATCTTTTGATTGATAAACTTTGCCTAGAAATGAGCAAAACAGTAGCATAAAGAGAACAGCTGCTGCCTCACAGCTTCAATGATCTGGGTTCAATCATAACCTTCAGTACTGTCTCTGTAGACTTTGCATGTTTTTCTCGTGACTACTTGGGTTTCTTTCAGTTTCTCTGGTTTCTACTTCATCTCAGAGATGTAGAAGTTGGAGATAAATAGTCCCTAGTGTACAGGAGTGTAAGTATGATAGAAACTGAAGGGAATACATGCAGAATAAGAAAGAGGATTTTGTATGGTTAGTATAAAATAATGGTCAGAGTGAACTTGGTGGAACACAAGACCTACTTTCATGCTGTATGATCGTATTTCAGAATCCTCAGTTGTGTTATGGGTCCTTAAAGCCCACTTGTGCCTCTGGTATCACGCAAACTTGATCCAATGAGATGAGATGAGCAGGGCATCTGTTAAACCTTTTGAACCTTATAACTCACCTGCCAATGCTATATTCGAGTTTGCTGACAACACCACTGTCATATGCCGAAGCAAAGATGGTGATGAATCAGCATGTAGGAGGGAGGTTAAAATTCTGGCTGAGTGGTGCCACAACAACAACCTCTTATTCAAGGTCGGCAAGACCGGGAACTGATTATTGACTTCAGGAGGAGGAATCCAGAGGTCCATGAACAGAGCTCATTGAAGGATCGGAGGTGTAGAGGGTCAGCAACTTTAAATTCCTCATTGTTATTATTTCAGAGACCTACCCTGGGCCCAGCGTGTACGTGCAGTTGCAAAGAAAGCATGGCTGTGCCCCTAATTCCTTAGGAGCTTGCAAAGATTCAGCATGACATCTATAACTTTGACAAACTTTTATAGATGTGTGGTGGAAAGTATATTGACTGGCTACAACACGGCCTGGTATGGAAACACCAATACCCCTGAATGGAAAATCCTACAAAAGGTAATGGATACAGCCCAGTCCATAACAAGTAAAGCCCTCCCCACCACTGAGCACGTTTACACAAAACATTGTCACAGGAAAGCAACATCCATCATCAGGGACCCCCACCACCCAGGACACATATGCTTCTTGCTGCAGCTATCAGGACTCACACCACCAGGTTCAGGAATAGTTATTACCCCTCAACCAACAGGAATAGTTATTACCCCTCTACCAACATGGTCTTGAACAAAAGGGGATAACTTCCCTTTCCTCACCAGTGATCTGTTTCCACATCAAGTAGATTCACTTTCAAGGACTCTTCATCTCATGTTCTCGATATTCATTGCTTATTTATTTATTTATTATTCCTTTCCTTTTGTAGTTGCACAGTCTGTTGTCTTTTGCACATCGGTTCAATGCCCAAGTTGGTGTGGTCTTTCATTAATTTTATTATGGTTATTATTCTATAATGGATTTATTGAGTATGCCCAGAAGAAAATGAATCTCAGGGTTTTATATGATAACATATGTCAAGTCAAGTCACTTTTCTTGTCATTTCAACCATAACTGCTGGTACAATACATAGTAAAAATGAGACAACATTTTTCAGGACCATGGTGTTACATGGTATATGTTATATGTTACATGTATAAAAACTAGACTGAAATACGTTAAAAAAAAAACACAGAAAAAAACTACACTAGACTACAGACCTACCCAGGACTGCATAAAGTGCACAAAACAGTGCAGGCATTACAATAAATAATAACCAGGACAATAGGGCAGTAAGGTGTCAGTCCAGGCTCTGGGTATTGAGGAGTCTGATAGCTTAGGGGTAGAAACTGTTACATAGTCTGGTTGTGAGAGCCCGAATATGTACTTCAATGTTAAATTTACTTTGAACTTTGAATGATGATGCTAAGATCCAAGAATGAATACTGAATATTTGTTATCCCACTGCATTCTGTGAGCATGGGCCTTAGCTTAACAATTCTGCTCTCTTCTCTAAAGATCTCAATGACCCTTACCCCTCAGTTGCCTGCTCATTCTCTTCTTGGCTTCCTGTTTTGAACTCTAAGTCTGAATTGGGTCCCAATTGCCTAGTCCCCAGAAAAAACAAACAGCAAGTCAATTTAATGTAAGTTATTTATCTTGAATTAGCTCTTGCAGGTTATTAACATAATGCCATTGAGTAGCAGATAGGATGGAATATTTGATGTTAAAGCGATGGTGGTGCAGGTACTGCAGCTGAATTCACAGCTCCATCAACCCAGGTTTGTTTGTAATGTCCACTGGTGTTCTTGGTGAAAACCCGAGTTTCCGTCAAGTACCATAGTTTCTCCCTTGATCCCTGCTATTCTGAGGTGAGTTGTTTCATGTCAAATGATCGCTTGTGCAGCTGGATGGTAGGGTTGGCCATGATGTTAATGATAGCCTGTGAAAGAATAGATTACAATAAACTGAGTAGGGGAATGGGATTGATAAGTCTTCAATGAAAGCAGACATTAATTTGATGGCCTAAATAACCTCATTCTGAACGATAAGGACATTTAACACCTTAATCACATGTACCAAACTCAGGTGTGCAAGTGCATTGAACTCTACTTCCAAACTTCAGTTCCATATGAAACTAAGTCTCAGAATCAAAAGTGGCTGTAAGAAGCCATTAGTATATGGCACGTTTAAGCAAGAGACCGTGTATGAATCACGTAGCACTCAAATTGCATCAATGACACTGTTTGGCATTTAACATAGTGGGATTTCATACATTGGTGCCAATCTCAGTAGCAGCAGTTTCTTTAAATGATTTGTATAATTATCAGCTGATTGAATCTAACAGGCTGTCATCTTGAAACCCTGTTTAGTTGGAAGCTGCTTTGCCACTCAACCTACCACAAGTGACAGCTGCATTTGTGTGAGCAAAACATGATTTAATTTCATGTGCCCCAGGCTGATCTCCTCAGAATATGGATGCAGGGTAGGCAATGGCATTGAGGGGTACTTTCAAAACAAACTGAAGTACAACTTAAAAACTAGAAATGGCTGATTCTAAGGAAAATAAAACATGACCATTTTCTCTTCAGTTCTGCAGAAATCCCTGATCTTAAGACTTCTGTTCTGATGTCATATGGTCTTAAGGTCAGCCATGTTTTTTCTGTCTGTGCTTGAAATGACCAGTTTGCCTGGAGAATGAGTGATTTACATTTCACAGCAAGACACGGCTTCAAGAAGAATACAAGGTATCATAAACAACTGCTAACTTCAGATGGGTTGAAGTTGATACATTCTGAAGTCAGTGGTAAGTCATCTGTTCTATAGTGATCCATTGGCTCTCTGTAGTACAGTAGATTTAGATTCAGATTCATTTATTTATCACATGTACACTGAAACATATGGTGAAATGAATTGTTAGTGTTAACCAACTGACACAGCTGAAGGATATGCTGGGGGGAAGCACAGAAGCACAGAAGCACAGAAGCACAGAAGCACATTCCAGTGCCAATATAGCATAGCCACAATGCTCAGTAGAACAGCACAGAACACAGCAAGCAACAAAACAATTACAACAAGACAACTTGTTCCTCCCTCCCTCCCATCCACCTAGTTACACAATGCCAGGACAGGTCATCTCCAGACTCTGACCTGGTGGGAAATCTAGCCCTCAACCTAGCTGCTCTGCTCGCCTGATATCCTACTACAGATGTACTTCATCACATGTCTATCTCGCTGGACTTCGAGCATGGAGTGAAGTTTGACACTCCTGTTGTGTCAACCCTGTTCCTTAACTTTAAGCTGAGCCTTAACTCATCTCTCTGTGCCCATAACCATCCTTACAAATCTAAAAAAAGCTAAGTCTGAGACACAACCTTGACAGAGACTGCCATTCAGCACCTCCTTGGCTGGAAGCTCAAGAGAGCACAGATGCAGGAATCTGAAGCCAAAAAACAAAGATGCTGGAGGAACTGAGTGGTTCAGGCAGCATCTGTGGAGGGAAATAAACAGTCATATTTTCAGGTGGATATCCTTCATACATGTGACTATAATAAACCAATTTACAAATTAATTAACTGTTTTAAAATTTCCTGTCTATATTTAAATTCAGTACGATGGGTCTTTGAAAGTACAAATCCATGGAGATCATCAAATTGGCACCAGGGTCGGGGTTTAGTTGCTCCATTAGTTTCTGGGAGACAAATTACCACTAAAGCTGATTATGAATGCAGGCCTCATGGAAGGGAAGAGGAGGGGGGTGTGGTATGTAGGGGATGAAGGAGAGGCAAGTACAGGTGCTGTACAGGTGCTGAATAACAAATACTTCCCTTCTTTTCGAAACATTTTCTCACCAAACATACTCAGAACCATTTCTGTAGGAAACTGGACTTGGCTGGGAGAAGAGATTTAAGCATGAGATGGACAGTGAAGGATGGGATTAGCATGAGATCAATAGTGAGGGATGGGACTGCGATGGAAGAAAGAGTTGGCAGCGAGAGGCAAAAACAGAGTCCCAGGAAGTGAGTGTGGCTCTAGAATGACTCAGGAAGTGGAAAAATGGAGAATGGTTATAAACCTGACTGAAATATATAGGATCCTAAATGGCCAGAAGTCAAGATGGTTCCATGTATGGGAACATATTGAACAGGGGAAATAGTTACAAGATTACAGCATTATCAGTCAAAACTCAGATGCGTTGGAATCTCTGGAACTTACTGCTCTGAGGGGTTGTGAAGACTAGGACACACACTGAAGTTATTTAAAATGGAGGGAAATAAAGTTTTGAAATATTGGGAAATTGAAACCTGAAGGGAGCTAGTGTGGAAGAAGGGAAGAGGCCTGGAACAGATCGACCATTAAATGTGCTGCAAGATTAAGACCATACGATACAAGAGCAAAATTAGGCTATTTGGCCCATCAAGTCTGCTCCACCATTTCATCATGGCTGATCCAATTTTCCTCTCAGCCCCAATCTCCTACCTTCCCCCTATATCCGTTGATGTCCTGACCAATCAAGAATCTATCAACTTCTGCCTTAAATGTACATAAAAACTTGGTCTCCTCAGCTGTCTATAGCAATGAATTCCACAAATCGACCATTCTCTGGCTAAAGAAATTCCTCATTTCCATTCTAAAATGATGTCCCTCTATTCTGAGGCTGTGTCCTCTGTTCCTAGACTCTCCCACCATAGGAAACATCCTCTCCACATCCACTCCAGCAAGGCCTTTCATCATTCAATAGGTTTCATTTAGGTTATCCCTCAGTCTTCTGAATTCTAGTGAATACAGGCCCAGAGCCATCAAACATGCTTCATCTTCATGAACCTCATTTGAACCCTCTCCAGTTTCAGCACATCCTTCTAAGGGGCCCATAATTGCTCCCAATACTCCAATTGAGGCTTTACCAGTGCTTTAAAGAGTGTCACCATCGCATCTTGTTTTTATATTCGAGGCCGCTTGAAATGAATGCTAACGTTGCATTTGCCTTCCTCACCACAGACTCAACCTGCAAATTAACCTTTCGGGAATCCTGCACAAGGATTTCCAAGTCCCTTTGTGTCTCATTTCTTTGGTATTTCTCTATATTATTCCATCTGCCACTTCTTTGCCCATTCTACTAATTTGTCTGTCCTTTTGTAGCATCACTACTTCCACACACTACCTGCCCCTCTACCTATCTTCATATTATCTAGAAACTTGTAATTTCCAAATCTTTCAATCTTCCAAATCATTGACATATAACATAAAAGAATCGGTCTGAACACAGACTGCTGAGGAACACCACTAGTCACTAGCAGCCAACCTCAAAAGGCTCCCTTTCTTCCCACTCTTTGCCTTCAGCCAATCAGCCACTGCTTTATCCATGCTAGAATCTTTAGTTAAGTGGTTTTCTATATCTGCTCCTATTTTCTTACATTCTTATGGAGAATGTGAAGAGTGTAAAGACAAAGACTGGTGATGAATACATGAAATAGAGAGGATAATTTCACTTTTCTCTTTCTGGTACTTTGATACTTCTAAATCTTATGTTTTGTTGTCAGAATATCTTAAATTTAACCCCTCATTAGGCTGTCAACTTACATTAGCAATGCTGATTTCCAGGCATTCATTAATGCATGATAAATAGGCAGGTCCAAATCTTGTACAATGAAGTGAATTAGCAAACTATTGAGAATTAATAAAATTAATTTTCAAAAGCAAGAAATATAAATCAAATCTTCTGTAATCAGCTGAGATCGGCTGCATTGATTTCCTGCTTCTGCTTACTTTTTGCCTAAACTTTCCGGATTTGTAGCGTATAGATTTACTGACACACAATACAGCTTTTAAAGAGCAAGTTCCCACTTAGGAAATGGCTTCAACACTGTGCTCATGATAAAATGCCAATAAAGCCCTAAAACTGGATCTACGATATAACAATAAACACTAGAGGTTCTGCGGATGTTGCAAATCCAGAGCAACACATACAAACTGCTGGAGGAACTCAGCAGATAAGACAGCATCCATGGAAATGAAGGGTCTTGGCCAGAATCATTGACTGTTCATTCAGTTCCATAGGTGCTGTCTGATCTGCTGAGTTCTTCCAGCATTTTATGTGTGTTGCTCTAAGACATACTAACCATTTTATTCATTCTCACATGAAAAAATAGATTTTTCAAAGTCAACAAGGAGAGAGAATCAACCAACCTACTGGAAGGAGTTAATGAGCTTCAAAGCTGATAAATCCCAAATGTCTAATGATATACATCCCAGAATTTTGAAGGAAGTGGCTTTAGAGATGAAAGTGATGCTTTTGTTGTCATCTTTCAAGTTCAATCCGTTCTGTAGTTGTTTCTGTGAATTAAAGAATAATAAATGTGACCTTCCATTAAAGAAAGGAAGAAGAGAGAAAACAATAGGAGCTACTGATCTGTTAGCCTATGTCATTAGAATCTGTAATGAGTAATGTAATACTAGAATTCACTGAAAATAATAATAAGACTGAATTTAGTCACTGTGGGTTTCTGAATGGAAGGTCGTGTTTAACAAACTTACTGGAGTTCTTTGAGGATTGAGGTCAAATCACACTTGGCGAATTCTGAGAAATTTTGGGCCTTTACCTAAGAAATGGTGTGCTGGCACTGGAGAAGGTCCAGAGGAAGTTCACAGAAGTTATTCTGGAAATGAAAGGGTTAACTTATGAGGAGCATTTGATTGCTCTTGCTCTGTACTCACTGACATTGAGAAGATTGAGAAGAGATCTCATTGAAATAAACATTAAAAGGCATGGACAGAGTGGATGCAGAGAGGATACTTCCTATAGTGGGGGAGACTAAAACCAAAGAGCATGGCCTCTGAATAGAGGGACATCCCTTTAGAACAGAGATGAGGAGAAATTTCTTTAGCCAGAGGGTGGCGAATCTGTGGAATTCATTGTCACAGACAGCTGTGAAGGCCAGGTCATTGGGTACATTTAAAGCAGAGGTTAATAGGTTTTTGCTTAGCAAGGGAGTAAAAGGTTACAGAGAGAAGGCAGGAAAAAGAAGTTGAGAGGTTTCAAAGGTTCATGTAATGTCAGAGAAATAGATACAATATGCATTCTCTTCACGATAACAAACCAACCATGATGCAATGGCCTCATCCTGCTTCTATTTCTTATGGTCTATGTTTGACTGGTGAAACAGATAACATGAGACCTCTGAATATGGTGAATTTTGAATTCTTCAGAGGCTTGCGTGATGTTCCACTCACATGGCTGGTCAACAAGCTTAGAACACATGGAATCAGGATATATACATACCGTACTAACCTGATAGAGATTTGTCTATTAGACAGAAATCAAAGAGTGGGAATAAACAGATTCTCTCTGACTGGTGGTTTATATCTACTGGGGTATTGCAGGAACTGAAGCATGTGCCTCAGTTATTTGCAATCTATATCAAAATTTGTCTAAAGGTACCTCAGAGAAACTTGTCCAAGGGAGGATGTAAAGAATCTCCAGGAAGATATGGAAAAGTTGAGTGAATAGGAAAGAACGTGACAGATAGAATATAATGTGGGGGAAATGTGAAGCCATCCATACTTATAGTATGAATATGTCAGAAAAGTGAGAATTTTTGCTAGAAAGTGAAAGATGTTCAAGTGACTTGGGCATGCTTGTACACATCACTGAAGGTCAACATGCAAGTCAAGCTGGCAATAAGAGCAAATAGTAATGACTTTATATAGAGAGGGTCTGATTACATTAGTAGGAGGTTATTCTGAAATTATATAAAGCCTTGATAAAACTGCACTTGGAGTATTGTGAATAGTTTTGCTCTCTTCCTCTTAAAAATTTTGTACCTACCATGGAATGTAACAAATATTCACCAGGCTATTTCTGCGGATGGCAGGTTAACTATTTGAGGGAACCTTGTAATCTTATTTTCTAGGATTTTCAAGAATGAGAGGAGATCTCAGTAGCTATGGTCTTTGAATCCTCTTTGGCAGGGGAGGTGCCAGAGGATTGGAGAATGGAAAATGTAGTTCCCTTGCTTAAAAAAGATAATAGGGAGAATCCTGGGAACTATAGACCGTTGAGTCTTATGTCAGTGGTCTGTAAACTATTGGAAAGGATTCTTAAGGATAGGATCTACGAGCATTTGCAGAAGTACAGTCTTCTCAAGGACAGTCAACATGGCTTTGTGAAGGGAAAGTCATGCCTCACGAGCCTAATCGAGTTCTTTGAAGAGGTAACAAAAGAAATTGATGAGGGTGGAGTGGTAGATGTGGTCTACATGGATTTTAGCAAGGCATTTGACAAGGTCCCCCATGAGAGACTCATCCAGAAAGTCATGAGGCATGGGTTCAGTGGAACCTTGGCTGTTTGAATAAAAAATTGGCTTACAGGAAGAAAGCAGAGGGTAGTAGTGGAAGGAAAGTATTCTGCCTTGAGGCTGGAAACTAGTGGAGTGCCGCAAGTATCTGCCCTGTGACCCCTGCTTTTTGTGATTTTTATAAATGACCTGGATGAAGAGGTGGAAGGATGCGTGAGTATGTTTGCGGATGACACAAAGATTGGAGGAGTTGTGGATGGAGCTGTAGATTGTCGAAGGTTACAAGAAGATATAGACAGGATGCAGAGTTGGGCAGAAAAGTAGCAGATGGAGTTCAATCTGGATAAGTATGAGGTGATGCATTTTGGAAGGACAAACCAGAAGGCTGAGTACAGCATTAATGGTCAGTTACTTTAGAGTGTGGATGAACAGAGGGACCTTGGAGTTCAAATCCATACATCCCTCAAGGTCGCTGCACAGTTTGATAGGGTAGTTAAGAAGGCCAATGGGATGCTAGGCTTCATTAATAGGGGGATTGAGTTCAAGAGTAGAGAGGTAATGTTGCAACTCTACAAATCTCTGGTGAGACCACACTTAGAGTATTGTGTTCAGTTCTGGTCACTTCATTATAGGAAGGATGTGGAAGCTATGGAGAGGGTGCAGAGGAGATTTACCAGGATGTTGCCTGGATTGGAGAACAAGTCTTATGAGGCAAGGCTAGCAGAGCTGGGACTATTTTCTTTGGAGTATAAATGGATGAGAGGGGACTTGATTAGGTTTACAAGTTTATGAGAGGCATAGGTAGGGTGGATAGCCAGTAACTGTTTCCCAGGTCACAAATAGCAAACACCAGAGGGCATATGTACAAAGTTAAGGGAGGAGTTTTTAGGAGAGACATCAGGGGTAAGTTATTTTTTACACAGAGGGTTGTGGGTGCCTGGAATGACTTGCCAGGGATGGTGATGGAGGCTAAAACATTAGGTGTATTTGTGTTGCCTTTAAGGCATTTGTTTAGTTTATTATATTTTCGCTTTAGTAATTCGTTTGTAATCGTTCTAGTAAAGTTAAGGTTGTTTAAAGTAAATTCGTTGTCTGTGATATATCGCGGCATGCGATGATGTCACCCTGGTTTCGCCGCGTCTTGTGGGAAAATACCGGTTTGGAGAAACGGGAAGGAGGGGGCTTATATGTGTGCAGGATCAGCATGAGAAAAGTTTTCTTTCTATGCACTAGAAACAGCAGAGAAGCAACGCCGTAAATTCATGAGATAATCGATATGTTGAATTTAAAATGTTAATGCTGATTCTGTTAAAAGTAGTGACAGTTGATAAAGTTTATGTTCTTTGTTATTTAAAGAGTTGCGGATAGTTTGTGTTGATGTATTTGAAGCCAGTCGATGGCGTAGGTAGATTCTGACTGTATGTTGCACTTTAATGTAATAAAGTTGTTGTAGTTTTACTTTTGCAAGTATTTATGATGTAAATGTGATGTCAAGAAGGAAACAAATACTGTATATATTTTGTATTGTTTTATCAACAGTTTTCACCATACGTTAATGTGGAAGAGTGAACAGTAAATGGTTAATCTTACTGGGACCGCCTCATTGACTGATTTATGCTTGGTGTTTAATTCAGAGTTCTCTTACACCTGTGCGAGAACACTACAGTATTTAACAGCCTCTTGGACAGGCACATGGATGAAAGAAAAATAGAGGATTATGGGGTAGTGTGGGTTTAGTACTTTTTTTAAGGATTATATGGGTCGGCACAACATTGAGGGCCGAAGGGCCTGTACTGTGCTATTGTATTCTAGTGCCTAGTGTTCTAGTGTCCAGTGAAACTTAAAGTTCTTAAAAGATTGGACAGGCTGAATATAAGCAGGCTTCTTTTCATGGCTGAGAAGTTTTGGATCAGAAAGCAGAATTTTATAATAACAGGTAATTGCTTAAGATGAAATGAGGAAACTTTTCTTCACAATTCCCATGTTAGATGTTTAGAAGCCTGATTATATAAAAAAAAACTTTTGACTTGAACTTCTTTTGGAGCCTTTGACATGACAATGCATAATCAGTGACTGTATGCGGGTAGCTGAAGCATATAAATTACCTCAGAAATTGCTTTCTTTATAAAAGTAATATGAAAAATTACTACTAAAATGAATGGATTTGCTAAAGTCTTTTTTGATGAATAAAGTGAAAGGTAGTGTGTTCAGTTTACAAAATCATCTTATTACACTTGTTCAGGGTTCACAGAGCATACAAGGCTGTCTTACTTAAACAAGGCAGTTCAGGATTCAAAAAAAGACAAGCAGAATATGTCTGTGCTATTAAAACTCACTCATACATTGTTTTACACTTCTGTCATTAAATGAAACACAATACTTCAGTGACAATGAAAATCTTGTCTTAACTTTTCAAACATGAATCTATAAATATCCTGGATGGTACTGACCCTCTCAGAATGTATTCCTCATCCTGAAAGTGGTTGGTTCTATTGAAATATTTATGAAGTTAGACACTCAGAGGATGTATATGACTGAGCCATAAAGACCGCAATTGTGGCCTTTAAGACTCAGTCTTGTACAATACATTTTTTGTTGGATCATCCTGATATCTGTATCTCCATGCTGTTGACTAGCTTTTGCCTGCTAATTAACTCTTGCTCAGTGATTGCAGAGATGTTTCAAAATTAGATGTTTGTGAGTTGAAATCCATCTCTGAGTATAAAAATTAGTCTGATACTTCAATAGCAGTGTAAAATTATAAAAATACTGAATTAATAAGTTAGCCATTAAAAAAAAACACTTAAGTGCTTTGGGCATCTCAGACTTAGCCAGCATTTAATTGTTCATCCCTAATTGCCTTCTTGAATTGTTGCAATCCTTGGACTCACAATACTGTTAGAGAGGGATTTCCAGGATCCTGATGTCACAACAGTTAAGGAACAGTATTATGTTTCCAGGTTAGAATGATTAGGAGGGTAACTTTCAGGTCATGGCAGTCCCACATATTTGCTGCCCTTGTTCTTCTAGATGTTGTAGATTTGGAAGGTGGATCTTGGTAAGTTGCTGCAGTACATCCTGTAGATGGTATGAGCCTTTGCTACTGTGCATTGGTGGCAGTTTTAGCAACTATTTATGGATGGGGTGTCTATCAAGGTGGCTGCTATGTCCTGGAGAGTATTAAGCTTCTTGAAAGTTATTGAAGCTGCACACATCCAGGCAAGTAGAGAACATTTTATCTCTCTACTATATGGAGCCACATACAGTAGTTGGTGGACAGGGTTTGGGGAGTTAGAAAGTGAGTTACTTGCCACAGGAATCCTAGCCCCTGACCTACTTTTACAGCCTCATTGTGCATATGACTACATCAATTCTGTTTCTGGTTAATGGTAACTCACAGGATACTGATAGTGATTGCAATGCCATTGGATGCCAAGGGGTGATAACTGGATTTTCTCTGGCTGGATATTTCTATTGCCTGAACCTGCTATGATATATACATTACTTAGATTGGACTTAGATAATGTCCAGGTCTTGCTATATCGCTGTCTCATCACGTGAGAGGTCATGAGTGGTGCGGAACTTAGAGCAGTCATCAGCAAACATCCTTACTTCATTGATGAACCAGCAGTAGATGTTTGAGGCTAGGACACAAGAACATAAAGACCTTGAGACGTAGGAGCATAATAACGCTATTTGGCCAATCGAGTCTGCTCCTCTATTTGATCATGGCTGATTTCTTTTTCCTCTTATCTCCATTCTCTTGTTTTCTCTCTATAACATTTGATTCCCTTATTTATCACGACCTTGACAAGCTTCACATTAAAAAAATACTGGAGGAACTCAGCAGGCTAGGCAACAACTATGGAAAAGAAGGAGAGAGGTAAAACCTGAAGGGGGAGGGATGAAGTAAAGAGCTGAGAAGGTGATTGGTGAAAGAGATAACAGGGCTGGAGAAGGGGGAATCTGATAGAAAAAGACAGACGGTCATGGAAGAAAGAAAAGGGGTGGAAGGAGCAGCATAAGGAGGTGATGAGAAAACTAAGAGATAAGGTAAGAGAGGGAAAAGGGGATGGGGAGATGGAGGCTATTACCGGAAGTTCAAGAAATTGATGTTCATACCATCAGGCTGGAGGCTACTCAGACAGAATATAAGATGTTGTTCCTCCAGCCTAAGTGTGGCCTTATTAGACAGTGGAGGAGGCCATGGATGGACATATCGGAATGGGAATGGGAAGTTGAATTAAAATGGCTACTGAGAGATCTTGCTTTTTCTGGTGGATGGAGAATAGATGCTCGGTGAAGCCATCTCCCATCTACGTCAAGTCTCACCAATATACAGGAAGCCATACCGGGAGCACCAGACACAGTATACAACCCCAATACACTCACAGTTAAAGTGTTGCCTCACTTGGGAGGACTGTTTGGGGCCCTGAATGGTAGTGAGGGAGGTGGTGTAGGGCATGTGTAGCACTTGTTCTGCTTGCAAGGAAACATACCTGGAGGGAGATCAGTGGGGAGGGACAAATGAACAAGGAAGTCACATAGGGACTTGCGGAAAGCAGAAAGTAGGGGGAAGGGAAGGATGTGCTTGGTGGTGGGATCCCATTAGAGATAGCTGAAGTTATGGAGAATTTTGTTGCAGACATGGAGGCTGGTGGGGTGGTAGGTGAGGACAAGAGGAAACCTATCCCTGGTAGGGTGGCAGGAGGATGGGGTGTGAGCAGACATGCATGAAATGGAACAGATGCAGTTAGGGGCAGCGTAGATGGTAGAGGAAGTGAAGCCCCTTTCTTTGAAGAAGGAGGACATCTCCTTCGTTCTGGAAAAAAAAGTGTCATCCTGAGAGCAGATGTGGTGGGGACGGAGGAATTGAAAGAAGGGAATGGTATTTTTGCAAATAAAATTGTGGGAGGAGCTATAGTCCAGGTAGCTGTGAGTGTCCTTGGGTTTGTAACAGACATCAGTAGACAAGCTGTCTCCAGAGACAGAGACAGAGAAATTGAGAAAGGAGAGGGATGTGGCGGAAATACACCAGATAAACTTGAGGGCAGGATGGAAGTTAGAGGCAAAGTGGATGAAGTTGACGAGTTCAGCATGGGTGCAGCACCAATGCAGTCATTGATGTAGCAAAGGAAAAGTGCGTGATGGTCACCAGTGTAGGCTTCAAAGATAGACTGATTCAAAGGGGTTTCCCTTCCTCTACCATCAACACTGCCCTCAGCCAAATCTCTTCCATTTCTCACACATCCGCCTTCACCCCATCCTCCCGCCACCCAACCAGGGATAGGGTTCCTCTTGTCCTCCCCTACTACCCCACCAGCCTCCATGTCCACTACAAATTTCTCCACAACTTCAACAGGATCCCACTACAAAGCAAATCTTTCCCCCCACCCATTTTCTGCTTTCTGCAGGAAATGCTCCATACAGGACTTACTTGTTCATTCATCCCTCCCCACTGATCTCACTCCTGGCACTTATTCTTGCAAGTGGAACAAGTGCTGCACCTGCCCCTACACCTACCCCTATACTTTTTCCTTCACTTCCATTCAGAGCCTCAAACAGTCATTCCAGGTGAGGTGACACTTCGCCTGTGAGTCTGTTGGGGTCATATATTGCATCCGGTGCTCCTGGTGTGGCCTTCTGTATATCAGTGAGACCCCATGTAGATTGGGAGACAACTCTGCCGAGCACCTATGCTCTATCTACAAATGTTTGTACCTTGTGTTTGTCTCTCCCCTCACCCCAACTTTTAATTCTACTTCTCAGCTCTTTTCCTCCAGTCCTGCAGAAGGTTTCTGGCCCAAAGCATTGACTGTACTCTTTTTCATAGATGCTGCCCGGCCTGCTGAATTCCTCCAGAATTTTGTGTGTTGCTTGAATTTCCAGCATCTGTGGATTTTCTCTTATTTGTGATTGAAGCTCCAGGTTAATATTATCCAATAATTTGACCTTCACAGATGCCTGTGGAACTGGATTCCTCAGACACATTATTCTTTGGCTAAATAAATTCCTCCTCATCTCCATTCTAAAGGGATGTTCTATTTTGAAGCTGTGCACTTTGGCCCTCAACTCTCCCTGAGTGAAGATATTCCCTCCATGCCACTCTCTCCAGGCCTTTCAATCAAGGACATTACCCTGAGGAAATCCTGCAGAGGTGGTCTGTGCCTGAGATTATTGACCTCCTGTCACCACAGCTATCTTCCTTTGAACTAGCTATGATTCTAGCCAATGGAATGTTTCCCCTTATTTCCATTGACTCCAGTTTATTGAGGACTCCTTGATACCATAGTCAGTCAAATACAGTCAAGGGCAATTATTCAATTATTCTCACTTCATCTCTGAACATCAGCTCCCTGATCCATATTTGGACTAGGTCTGTAATGAGGCCATGAGCTGGGTGACTCTGGTGGGACTAGAACTGAGGTTGCACATTATGACTGATTACATTTCTGCTGTTGATGATAACCTACGGTGCCCCATGAGTGCCCAATCCCAAATTGTTGGATCTATTCATGATGAAGTGCCACAATAAAGTGTCATTTCACTGTAAAGACATAATTTTGTCTCCATAAGGTCTATGTGGTCTGCCTATTGATCCTGTCATGGACAGATTGATCTGTGGCAGGTAGATTGAGGATGAGATCAAGTATGTTTATTTCTCTTGTTGGTTGCCTCACCACATGCCACAGACTTAATTTAAGAGCATGTAGCGATATGCTACACACAGAGCTAGAAATAACGACACGCAGTCTGTAAGTTGCACTCGAGACTAGTTTATTCAAACTTTGTGGCACTGGCTTTTACGCAGTTCCGTTCCCGCCCTCTCTGGGCAGAAGTGACATCAGAGATGCATTACAAAAGTCTCTTCCTGCGCATGGGCTTTCTCCCCTTGCTGGTGAAGAAGGCCCAGAACCAGTTTGGATCTGGCCTCTCTGCCGACAGGCACGCCATTTTGTGAGCTGGTTCGCCTGCGTAGAAAGTGGGTCGCCACATAACCCCCCCCCCCCCCCCCAGAACCGGCAATACACCTCCCCCCCAATGTCCACAGTCTGGATCAATCACTGTTTGGGCGGTCTGCCTCTGCACTGCGGTGCCTGAACCTCAACCGGCTGCGCCAAGTCCACATGGGCCGGTTTGAGTTGGTCCGCTGTGAAAACCTCCTCTTTCCCCCCCAATGTCCAGAACGTACGTGGACCCGTTGTTCCTGATCACCTTGAACAGCCTTTTGTACAGCCGCTGTAGTGGTGCCCAGTGTGCACCACTTTGTACAAATACAAACTTACAGTTCTGCATGTCTTTGGGTACGCAGGTCGGGATCTGTCTGTGCTGTGAAGTTGGTACATGGGCCAGGTTGCCGAGCCTTTCACATAGTCTGTCCAGGACTGTTGCGGGTTCTTTCTCTTGCCCCCTTGGGGCTGGTATGAACTCTCCTGGGACAACCAGGGGTGAGCCATACACCAGGTTGACCGACAAGGTGTGCAGATCCTCTTTGGGCACTGTGCGAATTCCAAGCAGGACCCAGGGAAGCTCATCCACCCAGTTAGGCCCTTTCAGGTGGGTTATGAGAGCCGACTTCAGGTGACAGTGGAAGTGTTCCACTAGTCCGTCCGACTGTGGGTGATAGGCAGTTATGTGGTGTAGCTGTGTCCCCAACAGGCTGGCCACAGCTGATCACAGGCTGGAGGTGAACTGGGCGCCTCTGTCAGAGGTAATGTGGGCCGGTACCCTGAAGCATGCTTCCCAGGTTGCAATCAGCACTCGGGCGCAGGAATCGGCGGTGGTGTCGGTGAGCGGGACCGCCTCTGGCCATCTCATGAACTGGTCTACTATAGTTAGGAGGTACTGTGCTCCTCGTGACACTGGCGGGGCCCCACGATATCCACATGAATGTGGTCAAACCTCCGGAGGGTGGGTTCAAACTGCTGCAGCGGGGCTTTAGTGTGCCGCTGCACCTTGGCTGTTTGGCACTGCACGCACGTTCTGGCCCATTCACTGACCTTCTTGTGAAGTCCGTGCCACGCGAACTTGCTGGAGACCAGCCAGACGGTTGTCCTGATAGATGGGTGTGCCAAGCCGTGTATGGAGTTGAAAACTCGCCGCCGCCAGGCTGCCGGGACGATGCGGCGAGATTGGCCGGTAGCCACATCGCACAGGAGGGTCCTCTTACCTGGCCTATGAGGAAGTCTTGCAGCTGCAAACCCGAGACTGCGGTCCTGTAGCTGGGCATCTTGTCGTCTGCTTGCTGCGCCTCCACCAGTGTTGCATAGTCCACCCCCAGGGACAGGGCCTGGACAGCTGGTCTGGAGAGTACGTCCGCCACGACGTTGTCCTTTCCCCAGACATGCTGGATGTCCATCGTGTACTCGGAGATGTAGGACAGATGTCACTGCTGGCGAGCCGACCAGGGATCGGACACCTTCGTGATTGCGAAGGTCAATGGTTTGTGGTCCATGAACGCGGTAAACGGCCTGCCTTCTGAGAAGTACCTGAAATGCCGGATTGCCAGATACAGTGCCAACAGCTCCCGGTCGAAAGCACTGTACTTGAGATCAGGTGGTCGTAGGTGCCTGCTGAAGAACGCCAGGGGTTGCCAGCGCCCCTCGATGAGTTGCTTCAGCACCCCACCGACTGCTGTGTTGGATGCGTCCACTGTGAGGACAGTTGGAACGTCCGTTCTGGGGTGCACCAGCATCGCGGCATCTGCCAAGGCTTCCTTGGCCTTAACGAAAGCGGCCGTGGCCTCTTCGTCCCAAGTAATGTCCTTGCCTTTAACCGACATCAGGGTGGAAAAAGGGCGCATGATACAGGCTGCTGAGGGGAGGAAGTGGTGGTAGAAGTTCACCATACCAACAAATTCCTGCAGGCCTTTGACTGTGTTGGGCCGGGCGAAGTGGTGGATCGCATCTACCTTGGCAGGCAGAGGTGTTGCCCCGTCTTTGGTAATCCTGTGGCCCAGGAAGTTGATGGTGTCAAGTCTGAACTTGCATTTGGCTGGGTTGATCGTTCAGCTGAAATCACTCAGGCGGGAGTAGAGCTGGCGGAGGTGGGACAGATGCTCCTGGCGATTACTGCTGGCTATGAGGATGTCGACCAAATAGATGAATGCAAAGTCCAGGTCTCGTCCCATCACATCTGTTAGCTGCTGAAATGTCGGTGTGGCATTCTTCAGGCCGAACGACATTCAGAGGAATTCGAACAGGCCGAACAGGGTGATGAGTGCTGTTTTGGGTATGTCTTCAGGGAGTACTGGGATTTGATGGTATCCCCGGATGAGGTCTACTTTGGAAAAGATGCTTGCCCCGTGCAGGTGTGCTGCAAAGTCCTGTATGTGCAGCACGGGGTAGCGGTCTGGAGTTGTAGCCTCGTTCAGTCTGCGGTAGTTGCCGCATGGTCTCCAATCTCCGGCTGCTTTAGGCACCATATACAGGGGGGAGGTCCATGGGCTCGGACCACCATACGATCCCCAATTCCTCCATCTTCTTGAACTCCTCCTTCGCCAGGCGGAGCTTGTCCAGGTGGAGCCTTCATGCACGGGCATGGAGGGGTGGTCCCTGGGTCGGAATGTGGTGCTGTACTCCATGTCTGGGCATGGCTGCCGTGAACTGCAGTGCCAGAATCGATGGAAAGACCGCCAGGATTCTGGTGAATCTGTTGTCAGACAGCGTGATGGAGTCCAGGTGTGGGGCCGGCAACTTGGCTTCACCCAGGGAGAATGTCTGGAAAGTCTCGGCATGTACCAGTCTTTTCCCTTGCAAGTCAACCAGCAGGCTGTGAGCTCACAAGAAGTCCGCCCCCAGGAGTGGTTGGGCCACGGTAGCCAGTGTGAAGTCCCACGTGAACTGGCTGGTGCCGAACTGCAGCTGTACTGTGCGGGTGCCGTAAGTCCGTATCGTGCTGCCGTTTGCAGCCCTCAGGGTGGGTCCTGGCTTCCTGTTGCGGGTGTCGTACCCCGTCGGGGGCAAGACGCTGATCTCTGCTCCAGTATCGACCAAGAGGCGACATCCCAACTGTTTGTCAAGAGGCTGTCCTGGTGGCCAGCTACCGTAGCCATTAGCGGCAGCTGGCCCTGGCGTTTCTCGGGAACTTGCAGTGCGGGTGACAACAGCAGGCTTCTGTGCCCCACAGCTGGTGGTAGAAACAACATTGTTCATTGGCCTCCTCACTCCTACCTCTGGGTTGTGTGCGCTCCGTTGCCGGGCTTGGTCTGGTCTGCTGTTGGGCACGTGGCTTGGTAATCTGTCCAATGGACACCCCGCTCTCCCTCTTGGTTTTCCACAGCACAACTGCCAGGGCCGCCACCTTCTGGGGGTCACTGAAATCTGCGTCGGCCAGCAGCAGATGTATGTCCTCGGGCAGTTGCTCTAGGAACGCCTGCTCAAACATAAAGCTGGGCTTGTGTCCGTCAGCCAGGGCCAGCATCTCATTCATCAATGCTGACGGCAGCCTGTCTCCCAAACCGTCCAGGTGCAGCAAGCGGGCACCTCGCTCATGCCGTGAGAGGCCAAATGTCCCTATGAACAGCGCTTTGAATGCTACATATTTGCCTTCTTCCTGGGGTGACTGTATGAAATCCTCAATCTGGGCGGCTGTCTCCTGGTCAAGGGAGCTCACCACGTAATAGTAACACATGGAATCAGAAGATATCTGCCGAATCTGGAACTGGGCTTCTGCTTGGTCAAACCACATGCGTGGTCACAGCATCCAGAAAGTTGGCAGATTTAGCGAAACTGCGTGAACAGATGAAGAGTCGGTCATCTTTGGTCCAAATCCCGTTTGGACCATTGGGGTCACCCATGTAGCGATGTGCTACACACAGAGCTAGAAATAATGACATGCAGTCTATAAGTTGCACTCGAGACTAGTTTATTCAAATTTCGCGGCACTGGCTTTTATGCAGTTCCGTTCCCACCCTCTCCAGGCAGAAATGACATCAGAGGTGCATTACAAAAGTCTCTTCCCATGCGGGGGCTTTCTCCCCTTGCTAGTGAAGAAGGAGGCCCAGAACCATTTTGGGGCTGGCCTCTCTGCCGACGTGCGCGCCATTTTGTGAGCTGGTTCTCCTGTGTAGAAAGTGGGTCACCACAAGCGATGTCCATTAGCACCTCATCAGCTCAGTCTGTAGTGGTGCTAGTTGGCATGTGGCCAAGTGGTTAAGGCGTTCGTCTAGTTATCTGAAGGTCGCTAGTTCGAGCCTTGGCTGAGGCTTGTGTGTGTCCTTGAGCAAAGCACTCAACCACACGTTGCTCTGCAATGACACCTGTCCCAAACTGTATGGGTCCTAATGCCCTTCCCTTGGACAACATTGGTGGCATGGAGAGGAGAGACTTGCAGCTTGGGCAGCTGCCGGTCTTCCATAAAAAAAACCTTGCCTAGGCTTGCGCCCTGGAAACTTTCCAAGGTGCAAATCCGTGGTCTATCAAGACTAACAGAGGCCTACAATGGTGCTAGAAAGCTATTCTTAGTGAAGGAGATTGAAGTTTACCATTTAGTGCATGTTCTGAGTCTTTACCACTCTCAATGCTTCTTCCAATTATGTTCCACATGGAGCAATGTTGATTAATGTGTCAACATTTAATCAACCTGAAGACCAGAAGAAGGTTTTCTTGCCTTAGTTTAACCTGATACCATGAGATTTAACTGGGTCAATGCTGAGAGATAACTGGTGGTATAAATTCAGACCCCTCCTGAATGTATACCACCATACCACCATCTCTGCCAGTGCAACTGGGAAGCAGATGGTGGTGGCTGGGGCAACTAACTTAAGACATAAATAATATGACTATGTCAGGCTGATATTTGCCAAGTCTGTGTAATAGGTCTCCCACATTTTGCACAAGCCCCCAGATGTCAGTAAGAAGGACTCTTATGTGTTAGCAGGGTACTTTCTACTATTGTCATTTCCAGTGCCTGGATTGATCTGGTTTTGCTTCTTCTTGGCTTTCTAGCAGTTTAATATAACTGAGTGCTGTGCCATTTCAGAGGGCAGTCAATTACATTGCTTTGGGTCTGGAGTCACAGGTAGAACATATGAAATAGATAGAAAGACTTCAATGAAAATGATCAAGCAGTTCATAAATTAGACTTTGAAAGTTTGGACAACTTTGTTAAAAAATATCTACAGATAACCCGTCACGGTGAGCGCTGGCAATGACTGAACGCAGGTACGGAAGAATAGCAGACTCTGTCATAGTGAACACCGGCAACGACTGAACCCAGGTGTGGAGGAATGGCAGACCCCACGTAGAGACAGAAACAAGAGGTTATACATAGGAATACCTACAGAGTATCAGAGGCAAGCCCAGGCATCATTGAAAAACAAATCCTTCTCAACACAAGGAGCCCATGAGTAGTGCTAATCATGAGTCTGAATTAAATAATCATAGAAAACAGAAAACCTGTGCCAGTCACAATTAATTTGACAAGATTAAACAGAATCACAAGGGCTTAACCACACTCGTAAGACAGCAATTAGTAAATACAAGTGCTCGAGAAACCTAGAGAGCCAATGTTCTATGGCTTGCCGCAGAAGCCAGTAGGGTTCATGACATACCTTCCTTCTGAGCTGCCACCTGACAGCCTGGGGCTGTGGGAAACTTGGGACAGGGCTGGTAGAACCTGAGACAGAACTGATGCTCTTGAGATTGGGCTGGAAAATTTGAAACAGACCTGATGCTCTCAAGGCAAGGCTGGAAAATTCAAATCAGTGCATACAACTCTGGAACATTGTGCATATATTCAGGGGCAATGAATATTTAACTTGGGAGCATTGCATATTTAACTCGGAAACAACAGAAAACTTGCATGTAGCTTGGAAACACTGAATACCATGGAAGAACTAATGAACCTTATCAACCCAGAGAACCTTGGAAAAAATCCTGAACAGAGACAGGGCAGGTTCAGAACGTACATCAGAATGTAGACTCGGGACATGGACTGAGTAAAGAAGCCATCCTCATCCACAGCTCACTGAGCCGCTGTTGTACCTTTGTGGAGTCCATTGAAGGCGGTGTCTTTCTGTCATGATGTGCGCTGGCAATGACAGAACCTGGGTGCGGAAGATTGGCAGACTCCCATGTAGACCCTTTGGTCCTTCAAGCCATTTCACCATAGCAGCCCCTGAACAAGCCTGATTAACCCTAGAATAATCAGGGAACAACACACAATGAAAAAGTACATCTTTAGACAGTGAAGGAAACCGGAGCAGCTGGGGAAAACCCAAGCATTCCATGGCAGTGCTATACAAACTCCTTACCGACAGTGCCAGAATTGAACTTCAAACTCCGGAACCCCCTGAGCTGTAATAGTGTCATACTAATTGTTATGCTACCATGGCACCCTATATACTTGGAACAGCTTTCCAAAATATATCTTAGAACTATCTTGGGCGTGGACCAAGTGATAAGTAAAGAACCAGATGCAATGAGAAAGTTAACAGTTAAAGCAACGCACACCGAATGCTGGTGGAACGCAGCAGGCCAGTCAGCATCTATAGGAAGAAGTACTGTCAACGTTTCAGGCCGAGACCCTTCGCCACTCCTGAAGAAGGGTCTCAGCCCAAAATGTCAACAGTGCTTCTTCCTATAGATGCTGCCTGGCCTGCTGCCTTCTACCAGCATTTTGTGTGTGTTGCTTGAATTTCCAGCATCTGCAGATTTCCTCGTGTTTGCTAGTTAACAGTTAAAGTTATTTTTATGATTTTATTTAGGTAAGTGATAAAATAGAATGAGGGCTATAGATCGAAGCAAGATTAAATTGGATGAAGTTGAAGGATGCCAGAAATGTAAAGGAAGAACGCAAAACACAACTGGTAGAAAAGGAGCTAATATAAATCAAAGGCAGCATTCTAGTAAGCTTAACAAAAGTGAAAGAATCTGACTGTTGAGAAAAATACATAGATAAAGAAAATGTAAATACGTTATTTTCCAAAATTAGGTTTCTCCAAAGCTTTTGAGATTCAAATGTCTTTGAAGTGGTAAATTGGAAAGTCACGCTGTTATTTAAGGAGGAATTTGGTTAAGAAATTAGGATCTACAGACTGGTTGGTTTCATATTAATGACAAAGCGGTATCTAACAGGAAGAGTGAATGACTACTTGGAGATATGTCAACTTGTCAAAGAATCTGCTTGTAAATGGGAAGGGTAGGACTCATAAATAACCAACCTGGAATTTTTAAGGAGACCATTAATACAATTGATAGGGAACTATCCATGGATTTTGATTTTGTTCAGTTAATTAGAAGGCAATTGTTTACTATGAATTCACAAGCAGCAGAGCCTGTCTCCACTCATCTTGCCACTGGATCAAGACCTTTCTCTGTGAAGCCCATGTACTAATCATTGCGCAAGAACCACATCAGTTAAGTAATATATGATAGGTAATTTCTTCATTCAGAGGGTGGCGAGAGTCTGGAAAGAGCTGCCAGTGGGATCAATTTAAACATTTAAGAGAATTATGGACAAGCCATCAACATGAAGTGCTGTTGCAGGAAGGCTGCATTCATCATCAAAGACACGCACCCTCCAGGTCATGTTCTCTTCTCACTGCTGCTATTAGGAAGGAGATAGAGGGAGCCACAGGACCTACACCACCAACTTCAGGAACATTTATTAACCTTCAACCATCAGGCTCTTGAACAGAGGGGATAACAGTAGGTGAGACCTCCTGTATGTCCTCTCTGAGCACTGTGGAGACAATTTCACTGATGAGTAATGCCTCCATTTCGATCTTTCATACCACCCCCCTACAAAAAAAGGGGCTGGAAATACTGAGCTGCCAGGCCCGCCCCTCCTGCAAACAAGTCGTACTAATGGTTACAACATTGTAATAGTTTTGTGACACATGGAAGAACTTAGCAAGTCAGGTAGCATCTATGGAATAGAATAAAGATTTGTTCTGAGCCAAGACCTTTCATCAGAACTGGAAAGGAAGGGGAAAGAAGTCAGAACAAGGAAGTGGGTGGAGAGGAAGAAGTACAAGCAAAAGGGTGAGAGGTGAAGTCAGGTGAGGGGAAAGGTGGATGGGTGGGAGAGCGGGATGACGGGAAAAGCTTGGAGGTGATAGGTTAATTGGCAAAAGATGGAATATTGAACTGCCAGCCCTACTCCTTCACGACCAAGTCCCACTAAAGGCTACAACACTAAGTCTCAGTAATGGCTACAATATTGTAATTCTACGCATTTATCCATGCTCCAAGTTCCTCTTCGTTGCCTACAGTACTCCTTCACTGAAATGTACACAACACAGAACATTAGTCCCATCATGCTCAGCTTTTGGCATTTGTCTTTGTACTGATGCACCATCAATAACTCATGCTGAGACTTAGGAAGTGAGATATCGGCTTTTATTGACTGGAAGAATAAACAGCACTACATCCTGGGGAAAATGAGGGAGAGCAGCAGCCCACAGTCGCCTTT
This sequence comes from Hemitrygon akajei, assembly GCF_048418815.1. NCBI lineage: Eukaryota > Metazoa > Chordata > Chondrichthyes > Myliobatiformes > Dasyatidae > Hemitrygon > Hemitrygon akajei. The sequence goes on from NC_133124.1 coordinate 98,051,031, forward strand.
ATACAGGGGTCTGTGGGAGGAGCCACAGGAGCAGTCAGCAGGGTCTGTGGGAGGAGCCACAGGAGCAGTCAGACAGGTATATCTAGTTCACCACATGTACGTAGGGTTTAGATCTACCTTCTCCACAGCCACTCCACTTACTGACCTGCTATTCTGATTTGCACCCCTGACCCTGGAATTGTAATTTAAACCCCCTGGTGCAGCAGCTGTGGACTATAAATTATAGGAGTAGAATTATGTCATTCGACCCATTCAGTCTTCTCCACTATTTCATTATAGCTGAACCATTTCTCTCTCAACTCCATTCTCCTGTCATCTCACAATAAACTTTCATGCCCTGACTAATCAAAAATCTATCAACCTGTGCCCTAAATACACCCAATGACCTGGTCTCTACAATTAAATTCAACAGATTCACCACCCTGTAGCTAAAGAAATTCCTCCTTATCTCTGTTCTGAATGCATGTTCCTCTATTCTGAGATTGTACCCTCTCGTCCTAGACTCCCCCACTTCAGGAAATATCCTCTCCACATCCACTCAATGTAAACTTTTTAACTCTCGATGGGTTTCAATGAGAACCCCCCACCCCCGCTTATTCTTCTAAATTCCAGTGAGTACAGGCCCAGAGCCATCAAATGCTCCTTGTAGGATAAGCCTTTCATTTCCAGAATCATCTGCTTTGAACCCTTTCCAATGTCAGCACATCCTTTCTTAGCTAAGTGGCCCAAAACGGCTCACCATGCTCCAAATGAGGCCGTCAGTTCCTTTTAAAGCCTCAGCATTGCATTCTTGTTTTTATATTCTAGTCCCCTCAAAATGAATACTAACATTGCATTTGTCTTCTTCACCATTGACTCAACTTGCAATTTAACCTTTAGGAAATCTTAAGGCCTTTTGTATCTTGAGTTTTAGGAATTTCTCCCCATTTAAAAATAGCTGATGCTTGTATTCTGTCTCCCAAAGTGCATGACCATACACTTCATGACTATTACATCTACCACTTCTTTGCCCATTCTCCTAATCTGTCTAAACTCTTCAGCAGCCTCACTGTGTCAAGCTGTATGCTAAAAAATGACGGAAGCCATGTGCGGAGAAACAACAGACTCCCACATAGAGACAGAGAAAACAGTTAACTCATAGGAATTCCAACAGAATAACGGTGGCTTGACTGAGCAATACTGCGAGCTGAATTCTTCTCAAAACACAAGGACCCTGTGATGAGCACTAATCGGGAGTCTGCTTTAAGTAATCACAGTACATGAAAAGCCCATGCCATTCAAAATAAACTTGACAAGATTAAACAGAATGTTCAAGGGCTTAACGATTCTAGATAAGACAACAATTAACAAATACAGGTGGCTTATGTCACCCTGCTTTCTCAACAGTACCTATCTTTGTAATGTCTAAAAATGAGGCTACAAAGCCATCAATTCCATCATTCAAATCATTGATACACGACATAAAAAGAAGCAGTCTGAACACTAAACCCTGTGAAACACCACTAGTCATGGGCAGGAAATCAGAAAAGGCTTCCTTTATTCCCACTCTGACTCCTGCCAATCATCCAATGCTTTATTGATGCTAGTATCTTTCCTGTAATACCATGGGCTCTTATCTTGCTAACCAGTTTGGCTTTCTTAAGGAAAAATCTTGCTTGACAAATCTGTAGGAATTCTTTGAGGAAATAACAAGCAGGATAGGCAAAGGATAATTAGTGGATGTTGTTGTGTACTTGGATTTTCAGAAGACCTTTGACATGGTGCTACACATGTGCCTTGTCAGCTACAGTTGCTTTATCTTGCTTTTTGAATACATTTTCTTTCGAATGTGTCTATTTGCACTTTCTGAATTACCCCCAAAAACTCCAGCCATTGCTCCTCTACCATCATCCCTGCTCATGTCCCCTTCCACTCAACTTTGGCCAACTCCTCTTTCCTGCCTTTGCAATTCCGTTTTCTCCGTTGTATTACTGATACATTTTACTTTAACTTCTCCCTCTCCAATTTCATAGTGAATTCTATCATACACTTATCTATCAGACACTGTCTCTGAACGATTCTTTTACTTTAAGTTTCATAATCGAATCCAGTTCATTACACAACACCCAGTCCAGAATAGTTGATCCCCTAGGGGACTCAATCACAAGCTGCTCTAAAAGCCATCTACTAGCCATTTTACAAATTCTCTCTTGGGATCCAAAATCAGCATCAACCTGATTTCCCCAACCTACCTGTATATTTAAATCCCCCATGACATTGCTCTTTTGACATGTATTTTCTATTTTCCACTGAAATTTGAAATCCAGATTCTTTTTATTTTGGCAGTTTCTTAACTCTACCCACAACATTCTAAACTTCCGATCCTAGGTCACCTCTTTCGTGTGTTCCCACAACCAACGGTCTCTCTTAATCATGTTATTTTATGCTCTTGTTATTTATATTTCCATGTGTAGGGTTTGTTGGTTGTTGATCCCAATTACAGTTACTATTCTATAGATTTGCTAGGTATGCCTGGAGTAAGAAGAACCTCAGGGTTGTATGTGGTGACATGCATGTATTCTGATAATAAATTTTACTTTGAACTAAGGATTTGATTTCATTTTTTTTTTAAATCAGAGCCACACCCCTCCCTCTACCTACATGCCTGTCCTTCCAATACAATGTGTATCCTGGGATGTCAGCCACGGCTCAGTGGTACCTGCCAATTTCTAACCTAACCAGCATAGCTTCCTGCAAGGATATCGGTCCCCCTCCATTAGTGTGAAAACCATCTCATTTTAACAGGCCAAACCTTGCCTGGAAGAGCCCCTAATGATCCAAAACTCTAAAGCTCTCCTGTTGAAATTTGTAACTCCAAAACATAAAAACCAATTAAAAGAAAAAGCATGGTGCAGGGAAATAACTCTTGGTCATTCGTTTTTATTTTAAGTGAGGTGAGAACATAGAACATGGTGGCATGATGACATATGTCATTCATGTACTTTTATATATAAACTGTAATGACTTATTTATACAAACAAGAATGCTTAAACAAACAATATTTACAATATTACTCAAATATTGTTGAAATATTAAGTATATTTCCCTCTTGCACCAGCTCCTTAGCCAACTATTAAATTACATTATTTTCCTGTCTCTTGCCTCCCTAGCAAGTGGCATGGTTAGCAATCCTGAGATCACCACCCTCGAGGTTTTATCCTTTAACTTTGAACCTAACTCCCAAGGTGATCACCCTCCCCCTTATGAATGATGTGGACTCAATCCAAGACATCTCTGACCCTGAGAGACAACATGCCATTCAGGAGTCTCGTTCTCATCCACAGAATTTCCTGAGCAACTCACAAAAATTGTTGGATGAAGTTAGCAGGTCAGGGTGCAACTATGGAGGGGTGGGGAATAATCTTCTGTCCTTCCTCATAACCAATGAATCCTGTTGTTCTCTTATCTTCTAAACCACAGAATCAGATTTAGTGCCTGAGACCTGACTGCTGTGGCTTTCCTTTGCTAGCTCACCCCCACAGTATACACACCAATGTACTTGTTACTTAGGGGAATGGCCACACTGACTGCCTATTTCCTTCTCTTCTACTGACAGTCACCCAGTTACCCGTATCCTGCAACTAGGGAGTAACTATCTCCCCATAACTCTTGTCAATCAACCTCTCTGCCTGCCAAATTATCCGTAGGTTATCCAGCTCCAGTTCCTTAATACAATAAAGGAAGATTCATGTAGTATTATGAACATCAAGAACTTGCATTAGGAGTACTCCAAAGCCTGTTAAAATTGTAAAAGTGCACTACTTCACAAATTACCCACGTACCCGATCTTTCAGCCATCTCTTGCCCCATTTGTGAAAGGGTCTGTTGTTCCCACACTGATTTCATCAGCCACCCCAGAACCTGCAAGTGGAAGCAAATCAGTCTCAATGTTAAGCGACTGATTAAGAAGAACCAGATCATCTCCATAGTGAGATGATCAGAAGCTACTTTGAAACATAAATGCATGCTTGGTTGGGAGAATGGAGACAGAAAATCAGAACAAAAGATTTGTATCTTTAATTACATTGTAGCAGCTGATATTCATTTTTTTTTAAATCACAGGAACCTGTACTGGAGACTTTGCTGTATGGTAATGATTTGATTGACACACTTTATAATTGTGCTCCATGTGTATGGAGAGAAGCATGGTAAGTTTTATTGAAAACAAAAAGAAGTGAGGAAGGGACAAAAACAGAATGAATAAGTGGGTTAAATAATAGATGAGGGAAAGAGTAACATGGAAGTGTGAAGCCATTTTGTTTGGATATGAGAAAGGTATTATTTTCTTAACAGAAACAAAGAGGTTTATATGGAAGTGATTAAAAGTTCATGTACAAGGAATGTGGCTTGATTAATAATAGATTTTTAATAAATGTTAAGGCTAATGATTATGAAGTGATTAACAAAGGCTAATCAAGGCTAATTAACTCATGGAAAAGAGAATAAGTGAAAGGTTATGCATCATTTACAGAGGATTAGACGTACAATGACCCAGAGTTTATTTAATGGAGTCCCTTGTCACCTTACCCTTTTCAGTACCAGGAAGGTCTGTCTTTTTTCTTGCCTAAATGGTCCAAGTACTAAGTGACAAAACAATGAGTGATGCAAGAGACTTTAACAACATGAGTGGTGTGGGAGAGATGGATATGCTCTGCCCACCAACTTTGTAAAGTTCTGTTTTCAACTTCCCCAGTTATCAAATCAATCAGTATTCATCAATTGCTAAAAAAAACTAAATGAAATAAAGATATTTTAATTTATATTAAAGAAAACTAAAATACTTAAAACACTTTTTTAAATGTTCAAAATTATTAAACAAAGCAAATAACTAATATCAGAAACTCATCCTTCCTTTTCTTTCCACATTCAAATAAAAGATCTCCTGGAACCTCTGCCGGCCCAAAGCTGGTGCAGGATTCAATAGGAGATTTTCCCAAAGTCCACAAGTCTTAGGTAAGGAAGGAAAAGGCTGGCGGATAGAAACATAGAAACACAGAAAGCCTTCAGCAGAATACAGGCCCTTCAGCCCACAATGCTGTGCCGAACATATATTTACTTTAGAAATTACCTCGGGTTTCACATAGCCCTCTATTTTTCTAAGCTCCATGTACCTATCCAGGAGTCTCTTAAAAGATCCTATTGTATCTGCCTCCACCGCCATTGCTGGCAGCCCATTCCACACACTCACCACTCTTTGCATAGAAAACTTACCCCTGATATCTCCTCTGTACCTACTTCCATACACCTTAAAACTGTGTCCTCTCATGTTAGCCGTTTCAGCCCTGGGGAAAAGCCTCTGACTATCCACATGATCAATGCCTCTCATTATCTTATATACCTCCATCTGGTCACCTCTCATCCTCTGTCGCTCCAAGGAGAAAAGGCCAAGTTCACTCAAACTGTTCTCATAAGGCATGCTCCCCAATCCAGACAACATCCTTGCAAATCTCCTCTGCACCCTTTCTATAGTATCCACATCCATCCTGTAATGAGGTGACCAGAACTGAGCACAGTACTCCAAGCGGGGTCTGACCAAGATCGTATGGAGCTGTAACATTACCTCTCGGTTCTTGAACTCACTCCCATGGTTGATGAAGACCAATACACTGTATGCCTTCCTAACCAGATGGTCAATCTGTGCAGCAGCTTTGAGTGTCCTATGGACTTGGACCCCAAGATTCAACAAACATCCTGGAAGGCCAGAAACAACATATAAAAGGAGTCTTGATGATATGAATGACAAAAATTTCAGAGCAACAGTCACAGAAGCAGGCCCTCAAATTCAAGTCTCAGAAAAGGGAATTAGCTTTCAGAATAAGCCTGGCTAGATCATCTCACAGTAGTAACCTGTGTTATGCCTGTGGCCCCCTCCTTTTTGAGAATCGCAGGATCGCTATTGATTTGGGCCAGGAGACCCAGGAAATGAGAGAGAGACGTTTAGAATGTCTTGACCCCCCCCCCACCCCCACCGGCGATATAAAGCTATGGGAAACGGCCATTGTCTCTTTGAGATGGAATTGTGTATTAAAATACTGTGCTTCGTGGAAGCCCTCAGGCAAAGTGGGCTGGTTGGGGGATGGCATCATTCCACCCTGATTGACATCTGAGACCCCGTGAGTGGGGATAAAGGAGGGACTGTGGGAACAGCCCCTCAGACACACGCACCAGGAGAAACGCTAGGAGTTCCGTGACAGTGTTTAATAGCAATAGCCGGTGGAGGGCCCACATGTGTCCTTTCCCGTTGCCCCGGGATTGGGGTCCTACCACGGAAGGCGGCTTAGCTAAGGAAGAGATCACCACCGACGCCCTTTCGAAGGATGGACATCATAAAACGGCAAACCGGGCAAGTTCTAAAAACCTCGTCTCTCTCTCCAACCAAAAAGCTGCAGCTTAAATGAACTTGAGTGACTTTTATATTTCCATCGGACAATACACTATCCCCTAGACAACGATAGAGCTATTTCTTATTGATTATTATTATACCCGCGCTTTTAGAGTTAGTATTGATGACGTATATTATATGTATGTTTGCATTGATATTATTTTTGTGTATTTTTATCAATAAATACCGTTAAAAATTGTACCATCAGACTTCAACGGACCTCTCTATCTTTGCTGGTAAGTGACCCAGTTACAGGGTACGTAACACCTATAAGTCCAACCTATAGATTTCATGATTCAGTAGAATGGGTGATGAATTAGAACTGTGAGTTAAGTGCAAAGGTGTTAACTAGTAATTGAATGATGATCGTAAATTTAAGTAAATGAAGTACAAATAAAAACCAATTTGTACCAGAACTTAGCTGAAGTTCCTTTAGTGCACCATGTCAGTTACAACCCTACAGAGCTAAAAAAAAATCAACAATGTGCAGTAATTCCTACCTTCACCAATTCCCATGGCAATGCATTTCACACTTCAATAAACCTCATTTTATATACTTTGCTCGTAATTTCCTTCATTACCATCAAGGTGACATTGTTAAATGAATGGTTCCTCGTCATTGAACTTGCAATTAAGAGAAAATAGTCTTTATCCCAATTTGGAGTGCCGTATTAAAAAAAAACTCTCTTTCATAGCTCTTCTTGCTCACTCTTGCTTCATCTGTGGAATGTTTCAATGAATCAAACCTCAATACAGAACATGTTGCTCCGTATTGTTTGTATTAAGGTTTCTATTATGTTTTGTGTTCATGTATGTTTGAATGACAACTAAACTTGAGCTTGTATTAGTCTGATGCATTTTGGGTTGAATGGAAAGGAAAGCTGAATGGTTTGTAAAGTAGTTCCATCTAGTAGCTTGATGCACTGTATCTTCTGAAATTCCATCTGTTTACCCAAATACTCCAAACCCTCCTTTTATGAATTTGACCATTTCTGCTCTTCAGGAAAACATGTCTACTATTACCTGTTCAGCTACACCTTTCGCTGACTTCCCACGCGTCTGTACAGAGGTACACTGACTCTTTCAAAAAGTACAAGATTTTTTGCATAGTAGTTGTCATGGAGAAAAGTAGACAGTGAAAACAGAGTGCTAATGGACCTGGTATGTGTTGAAGCAAGCATTTGTCTGATTATTCTTAAAGTAAACTTGCCATGAAAGTTGTTTAATGTGAAGTCAGCTGCTTGTTCTCAATCTAATCCTGTCCAAGGTGACATTCATACTACCAAGTATGGACTAAATCAACTATGCTTGACATATATGTTGGACTTACTAATTTCAAACAAAAAAAAACTTTGTTCCATAGGCATCTTGGTAAAGCATTGATTAATTGGGCCAAATGACCAGTTCCCATGGTGTATGACAATAACTCTATGACTCCAGTACAGCTGAGTGCTCCCACCCCCATACTTGTGCTATTCATGGTGTCAATGTAAACTAATCCGATCTGCCTCGAAAATGAATACTGCTTGATTGATTATATGTTTATACAAAACACATAATTAGTCAAGTACAAAACACCTTCAAAGCACTAAAACTAAAGGGATAATGAGAATTTACCTCATTGATATATGTGATTTAGGTGAATGCTAGCATTCTTACTGCTGAATTAAGCAGTCTTTGAATCCTTCTGCAATGTCTTACAATTATCCAATATGATGCTCCAGTGCATTAATGAAGAAGCATAGGGGATGTCACAAATATGAGAAAATCTGCAGATGCAGAAATCTGCAGTCCTGATAAAGGGTCTCAACTTGAAACATCGACTGTTTACTCTTTTCCATAGATGCTGCCTGGCCTGTTGAGTTCCTCCAGCATTTTATGTGTGTTACCATAGGAGATGTATTGTTTTGTATGAGATATTAAAACTAGGTATCAGTAAGATGTGAAAAATCTCATAACACTATTTTGAAGAGATTATGGGGATATCATCATTGTTGAGCCTAATGTTAACTCTTATTGAACACTAGTAAAATAGATTAATGTGTGATTTGTGGAATCGTGATAAATGAAAAATGACTGCTACATTTTCATTACTATGGCTATTCAAAGTGCTTTAGAGCTTCTTGAAAGGGATATGAATAGTGCTATATAACTATCAAGTCTTTTGCAGAAATGTGCTCTTTTTTAACCCTAATGGCATATTGCTGCAGTAAAGCTGCACTGAATTATTGAAAGTATTGTGACCTGACAAAGAATGCAAAAGCAATTGTTATCATTTTGTTGGAAAAATAAATGCAGTTATATTATTTAAAGGTTTATAATTATGCCTCAGTATTTGTTTTATTTTGAAAAATAGTCCTTCCTCTTCATCTTGGTTAACACTTCTAATGATGTCATGTGCTGACTATTGAGCCAAAATCTATTCAGCTTGCAATGTCGTCCTGTGGAATAGCTTGCAGAAGAATAATAGAATATCAAGATGTGAGAAGTCAGTTCTATGAATTTTATTTTCTGAGTTTACTTGCATGTCAGAATTTAATCTCAGGGCGCTGGCTTGGCAATTTATTTAAATGAACATAAGGAGATATCTTTCATCTTTTCCCTTCCTTATTCCCTCTAAATTACACAAATTCAGAGCCACTTGAACACAGCAATGAATTTCAACTTATCTTTGATGTACCAGGAAATGATACAGTAGTGCCAATGATTGACATATTTGTCTCTAAATAGTGTGATACAAGATAAATTCATAACAACATTTCACAGAATGCAGCAAAGAAATGGATGTGAAATAACACATTTACATTATGACGTGCTGCTGGGAAATTGTCAAATCCACAGCAAGGACAGTTTCCTTGACTAATGACTTGTCAGGGTACTCACAGGCTACTGTGTTTGGTTGCTTCATTTTGAGAAATCCTGTTACACATAATTCACTAGTTTTCCCAAAACATTACGTTGAAAGATATTCTGATATATACTGTATCTTGATTTTATTGAAATAGGTGAAATGGAAATTTTATTACTGAGGAAAAGAAGTTCAAACATAAAAAAAGAAGAAATTTACAGCCTTCTGAGACCCCAGGACATTCCAAGCCATTTTCTATCCAATTAAATGATTTGCAAGTCACATTGTCACATCATAGGTAAAATGCTTTAAATATTTATTGTGGAGTTTTGTTTTGGATTTGAGGAGGTTATCAATCTGACAATATATTGGTACAGTAAGTTATAAATTTAAGTGAAAGAGTTGCCACAGTTCCCTCAGACAGTGAGAATTTTTACGGGAATAGGTAACATGACACAAGGGAGCGAGTGACTTGAATTTAGACTTATAAACGTTTGGTGAAGGTGAGGACCTATCTTGAATGAAGAGTTGCTATGTCATTTTTGAATGAATTGACCTCGGTTAAATTGTAATCTCACTAGCCCTTGTCTTCAGATCAGGACACCACAGATGGATTTAGATCAGGTGCATAAGTTTCATCAATATTTACCTAAACGTCTGTGAAAAAGGATTAATTAGGTAGGTATGACTCAAAACAAAAGAAAAAAACATGTTTTTGTAGTATTATAACATGGTTGGAAAGTGGTTCTGGTCAAGATAGCACCTGCCTACAACTCTTCATTGGTCAACATCTTCTGGATAGATCATGAAACCATATATTTCACTTCTTTTATGTCTTTTATATTTGTTTTTCATCTTTAATATGATTCTGGAATCACATTTTGGAGATTGTTTGAGTGTTCCAGTGCTCTGCAGTCTCTGAGGGAAGTCCAGGATGTAGAGGTAGCATGCGGGAACCTCACGGCGAGAAGGCTGTGAGCTTACATTTGATCCATTTCACCTATTAAAGCTTTTATTGTTCACCAATTAATGTGACAAGGGATATTGAAATGCTGGCTGCCTGTTTTTTCATTCCTGAGGGATCGCACTGTGGCTGGAGAGAGGGGACTGCCTTTTCATCACTGGTCAGATTGCTCTGCTACGGAGAGGAACAATGTTGTCCTGGTTTTCTGCATTTTGAATGTGGACTTGGACTATGGACTAATTTTCAGTCTTATATGTTTTTTTGTTTTGCGTGTTTTATGCCTAATCTTTCTTGTCTTTTTTGTGTGCAGGGAGAATAATTTGGGGGTTGATGTGCCTGTTCCATTTTTATTTGTTTTATTGTGCAGGGAGATGGGATATGGGGTTGAAGATCATGCTGTTGTTCTTTTCTTTCTTGGTTTTGTGGCTATCTGGAGAAGAAGAATTCCAGAGTTGCATACTTTGATAATAAATGAACCTTTGAAATGAATTGTAATCAGAGTCATTACTTGGAGGAATAAGATCATTAACTCAATCATTTAAAATCTCTGAATTAAGTGTATCGCTAACTAAATTATTTATTGGTTACAGAAGTTGAAGTAGGAAAACCAGTCAGCCCATTGAGAAGTCACAGCTATATATTTAATAAACCCCCAGGTTTTTACCCAGAAAGGTAATGAGGTATGAATATAGGTCTTAAGACCATAACTGTATCTTTGACACGTCAGCATTCTTTAATCCCACTACTGGGAGGTCATCTTAGATTATGTTGCCAACTCAAAATCCATGGCCTTCAGAATTAAAAAAAATATGGCAACTCAAGTAAGTTGATTGGATATAGGTTTTTTAAAAAAATGCCTCTGCATAGGATTTTTCCATGTGGGAAGGCATTCATTTCCTTTTAAGATGACTTAACTGAGGGGATTTCATGGAACATTATAAAATTGGAAACAAAGTGGAAAAAAAACGTTTTTAGATCCAAGATCAGGAGAAATTCTATCACCTGGAAGTTGGTGAATTAATGGAGTTCTTTATCACAGAAGTCGGTGGTCATTACATCGGTTGAAGAAAGACATAGATATATCTCTTAATGCTAATAAAATTAAAGCATATGGGGAAAAAGTGGAAAAAGTACACACGTGGATGATCAGCCATTATTGTGTTGAATGGCAGCGGAGGAGCAAAGAGCCAAATGGCCTCCTCCTGATACTATTTTCTACATTTTATTAATTCCAACTATAATGGAGTCCTCAAATAAATAAATGAATTTTCCAAGTAAGTCTGTGTTTTCAATCTCCCAAGAGTTTGTGCGTTTTAGGGTTTGAATTGTTTTTTAAATGACAGATATTTGATGGAATGGAAGACAAGTACAAGATTCAATTTAACAAATTAAAGTTGTTAGAATGCATTTTGGAAGAATTAACTGGGAATGGAAATATAATTTCTTATAAGACATTGATGAATGTGAAAGAGTGAAGTAATCTATAAATTTACTTATTTTTCAGTGTGAGTGAATCTGGATAATACATAAAAATGCCAATGCTGGTTTGGGTTTACAAATAAAGGAATTGAGTACAAGTACAAAGAGATTATGTTGATCATAAACTAAAGAAAATATGTAGTTACTTGAGATTTAAAGCATGCAAAAAACTCAAGAGAGAGGGGACAAAAGAAATGCATGGACCCTTCACTAGAGTGCAGTTATTAAATGAATACCCACATATTAATCAATTTTTAAATATTCTTCTGAACATTTTCGCTCAGTGGCTACTTGTGATTTTCTGCTGCTGTAGACCAGTTACTTCAACATTCAATGCGCTGTGTGTTCAGGCATGCTGTTCTGCACACTACTGTTGTAACGTGTGGTTATCTGAGTATTTGAGTTGCCTTCCTGTCAGCTTGAAACAGTCAGACCATTCTCCTTTGGCCCCCTCATTAACAAGACATTTTCACCCATAGTGCAGCTGCTCACTGGATGTTTTTTGTTTATTTCATTATTTTCTGTGAACTCTAGGAACAATTATGCATTAAATTCCCAGCAGTTTCTGAGATACTCAAACCACTCCTTTTGGCACCAACTATTATTCTATGGCCAAAGTCACTGAAATCACATTTTTTCCCCCATTTTGATGTTTGATCTAAAAATCAACTGAACTGCTTGACTATGTCTGCATGTTCTTATGCATTGAATTGCTGCCACATGTTTGGATAAATAGATACCTGCACTATGAGCAGATGTCCCAGTGTACCGTTGTATCTACTAAAGTGGCACCTAGTGTACATACAGTAAATGATCATGAGGCTAATAACAAAGATATTATAGGTGTATAACTTTGATTAGTTCCACAAATTATCTAAAATGAATAGTTATAAGATAGCTTTTAATATTATAGTTAGTGATGAAGGGGTGAATAGAAAAAGAGTACCATTTCCACCACTTGAGAGTTACTGATAAAATGTTGTCAAGAATGAAGAGAAAATTAGGACAAACTCTGCTCTCCAGAGGCGTAGGCACCTAGAATATTTTGCTGTAGGCAGAGACTGAGGCCATTTCCCCCTTGAGCATGAAAGAAAGATGAACAAGTTGTTGGGGGATTGCAGGGTTTGGGGATCATATTTTAGAATATTTGGAAATGTACTTTACTTTACCAGTTCTTGAATTCAGCATTACATCACCGCATGCAGACATTTCAATGATCTCATTATTTCTTCATTTGCTAGCAAACTGCTGCAAATAAATTCACACTCACTCATGACATTTCCATTTCATTTGCTTTCATTTAAAAAAAACATTGCAGAGAGAGGCAATACTTTAAACCGCAATGGAGAAATCAATGGTACCCCTTTTCTGAAATGAGAATTAGACAGTTGCCTGGCAAATTCTTCTGGTGCATCATTAGATTTCTATAGCTTCTGGGTGGCTTGTACATCAAAAATTAATACTATAAAGTTCTGAGTGATCATAAACTATAAGATAAGAACATTATATCATGGTCTAACAACTGTAAAAAGCTGAATAAGAGGCAGTCAACTTACACATTAAAAGCTATCATGATTGAGCTCCAGAGGAACAAACAACTTCAATTGATTAATCAGCTTCAAATGATGGACTCACCATTCACTGGATGATATCCATACACTATATATTGCTTCCTCCTGATTCGTGGGAGATTTTGGTGCCTGCTGTTCCCCAGCAAGTGCCAACAAGAACTGGAATAGGTACACAAACAGTATTGCACCTCTTTTCCCTAGCGAACCCTTTTTTCCCCTGTGTTCAAGAGAAAGGTCTTTGTGGAATTCTGAAGAAAATTAGATTAATTAAGTATTCCTCTCAAAAAAAAATCAGCAAAGGGATAGAATGTTATATGGCTGCATTCTGCACATTATGAATCTATGAAATGGTTGCTGTCAATGGTCCCATGGATTGCACACAAACAATCCTTATTTGGATGAAATTCCAGAAAGCTTCAAATGCCTGGGAAATAAGTCAGCATGAGACTGCCTTCAACAGAAAAAGGAAGAAAAACTAGAGAATAAAATGGATGTCTCCGGCTCATAATATCATTTCTCAGTGGGAAAGAAAACAGTAAGCTGTCAGGAGTGCAGACTGTACACATCACACTCTGCAGTATACTTAGTTTGCTGAGAAAACATTGCTGTGCCCTTCATTTTAATTGGCTGTACAGTATGCAGCAGCTCACATTTTCCACAAGTTGTCAGCAGATGATCGTTTCATTCAGGAGACAGAAAAGATGCATAATGAAAAGAAAACTGACATTTACCTCACCCGCTTACAGCAGGTTCCTATGCCTTTACCTGCAGGGTGATATTTGTTTGATGGCTTTCGATTTTCTGTGAGCTTGACACTCCACAATGTTAACAAGTGCTGAGGTAAACAGTAAGTTGGGCCAGGCCGAAATAAGAGTAACCTTGGCTGATTATTGAGTAAGTGTACAAAGAAGAACAGAGAAACAGACATAGCTGGAACAATGTAATTGTTAATTATTGATTATAACATTCAAAACTGATTTGGAAATACTGCTTGAATTAATTCAACAAATTTATGTATCTGCTAATTGATTTATGTCACGTTTCAATTAAAAATATTATCAGTACATAAAAGAAAAACAGTTATCTCTCTTGGTTATTGCAATATGATTTTACCTAATCGCATTGCTGAATGCTCTCTTAGCAAAACAGAAGCTAATGAAGTGTATTTGATACTTAAACAATGAAGCAGGAAAGAAACAAAGATTCAAAGATAGATAGATAGAGCAATTTTTAAAAAGTCCAGAAATAATTCCCTGTGATTGATGATCATCGATCCATCATAAGTGCTACCTTCGATCATATTTGTTCTATTTCCCACTTATCTGCCCTCACCGCATACTTCTGCCACCAAACCAGGGATAGAGTTCTCCTTGTCCTTATCTACCACCTCACAAGCCTCTATATTCAGCGCATCATTCTCTGCAACTTCCACCATCCTACTATTCAACACATCTTTCCTTCCCCACCCCCAACCTCCCACCTTCAGCAGGGATTGCTCTCAAAATGACCCCCTCATCCACTCATCTATCCTTACTGACCTCCCTCCTAGCATTTATCCCTGCAAGTGGGACAAGTGTACATCTGTCCCTGCATCTCCTTTTGCTACCATTTAGCACACAAAACAATCCTTTCAGGTGAAGTGGAACTGATGGGCTCATCTACTGTATCCGATGTTCACATCGGATCACATTGGGGGATCCACTTGGTCCGGCACTTCCTCTCCATCCACCACAAAAGGAAGGACTTCCTGGCGGCCATTAATTTAAATTCCATTTCTCATTCCCATTCTGACATGTCGGTCCTTGACCTCCTCTACTACCATGATGAGGCCATATTCCGGTTAGAAGAGCGAAAGCTCATATTCCAAAGGTGTAGTCTCCAAACTGATGGCATGAATATTGATTTCTCTAAATTGTGATCATTTCTCCCACTTCCCCCTTCTCTCTTTTTCTATTCCCCTTCATGGTTCCCCTCTCAACCCTTCTCCTTCCCTGCCCATTACCTTCCTCTGGTGCCCCCACTTCCCTTTCTTCAATGGTCCATGCTCCTCTTCTATTGGATTCCTTCTTCTTCATCCCTTTACCTCTTCCAATTATCATCTTCCAGCTTTTTACTTCTCTCTCCTCTCCACCACGCATTCCTCAAGGAGAGACAGTTTATTGTTTCGATGCATTGGAGATGTAATTTCTACAGCAATACCAACTTCAATCACACAGATCTATATATAAACTAAGAAGGGTCATGAAGGTCACGGCAGAGACAGGGTTAAGCTTGAGTTGTTATTTTTAGACTGCCATTGTCTGTAGATTAGCCACATTTGTTAGCCACATACAATGTATTAGCCGGGTATTCAATGTCAAGAATACCAAGAACTACTTTCAAGCAGCAGTGGTCAATGGCAGGAATACAGCTCCAAGAAGATTGGTGTAGGATTGGACAAAATTCAACAATCTGACAAGAGTTGGCAAGATGAGTGAGTTTAATCTTTAGGTTTCAAAAACAACTTAATTCTGAGCAATACCATCACCTCCTCAGCAAAAATATCCATTCATCACTAATTCCTTTGTTCAACTGTTTTACTTCATCTTCACAATTAGTGCTGTCTTACAGGAAATGCTACACTTTCTCTGCCAGTGACTGAAAACGTGATGTCAGCATTTGGAACATTTCTGCCACAGTCACCTTTGTAATTAAAAAAAACATTTCATGCATTGGCCTTCACTGAAACTGAAATGATTCCCTGAAGTTCCAGTCTTCCCAATATCCTGAAAAAGATACTGAAAATGCAAACAGACAATGCTGGAAATACTCGGCAAGTGTGGGAAGAGAAACAGAGTCAATGTTTCACGTTGGAAGCCTTTTGTTGGATCTGAAAAGGAGACAAAATAAAATGGAGAGGGAGTTTGTCTCTGACTGGGTAAATTGTGGCTGCCATAGTGATAAGCTATAAACAAGAGGATCTGGTCAGTATGGGAAGGGGAGCAATAGATAGACCAAAGAAAGTAGACAATAGAATGTGCGATCTACCGGGCATCTCTTTCACTTGCAGAGAGAAACAAAATGAAAAGAAACAATGCAAAGTTAATATTACAGAAGGATGACTGATACAGACTTTAAAATCAAGTTACTGGGTCCAAAAGGCTGCAATGTGCCCAAGCAGCAGACATGATGCTGTTCCTTGAGCTTGCCTCATGCCTTTCTGTGATGAACAGACTGATAGGTCAGAGTGGGATTGGGATAAAGAATTGAAGTGACCAACAGCAGGAAGTTCAAGGTTACCACTGTGGACTGAATATAGATATTCCACAAAGTGATCATCTAACCTGTGTTTGGATTATTCAAAGTAGAGGAAACAATTGCATATCTTTAATGCAGTGGTCGGGATTAGAAAACGTGCTAGTGAATAACTGCTTCACCTGGGAAGTTTATCTTCAAGTTTCACAAACAGCTCAATTCAGTGGAAAACCATCACATCCTCACCAAGCAACACACTCAAAATGCTGGAGGAACTCAGTAGGCCAGGGAGCATCTATGGAAAAGAGTAAACAGTTGACATTTCAGGCTGAGAGCCTTCATCAGAACCCTTTATTTATGTGTAAAATGAACAGTAAAAACATGTCAATATATTTTTTTAAATTCCATAATTTTGAACAAAAGTCAATTTTGACAAAAATAAAATTTACTTTTCATTTCATGCTGCCAGATATCTATAATAGGAACTGACAATATAAATGAAATGAAGTAAAGAAACAAATTGACTTCAAAGGGACATTAAAGGGACAACACATGTTTTGTTTGTTGCAAAATGTAGTTGCCCAAGGCCCAGAACATACATAGACCTCCCTTTCACAGGTCTGTGCACTGATTTTGGTCAGGCTATTAGTCAAGATAAAGAGGCCTGCCTATGGGTGGGTTAAGGAGTGAGAAGTTCAGGGATCAGTAGGGGATGTCATTAATGGAGATTACTTGGGAGAGTTGATGGAATTTGATGAGAGGATGTTTAGCACTTGGGGGTTGAAACATGGATTGGAGTTCAGGTTGGGTAACTGATCAGGGTGGTCCATAGTAAGGCTGGGAAACTGTTAATCAAGGGAATCTGGCAGGCCAGGGAAGGCTAACGTGAAACTGACACCATGTGCATATATTTTATGAAAAGGGAATGTACCTAACGTAAGTTACATGACCTCATTTTGTGGCATGGAGAACTCCTCTTAGTGTGATGCTGAAACAGTCCTCACAAGTGACAAGGGCCACATGCTGTGGACAATGAACCGATGAAAATCCAAGAAGCGACATTCATGTACTTTGCATACAGTTGATCTCCACTGTGTTTTTGCAGGACCTAGGGAATCAAAAAAATCAGTTTTACAAGGTCCCAATATAATTCTAAGGAGTAGAATTGCATATAGAAATGATAATTCAAGATTTTATTGAAAGTGAATATGTGACAGGTCTGGCAACTGACCAAAATGATGCTTAGTTTCAACAAAAAGGACAGACCTATTTCAAATAATTACAAATATATAGCTTAACAGCTGCAGAAACATTTTAAAATTCATAATTAAGGATTAAATTACTAAATAGCTAGATTTAATGAGAAGTGTTTTTAAATATAGCAATTAAGATATAAATCTGCTACTTTATAAGCAGTCCCTGAAGATCAAATTTGAGTTGCTTTAACTCGGTTTTGTGGATTCTGAATGAAGGCAATGTGGGAACCACAGAATGTTCATCAGGAAGGGCAGTAGGGGAAGGGGCAAGGGAGCATAGTGTGTAGATTTGTGACATTGTATTCTCCTTCCATCATCTTGGTAGGGCTTCTTTGTGCTCTTGATGTATGACCTCAAGGTTTTCAATACCTTCACAAGAGCGCCATCTCCAATGTCATAGGCCAAAGATTCCCAATAGTCAGTGGAGTAGTCATAGCAATTATTGAACTCTTAAATCTTGCTATCTGGTAATCAATTCCTACAACAAAGGTCAGATTAAAATATTATTTTTGGGATTCCTGCATCAGGCATTGCAGAAATATGGCTTTCCTAATATAAGAAAGACTAACCAAGAAAGACTAGCTGTGAATGATGGGCTTGGAGAAAAGATTGAGATTGGTTCCCATAATCCTTCCAGGGAAATTGAAAAATATTCGAGACAGCTTGGTGCTATTTTGCTAATACCTGACATGCTTGATATAGGTAGTTCAGGTCTTAGAAATGCTTGGAGTGCAGGTCTCATTCCTGCCCAGTACACCACACATTTTTATTGAGTCCAAATTCTTAATCTTCAAGTATCATTTTCCTTAACCAGCCAAAGACTTTTCTGGTATGAAGAAGATGATGATTTCTTTCTTCCACAAAGGCTCAAGGAGGATCCCAAAGATCTCGCCCCTGGCATGGATTGCTGTGTGGATTCTGTTCAGCTTGTGACATAGTGGACATGATCTTTACCCTTCACCTACCTCAAGCAAAATGCAGGATGCAATGCATGGTCTTTCTTCATCTCATTCCATCAACTTGGAGGGAGCATGGAATGCTCTCCACAAATAGGCCTATTCACAGAAGCTGGCCACCATCTTAAGTTTGTTTCATGATGGTAAGCAAGTCATGACCCTCATGAAAAGGTCTACTTCAGCACTAATCATCATGAAGACCAGTGTCAATCAATGTGGCAGAACACTTTTTCAGCCTTTCTCACTGCAATGAAACACACCACCACCAAACTTCCTCTTGGAATAGAGCCAATTTTTAGAATTAATGAGAAACTGTTCCACCTTTGGTGATTATACTCTGGAACCAAGTTCACCTAGATCTCAAGGTATAATGAGCAGCTGAATAAAAAGCTAATTAAATGAAAATTGGAATGCAGATATTGGTAATGGGTGAATGATGCTCAACATGGACTTAGGGTCTAAAAGATGTTTCTGTGCAATACATCTCTATTCAGACTGGGAAGAGATGGAAATAAGGGAAGTAATATGGCACAGACACACTGGGACTCTGGTAAGCATTGGGAAATTCAAAGATGATGAAAACATTGAGAAATTGTTGAGACTTTCTTTGGTGTAGAGAAAATTACACAAGTCCTTGATAGAGAGGTTAAAGTTTAGAATGAACAGGGAAATAAGTCAATTTTAATCAGTCATTAGATTAAATTTATTATACGCTGAGATGAGAATGCATGATTAAACTACTGACATTCAGGGAGGTACTGAATCTTACATTGTTAATAATGAAATCCTTAACGCCATTGACTCTATCGACACTTCCCACTACCTCAGGAAAGCAGCCAACAAAATAAAGGACCCGACCCACCATGGTTATTCCCTCTTCTCCCCCCTTCCATTGGGCAAACAATACAAAAGTTTGAAAACTCAGATCCATGCTCAAGAACAACTACTATCCTGTTGTTCTAAGACTCTTGAAATGAACTGTTGTATAATAAAGATCTTACAGTCCACATTGTCATGACCCTTGCACCTTATCTGCATCTGCACTTTTTCGGCAACTGTAACACTGTAATCTACATTGTTTTTTTTCTAATTTTATACTACCTCAGTATATCTATGATTGGAATTATCTGCCTGGATGGCACGAAAAACAAAGCTTTTCACTGCATGTGGAAAATTGCCAATTACCAGTCGGCATGTCTATATTCCTGCGTAGGTCATTGGAAAATTGTAGAATAAAGAAACAGAGTTGAACTTCATTTAATAACACAACATAGAGTACATGGACAATAAACAACTACATGGATGATTAGCCAAATTGCATATTTCCATGTTTTTATTTCTATATATTTATAAGCATAGTAATCTCTAAATTAGGTTCAAAGGCCTTTTGAAAACATTAACCCATATTTCTAATCTGAAACTTCAGTGACTATAGCACTGCTGGAAATGGCCCAGGATTTGTGGTGTGGAAGGAGCCACCCATGCTCACAGCTGAAGGAAATTCGGAAATCTAATACAATTCCCTCAGAGGAACCTTGCAGTTGGCAACTGATTTCATTCTCAACAGCAAGACCCCGTGAGCCAAACTGATCTGCCGCAATGTGGGACTAGCTTCCCTCACAAAGTAACCACAACCTTTCTGTCCAGCTGTTTAAAAAATACATATTAACAATATTTTTCAGATGTCCATTGCCCATTCAAAGGAAGAATACTGCCTAATCTGGCACATATTGTTTGTGTGGATCCTCGCCATGCATTGGGAAATAGCTGCAATTGTTTCATTGTCCATGAGGGATTCAGTGTTGGAGTGTATGTGGCGAAACTGGCACAAATCACATTTAACAACATCAGCACATGTGCACTGAAATCCCAAGCTGCCAACATTTACCTGGGACATGTAGATACTTACATACAAGTCCAAGCCATTAAACTTGCTTTCTCAGGTAGAGGCAATAATGCAAGGACACTGTAATAACACAGCAAGGAAAATGCCTTTACACGCATTTACCCTCCAACAATTATTAAGCCATTTCAATTTGTCCCATCGCAGACATTCCCTCTATTCTACTCATCATTCCCCCATTTTCTATCACACTGAAAACTCACCTGTATCTCTCCTTTTCCCATTTCCGATGGATTGCATTGACTATTTTTAATTCCACCTGTGCCATCTGAAGTTCTGAGTTTGTCTAGCATTGTTTTTGTTTTTAATTTACATTTTATCTGAAAATATAACTCAATGGGTTTATGAAACCTATCTCTGAAATATATGTGATGGCATAAGACATTAACCTATCTCCAACACACAAAAAAAGAACAGAAGCAAGAGTAGGCCAGCAGTCTCATCAAGTCTTTTTTTTTCTGATCTCCACACCCATTGAATTTACTTGCAAAAACATTAGGAAATTGATGAAAAATTGGTGAATAAAATTATGATATTTTTCACCCTGAACTGAGCAAGAAAGCATTAGCTGTTGCAGAGTTCACACTGTCATGTCAGCTTTTAAAGAGAACTCTCCATAGCAACAATCATACAGCAGAATAAAAGGTTGGCACAAGATGAGGAGAAACAATGGGGAAGAAGAGAGGGTCAAGGTGCTCTCCAGTATGTCTGTGCACTTCTGTGTAGTGGTGTAGGCTAATCCAGCCCTGTACTACATAATGCCCAAGGCCATTATATGTTACAGGCTTGTCAATGGGTCAGTGATCAAAGCTTCTTGCATTGACGTGCATAGTACAGAGGTGCTGTGCTTTTTGTCACTGAAGCTTGTGGGCAAAACATCTGTGTCCCAGTGGGGAACCATTAATTTATTTTTCTCTGCCAACTTGCTGCAGACTTGGCTGTTTATTTATTCATGTCTGTTATGAATGCAGGTCATAGGTTGTATCTTCAGCTGCCAAGTGCTGCTGGTCAATACAGAAATAGCTGATGGACATCAGAAAATGTAATTAGATGTGTGCCCAACATCGTCTGCAATAAGTAAAATTTTAACCAGGTCCAATTTCCTTATTTGTGCAAATTGGCTCAGAATGAATGGTTAGTGTAAAACTAACAGATACAACTTACAAATAAAAAATATATAAAATTGATTGTGCTATTATTCAGAATTAGATGCCATACTTCCTACATTAGATGTTAGAGCGATGATCATACTTCAAAGGTATGCTCTTGGCTGTGATTTGCTTAATAATATTTTGCATGGTGCCATCCAAATGAAAATAGTTCATCTTTTTCTTCTGTTGTAAATTTTGAGAGATGATAAGGATGCACGTAAATTAAAGCTTCTTGGCAAATTCCTTCTTTGTAATCTTTACTGGATTTTATATTTCCTTCTTTTTGTAATTTTTGTTAAATGTCAATTGTTTTCCTGCAGCACTTTATTAATAATCTTCTCCATGTATTTCTGGTCCTTGTCGTTTGCAAGATCTTGATGTGTTTGTGAAGCCTGCTCAATTTGTTCACAAACCTTCAAAGCCTTCACTTCAAATATTGTGACAAGAAGCATTCTGAGACCTTAATCATGGATTTAATTCATACAAGTTCCTTCTTTGAAGGATTACCTCCACAGTTTTAACTTCTATTTTCAGAGATGGGGAGACTAGCTGCAGACTTTTCCCATATTCTATTATAAGCCTGCAGTTTCCTATCGCTGCATTTTGTGTGGTTAGACAAGAATTCTCATCAACGAGCATAAAATAATGTAGAAGTTAATGGGAATACATCTGTTATGGAGTTCATGACCTGCAGAGGGTGCTGAGAGAAGCATCTGACTGCAGTTTGGTTAACAATACAAGAACACTAAAATAGGAGCAGTAATCACATATCAAGTCTGCCACTCCATTGAATATGATCATGGCTGATCTATGTTGGCCACACTCCTTCTTTACCTGTAACTCTCAATTCCTCAGTCTTATAAATATTTATCCACCTCCTGTGGTGAACTACATATACCTGTCTGGACACACCCCCTGCTGACTGCTCCTGTGGCTCCTCCCACAGACCCCGGTATAAAGGCGATTGAGGCCTGAGCCCGGCCCTCAGTCTCCAGGATGTAGTATGGTGGTCAACTACTGCTTGTTCTTTCTTCCAGTCAATAAAAGCCGATATCTCGCCTCACCTCTCAGAGAGTTATTGATGGTGCATCACCTCCACCCTAAATATATCTAATGATCTGGCCTCCACCATTTTTGTGGTGGAAAATTCCAGAGATTTGCTGTGCTTTGAGGCAAAGGTTGAAACACAACATTTCTACACAAAGATTGAAGCTAATGAAATTCTTTCTGTACCACTTCCCGACGAGGATGTGGTTGAGGTGGGTATGTTATCAACATACACAGTAAAAGGAATTTGGACAGGAACCTCTCATTCATTGTCAGCAAGTCCAAGGGACTGATTATTGACCAGGAGGATGAAACCAGAGGTCCATGAGCCAGTCCTCATCAGGGCATCAGAGGTGGAGAGGGTCAGGAACTTTAAATTCCTTGGTGTTATCATTTGTTATTATCTTGATGTGTTCGCGAAGCCTGCTCAAATTGCTCACAAGCCTTCAAAGCCTCCACTTCAAATACTATGACATGAAGCATCTGTCCTGGGTTCAGCATGTAAATGCCGTTATGAAGAAAGTGTGATAGTGCCTCCACTTCCTTAAAAGTTTGTGAAGATTTGGCATGACAGCTTAAACTTCGACAAATTTCTATGGAAGTGGGTTGAGAGTATATTGACTGGTTGCATCACTGCCTGCTATGGAAACGTCAATACCCTGGAACATAAAACCCTTCAGAAAAACTGGATATGGCCCAGTCCATCTCAGGTAAAGCCCTCCCCATTATTAAGCATATAAATGTGGAGCACTGTCACAGGAAATCAGCATCCATCATCAAGGATCCCCACCACATAGGTCATGCTCTTTTCTCGCTGCTACAAGAGAAGGTACAGGCACCTCAGGACCCACACCACCAGGTTCAGGAACAGTTATTACCACTCCACCATCAGGCATTTGAACCAGAGTGGACAACTTCACTCAACTTCACTTGCCCCGTCACTGAACTGTTCCCATAGCCTGTGGACTCACTTTCAAGGATTCTTTATCTCAGGTTCTCAATATTTATTGCTTATTTATTTATTATAATTGTTATTTTCTTTCATATTTGCACAGTTTGTTTTCTTTTGTCCATTCTTTGTCAACTCTGCTGAGTGTTGTCTTTCATTGATTCTATTGTGTTTTGGAGATTTACTGTGTGTGCCCACAAGAAAATTAATCTCAGGGTTGTCTATGGTGATATGTATGTACTTTTGTAATAGTTTTACTTTGAACTTTGGTCTCTAACATGAGGCTTAACTCTGCTGTGATTACTGAGCTATGTTTGAAAAATTGATCAAATTCCTAGCATTTGTGATTATATGAATTACCCAAAATGAAAAAAAAACAGTACTTCTAAAAAAATTTAATTTGAACTCAAGGTTTAAAAAAAATGTATTTTTTACAAAAGATTGCTTGGGCCATAATTAGAGTATTGAATCTAGTTCCAGTTGCTGTACTACAGGGAAGACATGATTAAGATAGACAGGATGCAGAAAAGATTCACAGGGATTTTGCCTGGATGAGAGCAATTGAGATATAAGCAGACTTAGGATAGGCTGGGTCTGTTTAGATGAAGCAGTTCAAAGAAAGCTGAGAGGTGACATGATACAGGTATATAAAATTATGGAAGGTATAGGTATAGTAGATAACCAGAATCTGTTTCCCACTGCAGGGACTCTCAAACAACAGAGCATAGGCTTAAAGATGGGGGAGAGAGGTGAGTTTCAAAAAGGATCAGAGGAGTACCTCTTTTACATAAAGTGTGCTGGGTATCTGAAATGAGCTGCCAGAGGAGGTAGTGGAGGGAGGAACAGTAACAACATTTACGAAGTAACTGGACAAGTACATGAATGAGTGAGAGAGAGATGGAATTAATGAAGACAAGTTAGAATGCTACATATGTAGACATGATAGTCAACACAGACACAATGGGCCAAAGGCAGATTACTATCTAAATGGAGTCAAGTTAGGAAAAGGGGAAGTATAACGAGATCTAGGTGTTCTTGTACATCAGTCAATGAAAGCAAGCATGCAGGTACAGCAGGCAGTGAAGAAAGCTAATGGCATGCTGGCCTTTATAACAAGAGGAATTGAGTATAGGAGTAAAGAGGTCCTTCTGCAGCTGTACAGGGCCCTGGTGAGACCCCACCTGGAGTATTGTGTGCAGTTTTGGTCTCCAAATTTGAGGAAGGGCATTCTTGCTATTGAGGGAGTGCAGCGTAGGTTCACAAGGTTAATTCCCGGAATGGCGGGACTGTCATATGTTAAAAGATTGGAGTGACTGGGCTTGTATACACTGGAATTTAGAAGGATGAGAGGGGATCTGATTGAGACATATAAGATTATTAAGGGATTGGACACGCTGGAGGCAGGAAGCATGTTCCCGCTGATGGGTGAGTCCAGAACTAGAGGCCACAGTTTAAGAATAAGGGGTAGGCCATTTAGAACTGAGATGCGGAAAAACTTTTTCACCCAGAGAGTGGTGGATATGTCGAATGCTCTGCCCCAGAAGGCAGTGGAGGCCAAGTCTCTGGATGCATTCAAGAGAGAATTAGATAGAGCTTTTATAGATAGCAGGGTCAAGGGATATGGGGAGAGAGCAGAAACGGGGTACTGATTGTGTATGATCAGCCATGATCACAGTAAATGGTGGTGCTGGCTAGAAGGGCCGAATGGCCTACTCCTGCACCTATTGTCTATTGACCTGTTTCTATGCTGTACCATGCCATGACTCATGTAATCTGTTTACAGATGGTGCATCAACTTACAGATGAATTATTGTTGTATGAGTTGGATGAAAGGCAGATGAATTTCATACTGAGACTGCAGACTAGACTGAGGCATGTAATTTGTGCATTTAAAGTCACAAATTCAGCAAACAAATGTGTTTGTGTGCATCAATCACTTTCCTTGTCTCAGATTCATCACCATGTTGATTAGAATAATATTCAGTGAAGTGGGACTCAGGTGACTGCAGATGGTGCAATCTGGAGCAACCTGCTGGAGAAACTCAGCAGGTCGGGTGGTATCTATGAAGGGAAGTGGACATTTTGATGTTTTATGTCAAGACTCTATATCATGACTGAAAGATGGAGAGGTGAGAGCCAGTACAAAAAAGTGAAGGGAAGGGCTGGAACAGGAACTGACAGGAGATAGCTGAGGGGGTGTGGGGGGTGACAAATGGACGGAGGAGGGAAGATTGAGAATAGTGCCAGAAGTGGGAGGTGAAAGTGAAAGCTGCAAAGGATGGAAGTTGATGGAACCTGAGTGGGGAGGAAATGGAGCATGAATTAAAGGGAGGGAGGTGGAGAGGGCAGATGAGAGTAGTGGGGGTAGGGAATCAATGGGAAGAAAATGTGGGTGATGGGCAGATGGAGAGGATAGTAGAAAGGATAGAGACATGGTGAAAGGAGTCAGGTAGATCAGGAGGAGAGGGGAAAAGGTCATAACTGAGGCTCCTCATGCTTTTAGGTAAGGTTGAGGATAAACATGCTAGTATAGGATTGGGGGCTTATTTCTCACCAGCTATCAATGACAAAAAAAAACTGTTTTGAATGCAAACACGTGCAACTGTTACTTTAAGCATAACGTAGTATCTAATGACCACACAAGTGCCTATGATAGACACTAAATAGAAACTATTTGGCAACAGTCACCAGATCTAATTAAGCAGCATAGTGTCCCAAATAAATCAAGAAAATCCTGGTTATTTTCTTGATTAGTTTTTGTTCTTTAAAAGTTGTCCTAAAGAATCGGCTGCCCTGATTAACCAATAGCCCAATTAAATGGAATCCATTGCAGTATAAAAGATTAATGAAGTGGCATTCATAGGGTTGCAGACCATTCAGAAATTAAGTGGAGGGGAAAAAATCATTGGATGTAGGTCTTCAGGCTCCTGTACTTCCTCCCAGATGGGAATGGCAAGAAAATGACATGTCTCAGATACTAGGGTCCTTAGTGATAGATACCAACACCTTGATGCTCCACCTGTTGAAGATGTTGAAGAAGGTGAGTAGGGCTGGTCCCATGATGGAACTGTTTGAGTCTATAACACTCGGTAGCATCTTTCAGTCCTCTGCATTAAATCCTCCATACCAGCCTGTTATGCTGCCAGTCAGAATGCCCTCCACTCTACCTTTGTAAAAGTATTTGATGACATACCAAATCTCTTAATGGGATAGAGACACTGTTGTGTCTTCCGCATGATTGCATCGATGCATTGTATCCATGATAAATACTCCAAGATGTTGGCACCCACACATACGTTGTTTTCCACCACTGACCTCTCAATAAGGTTTGCAGTATATTCTCTAATTTCTGCTTGCTGGAGACCACATCCAATTCCTTTAAATTGTTGATGCTAATACACCATTCAACTTGCTGATCTTTCTCACTCTGGTCTGCCTCCCCATCCCAATCCGAGAATTTACCACCAACACTGGTGTTACTGGCAAGTTTATAGATGGTGGTTGATCTGTGCTTAGCTACTTAGTTTTGGGTGCAGAAAAGAGAAGAACTGTGGGCTGAGCACACATCCTTGTGGTGTGACCTTGTTGACTGTTAGTAATTAGGAGCTGTTATTACCAATCTGTGCTGACAGTGGTTTCTAGATGAAGCAGTCGAGTATCTAGCTACAGAGGGTGGTGCAAAGGCCTAAGTTTTGAAGCCTTCTGTTTAATACTGAGGAGATTATGCTATTGATGCAAGCTGTAATTGATGAACTGCAGCCTGACATATGTTTTTCTGTTATCAAGGTGCTCCAAAACAGAGTAGGGAGCCAGAGAGATTGAATTCGCTATAGACTTGTTGTGGCCATAGGCATATTGCAGTGGGTTCAGGTCCTTACCTAGGCAGGCATTACTGTACTTCTAGCCATCACCAACCTTTCAAAGCACTTCATCAAAGTATATGTGATGGCACTAGGCAGTGGTTGTTGAGGCAGCTCTCTCTGCTCTTCTTAGTTGCCTGATTGCTGCCCTTTTGAAGCATGTGGGATCCTCAGCTGACAGCATTGAGAGGTGGGTGTGCTTGAACAATGCAGCCAGTTGTTTGGCACAGATTTTTGGCATCCGGCCAGCTACATTGTCAGGGCTGGATGCCTTGCCTGGGTTCACCCTCTAGAAGGATATTCTGAGATTGGCTTCTGAGACAGGTTACAGGATCATCAGATGCTGTGGGGTGTCATACAGGAGTAGGTTTTATTCTCCCTTTCAAAGTGTGCATAATACATGTTGAGCTCCTCGGGGAGTGAAACATCACTGCCATTTATGATGTTCGCTTTTGCCTTAGAGAAAGTAGTGGCACGCAAATCCTGTTTGTCATCTTGGCAGTGACCTACAGCTGTTATGCATCCAATTATGCCTCTAATTTCACAAAGCATTGCCCTTTCACTCTGTGGATGACCTTCCAAGGGTATTCCCTGGATTTCTTGTAGGGTTCAGGATTACTGGTCTTGATGGTCAAAGACCTAGCCTTCAACAGGCTCTGAATGTTCTGGCTCATCCAAGACATCTGGTTTAGGAAGACTCAGTATGTTCTCTAAAGCACATGACTCTTTAAGTCGATGATAGCTATTGCATACTATTCAGATCCTATGATGATGCTCCAGTCCATTGATTCAAAGTAATCTTATAAACACTCCTCTGTTTCTCTTGACCATACCTTCATGGTTCTCACACTGGTACAGTGGTTCTCAATCTCTGCCTGTACATTGACAGTAGAGGTACAGTCAGGCGATCATACTTGCCAAAGTGTATGGCATGGCAAAGTTTCTTGATGATGGTATAATAATGATTGAGTGTATTGGCTCCTTTGGCTCTGTTGGTAATAGTTAGCCAGAGACTTTTTCAAACTGAAGTCCCTGCTCTGATCAGGAAGGCATCAGAGTCCTCTGACTAGTGACTGTTGATCACAGTGCTCAGCTCCTTCAGTGCCAGTTTGATATTGGCCAGGAGTGGAATGTACACCACTACCAGGTTGATGGTGGAAAACTGCCTCAGTTGATAGAATGGATGAAACTTGACAGCCAGATGTTGCAGTTTGGCAGATCAGGACTGAGACAGAACTATCATTTCTATGTATCACAGTGGGATAGTCACAAAGCAAACATTTATGCCTGGCCTGCTGAATTCTTCCAGTGCTTTGTTGTTGCTTCAGTGAAGAGAGATCAGATTAACCTGTTCATAATTCAGGTAATACTATGGGTTCTTCTGATCAAGTTAAGTTACTATGCTCTATTTAAGTAGAAAAAAAAACACAGGCAATGTGCCTGGCTGTCAGTCAGAAAATGAGGTGAAAAAACAGAACATGGATAAAAATTCCTGGAAAATACTGATGCAACTCTACTGCCAAGATCTATACCATGTTAGTATATTGCTTTATATTAATTCATTACATGACCCACTTATACCAGTTTTACATAAAAATATGAGTGGTCTTGCTGGATTGTTTTATCGAATCCATCCACAATTCATTATTCATACTGACTCATCATTTCTCCGTTCAAAGAGCATGCTATGCAACTTTTCTGGAATTATGTGCTCAGAAACATTTATACTCAAAAACAGAGGGTTGGCACGGTCTGAATTCACCAGATATAGTTTACTTGAGACAAATAGAGAAAAATGGCCATTTTCTTTAGGGTTTCATTTTTGGGATTGGGGAATTTAAGGTCAACTTCAGTTCTGTTTCTAGAATCTCATTCTAGCTCCAGACATACACAAGGAATAAACAGTGGGATTTGCCTTTCCAGGAAACAGTTGATCCATTGAGTTATAAGTGGAGAAAACACTGAGCAGCAGAAGCAGCAGAGAGATGAATGATCTCGTAGTCTGATAATGACAATGTTAAGTTCGCAAGGACAGCAGCACAAAGACTTCAGGGCTGTTCTGTCTCTCCCACTATCGAAAGACAAAAATAAGTCCAGTGTGGAGCAACAATCTTGAAACTGAGTGGTATATACCACTCAAAGATGAATGCTGGTAGGTGAAGCTGAGAATCTTAAAAGCTTGTATACTTTATTGTTCACTGGAATTATGGCTTTCTGAGCATGCCAATTGCAATGGGCCATTCTGCCCTCAAACATATTATTTGATTAGATTATGTCTCAATCCCAGGCAATCTTTATCCTTAATCATTCCTGTTACTAGGAAAGTAGTGAACAAACCTTCAGTTTCAGAAATGCATGAAAACCTTCTGAATTTTTTTTAAAGAAACAATTGAAACTTGTAAATGAAGGAGATGATAAGATCTTACTCTTAGGACAAACTCCAATAATGGAAATTCCTTCCTCAAATACTATTCGTGATATAAATGTAACCCTTTAACCAGGCTCGTATACAAACTTGGCTTGTTGGTATTCTTACATTTGTTGCCCTGAAGCACATACTAACTCCTGTCTGTCATGCAAATACTGATCAGTTCTGAACTGTCCCAAGCCTGGAAGGTAACTTATACATACAACAAATTTTACAATATCACCTCGGCTGCCTAACTACAGCAACACCTTCTCCTACCCACTGAATGCACTGAGTAAGGAAAGAGGAAATTTCAAAGTAATTCCAAAGATGGAAACAAACTGAATTTGTAAAACACATGAAGTTGATCTGTGACACAGTAGATTAGCATGTGTTTTCCTTACTGTGATACTACTGTCTTGATGGTTGAATTAGTACCTTCCAACTGGACAGTTTTTTTATGGCCTAATTTATTGCCTTTATCAAGATAATTATCTATTCCCCAGTGAATGGTCTTCATGATAGATTGATGCAGGCAACCAGCTGAAATAACAGTGCTATACCAGTACCTGAGCCCCATTCTCTAGAGAGTATTAATACTGCAGGCTTACAATCCACCAAAAGTGGGCAATTGCAGTATAGTGCTTATCACAGACGTGGCAGTGTAAATGATTCTGACTGTTCATTCTGCGATCTTCATTCACCGACAATCATTGTGTCATTTCATGGAAAGAGCCATGACGTTGATGGAGAAGAACAAGAACAAGAACAAAAAGAACCTGAAGAACAAGATGAAGATAAATGAGTCAGGAAGTGAGAGTGGCAGGTGGAATGCATGACATAACATTTGTGGGTAACAAATCAGTCAGCTGTGAAGAACTTTATAAATTTATAGAACCGAATGTGCTTAAAAGAACAACAGGATCAATTATGAATAAAAATAGAGGTCATCTTCTGGAGGCAGTGAGCTCAAGTAATTTGTAACAGTCTGCATACAATATATGAAGATGTTTGAAGGTCACTAAAACAAAGAGGAAATGGAGTAATTTGAGAAGGTGAATAAAACCAAAAAATGACCTAAGACAATCTGAGCCACAAAGATTAAGATGGGATTCATCCTTGAATTCTGAAGGTAATAAACATTAAAAAAAAACAATTTTTCTTTTTTTTTCTCAGAAATAAGGATAGTTCCAAATCTAGAAGATTGCAAATATTCCAAAAAGGGGTGAGTGATAAGTGGCATGTCAGTTTCCCTGTCCGCAAGCTGAAAGTGTTATTCGGAAAAAAAACATGGGTTAAGAAATTACTGCTACAATGGATATATTAAAAGCAAATTATGCCACACAAGCTTGATTGAGTTTGCTGATGAGGTTAGTGTGGTTGCTATCTGCATGTGGACTTACAAAAGGCATTTAATAACGTGCCACATTAAAATATAAACCTTGAAGGATTAAAGGAGCTGTATCAGTCTGGATACGAACTATTTAAAAATTCAAGTAACAGTGGTTATGAAAGGGTTTTTTATTACTACAACAATGTGCATTTTGGTGTTTCTCAGAATCAGTTATAAAGAGTAAAGTTTCATCTATATGTTGACTTCAAAGGTTTTGTAATTTTTCTCCTCTTTTCTGTCTCTTCTGGTACATGAAGAGTAGCTTGAAAATATGAGGCTGCCCAGCCCATCTCATTCCTGGTTTACCATGGCTTGTAGCAAGCTTTTCACAGTGGTTATGGGAGCTGGTTGTGGACTGCAGAAGGAATGGAGACCGGTTAACCGCTATCAACATCAATGGATTTGGATTGAGAGGGACAGCTTTAAGTTCCTTTACATACACATCACTGAGGATCTCACGTGGTCTGTAGTGAGACCACGTATGGCTGTGTGGTGAAAAAGCACAACAGTGCCTTTTTCACCTCAGACAGTTGTAGAAGTTTGGTATGGGCCCCCAAATCCTAAGATCGTTCTACAGGGGCACAATTGAGAGCATTCTGACTGGCTGCATCACTGTCTGGTATGGAAACTGTACTTCCCTCAATCGCAGGACTCTGCAGAGAGTGGTGAAGACAGCCAAGTGCACTTGTAGATGTAAACCTCCCACTATTCAGGGTATTTACAAAGATACGTGTGTAAAAAGGACCTGAAGGATCACTGGCAACCTGAGTCACCCCAACCACGAAAATGTTGCAGCTGCACCCATCCGGGAAATGGTACTGTAACATAAAAGTCAGGACCAACAGGCTCTGGGACAGCGTCTTCCACCAGGCAATCAGACTGATTAATTCATGCTTATACAATTGTATTTCTATGTTATATTGGCTGTTCTGTTTTACATACTATTTATGACAAATTATAAATTGCACGTTGCACATTTAGAGGGAGATGTAACATAAAGATTTTTACTCCTCATGTATATGAAGGATGTAAGTAATAAAGTCAATTCAATTCAATTCAATGAGAATATCCCGGCAAAGAAATGCAAGTGTATCAGCAATCAATCTCAGTTCATCTCAGATGAAACAAGCAACTTATACAATCACACACCATGAATGAGCACCAAGAAAAATGCAAGGTGTAGGCTGAATCTGGCAATAAGTTTAATGAGGTACAACATACATTTCAAGTGCAAACTACAATATGTGAATTTGAATATGGAAGAATGTAGGAAACTGCAGAGTGGTGAATTTGGCCCAATAAATCATGGGCACATCCCTCCCAAACACTGACGTATCAGAAGCAGGCACTGCCTGAAGGAGGCAATGATTATCGAAGATCCCCACTATCCGGGCTTTACCATCTTCACACAGATATCATCAGGCAGGAGGTACAGAAGAATGCAGTTTCACAGTCCCAAGTTCAAGAACAGCTGCTTCCCTTCAATCACTTGGTTCTTGAACTAACCTGCACATCTCTAATCACCGGAGTGTAAAAACACAATGACCACTTTGATAACATTGTCCTAAAATGGACCATTTGTTTTCTTATTCTTTCTTATAAAAACCGTGTATAATTTATGTTTTTCTTGTGAATGCTGCTTACCTGAAGCTATGTGCTTGTGATGTTATTGAGATCAAGATTTTAATTTTAACAGTGCATACATGTACTTGGATAACAACAAACTGGACTTTGAACACCGTTTTGTTTGCTGGAACTGCAGTGCCTTCACAGAATGTCCCTCTGTGATTCCAGCTTATGCTTTGAAGATGACAATGATGTTTTGTTTCACAGAATCAGGAGTGACTGCAAAATATCCAGCTTCTTCTGCAGTTGAAGTAATTAACTGCCTGTTCCTGAATAGTGACGTGGGTTCAATTCCCACTGCTGTCTGTAAGGAGCATGGGTTTCCTCTGGGTGCTCCGGTTTCTTCCCGCAGTCCAAAAGACATGCCATTTGAGAAGTTAATTGGTCAATGCAAATTGCCCCGTGATTAGGCTAGGATCGAAAGGCCAGAGGAACTATTCTGTGTTGTATTCAATAAATAAGTAAGCAAACAAATAATTACAAATAATCAGGCAATCAAGTTATTGAAAGCTGCCATCCCCAAACGAGGAACTGCACACCCCGATTCAGTTTATATTATAGTCGGGGACTTCAGTCAGGCTTGTCTGAAAAAATCTCTGCTCAGTTATCATCAGCATATAACCTGCAGGGTCCCAACACACTTAACAACTGCTATATATTACAATGCTACCATTCAATGCGTAGACCGCATTTTGGGAAATCAGATCACTTGGCTGATCTTCTCCTACGTGTGTACAGGCAGAGGTTAAAGAGCAAAGCTCCAGAGATTAGAACGACAAAGAGGGGGCCATGGGAGGCAGAGGAACGGTTATGGGATTGCTTCCAGACGGTGGACTGGGCCATGTTCAACGACTCATCATAGTACCTGAATTAATAAACCACAGCTATCACGGACTTTATAAAAACAGTAATGCATCTCCCCAGAATCAATCAGAGTCTCTCTCAACCAGAAGTCCTGGATAAACCATAAGATCTGCAAACTGCTGAAGGCAAGATCAGTGGAATTCATGTTTGGTGACCAAGAAAGATACAAGAGGTCCAGGTGAGATCTCTGGAAAGCCATCTCATGTCCAAAGTGGCAATGCCAGACCAAACTTGGATCAATGAAGGATGCACGACAGCAGTGGCAGGGCTTGAATGCTAATACCACTTACAAAGTGAAACCAAGCAACATAGGTAACAACTATTTCATTGGCTCTTCACCCTGCCCTGAAACTTCTGAACAGTGAAAATGCAAACATCAGTATGCTATTCATTGACTGATCGATTTCCCTGAATCAATTGTCCAAAACCCCACCTTCACGTGGGTGCACAAAGCTCGTTCAGTGTCTGACACTGTGTGTGTCTCGTGGTTTGTCTTGGTGTGTCTCTCTGTGTAACAGCGGATCTGCTTTTTATCTCTACATGTTGGACACCAGCTGTCCATCAACCTGCTCCGCCCACCGCTTTCTGCAGACTCTCTACAAGCAGGCAAGTGACCTCGGAGAAAGGTAAACAATTGGCAGAGGAACCATAACATCAATCTTTCGAGCAGTTTCTGTCTCTCTCTCTCTGATTGTGCTGAATGCCTCCCTCTCTCTCTCTTAATAGCAGCACAGTTCATAGGGTCTCTTCTGGACCCCTTTTCCAACCTAGGGTGACCCCTAACAAAGTAATCAGATTGTGTTAAACTGGTACCAGATCCTTTAATATGTTTGATTGTTTCTGGGTTTTTTCTCAGCATTTTCTACATTTATCATTTTGAAGTTGTTGACCTTTCATTTTCATTTGTATTAACCACCTGGTCCTGTATTACCACAACTCTTTTTGGGAAGAATTCTCCAACTCTGAGCCAGGTGTGAAATGCTTTCTTGTTGACATTTAATCTGCTCAGATCATGAGGATGTCTTCCATGGAGGGTCATGCTCTTCCAGTGGGTAACTTTTTCTTTAATAGTGACAATGTCTTCTTTTATTATTACTTATATATGTTTGTATTTTCTCAGCTCAATAATATTAATAATAATAATTATTATTATTATTTTCTTTGTATTTGCACAGTTGTTGTCCTTAGCTCATTGGCTGTTTTTCCATCCTGTTGGGTGCAATCTTTCATTTATTCTATTGTGGTTCTTGTATTTACTATGTATGCCCACAAGAAAATGAATCTCAGAGTTATATATGGTGATTTACAGTCTTTGATGATAAATTTACTTTGAACTTTGAAACTTCAGAAATCATTGAAGCAATCTTATAAGTTATCTATTCTGAGCTGGAAAATGATATTTTAAAGCTACGCAATGAGTTAGGCGATTTCAGTGAATGAGTCAATGAAGGCAAAGATCTGAGGATGACAGGAAGATAGGAGTGGCAAGTTCATGGAGTTTAAACAAAGGGAAAGGGATTTTAAATTATTTTGTTAGAGGTTACAAAAACCATATGTTTCCCCTTGGGATCACTCAGTAATAGTAGTGTTCTAAAATTATTAGATAGTACAAATACAAATAGTACAATCAAATGTACAAATACTTGGTTTTTATGTATCCTTTAACAGCACTGAAATATGGATCATTCTGATAAAACAATGAAAGTGAAAACATTTCCATTGCAGGTGGACCAGTAGAGTAACTGAAAAAAAGAATAGCAGGCAGAAGTGCCACACTGTATTGGTTTCAATGTCTAAAACCAAAGAAAGTGGATCATAAGGGAGGCACTTCCAGGGTCATGGGGAAATTGCAGGTAAAGAAACACTAATTAGATCATTTGTTTTAAAGAGCAAGCATAAACACACAGATAATTGGTTTTATTCTGTGCTGTTTAATTTGATGATTTAATCAAGCTTAATCAATGAATTTAATACAAAAATCTATAAAGTTCTAGGACATAAGTCAATTCAAGTCTTAATCTGTATGTAGGACTATGATTTTTCAATTATATGGGATATGGGTTCTCTCTGGATTCATCAAATTCTGGCAGGTAGATTCGTGGAGCTACTCAATAGGTTTTAAGCAAGTCCAGCAGGGAATTTGTTTTCAAAACAGTGGCATTGTGAATAAAATTTTGAGGCAAATATGGAAGATAAAGCAAGCAAGTTCAGTAGGCAAGAACAGGGAGTGCTGAAGTTTTGAAAACTTAAACTGTCTTTATGTTAATGTAAGATGCCTGAAAGGTAAAGCAGATGAACTCAGGATACGGGTAGGTGCATGGGAATGGGATACTGCAGCCATTACAGAGACATGAATGAAGGATAGGCAAGACTGGCAGCTCAATGCTCCACCATACATATACAACAAGTGTGATAGAGCTGAAAATAAGAAAGGTGTAGGAGTTGTGTCTTTGATTAGAGAGAACATTATGGGCATACTTAGAGACAACTAAGAAGGGAAAAATCATTTTGATGGAACTTTATTATGCGCCCTGCAGTTGTCAGAGGAGTAAATGTATACGGAAAATAGGGCTATAAAAGTGGGTTATTTGAACGTATTTTTCCTTAACTGGAACTGCCACAGAAATTGCCGAGGCCCTAGCAGAGATACTTGAAATATTCTTAGCCACATGTGAGGTGCTAAAGGACTTGGGTATAGCTACTGTTGCTCCATTGTTTAAGAAAGGTTCTAAGAATAAACCTGGAAATTATAGGCCAGTGAGCCTGACGTCAATAGTGGATGAATTATTGAAAGGTATTCTAAGGAATATGACATATAAGTACTTGGATGGACAGAGTCTGATTAGAGAGAGTCAACAGGGCTTTGTGCATGGTAGGCTGTGTCTAACCAATCTTAAAGAGTATTTTGAGGAGGATACCAAAGATCAATGAAGGATAGTCAGTGGAAACTTCTTCTACATAGACCTTTGTAAGGTACTTGACAAAATTCTGTAAGGGGGGCTGGAGCAAATGGTTCAGTTGCTTGGCTTTCAGGATGAATTAGTCAATCGGCTTTGTGCAAGAAGCGAGAGAGCTAGTAGATGGTTGCCTCTCTGACTGGAGGCCTGTGAATAGTGACGTGCTGCAGGGATTATTGCTGGGTCCATTGTTGTTTCTGATCTATATTAATGAATTGGATGATAATGTGGTAAACTGAGTCAGCAAATTTGCCTATGCCAACAAGATCAGGGGCAGAGTGGACAATGAGGAGTATTATCAAAGCTTGATGTAGGATTTGGACCAGATGGACAAAATAGGTTGAAAAATGGCAGATGTAATTTAATGGAGACAAGTGTGAGGTGTTGCAATTTGGAAGGACAAACCAGAGTAGGATTTAAACAGTGAATGTTAGGGCATAATGGAGTGCAGTAGAACTGAGGAATCTGGGAATACAGATCCATAATTCCTTGAAAGTAGTGTCACAAGTAGATAGAGTAATGAGAGCTCTTTGCACATTGGCCTTCATAAATCAAAATCTTAGTACAGAAGTTGGCATGTTATACTGAAGTCATATAAGACAATGCTGAGGCCACATTTGGAGTATTGTATCCATTTCTGGTCACATACCTACTGGAAAGATATCGATAAAGTTGAATCAGTACAGAGAAATGTTACGAAGATGTACCAGGGCTTGAGGACCTGAGTAATAGGGAAAAAAATGTTAGGATATTATTACCTGAAGCATTGGAAAATAAGGGAAGGTTTAATAGAGGTGTTATGATTATTATGAGGGGTATAGATAGGGGAATTATAAGCAGGCTTTTTCCACTGAGTTTGGGTGAGACTAGAAATAGTGGCATAGGTTAATGACGAAAAGTGAAATATTTTTGGGAAAACTTAGAGGTAAATTCTTCACTCTGAAGATGGTGCCAGTGTAAGTGAGTTGTCAGCAGACATGTTGAATGCAGGTTTGATTGTGACATTTATAAAAAGTTTGGATAGGTACAGGGAAGGGAAGAATATTGGAGGGCTTTAGTCCAGGTGTGAGTCAATAGAACTATGCAGAATAACCATTTGGCCTGGTCCAGTTGGGCTAAAGGGTCCATTTCTGTGCTGTAATGCTCTACAACTCTACCATGTGTGTATAATCACAAATCTGCTTCAAAATTGGATTGTTTCATCTCTAGCTAATTTCTCTGTGCAGCAAGTAAACAGCAATCTACTGTCTGTAAAATTAACATTTTGTTCTCTCTATTTGCTGTAGTCTCAGCAGTGTAATCACTAGAAACATTGTGTATTCAATGCCATAACCTTATTAAGTCAGGAAAAACAGTCTATCTTTGCGATTGTGATACAGCGCTTGCATGAATGGCAGATTTCAAACTCTGTGTAGTCAGTGGGGAATTGTGATCGGTATTGAAGGTAAACAATCTTCCAAGCTGGAGCTGTCAAAATCTTGCTACTCTGAACATAATCACCAATGCATCTTTGTGCATTAAAAAAAATTGGTTAGTGTGCATGATATATGCTGTCGTGACCCGTATCCGTGATGACCCATAAGTAGAGCTTCAGTCTCACTGATAGAAGCATTGAAAATCAGTTTCAATGATGTCTTGTGCTGAAGATAACTCATTTTTTAAAACTTATACTGAACAAGTTTTGTTGATCCTCACTTCAGTGCTTTGCTTTCTCTTTCTTGAGTAATTAAGACTGTGGTGTTACACTCTAGAAATACCAGACAGGAATTTGGCATAATATTCAAAAACAACTTGAACCCAGAAACATTGTCAGTTTTCCTGAATTTAATGATGGCCTCAACTTTCCTCCACCAGCTGTGGCCAAGTTTGATATAATCAAATCTTTTTTAATGAAATAAAAATGTTTTTTAGTTTAAGTTTGATATTACTTTGATACACTCTCCTAAGCACATCCTGGAGTAACTGAGGGTCCTTGCCTCAAAGGCTGTTGTCGTTATAAGATTGATTAAAAAATATTCACCGATTCCCTGCAATATTGTTTTCAATAGTTGCTAGGAGTATACATGGTGCAAATTTTATCTCATAAGCAACACCATAAGTATTACCCTTTCTGGGTGTTGTTTGTCAAGAGGCCCCGGATTTCTTCATCAAGATTAAGCTGGACATTGCTTGAGAAAATAATAACTTTGTAAAATCTTTTGATTTTTCCAAATCCTAGAATGCAGGCAGGGGACAATGGTATGCCATGTACTACCCTATTAAGGATCACCCTGTAATCTCCACAGAGTCAAGTGTTTATTTGGCTTAAGGACTGATTCAATGTGTGACGCCCACAAGACTTGTCTCTCTTTCATCATTTCTCCATACCACTCAAGTCTGGTTAAGGTCTTCTTTGACCTACACTTTCAAAACATTAGGCACAGCTCTGCTAAAATTTGGCACAGCTGTGCCAAAATGCCAAAATCCACTTTTGTAAGCGTATGACCTTCATACCCCTCAAAGTGCGTGCTTGAAATCTATTATTGCATGTTGTGCTATTATTACAGGAACCTACACAAAATGAGTTGTGATATATATTTGGAAAGTGGTTTCTTCATATCATTGTCAGCTCCCATAGAATCATTCTGCTAATGTACTCAGTCATAAACAACATTTTTTTCCTTCATAATGGACCAGGGATTTGCTCATTGCAATTATATCAGGCTTTCATCAGGGTGTGTGCTTTGTTGTAAAATATGTCTCATAAAGCAACTGACATAACTTTTGGTTATAAGTATTCCTTCCCATGACAAAATGACCTTTGTCTGAGTCAATATTCCTGTTAAACTTTTTGTTATTCATCTTAATGCTCATTTTAAAATTATATTTTCTTGAGTTAATCCAATGACATAAATTCATTTAAACTGTGCTCCTCACATTTCTCATCCATTTCAATGTCTGTAAATTTCTGTGGTTTTCTGCTGTACTTGTTTCCCTTCCTTTGTTTTGCCCATTAGTTTGCCACTTATTTCCCTAGAAAATACATTCTCAGGTACATTACCATCCCTTCCCCCAAGCCCCATTCTAACAATTACACACTTATCTGCATTAGGGATAATTTACAGTAATGAGAATGTCATTGAGATATGGGAGAGAACATGTAAACTCCACATAAACTGCATCAGAATTGCCAATTACATCTGGGTTGCTTGCAACGTGACTTAACTTATTACTTGCAGTTCCACTACGCCACTAGTAGTAGTGATAGCAGGGTCTACTTCTAAAGCCACTTACATGGGTATTCAGTTTTGGTCTTCTTGATATAGGAAAGATATTATTAAACTTGGAAGAGCGCAAAAATATTTATGCAAGAAGGTTGTCAGAACTGAAACAACTGAATTATAGGGAGAGGTCAGACAGACAAGAATAGCACCTTGAATCATAGGATACTGAGAAATAATTATATACAATGGTATAAAATCATTAGGGCCAACACACTCAGTCTATTTCCCAGAGTTGGGAATCAAATCCTAGAGAACATAAGTTTAAGGTGAGGGGGAAAGATTTACTGAGAACTTGAGGGGCAATGTTTTTACACAAAGCATGTGGAATAAGCCACCAGAGAAAGAGTTTGAGGCAGGTACAATGCCAACTTTTAAAATACATCGAGACAGATACAAGGATAGACAAGATTTTGAATGTTAAGGACTAAATGTTGTCAAATGGGACTAGCCTTGATGGGCATCTTGGTTACCATGAGTCAGTTGGACCAAAGGGCCCATTTCCTTGGTGTAGGACTATGATATTTACGAGGATGATTCTGGGAATGAAGGGGTTAATATACGAGGAGCATTTGGCAGCTTTGAGCCTTTACTCTCTGGAATTTAGAAGAATGTGGGGGAACCTCATTGAAACCTACCAAATGTTGAAAGGACTAGATAAGGTGGATGTGGAGAGGATGTTTCCTATGGTGGAGCTATCCAGAACTAGAGGCATAGCCTCAAAATTGAGAGGCAACCCTTTAGAACACAGGTAAGGAGGAGTCCTTTAGCCAGAGAGTAGTGAGTCTGTGGAATGCCCTGCTACAGACTGCAGTTGAGGCCAAGTCCGTGAGGAAACTTCAAACAGAAGTTGAAAATTTCCTAATTGTTCAGGACATCAAAGGATATAGTGAAAAGGCAGTATGGGGTATGGGGTTAGTGGGATCTGTGATCAGCCATGATGTAATGGAGAAGAAGACTCGATGGGCTGAATGGCCTAATTCTGCTCCTTTGTCTGATGGTCTTATGGACACCATGACTATGTGATTGCTGGTGTTCCCGTAAATTTCCTGTCATAATCCATATATTGCTTTTACACTAATGGTCAAACTGAGCATACCTAAACCTCTTTAAAATTTTAGACATCATTTCCATATGTGCAGTTATCTCATCTGCCCATTCAAATATCCTTTTACATTTGGTTAGTTAGAACATCAAGTCCTTCTCTTGTAACTCTGCTGAGTGGAAGTGGCTTTATGTTTTCTCTATTACTTTGAAATATAGAAATTCAATTGTCAACTTGTTTTGCCAGCATTGGGTAAGTATCTATTAACAAAATTATCTGTTATGTCAGTGTACGGCCTTGTACTGACTTGGGTCTGTCAGTGAGGGAACTGGGGATACAGTTACACAGGGTGGTACTGAATCCCCTGTATTGGAAATTAATGTTGAAAGTTAGGCTGTAGTCAATGATGAGCATCCTGACAGATGCATCTTCATTAAGCTGACAAAATCTGCAGATGCCGGAAGTCCAAGCACACACATAAAATTCTGGAGGAACTCAGCAGGCCAGGAAGCTCCTATGGAAAAGGGTAAACAGTTTACTGTTTTCCGTAGACGCTGCCTGGCCTGCCAAATTCCTCCAGCATTTTGTGTCTGTTGCCATGCATCTTTATTGTGCAGGTATTTCAGCGCTGAGTGAAAAACCAATGAAATGGCATTTGTTGTTGACATGTTGTGACAGTAAACAAAATAGAGTGGATCTAGGTCACTCAGACGTGAACCTTGGTACCTCCCTGTGCAATGGGATCTTAAATTTCCTCAGTGGCAGAACCCAGTTAGTACAGAGTGGCAACAACATGTCCTTCACACTCACAGTCATCACAGGTCTGTGCTACTGAAAGCCCTTGCTTTACCCACTTTATAATTATCATTGTGTAGTTAAGTACAGCTCCAATGACATACTTCCATTTGCTGATGACACCACAGTTGTTGGACAAATCAAGGGGGTGACAAATCGATATATAGCAGGAGATTGCAAATCTGGCTGAGTGATTCCACAACAATCTCTCACTCAACATCAGGAAAAATGAACACCCAATTATCGAATACAAGAGGAAGAAGCTGGAAGTCCATGAGCCAGTCCTCGTTATGGGAATGGAGGTGAAGAGAGTCAGTAGCTTTAAATTCTTAGGCATTCATTATCAGAGAATCTGTCCTGATGCTAACACTTAAGCGTCATCACAAAGTAGGTACTTTGCTTTCTTTGAAGTCTGTGTTAGATTTCACATGTAACCAAAATCTTTGACAAACTTCTATACATGCAAAATGGACAGTAATCCAACTGGTTGCACCATGGCCTGGTATAGAAACATCAATCAATACCCAGGTGATCAGACCTACTGCTCTACTCTCTCTATACTCATGACTGTGTGGCTAGGCATAGGTCATCTATAAATTTGCTAATGATACTACCATTGTTGGCAGTATCTCAGATGGATACAAGGGGATGCATAAGATCAAGATATACCAGCTAGTCGAGTGTTGTTGCAGCAACAACCTTGCACTCAACATCAGTAAGAGCAAAAAGCTGACTGAGGACATCAGAAAGGTTAAGATGAGGAAACATATACCAATTCTCATTGAGGGATCAGAAGTGGAGAAACTAAGCAACTTCAGCTTCCTGGGTGTCAAGATCTCTAAGGATCTAACCTGGTCCCAACATATAGAGCAGCTATAAAGAAGGCAGGATAGCAGCTATATTTCATTAGGAATTTGAAGAGATTTAGTTTATCACCTAAAACAATCAAAAATCAGTTCTGGTCACCTCACTACGGGAAGGATGTGGACACTATAGAAATGGTGTAGAGAAGATTTACAAGGATGTTGCCTGGATTGGGGGACATGCCCTATGAGAATAGGTTGAGTGAACATGGCCTTTTCTCCATGGAGCAACAGAGGATGAGAGGTGACCTGATACAGGTGTATAAGATAATGAGAAGCATTGATTGTGTGGATAGTCAGAGGCTTTTTCCCAGGGCTGAAATGGCTAATATGAGAGGGCACAGTATTAAGGTGTTTGCAAGTAGGTACAGAAGAGATGTCAGGGGTAATTTTTTTTACACAGAGAACGGTGAGTGCGTGGAATAGGCTGGCGGCGATGGTGATGGAGGCAGATACAATAGGGTCTTTTAAGAGACTCCTGGATAGGTACATGGAGCTTAGAAAAATAGAGGGCTATGGGTAACCCTAGGTAATTTCTAAAATAAG
This sequence comes from Hemitrygon akajei, assembly GCF_048418815.1. Classification (NCBI taxonomy): domain Eukaryota; kingdom Metazoa; phylum Chordata; class Chondrichthyes; order Myliobatiformes; family Dasyatidae; genus Hemitrygon; species Hemitrygon akajei. The sequence continues at coordinate 98,094,426 of NC_133124.1, forward strand.
TACATGTTTGGCATGGCATCGTGGGCCAAAGGGCCTGTATTGTGCTGTAGGTTTTCTATGTTTCTATGTTTCTAAAAACTTCTGCAGATGTACCATGGAGAGCATTGTGACAGGCTGCATCACTGTCTTGTATGGGGGAGCTACTGCACCGGACCGAAAGAAGCTACAGAAAGTTGTAAAATATTAGTCAGCTCCATTATGGAAACTTGCCTCGATAGTACCATGACATCTTCAAGGAATGGTACCTTAAAAAGCCGGCGTCCATTACTGAGGACCCTCATCATCCAGGACATGCCTTCTTCTCATTATTACCATCAGAAAGGAGGTACAGAGGCCTAAAGGCACACATTCAGCAATTTACAAACAACCTTTTTCCCCTCTGCTATCCGATTCCTAAATGGACATTGAACTCTTGAACACTATCACAGATTTTTATTATTTCTGTTTTTGTACGATTTTAAATTTAACTATTCAATACATACACACACAAACATATAAGTCATTTAGTTGTATTTCTATAGTTATCATGCATTGTACTGCTGCTGCTGCTAAATTAACTAACGTCTCAACATGTGCCAGTGATACTAAACCTGATTCTGATTCCAATTCTGAACAAAAAAAGGCTACAGAATATGATAGATGCAGTTTAGTCCATTGGAAGCAAAGCCCTCCCCACCATTGAGAACATTTACAGGGAGTGCAATCACAAAAAAAGCTGCACCTATCATCCAAGCCACACTCTCCTTTTGCTATAACTACTGGGCAGGAATTACCATACCATAAGATTTAGGAACAGTTATTACCCTACAACCATCATGCTCCTAGAAAAGAGTGGATGACTTTATTTGTCACTACTCTGAGTTGATTCGATGCCCAACAGCCACACTTTCATGGACTCTTTACAGCTCATATTTTCAGTATTATTTCTATTTGCAGAACTTGTCTTCTTTTTCACATTGGTTGTTATGTAGTTTTTTGTAAAATTCCATTATGTTTCTATTTTCCTGTAAATATTGGCAAGAAAATGAATCCCAAGTTTGTTTACCTTTATAATAAATTTAAACTTTGAATTTTGAACTTTGTAACAAATGTCTTTCTCTGATTTCAACAAAGCTATTCATCTTCATACCCTTAATGTATCAATTGAAGGATTCAATTGTCATACACTATATCATTACCTCAGAGATTAAATATTTTCCTGGTCTTGAACCAGCCTGACACTTTTTTGTATTTACTACGTCAATAGTTATGAAACAGGTCTTTCACTTTACAGTCAACTTTTTATGCACCAGCTTTCTTCCTTATTCTCAGGCTCATGTCTCAGTTGCTGCAATTGATCTTAAGTCTGTTGGAGTCGTGCTACTGACACAGAATGACTCTTCAGTTTTGATGGCTGTGATTCTTTGCCATCCATCCTCATTGCCAATGCAGGATATGTGTTCCCTCTGTTTTTCTAACATTCAACTAAGGTCATTTGCAGACAAGTAAATATGAGATGCAAGGTGCATCCTATTTATTCAAGGACTCCTCGAGCTTGCCATTGTTATTGCTGCAGTGTAAAAAGCAGCTAGGCACTTTTAAAACCCTTAAGGAAGTGACAACCTTAAATCAATAACTATTTTTCACAACTGGTATTAATAATACTACAGGTATGACCCCTTAGCTCATGAGATTGAACAGATTTTTGATAAATAGACGGAGATATGTGTAAGTAGGTAGTGAACAAACACCTGACAAGACATATTAATAAATGCAAGAAATTTGGTGGGTGCTGGTAATCTTGAGCAACATACACAAAATGCTTCAGGAACTCAGCAAGTCAAGCAGCATCTATACAGAAGAGTAAACAGTCAATGTTTCAGGCTGAGAAACATCCATCAGAACTCATGTCAATGGAAGTTCAATCTACATCTCTCAATAATGGATTAATTTCTATTGCATGTTCATTTATCATGTATAGATATTAACAAGGAGAGTTTGTAAAATAATTTTCATTTAACTTTATATACAAACAAGGTATATTTCTGAAGTCTCCTTAAGCAAATAGATTAGATGCCGAATTTGATGTGAATCTCAAATGCAATGATTTATTTCAGTCCCAAATACTTTGTTAATTTTATAATTTGCTAATGATTTGTCTAGAGTTATAAAACATTAGCAAGCAAAGATTAATTTGTTCCCTGTAAATATACAGGCAACCCTGATTTATCAGCACAAAAGTAATCACTTGTTCATTGTTAATAATATTTCATAATAATATTAGCAGCAGAGATATTCCCAATTCCTGTTTCAGAGCAGTTTTATAAATTGAACTGAACAATTGCATAGGAAGCACAAAGATATGCTGTGGTGTAAGCTCCAGAACCAGCTAATGTGTTTTTGTTTCATTATTTAGGCTAACACTTCAAACCTCACTCCAGGTATTTCAGTACATAATCCACACTCCAGCAAAACGTTATATCGTTAGAGATAGGATCGTCTTAATTACATGATAAACTGATGACCTATCTATATACTGAAGAGGATGGTAAAGATGACAAATCTGAACATAACTGATAATATCCTTAACACTTAAAACAGGTTACTCATCTCATCTTAAATCGCATTGTTCATCTCCACTTCCTTTGTTTGAGGCCTTGCACCATGCAAGATAGTACATATGTTAACCTGCATACTGAGCAGTGTGATCATTCTTTGCATTTGGGTTAATTACAGGCTCAATATGCTTAGGTGTAATTTATTTTCCATGTCAGCTTTGTGGTGTGGAGCTGAACTCTTGTGAACTGCACGAAGACAGTCCTAACTCTTTTACTGTAAATCAATTCTACAGCCCTATGCATAGTATAGCCAAAGGTTTCTCCAGCCAAAGGTTTAAACTGGGTTTGAAGCCAGAACTGAATGGTCAGCACCCCCTCATTTTCACCAGTGAATGGCCAGAGAGGCAGAATGTGGTGAGATAGTTTCACCATGTGGCAATTCTACCATTTTACAAATAATCAGTGCTAACTTTTGTCAAGAAAGCAGTTACTATAGAGGGAATTTGAAAATTTGAATTGAATGGAGGAGATTATTTTTCCTCAATGAATTTTAAATCTTTGATATTTATTACAATTGATAATTGAGGATAAAACTAATAAATATATTCAAGATTAATGCCTGGCCAATATAAAGACCATGGGCCTTTTGATAGTAAGGAAATCAAAAGGCCTTGGGATGAAGCTTAGAGGGAGTGTTTTGGTAGTATTTCATCAATATTCTGATTGAATGATGGAGTTGGTTCAAGAAAATCTGTGTTTTAGCCCTACTTTTTTTTTTACCATGTGTTCTGTTGTGTTGACTGAAGTTATGTCAGTGGAGGGTATTCAGAAGTGCTAGAGGATAAGTTTAAATATTTCATCCATTAATTCCTGATTTAACTTGTCATAACTTGTTTTTGACATTAGTGATAGCTTTCGCCTACAACCTTGGTGTTTCACTGAGCTTATTTCAGCATTAAAGCCAGTCAGTTTGTGTGCACAGTAACATGCTTGCGACCCATCTTTGTCAAGGTGCTAATGTCCCAATCTCAAGAGGCTGTCCCCTGCAATATCAGACTGGTATTATTCTTTTTTGCTATCCAAGACATCTTGAACTGAATTGCTTCATCAAAGAATTGACACAAGCATAACAAGGTAACAGAAGCTTATGGTGAAGATTTGAAAAAGTTTTCCCTTAATGCTATATAATTTTATGATTTCATGAAATCAGATTTAAATGTATTTTAGTCACTACAATTTTATTTGGAATTAAGATGATTGTGTTATCACAACAAAGAACTGTGGCAAAGTCAACATTTGCCAATATAATTATAGTCCAGAAATGCAGGAAGCAGGCTGCCAATTACTGGATAAAAATGAGGTTAGATTTGTTCTATTGAGAACTTCTTAACATCTCTATTTTGCAGAATAACTGGCACTTTGAGAATGTTGAAGAAGTAGGTAGATGGAAAATATAATACAATGTGAGAAATCATTCTTGCAAACAGCAAGTGTCTTGTGCTATAAATTCCCCAGCATGTATAGTTCAGTTTTCACCTATCTACTTCCTGATCTGATTCCGTCTGCATATCACCGATTTACTAATGGTTCCATTTGCACGTTATTTCTCCCTTGTCTGGTTCCACAGTCGCCTCCCAACCTCTATCATTATCTAAACCTTTACCTCTGTCCTCATTTGCCTATTTACCCCTTTGCTTCTCTCTCTGTCTCTCTTTCTCTCTCCTTGTCTGTTTCTGCTAATCATCCACCAGCTATGACCCCAGTACCACTCTTCCATTTCCCCACCTCAAAAGGATCTATCTGCCCATCAACTCAATCCTTATCAAGTTCCACTTATCACTTGCCAGCTTCCAGACCCATCCCTTCCTTTCACCTCCCTGTTGCCCCTTCCACACTTTCAGTCTTGATTCAGGACTTTGACCATAAATGTTGACCAATGCTTTACTTCCACTGATGCTACCTGACCTGCTGAGTTCATCCAGCAATTTGGTTCTTACTTTAAAGAGAGGTGGCTTACTTAATTACCCACACTACAGGAAAGTGATGAAAGAACCAAATCAAGAATTAATGGGAGGGAATACGCAGCAGGGTCTTGAAGAAATAAGAAGAATGGATTGATAGGATTGTACTCATAAGAATTGACATGAACCAAAGTAATCTGCAGTAGCAGTTAGCATAACACCATGGCAGCACCAGCGATCCAGGTTCAATTCCCACGTGAATGAGTTTGTTAATTCTCCCCTTGATCACATGGGTTTCCTCCAGGTGTTCAGGTTTCATTCCACATTCATAAAACATAAGGGTTAGTAGGTTAATTGGTCACATGGGTGTAATTGTGAGGCATGAGCTCATTGGGCCCGAAGGGCCTGTAAAGTTGCTCTATTTCTAAATAAAAATAAATAAAAATTAAAGAGCTAGTTCTGAGAGGATGATGTCGGGGACAAATTGGTGTATGTGTGTGTGTGTGTGAAATCATTCAGCAATTGCTTTACAGCAATTGAGAGAAGGTGCACTGGTCTCACCTCAGTGGCTCAGTATATATCAATAGCTCAATGTCTGCAAGCTTCTGACATGACCTAATCTGACCTCTATCTGATTGACACAGAATGGGTGAGCACCAGGGATGTTCATTGCTTTCGCTTAACTGCTTGCCATATAGATTACAAGAAATATTTACTTTTGAAAGTCTTAAAGGTCTACTGTATATTGAAGAGAAAATGGAACAAGTCCTGAATTAAAACTGATGCATGTGAACAGCAGCCATGGCAGAGAGGACCTTAATCCCATTACTCAAGAAAAGCACCTTAAGCTTATTTCACCCACAGCCTCCAATTGCTCTAAAATAGCTCTTTTTTTTCAGCCTGAGCTGTGGTCAGGAATCTAGTTGCACACCCTCTTCCATAGATTTTCAGGAACATCTGCTCAGTATTTTAGTCCAGAAACTCAGCTGAAACTGAATACAGATTTCTATTTCCTCTTCTGTGCTTACTGTCTATACCTTCAGCATTGATATGCAGGAATGGTCCATGTCTCTTTCAGCAATGCCACAGTAGGTAAGAAGCTGTCAAATGATACAGCTCATGAAGATACTGTATCAGTAAAGGAGATTTTGGGAGAGAGAGGAAGTGGGCGGTGTATTCTTGATCGTGATCAGTATTTATTTTAATTAAATAGGAAGAAGATAGAAGTGAGTTTGGATTTATTACCATGAATACATATTATTCTTTTGCAAGGCAGAGATAAACTAGGTAGGAGGAGACTTATGTATAAATTAAATACCAGCAAAGTTTCTAACCAAAAGTTTTGATGGGTGGTTTAGCTCTTAATATGGTAATACTTACTGTTATTGGAGGTTCATTAGACAAGGGGACATTGCTACAAAGCAAGGGTCTAGACATTTACAACTGAGTCCATAGAGATTTTCAGTCTCAGAGTATAGTAAATCTCTGGAATTCTCTGACTCCCTGCCCCCAACACCCCAAGGTGGTAAAGGCCAAATTATTCAATATGTTTAAGATAGAGATTGAGGAACTTCAAGTTCTGGGGAAATGGTACTGAAGAGTTAATTATAATATATCTTAGCCATCATCATATATGCTAGGGAAGGCTTAAGAGCCCTGACAGTCTACTTCTGCTCCTGTCTTCTTGTGCTATTATATTCTTTTGATTCTCTCTAAATGGAAATACAGAAATGTATGGAACAAGTATCACTTGTCACCTATCATGCAAAGTACAGAGTGACATAACCATCATGATATTGCTCCTGCTCAACCTTTATTATCCCACAGATACCAAAAGCTGAGTTACCAAGCTCATTCATATCCTTAAAAGCTTCTGTGCATTTTACAACCAACAACATACACCATAGTTGGTGCTCCTGTTACAGAGTAAGGAAATATGGGTATTCATTTGTACAGAGCAAAATCTCATAACAACCAAAGAAATAAACACTCAATTTTCCTTTGACATTATTAATCATCGGGAGATATTGGACCAGGATTCTTATGAGGTACGTTCCACAGAGAGGGGAGAAAATGTTACAACTTCTCAACTTAAATGTTATTTCAAAATTTTACTGAAATTTTCAACCTGAAATGACAATGTTTTTTCCTGCAAATGCTGTTCAATCTGCTGAGTTCTTCTAAGACAAATTGCTATAAAAAAGGGAGGGTATTAGATGACTAAATCAGCTTGAAGGTGGATAAAATCTTAGGTCCTAATGAAATCTAACCAATATTGTTCTGGGTGGCTATGAAGAAGATTACTGACAGAAATTTCCAGATCTTCATTGCTCACTGAAATGGTGCTAGATGGATGGAGGGCAGCAAATCTGATATCTTTATACAAAAAAAGACAGCAGAGATATGTTAGTTAATTACAAGTTGGTGAATCTAGTTCTGGTGATAAAGAAATTATTGGAACAAAATTCTGATGAACTTGATTAATCTGCACATGGAGAGATAAGGATTGCTTGCTGATAATCAGCATGGCTTTGTTAAGGGGAGATCCTGTCAGATTTAATTTCATTCTTCAAGGAGATACTTCAGTATGTTGATGAGCCTACTGTGATTAATACAGTATAGTCTGCTTGATCCTGAGTAAGTCCTTTGAAAAGTTCCTGAATGGTTCCCTTGTTAAAAAGATAAGAGGGATGGTATTACATTCAGTCCTGATGAAGGGTCGCAGCACAACATGTTGACTCTATATTCCCCTCCATGGATGCTGCCTGAACTGCTGATTCCGTCAGCATTTGGTGTGTGTTACTTTGGGTTACCAGTATTTGCAGAATCTCTTTTGTTTAAGAGTGATGGACTACAGGTTAATTTGTAACCTTGATATATTATTGGTTTGTTGATAGGAGGCAGAGGGTGATGGTGAAATGTGGCTTTATGATTAGAAGCCTCTGGTGTACATCAGGGTCCCCTGCTGTTTGATATGTACATCAATAATCCAGAAGTGGATGGACCTCGGGGTCACAGATGTCATGAAGATTGGTAGTTTTGTTGAGAATGAAGAGAATGACCTTCAGGTGCAGGATGATACTGATGAGTCAGTAAGAGGGTCAGAAAGAATGAAGTGGAAATTTAATCCTAAAAACTATTAGGACTGATGAAGTGTCTTGGCTCAAAGTGTCGACTATTTATTTGTTTCTACAGATGCTGACTGACTTGCTGAGATCCCCCAGCATTTTCTGTGTGTTACTCGGGGAAAAAAAGGACCTTTAGTTTAAAGTCAAAGGATTCCTAAAGCAACAATATATTGAAATGCAATTAAGAAGTCATATGGGTCTGCATTAGTTGGGGTACCAACTATAAGACTGGGAAGGTTATGGTACTGCTATTTACTATATTAGTTAACACATTGCTGATTACTATTTGTGATCTACATACTACAGAAAGGATATGATGTCACGGGATGAGGAGCAGAGGAGACAAAAGGATGTTGCCTGGGATGGAGCATTTCAGTTGTGAAGATAGACTGAATTGGTTAGATTTACTTTCTTTCGAGCAGTTGAGGTTGAAGGAAGGTCTGATAGAGGTATCCAGATAATGAGGGTCATTGATAGGTTTCAGAGCGATAAACTTTTGTTTAATACCAGAGGCCTTAGATTGAAGAAAAGAAGTAGGATGTTTGGAGAAGAACCGAGGAAGACTTATTTTTACTGGCATGGTGACTGTTATCTGGAAGGCACAGTTTGTGTGATGTGGGAAATACTTGAGATGGATTTAGGTGAACACCACGGTAGATACAGGATATAGGCTTAGTATGAAAAAGTGGGATTATAATAGGTAAGTATGTGATGGCAGACATGGAATTGGTAGACTGAAGCATTTGCTTTCATATTGTATTGTGCCTGCTGTGCGAAGCAAAATTCCAGGTTAAAGCTCAAGCCATTTTGAGGCAAAACAAATGTGAGAAATCTGTTATAACTATTCCAGGTATTTATTCTGGCCCTGGTAAATCTATGTTCCAGTTACTTCCTTTGTTGAAGATGGACTTTATTTCACTTAGAAATAGGTCCAAATTTATAGAAGCATAGAAACATAGAAAACCTACAACACAATACAGGCCCTTCAGCCCACAATGCTGTGCCAAACAGCCTTTGTACACCACTGTTCCTGTGCCCTACTATCCTTACCTGTCTCATTGGAACGCACCTATACAGAACTCCACACAAATATCCCCTGAACATTTGCCACATTTCTTCTGTACATTTCCCTGGGAACATCGGTTTCCAATTTATGCTTCCAAGTTCCTGCCTGATAGCTTCATTTTCCCCCTTACTCCAAATAAACGCTTTCCTAACTTATCTGTTCCTCTCCCTTTCCAAAGCTACGGTAAAGGAGATAAAATTGTGATCACTATCTACAAAATACTCTCCCTCTGAGAGATCTGACACCTGACCAGGTTCATTTCCCAATAGCAGATCACATACAGGCTCTCCTCTTGTAGGCTTTTCTACATATTGTGTCAAGAAACCTTTCTGAACACACCTAATAAACTCCACCCCATCTAAACCCCTCGCTCTAGGGAGATGCCAATCAATATTTGGGAAATTAAAATCTCCCACCACGATAACCCTGCTATTATTACACCTTCCCAAAGTCTGTCTCCCTATCTGCTCTTCAATGTCCCTGTTACTACTGAGTGGGCTATAAAAAACACAAAGTAGAGTTATTGACCCCTTCCTGTTCCTAGCTTCCACCCACAGAGACTCTGCAGAATATTTCTGATCAACAGTGCTACACCCCCATCTCTTTTGCTTCCCTCCCTGTCCTTTCTGAAACATCTAAAGCCTGACACTCGAAGTAACCATTCCTGCCCCTGAGCCATCCAGGTCTCTGTAATGTCCACAACATCATAGCTCCAAATACTGATCCACGCTCCAAGCTCATCTGCTTTGTTCATGATACTCCTTGAATTAAAATAGACACATCTCAAACCATCGGTCTGAGTGTGTCCCTTCTCCATTACCTGTCTATCCTCCCTCTTGCACTGTCTCCAAGCTTTCTCTATTCGTGAACCGACCACCTCTTCCTCCGGGTCTTCAGTTATGTTCCCATTGCCCAGCATTTCTAGTTTAAACTCTCCCAATAGCCTTAGCAAACCTCCCCATGAGGATATTGTTCCCCTTGAGATTCAAGTGCAACCGTCCTTTTTGTACAGGTTACATCTGCCCCAAAAGAGGTCCCAATGATCAAGAAATCTGAATCCCTCCCTGCCCCCTACTCCAATCCCTCAGCCATGCATTTATCCTCCACCTCATTCTTCAATAAACCCAAAGATAAACTCATTCTTTATTTACCTTCAATAAACTCAAAGAAAGAAACATCTATCTGTTAAGATCCATCTGGAAGCATCCATTCAGAAATCCACAGGAAATTGAAAAAAGAATGATGTTCTGACAGCTAACAAAGCCTGACCTTAAAAGATTTATAATTGCAATGGCTGGTCTATTCTCTCCTGTTTAATTGGGATAAATTCACAACCTAAACATAGCCTACTTCCTGCATCATCATCAACCTTAAACACATTCTTAAGGTGTACTATTGTAGTTTTTATAGTGTTGGAGCTAAATGTAATTATGCTGTCATTGATCCTGTGTTCAGAAGTATTTTGAAACAATAAATACAGTTGTTAACTTTGACATGAAAATTCAACTAAAGCTTTGTTTTGAAGGTAAATTCCAATGTAATCAAATAAAATCAGAAAATTAGGAAGAAAGTTGTAATGCTTATCTTTTATATTTAAAAATATAAACATAATGATATTATATTATATAAAATAGACTTCTAGGAAGTTATAGTGTACAAAACATAATATATACAAATATTGCATATACAAATTCACATTTAATTCATCCAATAAAATCTTAGATCAGCCATTTAAAGTGAATTTATATATACTTCTGCTAAAGCAGTAGAGAAGAGAATGACAGACATATCTTTTAAAATTCTGACGCTAGATAAGATTAACAGCAAATTCTGCCATATTTAAGAAAAGTGTGAAAATAAAGAATGAAGGTGAAAGAACCTTAGAAGTAAAGACTGATAATTTGTATGTTTTATGTCTACATTTAAGAACTAATTTTCTATATATGCTCTTACCTGAGGAGGAATTTCAATGACTGAAGAGACAGATATCCTAACATGAAGGTCAATGGGCAACATTTTGCTTCTATTCACATTATATCAATTGCCAGAAGTATATGTCTGTAATTTTGAATGCCTGGGTCAGAGATTAGGTAGAAAATCCTCTAGAGTCAACTAATCTCCATGGCCAATCCCTTGTTAGACAGTCTCTCTGGACAAATTAATAGCAAAGAATAATGAGTCCTCCTTTAAAAGCCACTGAGCCCCTTAGGCTCAGACTCTGAGTGTGCTCTCTTAGGTGATGAAAAATGAAAAATAAATATATGGCTCTTACAGGGTTCTGGGATTAATTAGCCATCTCTTTGAAATTGTCAGTACAGCCACAATAGACTAACTTTGATCCTTCTGGCTAGTCTGATTCAACAAAGTTGCACGTGGACTACATACGTGGGACAGAATATTAGAAATGTATTCATCCAGGGAAGCAGGTCCTTCTCCGAACCCATCAATCTTAAGAATAAATGCCTAATCTCATCTATTAAGATTCTATTGACTTACGTGGGCAAATGTTCATCACTCAGTCCATATCAAGAAGTACACAATGGCAAAATGGAGCCAAGTATCAGAACTTACATCGGTAATGAGCACTTTGTCATTCACTATTAGTAATGCACAGTGAGATGGTTTGAAAGCAACAGATTTATTGGAACTACATCAGAATCTTCTTCAAATATATTAGCACAGCATTATCAAGAAGAATAAGACAGACATCACTACAAGAAGCAAGGGAAATGATTGCTAGGGCAGTGATGATCCTATGTCCTTACTGGCCATAGAAGTAGTACGGAGGATTAGAAAATGGCAAATGTTCCATTGTTCAAAAATGCTGGAAATTATAAATCAGTGAGTTTTGCATCACTGGTGGGCAAGCTAATAGAGAGGACCCTGAGAGATTATTAGGGATAGTCAGCATGACTTTGTGACAGGCAGGTTGTTTTACACAAGCCTGATTGACTTTTTTGGTGCAGTGGCAAAATAAATCATGGATATGGTGTATATGGATTTTAGTAGGATATTTGACGATGGAAGGCTCAACTAGAAAGTCACGAAGAATAAGATCCATGGAAACATGGTAGTATGAATTTGAAATTGGTTTACAGAAGACAGAGTGTAATAGTAGATGGAGCTTATTTTTCCTGGAGGTCTGTGACTACTTATGTTCTGCAGAAATCTGTTCTGAGTCCTTGCTCTTTGTAATTATTATAAAGGACTTTGATGAGGGAATGGAGAGTAGTTTAGTAAGTTTTTATATGACACATGGGTTGGTGGTGGTGTGGGTGGTGTAGGTTATCGCAGGTTAAACTGGGGCATAAATGAGATGCAGAAATGGCCTGAGATGTGGAAGACTGAGTTCAATCTGGAAAGGAGTGGTGATATTCTGGAAGGTTAGTCTTGAAGAAAGGGTACAAAGTTAGTGGCTGATTCATAGCTGTTTGAAGGAACAGAGTGACTTTGGGATCCAAGTCCATAGAGCTCACAAAGATGCTGCATAAGTTGACAGGGTGGTTAAGAAGGCATATGGTGTGTTGATCCTCTTTATTTGGGAGAATGAGTTTAAGAGTCACAAGGTAACATTTGGCTCTATAAAACACTGGTTCAACAACACTTAGGATATTGTGTTCAGTTCTGGTTGCCTCATAATAGGAAGAATGTGGAAGCTTTAGAGAGGGTGCAGAGGAGATTTAACACGACGCTCCCTGGATTACAGAGCATGTCTGAGCAATCTAGGTCTTTTCGCGTTGGAGCAAAGAAGGATGACAGGTGACTTGACAGAGGAGTTTAAAAGTATGAGAGGCCAACATCAATAGCTTGTGCCTTTTTTCCCAGGGTGCCATTGGCTTACGCAAGAGAATATCTTTTTAATGTGACTGGAAGGATATTTTGGGGAGATATCACTGGTAGATTTTTATACAAAGAGTGGTAATTGCCTGGAATTCAACACCAGGGATGAGGGTAGAGGCTGATACATTCAGGTCATTAAGAGATTCTCAGATAAGCACGTGGATGAAAGAAAAATGGAGGATTATGAGCTGTGTGGGAGGGAAGGATTAGTTTGATCATTGAGTAGGTTAAAACATTGTTGGCACAAGGGCTGGTACTGAGCTGTTCTAAGTTCTATGTTTTAAATATAGTGTAAATGTATTAGATGTAACTTAGTGCAACAAACAATCTATTGGAGGAACTCAGTGGGGTGAGCAGCTTGTGTGTGGGGGACAGAATTGACAACATTTCAAGTTCAGTCTCTGAATCGGGGTTGATGCTGTTCGTTACAGATGTTGTGTGACCCGTTGCTTTCCTTCAGTAAATTGTTTGTTGCTCCGGACTTCAATATTTGCAGTCTCTTGTGTCTCCAGATGTAATTTAATGCTTGAATAAACTTCATTGCATTAAGTTGCTGCTTCCTCGTATTTGTTTCTTATATTTATCAAAACGTGCCAAGGATGATTCCTGAAGTAATGGAGAATGGACAGCTTGGTTGCTTTATTCATGTAACAAAATTTAGCGGTTGATTGTGGATAATTAGTTTGTGGAGATCACTCATGTATGTGGGGCATCGTAGTAAAGCCTAAAGCTGTTATTAGCTGACATTCACAAGCATATATTTTCCTACAGAGCTCAATGGATAGCAGTAGGTGTGGGAAACACTTGAAGGACAAGTTTTCACACTGATGGTGTTGGTTATATGTGAGACAAATATAATTACTTTTAAAAGGCATTTGAACAGATACTTGGATAGGATATGAGTTGAGGCTGAGTTGAGTGTCGAAGCATATGGGTGCGAGGAGAAGTTGAGGTGAGGTCCAGTCATGCTCGAGGCAATATCCAGGCAAGGCCAAGGCATATTTGAGGCAAAATTAGGGGCAAGCAGAGTGAAGCGAAATCAAAGCAGAGGAGAGGCCTGCCCATCTAAACTGACAGCAAGGTTTGATTGATCTTAGTGCCAGACTGAACTGTACAGATCAGTTATGGGCTGAGATGTGTTGGCAGGGTCCAGGCCCAGAGCATATTGATGTGACAGGGATCGGGTCTTAGTGCAAGGAACGACCTGAAGTTTGTACGATGTAAACACAAGGCCAGATGGATTGAAAAGGCAGGGCGTTGGGACATGAGGCAAGGTTCCAGCTGGATCTGCTTGCAGCTCCACAACATAAACTTGGCTCTGTGCTGAACGGAGGCTGAAGCTGCGGCCTGCTCCAGCTGCTCCTGGCTCCGTATCTGAGGGCTTTGCAGTGTTTACTCGGCTCTGTGCTGAAATGAGGCCGAGGCTGTGGCCTGTTCTGGCTGCTTTGGGATTTGTGTCTACGGACACTCTTTTGTTCTGTATGCTACTTGCTAACTCTCATTGTTTGCACAATTCTTTTTTTGTCTTCTCTGCACATTGGGTGTTTGATGGTCTTCTTTTTATGGGTAATTTTAGGTTTCTTTGTTTTGTGGCTACTTGTAATGAGACAAATCTCAATGTTGTATGATATATACGAGGGTGATTGATAAGTTTGTGGCCTAAGGTAGAAGGAGATGAGTTATACAGCTCTCGATTCATGCACCTGCAGGGCAACTCTTTGAGTGATAATGCAGAAGGTTTGAAGTTAATAACTCATCTCCTTCTGCCTTAGGCCACGAACTTATCAATCACCCATTAAGTTATTGACTAATGAGTTATTAACTTCAGACTTTCTGCATAATCACTCAAAGAGTTGAACTGCATGTACCTGTAACGAGAGCTGTATAACTCATCTCCTTCTACCTTAGGCCACGGACTTATCAATCATCCCTCATACACACTTTGATAATAAATGTACTCTGGATTAAAATCAGGCAAAATAATTGACGCAGATACTGATCACAGTTGCAGTGGATGAGTGCTGCACCACTCTTACTCTGAGTGTTTTGTGCCTGAAAATTCTGGACCTGACCTTTGGCTGAGGTGAGGTACACAAGATAAATCCTGGGTTTGATTGTCCCACCGAACTCATTTCTGCACCAACCTCATAGTTCCCACACCCCGCACTTCCCGTTTCTACCTCCTACCCAAGATCCACAAACCATCCTGTCCAGGCAGACCCATTGTCTCAGCTTGCTCCTGCCCCACCGAACTCATTTCTGCATACCTTGTCAACCCTTGTTCAATCTCTTCCCACCTATGTTCATGACACTTCTCACGCTTTGAATTTTTTCTATGATTTTAAGTTCCCTCGCCCCCACCGCCATTTTTTCACCATGGACGTCCAGTCCCTATATACCTCCATCCCCCACCAGGAAGGTCTCAAAGCTCTCCGCTTCTTTTTGGATTCCAGACCTAACCAATTCCCCTCTACCACCACTCTCCTCCGTCTAGCCGAATTAGTTCTTACTCTCAATAATTTCTCCTTTGGCTCCTCCCACTTCCTCCCAACCAAAGTTGTAGCCATGGGCACCCGTATGGGTCCCAGTTATGCCTGCCATTTTGTTGGCTTTGTGGAACAATCCATGTTCCAAGTCTATACGGCTATCTGTCCCCCTCTTTTCCTTCGCTACATCGACGACTGCATTGGCGCTGCCTCTTGCACGCATGCTGAGCTTGTTGACTTCATTAACTTTGCCTCCAACTTTCACCCTGCCCTCAAATTTACCGGGTCCATTTCCGACACCTCCCTCCCCTTTCTTGATCTTTTTGTCTCCACCTCTGGAGATGGTTTATCTACTGATATCTACTATAAGCCTACAGACTCTCACAGCTATCTGGACTACTCCTCTTCCCACCCTGTCTCTTGCAAAAATGCTATCCCCTTCTCACAATTCCTCTATCTCCGCCGCATCTGCTCTCAGGATGAGGCTTTTCATTCCAGGACAAAGGAGATGTCTTCCTTTTTTAAACAAAGGGGCTTCCCTACTTCCACCATCAACTCTGCTCTCAAACGCATCTCTCCCATTTCCCGCACATCTGCCCTCACCCCATCCACCCGCCTCCCCCCTCGGGATAGGGTTCCCCTTGTCCTCACCTACCACCCCACCAGCCTCTGGGTCCAACGTATAATTCTCCGTAACTTCCGCCACCTCCAATGGGATCCCACTACCAAGCACATCTTTCCTTCCCCCTCCTCTCCTGCTTTCCGCAGGGATTGCTCCCTACACAACTCCCTTGTCCATTCGTCACCCCCATCCCTTCCCACTGATCTCCCTCCTGGCACTTATCCTTGTAAGCGGAACAAGTGCTACACCTGCCCTTACATTTCCCCCCTCACCACCATTCAGGTCCCCAGACAGTCCTTCCAGGTGAGGCGACACTTCACCTGTGAGTCGGCTGGTGTGGTATACTGCGTTCGGTAATCCCAGTGTGGCCTTTTATATATTGGTGAGACCCGACGCAGACTGGGAGACCGTTTCACTGAACACCTACACTCTGTCCGCCAGAGAAAGCAGGATCTCCCAGTGGCCATAAATTTTAATTCCACATCTCATTACCATTCTGATATGTCTATCCATGGCCTCCTCTACTGTCAAGATGAATCCACACTCGGGTTGGAGGAACAACACCTTATATACCGGCTGGGTAGCCTCCAACCTGATGGCATGAACATTGACTTCTCTAACTTCCCTTAATGCCCCTCGTCCCCTTCTTACCCCATCCCTGATATATTTAGTTTTTTTTCCCCTCCTCTTTTTTTTCCTCTCTCTCTGCCTATCACTCTGCCTGTTCTCCATCTCCCTCTGGTGCTCCTCTCCCCCATTTCTTTCTCCTGAAGCCTCCTGTCTCATGAACCTTTCCCGTCTCCAGCTCTGTATCCCTTTTGCCAATCACCTTTCTGGCTCTCAGCTTCACCTCATCCCCTCCGGTCTTCTATCATTTTGCATTTTCCCTCCCTCTCCTACTTTCAAATCTCTTGCTAGCTTTCCTTTCAGTTAGTCCTGACGAAGGGTCTTGGCCCGAAACGTCAACAGTGCTTCTCCCTATAGATGCTGCCTGGCTTGCTGTGTTCCACCAGCATTTTTTGTGTGTTGCCTGGCTTTGATTTTCCCACTTATCTGTTTCATATGGGCCAGTAATTAAAGATGGTGCCATTTTGTTTATTCCTTATGGAACATTTATGCCAGATAGGTTGGGCTGTTTATTTGTTAGCTTACAGTCAGCTTGACATCTACCTGTTGCGAGCACTGTTTGTGATGGTTTGCTTAATATGTGTTGATGCTGTTAGCAACAGCAATAAGTATGAGATAAAATGTTAACAACATTGCAATTTGTTCTTGCAGACTAAGGTGGTTCTAGATACAACCCATCATCGGTTCTTAAATATCTTGTCTTAGGAAAGGTGTCAAACCTAGTAAGCATAGAGCAGGAAAGTAAAGAACTATTATTGATGATAATCCATCAGTTCTTTCCAAACTCTCTTGATCTCTGTAACAAGTAATTAACAAGGTGTATTTATGCAATAATGAACAATAAGCTCTCATGAGAAGACAGACAGACATACTTTATTGATCCCGAGGGAAATTGGGTTTCGTTACAGCTGCACCAACCAAGAATAGTGAAGAAATATAGCAATATAAAACCATAAATAATTAAATAATAAGTTAATCGTGCCAAGTGGAAATAAGTCCAGGACCACTCTATTGGCACAGAGCATCTGACACTCCAAGGGAGGAGTTGTAAATTTTGATGGCCACAGGTAGGAAGGACTTCCTATGATGCTCAGTGTTACATCTCGGTGGAATGAGTCTCTGGCTGAATGTACTCCTATGCCTAACCAGTACATTATGGAGTGGATGGGAGTCATTGTCCAAGATGGCATGCAACTTGGACAGCATCCTCTTTTCAGGCACCACCGTCAGAGAGTCCAGTTCCACCCCCACAACATCATTGGCCTTACGAATGAGTTTGTTGATTCTGTTGGTGTCTGCTACCCTCAGCCTGCTGCCCCAGCACACAACAGCAAACATGTTAGCACTGGTCATCACAGCCTCGTAGAACATCCTCAACGTCGTCCGGCAGATGTTAAAGGACCTCAGTCTCCTCAGGAAATAGAGACGAAGGGATGAAGTATTTCCGAAGAATGAGCATTCTGACGTAACACAGTCTACAGCTGAAGGGTCTCGTCCCGAAGTGTCGTCTGTGCTCTTTTTGCATACATAGATGTTGCCCGGCCTGCTGAGTTCCTCCAGCATTTTGTGTGTTTCTCTATTAGTGACGGCGGTTACATTTTTCCATTTTTTGTGAAGTTGCTATGAGGAAGAAGTTTATAACTCTTGACTGTTCATCCCTATTTACTAATTACTTGTGATGAGGTAAATAATTTATATCCTGTTGATTGCTAAAGAAAACTACCGAGCAAGAGAAAATGAGGGATAATTTCCATTTGTCGATGTATGCCCATTGGACCTATCGGGTGTGATTTCAATCTACTGCTAGTCAAATAGCCAGGAGATATAACAGAATAACAACAATTGCTGTATCCCTTTACTTTCATCTCCTAACACTTGATGTTTATTTCAGAAATGGAAATTCAAAGTCAAGTTTATTGTCATATGCATAAGCACATGTACAGTATGTGCGGCCATAATGAGAAAGAATTGAAGCAACATCACAGCATGCAGAATCAGATACATGACAGTCACAAGAAAAAAACCACACTAATTATAAATAAATTATACAAAAACTACATATGAACAAACAGAATTAAATCATGGATAGATCAGTATAGTATGTAGGGAATTAATTTATCAAAATGGCTTCCTTCAAGGAAATCAGAATCCAAATCAGGTTTATTATCATTGACATATGTTGTGAGTGATTACAGCAGCAGTACAGTGCAATACATAATATATACTACAAATTACAATAGGAAACATGTAAAAGTTAGATGTGTAATGCAAAAAGAGAGGAAAAATAGTGAGGTAGTGCTCATGAGTTCATTGATCATTCAGAAATCTAATGATAAAGCGGAAGAAGCATTGAGTGTGTGTCTTCAGGCTCTTGTGCCTCTTTGCAGATGGTAGCAATGAGGAGGAGGCAAGCCCTGGGTGGTAAGGTTCCTTAATGATGGATGCTACTCTTTTGAGGCAGTGCATTTCAAAAATGCCCATGACAGTGGGGAGACTAGTACCCATGATGTAGCTGGCTGAATTTACAACCCTCTGCAGCCTTTTCCAATCCTATGCAGTTGCCACTCCACACCAGCTGGTGATGCAGCACGTTAGATTACTCTCCACAGTAGATCTGTGAAATACCAAATCTCCTCAAACTCCTAATGAAATATAGCCAATGGTGTGCCTTCTATGTAACTGCATCAATATGTTGGGCCCAGGATAGATCTTCAGAGATGTTGGCACTCAGAACTTGAAATTGCTCACCATTTCCACCTCTGGTCGCTCAATGAGAATTGGTGTGTGTTCCCTCAACTTCACCTTCCTGAAGTCCACAATCAATTCTTGGGCTTACTAACGCTGAGGCCAGTGTTGTTCTTGCGACATCACTCAACCAGCTCTTCTAACTCATTCTATATTCCTCCTCTAATCATCTGAGATCCTGCTACATATTTGAGTGTAGACAGTAGAGAAGAAGGCTAAGTGAGCTGCACTGGGGTTGATAGTCAGTGAAAAGGAGAATACTTCCTATTTGTACTGACTTTGGTCTCTCAATGAGGAGGTCAAGATTATGTTGCAGAGGGAGGTGCAGAGGTCCAAGTTCTGAAGCGTATTGGTTTGTTTTGAAGAGATGATTGTGTTGAATGCTGAGCTGTAACTCTAGACAACAAAAAATTTGCTTCCTGAATACTTTTGGGTGCTTCTTATGGATTTTGGGCTGCTGATCATGAAAATCACAATGAAATTTTCCTATCACACAGCATTCTTTTAAACAAAGATCTCCTATATCTGTTACTTCAATTCATAATTCAAGTCATCTAAAATGTTGCTCACAACGTAAGCTGAAGAGTTTTCTGTCTTGTCCAGGCATGTCTGGACATGCTTAGATAGGGTGAACGCTGCACGGCAGGACAGGTTTTAGAAAGACTATAAAAGCATCACGCACACACCGTTCCATGCATTGTGTTTACACGTACAGTATATCGGTTTGCAATCTCATTGATGAGCATGCTCTACACGTAAGCATATTGTCTGTACTCATTATAATAACATAATTGTATTTTCAGGAGTATTGGTGATAGCAAAATATCTCACCAATGTTGCAACAGCCAAGATAACTTCTGTTATATTTGTGTTGAGAATACACTCAAAGATGGGGCATGTCTCCCCTCATTAAGAAAGCCTACGAGCTCTACTTGGGCTGCAACATTAACAGCCAAGCCTAAGCCTGGGCTCCTCACATTTGTTGTGCGCTGTCAACCTTAGAGTCTAGCTCAGAGGTTTCCGTAATTTCCAGAGGTGTCAAGGAGTCACTGGGACTATTCGCTGTCCCAGTGATATGGCGAGAGCAAGAGGATCAAGTGACTGACTGATAGTTCTGTCTAACCAGAATCAGAATCAGACTTTAATTGCCAAGTACCTATGCACATACAAGGAATTTACTTCCGGCAGATGTTGTCTCTCTGCTCATAACAATAATAATGATAAATATAAATGAAAATATAGAATATACATACAGGTAGTGCAATCCAAGTAATAGTTAGTCGACAGTTAACCGGCAGTTAACTGTTCAGCAAAGTGACTGCAGTAGGGAAAAAACTTCTCCAGTGCCTATTAGTCTTAGTCTGGAGGGATCTGAAGCGCCTACCAGACGGAAGCAGATCAAACAGTCCGTGCGCAGAATGGGAGGAGTCCTTTATCATGTTCCCTGCCCTCTTCTTCAACCTGGAAGAGTACAGGTCCACAATAGAGGGCAGGGAGGCTCCAATGATGCGCTCGGCAGTGCATCATTGTGTCCATCATTGTAACCAGTGTGTCTGGTTTCTCTGTGAAAAATAAGAAATCTATTGAATGCCCCGATCTCCCTTCAGCCATGAAACCTGTGCCACATAATAATAGTCTTCCAGTATTGAAGCCACCAGAGACACGGATTCTAGTGAAGATGCGATGATGCATGAGCCAGGAATGGAAAACGATGCAAATACTGAAACAGATTTTGAACCATTTATTGTCGATTGAGCCTCATCTGATAACTCAATCTGAGTTAAATGACCTGGTCAGAAACTTGGGTTTGTCAAAGGCAAAAACAGAATTTCTGTGTTCAAGACTGTAAGGATAGAATCTGCTGTGACCAGATACAAAATTTTCATGAGAGATTTTGATATTTGAGACAGATATTTCCCAGAATAACTGATGCCAAGATTAAGGAAGGTATTTTTGTGGGTCCACAAATTAAACAGATATCAATGACAGGCAGTTCGAAGAACTTCTAGTGGGACTGAAGAAAATCACATGGAAAGCATTCAAAGATGTTGTTGAAAATTTTCTTGATGACTACAGAGCATTGATCTATGCGCAGCTAGTTGACAACATGCTTCAAGCACACAAAATCATCAAGTGCAACATGTCACTAAAGATTAATTTTCTGTATTTCCATTTCAACTTTTTCCTGCAAATCTTGGCACTGTCAGTGATGAGCATGATGAAAGGTTTCAACAGGACATTGCGGTCATGGAGAAAAGGTGTCAGGTTAGTCGGAATCCATCAATGTTGGCTGGTTATTGTTGGACACTTAAGCGAGAAGCCTCAGACACTGAGTACAAATGAAAATCATCAACAAAATATTTTTTAGCTTAGTTGAACTATTGCAAAGCATCAGCACTGTTATGCAATTAAATGCATTATATTCAATAAAAGTTTATTTTTGGTTTCTCCAATTTCCTATATGATACAAGTAATATGAAATTAAATTTGACTTTCATTTTAAGCAATCTATCATAACCACAAAAAATCTCTGAGGAGGCAACAATTTTGAGCATGTGGACAATGGTCTTACAAGTGTTTTGCCGTTGTCCAGGTGGCGCAAGGCCGAAGGGAGAGCCAATGAGATCGCATGCACTGTAGACATTTTCGTAGTGAGCAAATTGCAGCGGGTCCAGGTCCTTGCATAGGCAGGAGTTAATTCAAGCCACGATCAATCTCATCACTGTAGATGTGAGTGCAAATGGGCAATACGCATTGCAGCAGCTCACCTTGCTCATCTTCTGCACCAGTGTGGTTGATGCCTTTTTGAAGCAGGTGGGAACGTTTGACTGCAGCAGTGAGAGATAAAAGATGTCCTTGAACATTCAAGTCAGTTGGTTGGCACAGGCTTTCAGTTCCTTACCAGCAACACCGTCGGGGCCTAATGCCTTGCAAGTGTTCAGAGATATTCTGACATCGGCCACGGAAACAGATATCATAGGGTCAGCAGAGCTGCAGGGATTCACACAGGTATAGATATTTTTCTCCTTTCAAAGTGTACATAAAAAATGTTGAGCTTATCTGGGAGTGAAGCATCAGAGCCATTTATGATGTTAGGTTTTGTCTTGTAGGAGGTAATGGCCTGCAAACCCTGCCAGAGCTGATAAGCACCCAACTCTATCCATACTTATAAAGTAGAATCAATCTCTACTGGCACATTTCAATGCTTATTAGATAAGTTGATTTCAGAAAGTGACATTTTAAGATACAGTAGAAGTGTAATATTGGACTCAGAGTGTGTATTCTAATCAGAACTCTCCTCCGGATCAATTGTTGACAAAGGCCTCCATCAGTGAAGTTGTTCTAGTAAATCTTCCAGTTGATGACTAATGAATAGAGAGTGATTGCTATTGCATGTCATCACTTCCGATTAAAATGGCGCCTGCAAACAGCACTACCTTGGATGATATCTTCTAGTTAGTCCACAAAATTGTTTCTTTCACTTCTTTTATGTGTTCTTTTTTTACTTTAAATGTGTTTCTGGTACTGTTACAGCCTGTGATCTACAGTTTGATGATTGATTGAGTGACCTGGCACTTTGCTGTCTCTGTGAAGATTCCAGGAGGCAATTGGCCACGAGGCCTAGAAGCTTAGAGTTGGGCCGTAAGCTGATGATCAACTCCATTTTTTGCCAGTCTCACTGATTGAGGAAGATTAAAACATCAAGGAGAATGTGGAAGGTGAGTGAGTGCCATCTACCAGCCCCTCGCTCGCTGATGTTGGAGGAAGGTGGCTACGTGGAAGTCTCCTCCTTGTTGCTCCTGAGGGAAGGCTCCTGCATTTGAATGGTCTCTCTCTTTCTCCCTCGATGCCGTCTGAGGATGGTACAGAAGTTCCAGGTCTGTGATTTATGGATTGGTCTGTAATTCTCCTGGACTCTTTCAATGTAATGTTTTGCATTCTGTGTTTTCACCCATTTTCTTGTCATTTGTGTGAGGCAGATATGGGGTTTAACGTTTGATTTTCTTGTTGCCATTTGTGCGATTTGTTTGTTTTCTGTGGGTGGGTGTTTGCAGTTTGGGGTTTGATGTTTCTGTTGCCATCTGCATGATTTGTTTATTGCACATGAGGGGTGAGTTGATGTTTAATGGCTGTTTGTGTGATTTTTTTTAAACATGGGGGGGTAAGTTTGATATTTTTCCTTGAATGACTACCATGGTCCTCTTTGTTTCATGGCTGTCTGGAGAAGATGAATCTCAGAGTTACACACTGCATACTAAATAATTATAAATGTACCTTTATAATAAATGTACCTTGAACTTAATTATCATTAATCATAAGGCAAGCAGATGAACTAAATCAACTTTGGTCTGTTGCTACCCATTGTATTCCGAAAGATCCACCTGGATTCAAATCCACAGTGATCCAGTCATATATTCCATTGCCAAAAGATTTGTCAAATTAACTTTTTCTGACCAAGAATCCTCTACCAAAATGGTTCATATCAATTTTTGCTGAAGTCATTATTGTGCTTCAGAACCTAGTGAGGAAGTAGAAGAGAATCTTTTCCAGATTATCACAAAGCAAAGTCCACTATTCTTCATAGTAAACTTCTATTCCCTAGCCAGTTCCTTACATCAACTACCCTTAGTAGTTCCAATATGCCAGGCTTAACTTGTCCACAACATAAAGAAGTAAAGAGTTGTAGCTTTTCTAGGAAAGATTAGATTGGTGTTGCAGTTAAGGAGTGGGGTGGGGTGGCAGTAGCTATTGAGACAGCTGAAGGATTATGGTGATCTACAGATATTCAGAGTTCCCACACCTCAACACCCCATATTGAAACAAAGATTCAGGAAATGTGGGTAACAGGAATTGTCAGCTGGAGACATATTGGTGAATTCCGTGGTGGAATGTATATGGGATAATTTTTAAGATGGGTTCTACTGGTAAATGGATGACCCAATCTTTTTAACCTACTTATTTCCATCAAGTCAACCAAGTTGGGACCATCAGATATTTTTATTGTTATACAGTGACAGAACTAACAAAAAAACAATGAGTACAAAAATCCTCTGACAAAATGCAATAAATCAGAAAACTGAAGATTCTTCCATGAGAAGATCCCAATCTGAAATTCCTTGAGATAGACTGGAATCAGAAACAGGTTTATTATCACTGTCTTAGATGATGGGCAATCTGTTGATTAGTAGCAGCTTTATAGTGCAAATCTATAAAATTACTATAAATCATAAAGTAAATAAATAGTGCATAAAAGACAGATATTTCCTTTAGTGATGAGGCAAACATTATTCAAATTTTTGTTATAGGGAAATACCTTATATGGTACTAAATTGTGCAAGGAAGTGCTTTGTTTGAGATCTTACCTGTGCAGAAGTCACTGAACTAGACTGTAGAGCTTGTGCCACAGATTATTGCAAGATCATTCTCAATCATTAATCTAAGCTGTTAGCTATCCATGACCTTTTTTGAATATATTGGATATAGAACTTAAAATAGAGACTTGAAGGATACTTCATGCACTTTGTGTTAGGACGTGATTAAATCCAGATTAGATGGCTCATATGCATGGATTACTCTTACAGAAGATCACTTCTAAAAGGCATTAACTTCATGTAGCATTATTGAGCTTAGTCCACGAACTATGATCATAAAATAGTATATTGAAGATGAAAGAACAAGTCACATTACAGCAGAAAATACAGGCAATTTTGATCTGTTGCTTGAATGAGATTTCACTACTGTGTCCCCAGAGAATCATTGCTGAGTGAATAGAAATAGAAAGGGGGGGGGGGGGGCACTTGAAGATTCCTCCACGTCAATTACTAATTTCTGATATTTTTACGAAGAAAGTGATAGTTGACAACAAGAAATGAGGTGGGATGTGACAAACAAGAAAGAAATGGTTGACAATAAAGGGCAATTGTTATTTCCCTATGGAATGAAAGGCCATGTGAAAACAACAGTTCTCTTCATTTAACCCCAAAGAGATAGTCTGTTAGGAGCCTTCCTTAATAAAAGACATTCTTTTGATATGTCTTGCCATTTCTTTGCTGCTATAGATTTTACAGAGACAGAGAAATAAAAAAAAAACTTCTCATGGATTTTAATTTACATTTGTAGAATAATGGGAGTAGACAGAAATAAATGGATTTAGCCCAAATTCTTCAATGATTAATAAAAATGATTAGATAGTTAAGATAAATGTGAGTATGCATTTTACAAACTAATAGGATGTGATGAAGTTAAAAATAGTCAGGACAAAAGAAAAATGCTGGAGAAATATTGTAAAAATATGAAGGCATTGATAAATGGTGAGACATAAATTTGCATGCAGACTATCAGTAGCTTGTTTACTAAAAGGCATTAGAAAATTTAGAAAATTAGAAAATGCATTCATTTTTAAAAGGACTCATAAGCTGATATAAGCCAAATAAAACTGAAGAGGGCAATGAAAATAATGATTAAAAATGGAAGTATTGAGTTTAACAGCAGGATAAGGTAAGCTAAAAGGATAATGATGAAAATAGTTCAAAAGCGTGGAAAGGAGCTGAAAATGATTAAAGTAATCAGGCACTGCAAAGAGCAGAGCGTGATTAATTTGTAAATGATGAAAAAAAGCCGTCTGAAGTATTTAATAAATATTTCCTATCAATCTTAACTATGGATGAGTATATCATGAGGAGTGAATTCTGAAGTAGCTCAGAGCCAGACGAGCTACATCATGAAGAATGAAGGAAAATTGTTAGATAATTAGGCTCAGGGAAGGTGGAATTGAGGATGAAATTGATGAAGCTTTTTGAGTGTTAACCTATGCCATTGAAGTAATCATTTTAAAATGTGGGGCTGGGCTGATCTATATATTAGTGGGTGGATAAACATAAAGACAATGGTGGAGAAATAACTTACCATAGACAGCTGCCCCTATTTTATTTCAAATGGAAAATTTAATAATGCAGGCAACTCATGAATGAAAATGTTTGCATATGACAAGATGTCAAATAGAAATGCAAAGAAATCTTGGAATTATATAGAGACACAAACTTGAAGATGTCATTTATGGATTAGCAATCAGTAATGATAGGGGCCATTGTCAGGATCTCAAGTATAATACTATAAATATTATTGACTTGGATAAACAGACTGGGGGATTTTTGATAGATTTGCTGAAAGTACAAAGTAGATGGAGTAGCCTGCAAAGAGATATTGAAGGACCAAGGAGTAGGCAAATGGATAATGTGGATAAAAAGTGAGGTTATCTACTTTGGAGGCAAGAAAGCAGATCAATATTTAAAATGTGGGACTCAAAAGTTGTGATATAAAGCCATCTCAGGGGAGACAAAAAGAACACAATATCAGTAACCATGGAGGTATAGCAAATAATCAGTGAGGCTAATGAAATATTGGACTTCATGACAAAAGGTACGGTGTATAAAAGTTGGTGAGTTTTAAAACTTAAGAGTGCCTAGATGCCATGAGTAAGCATTATGTATTTTCAAACTTGCTGTGAGAAATTGTGATGTTCTGTGCTTGTAGATCAAAAGACTGCTTGTGAATCAGATTTGGGTACAGATTTGGGTATCAGGTTTTACTCCAAAAAAAACATTCTAAATAAGCATCAATTTCAGACTTAGATCTGTTACATAACCAAAATTAAGATCAGAATAGATAAAGGATTAATGGATCTGAAAGGAAATTTTCCTTTGAAGGCAAAAGGCGTAGGCAAGTGCTTTATATTTTTCTCTCTAAACTTATTATCAGTAATATTGGAATATTGATTTTAATACTAAGGATTATTCAATCCAGGTAGTTGATGAAGCTAAGGGTGGAAAGAATAGATGCTTGATCCACAAACTTCCATTTCTTTTCATGCACAGGAATGAAGGAGTGCAAATATTTTAGCACTTTTATTTATAAAATAGAAGTGGAAATGTTTGTTAACAGCAAGTCAATGAATTAAGTTAATTTATTTATTGAGATACAGCATGATCTGTATCTGGCCCTTCAATTCACACTGCCCAGCAATCTCTGATTTAACCCTAGTCTAATCACGGGACAACTTACAATAAGAAATTAACCTACCGGTATATCTTTGGACTGTGGGAGGAAACCAGAATACCCAGAGGAAACCCATATGACCACAGGAAGAATGTACAATGTCTTTAGAGACAACTGTGGGATGTTACTGTTGGTAAAACTATTGTGTCATAAATTATGTTAAGGAAACAAAAATCCTTATTTGAAAAAGCAAGGATTCATAATGAACAACTAAGATGGATTTGACTAAGGAAAATCATTTTTTGATTAACCTGATTATTTTCTTTACTGAAGCAACCTTGTAGGTTATTGGAGGTTGTGCATCTATGTACAGTACTTCTGTATATAGACTCAAAAGTGGCACGTTCCAGACATTGTTAAAAAATTTAAGCATATGCTTTAAAAAAAAATCACTTGCAATTCAAGTTGAAAATTAGAGATAGAAATCAAAGGTTGAGCCACAAAATTATTATACCACTGAAATAAATTATCCATTTTACTCAGCATTCACAAGGAAATCCCATCTGCTGTTTACCTATTTTTCCATAGATCTCAAAATTATTTTGCTTCAAGTTTTTCTGTCTGATTCCCTTTTAAAAGACTCCTGACTGGATACCATTACAGCAGTCAGTTCTAATTCAAAATTAATGTCTATGTAAAAAAAGATGTTCCTCATAACTCCTTTGGCTTTTGCTTATCTTTTCAAATCTGAGTCCACATATTTTGAAGGTCCACTGATAAAGACCAGCTTTTCTCCATTTATCCTATCTAAACTCACAAACCTCCAACAAATCTTGAATAGATATTTTTGTTATTAGATGATCCTGTACAAAATAAAAAATAATCTGAAATTAAATCGTCTCAAAATTTCAGAATGATTAGTTGTACATAGAACATAGAAATTTATAGCACATTACAGACCCTTTGGTCCACAATGTCATGCCGACCATGTAAACTACTCTAGAAGCAGTCTAGAATTTCCCTAATGCATAGCCCTCTATTTTTCTAAGCTCCACGTACTTATCTAAGAGGCTCTTAAAAGACCCCATTGTATCTGCTTCCACCACTGCTGCCGGCAGTGCATTCTATGCACCCACCACTCTGTGTGGAAAAACTTGGCCCTGGCATCCCCTCAGTACCTATTTCCAAGCAGATTACAACTATGCCTAGTTCAGCCCTGGGAAAAAGCATCTGGCTATCCACAAGATCAATGCCCCTCATCATCTCATACACCTCTATCAGGTCAACGCTCATCCTCCGTCGCTCCAAGGAGAAAAGGTCAAGTACACTCAACCTATTCAGATAAAGTATGCCCCCCCCCCACAATCCAGGCAACATCCTTGTAAATCTCCTCTTCACTTTCTCTATAGTATCCACATTCATCCTTCCTGTTCTTGATTGATGTTAGATAAAATTTAATGGGTATAAGATTGATAAAGTGACTAGATAGATGTTAGGTACAATTTAACATCTGTAGATGTGAGATGATTCTTTTCAGATGCAATAATATAGAAATATAAAAATGGGAGCCACTTTAAAAAACTTAGATCTAGGAATCACTTTTTAAAAAAGTAGAACTAGGAATCACTTTTTAAAAAATTAATGATCACCTACTTAAGAAAGAGAGGAGGCAACATCTTTTTACTCAATAGGTCAAGTTTTTGGAACTCTTTTTTTCTCAAAAAGAGTCCATGAATGCTTATAAAGCAGAGGCGGATAGATACTTGCTAAACAAGAGAGTGAAGGGTTACCCAGAATAGATGGGAAGACATTTACAATTATAAATTCAGTCATGATCTTATTGGATGGTAAAGTGAGCTGGATGGACTACTACTGCTCCTCATTCATGTTTGGATGTTTCTATGTAGTCCAAACCAGGAGATGTACGTACATGCTGTATATTCAAGTCTTAGAAAGGTGATGAGTTGATGAAGCAAGTGAAAGGAAAACTTGGTTTTGTAAGTTAAGGAACTGAGTACAAAATTAAAGATGTAATGTTAAATTTGTATAAATTATTTGTAGAACTCAAGTAATTATAAATGAATTAGGTTAGGGTTCCTAGAGATATGCAGAGATACAGCTCAGAGATCGGTCCCTTGGCCCACTGAATCTGCACTGACCATCACTCATCCATTTACACTTATCCTACGTTAATGACTTCAAGCCCTAAAATGTTTATCTAGATAATAGCATGGAAGGTAAACAAGCACATGGGAATAATTTTAAATGGCCTAATAAAGGTACTCGACATTGTGAAGGCTTCATTGGAGGAAACGTGAAAGAACTCTTCTGTCACAGACTTAAAATCAATAGCAGAAAGGACAAGAGGGAATTCAGTAAAAAAAAGAATCATAAAGAGATGAATTAATAACTGGAATATATCAATTAGAAAGAAGAGTAAAATTAGATTCCAATGGATTTTTTTTAAAGCCAGTTGGTTATATACTTGATGGGAACTAATTTACAAGTTTATGGAGGAAAACAGTATGATGTGACATGATGTTTCCAAATCACAGAGGGCTGGTGGAGTGAACAGCTTTTTATCTGTAATAACAAAAGATCTGCTGGAGGAGCTCAGCTGGTCAAGCAGCATTGGGTGTGAGCACAAGGATTATTGACTTTTTGGGTTGAAACCCTGCATTAGGACTGAGTGGAGATTAGTGTGAAGAGGGTGTTACGAACCCCATAACTGTGTCACTTACCAGCAAAGATAGAGAGGTCCGTTGAAGTCTGATGGTACTATTTTTAACAGTATTTATTAGTAAAAATACACAAAAATAATATCAATGCAAAATTACAGATAATATACGTCGTCAATACTAAATCTAAAAGTGCAGGTATAATAATGATCAATAAGAAATAAGCTCTATTGTTGTCTAGGGGATAATGTATTGTCCGATGGAAATATAAAGTTCACTCAGTTCATGCAGGCTGCAGCCTTTGGGGACCGCTGGGCTTGCAATAGTTGGAGAGAGAGAGAGAGTTTTGGGAGAAAAACTTGCCGGCTTTCCTTTTATGATTTAGATCCATTAGAGTCTCGTTGGCATGGCCATTCACTTGTGGCCTCTTCTTTAGCTAAGCCGTTCTTCCGTGGTGAGCCCGCCAATCCCAGGCAAGGGAAGGACGCACACAAGCCCCCACCGGCTGTCGCTATTAAACACTATCATGGGATTTCTAGCTTTTCTCCTGGTGCGTCTAAAGGGGTTGTTCCCCAGACCCTCTTTTATCCTTACTCACGGGGTCTCAGATGTCAATCAAGTTGGGATGATGCAATCCCTCAACCAGCCCACTCTGGTCGTCCCCTGAGGGGCTTCAATGAATAGTACAGTACTCAATACACAATTCCATCTCCAAGAGACAATAGCCGTTATCAGTGGTTTTGTTTCGCTGAGGCCAGGACACATTCCAAACCTTGTGGATTCTCTCTCATTTCCTGGGTCCCAGACCCAAATTAATAGCCATCTTGCAATTCTCAAAAAGGAGGGGGTGACTTTGTACCCTTCGGCCCCTCAGAGTTGCGGCACATTCGTAACAAGGGGAAGTAACCAGTATAAAGAGAAAAGGGGGAGTGGTGAGACAGATGTCAGTGGGTTTCTTCTATCCTATGATTGTGTGACTGCAGTATAACCATTCAAAGGAGAAAAAGAGACATAGAACTCCACAAATAATATTTCTATTCCTTTCTCTTGCTGTCTCTGTATCTCTCCCTCTCTTTTTTTCTCTCTTTCATGTTTGTCTTTCCATTGTAGTATTCATAAATGAGAGATCTTAAAGTCTCAGTCTCAGAGACATTTTCTCTCTGTTTGGCTCCTGTCCATTTCACTCTGCAAAGATACTCAAGCATGTTTTGTGAAGTGCTGCTTCTGGACGCTGTATTCAAATGGCTTCTGCTTTTCTCATCTATCGCCTTGTAAGATCTCTTCTCCCATCAAACAATCTAATTTATTTAACCCTATTATTATCAAAGCAATTGAGAGTTAAACAAAATGTTTAATTCAAGCATGGAAATTAAATATGAATGATTTTATGCATCAGAATATATAACATTCTAAGCATTCTACCTCAATTTACTCCTAACATTCTAATCCTACTGCATAGATTTAAGAAAGTTTCACTCAAAAGCAAGATATACTTGGCTGAGTTATGATCCTAAAATGCTCTAAATTCTAATAAAATTAAATGCCATTCACTTGGCATCTTAATCCTACCAGTTTTTCTCTCTCTGATACTGAGTTTTCTATCATTTTGTATATAAATATTTCAAATTTTGAATGTTTCCAATTATTCTTTTTTGTTCCCTGTGGTTAGGATGCCCAGCTTTGAAAGAAGCTATAAAAGTGAAGTAACATAATAATATAGAAATAGGCACAAGTCATGGAGC
This sequence comes from Hemitrygon akajei, assembly GCF_048418815.1. Taxonomy (NCBI): domain Eukaryota; kingdom Metazoa; phylum Chordata; class Chondrichthyes; order Myliobatiformes; family Dasyatidae; genus Hemitrygon; species Hemitrygon akajei. Next base: position 98,125,853 of record NC_133124.1, read on the forward strand.
CATTGAAACCTACCCCATCATTCAATGTGACCAATTTCATGAGGAAGACAGAGAGAAATTGGAAGTATGATGGTAACGAGAGAAAATAGATTGAAAACTAATGGCAAAATAACATGATGAGGGAAAATGACCTTATTCGCCTTACCATATCCATCAGGCACTTCCACACATAGCATAAAGATCCTGCAACACCGTCTTCAAAATGTATATCAACTATCTAAAAGCAAATGGGTTTGATGAATGGTTATCGATCGGATACGTCATCTCTGTTTTTCGATTCACAGATCCTGCTTGATCTACTTAATACTTCCAGCATTTTCCATTTTTATTACAGGAGTAAACACTTTCCTTGACACTCCAATTGTAAGTTTAACAGAAAATATTTTAAATCAGTCAGCGTATTTGGAGCGACATATTTGTGGAATAGTCAGATTTGGGAAAAGATTGAGTATAACATGGTATTAAGGTGCAGAGAATGAGGAAAGGGGAGGAGAAGATAACAAAAGGGAATAGGGTATAACATAAAAGACAAAACATTTTGGTGTTCCTTGTATATGCCTGCAAAATGGACTGTTGGTAGAGGGAGGATGTCAAACTGAAAATACATACCCTGTCAGCCATGTTTCCACCTGACACTACTCGACAATTCATAGCAATAGAAAGATAGAAACATAGAATACCTACAGCACAATACTGGCCCTTCACCCCACAATGCTGTGTCGAACATGTACTTACTTTAGAAATTACCAAGGGTTACCCATTTCCCTCCATTTTCCTAAGTTCCATGTACCTATCCAGGAGTCTCTTAAAAGACCCTATTGTATCCACCTCCACCACCAACACTGGCAGCCCATTCCATGCACTGACTACTCTTAGTGTAAAAAAAAACCTTACCCCTGACATCTCCTCTGTACCTACTTCCAAGCAACTGTGGTGTTTCCACAGTGATGAGTTCCTGTTCGTGGAGCTCACTGACTGAGTGACCATTTTCTGACATTGTCCAGATGTGACATGGGAGACATTGACGAGTAGGGTGTGGCCCTGTGTATGACTGATTCCAGGCCAGTGCCACTGACCGAGGCATGCGGGAGAGGGATCTTGTGGCAGCAGATGCTGTAGAAGGTGATCTCTGGAGCTAAGCGATCATTTTCTATCTCTTTCTCTTGATGATGGGGAGAGATTGCTGCCGATTCTTGAGTCGGAGAATCTTGAAGTGAAAAGCATCATGGCAGACTGTAACATTGTAACAGCAACCATTGTTGGTCTCCCCTTCTGCTGTGAAATGGGTGACATCTCGCTGTCTCTCGTTAGTGAGAGAGAGAGAGACTGTCACAAGTCAAACTATCAGGTAACCAATAGCTTTTCTTTGTTGACCGCAGATCATGCTCTCTCTTTGGGGGCTTTCAGGTTGCTTGCCGGCTTGCAGGTACTAAGGCTTTCTGCTGAAATGGGTGGGTGGGGGAGGGGGAGGTTGAAGCTTGCTCCTGCTTGCACAGGTGAGGGGTGAGGAGGGTCTTTTGGGTTCTAACATTTTTCTATCGTTCATTCTTTTGGGGTTCTTTTGTTTTTCATGGATGTCTCTGAAGACTGACTATTTCAGGTTGTGTATGGTATGCATTCTCTGATAACAGATGAAACTATGGAAGCATTGTAAATGGTCCTGTGATTAGGCTAGGCTTAAATTGGGTTTGCAGGGTGGCGAGGCTTGAAGGACTGAGAGGGCCAAGTTCACACTGCATCTAAATAAATAAATAAACAAACAAACAAACTTAGCACTTTCCAAGCTCTCAGTCCACTTGGAAACAAATAAGAGTAACCATTATTGTGGCAGCAGTAACTGAAATCTCAAAGGATAGGAACATCAGTGACCAAAACACCATAGTTCTGCCTAAAACTTGAATGGGCTTTAGAATGAACAGCATGGGTTTGTACAACATTGGAATAGACCATTCAAAGTTAAACTACTTTTCTCTACCTCTGCATGTTCCATATCCCTCCAGTCCCTACATATCCATGTGTCTCTCTAGCAGCCTCTTAAACTTTGCTATTGTATCTGCATCCACCACTTCCCTACCATCACCCCTCTACCCCGACAGCTGTTCCAAGCAGTTACCATTCTGTGTCAAAAACTTGTACAACATATCTCCTTTTAACTTCCTCCACCCTGACATCAATTTTGAAGCATGCCCTCTGGTATTGCTACACTGGAGAAAAGATTCTGACTGTCTCCCCCATCTATGCCTCTCATAATCTTCAAAAATTCTATCAGTTGTCTCTTCAGCCTCCAAAGCTCCAGAGAAAACAGTTTAAGTTTGTCCAAATTCCCTTTTAAGTTTATACCCTCTAATATAGCTAGCATCCCGGTGAATCTTGTCTATGATCTTTCCACAGCCTCTACATCCTTCCTGTAATGAGCTGACCAGAAATACATGCATTATTCCAATTGCAGACCATACAAATGAATAACTTGTGTTAAGTTTACTATTGATCTAAAAACTACAAAGATTCGTTTATATTCACTAAATTTTTTAAAGGATATGGATAAAAGGCGAATAACAAATTTAGATCACAATTCAGTCATACCAGGTTGAATATTGGTTCCTGGCTATGTAGTGACATAACCTACAGCTATATCAAGTTTCTGTGTTATTGCACTGTTTTACCTTGATATTTTTTGAAATGTAGGCTTTGCTGAAGTATTTACAAGTAAGGAAAGATGATCTTCCATAAAAAACATGCTGCCAACACCTGTAGCACACACCTCCTTTTGAAGAATATTCCAAACTTTTTATCAGAGCAAATTTCAGAATTCATTTCCACATGGTGATGTCCCATAGAAACATAGAAACATAGAAAACCTACAGCTCAATATAGGCCCTTCGGCCATTAACATTGTGCTCAACATGTATTTACTTTAGAAATTACCTAGCGTTAGCCATAGCCCTCTATCTTATGTACCTCATAGCTCTATATACCTATCCAGGAGTCGCTTAAAAGACCATATTGTATCTGCCTCCACCACTGTTGCCAGCAGCCCACTCCATGCACTCACCCCACTCTCTGCATAAAAAACTTACCCCTGATGTCTCCTCTGTACATACTTCCAAGCACCTTAAAACTGTGCCCTCTCATGTTAGCCATTTCAGCCCTGGGAAAAAGCCTCTGACTATCCACATAATCAATGCCTCTCATCATCTTATACACCTTTATCAGGTCACACCTCATCCTCCATCACGCCAAGGAGAAAAGGCTGAATTCACTCAACCTATTCTCATAAAGAATGCTCCCAAATCCAGGCACCATCCTTGTAAATCTCCTCTGCAGCCTTTCTATAGTTTCTACATCCTTACTGTAGTGAGGTGACCAGAACTGAGCACAGTACTCCAAGAGGGGTCTGACCAATGTCCCATATAGCTGTAACCTTACCTCTCAGCTCTGAAACTAAAAGTCCACTGTCGATGAAGGCCAATGCATCGTATGCTTTCTTAACCACAGAGTCATCCTGCGCAGTAGCTTTGAGAGTCCTATGGACTCAAACCCCAAGACACCTCTGATCCTCCACACTGCCAAGAGTCTTACCATTAATAATATATTCTGCCATCATATTTGAGCTACCAAAATTAACCACCTCACACTTAACTGGGTTTAATTCTATCTGCCACTTCACAGCCAGTTTTGCATCCTATCAAAGTCCTGCTGTAACCTCTGATAGCCCTCCACTCTATCCATAACACCACCAACCTTTGCGCCATCTGCAAACTTAATAACCCATCCATCCACCTCCTCATCCAGGTCATTTATAAAATTCACAAAGAAAAGGGGTCCCAGAACAGATCTCTGAGGCACTGCACTGGTCACCGACTTCCACGCAGAATATGATCCATCGACAACTACTCTTTGCCTTCTGTGGACAAGCCAATTCTGGGTCCATAAAGCAAGGTCCCCATGGATCCTATGCCTCCTTACTTTCTCAGTAAGCCTTTCATGGGGTACCTTATCAAATGCCTTGCTGAAATCCATGTACACTACATCTACTGCTTTATCAATGTGTTTAGTTACATCCTCAAAAAATTCAATCTGTTTCGTAAGGCACGACCTGCCCTTGACAAAGCCATGATGACTATTCCTAATCATATCATGCCTCTCCAAATGTTCATAAATTCTGCCTCTCAAGATCTTTACCATCAACTTATCAACCACTGAAGTAAGACTCACTGGTCTATAAATTCCTGGGCTTTCTCTACTCCCTTTCTTGAATAAAGGAACAACATCTGCAAACCTTCAATCCTCCAGAACCTCTCCTGTCCCCATTGATATTGCAAAGATCATTGCCAGAGGCTCAGCAATCTCCTCCCTCACCTCTCACAGTAGCCTGGGGTACATCCCATCCGGTCCTGGTAACTTAGCCAACTTGATGCTTTCCAATAGCTCCAGCACATCCTCTTTCTTAATGTCTATATGCTCAAGCTTTTCAATCTACTGCAAGTCATCCCTACAATTGCCAAGATACTTTTCCGTAATGAATACTGAAGCAAAGTATGCATTAAGTACCTCTACTATCTCCTCTGGTTCCGTACGCATTTTTCCACTGTCACACTTGATAGGTCCTATTCTTTCATGTCTTATCCTCTTGCTCTTCACATACTTGTAGAATGCCTTGGGGTCTTCTTTAATCCTGCTCCTGCTCGCCAAGGTTTTCTCATGAGTTAGTATTCCCATGTGTTATTATTCTGATTGCATTCTTGATTGGTTTCACTTGAATTTGACTTTCTGTCCACTCTTCTCCTCTTATGGCTAAGCATTCAGTTCATGATGACCGACGAGACGAGCTCATTTATCTCAACTGCCGGTTTTATTATGATAAGCACAATAGCAGACAGAACACAATAGCTTGGTGAGAACTAACTCAGTCACGTACCGACAGCAGAGGTGATTATTACACGCCCCGGTTACAGTCATGGTGACCCACAAACACACAAGCAAATCACCACATAACCCTAGTTAAAATGTAACAATAAAGGAGCTTGAACATCTCACCACAATTCCACAAATGCATTTTTAAACAAGGAAAATAAGTAGTGGTGGCTGCTAGGAATGCAGGGCGAGCGGTCAACCATGTCCCCAGAACGCCACACAGCCCCCACCCGAGGGGTCAGTCATCCCGACAACTTCAAAGTCCACAGTGAAGTCCAAAAGTCACGGAGGTGGTCAACACCACCAACCGGGTCACGGGGGGTGGGGGGCGTGTGGTGTCTAGAGCCCCCGCCCCCCAGTGAGGCACAGTTTGCTGAGGCAAGAGGCAGGACATCCAGGGTGTCACTTCCTTCCTTCAGCCTCCCTGGGTCCGTGATGGCCAAGGGCTAGCCGGTCCCATTGCAGCACGACTGGCTCCTGCTGCTCAGTCAGCCGCACCCTGTATACCACATCGGAGATCTCCTCTCCTGGCCCCTTCCAACTTCGGGTGATAGTCCCTTCTTACAGTTGGGGCAGTAGGCCTTTTGTGGGGCTCCCACCAGAGACTGCTGTACTGGCACTCTAGACTGGTGGCCCAGACTCTTCTGCGACATGCAAACTTCGTAGCAGAGAATGAACAGTTCCATGTCCTGCCTACTCTCTGGCCAGTTGAAGTGTTTGCACAGTTTGCCCAATGTCTTTGCAGCCCCAAAACAACTGGCTCCCATCAGCCCCTGCACTGACCGCAACACCATTGTGCAGAGCCTGTGGGGTGGACCACCTGCTGTAGGAGATGTCTGTCGCCATCAGAAAACTGCCACCACTGGAACAGCAACTCATCATGCACCTCCAGCATGCCTCACTAGGAGTATAGGGCTTTGGTCTCTTTGTGCAGCGTAGAGACCTCTGCCCATTCCAGCCACTATCTCACACTCAGCCATCCACTCACCCAGGCAGGAACTGGGTCACTCTCCTGTACGCTGTGCAACTTCTTATGGTCAATGGTGGGGAGGTCTACCTCTCTGTTGGCTGTCAGCTGAAGCACTGCCACAACCGCTTGCCCCTGCTTTTGCTGTGTTGCACTGGGCCGTTGCAGGGCGTGCTGCACTGCCTCCGGCCACTGTGAGACCAGTGGTGGTAGTTGCTACACCTCCATTGTCCATTTCCTGGAGCTACTTTGCCAGAGAGCCACAGCTTCTGCACCAAGGTTGCCCTCAGCACATCCAAATAGGCAACCCAACAGTACAGCAGGTCCAGACAAATGATACAAGAATGCAAGATTATTTTGTTCTCCAATGTGTTTGTCCCACTGCGATGCAGTGCCACATCTTTCCTCTCATTGCTGCACGGTCTCTGATGACCGTTGTCAGCTGGACTGCCATTACTGTTGTTTACAGTTCCTCTGTGCTGTAAAAAGCAACTTCCACAGTCCAAATACTCAGGTCCCTATGCTTTGAAAGCAAGAGTAATGAATGATTCCCTTGATTCCATTCCTAGCAAATTATTTACATCATTCGTATCATTATTCTATTTCATCTACATCTGGAGAGAAGTCAATATAACACAGGATCTTAGAGATGCCATAATCATGAACACATTCAAGAAAGAAGGTGTCCAACCGTGGTAACTACATACCCTTTATTTTGTTCATCCAGGAGCATTTCTTGGTGTATATTTATTATTCTAGCAGTTGCTTAACTAATGTTTTGTACAGCTCTATCATAACATCCTGCTTTTGTATTCTATGCCATGGCCTATAGGTTTTGCTTTCCAACCTTCCAAATGACTATCTTGTTAATTTATAGAGTCTGTAGAATCCATAATGGAACTATTGTCACAGAAAGAAATGAGATTGATGAGTCTTTTGTTGGAACTAAAACTCTCTGCAGCTTTTGCGATCCAGTGCTTTGGAAGTTCCATGATAGACTATGATGCAACCAGTCAGAATGTTCTCCTCCATACATCTATAGAAATATGGTCCTGGTGACCTACCAAATCACCTAATAAAGTTAGTGCCCGTCCCTACCATCGAGAATATCTTCAAGAGGAAGTGCCTCAAGAAGGCGACAACAATCATTAAGACCTTCACCATCCAAGACATCTTCTTTTTACGATAGGTGCTTCACTGCAGACACCATCTTCTCTCTACTACCAACAGGGCGTAGGTACAAGTGTCTGAAGACCTATATTCAAGGATTTAGGAACAGCATCTACCCCTAAGCCATCAGGTTTCTTAGCAGCCCATGAATTCATGAACACTATATCATTATTCCTTTTATTTGCACTGTTTTATTTATTTCTTGTACTTTTTAGATTTTTTTTGACTTTGTACTGTAATGCTGCCACAAAATAACAAATTTCATGTTATATATCAGTGATAATAAATCTGATTCTGAATTCTAATTTTGATTTATTGGTTTGTTTGTCTCAAATAATAAAAAAACAAAGTACAAAGAAACACATATCATTCTTTATAACCTGTTAGTTTGAATTCATGCACTTCACTTTTAAAAAGTTTCCTTTTGGCTTTACTAAATAAGCTTTGAACTCAGCTTATCACCAGATAAGGGTAGATTTTTTCGGCAGCTGCGTCATCTTTATTCTTAAAGATAGAAAATGTAATCAGTGATGATGATAATTGCTTTTGACTAATCATCCTAGGCAATGCTACAAAGTAATTGTAGCCTCAGTACCACCTGAGGTGAGACGGTAATTCCACAGAGAACGATGGATAGGAATTTATACTTGTCACATTAAGATATGCTCAAGGACCAAGAGGTATTCGCCCATCCATGACATGAGGTACATCATTCCATAGAAGCAAATAGTCGCTCAAATAGAATTTGATTCTGTGATACTGAAGCTATCAAAAATGAAGTTGGCATTTTCAAATATCACTCCTATCATGGGCTTTGAAATTACACTGTGCAATATTTCCTGACAATATAATTTTATACAGGGAGGAGATTGTGGCAGCAATTTTATAAGATACAGCTTTATTTTAATTCAAAATAATTCAGAAGCTAATAAGAGAGTACTTTATCTATTATTTTGAAGGAAATATTAACAAATTGTTTAATGCTTTCATTAGAATGGGAAAGGTATTTGATATGAAGTTATCTTGTACTTCTTCGCATTATCATCATGGCATCATTCCGATATTTCAGCCCAGCCTGAAAGTTATCTATATTTACTACTGACTTTTGGCTGAAGTAGCACTTTAACCCTTCACCAGGTAAGGAGATATCCTAAGCAGCACACACAAAGTGTTGGAGGAACTACGCAGGCCGGGCAGTATCTATGGAAAAGAGTAACCAGTCAGCGTTTTGAGTTGAGACCTTTTCCAGTCCTGAAGAAAGGTCGCAAACCAAAATAGAGAATCTGCTTCTGGAGTCTAGTGTTGGACATGTGAATGATATGTCTAAGAGAGCTAACCTAGAAGCAGATAGGCTATTTCTGCTGGCTTTGTTGGGAAAACACACTGCAATTGTTTTGTTTATCCTCACAATAGATTTGGAGGATTTTGTGGAGTTGGAGTTGTTATCTTTCCAGACCCTTGAGCTTCCTGCATCAGTCATCCAGGTCACAAAAGCTGGAAGAGGCACAGATCACTGCTACTCATGAGACAAGATGTTTTGTTCAACATCAGAGGACTTGATCTTCAAATATCTTTGTTACTTTACCAAAGGATTTTGTTCATGTAATGAAAACAATGGTAAATTGCATGATCGATGACTAGCTTCACTGAGAGTGAGTAAAGTGACCCATGTTTTCCAGTGAGTCTTTTGGCCAGAGGGAGGTGAATCTGTGAAATTTGTTGCCACAGGCGACTATGTAGGCAAAGTCATTTGGGCATACTTAAGGTGCAAGTTGATAGGTTCTTGAATAGTCAGGGTGTGTATGGTTATGGGGAGAAGGCAGGAGAATAGGGTTGAAAAGGAAATGGATCAGCCATGATGAAATGGAGGAACAGGCACAATGGGTTGAATAGCGTAACTCTACTCCTATGTCTTATCTCTTATACATGAATCTTTATAGTGGAGAAATGGCAATGAATGGTAGGGACACGTTAGTACCATACTTTTGTGTTGCTGTTGTTAAGTGTAAGGCATATGTTGCAGTCAACATTTTGTGCTGAGATCCTTTATCAGTCCTAATGAAGAGTGCTGGCCCAAAACATTGACGGCTTACTCTTTTCCATAAATGCTGCTTAGCCTGCTGAATTCCTCCAGCATTGTGTGTGTGTTGCTTTTATTTTATTTTACTTATTTTTAATACGTATTTGTAACCTGTCTTGCAATTCAATGTGTAGATTACTACGTGTGCTACCCAGAAGGTTAACAACAAGTAAATGACATTTTTACTGGGGCAATACTATTTATTGCACAAAACTATCTGGTTGCCAGAGAATGAGGCATATAAAGCAGATAAAGGACTCAGTTCACAGAGACAAAATGATCACTTGTAGCACTATAACAGAGGATACTAATTATCTGAAAATTGGCTTTATTTAATGCTGGAAGGTTTGCATATCACTATGTCTCAGAAATGCAGTGGTCGGTACCAGGCTATTATGATTCAGCAGTAGGAATGTCAATTTGAAGTATAAAGACTATGTGTTTGAATCCATAGAGAGATGGGGACACATTATCTGAAGTGACAAATCCGTGTACACAAGGCAAAGCAGGGGAAGTTGGGAGAACCCTCAGTCAGGGGTCAGCAGTAGAAAGGGAGAACAGTTTCAAGTTCTTGAGCATCAACATCTCAGAGGATCTGTATTGGGCCCACCATATTGATGCAATTATGCCAACAATATGCCAGTTACTATACTTTATTAGGAGCTTGAGGAGATTTGATATGTCACCAAAGACTTGAGCACTTTTCTACCAATGTATCATGAACAACATTCTGACTGGTTACACCACTCTGGTATGGAGTCACCAATTCACAGGATTGTCAGAGGTTTCAAAGGCTAGCAGCCTCTGCCAACTTTATCATAGGCACAAGCCTCCCCACCATCAAGGACATTCAAATCATAGTGCCTTGAAACACAGCATTCATGGTTAAAGCCCCTCACATCCGGGATATGCCCTCTTTTCATGATTACCATTAGGGAGAAGATACAGGAGCTTGAATACCACAATGCTTTAGGAATAGCTTCTTCCCTCTGCATCAGATTTCTGAATGTCCATCAACTAATGAATGCTACCTTGATATTCTTCTTTAGCACTGTTTATTTATTTATTTAAACATACAGTAATTTGTTTTGTCTGCACCGAACTGCTGCTGGAAAACAGAAATAAACTTGATTCTGAATTCTTCAATGGTGCCAGCAGCATGGGTGGCTTTTTGGCAAACCAGCAAGATCAATGGCTCACAAGCAATCTCAAACAAGAGAAAGTCTGTAGATGCTGGAAATCCGAGCAACAGATTCAGCAGGCCAGGCAGCATCTATGAAAATAGTACAGTCGATGTTTCGAGTCATAATCCTTTGGCAAGACTGGAGAAAGAAAGCTGAGAGGTAAAGTTAAAAGATATGAGGGGAGAGAAGACAGAATCACCAGATGCTAGGTGAAACCTGTATGGGGAGGGATGCAATAAAAAGCCGGGAAGTTGATTGGTAAAAGAGACAAAAGGCCATGGAGGAAAGATAAGGGGAAGGAGCACCAGAGGGAGGCGATGGACAGGGAGGGAGATAAGGTAAGGGATGGAAAAGGGGATGGCGAATGCTTAAGGAGAAGGTGTGGGGGCATTAGCAGAAGCTCGAGAAATTGATGTTCATGTGTCCAGTGCACCCAATGTGGCCTCTTGTACATTCGTGAGATATTGTGTCTGCTGCTCCCATTGTGGCCTCTTGTATATCAGTGAGACACTTCTCTTAATTCCTCCATCTCTGCTGCATCTGCTCTCAGGATGAGGCTTTTCATTCTAGAGTGAAGGAGATATCCTCCTTTTTCAAAAGAAGTGGCTTCCCTTCCTCCACCATCAATGCTGCCCTCAACCCCATCTCTTCCATTTTACGCACATCTGCCCAAATTCCATCCTCCCACCACCCTACCAAGGATAGGGCTTCTCTAGTGCTCACCTACCAACCCACCACCCTCTGAGTTAAGCACTTAATTCTTCTTGACTTCCACCATCTCCAACAGGATCCCACCACCAAACACAATTTTCCCTTCCCCCTTTTCCTGCTTTCCGTTGGGATGGCTCCCTATGCGACTCCCTTGTCCATTTGTTTCTCCCCACTAATCAAGCAGAACAAGTGCTACACATCCTCCCTTACTACCATTCAGAGCCCTAAATAAAACACTTCACCCGTGGGTCTGTTGGGGCCATATACTGTGCCCGGTGCTCCTGGTGTGGCCTCTTGTATATCAGCGAGACCTGATATAGATGCAGGATCTCCCAGTGGCCACCCATTTTAATTCCACTTCCCATTCTTATTCTGCTATGTCTATCCAAGGCCTCCTCCACTGTTATGATGAGACCACACTCAGGTTGGAGGAACAACACCTTATATTCCGTTTGGGTAGCCTCCAACCTGATGGCATGAACATTCATTTCTCACACTTCTGGTAATGCTCCCCACCCCCCTCTCCTTCACCATTTCCCATCCACTTTTCCCTTTCTCACCTTATCTACTTGCCCACCCATCACCTCCCTCTGGTGCTCCTCCCCCCTTTTCTTTCTTCCATGGCCTTTTGTCTCTTACACAAATAAACTTCCCAGGTCTTTACTTCATTCCTCCTCCTTCAGGTTTCGCCTCTCACCTGGTGTTGCGCTCTCCCCTCCATCCACCTTTTAAATCTACTCCTCAGTTTTTATTCTCCAGTCCTGCAGAAGGGTTTCGGTCCAAAATGTCAACTGTACTCTTTTCCATAGATGTTGCCTGGCCTGCTGAACTCCTCCAGCATTTTGTGTGTGTGGCTCACAAGCCATATAGTTGCAATTACCAGTGTAATTAAAGTTGCATATTTATACTCATGTAGCACAGTGTACAAAGTAGCCTCTGATAAATATAATATGAGGCACTCTCCCCAAACAAGATCAAAGTGGAACCATATCAAACTGTGGTCTCAGAGCAGAGAAGTAAGCCAGGACACCACCCAGTGTTCTGTCACTTTAAAGTTTTGGAATTTTACCATCTTGGATGTTTTCATCCACAGTATTTTTAGCTTTCAATAAAATATTCAGTGCAAACAAACATTTGTTCTGGTGAATTATAATTACATGATAAATAAAACATCATGAGAGGAAAATTAAATTACTAAATAATTTACCTGGAGGTAATGAGGTAAGTCTCCCTTACTAAACCAGCAAATGTAATTGGATCTTGTTTATATTCTACTAAACATATTGTTCCCATTGTATATGCTGGGCCAGGAAGAGAATAGCATAAATAGAGGTGAAGAAAGGGTCTCATAACATGAAATTATTGGTTTGAAACATAATTGGGGGTAATTAACTGCAAGATTTGTCATTCTTCCACGAATGTTCTACCTGATAGATTAACTTTTCTGAGGTGGTTAGCTGGGTGTGAGTAGGTGTTGATGGTCATAGGGAGACATTAAGGGGCACTAATGATTTAGAATTGTGGGGATTGAGCAAGGATGCAATAAGTATCAGGGTAGAAGAGAGAAGCTGGGGAATAGTTCTGGCACATGGACACTGTTATTATTTCTGGGCTCTGGGCAATTAAGTCCTCAAATTAGGAGTTAGAACTCCTGATGGAATGACTGAGCGCAACCTCCCTAAAAGTTATGATGAATCAAATTATCCCCTCAGAATAAATTGGTTGGATGTTCTTCTATCCTGGCATACCCCCCTCATTAAGATAGAAATTCACTCTCTGGAAGCCGGTATGGATCCTGAATCAGGTTTTAAAGACATTTGCTTCCCAGTCACTTCAAGTCAACAAACCTTGAGGGCTAATGGACCCACAATTAACATGAAATGCAGTTGGTAAATCTACCCAGTTGTCAGAGAGATGCTCTTTAGTGTTTCCATCTTTTAGAGATTCTATCTCACAATCTTTCTATTTCTAAATTTCTCCTCATAGCTGAGAAAGAATTTGTCCTTAGATCCAGGGTAACATTCTCCTGAATAATGTATCAAAATAGTAAAGTACAGAAACTGCTTGGAAACAGACAGCATCTATGGAGGGAAGAATTAACGTTTTATCTTTCATACTTGCTGTACATATATAATATTGTTCTGTTTTCCATATCTTCTCATTCCATCCTTCAGTGAGATTTCTAACTGGTTCAAACCATCTGGTCAATATATCGATGTAAATGAATTGGTTAGAATCTGCACCAATTTATTTGACATTGGTACTCCTAACTTAAGCAGCAATTAGGCTTTTGTCTGAATGTCTTTGCATTCTTTTAAACTGACACTCTCAATTTTTGAATTTTCTCTAAATTAGCTTATTATTAGGTGCAGATCCAATTGAATCTGAGACTTCAGAATGCAAGGATGCTCTACTTTAATTGAAATGCTCTGCTACATTTTCCACACATCCCTCCTAGCTTTTACCCATTATCTTCAATTGCTGCCATCAACACCAACCCTCTTACAATTAGAAACAGTATCTGCCAATCTACTCATTGAAGTCCCATACGATAATTTTAGAGCAAAGTTTCACAATAGAAGTAGGCATCTTTGCTCAATATCTATGTCACATCATAGGTGGCATTAGTCATCATATGTCAGAACACACAACTTTATTGAATGGCAGAAACATTATGTTGAATGATCTATCAGGTGCTATTCAGGTGTAAATGTAGGATTGTGTATTATCTAACCTGCCCCTTAAAATCACATTGCTAGAAATCCATCCCCAGTCAATAGCACTAAAAACACTACATAATCACTTCAGTGTATTGTACACTGCTCTGAAATTCATTCCAGCAGTTTCAATGTAATAAATCTCAAAGGTAGAGTACAAGTGCTGATGTGACTATATAGCCTACTTAGCCCTGGCGACATGGGATGAATTCTTAAATAAAGGAAAGAAGACCCAAAAGCCCAAAGAAATTTATTGGTTAGTCTAATCTTGAGATTAATTAAAAAATTATAATTTGCTGTGCTGTTCCACTTATTATTAGTTACATTTGACATTTTCTATTTATTCTCCAGTCATTATAACCAGAGGAGCTAGATTTCAACTCCTTCTCCTTAGAATCAAAATAACTAAAAGAATCTGTTGTGGAATAGATCTGTTGTATGTTCGGCACAGGCTAGAAGGGCCGAGATGGCCTGTTTCCGTGCTGTAATTGTTATATGGTTATATGGTATGCTGTTTTGTAAATCAGTTGATGATTCAAACTTAAAGAGGGATAATGGAAATAGATTACTCTAGTGCCACCGTATCAATAGCAGTTACAATAGCAGGTAACTTTATTTAACCATCACAGGGAATGGAGATTACAACCATATTGACTCTATCCCTAGCTCCTTTGATAAGCTCTTCACCATTTAGGCTCAGGTGCTGTTCAAATGAGATACAGTGACAGGAATTCCAGAATGGGCTCTAGCACTACTGATTCCAAAGGGAAGAAAATGATCCAGCCATCCCACATAATGATTTATCACCAGTGTCTGGTTTGAAACAGCAGAAAAGGCAAATGTCCTTCTCCAACCTTGCATCCATCAACAAGAAGATTAGATTAACATATAAGACAATCCACCTATTCCATGTATTAATTTAGTTAATCTTAACTGAACTTTTCCAATGCATTGAAAGAACTTAGAGAGGAGAAGAAAAAGGTAAAGGGATACTGAGGAAGATGAGGGGTTCCGATGTTGGGAAAAGTGTGACCTTCAGGGAAGCATGATTTTGTAAGCCAAAGGAAGGATGGGAAATGTGATGAACATATTCTGTTTCAACAAGTTTTCATGGAGTGTCAGAAGATCATACAACCAGCAAGCAGGCCATTTGGTCCATTTAGTCTGTGTTGACAGTCAAATACCTGTTTACATAGTTTGATAAATTGGTTTATTATTGTCATGTATACCAAAGCACAATGAAAAGCTTGTATACTGTTTATAAAGATTAATTCATTAGAACAGTGCATCAAGGAAGCACAAGGTAAAATAATAACAGAATCCAAAATTAAGTTTTTAGATAAAGAGAAATTATAGAGCAAACAGACAACAGTGTGCCAGTCATAAGGAATTAGAATATGATGTCAAAACTGTCTCTGAGCCTGGTGCTATATACTTCCAGGCTTTTGTACTTTATGCCTGACATGAGGAAGGAGAGAGAATGACCGGGGTGAGTTATGCTGGCTGCTTTACCAAGGAAGAAAGTATAGACAGAGTCCATGGAGGAGAAGCTGATTTTCAAAATATGCTGAGCTGTGTCCACGGCAGTTTCTCTGAAGTTCTTGCAGTTGTGAGCAGAGCAGCTGCAATACCAAGCCACAAGACATTCAGATAGGTGCATTGGTAAAAATCTGTGAGGGTCAAACAAGACATGCCAAATTTATGAGGAAGTTGAGGTGGCGGTGAGCTTTCTTGGGCAGGCATCAATGTGTTTGGATAAGGTCAGGCTATTGTTAATGTTCAGTTCTAGGAACTTGAAGCTCTCAACCCTCTCAACCTCAACAGCTTTGATGTAAACAGGATTATGGGCACGGTACCCTCTCCCACCAAATTTCCACTTCCTGAAGTTATCCTCTGGCTATCTGATATTGTGGAAAGGATTGCATTAATGACACCAGGGAAATAGTTTCTCTATCCCCTTCCTGGATTCATCGTTATTATCAGGCTGGGTAGTGACACTCCAATCCCCTTCTGATTAAAACATTCATAGAATGTTTCCAAGTTATATGGCAATGATTGTGATGATGAAATTGACATCTTTGTTGACAGGTTTGCAGACAATATGAAGATAGGTGGAGAGGCAGGTAGTATTGAGGATGCAGGGAGTCTGCTGGACTAAGACAGATTGAGAGAACGGACAAAGAAGTGGCAAATGGAATATAGTGCATGAAAATGTATAATCATGTACTTTGGTGGAAGGAATAAAGACATAGACTATTTTCTAAACTGGGAGAAAATTCAAAAATCAGAGCTTTAAAGGCCCTTGGATGCCCTTGTGCAGGATCCCCTATACATGTTAGGCACAGCTTTGAGGGCCGAAGGGCCTGTATTGTGCTGTAGGTTTTCTATGCTAACTTGCAGGTTGCATTGGTGGTAAGGAAGGCAAATGCAATGTTAGCATTCATTTGAGAAGACTAGACTATAAGAGCAAGGATGTAATGCTGAGGCTTTATAAAGCATTGGCCTGACCTCACTTCGAGTATAGTGAGCAGTTTTAGTCCCCTTATCTAAGAGAGGACACGCAGCAGTCTTCCTCGAGGGATCAGAAGTGGAAAATGAGCAGTTCCAAGTTCCTGGATAGGTGACAACATCTCAGAGGATCTATCCTGGGTCCAACATATTGAGGCAATTACAAAGAAGCGATGATAGTTGTTATACTTCATTAGAAATTTGAGGACAATTAGCATGTCAACAAGGATA
The DNA here is from genome assembly GCF_048418815.1 of Hemitrygon akajei. Lineage (NCBI taxonomy): Eukaryota > Metazoa > Chordata > Chondrichthyes > Myliobatiformes > Dasyatidae > Hemitrygon > Hemitrygon akajei. The sequence goes on from NC_133124.1 coordinate 98,142,335, forward strand.
CCCATAAATTTCTACAGATGTACCATGAAGAGCATCCTAACTGGTTCCATCATTTATCTGTAGTAGAAGGGTCACTGCATAGGATCAAAAACAGCTGCAGAAATTTGTAAACTCAACCAGCTCCACCATAGACACTAGCCTCTCCAGTATCAAAGACACCTTCAAAATGCAATGTCTCAAAAAGGTAGCTTCGATCATTCAGGATCCCCATCACGCAGGACATGTTCTCTTCTTGTTGCTACCTTCAAGGAGGAAGCACAGGAGCCTGAAAGCACACATTTGAGGAACAGTTTCTTCCCTTCCACCATCACAATGAACCGATGAAAACTGCTTCAGTGTTTTTCTCCCTCTCTATTTGCATTATTTCTTTTTTTTTTATGTACTGTATACTGCTTATTGTAATTTATAGCTTTATTATTATGTATTGCAATGTACTGCTGCTACAAAATAACTAATTTCAGGACATATGGTAGTGATCTTAAACCTGGTTTTGATTCTGTTCTGAAATGATGTGCTGGCAATGGGAAGGGTCCAGAAGAGATTCATAAGAATGATTCCAGGAATGAAAGTGGTGCTTGATGGCTCTGGGCTTGTGCTCACTGAAGTTTAGAAGAATGAGGAGACATCTTTTTGGAACCTATCAAACACTGAAAGGCCTAGATAGAATGGATATGGAGAGGATGTTTCCTATAGTGGGTGAGTCTAGGACCAGCGAACACGGCCTCAGAATTGAAGAGCATCTATTTAGAACAGAGATGAGCAGGAATTTCTTTAGTCAGAGGGTGGTGGGTGAATCTGTGGAATTCATATGCACAGACAGCTGTGGAGGCCAAGTCACTGAGTTTATTTAAAGTGGAATTTGATAGGTTCTTGATTAGTCAGGGCATCAAAGGTTACTGCAAGAAGGTAGAAGGATTGGGCTGAGAAGAATGATAAATCAACCATGATGGAATGGCTGAGCAGACTCAATGAATGGCCTAATTCTGCTCTTATGTCTTATGGTCTTATGGTCTTATTAGTCTCATTAGGAAGGGATGCACCATTGTTGACAGTGCGACCTGAATTTGTCTTGCGGCATGTAGGCCCTGCCATATCTAATAGCTGGTTCTGGGGCTTGAATTTGGACCCTATAACAATCCACTTTAATTTCCCCACATTCCTATGACCTCCTAGAGGACCACAACATTGTCATAAGGTTTAGAGGCTTGCATGGCCCAATGACCAGGAAAGCTATATTGGCTGAAGTCAAGGCCTTGTCCTTTGTCTCTTGGTAGGGTCACCCATGTCAAGGATGTCAAAGAGTAGATGCCAGACTAAGAGTGGTCCACTGGTCCTCCAAGTTTGGTGGTTCACCGCAGGGCCAACCACCCTGACTGTTCAAATAAATGTTACAGACAGCAATGAAGAATCCTTCTATATAACCATATATAACAATTACAGCACGGAAACAGGCCATTTCGGCCCTTCTAGTCCATGCCGAACGCTTACTCACCTAGTCCCACTGACCCGCACTCAGCCCATAACCCTCCATTTCTTTCCTGTCCACATACCTATCCAATTTTACTTTAAATGACAATACCGAACCTGCCTTTACCACTTCTACTGGAAGCACGTTCCACACAGCTACCACTCTCTGAGTAAAGAAATACCCCCTCGTGTTATCCTTAAACTTTTGCCCCCTAACTCTCAACTCATGTCCTCTTGTTTGAATCTCTCCTACTCTCAATGGAAAAAGCCTACCTACATCAACTCTATCTATCCCTCTCATAATTTTAAATACCTCCATCAAGTCCCCTCTCAACCTTCTACACTCCAAGGAATAAAGACCTAACTTGTTCAACCTTTCCCTGTAACTTAGGTGCTGAAACCCAGGTAACATTCTAGTAAATCTTCTCTGTACTCTATTTTGTTGACATCTTTCCTATAATTCGGTGACCAGAACTGTACACAATACTCCAAATTCTGCCTTACCGATGCCTTGTACAATTTTAACGTTACATCCCAACTCCTATACTCAATGCTCTGATTTATAAAGGCCAACATACCAAAAGCTTTCTTCACCACCCTATCCACATGAGATTCCACCTTCAGGGAACTATGCACCATTATTCCTAGATCACTCTGTTCTACTGCATTCTTCAATGCAGTATCTGTGTGCACATAGATATATCTGTGTGAAACAGTATTCCCGATTTGCTCACTAAGACTTATATAGGTGACAGTAGTAAAAACTGAGAGGTAGCTACTGGCATGATGAAGGAAGCACTGAACAATGCCAAGACCAAGAAGACAAGCCAACTCCATCGTCAAGCCTGCACATCATTGGACCCCTGAAGGGCAGAAGAAACATGGGAGACTAAAGACAACTTGGCACCATACCATAGAGGCAGAAGTGAGGACCCTAAACCACACCTGGGGCACAATCGAGAAGATGACCACAGACAGAGATGGAGAACGTTCATTGCTGCCGTGAATGTCGGCAGTATAATGTGCAGTAAGTAGGGAAAGTTTACAGAGGGCAATTAAGATACTAACCTTCTACATATTTTTGGGATGTGGAAGAAATCTAGAGAAATTGGAGGAAGTGCGTGTGATCCCAGAAAAGTGTTGCAAATGCCACACAGGCAGCACCCAAGGGTTACTGGAGCTGCACATTCCAGCTCCTCCAGCTCTTCCACTATATCATTCCAAATTTTAATCACACTTTTCATAAACAAATTGGCCGCTAACTATTTGTGAATGAATTTCATGATGTTATTCCTTCATGCTGGAAATGAAACAAAGCAGACAAAGATAACCTGGATAAATGGATATGATAGAAGAAGGCCAAATGGATTTCAAGAAAATATAGGTGACTTCTTGTCAACAAGTGGGATACAAGATCATTTGAAAATATCGAGGGAATACTGAAAAGCATTGGAAGGCAGCCATCCCTGAAACAGTTCAAATGTTGAAGGGATAAAGTGGGGACAGAGCTGCAAAGAATATTTTGATTATGTTGGATTATCATGCAGCAATAACCACCTTCATATTGTTTGCCTGCGGGTAAGTTGAGTGCAAATCAATACTGACAAACATATAATAAACAGTGTGATAATATGCCAGGGGCAAAAAAGTGCATATTTTTTTCTTTTTTGTATGACTTCTGTGTTTTATGAAAGATTTCTGTTTGTTTGGTTTTTCAGAGGAGACTGGAGAGAGCACAGAGAACCATACGCAACATAAAGAAAAGCCTTCTCTTGAAACAACTATTGAGGATTTGGAATATGTTGTCTAATGGGATGATTAAAATGGATTCATCTGCTGCTTTCAAAGGGCAATTGGATCAATACTTAAAAGAGTTAACATTGCAAAGATACAGAAAAAGAGCAGACATGAACTGGCCTGTAGACCAAGCCAGAACTTGGTGGTCAAATAGTTTATTTCTGTCTTGTAGAGCATCATAGCAGCACAGCTAATAGAGCCACTTTCTCACTGCACCAGGGAATAACTTTCAATTCTGACCTGATTCCACTACCAACTCTACTAACATCTTTCAGATACCAACTACTCTTTATCCTTAAGATCACTTTTTAAATTAATTTCTGTCATCTTAAACTTATGCTATTTTTTTCCTGATAAATGGGGAAAACAATTTTGATTAGCTACCCTCTCTACACCTCTCATAATCTTATATGCTTCTCTCAGGCTACTCTCCTTGGCCTCCTTTCCTCCAATAAAAACAAGCCCAGCTTATCCACTCTCTTCCCTTAACTATTGTCATCCCATCCAGAAAACATTCTGGTGAATCACCTTTCCACTCACTCCAGAACAATCACATAATTTCTCTAGTATAGCGAAAAGAACTGAACACAATATTCCTAGTGTGGTTCAACCACTACCAACCTATGACTAAATATTTTTCTGTCCTTACTGGCATGTAAATGAATTGAATTGACTTTATTACTTACATATTTCATATACATGAAGAGTACGAAGCTATATGTTACATCTCTGTCTAAGTGTGCAACATGCAATTTATAGTAATTTATAATAAATAGTATGTACAACTAGGTCGTCAATATAACATAGAAATGTCAGCATGAGTAAGCAAAAAGAACTGAACACTGAGATAGAACTGAGATACCCTGGTGGAAGAAGCTGTCCCGGAGCCTGTTGGACCGGGCTTTTATGCTGCGGTACCGTTTCCTGGATGGTAAAAGCTAGGAACAGTTTGTGATTGGGGTGACTCGGATCCCCAATGATCCTTCGGGCCATTTTTACACACCTGTCTTTGTAAATGTCCTGAATAGTGGGAAGTTCACATCTACAGATGTGCTGGGCTGTGCTGCGATTGAGGGAAGTGATGCAGCCAGTTAGGATGCTATCAATTGTGCATTTTTTCACCACACATTTAGTATGTACTGTCCACATGAGGTCCTTGGTGATGTATATGCCAAGGAATTTAAGCTATTCCCCCTCTCAAACCCAGAGCGATTAACAACGGTAGGGCCTGCCTCCATCCCTCCTGCAGTCCACAACCAGCTCCTATAAGATTCAACGGTCACCCAGTTACATCTACCTGTATAGTTTATATTAGAGCTTATATAATTAATGTTTGTCAGCTACTGTGCTGCTGCAGTAAAAATGAGGTTTTCATAGCATTCATACCTGGAGTCTGCCCATGACAATAAACTTGAAATTGAACTTGGACTTGAACTTGAATTTGATTAGGCAGTGTCAACATGTGTTTATTAAAGTGAAATGAAATGATATTTGATAAATCTGAAGGAGTGCTTTCAGGTTTTGCCTGACAGACTCATTGATTTGATGTGATGTTCAGAAGGGATTTGCCATACAGCTGCCATTCAACTGAATATTAAACACATTTAATAATGATAATTGTATATTACAGTGTAGTGACTTTTTCCAGTGAATTTCCAAATGACACCATCAGTCCCAGTTCTCATATCTTCTTTTGCAAAGACATGGTAGCACAAAAGAAATAATCTAGTGCTGGCTCTATCATCGCACCAGTATTTCATGCATGCTTTGCAGTTTGAAGCCTTTCAGATATTTATCCAATCCGTTTTGGAAAACTGCAGTTGAATCTGTCAGTCAATCAGGCAATGCATTCCAAATCCTGAACAGTTGTTTCATGAAAAGCTTTTCCTCATGTAGCTGATGGTTCCCTGTGCTACTACCGATAGCCTTCTCTGAGACATTAAGCAAAAAAGCAAGTCTCTCACTAAATACATAGAAATCCCACAAGATAAAGTTGAAACAATCGTAGCATGCATTTGAATTTGAATTGACTTTGTTTCTCACATCCTTCACATACATGAGTAAAAATCTTTACACTACGTCTCTGTCTAAATGTGCAATGTGCAATCATAGTAATTTATAATAATCTATAATAAATCGAACAGTTAATGTAACCTAGAATACACTCATATCAGCATGAGTTAATCAGTTTGATGGCCCGGTGGAAGAAGCTGTCCCGAAGCCTGTTGGTCCTGGCTTTTATGCTGCGGTACCGTTTACCCGATGGTAGGAACTGGAATAGATTGTGGTTGGGGTGACTCAGGTCCCCAATGATCCTTCAGGCCCATTTTTCACTCCTGTCTTTGTAAATGTCCTGAATCATGGGAAGTTCACAACTACCGATGTGTTGTCCGCACCACTTTCTGCAGAGTTCTGTGATTGAGGGAGGTACAGTTCCCATACCAGGCAGTGATGCAGCCAGTCAGGATACCCTCAATTGTGCCCCTGTAGAAAGTTCTTAGGATTTGGGGCCCATATCAAAATCTCTTAACCATCTGAGGTGAAAGAGACATTAAACAAAAACATACAGCTCTTTCACCACACAGCTGGTGTGTACAGACCACGTGAGGTCCTCGGTGATGTGGATGCCGAGGAATTTAAAGCTGTTGATCCTCTGAACCCTAGATCCATTGATGTCAATAGGAGTTAGTCTGTCTCTGTTTCTCCTGTAATCCACAACTAGCTCCTTTGTTGTTGTGACATTGAGGGAGAAGTTGTTTTCTTGACACCACTGTGTCAGAGAGATGACTTCTTCCCTGCAGGCTAGTTTGTTATTGTTTGTGATTAGGCACAATTTTGCCAATGCAGTGTCATTGGCAAATTTAATTAGCAGATTAGAGCCGTGGATGGCAATACAGTCATGGATATACAAGAAGTAATGGAGGGGGACTTAGTACACAGCCCTGAGTGGCTCCAGTGTTGAGAGTCAGAGGGGTGGAGGTGAGGGAGCCCATTCTTACCACCTGCCTGCGATCTGACAGGATGTCCAGGATCCAGCTGCACAAGGCCAGGTCAAGGCCAAAGTCTCTGAGCTTCTTGTCAAGCCTGGACGGAATTATGGTGTTGAATGCTGAACTGTAGTCCAAGAACAGCATTCTCGCATAAGCATCCTTCTTCTCCAGATGTGTAAGGATGATATGTAGGGTAATGGCTATTGCGTTGTCTGTCGATTGGTTGTGTTAGTAGGTGAATTGCAGGGGTCCAGTGTGGATGGCAGCAAGCTGCAGATGTAGTCCTTGACCAGTCTCTCAAAGCATTTGCTTATTATTGAGGTGAGTACGACAAGATGCTATGTTACTTTGGTCTTTTTTGGTACAGAGAAAATGGTAGATAATTTGAAACAGGAGGACACTCTACACTGGGAGAGGAAGAGATTAAAAATATCTGTAAACACACCTGCCAGTTGTGCTGTGCACATCCTGAATAGTCGACCTGGGATGCCATCCGCTCGTTGGAAACATCTCAGACTCAGATATGATGAGGTTGCAGGCTGAAGTGGTGGCTTTCCGCAGAGGCTCAAAGTTACCAACATCGAACCGAGCGTAAAAATGATTGAGTTCATCCAGGAGAGATGCTACAATGTTGGTGGCACTACAACGTTTGGCTTTCAAGTCTGCAATGGTATGCAATCCTCGCCACAAGTCACATGTGCTATTCATTGTGAATCTTGATTCAATCTTGTCCCTGTATTGTTGTTTTGCAACCTTGATAGCTTTTCGTAGATTGTAGCTGCTTTTCTTGAGCTTCAGCTGATTGCCGGCAATGTAAGCTCGATGTCACGCTGTAAGTCCTGCTTGCATGGAACTATTGATGCAGGGTTTCTGGTTCAGGAAGACCCTGACTGGCTTCTGGGGGCAACATCATCGATGCACTTCTGGATGAATCACATGACTCTATCTGTGAACTCGGAGGCATCCTCATCATGGAAGACATTCCAGTCAATGTCATCAAAACAGTCCTTCAGCATGGAGGCCGATTAGTCGTACCAACAGTGGACAATTTTAACAATGGCCGCCTCTTCAGCTTCTGCTGGTACATAGGGAGAAGCAGGATTGAAGGGTGGTCTGATTTTCCAAAAGCTGGGCGAAGGAGAGCTTTGTAAGCATTATGAAAAGGAGTGTAACGGTGGTCAAGTGTGTTATCTCCAGGAGTGCTCACCTGGAAGTGCTGACAAAACTTTGGAGAGTTTTGCTACTGGTGTATTTTTCCATGTTGTTTGTTATATATATATATAGTTATAGACTGGTGTTGACTAATGATTATCTAACAGTAATCAAGTAGAGTGTACAGAAACATAGGGGCATTTTTTGTTGGAAATCTATGATCAATGAGATGTTTCAGGATCCCAGCTGTTCACTATCAATAACTATGAAATAAATGAGGGGGACTGGCATCCTGATGAAGGGGCTTGGCCCAGAACATTGACTGTTTATTCCTTAGAACTTAGAAACACTTGGGACTGTACAGTACAAGAACAGATCGTTTGGCTCACAATGTTGTGCCAAACCAGCTAAAAAGGATTAAAAACACACTGACACTAATTCCTCCTACCTACACAATGTCCATATCCCTCCAACACACACAAAATGCTGGAGGAACTCAGCAGGCCAGGCAGCATCTATGGAAAAAGGTACAGTCGACGTTTCAGACCAAAACCCTTCAGTAGGACTGGAGAAAAAAAAGCTGAGGTTAAATTTAAAAGTTGGGGAGAGGAAGGGAGAACGAAACACCAGGTGATAGGTGAAACCTGGAGGGGGAGGGATGAAGCAAAGAGCTGAGATGTCAATTAGTGAAAGAGACAGAAGGCCACTGGAAAAAGGAAAAGAGGGGAGGAGCACCAGCGGGAAGTAATGGGTGGGCAAGGGGATAGAGAATGGGAAGTGGTGAAGGGGGCAGGGGGCATTACCGGAAGTTGGAGAAATCGATGTTTATGCCATCAGGTTGGAGGCTACCCAAATGGAATATAAGGCCTGAACAAAATCTGATGGTGGGAGGAAGAAGCAGTTACTAAAATGTTGAGTGCATATCTTCAGACTCCTGTATGTTTTCCTTGAAGGTAGTAATGAGAAGAGGGCAGCTCCTGGATGGTGAGAGTCTCGTTGTATCACCTCGCAGTTTTGTGGTATGAAATGCAGTCTACAATGTCCAAGGTGGTTGTGGAGTGGCATGTATAGGCGGAATTGAGGTGGCGGGGCCCAGGCCCAAAAGCAAGAAATGAGCTAATGTTTGGCTGCTGGAGCGGACTAGAAGGCAATTCAAAGCAGCAGAACCAAGGCAAGGCAGAGTTGAGGTGGTGGGGTCTGGCCCAAGAGCAAAGAACAAGCTGTGGTTTGACTGATTCAAGTGCCGGACCAGATTGGAAAGGTCAGGTACAGACCAAATCAAGGTGGCAGGGCCCAGACCTGAGAATGCAGCGAAGCTGCAGGGTCTGGGTCCGAGAGTGAGAAATGATAACTGTTTAGCTAATTAAAGCATCAGGCTGGATGGAAAAGGTCAGGATGTTGGGGCCAGAGGAGAGGGATGGGTCAGTCTTCAGCTGGCTGCTCAGTGAGGTTTACTTGTCTCTTCACTGAACTGAGACTGTGGCCTGCAACTAACGGTCTCCTGGATTGGCTGTGATTTGCTTCGTGGCTGTGAACTAATTTTTGTGAACTTTGGTTCTGAATGTTATTTTCTTACTTTTATTGTTTTATTTTGATTTTTTATGCACATTGGACATATGATGGTCTTCTATTTTTAATGGTTTTTATTGTGTTTCTTTGTTTTGTGGCTGCCTGTAAGGTTGTATGCAGTATACATACTTTGATAATAACTGTACTTTGAACTTTAATTACGGATGCTACCATCTTGAGGCACTGGTTTTGTAAATATCCTTGATGGTGTAGAAGCTACTGCCCATGATGAAGCTGGCTAAGTCTACAATCCTCTACATCTTTTTCTGATCATACCGTATGTATTGGTACCTCCATTACAGATCGGCATTGAGCCAGTCAGAATGCTCTCCACAGCATGTCTGTTGAAATTTATGAGAGCCTTTGATGGCATACCAATCTCCTTAAACTCTTAATGAAACTTAGCTGCTGCTGGGCCTTCTTTGCAATTATAGAAATGTATCGGGCCCAGTATAGATCGTCTGAGATGAGAAAGATTTTTATTTACCCAGAGGATGAATCTTTGGAATTCATTCCCCAAGAGGCCTGTGGAGACTTATTTTCTCAGTGTATTCAAGACTAATATTAATAGATGTTTAAATATTAAGGGAATCAAGGATTATGGGGTTTGTGCAAGAAAGTGATGCTGAGGTAGAAGATCAGCAGGTACATGAGGCTGAATGACATAGCCCTGCTCCTATTTCTTGTAGTCACGTTCTTTTCATAGATGCTGCCTAGCCTGCAGATGAGTTAAAAAAGGACTTAATAAAACAATCAGCACTCATACTGCAGTGCACTTAAATATGCAACAACAACAAAAAAGCAAGTGAGCATGTTTTTTAAATTTTCTAAATCATTGAGGGATCAATGTGAGACGGGTCATTGTACAGCAGAACAAAAGGAAAGAATCTGAAGATAAGTATGTTCATAATAAATTTTCAGTGTTGCATTATTCATGCTGATGCTTGGGTGGTTGTTGTGCTGGTATTTTTGAATTAAACAGAATTGATCTTTTGCTATTATGCACAGACTTATCAATACTATTTGTACTTCCACTTCTCAGACAGATAAATTATTGATTAACTTCAAAAGAACATGTGTTTCAATGTATAATGTAGCCATTCTGATGACTTGCTGATAACTAAGCCCTTGAATTCAAGTTCAAATTCCCTTTTGATTTTGAACAATATGATTTAACTCTGTAATTTCAACAGCTATTGTGACCCTAAGAAGATCAATTTTTTATATTTAAAAAAACAATTGCATTTCTTTATCAATGGGTCCATTTCTACTGCCTAAAGTGGTACAGAGTCCTACATATGAGGCAAGTGTCTGCCATGTCTAGACCATAGCACTGATTTTGTAAGGTTTCACTTTGACTTATTCTCTGAAAGAGAGTTACACAGTGACAAGATGCATAAATTGTATTGATCACCTCTTCTTTAGAAATGTTCTGGCAAGGCAATGGTGAACTTTGTTTTTGAAGCAATTGCTAGATTTATGGAATTAATTTCCACAAACTACTGGGCTGGAATTTGAATTAATATTTACTAGTCTGTAAGACCAGAGTCTTCAATGACTGCATCTCTGGAAAAAGAAACATTTCAGGATGATGTCCTTCTATCAAAATCCTTTTCTGATGAAACCTTATAAACCAAAAAATTAAAAACTCTCAACAAAAGCTGCTTGATATGTTATGTAGTTCCAGCATTGTCTGTTTAATGTCAAATTTCCTGTGACTGCAAAATTTTGCAATATTATAATCTCATTACTCATCCAAACGCAATATCCCAGCATGAAGTACCTGAGCTGAGCGGTGGAATGAAAAAAGGTGCCACTTGCCATTTGGTTTGAACAAGCACAAGAACAGCTTGACTGGTTTAGCCTCTCTGTCAGATAGCTCCTCTACGGAATCTAAGGAATAGCACATTATCTTTTGGTAAAGAAGGTTTAGAATATGTTTGTTCATAGGATGGGGATATTAACAATGAATTTAACATTGTTGTACAGCCTGTAAAAAATGGCATGACTTGCAAGGCCATTTCAGTACAATCGTCAGGTGCATTGCTGTGGTTCTGGAGCACATATAGACTACAGCGGGTAAAGGTAGCAGAATTACTTTCCTAAGTGGCATTAATGAACAAATAAGTTTTGTAATGGTCATCATTACTGATATTACTTTTCAATTTCAATTTCAGCCACTCACCAACCCTGCCTCCCGTATACGCAGGTGCTGTGGGAATCAAGTTTATGCCACGTCGCACACACAATATCAAACTCACATCAGATACCGTTATGGAACATACTTTAAAGATTTTACTATAACTAAATGAGTACTAACAATACAGTATATATGAAGGAAAAGAAAATAAAGTAAAAGGCGCCAAACTTATCAAAGTTCAGTCAGTTTAGTGCACATCGTTGGAGCTCAACCATTGAACCATTCGACCCCTCGTCACTTTCCTCCGACCTCCACGTCCTCGCACCTGGGACCACCCTGGTGGTCGACCGAGCAGTGCATTAATTTTGTAAATTTTGATTTTCAGATGCTGGGTTGGGATTTGAGCTACATTTTCTGTATGAGAGTTTGTAATCTCTGGACCCCAATCCAGAAACAATTTTGATTTACATTCCTCTGAGCTCTTCGATGAATGAAACTTCTGTGTCTTTACTTGGGCAGCCTCTTGCCTTTTTTGCTTTGTACCATCATCTCTTTTGACATTCAATCTGGTTTGCAGCCAACTTTTACTAGAGTATAGACTTTGAATTGTTGACTTGCAAGTAACAGCAGTAGCTGCTTGACATAGTGACTGTATATTCCTTTTCTTCTATCAGTCATAAATTATTATTTAGTGACTGTATAGTATATGCTATCATACATAACTAGATGTGCTGTGGGTTGTGTTTGATTGTATGTGCTGTGTTTCACACATTGTCCCCAGAGGAACAATGTTTCATTTAGCTCTATGTTGTACATGTGTATGGTTGAATGGCAATTAAACTTGAACGTGAATTTAGAACATAGAGCAGTACGACAGAGGAACACACCTTTCAGCCCATAATGTTAAACCAATTAAATTAGTAATCAAAACACTAAGATAACCTCTTCTGCCTACACAATGGCCATTTCTGTCCATTTTCCTCACATTTTTGTGTCTCTCTAAATGTCTCTTAGAAGTCTCTAAGGTTTCTAACTCTACCACCACCACCACCACAGGCAGCACATTCCAGGCACCCAACACTCTCTTTGTCAAAAACTGGGCCCTCACATCTCCTTTGATATTACTATCTCTCGCCTTAAATCCAAGCCCTCTGGTATTAGACACTTCAACACTTGGAAAAATAAATTGCCTGTCTACTTACCTATGCCTCTCATAATCTTATAAACTTCTATCAGATCTTCCCTCAGCCTCTGCCACTCCAGAGAAAACAACCCAAGTTTTTCCAAACTCCAACTTGTCTCCTAATCCAGGTAACATTCTGGTAAACCCCTTCTGCACCCTTTGTGTGCAATACTCCAGATGCAGCCTAATAGAGTTTTATAAAACTGCAAAATAATTTCCTGACTTTTGACACTGATGCACCATCAATAACTCTTTGAGACGGGAGGCGAGATATCAGCTTTTATTGACTGGAAGAAAGAACAAGCAGCAATTGACCACCATGCTACATCCTGGAGACTGAGGGCAGGGCTCAGGCCTCAATCGCCTTTATACCGGGGTCTGTGGGAGGAGCCACAGGAGCAGTCAGCGGGGGGGCGTGTCCAGACAGGTATATGTAGTTCACCACAGACACAAAGCCTCAAATATGTAACAACCTGTGTAGTCACTTTCAGGGATCTATAAACTTAGACCCCAAGATCCCTCTGCTCATCAACACTGTAGCCTTAAAAATGTACTGTCTCATTACATTTGACCTACCAAGATGCAACAGTTCATATCTGGCCAGGTTAAACTGCATCTATCCACATCTGCAACTGATCTGTATGCTGTTGTACTTTTTGCCAGCTTTCTGCACTGTCCACAACACCACCAATCTTTGTATCATCCGCAAACTTACTAATCCGCCCATCTACATTTTCATCCAGATCGTTTATATATATCACAAACAGCAGAGGTCCCAATACATATCGCTGCAGAACACCACTAAGCACAGACCTCCAGCAAGATAAGTCCCTTCAACCACTACCCTCTTTCTTCTAAGGGCAAGCATGTTCTGAATCCAGATAGCTAATTGACTGTGGATCCCATTCATCAGAATCTTTCATATGAGCCACCCATAAGGGGCCTTGTCAAAATGCCTCACTAATGTCTATGTATACAACATCCGCACCTCTGCCTTCATCAATCATCTTTGACTGCTCGTCAACAACCTCAATCAAATTAGTAAGACATGACTTGTCCTGCATAAGTGCATGCTGGCTCTCCCTAATTATGCACAAACAGGAGAAAATCTGCAGATGTTGGAAATGCAAGTGACACACACAAAATGCTGGAGAAAATCAGAAGGCCAGGCAGATCTACAGGTCCTGCTGAAGGATCTCAGCCTGAAATGTCGACTGTACTCTTTTCCATAGATGCTGCCTGGCCTGCCGAGTTCCTCCAACATTTTGTATGTGTTGCTCTCTGAATAAGCCATTCTTTTTCAAATGCTCATAAATCCTATCGTTTTGAATTCTCTTCAGTAACTTCCTTACCATTGATATGAGAATCGTGGATCCATAGTTTCCATCATTATCCCTGGTTCCCTTCTTGAATAATGGAACAACATTAGCTACTCCTATGGGACCTTGCCTGTGGCTAGGGAAAATGTCAAGTCCACAGCAATTTATTCTCCTGCCTCTCTCAATAAACTGGGGTATACCCCATTAGGTTTTTGGGACATCCACTTTAATACTCCTTGAGAGACCCAGCCTCAAAATGCCCTAACATATCAATATGCTCAGCACTGATCTCCCTATCCTCCACATCCTTTTCCATGGTAAATACTGATCTGAAGTACTCATTAAGGACCTCACCCACGTCCTTCACGTCCAAGCAAATGCTCCCCCCGTTTATCCTTGAGTGGTCCCACCCTCTCCCTATATAACTTCTTGCTCTTGGACTTGAACTTACAATATATAAGACTTTACTTGTCCTTTTCAGATCAAAAAAGGCACTTTACTACCAGTAAAATACTTTTAAAGTACAATGAATATGGGAAACACGGTACTTAATCTGTGCACATTAGCCTCCCACAACAGCTAAGTTACTTTGTAGATGCTGAATGAAGAAGGGATATTGACCAGAAACCAGGGATAAATCATGCTCTTCTTTCATAAAGTATCTTCAAAACTAGCACCTGTGACTATGTCGAATTTAGTTGTAATCAGAATCAAAATCTGGTTTATTATCACCAGCATGTGTCGTGAAATTAGTTATCTTAGCAGCAGCAGCAAATTGAAATGACGAGCAAAGGATGGGATTAACATGGCTGGCTTCTTCAACATTATAAGTATGTTGATGGTGTGTTCATTTTAAATTCACATTTATTGTCATTCAACAATACACATGTATTCAGCTAAAGAAAATATAATTTCTTTGGGGCTAAGGTTCAAAATACAGTACATAAATCACACACAGCAAATATAGTTATGAAGAAGTACAATACAAGCAACAGGTCCCTGATTGGCATGGCCTGAAGATTGACTGTGCATGGGCTGTTGTCCTGGAACCATGTCTCTGCAATAATAAGCATACAACCATTCCTCATCTAGTACTGGATCAGTTGCAGATGAAGATAATCCAGATTGTTTTCCAGAGAGCGAACATTGGCAAGCAGTATTGATGGGAGAACTGACCTTCAGGGATAGCTTTTTAATCTAGCACAGATTTCATCTCACTTGCTGTGCTCCTGTTTTTTCTCACATCGCTTCTGTTGCTTCCTCCCCTGCATGTCTATAACAAGCAGCCCTAAGGTATGAGGATCTGGAGGGCCTGGTCCATATGGTAACCCAAAGCTACAATGCTCTACTGCTGTTTGTCTTGCTCATGATCTAGACTTATAGTATTTTGTATTATTGATGTCCAACACAGTCTTACAATCCTAAGAAAAGCATATAAGAAACATTTGCACCATTCGTTGGACTCAGAGAGACTTCTGTGACTTAGCACAGTGCCAAATTGTGGTCTTGAAAATCATCTGAAGTAAAACAAACTGAAGTGAAGCCATATGAATAGCAGCCACTGACTACGTTAGCATGAGGTAGATTAAAAAAGACAGTTGTATTGGCTAAAATGGGACTGACAGAACAGGAAACGAGTGAGATGACAAATAACATGTCTATTGAAGATAACAAAAACAAATACGGGATGGGGAAAATGGCAGCAAAGCTGTAGGTTATCTTGGGATAATGATGGAAATGTCATCATGGATTCAGTTGTTTCATCTTCTTTTACAATGCCATTGTGTGAATGAAGTCACCGGAGAATATTACTGGTAGATACAAAGCAGCTTCGTTACTTGATAAGACAAGGTACAGCAGGCATTGTATGGTCGAAAGGTCTCCCTGGGCCAATGTGGAACTTGATATTCTATGTGCCGAATACCAAAGAACAATTCCATATTTGCAATGTATGGGCAATGCTTTCTTTGAAACTGCATACAACCTTCACACCTTCTGATTCAGATCCACACCACAGACAGCCAAATGAATTTTAATCAACATTGCCTGGACTGGGATTCACGGCTTTTCAGAACCCATTGTTCAGAGCTGCAATCCAAATTAAATCCAGAATATCTTTTCAGATGTGAAGACTGGTAGCCAAAGTCAATTGTTGATGTCCTAAACCCAAAAATCACTCTAACATGCAGTCTGAAATATTTTGGCCAGAAAAAAATGTTAAGATGTTTATGATGATAATCAGTTTCCATGGGCTATAAGTCCTGCTTCCATCCCTGACTCTTCCATCTTAAAAATCACTTCACTGCAAAAATCCATTTCATGGTACTATGCAAATAGATGCCTACACAATTAAATATAATTTTATTTCTTAGCACTTAGCATTATTTTTATATATACTTCTTATTGTAATTTATAGTTGTTTTATTATTATTGTAATGTACTGTTGCTGCAAAATAACAAATTTCATGACATACAATATGCCAGTGAAATGAAACCTGATTCTGATTCGATACATACAAACAACTATTTGTTTTGTTTCAACTTATGTAAGAGAAATAGGACAAAATAAATCAAAATAAATTAATATTGGAAATTTCTCCTGTCTTAAATTGATCAGATCACTATTTCAGAGATAGAAATTTACAGTAAAGTGTATATATATACACATATATATATATATACACACACACACATATATATATATATTACTGGTAGATCATGATGTGCCCCATCTGTGCTCTAAATCATCTTCCCACCATCACTCCAACCACAAAAAAATTCTAATATAATTTTACAGCATTCCTGTTGTGATCAAATCTGGCATAACCTATCTCTGTCTCCTAGGACAAGAATCTGTTAATAAGTGATATCAGCATTTGCAATATACAGCTCTAGAGCTCTGTTTCAATATGTGAATATTTAGAAGATGCTTATAACAAATAACGTTTCAAAAAGTCCTGTACAATGATTTGATTGTTAGGCTGGGTAGAGATCATGTTTATTTTTGCGTGAAAATCCTACAGAAGGGAGAATGTTAATTGCCACACATGAATTGGCATCAATTTAGCTTCTTTTATGATAACATCATCCAAATCCTTCTAATGGCATTGGCATATTAAAGTTACAGATAGTCAAAGAGAACACTTCATCAAGACAATTATCCTTCATGTGCTAATTATGATGGTGAAGGTCATTAGTTGTTTTTGGCTGAGGGTACAGAATGATTAACGGTGATGTAGCAGCCTGAAAAGAAAATTGGGCGAGATAAAATCTTTGTAGTAGACTCTCTATCAAAACTCAGTGATAAAAAACAGCAATGAGAAATTGGATTTTCACAGAAGTAACAATTAATTTGATAGTTGAACAATGATAGATCTTGTGCTTCTTATCCTTTCTTATTTCTTAAAATTTTCCCTTCCATCCCAGTTAAAGGATACCAAGGTCAAATGAACTGTTCCTACCATATTTCCAGTACTGTTCATGGTCAATATGCATTAACTAAGATTAGATGCATGATTGCATCATTTAATCAACTTTGGGTGGTGTGATTACCGGGGGATATGCAGGACAAGTCACTTCTGATCTTCAAAAATTAGATTGTTTGCTGTATTAATTAATTCTTCAGATCATTGATAATTTCTACCAGATTTGCATTTCAAATTTGCTCATTTTAGTTTATAAATATTGAGGCAAACATTAGTGCCGATAAAATTTTATGATCTACATTGTTCCATCAGAAGCTAGAGTTCTTACCACAACAAAAAAATTTCCTTGCGTGTATTTGAGAAACTGTCTACAAGGTGTAAAAGTTGTGTTCAACAGGTGCCTTCTACAAGTATCTGATGAGATGGGAAGCAATGGCATTCCTGGCAACCAATCAGAATGAAAATGGGATGGCACAGTAGTGTAGTGGTTAGCACAATACTTTTACAATGCAAATAATCTCTGATTTGGGTTTGATTCCCACTGCTGTCTGTAAAGAGTTTGTATGTTTTCCCCATGACCATGTGAGTTTCCTCTGGGTGCGCTGACATCCTCCCACATTCCAAAGATGTTACAGTTAGTGAGAGTTAGTGAGTTGTGGGCATGCTGTGTTGGCTCAGGAAGTACGGCGACACTTGCAGGCTCCCCCAGGCGCAATCCTCAGACTGCGTTGTCCTTTGACGCAAAAAGGATGCATTTCAATGTTTCAATGTACCTGTGATAAATAAAGCAAATTTTTAAAATATTTAAAATTCTCAGTGTGTGACACAGAGTTCAAAAAAAAGTTCATTTTGAAGGTTTGTCATCATTATAGTTTGGAAATATAAATGTGAACTCCACACAACAATCTTCCACAAACTCTACGATGGTGCTAGCGAACATGGTGACATGTTATAGGTTGCTGAAAGAAACTTGAAAATGTACACTTGAGATGGTCTGCAGTTGAGAGGGCGAGTAGTTTCAAGTTCCTCGGTATGCACTTCACCAATGATCTCACCTGGACTGTTCATACTGGCTTTGTAGTAAAAAAAACACACAACAGCATCTCTTCCACCCCAGGCAACTGAAGAAATTCAACATGGGCCCCTAAATCCTCAAGACCTTCTACAGGGGCACCACTGAGAGCATCCTGACTGGCTGTTTCACCACCTGATATGGGAGCTGTACCAACCTTGATCACTGACCACTGCAAAGAGTGGGATAGACAGCACAGCACATCTGTAGATGTCAACTTCCCTCTATTTAGGATGTTTGTAGCAACAGGTGCATAAAGGAGGCCTGGAAGATCATTAGGAACACCAGTCACCCCAACCATAAACTATTTCAGCTGCTTCCGTCTGGCAAATGATACCACAGCATTAAATCCAGGACCAACAGGCTGTGGGACAGCTTCTTTCTACAAGCCATTAGATTTTTAAATTCACATGTTTGTAACTGCAACTAAGTCTTAACGGAAAGATTTTTTTCTTCCTCATGTTGCGGGATGGATGTAAGATTTAAATAATTTCTAAATTCTCTGAGTTACTACCACTGCAATCTGCAGCTTATTATTTCCTTTTAAGTGACATATTTTTGAACTCTTAATGAATTAGCGATTTCATTATCTTCTGTAGCATGCAGGTACGAAACATTTAAGCAGACAAAGGTACGAACCATGGCTGAGAGAGAGAGAGGTGGGGAGGATTCCAAGCCACACTGAAATGCCAAGCATTGAAAGTTCCTCAACCCAGTATCCTGTTAGCAAAATTACAGTCACTGGAGAACAAGGCTGAGGGCTTAAGGGCAAGATTGCTGTATCTGAGGGGAATGAGGAATTGCTGTTTTCTGGCTTACAGAGACATGGCTCAGTATGGACACTCCAGATATGTCAGCAAGATCCAAAGGCTTCTCAATACACAGGATCGACCAGACTGCTGATTCAGAGAATGCAAATAGTGGGGGTCTGTGTATCATGATAAATTCTATTGAGTGCTCAGACGTGGTGGTTTTGTTACACTCCTGTTTCCTAGACCTGGAGCATCTAATGATTAAGTGCCAACCCTTCTACTTATCAAGAGAGTTCTCCACCATGATCCTGACGACAGTTTACATCCCGCCAAAGCCGACATTAATTAGGCTCTCAAGATATTGAATGTCGCCATCATCAAACAAGAAACAGCCCACCCTGTGCATTTCAAATCATAGTTGGGATCTTCAATCAGACTTGTTTAAAGAAAGTTCTGCTCAATTATCATCAGCATATAACCTGCAGCAACAGGAGTTTCAGCACACTCAGCCACTCCTATACTACAATAAGGAATGTCTACCATTCAATGCCTAGACTACACTTTGGGAAATCTGATCACTTGACCATTCTCCTTCTACCTGCATACAGGTGTTCTCCATCTACCTGCATCGAAAGAGCAAGGCACCAGAAGTGAGTGCAATGAAGAGATGATTGTGGGAGGCAGAAGTGCAGCCACAGGATTGCTTTGAGTCAGTGAACTGGACCAGGTTCAAGGACTCATCAGAGGATCTGAACAAATACACACAGTAGTCACAGGCTTTATAAAAGTAGTCATAGATAAGTGTGTACCCACAAAATCATTCAGAGTCTTCCCCAACCAGAAGCCCGAGATGAACCATGAGATCAGCAGTCTGCTGAGAACCAGATCAGTGGCATTCAGGTCTGACAACCAAGTAAGATACGAAAGGCCTGGGTACAATCTCCAGAAAGCGATGTCATGTACAAAGTGGTAATTCTGGACCAAACTTGAAACACTAAAGGATGGTCGACAGCTGTGGCAGGACTTGAATCCTATTATCTCAGACAAATTGCAAACAAACAACATAGGTGACAACAAAGCTTTGCTCCCAGATGAGTTCAATGCCATCTATGCTTATTTTGACCATCAAAACATAGAGGAACTCTACAGCCCCAAAGTCCCTGTGATTTCAGTCTCTGAGGCCGATATGAGAGCCTCCTTCAGGAGGCTCCTTCTGTGCAGCCCAGATGGGTTACCTGACTGAGTATTAAAGACCTGTGCAGATAAAATCACTGACACTGTTAAGAGGTGAAGAGGGTCAGCAACTTTAAATTCCTTGGTGTTAACATTTCTGGGGATCTGTCCTGGGCCAGCTGATAAATGTAATTATGAAGAAAGTATGACAGCACTCTCTTTCATTGGAAGATTGTGAAGATTTGGCATGGCATCTAAAACTTTGACAAACTTCTATAGAAGTGATGTGAAGAGAATATTGACTGATTGCATCATGGCCTGGTATGGATGCATCAATATTCTTGAATGGAAAACCATTCAAAAAAAGTGAATACAGCCCAGACCATTATGGATAAAAGCCCTCCCCACCATTGAGTGCTAACACTGGAAAGCAGCATCCATCATCAAAGACCTTCACCACCATTCTATGCATTCTTCATACTGCTGCCATCAGGAAGAAGGTACAAGAGCTTCAAGATTCTCACCACCAGTTTCAGGAAAAATTAAGATTTAAGATGGCACTGCTGATGCCCAGTGACTACTTACTGGCTTCAAAACACAAAACAAAGAAAAAACTTAAAATTGCATTAATGAAAAAACTAAAAATCTTATTAATAAATCTTATTATTAAATTAAGAAATAGCAAGGGTAAAAGGACCCTAATGGCAGTTGCATACAGGCCTCCAAACAGCAGTTGGGTAGTGGATTACACATTACTGCAGGAGATAGAAAAGGCATGTCAGAAGGGCAATGTCATGGTAATCATTGGGCACTTTAACATGAAAGTGGATTGGGAAAACCAAGCCAGTAATGGACCTCGAGAGAGAGAGAATTTGTAGAATGTCTAAGGGATGGCTTTTTTAAAACAGCTTGTTGTTGAGCCCACTAGGGGGTCAGTTGTGCTGGATTGGGTGTTGTGCAATGATCCAGAGGTGATAAGAGCACTTAAGGTTAAGGAACACTTGGAGATCAGTGATCACAATATGATCAAGTTCGCTTCAAAATTTTAGAAGGAGAAACTAAATTTCAATGAGTCAGTATTTCAGTGGAATAAAGGAAATTACAATGCATGAGAGGGGAACTGACCAAGGTGGACTGGAAAGGGACACTAGGAGGAAGGACCGCAGAGCAGCAACGGCTGGTGTTATTGTGAAAAAATAAGGGAAGTGCAGGACAGGTATATTCCAAATAAGAACACATTTTCGAATGGAAGGAGGACACTACCATGGCTGACAAGTGAAGTTGGAGCCAAAGTAAAAGCAAAAGAGAGGACATACAAGGAAGCCAAAGTTAGTGGAAAGATAGAGGAATGGGAAGCTTTTAAAAATTTGCAGAAGGAAACTAAGAAGGTCATTAGGAAGGAAAAGATAAGTTATGAAAGTAAGCTGGTGGCTAATATCAAAGAAGATACTAACAGATTTTTTTAAGTATATAAAGAGTAAAAGAAAGTTGAGGGTAGATGTAGGACCAATAGAAAATGATGCTGGAGATATTATAATGAGAGACGCAGAGATGGCAGAGGAACAGAATGCGTATTTTGCAACAGTCATCACTGTGGAAGACATCTACAGCGTACCAAACTTTCAAGAGTGTCAGGAAAGTGAAGTATGTGCAGTGAAAATTACGATTGAGAAGGTGCTCAGGAAGCTTAATGATTTGAGGGTGGATAAATCTCCTGGGCCTGAAGGAATGCACTCTTGGGTTCTGAAAAAAGTAGCTGGAAAGATTGCGGAGGTATTAACAATGACCTTTCAAGAATCGATAGATTCTGGCAATGTACCAGATGACTGGAAAATTGCAAAATTTACTCTGCTATTTAAGAAGGGTGGGAGGCAACAGAAAGGAAAATATAGACCTGAGAGCCTGACATCAGTGGTTGGGAAGTTGTTTGAATCGATTGTTAGGGATGAGATTATGGAATACCTGGAGGCACGTGACAAGATAGGCCAAAGCCAGCATGGTTTCCTGAAAGGAAAATCCTGCCTGACCAACCTACTGCAATTTTTTCAGGAAATTGCAAGCATGGTAGACAAACGAGATGTGGTGTATTTGGATTTTCAGAAGGCCATTGACAAGATGCTGCTTAGCAAGATAAAAGCCCATGGAATTACAGGGGAGTTACTAGCATGGGTGGAGTGTTGGCTGATTGGCAGAAAACAGAGAGTGGGAATAAAGGGATCCTATTCTGGCTGGCTGCCGGTTACCAGTGGTGTTCCACAGGGGTTGGTGTTGCACCCATCACTTTTTATGATGTATGTCAATAATTTAGACTATGGGATTAATGGATTTGTGGCTAAATTTGCTGATGATACAAAGATAGGTGGAGGAGCAGGTAGTGTTGAGGAAGCAGAGAGACTTAGATAGTTTAGGGGAATGGGCAAAGAAGTGTCAAATGATATACAATTTTGAAAAGTGTATGGTCATGCACTTTGGTGGAAGAAATAAGTGGGAAGACTATTATTTAGGTGGGGAGAGAAGTCAAAATGCAGAGATGCAAAGGGATTTGGGAGTCCTTGTGCAGGATACCCAAAAGGTTAACCTCCAGGTTGAGTCGGTGGTGAAGAAGGCGAATGCAAAGTTGGCATTTATTTTTGGAGGTATAGAATATAAGAACAAGGATGTGATGCTGAGGCTCTGCAAGGCATTTGTGAGACCACACTTGGAGTACTGTGAGCAGTTTTGGGCTTCTTGTTTTAGAAAGGATATGCTGACATTGGAGAGGGTTCAGAGAATGATTCCAGGAATGAAAGGGTTACTATATGAGGAACGTCTGGCAGCTCTTGGGCTGTATTCCCTGGAGTTCAGGTGAATGAGGGGGGATCTCATAGGGGGGTCATTCCAACTGTTAAAAGACCTGAACAGATTAGATATGGCAACGTTATTTCCCATGGTAGGGGAGTCAGGATTGAAGGACATCCGTTTAGAACAGAGATGCGGAGAAATTACTTTAGTAAGAGGGTGGTAAATCTGTGGAATTTGTTGCCACGAGTGGCTGTGGAGGCCAAGTCATTGGGCATATTTAAGGCAGAGATAGATAGGTTCTTGATTAGCCACGGGAGTGGGGATGACTGGAAGAATTGGATCAGCCCATGATTGAATGGCGATGAAGACTCAATGGGCTGAATGGCCTTCTTCTGCTCCTATATCATATTGTCTTATGGACTTATGACATTTAATTAATAATGATATTCACTAACAATGGAAGGTGTGCAGAGGCGAGGCTAGGCAAGCGGAGGCAAAGGTGAGGCATGACAGAGGCAAGTAGAGGTGGGAAAGAGGAAACCCCCGATGTCTGATCAATATAAGCACCGGTTCAAATTGGAAAGACTGTGTACGGGCCAAATTGTAGCAAAGGTGTCCAAGCCCCAGAGCTGTCTGAGAGTGAGGAACCACTCAATTTTTGGACTCCTTAAGCATTGGGCCAGATTGAAAAGATCAGGGTGTCAGGACCAGAGGCAAGGGATGAGCCAGTTCTTCCTGGTTCTGCACAATTCTGCTCACTGTTCCACGACATTTACTCAGCTCTGCACTGAACTGAGGCTGTGACCTGCTCCAGCTGCAGTGAGGCCAAGATTTGCATTTGTGTCCTACGACATTTACTTGGCTCCACGGTGAACTAAGTCTGAAGCCTTCTCCAGCTGCAGTGATGTCTGGCTTCATGGCTGTTGTAAAATGTCAGTTCTGAATGCTATTTGCTTACTTTTATTGTTTTCACAATTTTGTTTTCTTTCTGCGCATTGGGTATTTGACACTTTATTTTTAAGTGGTTCTTTTTTGGGTGTCTATGCTTTGTGATTGTCTGTAAGGAGTTGAATCTCAAGATTGCATAATATATACATACTATGATGATAAATGTACTTTGAAGTTTGAACTTTGATCTTTGAATTATTACCCTCCAATCATCAGGCACTTGAACTAGAGGGGATAACTATACTAAATTTCACTCATCCCATCAATAAACTGTTCCAACAACCTATGGATTCACTTTCAAGAACTCTTCACCTCATGTTCACTATATTTATTGCCTATTTAGGAATTTTTTCTTTTGTATTTGCACAGCTATTGACCTTTGCATATTGGTTGTTTGTTTGGTCCTATTGGGTACGTTCTTTCATTGATTCTAATGTGTTTCTTGGATTTACTGAGTATGTCAGGAAGAAAACAAATCTCAGGTTTGTATATGCTATATATACTGTGTACTTTGATAATAAATTGACTTTGAACTTTAAACTTTGAGATAGCAAGAGTGACCACTTTATCAATTTCAGTAATAATGAGTGAAAGCTTAACATTAGTCAGAAAATATAAATTATATTTTGCAGGAAGCAAATAAAAAAGGGAAGAAAATGGAATTAAGTAAGAAAAAATAGAAATTGTTAGAAAAACTCCAATATTAAAGAAATATAGCTGAAATTGTAAACTTTGGTTTCCAGATTCAGCACTATTGTTTTAATAGTATTAGGGCTAAAATCCTTCTATCTTGAACAAAATTATCCGGATCAAATCATTTGCATTATAAATTCCAATGTTTCCAAATAGTGGATGAGCTAGTTGAAATCTTCCAAACATACTTAAATTCTAGAAAAATTCCAAAGGACAGGAAAATTACCAATGAGAAAATCAAAATAGTAGCTAGACAAATAAAGGATAACTTCTGATCAATTGATCTAATATCGCGTCTTGGGAAAAATGTTAGAATCAATTATTAATGAAGAAATGGGAGCACATTTGGGACATAATCATCTGCTCAGGCAGAGACAGCATGGTTTCATGAAGAGGAAATTACGTCAGATAAATCTATCAGAGTTTCTGAGGAAATATGTACTAGAATGGATAAAGGGTAATGAGTAGATGTATTCTATTTTGATTACCATCCATTAAAGAGCCTCACAAAAAATTAAGTCATGTGATAAAATTCCATGCCACCTCATGTATGTATTGATATGGATAGTGTGCTTGTTAATGCCAGGAAGCAGCAAGTAGTGATAAGGAAAAACAAAAACACAAAATGCTGGCAGAACTCAGCAGGCCAGACAGCATCTATGGGAGGAGGTAGATGCTGTCTGGCCTCCTCCCATAGATGCTGTCTGGCCTGCTGAGTTCTGCCAGCATTTTGTGTTTTTATTTATCTCTTGCATCTGCAGATTCACTCGTGTTAAGTAGTGATAAGGAGTTCACTTTCAGACTGGCAACTTGAGACGTTGGTGCCAGACGGGATATATCTGCTTCCAGTATATAGGAGGAAGGATGTGAATAGACAGCAGCAAAAGTTAAGTGTAACACAAGAGTAGGTGGAATGTAAATTGCAAGGAGGATCGAAATTGGTTTACAGAGAAATATTGATAGGTTAAGTGAGTGGGCAAAAAGTTGGCAGAGTACAGTGTAGAAAACGTAAAGTTGTTTATATTGGAACTACAGAACAGAGTATGTTGTTAGCCAAAAATAATTAAAATCTGCAAATCAGTGAACAAGAATGAGCCAAGGACAGTGGAAGTAGAGAAACCAAACGTCTTTGCTCTAGCCATGTATTCCAAGGAATGGAGGCTGCCATGTTGTGAGGCTGTTCTTGCAGCAACCAATTGTGTGAACTGATTCTTGCTCAGGATGTCTTAACATGAATAATTAAAAGTTAATTCAGTGAAGCTTATGCTAATAATCTGTTAAACATGAGACTATTTTCAAATAAGAAGTTGTTTATTTGGTTTTGTAGAAATGGTAGGCTTGTGAAAAGAGCAGCCTGTGACCTGAAGTAACCTGAGCCCAGTGTTTGGCTGACCTGGCTAAACTAATATGAACTGGTATGATTTGGAAACAGCAAAGTTACCTGAAAAGAACTATATATACTGCTTGTAGCTTTAAGTCAGATCCAATGAGAAGCTGACATAGACTAACATAACTAAAACACTAAAGACTTATCTGATGAGATAGAGGATTTTGGGACTACAGGCAGCAAATGCCCAGGGACCAACCATCCTGGAAGTAGATGAGACCATGTCCACTACATCAGAAACATG
The DNA here is from genome assembly GCF_048418815.1 of Hemitrygon akajei. Lineage (NCBI taxonomy): Eukaryota > Metazoa > Chordata > Chondrichthyes > Myliobatiformes > Dasyatidae > Hemitrygon > Hemitrygon akajei. The sequence continues at coordinate 98,168,427 of NC_133124.1, forward strand.
GGGATTACACCAGGACCAAGAGGAAACAAGTTAGCATGAGCTCCTATTCCTAGTTATTACCTTTTCTATTATTTGACAGTTCAGGGAGGGTCAGATAAGCTAGTGAGTGAGCACATAGGTTTTTAATACTGTATAATTGGCATGTGTGTGTATATATAAAACAAGGAAAAACAGCAAATCAAAAAAGAATAGGGGCAGTTGTGCATGAAACACAGAAAATGAGCACTCAGGTGTTAAATGTAACAGGAAGAGCAAGCAGATTATCATAATTTCAGGGAGTTTGGAGTGTAAAAGTAGAGAAGTCTTACAGCAACTACAAAAGGTAGTAGTGAAAAGACATCAAGAGTATTATGGGCTATTTTAGATCCTTTTGATAAGAAATTACACTGGTTCATGAAGGCAATTTAAAGAATGTTAACTCAGAAAATCCTAGATTTTGAGAGGTTGTCCTATGAGGACATCAGCACTAGTGAGTGATTAACTTTATAATAAGAGAGTCTATTCAGAGAATCATGGTTAAAAATATCAGATCTGGGCCTTTGTTTCTCCATTCCTCCCTGTTTTCTTTTCATGGGTAATTTCTACTTTAACAATTATTGGCATATTTCAAAAGAATTGATAATTAATGGAGAAGGGAAAAATAAAATTTGTTTTTCATGTTATGCAACAGGATTCAATGCCTGATGGTTGGAAGGTAATAATTCAAAGATCAAAGTTCAAACTTCAAAGTACATTGCAATAAAAGTCTTATGAAATTAAGAAACTAAGAATGTATGGCAAGGGATGTATGGGGGAGGTGGGATAGAAACACAATTTGTTGGTGAAGGAATTTTACACATGATCTTCAAAGCATGCTATGCAGAAGCACACAAGGAAATCCATTGCCACTGATATGGATGGCATCCTATTTTATATTTTGATTGTAACTTCAGGAAGATTAAGCAGAAAGGTTTGACTTGTAGGACATTGCCAAGACTGATGAATTAAGAAATGAGTCAGAGAAAATATTAAGTAGACGATACTAATGCAAGACCAAATATAAGGCTCTTACAGGAGAATGAGGAGGTGATAGATTGGACTGACAGGGACATAATCACGCCTAAGTTGTAGGAGTCAAGTGCCTAGGTGACTGTCAGGAGAGGGAAAAGGAACAGGCAGCTAGTGCAGAGTACCCCTGTGACCGTTCCCTCAATAATACCAGCTTTAGATACTTTTGGGGGAATGACCTACCAGGGAGGAGGTAAAGCAACTAGGACTCCAGGCATTGAGTCTTGTTCTGTGGCTCAAAAGGGAAGGGGTGGGGGGGGGGGGGGAAGAGGAGTGCAGTAATAATAGGGGATTCCCTCATTAGATGAACAGACAGCAGATTCTGTGGATGTGAAAAAGATACTGGGATGGTATTTTGTCTCTGCAGATGCCAGGTTCAGATTAGGTTCCACAGCATTCTGAAGGGTGAGGGTGAGTAGCCAGAAATCATGATACACATTGGTACCAATGTTATAGGTAGGACAAAGAAGGAGACCCTGAAGTGAGAATATTGGGAGTTAGGTAAAAAGTTGAAAAGCAGGAATCGCCGGATTGCTACCTGAGCCAAGGGGCAGTGTTTCAGATATCTGGATCATTGGGATCTCTTCTAGGGAAGGTATGATCTGTCCAAAAGGAACGGGTTACATCTGAACATGAGGGGGACCAATAACCTTGCAGGAAAGTTTGCTAGAGCTGTTGGGGAGGCTTTAAACTAATTTGGCAGGGGGATGGGAACCAAAGTTTTAGAGATGAGGATGATGCAGTTAGTATATGAGTAGATGCAGTGTGTAGTGAGACTATGAAGAAGGACAGGCAGGTGATAGGGTAAAATTGCAGTCAGTGGGATAAGGTGAGGTGTAACATGGGGGCAAAATCAAAATGGGTGATGAATATAGGACAGAAGGTGCTATATTTGAATGCACACAGTAAACAGAATAATGCAGATGATCCTGTAGCACAGTTAGAAATTGGCAGGTACGACATTGTGGGCATCACTAAGTCAAGCTTAAAAGAAGATTATAGTTGGGAGCTTAACATCCAAGGATACACATTGTATCAAAAGGACAGGCAGACAGGAAGAGTGGGTGGAGTGACTCTGTTGATAAAACATGAAATCAAATCCTTAGAAAGAGGTGACATAGGATCAGAAGATATAGAATCCTTATGGGTAGAGTTTTAAAAAAAGCAAGAGTAAAAAGACCCTGATGAAAGTTATCTACAGGCCTCAAAACAGTAGCCAGAATGTGGGGTGAGACCTGACATAAATTAGGGGACCATTTTGTTGAGCACCTCCGCTCAATCTATCAAAAGCAGAATTTCCCAGCGACCAACAATTTTAATTTCTATCCCCATTTCCATTCCAACAAGTCAATCCATGGACTCCTGTTTTGCCATGATGAAGCAGCTCTCAAGGTGAAGGAGCAGCACCTCAGATTCCGTCTAGGTAGCCTCCAACCTGATGGCAGGAACATCGATTTCTCCTTCTGGCATTTTATTCCTCCCCCTTCACTCTTCCTCTATTCACCACTCTGGGCTCTTCTCACCTGCCTATCACCCCTTCCTCCCTGGTGTCCATCCTTTTTTCCTTTCTCCCATGGTCCACCCTCCTCGCTTATTAGATCCCATTCCCACCTTCCACCATTACCATCCTCCTGGTTTCACCTATCACTTTCTAGCTAGTACTCCTCCTTCTACCCCCATCTTTTTATTTTGGCATCATCCCCCATACTTTACAGTCCTGAATAAGTGTATTGGCAGAAAACATTGACTGCTTATCCATTTCCATAGATGCTGCCTGACCTGCTGAGTTCTTCCAGCATTTTGTGTGTGTTGCACAGGATTGATACATCCCAAAGATTAAAAAATATCCTGAAAGGAGGATGTTCCAACGATGGCTGAAGAAAGAAGTTGCTGAAGAGAGTTCAGAGGCATTAATGATGATTTTCAAGAAAAAGTAGATTCTGGATTGGTTCCAGAGGATGGGAAAATTTCAAATGTCACTCCACTCTTTAAGAAGGGAGGAAGACAAAAAAAAGAAAATTATAGGCCAGTTAACCTGACTTCAATGGTTGGGAAGTTGGTGGAGTAAATTTTTAAGGATGAGACTTTGGGGTACCTGGAGATACATGATAATGTAAGCCAAAGTCAGCAGAGTTTCCTTAAGGGGGAATCTTGCCTGACAAATCTGTTGAAATTTTTTTGAGGAAATTACAGGCAGGATAGACAAAGTTCCAGTAGATGTTGTTTAATTTGATTTTTAGAAGGCTTTTGTCAAGGTTCTGTCCATGAGGCTGCTTAACAAGATACAAGGCCATGGTATATCATGGATAGAAGATTGACTGACTAGCAGGAGGCAAAGAGTGAGAAAAAATAAGCTTTTTCTGGTTGGCTGCCAGTGAGTAATTGTGTTCCGCAGGGGGTTGATGTCAGGACTGCTTCTGTTCACGTTATATTTCAGTGCTGTGAGTGATGCATCTGATGACTTTGTGGCCAAGTTTGCAGACATTACAAAGATGGGTGGAGGGGCAAATAGCGCTGAGGAAGCAGGGACACCGCAGAAGGTCGAAGAAGTATAGGGAGAATGGACAAAGAAGTGACAGATGAAATATAGTGTAGGGAAATTTATGGTCATGCACTTTGGTAGAAGGAATAGAGGCATAGATAGATAGATTTATTGACCCCAAAGGAAATTTCAATATCACAGTAGCATTACAAGTGCACAGATATACAATTATACAAATATTATAAGAGAAGAAAGAATTAAAAAAGTTACCTCGAACAGTCTAACAGGAGCAATAGTTGACTCATTATAGAGCCTACTGGCCAAGGGTAAGAATGACCTCATATAACAAACTTTGGAGCAATAGCCTGTTTTCTAAATTGGGAGAAACATTCAAAAGTCAGAGGTCCAAAGGGAATTGGGATTTCTTGTGTAGGATTCCTGAGAGGTTAAGTTGCAAGTTGAGTCATTGGTAAGGAAGGCAAATACAATGCCAGCATTTATATATATAGATAGATAGCATGGTTGGATTTTCCGCATATCCTATATGTGCTTGCTCTATTGTAAGTGTGAGGACTAGGCTTCAAGTTATGGAGTCGCCTGTTTACAGCCACCAGGAGGGAGGCATCAGAACCAGTGCGCTCCACCCCCCTCCACCCTCCCCCGCCAGTGTGTCTGCTCAGCAGAAGTCAAGCTCTACTGTGATTGTCTGCAGATCTCTGCAACATTGGATGGCTTGAGTTTGGTCTCTTTTATTGTGTACCTGTATCTTTATATCTTATATACGCTATGTGTGCTTCATGATGTGCGTGACTGTTGGTACTGTGCTTTACACCTTGGCCACAGTGTAATGCTATCTCATTTGGTTGCATTCATGAGTATTCATGTATGGTTGAATGATAATTAAACTTGAATTGAATTGAATTTTGAGAGGAATAGAATATAAGAGCTGAGGCTCCATAAGAGACTGGTCAGACAATACTTCGAGCATTGTGTGCAATTTTGGGCTCCTTACCTAAGAAAAGCTTTGGAGAGGGTCCAGAGGAGGTTCGCACGAATGAAAGGATTAACATATCAGGAACACATGATAGTGCAAAGCCTGTACTCGCTGGAATTTAGAAGACTGAGGATAGATCTCATTGTAACCTCTCCGATATTGAAAAGTCTAGATGGGTGGATATGGAGGGAATATTTCTTATAGTGGATAAGTCCAGGACCAGAGGGCACAGCCTCAGAATATTGGCATGTCAATTTAAAGCAGAGATGAGGAGGAATTTCTTTAGCCAGAGAGTAGAGAATTTTTGGAATTTATTGCCACAGACAGCTGTGAAGGTCAAGTCGTTGAGTATATTTAAAGTGGAGGTTGATAGCTTCTTGATTTGTCAAGGTGTCAAAGGTTACAGGGGAGAAGTCAGGATACTGGGATTGAGAAGAATAATAAATAAGTCAGCCATGATGGAATGGCAGAGCAGACTCAAGGGGCTGAATAGCCTAATTCGACTCCTATGTCCTCTGTGAAGCCAGATAATTTCTTCCTAATCCCCTCAGCTACTCATAAAGATAATGAAACAATAGGTTTGACAAACAAATAGTGCTACAGCCAATAGAAAGCAGGAACCAAGACCTGAGATCAGACATGCGATCATATCCAGGACTCTGGTAAGACACACATCTAATGTCAGGAGGTATGCTGAAAATGCATCAGAATTAGGACACGGATACAATACCAGAGATAGACCACAGACTTGCACGTAACTGTAGGACAAATGATGAGATGGAATGCACACAAACTGAGGCCAGGCATATGATTATTGTTCAGATATAAGAATGTACAAGCATACAAATTCATATTCGAAGAAGGCCTCTAAGTCTCTCAAGTCTGCTACACCATGTAATAAGATCATGGCAATCTGCCTGTAACCTCAATTCCATTTCCACAAGCTTACGGCATCACCTTCATGAGTGGCTGCAACTGGCAGCATCGCAGCATGAGGCCTAATCCTTGCTATAACTGAGGTCACGTATGTTTTCCTGACCTATTTTTAATGCTATTTCACGATAACACGTACTGTATAAACTGTAGATTTAACAGTGAACAGAAGTGAAAGCATCCAAACAAGACAGTTTTTGCTCAGTGGAAAACAAGCTGGATTGCGTTTGTCTGCAGACTGCTTCAGGCTCATTCTTGCCAACAATGTCCATGGGCCCACAAACTTTGACATATATTTTTTGTGGTACTCTATGTTTACTGCTATCTTATATGTGCTGTATGTGCCTTATGCCAGGTATGACTGTCAGTACTATGTTTTGCACCTTGGCCCCAGAAGAATGCTGTTTCTTTTTGCTGTATTCATGGGTATTCTTGTATGGTTGAAGAACTTGAACTTGATATTCCCAGCTACCCATGTTAACCTTCATTTACTCTTATTTATGGAGTTTGTATGACCTCTGCCTTATGGATGCAATACGATTCAAAGCATCACTGAAAAAATCATAAGAAGAGGCAAGAGATGTGACCACAGACAAGATGTGACTGGAGACAGGTCAGGAACTAGAAGATATCCTGGTGGGATCTGGAGCCAGAAAAAGAGCGTGTAATCAAAGACAACACCCAGGTGACGGGCATGCGAACCTCTGTAACAGGACATGGCCAGATGCAGGACACAGTAGGACAGGTGTCCAGAATGAGGACAAAAATCTAGTAGAATCTTGAAGCAGTCAGAGAAGGAGCACGTGATAATGGAGAAGGACGTTTGGAGAAGGTGCACATAACCAAGTGCAGGGCACAGTTGGGTATACAACCAAAGTCATGCACACCACAACAAGTGACTGGATACAGATCACATGAGGCTATGAGAACAGAGCAACACACGCCAGGGTCAAGAGGCAGATGCACTAATCCATATCATTGGAAACAGTTTGTCAAATGTACATTGCAAGCCACTTGGCTTCAGTTTAGAACATATTTACATTTACTGCCTCATTCATTCATTGCATTAGATGTAAATTGTGCCAACTGATTATCCAATAGCAAAAATGGTTCAGTTATTTTTCAATACATCTAATATCTTTTGCATTTGTATCTCATAATCTTGAGAAATTATTTGTTAAAGTTATTAATATTTTCAATATATTTTCCTCAGCCAAATAGAGTCTAGTTTCAATCCTAGTAGCCTTCTGATCTGTCTTGACCCCATTTAGTTTCATGACAGTTAAATATGACAGCTGCACTTCCTTACTAAGCAAAGCTGACTCTCAAAAGGTGAGGCCCCCTGCTTGTTGGTCACTAAACTGTGTCTTTCCTAGTGTGATGAGGATGACCTTGTGTATTGTACCTCCTGGCCAGTGCTGTACATGGCAGCATTTTGTCTTTGGATTACTGTAGCTTTTGTCATGATTCACCACATGTCCAAACTCCTCTGATTGTTGGAAAGTATGAAGAAGGGTCATCTTTGCAACCTTGTCATCTTTTTCATTGCAAATGTGTTGTACCGTTAGTATTACATCTGCTTTGAGGATTATCTAATTTCCATAAAACGTCCTTGAGTCCGTTCTCCCCATGGATCCTTCAACTGGCTGTCCTTCAGTCTTTGACAAAGTGACTTGGAGGCCAGATGTAAACAGATTGTGGTTGAGGAGCCTTATGTTCAAAGTAGTTAATTAGCAGTAAATCATCAAGTGAAGGACAATAAATATATCCACCGAAATACTAAATGCAGGTTGATTTCCACAGTGACACTAACAAGCGTGAGCTAAACTTTGCAATTCTGCATCGTTTTCTCCTCTTTATCAATGGGTGCTATCACTTGTTTTAAGTCACCACAGTGCTGCCTTGTTGAGTGAACTTTATTTTTTTCACTATTATTCGTTCAATAAAGTGCAGAAAAAAGTCTTCCCTTCATACAATTCAGATGTTAATGACATTTCACCAACACAAAGTTAGATGCAGACGTTAGTAAATAAACATCTGGGAAAAGCTGACAATATAGGAGCAGGGAAAAGCTGTCCCAGGACCCTCAAAGATATGAAATAGAAACATTAGGATGGAATTATCAGAACAGAGTTTCAGAGAACCAAATGACAGTATGCTCTGTCATTGAAGATGAAAAGGAGATAAACAAAGGAGGTACAGCTACCACTAAAATCTCCTCTTGTTCAAGAGCCAATAAAGTCAATGGCATGCTGGATATTTCAGAATGGATTGGTACCATACCACAGAATGACATAAGGACAGCATTTTTTGGTTTCAAATCAATAATATATCATTCACTCTTCTTGTAGATTCCCATGGTGGATAGAAGCAAAAACAAGCTGAAGAATGTAATTTATGACAATCATTTAAAAGAATTACAATGTTAAAAATGTTACTTGGTCCATCTTATCTATGCTGGTCAAAAGGGATTCAGTTCCCCCTTCCAGTCCTTGGAATCTAGCTCTGTTTATTATTTCTTTTGTAGCTGCTGTTGAGGCGAGGTTCTGAGAGTCTCCATTCTGAGTTGCAACATAACTAAATGACATGAAATACTTCACGTTCAGTTCCCTTTTTTGTATCTTTCATAGCTTATTGCAGTTCTCAAACTTGTTTGATAGCTAACAAACCAAGTGTTATTTCTACCAGGGAAATCACACATAGCTAGGAATCCTATTGTTATAATACCACATTGTTTGATGTTTCTATACAATTTCACAGGGAAATATAAATGACACTATGTAGATTTTGGGAGTAATAAATCAGAGATTTTACAGGAACAGACAAAACATATCCCCTGATGATTTAATAAATAAATGAACTATATGTGGCTTTATGGATGTGCAGTACCAGAAAGTCTCATGTTGAGTCAGGTGAATTTCTCTCAGACTAGCAACAAAGATGCAACAACTGACTTCAGACCATCCTCACATCAAAGGGATAAAAAAAATGTTTGAACACAAAAAAGGCCAGAAACACTGAGTACTAATGCACATCAGCTGAATAGGACAAGGTTGCTATGACCTGATATTTTATGTCTATGACTTTGGATTGATCGGCTAAACCTCAACATTAGAATGTGAGCTTTGTTACAAATGTGCCTTCAGAAAGAGCTTGCATTTTTATGCTGGGCCAGAGGGTGGAGGGAGCACCATGGAAAGAGAAGACAATTGAGAAAAAGAGCAGGTAGGTAATAATGATTCATTTGGAAAGTTACATCTATGCACATCATTGAGAGGTATTTTTACCTATCACACAGACTCTGTACAATATAATTTTATCCAGAAAGAAGCGAAGTTTGACATCCTGATCCCATGAAAGCAGGCTGCTAACAATCTGCACCACAATGAATCGCTGTTGAAAGCATCTTCTTTGAAGCCTGCTTTTACTGTTTGGAGGAAATGATAAAAGTGAGTTATTGCTGCAAGCTAGTAACTCAAAGAGTGTTCTTGTGCATATATAGAAAAAACACACTTGAATTTTAGAGATTATCTTTAGGTCAGATACGGTATTTTGCAACTGCTGACAGTGTGATCTATGTGCGAAACAGGTAGCCAATGTGTGGAACAGTGTTTGATATTAAATAGTAAAGAGTGACAGGTTCATCAGTCTGTGGAATGCACATGGCCCAATTTTAAAACTTTTTGAGAAAATCTGTACGTGATAAGCTGAGACATTTATATTACATTTTTCATCTGCCAGTTCATCTCAGTTAACTCAGCTCAGACAGAAGATTGAACCTGGGAGCTTTCTGGTAACTGAACTAAATGAACAAGGAATTTACTGCAAATACTTAGCTTCAAAAGGGAAGTTCAATCAATTTTACTGCACAGATTTCCTTTACCGTCAACCAAATAATGGTGCCACTTTCACTTAAAATTACTGTCTTAAGCTTCAGAAAAAAATACACATACTGTCAGCTGAATCATACTGCAAATTGCAATACGTACTAGATAATATGAAGTACCTCAGAAAACTAGAAATGATCTACCATCTGCCGCTGTGGTAATGCAACAACAAATTGTCTTCCAAAGTCAGCTTCATACTACAGACTATTCAACAATACTATTTAACATCATCTTACACACTGGCCAGTGGTGTAGTGGCATTAACACCGGACTTCGAGGTGGTCCCAGGTTTGAATCCAGCCAGCTGGTTGTTTGCTTTCTGTTCGTGCTGGGTGGAGTGTCAAACTAGCCTTGTTAAAAGCAGGTGAAAATGCTAAAGAACCAGCAAGGTTGTTGCCCGATGTGCCACAAGGTGCAGGAAGGAACAACAACGTCTTACAGGAGGAGCAGAAGTTAGATTACTAACTTCGATCATCGTCGGTGAAGGATTAGGGGGGAACTTTGATTAAAACAAATCTAAGCATGGAATCGTTTAAAAGTGAATGAGATTTTATGCAAAAACAATCAAAATATTGAGTTCAAGGCAGTTTTTAAAAAGGGGAAAGTGGTAAACTTTTAAATATCTTAGACTTGGGTAATGCTGACTTTCATGCAACAAAATGGAGACTGACCACAGAAAATTGGCCTGATTTCCTTATTGGTAAGGCAATTGTAGAACATGGAGAGATGTTTTACAAGTAACCTAATCTGATATGGAACCAATTAATTTCCTCAGATAAGAGCTCTTCTAAGGAAAATACAAAAGAAAATAAGGAACAACACAAACCTAAATAAAAAGACAAAGTCTGAAGCAGATTCTGACATCTAAAATCAATTAACAAAACAATAAGGTAACAGGCCTTAAAAAATGAAACATCAAGCCAAACATGCAAAATCACACAAAACATTCTTATAATGTACACTCAATGGCCACTTTATTAGGTGCCTCATGTACCTAGTACAGTTTCAAGAGAAAATCTGCTGATGCTGGAAATCCGAGCAACACAAAATGCTGGAGGATCTCAGCAGGGCAGGCAGCATCTATGGAGAAGAGTACAGTTGACGTTTCAGACTGAGGCACTTCATCAGGACTAGACATAACACTCTGTTTCCTAGGTGCATCCCCTGCCATGCTAGCTAGGCGATTTTTGACTCTCAGAGATCTCCTTCTTTCATCTTCAGCTTCAACCACACCTTGTGACCTTTCCTGTCTGTCACTTATATCTTTCAGTGGCTCAGGTCCCCCTGCTCCATGACTGAACTTCAGTTTAAGCAGGCATTCTTGAACATCTTCAGCCTCCGCTGGTGCTAACTAGTGGGTCCTCTCTCAGAAACGGGAGTCTTTAGTTACTCTAATACTGTAGCAAGTACTTCTGGACCAACTAACTCAGACTCATCAGCAGAAAAGGCTTATTCATGTTCCAACATCTTCTTAGTTCATCTCCTTTTCTATTCCTCAAGCATTGGTGAGTCACCAATGCTGCATGATTTCGATGTCAACTTCCTCGATCCAGGAAACTGTTTCTCTTCCATTTCCTCTGGAAAACTAGACACTACGGTCACAGAAAAAAGAGAGACAATCACCACCCCATGTCTGAGGGCAACATCTCTTCCCGAGGAGTTCCTGCTAATCACTGTCATCCTGTTTGCATAGACAGCTGAAGATGTCAGCACTCCTGCAGGTAAGCATAGCTCTTCTTCATGATCATCAGCAGCATTCATCTGGATGGATGAGGTATTGGGCATTCCTGCAAATTTGGGGGTTTCTGTCACTCTAGTTATTCCTCCAGGATGTAAAATGACACATTTAGATTGAGTGTACCACATAGTCCCTCCTTTCTACTTATTGTCCTAGTTAGAAGGAACTTGTACCTTCTCAACAGCACCTCTGAGCACATGGTGAATGGACAAGGTTTTCAAAAGTTCTCTCCATTTCTCTCCTTGCATGCTCCCAAGTGCCTTCTCACAATGGAAGCATTTGTTCCCACAAAAATGAAAGCTCCACCCTTTTCAACCATATCCAGGCGTATGTCAATAGCCTTAGTTACTCCAACATCAGCTTCCGAAAACTACAGTTTCAATGATGTAACCATCATACAGGTACTCATCAGTACTAAGTCTTAGAATCTCAAAGGCACTGAGTGGAGCCAATGGCAAATATGTCAAATACCAATTTGTAAAAGGATCTATAAAGCAAAGTAACTTGAGAACCTGTGTCAAGTATGGCTCCAACATAAACACCTTCAATCTGTATGGATACATCAGAGCTTGGTCCCATTAAACCTTCAGGAATAGTATTTTGAACTTTAGTATTTCCCTTGATACACTGATTGGAATATATCCTCTCCAAGATGCCAGCCCATTCCTTTCTGGGACTCTCCATAGTTTGGCCCCTTCACTGCTTAATCAACCACTGCTTATTCTTCAAAGATTTTCCTGTCTCTCACAATCTCACTTGAAATGTCCATCTTTTCTATAGTTGTAGTAGAAAATACCAGTCGACTTTCTAGTCAAGAGACCCTTACAGCAGCATTCCTCTGCATCGTAAATCCTAAAGGTGGATCAGGTCTCCCAATGGATGTATCACGTTTAGCTGAAACATTAGCAGATATCCATCGAATGAGCTCAGTTTGCAGGTCATCTCTCTGACACAGTGCTGTCAAGAAAACAACCTCTCCCTCAATGTCGCAGAAACAGGAGGAATGGAGACGGGCTAACCCCTATTGGCATCAATGGATCTGGGGTTTAGAAGGTAAACAGCTTTAAGTTCCTCCGCATCCACATCACCGAGGACCTCACGTGGTCTGTACACACCAGCTGTGTGGTGAAAAAGGCACAACAGCACCTCCTTCACCTCAGACAGTTGAGGAGGTTTGGTACGGGCCCCCAGATCCTAAGGATTTTCTACAGGAGCGTACTTGAGAACATCCTGACTGGCTGCATCACTGCCTGGTATGGGAACTGTACTTCCCTTAATCACAGGTCTCTGCAGAGAGTGGTGTGGATAGGCCAGCACATCTGCAGTTGTGAACATCCCATTGTTCAGGACATCTACAAAAAAGGGTTTGAGAAAAGGGCCCGTAGGATCATTGGGGACCTGAGTCACCCCAACCATAATTTATTCCAGCTGCTACCATCTGGGAAATGGTACTACAGCATAAAAGCCAGGACCAACAGGCTCCAGGACAGCTCTTCCACCAGGCCATCAGAGTGATTAACTCACACTGATTTGAGTGTATTTCTATGTTATATGGACTGTTCTATTTATTGTAAATTACTATGATTGCACATTTAGATGGAGATGTAACATAAAGATTTTTACTCCTCAAGTTTGTGAAGGATGTAAGAAATAAAGTCAATTCAATTCAATTCATTCCTCAAGAGCTCCACCTCTATGGCATCAGGGGTCACTTTTGCAGCAGGAGCTACCACTGAAGACACTACTTGGCTTTTGGGAAATGTTTAACTTCTTAATCATGTTTTCCTCCTCTCTATCTTTTCTGAATAACTCAGTGAAAGATGGAGGGGGGCACATGTTGCAGGTCATTCGAAAACGATGAGCAATCATGTCATGTGACAGTGCGCCCTTCACAACTTACTCCATCCTCAAGCAATCTCTCTCAGACAGTTGAATGCCCTCTTTGTGGCAGAAACAATGCAGCAGTTTCTCCAACCTGAAAGTGTAGGCAGACAGCTTCTCTTCTTCCTCCTGGAATGTGTGCCTAAACTTCCATCATCAGATCAGCTGAACTTTCAGCAGTGCCAAAGTACCTTCCAGAGCTCACTGGTAATTAGTTTACATAGCTAATAGATTTTCTGCCTTTAGGAACCTCAGTACATCAGCCACCAAACCCTTTAAGCTCTCTACTAGTCTCTGTTTTTTCATATTATCTGAGCACTGCCATTCATCCAGAAACTGCAATGTATAATCAGTCCAAGCATCATATTCTTCTTCCCCATTAGGTGTGGGCTTGACCCCAGAGAACTGTAATAGGCCCTTTTATACTTTCTTTCATTTATTTCTCTTACTGACTGTTTGATAAAGCTAAAATTAGTAAATATACTTCTTTTATAACTATATGTAGTGCACAGTCTGTTATTTCCTGCTAGCCAACAGTTCTGTATGGACAGTATTTATACAGCATTCACTTCAATCTCCAGCATCTGCAGATTCACTCGTGTTGCCTTTGAAATCACAACATTCCTGTTTGTTTAAAACCAGATCAACGGCAGATGGCTCTCAATGGCTCTTCATGCGGCTTTAACCATCTGGGCAACACAAACACCTATGTCAGGATGCTGTTCATTCACTACAGCATCATTCCCACAATGCTGATTGAGAAGTTGCAGAACCTGGGCCCCTGCATCTTCCTCTGCAATTGGATCCTCAACTTCCTAACAGGAAGACCACAAACTGTGTGAATTGGTGATAACGTATCCTCCTAGCTAACGATAAATATTGGTTCACCTCTGGTGTGTGCTTAGCCGACTGCTCTACGCTCTATTTGCCCATGACTGTGTGGCTGGGCATAGATCAAATACTATCTATAGATTTGCTGATGATACGACCATCATTGGTAGAATTTCAGGTGGTGACGGAGGGCATATAGGAGTGAGATATGCCAACTAGCAGAGTGGTGTCGCAGCAACAACCTTGCACTCAACGTCAGTAAGATGAAAGAGCTGATTGTGGACTTCAGGAAGGGTAAGATGAAGGAACACATACCAATCCTCATAGAGGGATCAAAAGTGGAGAGAGTGAGAAGTTTCAAGTTCCTGGGTGTCAAGATCTCTGAGGATCTAAACTGGTCCCAGCATATCAATGCAGTTTAAAGAAGCTAAGACAGCAGCTATACTTCATTAGGAGTTTGAAGAGATTTGATATGTCAACAAATATACTCAAAAACTTCTATAGATGTAATGTGGAGAGCATTTTTGACAGACTGCATCACTGTCTGGTGTGGGGTTGGTGGTGTGGGGCTACTGCACAGGACCGAAAGAAGCTGCAGAGGGTTGTACATTTATTCAGTTCCATCTTGGGTACTAGTCTACAAAGTACCCAGGACATCTTCAAGGAGCAGTGTCTCAGAAAGGCAACGTCCAGCACCCAGGGCATGCCCTTTTCTCACTGTTACCATCAGGTAGGAGGTACAGAAGCCTGAAGGTGCACACTCAGTGATTCAGGAACAGCTTCTTCCCCTCTGCCATCCAATTCCTAAATGGATATTGAATCCTTGAACACTACCTCACTTTTTTAATATATATTTCTGTTTTTGCATGATTTTTAATCTATTCAATATGTATACAGTAATTGATTTACTTACTTATTATTATTATATTTTGGGGTTTTTTCTTCCACATTTTGTATTGCATTGAACTGCTGCTGCTAAGTTAACAAATTTCATGACACATGCCGGTGATAATAAACTGACTCTGATTCTGATACTGACCCTGGGCATATATTGCTTATGAAAGGTGGCCTTCACATCACTGAGTCACATGGCTGCTAGCAGAGTTGGCTTGAGCCCAGTTTGTTTACAAGTCTGGTGACAGTGAGTTACATAAGTAATATTACTGTTTTTACTTTGAAGTTCTTAATTTTTAAAATTTATTTTCAGTTTGCACATCCATTTTATATTCATTTGACCATTAAAAACAGTTCAAAGTTCAGAGTAAATTTATTATCAAAGTACATATATGTCACCATATGCAATCCTGAGATACATTTTTGCAGGTATTCACAATAATTACAATGAAACACAATAGTCAATGGAAGTGTACTCAACAAAGAAGAATAAACTAAGTATGTGTAAAAGTCAACAAACAGCAAATACAAAACACAGAAAAAAGTAATAATAATAATAATAAATAAGCAAGAAATATCAAGGACATGAGTTGTAGAGTCATTAAAAGTGAGTCTATAGATTGCCCATAGGTTATGGAATTAGTTCAGTGTTTGGTGAGTGAAGTTATCTCCTTTGGTTCAAGAACCTGATGGTTGAAGGTTAATCATTGTTCCTGGACCTGGTGGTGTGGAACTTGAGCCTCCTGTAACCTCTCCCTGATGGCAGCAGCAAGAAAAGAGCATGACCTAGATCACTGATGCTGTTTTCCTGTGACAGTGTTCCTTGTAAGTGCAGAGGGAAAAGGCCTCCAGGGAAGTCCATGATCTAGGCTTTAAACTCTGCTCCATGTGTCTTAGTCATTGTTCAAGTCTGACTGTTGAAACATCATGAACTGTCTCCATCCAAGGAAACATAGCAATACCAAAGCTTAATGCAGTTAAGGAAGCAGGGCTGATGTAACTGGGAGGCAGGAGTCAATCACTATCTTGCTCAATGCCTCATGAATAAGATATTATCTTCAACATTATAGCATTATCTTATTGAATCAGAATCAGGTTTATTATCACTGGCATGTGTCGTAAAATTTGTTAACTTAGCAGCAGCAGTCCAATGCAATACATAATCTAGAAGAAAATAAATAAATAATAAATAAATCAATTACAGTATACATATAATGGGCAAAAACCACCCAGAAATAATGTATATTAAAAAAGTGAGATAGTGTTCACAAGTTCAATGTCCATTCAGAATTAGATGGCTGAGGGGAAGAAGCTGTTCCTGAATTGCTGAGTGTGTGCCTTCAGGCTTCTGTACCTGTGAGTGTAACTCAGTGAGTGTAGGAGGGAGTGAGTGTAGGAGAGAAAAGGGCATGCCCTGGGCTCTGGGAGTCCTTAAAAATGGATGCTGTCTTTCTGAGAGACCGCTCCTCAAATATGTCCAGGGTATTTTACAAGCTAGTACCCAAGATGGAGCCGACTAAATTAACGACCCCCTGCAGCTTCTTTCAGTCCTGTGCAGTAGCCCCCCTCCCCACCCCCCACTATACCAGACAGTGAAGCAGCCTGGCAGAATGCTACACCTATAGAAGGATGAATTCAGATATAATGAAATGTTTATATCTTGGTATTGGGATCACAAAATCAGGGCTTTCTGACACAGAGAAACGAGTACTACCAATTGATCTACTGCTCAAATCTGAATCCAGTCATGAGGAAAATCAATGGAATATCAAACCAACATTTGACCCTCTCTAATCTGTTCCCCACTGGACAAATTAAATTAAAACTATGCCTTATGAAGATGTTGTGTTACTTTATGACCTGCTCCTCTTCTCTTGCTGGATACATCCTAAATATAAATTTCCAATTAGATAATTGTCAATCGAACTAGATTCAGTCTCCATTCACTGACTTGAATTGCAGCTTTATGCAATTAACTGGGGCTTTTAATGTATAAAGACAGAAAGTGAGCGTATTTTAATTAAGCAAATATATATGCATCCACCTAATAATTTATTTTGTTCAGAGGCATTTACTGCTCTTTAACATTTCCCTCACCTTCAGTCCTTGATCTGTTTCTAGCTTTGCAACAGGACTATGCTGAAGCAGTGTTTGTCTGATATTTAATGTCCTTCGCAAAAGCTTTGGTTCCCTTTTTCATCAACATAACATTAAATATGAGGACACAGAATTTACAAGTTCAAGCCCTCATTAAAATGGAAGACAGAATGGTCTCAGATGAATGTGTTAACTTGTTATACACAGTGCAGAATTTTGTGAATGCTTCTTGGTAAAACTTGCATTATGTATGTGCAGCATATGAATATATCTCCTTATGTAAAGGTCTATGAGCACCCAGCTGCCATACATCACGTATCACACTCCAAACTGTCAAAAGCATAAAATAGGCAAAAAGAAAGTAAAATCATGCTGATTTTCTCTTAATCTAGAGTTAGCATTCAACAGTAATTTAAAAAAGGAACTTACATTTATTAAACTTCTACATCACCAATAAGTCCCAAATCACTGATAGCTTAGTAGTTGTTCCCATTATGTAGCTACATTCTCTTCTGCAAACCTCTTTTATTAATAACAATTAATCTTTGTATGCTATATAGAATTAATGGAATTGGACTATAGAGTTTATGGAGCTATCATGAAATTTATTGAATTCATTTTCATAACTTGTTGAGGATAAACTTGAATTCATAACTTCTAAATTGGATTTGCCATAAATGATCACATTCTAAGAGAATTAAAAATAGCATTATGTCATAGCTTGAGATCAAAATTACTTTGGACCTTATCATAATATTACATCAATGAAGTACGGCGGAGGTTCATTCTCTGGCAGGTCTAACCTAGCCATGAAGGTGATGTTCCATTGGTATACTACCAGACTGAATCTAGTAGTAGGATCGTGGCTAGCTAAGTCAAGGAAGTAAGCATGCCTTTGCTACTTTGTAGGTTATGCCTCTTCAGGCAAAGACTGCACCCAATGAGGACGCCTACTGCAGGGCGTCTGATGGTGTCTGTGGCAGATGAGTCCAAAAGGGTCAATGGTAAAGCCACCTTGGTGGTATGCGGAGGAATCAGAGCGCTGGTCAATGGATTGTATCACTAGACTAGTTAGTTGTCACTGCAGGGCAGATTCCTTATCCTCTAAGTCTGTTACACTCCTGTGTACCACTTAGCATCAGATTTGGAAGCCCAGAGAGACTGTATGGTGGGGGCATGACACCGTCTGTCTTATTACTGTACAAGGCGTGTTGGAGTAGAGTTTCTGGATGGTGTGCAACTGATCTGGGAGACAGTGCCGATCCAATGCTGGTCTTGTGGCCCATAAACGTGCCTGCAGAGACTAAACTCTCAGCACGGTCAACATCGAAATCGATGGACAGCTGAAGAAGAAGAAGAGAAGAAGAGAATATTACATTATCAAATTTACTTCTCCCTGAAATCTGTAGGTGTTCAGGCTTCTTTCACTAAGGTTCTTAGGGTTCAATTCATGGTGCGCTAATGATAGTATACATCCAGCAAATTACACGAGGTAATATTTCTCCATCACCAATGAGATTCCTTCTATAACACCACTATCAATTGTCTGTTTCAATTTTCTTCTGGGCAATTTAGCATTTTCAGCATTATTTCAACGTGAGCTGCCACTTGTTAACCACTGGAGATGTTGTGCTGGACAACTGCACAGGATTATAGTATTAATTACAGCATGCTACGACAAGGAAGGGGAATCTTACCATAAATGAAAATTAGTGTAAAGATATAATTACAGTCACTAGCTGAAGTTCTTGGTGATCAGAGTTCCAAAAATTAGCTTGTTGTTCAGATCTACAGTATGTATAATGCTCCTTGCGGATTTGAATTTCTATCACATTAATCTCTCTTGGGCACCAGCTCAAATCATACATCAAAGCTCACACCAGATGTTGCTATAAAAATCTTTGTTTTGCTATCAAAGTTTGCAAATCCACTTTGTATCTATTGACGTCCAATTATACTTCGTAAGGTGGCAAAGCTCTAATGCAAGAAAAAAATCTGTAAAGCCAGTTGACAATTATGAAGGATGGAATCACTTAGGTGCAACTTAGTTAAAATACACACATAATACTTAGAAATATCTGTAAGACATGCTACAGAAAGATGGGAGTCAATGGAAACTGAATAGTATTTATCGTAAGAAAAATAATTTTATGATGGTGTAATGTGGCATGATGTTGTGATACCAATCTGATTCAAATGAAAAAGAAATAAAATGTGGCTCTCTGAATTGTAAAGTGGCCCTTCTCTATCAAGACTGCATCCAAACAAAACCCTTTCTATTAAATCACAATGAGTACAAGCTGGCAGCTTTTACATTATGTGGGCTTGTGACCTTTCAGGCTGTTATATTCTAACAGGAAAGAAAAATTCTAGAGGAAGATGCACCATCTGTAGCGAATCCAAAAACAGTTAAAGATAGTATCTAAGTTTTTTTTTAAAGAAGCACATAATTGCACAAAGATAAGTGGTAGGTCATATGATGAAACAGAATTTGAAATGTGGCAAAGAATAATGAAAAGATTAGAGTACTAGACAAAGCTAGCTAAAAGCATAAAACAGGAAAAGAGGGGTTACCACATACAATATATTTAAACAAAGTGAGTACTCATCCTTTAAGTCACACACACAAAAGATCTCAGTATATCAGGCAGCATCTATAGAGGTGAATAAACCTTTGAAGTTTTGGGCCATGACTCTTCATCACGACCTATCCTGATGAAGCTGAATTGAAATGGGTGGCCACCTGGAGATCCTGCCTTTTGAGGCAGACAGAGTGAAGGTGCTTGACTAAGTGGTCCCTATCTGTTTAAGATAATGTATTGCCCAATTAAGATGGAGCTGAGACAGTTTTCTCTCTGAGGGCTCTGAATCTTTGGAACTCTCTCCTTCAAAGTTTGATGAAAGAGTGTAAATATTTTTTTCAAAGCAGAGGACAATAGATTACTGAAAAGCTCTAAAGGGTGAATTGATACCAGGGCAAATGGAAAGAACAAGGTTGAGCTTGGAATATAACCTTATTGGATGCTAGAGTAAGGCTGAGAGTGTATTCTTGCTCCCAATCCATATTTTCATATATTGATGTCACTTGAATTAGTTGATGTGGCACAGTTTCACATGAGGTTTGAAAGTAGTGAAAGTAAAGTGTTGTCTACTCGTATTTCTTTGAGAGTAGAACATCTGCCATTCAAGCTGAGTCATTTGAGAGGATTTTTTTGTACTTCTTTCACCCATTATCTTACTTGTTAGAAGATCTGCCTGGGTTCTATTTATAAAGAAAGTAAGATAGATTTGTTTTATTTGTCACATGAACATCAAAACATACAGTGAAATTAATCTCTTGCATCATATCAATTCAGCAAGGAATTTTGCTGTGCTTCGGATGCCAACTACTTACCAACCCTAACCGTACATCTTTGGAATGTGGGAAGAAATTGGAACACCAGCTGGAAGCCCACGCAGTCATGGGGAGAACATAGAAAATCCTTACAGATAGTGGCGTGAAATGAACTCCAATCAGTTATCAGTGTTATACTACTAATTTCTACACTACTGCACTGCCACTTTATCATCCCAGAAGGTTCATCTGTCAGAGTTAGATGTCTGTTACCCAGCAAAGGTCTCTGGCACTGAGTCTGGCTCTAGTGGCACAAAAGACAGGAGGAAGGAAAAGAGAGTGCAGTAGTGATAGGGGATTCCATAGTCAGAGGACCAAAACGGAGAGTCTGTAGACATGAAAAAGACAACAGGATAGTATGTTGCCTTCGATGTGCTAGGATCAGGCATGGCTCAGATTGGGCCCACAGTATTCCAAAGAGGGAGAATAAGCAGCCAGAAGTCATGGTACATATTGGTATCAATAACCTAAGTAGGAAAAGGGAGGGAGGAGGTCTTGTAAAGAGAATATAGGGTGTTAGGTAGAAAACTGTAAAACTGTAAAGCAGGACCTCCAGGTTAGTAATCTCTGGATTGCTGGCTGTGCCACATACTAGTGATGGTAAGCATAGGATGATTTGTCAGATGCGCTTGTGGCAGAGGAATTGGTCAGGGGCAGGGTTTCAGATTTCTGAATCAGTGATATCTCTTGTGGGGAAGATAAGAGGGACCAATATCCTTGTGGGCAGGTTTACTAGAGCTGTTGGGGGTTATTTATACTAATTTGGTAGGGAGATGGAGAATAGAACCATAATGATAGGTCTGAAGATGTGTCTGTTGGTGTCCAACTAGATACAGTGTGTAGTGAGATTATGAGGAAAGCCAGGCAGATGACAGGTCAAAATTGAAGTCAGTGGAATCAGTTGACCAGTAATATGGTAGCAAAATAAAAAGATGATGAATACAGGACAGAAAGTGTTCTGTTTAACTGCACGTAGTGTACAAAATAAGGTAGATGCTCTTGTAGTGCAGGAAGAGATTGGCAGGTATGACATTGTGGGCATCACTGAGTCGTGGCTGAAAGAAGATCATAGTTGGGTCCTTAAAATCCAAAGATACACATTGTATCAAAAAGACAGGCAAGTAAGCAAAGAATCTGGTGTGGATCTGTTTGTAAGAAACAAAATCAAATCATTAGAAAGAGGTGTCATAGAATCAGAAGATATAAAGTCTTCTGGGTAGTCTTAAGAAACAGCAAGGCAAAATGTCCCTGATGGAATTAAGATAATGGGGGCCATTATCTTAATCTTAAATAATCATCATCTTAAAGAGTATCCAGGATGTGGGGTATAAATTTCTATGGGAAACAGAAAAGGCATCTAAAATGGGGAATGTGATGATCGTCATGTGGGGGTTTCAATATTCAGGTATTCTAGAAAAAATAGGCTTGTGCTGGATCCCAAGAGATGGAACTGGTAGAATGCCTACAAGGTAGCATTTTAGGGCAACTTGTGATGGAGCCCACTAGGGGATCATCTATTCTGGACTGGATGTTGTGCTATGAACCAGATTTGATTAGTGAGCTTAAGGTAAAGGACCCCTTACAAGATGGTGATCATTATATGATATAATTTATCCATCAGTTTGAGAGGGAGAAAATAAAGTCAGATATAGAGGTATTACAGGGAATTACAGAGGCATGAGATACGAGCTTGCGTAAGTTGATTGGAAGAGGACAATAACAGGGATAATGGCAGAACAGCAATGACTAGAGATTCTGGGAATAATTTAAAAGGCACAAGATAGATAGAAAGATGAAGAATTATTCTAAAGGGAGGATGATACAACCATGACTGACACAGGAAGTCAAAGACAGCATTAAAGTAAATGTGAGGACATATAGCAAAAGCTTGTGAGAAGCTAGAGGATTGGGAAACTTATAAAACAAACAAAAGGCAACTAAAAAGCCATAAGGAGAGAAAGAGATGAAATATCAAGGCAAGCTAGCCAATAATATCAAAGAGGATACAAGAAGTTT
This sequence comes from Hemitrygon akajei, assembly GCF_048418815.1. Taxonomy (NCBI): domain Eukaryota; kingdom Metazoa; phylum Chordata; class Chondrichthyes; order Myliobatiformes; family Dasyatidae; genus Hemitrygon; species Hemitrygon akajei. Next base: position 98,190,621 of record NC_133124.1, read on the forward strand.
CTTCAGATATATAAAGAATAAAAGAGAAGTGAGAGTGGATATTAGACTGCCAGAAAATGGTGCTGGAGAGGTAGTAATGTGAGACCCGAAAAAGGTGGGAGGAGGGACAAACTTAATAAATGTTTTGCATCAGACTTCACTGTGGAAGACAGAAGCAGTATGCCAGAAATTCAAGTGTTTTTAGTGGGTAGAAGTAAGTGCAGTTGCTATTTCAAGGGAAAGGGTGTTTGGGAAGCTGAAAAGTCTGAAGGTAGATAAGTCACCAAGACTAGCTAGACTACACCTCAGTTTTCTGAAATAGGTAACTGAAGAAATTATGGAGGCATTAGTAATAATCTTTCAAGGATCACTAGATTCCAGAAAGGTTCCAGATTATTGGAAAATTGCAAAAAAACTCCACTTTTTAAGAAGGGAGGGAGGCAAAAAAAAGAAAATTATAAATTAACTAGCCTGACATCAGTGATCAGGAAAATATTGGAGTCTATTCCTAAGGATGAGGTTTGAGGGTACTTGGAGGCACATGATAAAATAGGCCAAAGCCAGCATAGTTTCCTTAAGGGGAGATCTTGCCTGACAAAGCTGTTGGATTTCTCAGAGAAAATGACAAGCAGGATAGACAAAGGAGAGTCAGTGGATGTTGTATACTTGGACTTTCAGAAAACCTTTGTCAAGGTGCCAGACATGAGGCTACTTAACAAGACAAGAGTCCATGATACTGCAGGAAGATTCTAGCATGGATAGAATGTTAGCTCACTGGCAAGAAGCAAAGAGTGAGAGTAAAGGGGACCTTTTCTGGTTGGCTGCTGGTGACTAGTGGTGTTCTGCAGGGGTCGGTGTTAGGACTGCTTCTTTTCATGTTATGTGTCAATGATCTGGATGACAGAATTGATGACTTTATGACCAAGTTCATAGACAATAAAAAGATAGGTGGAGGGGTAGGTCGTGTTGCGGAAGCAGGGAGTCTCTAGAAGGATTTAAACAGATTGAGAAAATGGGCAAAGTCATGGCAGACGGAGTACAGCATAGGGAAGTGCATGGTCATGCACTGGTAGAAGGAATAAATGGATAGACTATTTTCTAAACAGGGAGATGATTAAAAAATCAGAGGTATAAATGGACTTATGTTTCCTTATGCAGAATTTCCTGAAGGTTAACTTGCAAGTTGAATCGGTGGTAAGGAAGGCAAATGCGATGCTAGCATCTATTTTGAGAGGATTAGTTCAAACCTTCCTTCAAGTATTGTTAGCTGTTTTGGTCCCTTTGTCTAAGAAAAGATCTTCGAGCAGTGGAGATGATCCAGAGGCGGTTCACAAAAATTATTCTGGGAATGAATGGGTTAACACACGAGGAGCTGAGCCTGTGCTTGCTGGAGTTTAGAAGAACGAGTGGAGATTTCATTAAAACCTGTATTATATTGAAAGGCCTAGACAGAGTGGATGCAGAGAGGATGCTTTCTGTAGTTCAAGAGTCTAACACCAGAGGGCACAGCCTTATAAAAGAGGGACACTATTGAGAACAGAGATAAGGTGATATTTCTTTAGCCTGAAGATAGTAAATCTGTGGAATTCTTTGCCACAGACAACCATGGGGGCCAAGTCATTGGGTATATTTAAAGCTGAGGTGGATGGATTCTTGTTTAATAAGGACATCAAAGGTTACAGTGAGGAGGCAGGAGAATGGAGTTGAGAGGAATGACAAATCAGTCATGATGTAATGGTGGAGCAGACTCAATGGGCTGAGTGGTCTAATTCTGCTCCCATGTCTTATGGTCAAAGGTGATGTTAATGGATTAACTGTATTGGAACCAGCTGCTAATCAGTGTGCAAAAGCAACAAGCTGCACATGGAGAAGGTGGTTGAGGTGGGTACAGTTACAATGTTTAAAGGACATTTTCTCCTGTCCTTTCCAGTCCTGATGAAGGGTCTCACCCTGAGACCTCGACACTATTTCTCTCCATAGATACTGCCTGACCTGCTAAGTTTCTCCAGCATTCTGTGTGTACTACTCTGGATAGTTACATGGACTGGAGAGGTTTAGAGGGATATGGGCCAGTCACAAGCAAAGGGGATGAGCTCTGGTAGGCATAGAAATGTTGGACTGAAGGGCCTAATTCTATGACTCTAATTAAAGTTCAAAAGTAAACTTACTATCAAAGTACGTACATGTCACAATATAAAACACTGAGATTCATTTTCTTGTAGGCATACTCAATAAATCCATAATAGAATATTGACCATAACAGAATTAATGAATGACCACACCAAAATGGGCATTTAACCAGTGTGCAGAATACAACAAACAGAAAATACAAAAATAAATTATAAATATATAAGTAAATAAATAGCAAATAATTATCAAGAACATGAGATGAAGAGTTCTTAAAAGAGAGTCCATAGGTTGTGGGAACATTTTAATGATGTGGCATGTGAAGTTGAGTAAACTTCATTATGATCACTTTGGAGAGAAAGAGGTCAATAGGCCCATTAATTCTGTGTAGGGCTCCCTAGAGTAGTAATTCCACTGGAATTTAACATTTATTTTGCTCCTTCATATGAGATCACCCATGTCATGTACATTAATTTTTTGCTATGATCATACCATACCGAACATAATGAAATATACCGAAGACTTATGTTAAGCTTTTGTCTGATGCATCAGGTGTTTGTATGTGGGATTGCTAGTAGATACAGTTGTGGTACTGTGCCAGGTAGTGATCTATTGGCAGGCAAATGAATTCCTTATATGAGAAATTGCAGATTCATCAGCAGTTCTCTTGTCTTGAAACAGGTTTTATTTGCATGAGATTTTTTTTAAATTGCAGAAATAAAGTGGATAACATGAAAGAAAGCAAATTACAAGGAGTGAGGGATAAGAAGAGATAAATCAAAAAATAACATTAGGTGAAGACTTGCTTATACAGTATATTGAAGGAGGAAAGGAAACCTGAGAGCTCTTCAAACTGTAAATTTCCACAACAAATGCTTTGGAGTAGACGGCAATATCATGACTTTTGATTACAGCATAGTGCCAGGGAGATAGGTGAATGTGTAGAACAAAGGTGTTAAGCATTCAGTAAGTAAGAAAAATTGTCAATTTTTCAAGCTCTTTTCTCCTAATGTGTTATCGTAATGTACCAGCCGATGCTAATTAACTCCCCATTGGAAGCAAATAACCAGAGGTAAGGCATATAACAAGAGAACTGAAATTTCTCTCAGGCCTCAAAAATCACTCAACAAAAATTCTAAGCTATCTATTTATCAACCCATTCTTCAATATAGCTCAGTGACATGACTGGATTGAAATTTCATAGTGTAACTCAACCTCAGGTCTATTTATACGTTCCTTTTTAACATGATGAAATTTTGAAGGTTATTTTGATTTGAAAATGAGTACAATCCTCTCTGTCTCTAAGGTTAAGAGATAATTTTGTAATAATGATTACGCTAAAATAACTGAGTTTTAGTGCACCTTTATCATGTAGAAACATTGAACAAAATGCTAATATTTCTATAAGTAACCTTGCAGAGAAAAGCTTCCACATGGACCATAGAACACATGAAATTCATTATGGGATTTTGTTGAAGTAATTCAGACATCTTGGCAATGCTAGCCAATATTTCTTCCTCCATGAAAATCACTAGAAGTGCCAACTTTGTTATGTCAATCATCATCTATGTTTCCTATATTGCATAAGTATAACACATTAGGTGTGTTTTTTCAGAATGCATCTCATGTCTAAGAATTATGATAAGCATATTGTAAACTTTAGCCATTCTTTTATTATTTCAGTTGCCTTTTTAAAATATTCAGAAGATATTCATAATGCTTATTTTCAATTTGAATTATGTACATCACATAAATGCTTGATAGACAGCCTTCTGTCACCATTTTGGATATGTAGCTTAATTGGGAACTACAACAGAGAATCTGGATAGCAGCCCTGAAGCAATTTGTATAACTAATTCAAGTAGTGAAATGGTGTGTGGATTTCTACCCCAAGGCTAACAAGGCCGTTTTTTCCCTTTTTAATATGCAGTAGAGTAATGAAAATGGGAAATCATGACTTAATAGAGGATGGTTCAGTGCTCAACACTCTTGTGGTAGAATATTACATTCCCATTCAGAAACCAATCAAATCTAAATATTCCTTGTTATTCGGATTCTGTTTTAGTTAATGTACAAGAATTTCATTAGCTCTCAACTTATCACTAGATGGAATATCCTCCCTCAGCTAAACCAATGTAGAAAAGGAATGGAAAAATCAACCCTTCCACCTATCAGTTGTCAGCTCTTGCCTCACCTCTGTAAAATGGTTACCTCTCCTCTACACTTTCAGTCCCAGTAAAGAATATCTGCTTACTTCTACAGATGCTGCTTAACACGCAGAGTTCTTCCAGTGGGTATGTTTTTGCTCATAGAAAAGGAATGATTAGACTTGTCACCATCAGAGTAATCTCTAAATTTCACTGATTCAGTTATGCTCTTAGACTGCCATTCAATTTGTTTTGCACAATTACAAGAGTAGAATTTTTCTTGAATCACTGTAATTAGAATAACAGTTCTTTTAAATTTCTGTCCCATGTCATTAAGTGTATTCAGAATGCTTTTAAAGGTGGTGATCTGGTGCAGGTTATGTTTTTAAATTGCAAAATATCGAGTTCTTGCCAGAAATATAACTCAACCTGCAAGGTAACCTTTAGGGAATCCTGTACGAGGACTCCCAAGTCTCCTTGCTCCTCTTTTTTTTTAAATTTCTCTTCCCATTTAGAAAATAGTCCAGGCCTTTATTCCTTCTGCCAAAGTGCCTGAGCATACACTTCCCTAAACTTTATTCAATCTGCTCTTTTTTTGCCTATTCCTGCAATCTGTCTAAGGCTTTCTGCCGAGACACCCTGCCTCCTCAATACTACCTGCCTCTCCACACATCTTCATATAATACTGAAAACTCATGTATGGCACTTTGTCAAAGGCCTTCTGAAAATCCAAATAAATAACATCTGCTGACTCTCCTTTATCGATCTTGCCTGTTATTTCCTCAAATAATTTCAACAAATTTGTCAGATAAAATTTCCCATTTAGAGAACCTATTTACTCTGGCCTATTTTATCATGTGCCTCCAAGTACCCTGAAACCTCATCTTAAATAATAGACTCCAACATCTTTCTCACCACTGAAGTCAGGCTAACTGGCCTAGAAATTCCTTTCTTCTGCTCTCCTCCTTTCTTAAAGATTGAGTGATATTTGCAATTTTCCAGTCTTCAGAAATCATTCTATAATCTAGTGAATCTTGAAAGATGATTACTAATGCCTCCACAACCTCTTTCAGAACTCTGGGGTGTCGTCCATCTTGTCTAGGTGTCTTATCTATTAAGACTTTTCAGCTTCCCAAGCACCTTCTCCTTAGAAATAGCAATGATACTCACTTCTGCCCTCTGTATTCTTGAACTTCTGGTACACTACTATTGTTTTCCACAGTGAAGGCTGACGCAAAAGACTTATTCAGTTTGTCCACCCTTTCTTTGTTCCCCTCTACTACACCTCCAGCATCATTTTCCAGTAGTCCAATATCCACTCTCATCTCTCTTTTATTCTTTTTATATCTGAGAAAACGTTGTTTCCTCTTTTATATTATTGGCTAGCTTACCTTCATATTTTGCCTTTTCTCTCTATACTTTTTAGTTGCTTTTGTTTTTTTTGTTTTTTTTTTAAATGCTTCATAACCCTCTACCTTCCCACTAAATTTTGCTATATTATATGGTATATCCCTTCTTGGCTTGCATCTTTCCTGTGCCTTCTGAATATCCCCCAGCAACAGCAGCCATTGCTGTTCAGTTGTCATTCTTGCTAGTGTTCCCTTCCAATCAACTTTGACTAGCTCTTCTCTCATGCTTCCATAATTCCCTTTACTCCACTGTAATATAGATACATCTGATTTTAGCCTCCCTTTCTCAAACTGTAAGATGAATTCCATCATATTATGATCACTGCCTCAGGCTCCTTAATCAAATCTGGGTCATTACATAACACCTAATCCAGAATTGCTGTTCCCCTGGCAGCCTCAAGCATAAGCTGCTCTAAAACGTCATCTCATAGGCATTCTGTAAATCCCCTTTCTTGGGACCTAGCACCAACCTGATTTTCCCAAACTACCTACAGATTGAAATCCCCCATGTCTATCATAACATTACCCCTTTTACATGCTTTTTCTCTTTCTTGTTATAATTTGCAGCCCATATCCTGGCTACTGTTTGGAGACCTGTATATAACTTCCATCAGGGTCTTTTTATCCTTGCACTCTTAACTCTACCCATTGGGATTCTACATCGTTTGATCCTATGTTACTTATTTCTACAGATTTCATTCCATTTTCTACCAAAAGGGCCACATCACTCCCTCTACCTGCCTGTCGGTCCTTTTGATACAATGTGTATGTGTGGATCTCCCAAATATGATTGATCTTCTTTCAACTGTGACTAAGTGTTGGCCATAATATTATACCTACCAATTTCTAACTGTGCTACAAGATCTTCTACCTTATTGCGTATACTGTGTGCTTTCAACTATAACACCTTCAGTCCTTTATTCATCGTCCTTTTTGATTTTGTCCTCCTGCTTCCCTTTAACTCATCCCACTGACTGCAACTTAACCCTAACATCTGCCTGTTCTTCCTCACAGTCTCGCCACACTGCACCTACTTGTATAACAACTGCTCCTTCCTCACCCCTATCATTCTGGCTCCCATACTTCTGACACATTAATTTAAACCCTCCCCAATAGCTCTAGCACACTTGCCTGCAAGGAAATTGATCCCCCTTGGCTTCAGGTGTAACCCATCCTTTTTATTACAGGCAATATCTTTCCCAGAAGAGATCCCAATGATCCAGAAATCTGAAACCCTGTCCCCTGCACCAGTTCTTCAGCAACACTTTCATCTGCCAAATCATCCTGTTCTTACCTTCCCAGGCACATGACACAGGCAGCAATCCAGAGATTACTATCCTGGAGTTTCCTGCTTTTCAGCTTTCCTCCTAATTCCTTGTATTCTCTCTTCAGGATCTTCTCCCTTTTCCTACCTGTATCTATGGTACCAATATTCACCATGACTTCCAGCTGTTCACCTTTCAGAATTCCATTGACCCATCTGAAACATCCCTGACCCTGGCACCTTGGAGGCAATATACCACCTGTGTATCTCTTTCAGGTCCATAGAATTAGCTTTCTGTTCATCTAATTATGGTGTTTCCTATCACTACTGCACATCTCTTCTCCCCCTTCTCTTCTGACCCACATGGCCAGACTCAGTGTCAAAGACCTGGTCACTGTGGCTTCTCCCGGTATTGGAGAATAAAGTTGCAACGTTTGCTGTGTGGCCAGAACTATGTGACAGCCTTGTGTTTGCTATTTGCTATGTATCCAACTTATTAGCCAGAATGTAATCTCTGTATTGTCTCTGTACTATTGAACACATCAGTGCCTTGAGAATGTAGCTAACAGTGAAAGTAAACTCAGTGCCTTAAGAATGTAGCTAACAGTGAAAGTAAGCATGTAGAGATAACGGTGGTAGACGGAATCGTGGAGTGGTGTGATGGTTTGGGAACCAGTCAAAGCCGGGAAGGGGGACACGTGTTCCAAGGAGTAGACTAGAGCAAGTATGGGCTACTGAGCAGAAATATTGGTGGCGAATGGAGAAGCTAATGTGCTGGTGATACGCGTTGCAAGCGGATAGGGTATGCTAATGTAACTGAGATAGGAGATGGGGTATGCTAATGTAACTGAGATAGGAGATGGGGTATGCTAATGTAACTGAGATAGGAGACGGGGTATGCTAATGTAACTGAGATAGGAGACGGGGTATGCTAATGTAACTGAGATAGGAGACGGTGTATGCTAATGTAACTGAGATAGGAGACGGTGTATGCTAATGTAACTGAGATAGGAGACGGGGTATGCTAATGTAACTGAGATAGGAGACGGGGTATGCTAATGTAACTGAGATAGGAGATGGGGTATGCTAATGTAACTGAGATAGGTGATGGGGTATGCTAATGTAACTGAGATAGGAGATGGGGTATGCTAATGTAACTGAGATAGGAGATGGTGTATGCTAATTCGACTAAGATAAGAAATTACCGGTACTATAAAGAATACGGTGAACTAGGGTTCGGCGGACAATTAGTGACACGCTCATTAATTGTCTCAGCTTTTGTTTGCAAATAAAGGCTTAAACTTCTCGAAGAATTGTCTGCATCTCCTGGTTATTTCAAGAAACCACGACACCAGTAGGTTGCTTCCCCTCCCCCCAACAGCATCCAAGTTGATATAGTTATTATTGAGGGAAGCAACCACAGGTTCACTCTGCACTGGCCTCCAATTTCCTGTCCCTCTCCTAACAGTCACCCAGTTCGTGCCTCCTACAGCTTAGGTGTGACTACCTTCCCGTAGCTCTTATCTATTACAAACATGCTTGAATAAATAAGTGAAAATTGAAGAACGATTATAATCAGTATAATCTTGCAAAGGTGAACTTGCAGCCTGCCTATTTACTGGCTGGTCATTTTATGGCCAAATGTAGAACAAGCATAGAAGGTAATTGATTCTTAACAGTCCTCCAAAATCTGTCCTGAATCCAGGAGTAATTAGTATTTTACAATCATTGGTATTTCTCCCCCAGTGCCTTCCACATGTATTGAATGATTCACAAATAAAACAAACTAGTCCTGTTCCAATGTTCTTATCACTGTAAAGTTAGCTTTGGTTCACACAGAGTTAACACTCAACACCATCATAGATATTATTCTGTACAAATTAATTTGAATGCCAAGTTTCTGAAAGACAAGTCCTATCATATAACAAATCAGTTTAAAATAGTCAGAGTCACCCAACAGCTTCAAAAGATATTCACACCTTTATAGTTGGAAGGGTTTCTATACAGAAGCTCGCGGCAGGATGCCGAGCAGACAAAGTAGTTGTCAACATTCCTACATGAAGGGAAAAATTGCTTATGGAAGCTGGAAGCTTTGATTTGCAAATCAGTGAGCCAATATTTGAAAGGAAGGATAGAGAGAAGAAATCATGATCAGCTTTTGTTAGTCTGGAAGTGTCCAAGCAAAATGTTGTTTCTGGAACAAGAAATGAGAGAGATCTGATTTTCTTGCCTGCCAGATGAAAATGTGAGATAAGCCAGAATGAGATGTAAACACAGATATACAGGAAAAAGGAAGATCCTATTAAGTTCTGGGATTTCTAATTTGTAAGCACGTGAATCTCATTATTAACACAGCAATGCATTTCATCATTTAGAAAATAATAGGCCCATGCATCAAAGAATTGCTTTGGTACTAATTCATATATTTTGTATAAAATATAGCAATTTATTGGGAACTTGAAGGTTGATATGCTGGAGTTCAAAGCTCAATGTATATTTATTATCAAAAAGTGTATATATTATATAACTTGGAAATTCATCACCTAATAGGCAGCCACAAAGCAAAGAAATGCAAAAGAACCCATTAAAAACAGTGAAACATCAGTGTATAAAGAGAAGAAAAAAATGTGCAAACAATAAAAGTAAACAAATAGCATTCAGAACAAAAGTGAGTCCATAGACGCTAAGACCGGAGCAGCTGGAGCAGGCCACAGCCGCAGTCTCAGCCTCAATTCAGTGCAAAGCTGAGTGAATGTCACAGAACACCAGTAGAACCAGCCCGACCCTAGCCTCTTGTCCCAGCACCCTGCCTTTTCAATCCATCTGGCCCAACACTTAAATGGTCCAAATATCGTGTCATTCCTTGCAATAGGATCTGGGCCCTATCGCATCAATATGCTTTGGGCCCGGACCTCAACGCCATATTTTGGCCTGTACCCGACCTTTCCAAATCAGCCTGGCACTTAAGGTGATCAGACTTTGCTCATGGTTTAGGTGGACAGGCCTCAAATCTGCCTCTCCTTTGTTCTGCTTGACCTGACTTTGCTCCACTCTGCGCATCCTGACTTTGTCTCGAACATGCCTCGACCTTGTCCCAGCTTTGCCTTGACTCAGCCTCACCTTCACTCGCCTCTCCTTTGTTTGCAGTGATCACTTCCTTTAAATTTCTATAAATAAATAGTGTTACTAATAAAGTATTTAGTCTAAACAGTAATGGATGGTCCTAAGGCTTCTTGAAGTTATCTTCCAAGGCCACCTGCATTCTAATATTAACCCATTAAGAAGTTACCTACTCAAATATATTAGTCAAGAGGAGATTTCCTGGATTTGTTCTACCAGCAGCGAAGAGCTGCCACAATTTTTCCAAATGCAGAAAGTATGTGATTTTGAGGGAAATTTGTAATTGATGCTTTCTTGAAGTTAGAATATGCAAGTCTGGAGTTCTCTGATGAAGTAAGCTGTTGGAAAACATCTAATATGCACTTTGTAAATGATCGAACTAACATCAGGAAATGGCAAAAGTGAAGGGGGGCAACGTGCATGACATAGGCTGCTTTAAAGTTGCATTCACATTCCTGATTTAAATGGTGGAAATGTCTCAGGAAGTCAAAAATTAAACTATACTGTACATCACAAATAATGTAATCTTCCCAGTGAACTGATGTGGAATATTTGATTAAATTTTGAATTAATGATTTCTCTAGTAATTTTGGAGGTTGGATACTGAACATAGGTAATTTTGTTGAATGCCAGTGGAGGTTGGCAATTCTTTCTCATACTGAAGATGATCATTACTCTGGCAATTGCATGACATGACACTTCATTATCACTCATCCGGCAATGTGTTAATACTATCCAAGTCTTCTTGTTTATGATCTTGAGTCAGCTCATTCTTTGGAGAATAGGAACTTCATTAATATCCTGAAGGAATGCAAGGGTATGAATCTTTCTTTGAATGTCTAGTAACATGAAATTCCCAAGTAGTCTGCTTATAGTTTCAGGCAGACACAGCAGACAGTCAAAGTACAGAACTATTGTGGCTTCCATCTGGTTAGGTTTTACCATCGTTATATTCTAGCTGTTATTGTAGTCTTGCTTGACAGGAAGATTATGATATCCCTTATGACTCTTATATTCCTCAGGATTTTAGCCTGGAACGCCCAAGGTAATATAAACGCTACGGGGAAATCTACCATACTATAAAATCCTGCACTTACTGTGCCAAAATGAATTTGGCTATCTGAGTCCAATAGCTTTTTTATATACTGTTAATTGCAATATGTTACTCATGCCTCTGGCATCTCCCAGCAAAGAGTTGGAGGTCTAAAATTCAGTAATTTATCCTGGCAAGAAGATTTGGCCCTGCATTTTCACACATATCTGTCCATGGCAGGTGGCTGATATCTATTACTGTCACCTTGAAGAAACGAAGACTCCACAAGCAAGTTATTGACAGAGAAGAGCTCTTTCTCTTCCATCTCCTTCCTTTCCCAGCACATTGCCCTGATTTTCAGTTATCTCCTCCTCCTTCCTGTCATGCTGAAAGCCTAGAACAGCCATCAAAATTACATGCCAGGATCCAACTGCTGGAAAATGCAATAAAACAGCATATTAAGTCACAAAGCTCTTCCACGAACTCAGAAACTCCAATGCTTTTCACTGAAAAAAAATTGTTTAATATAGAATCTGAGAGAGAAACAGTACAGAAACAGGTCCTTCCAACAACTACTGAGCCTGAACTAACCATGAACCATACATTTACACAAATCTGACTTTAACCCCAATTTATTCTACTTGCTTTCTCATCAGATTTTACCATTCATTTTTACACAAGAGGAAATTTACAGTGGTCAACAAAGCCAGCAATCTCTGAGATTTGGGAGGAAACTGAAGAGCGAATGGGAAACTCAGATGATCACAGAAACACCACACAGCACTAGAAGTCAACATTGAACCCTGGGATTCTGGGATTACAAGGCAGTGGCTCAATCTGCTGTGCCACTGCGGTACCATGAATCAATTACTCATGTCACTAAAACTCTCTTTAAATAGTTCACATTAAGGAGCTCGAAAAAGGATGGACCCATTTTCTACTGAATGTCATGTCCTCCGTTCATGCTTTACACATGGCATTGGCTGGGGTATGACAATCCAGCTTGGGAGTGCTAATAAATATCAAGTCAGTGTTGCTGAAGGACTGATGACACAAAGTGCTTATGCTGCATATTTCTGGCATGATCTCTCATTACAAGTACTATTGCATTGACCAAAGTGGTGGATGACTCAAGTCATGCAGCAACTTTACAGGACCAATTCACCAAAGGGTATGAAAGATCATCAATACCTATGACACAATAACTCAATAAGCCCAATTTTATAGCTCACTTATTTTAAAAAGACAAGCTATATAAAATACCATTCAATACCATCATCCCCTCAAAATACCATGGGTGATAACTTCATTCAACTTCATCTTACCTTCAAGGACTCTTCATCTCATGTTCTTGATATTTATTCATTATTATTATTAATTTCTTTCTCAGCTCAAGCTGGTAAAACCTGAGATATGGGCATAGCCAAACGCACTCATTTGTCAATTGCTAGGAACTTTCGGACTATCCTGACGAAGGGTCTCAGCCCCAAAATTCGACAGTGCTTCTCACTATAGATGCTGCCTGGCCTGCTGCGTTCCACCAGCATTTTGTGTGTGTAGTATGGACTATTCTAGTACTGTGGCTTTCTGAAGATTTACATAGATATTTTGTGTAGACCTAATTGTTTAATGCTATTGTATAATGCTTTTGGGATTACATCAGTTATAGATATTACTATCGGGACAATGTACACCTTGATCATGTTCCAATGTCTTTCAATTCCTTCTTTTAGCATATTTCTGGTTTTTGTTATTTAATAGATATAGCCATTCCAAACACTTCTCCTTACTTGTTTATCCTGTATTATTTTATCCATATTTGTTGTCTTTTGCACACTTGTGTTGGTGTGGTGTTTCATTGAATCTATTATGGTTATTAGACATTTATGAATTATTGAGTATGCCCACAAGAAAATGAATCACAGGGTTGAATATAATGGATTTACTTTGAACTTTGAAAGTGAATTTATTATCAGAGTGTATATATGTCACCACATATTCTCTTAAGATTCATTTTCTTGTGGGCAATCACAGTAACTACAAGGAAACAAAATAGAATCAATGAAAAACTGCACACAGACAAAGCTGGACAGACAACCTATGTGCAAAAGACAACAAAGTATCCAAATACCAAATAGTCTTTGAACATGAGATTTCAGGTTGTGAATTCAGTTCCATTTTGATGAACAAAGTTTTTCACTCTGGTTCAGGAGCTTGATGGTTGTAGAGTAATAACTGTTCCTGAACCTGGTGTTGTGGTACCTAAAGTTTCTGTACCTTTTTCCTGATGGCAGCAAGAAGAGAGCATGGCCTGGATGATGGGGTCCTTAATGATGGATACTGCTTTCCTGGAACAGCACTCAATGTGGATGTGCTCGATGATGGAGAGAGCTTTACCTGTGAAGGACTGGGCAGTATCCACTACTTTTTATAGCTGTTCATTTCAAGGACATTGGTGTTTCCAAACCAAGTCATGACACAACCAGTCAACACACTCTCCACCATATGTATAGAAGTTTGTCAAACTTTTAGTTGTCATTCTGAATCTTTGCAAACTCCTTAGGAATTAGAGGCACTGTTGTGCTTTGTTTATGTGTAAAGTCCAGGGCTGGTCATCTGAAATAACACTGAAGAATTTAATGTTGTTAACCCTCTACACCTTTGGTCCCCCAATGAGGACTGGCTCTTAGACTTCCAGTTTCCTCCTCCTGAAGTCAATAATGAGCTCCTTGCACTTGCTGACATTGAGTAAGAAGTTGTTGTTGTGACACCACTCAGCCAGATTTTCAATTTATGCTAATACATCACCACCTTTGATTCTGCCAATGACAGTGGTGTCATCAACAAACTTAAATATGGCACTGGAGCTGTGTTTAGCTACGCTGTTCTAACTATAATGTGAGTAGCCTTGTGATGCACCTGTACTGATGGAGATTGTGGAGGAGGTGTTGCCAATCTGAACTGACTGGGATCTGCAAGAGATGAAATCGAGGATCCATTTACACAAGGAGATACTGAAGTCAAGGTCTTGAAGCTTATCGATTAGTTCTGAGGGGACGAGAGTATTAAATGCTGAAGTGATAGAGAGCATCATAATTATATGCATCTTTGCTGACCAGATGACCCAGAGTTGAGAGAAGAGCCAATGAAATGGCATCTGCTATGGAACTATTGTGCTGGTAGGCAAATTGGAGCAGATCCAAGTCACTTCTCAGACAGGAGCTGATATGTTTCATTACCAACCTCTCAAAACATCTCATCACTGTAGATGTAAGTGCTACTAGATGATAGTGCTTGAGGCAGGTTATCATGTTCTTCCTAAGCACCAGTATAATTGAAGCCTGCATGAAGCAGGTGGGGCAACTTGAAACAGGTAGGTACCTCATAATGCTGAAGTGAGAGGTTAAAGATCTCAGTGAACACTCCAATTGATCCAGTTGATCAGCACAGGTCTTTAGAATTTGGCCAGGTACCCTGTCTGGGCTGGACTTTTGTGGGTTCACCCTCCTGCAGGATGCTTGCATGTAGTCCTCAGAGACTGAAATCACAGCATTATTGGGAGTTTTTGATGATTCCTCAATATTATGATGATCAAAATGAGCATAGAAGGCAGTGAGCTCATCTGGAAGCATAGCACTGTTGTCACCGACATCGCTTGATTTGATTTTATAAGAGGTGATAAATTTGAAGCCCTGCCAAAACTGATGAGCATCCTTCATTGATTCTAGTCCAGAATTGCCACTTTGGCTTTGAAATGGCTTTCTGGAGATCATACTCAGACCTCTTGCAACTCTCACGGTCAGCAGATTTGAATGCCTCTAGTCTGGCTCTCAGCAGTTTGTGGATCTTAGTTTTTCATCCAGGGCTTCTGTTTGGGGAAAGACCCTGAATAATTTTGTGGGACAGACTCATTTACAACTGTTTGTATAAAGTCCGTGACAAGTGTGATATATTAATTCAAATCCACTGATGAGTTCTCGAACATGGCTCAGTCCAAGGACTCAAAGCAATCCTGCAGCCATTTCTCTGCCTCCCACAACCACCTGATCTCTGGGGCCTTGCTTTTTAGGCTCTGTCTGTATACAGGTAAGAGAACAACAGCCAAGTGATCAGATTTCTGCAAAATGCGATTTGGGCTTGGATCGGTAAGCATTCCTTATCTAGTGTGTTGTGACTTCTGGTGCTTGGTGGCAGCATCATGCAGTATCACAAGTCCTTTGAATCGAGAAGCCTTCAGGTCTGATCACCATATCTGGCATGCTGGGAGTAAGCCATTCTTGGTTAAACATAGAACACAACAATCTCTCAGTTCCCTTTGATTCAGCAATCTTGCCTTCAGTTCCTCAGTTTTGCTAACAAGTTGTTGAGGAAAGGGTGTCTCATTCTTCTGTGTTTCAGTCAGGCTTGTAGTCTCCCCCTCCGGCTACAGTGAAAAACCTTTGCCCTCTTAAAGTTGCAATACCTGCTTGCATGAGAATTAAGTCAGCCAAGTCCTACAGAAAATCGTGAAATCTATATTTCATTAAGTTGTTTTAAAAGTATATTGCTTACAGAAAGATTACATGCTACAGATTGCAATGAGAGTAATTCAAAAGAGATATATTTAAATGTATTTTACTTAACCCACAAAATGTTACTGTGGCTCAACACCACCATCTTGGTTACTTTGAAGTTGTGTTCAATGATTCTATGAGGCTAATATACACAAGTTTTCAGCAATGTGAATAGATCAGGTTGATGCACCATCAATAACTCTCGGAGACGTGAGGCAGCAAGTGACCACCACAATACATCCTGGAGACTGAGGCCGGGGCTGTGCCTCCAATCGCCTTTATACCGGGATCCGTGGGAGGAGCCACAGGAGCAGCCAACGGGGGGGGGGGGGGGGGGGGGCGTGTCCAGACACGTATATGTAGTTCACCACATTCACCCCCCCCCCTTTGTTTTAAAAGAGAGTCCCCATGGGGTGAAGTTTCTTACAAGTATATTTACAGGTTAAGTCTATCAGGTGGTCAAATCTGTCGCTGCGATCTACGTAGCACCGTCTGTGATTGCACCAGAGACGGAGGTTGTGCTGGTTTCGGCCTGGCTGGAGGTGTCAGCCCACTAGGCGTCAGTGATCCCTCATACGTGTGCAAGGCGCCTGGTATATGAGCGTACGAGACGCCCGGTATAGGAGTGTCGTGAGGAGTCTGTGTAGAGCTTGGTGTGCGCGGTGTCACCTCGGGTACAGGGTTCATAGTTACCGTGGAGTGTTCGGGGTAGTGGTCTGCTGCTCCTGCGGGCGCCAGGTCGCGGATGGAGACCGTGTCCTCCCGCCCATCAGGTAAGACCACGTAGGCATACTGGGGGTTCGCATGTAGTAGGTGAACCCTCTCGACCAGCAGGGAGTATTTATTGCTCCGTGCATGTTTCCGGAGCAGCACTGGCCCTGGGGATGTCAGCCAAGCCGGTAGGGTGGTTCCAGTGGCAGACTTCCTGGGAAAAGAAAAGAGGCGCTCATGAGAGGTGGCATTGGTGGACGTACATAACAGGGAGCGGATAGAGTGAAGTGCCTCGGGGAGGACCTCCTGCCATCGAGAGACCGGCAACCCCTTTGACTTAAGGGCTAAAAGTGTGGCCTTCCACACTGTGGCATTCTCCCTCTCCACCTGTCCATTTCCCCAGGGATTATAGCTCGTGGTCCTACTAGTAGCAATGCCCCTAGCCAGCAGGTACTGGCGCAGCTCGTCACTCATAAAGGAGGACCCTCTATCACTGTGGATATAGCAGGGGTATCCGAACAGAGTGAAGAGCTGGTGCAGGGCTTTTATGATGGACGTGGCAGAGGTGTCGGGGCAGGGGATGGCAAAGGGGAACCGCGAGTACTCGTCGATAATGTTGAGAAAGTAGACATTGCAGTCGGTGGAGGGAAGGGGGCCCTTAAAGTCAACACTCAGTCGCTCAAAGGGGCGGGTGGCCTTGATAAGTTGCGCCTTGTCAGGATGGTAGAAGTGCGGTTTGCACTCAGCGCAGACTTGGCAGTCCCTGGTCATCGTCCTGATGTCCTCAAGGGAGTAAGGCAGGTTCCGGGCTTTCACAAAATGATAAAATCGGGTTACCCCTGGGTGGCAAAGATCTGTATGGAGGGCGTATAGCTGGTCGAGCTGCGCGCTGGCACATGCTCCCCAGGATAGGGCATCAGGGGGCTCATTGAGCCTTCCAGGCCGGTACAGGATATCATAGTTGTAGGTGGAGAGTTCTATTCTCCACCACAAAATTTTATTATTTTTGATTTTGCCCCGCTGTTGGTTGCTGAACATGAACGCAACTGAGCATTGGTCGGTCAGCAAGGTGAACTTTTTGCCAGCGAGTTAGTGCCTCCTGTGCCTAATAGCTTCCACTATGGCCTGGGCTTCTTTCTCCACCACGGAGTGCCGAATCTCAGAGCCTTGAAGGGTACGAGAAAAGAATGCTACTGGCCTGCCTGCCTGATTGAGGGTAGCAGCAAGCGCGAAATCAGAGGCGTCACTCTCTACTTGGAAGGGAATGGTCTTGTCCACCGCATGCATCGTTGCTTTGGCAATGTCCCCTTTAATGCAGCTGAAGGCCGCGCAGGCCTCGGCAGAGAGGGGAAAAGTGGTAGACCTGACCAGGGGGCGGGCCTTGTCTGCGTAATGAGGGACCCATTGGGCGTAATAGGAAAAGAAGCCCAGGCACCGTCTGAGGGCTCTGAGGGTGGTGGGAAGAGGGAGTTCTAACAGGGGGCGCATACGGTCTGGATCAGGGCCAATGACCCCGTTCTCCACGACATACCCAAGGATAGCGAGTCGGGTGGTTCCAAACACACACTTGTCCCTGTTATAAGTAAGGTTCAGGGCTTTGGCCACTTGGAAAAATTGTTGGAGGTTGGTGTTGTGATCCGGCCAGTCGTGACCACAGATGATGATGTTATCCAGATAGGGAAATGTGGCCTTCAGTAGGCACTGGTCCACCATCCAGTCCATTTCCCTCTGGAAGACAGAGACACCATTCGTGACACCAAAGGGGACGCGCAGGAAGTGATGGAGCCTGCCGCCCGCCTCGAAGGCGGTGTAGGGGCGGTCCTCCAGGCGGATGGGGAGCTGATGGTAAGCAGATTTCAGGTCTATGGTTGAGTACACCTTGTACTGAGCTATCTGGTTGACCATATCCGCGATGCGGGGTAGGGGGTACGCGTCAAGCTGCGTGAACCTACTGATGGTCTGGCTATAGTCCACGACCATCCTATTTTTCTGCCCGGTCTGAACAACAACCACCTGGGCCCTCCAAGGACTTGTGCTTGGCTCAATGATCCCCTCCCTGAGCAGCCGCTGCACCTCCGACTGAATGAAGGCCCTGTCCCCCGCGCTGTACCTCCTGCTTTTAGTTGCCACAGGTTTACTTTCGGGGGTAAGGTTGGCGAACAGCGGTGGGGGAGGGATCTTGAGGGTGGAGAGGCTGCAAGTGGTGTCAGTAGCGCAGCTGTCGGCATAGTGCTGGGTGGGATGTGTGGGTCGGTGTGTGTGTGTGGTCAGTAGCGGGGTATATGACGAAGTCCCACAAAACTGAGGATTCCTGACAGTGAGTGGTGGGAGGGGCCCGTCATATGCCATAGTAACACTTTTGAGGTGGCTCTGGAAGTCCAGCCCCAATAGCACAGGGGCACACAGTTGAGGCATGACCAGTAGCGCAAAGTCCCGATATTCTGTGCCCTGCACCACCAATGTCGCTACACAACCCCCCGGATGTCTGTGGAATGCGACCCAGAAGCCATGGTGACCCTCTGGCTTACCGGCCGTGTCATGAGTCCGCAGCGTTGCACCGTGTCCGGGTGAATAAAACTCTCAGTGCTGCCCGTGTCAAACAGGCAGCTAGTCCTGTGCCCCTCCACCAGGATGTCCATCATTGACCTTGCAAGCTGGTGTGGAGCGCTTTGGTTGAGGGTCATGGAGGCCAGAGTTGCATCGCCGTCTTGGTGCCTAGTAAGCACCCGTGGGTCGGAGGCAGGGAGAGGTGGCGCTGACAAAGATGGCCACCCCCATGTCTCGCACGAGGCGGGCAGGCAAGATGGCGGCCCCCATGCCTCACACGCGGCACTGCCTGACCCCGCTCGTGGTTCAGACTTACAGACCTTGGTGAAATGGCCCTTCTTTCCGCAGCTGGAGCAGGTAGCTTCTCGGGCCGGGCAGCGTTTTCGGGGGTGCTTTTCGAGTCCGCAGAAGTAACACTGCAGGGCAGCAGCTGTGGTCGGTTTCGGGGAGTTCGTGGACTCGCGACTGGCAGAAGCCAAGGTCGATTCGCTCGCAGGTGGCGGGGTCTGCAGCGTCCACGGAACCGGCGGGGGATCGCGCGGCTGGTCAGCGTCAACGTTGTGCAGAGCAGCCTCCAGCGTGTTGGCCAGCTCGACCGCTGAGCGTAAGGTAAGATCAGCATTTTCCAGCAGCCGCTGGCGCACGTACACTAACCTGATCCCCGTAACGAAAGTGTCTCGTACCAGGAGCGCCGCATGCTGTTCCGCCGTCAGTCCCTTGCAGTCGCAGGCCCGCGCAAGTGTCTGTAGGGCTCGGACAAACTCCCCACTCAACTCGCCGGTTCGCACCGCTGCGTTGCTAAGCGATGTCTTGCGTAGACGGTGTTCACCTGCCGCAGGTACTGTCTTTTGAGTGTGTCCAGTGCCCCTTGGTAGGTCGACAGGTCCCTGATAAGGGAGAATACTTTCAGACTGACTCTGGAAAGGAGGATTTTGTGCATTGTGGCAGGTTCAGTCACAGGAATTACTTCCAAGTATGATTGGAAGCATGCAAGCCAGAGTTCAAAGGCAAGAGCTGCATCTGGAGCTTGAGGGTCCGAGTATAATTTTTCGGGCCATAAAATACTCTCCAAGTTTTAAAACCTCCAGCCAATAAAATTGATGCACCATCAATAACTCTCGGAGACATGAGGCAAGATATAGGCTTTTATTGGCTGGAAGAAAGAACAAGCAGCAAGTGACCACCACACAACATCCTGGAGACTGAGGCCGGGGCTGTGCCTCCAATCGCCTTTATACCGGGGTCCGTGGGAGGAGCCACAGGAGCAGTCAGCGGGGGGGCGTGTCCAGACAGGTATATGTAGTTCACCACACAGGTACATTGGGCTAACTTTCTATCAGATTCCACCAAAAACTAAAGGTGATTCTAGTACCAAATAGGATACATCATTTGATTGAACCTACCTCAGCTCTCCAGCTTGGTTTCCCTGCCACTTTTGGGACTTTTGTCTGTTGTGCATTCCTGTAAGTCACACTTAGAAAGCAATAGGATTAGGGAGATATTCCCTATTTTTCATGCATTTCTGCTCATCCACCTTTTGTCCATTTCAGGAAGAGAAATTAAGGGAAGAAAATAGGAGACACCAGATCAGAGGATAGAAGATCAGGGAGATGATGCTCATCCTCTGTGGCAGAGCAATTGTCTTTGTAGCAGGTGTTGAGGGATTGTCAATAAAACAGTTAAAAATAAAGACTGGTAAGTATTTAATAAAGAATATTGATGGCTCTGAACCCAGAATAGGCAGATGGAGATAAAGTAAAAAATACTTTAAGTGACTGGTAGTACATGTTCTACAAACTGAGTGACCAACTGCTTTTCCTTTTCTTAGCTGCTGAATCTATGGATATGGACCCAAAGAACCCTCTTTTCCTCCACCCTGCTAAGAATCCTGCTATTAACCCTGTACTCTGAAATCAAGTTCAACCTTCCAAAGTGCATCACTTTACTCTTCTCTGGATTGGATTCCATCTCTAGCATGACAGTCATTCTCCCCTTTAATCATTACCAATAAAAGGACAAATTATCTGTCTGTTGCCTGTATTACGCAGACATGAGTAACATTGTTCTAATATATATTTGTTCAGAATTCATTGTAAATGGAGCTTGCTCAGGTGTTTTCAGAATCAGAATCAGAATCTGGTTATTATCATTGACAAAGGTCATGAAATTTGTTGTTTCGTGGCAGCAGTACAGTGCAGGCTTAATGAATTACTGCAAGTTACAATAAAACTTAAATATTTAAACAATGCAAAAGGGAAATAGTGAGATAGTTTTAGTGGTTCATGGACCATTCAGAAAACTGATGGCAGAGGGAAAGCAGCTGTTGAATTTGTGTCTTAAGGCTCCTTATCGCCTCTCTAATGGTTGTAATGAGAGAAGGCATGTTCTGGGTGGTGAGGGTCCTTAGCAATGGATGATGTATTCTTGAGTCACCACCTTTGGAAGATGTCCTCGAAAGGGGTTTGGTGTGGAAAGCTTGTGCCTGTGCTGAATCTACAGCCATAATACAAAATATAGACCATTTTCTTCAATAAACTTGAATTTCAGAAGTAGATACATAGCCTCCATTGGCAGGGATGGATTTTTATCTGATTACAATTGCTAATTCAAGAAATTCTTCAGCACTGAGAAAGGAAATGTTAAGTTTATGCTACATGAGGGACCTGTGCCAGTCTTGTAAAAAGCTGATGTGGCAGAAATTTCCAAATGTACATAATGATGATCAAGTTAGTCTTACTTTCAAAGATGTTCCAAATGTTTCCCTTGCTACTACTACTAATAAAAGGTACTTCATTGATCTCTAGTCGGAAATTCATTCATTACTGCAGTGTGCAGAGCTAACTAATGTACAGAATAATAATATACACAATAATGTACCAATGTGCAATAATAATGTTCAAAACAATAAAGCAGAGACTATTGTGCTATGATGTATGTTCCCCTGTCTCAATGTTATATATTCCTTTTGCACTTGGTAGGAACGATTTTCTGTAATGATCCTTATGACAGCGGAGCTGAATGAGTTTGTTGGAAAAGGTGTTCCGCTGCTTATTCAGTAGGTCGTAGGGAAGATGCGTCCGATTGTCCTTAAGGGATAAAAGTTTGTTTAGTGACCTCCTCTCCACCACTAACTCAAAAGAGTCTGCATTGTAGCCAAGGACAGATACAGACTTTTTGATGAGTTTATTTAGTCTTTTTGAATCTCCAGCACTGTTGTTGCTCCCCCAACATAAAGCAGCAAAGCAGACTGCACTCACTACAACAGACTGGTTAAAGATCTCCAGCATCCTGCCGCACACACATTGAAGGATCTCAGCTTCCTTAGAAAATAGGGTCTGCTCATCCCCTTCTCGTAAATAGCCATGGTGTTGGTTTTCCAGTCAAGTCAGCTGTTGAGCTGAACATCCAAGTATTTGTACTCCTCCCCACCGCAATCTCTTCTCCCAGAATGTATACAGGACTCATCACAATCCTCTTCTTCCTAAAATCAATCAGCATCTTCCTGGTTTTAGCTACATTCAGAAGCAGATGATTCCTCCTGCATCACTCCATAAACCTGTCCAACAGTACTCTGTACTCTGACTCCTGCCCATCTCTGATACCGCCGCAGAGTCATCAGAGAACTTCTGCATGTTGAAAGGATTAGAGGTGTACAGTCTAGAGTATAGTGTGAACAGACTAGGAGGTCGGATAGCACGCTACAGACCTAAGGGAGGTGACAAAACCAACTATGAATTGTGGGAAAGCAGGTGGAGGGAGCTGATGCTGAAGAAAGTCTGGGTAGTGTGGGAATGAAAGGATTTGACTGATTGAGTATGCAAATTAAAATGAGCCTGAAGGAAATGAGAATATCAGGAGAGGGAAAAACATAATTGGAAAGATGTAGGGTCTAGTTGGACATGGAGGTTAATAGTTAATTGATAGTGTCAGAACATCAAAGGTTTTGTGGAGAAGGTAAGAGAATGGGGTTGAGAGGGATAATAAATCAGCTACGATGGAATGGCAGAGCAGACTTGATGGGCTGAATGGTCTAATTCTAATTATAGTTACACTGGAGGAAGACAATGTGCTTGATGACGGTAAACAGTGAACACTGGAAGTACCCACCTGACAACAGATCAGCGCCTCAGGACCCCCAGCAGCAGACACGTTGATCCTCTATTAATTTTCCAATTAAGACCTGCCTTGGTGTGAATGACCTACAATGGGAAGAGATACTTGTGATAGTCAATGCCAGAATTAAAATGTCAAGGAGCTATGGACATAGAAAAGGGGGTGGGGCTGTGGGACTGTTGAACAGCAACGGCTACAGTACCTCACCTTCCTTACACTCGTAGATAAGACAATGTTTATTACTAAACATATGGACATCAACTAGTTCATGCCATCAGGTTGGAGGCTACCCAAACAGAATACACGGTAATGCTCCTCCAACCTGAACATGGCCTCATCACAGCTGTAGAGGAGGCCGTAGCCTGATAATTCAGAATGGGAACGGGAAGTAGAATTAAGGCAGCACTTCGCCTGTGAGTCTGTTGGGGTCATCTACTGTATCCGGTGCTCCCGGTGTGGCCTGCTGTATATTGATGAGACCTGAGGTAGATTGGGAAACTGCTTCACTGAGCACCTACACTCCATCCACCAGAAAAGGTGGGATCTCCCACTGGCCACCCATTTTAATTCTGCTTTCCACATGTCAGTCCACGGCCTCCTCTGCTGCCGCAATGAAGCCACACTCAGGTTGGTGGAGCAACACTTTGTATTCCGTCTGGGTAGCCTCCAACCTGATGGCATGAACATAGATTTCTTGAACTTCTGATATTGCCCCATCCCCCTCTCCTACACCATTCCCCACTCCTATTTCCCTCTCTCACCTTATCTCCTTGCTTTTCCATCTCCTCCTTCTGATGCTTCTCCCCTCCTCTTTCTTCCATGGACTTCTATCCTCTCCTATCAGATACCTCCTTCTCCAGCCCTTTACCACTTTCACCAATTGACTTCCCACCTCTTTCCTCACCCCTCCCCTCCCCCACCTTCTCATTCTGCCTCCTCAACTTTTTTTCTCCAGTCTTGATGAAAGGTTTCGGCCCGAAATGTTGACTGTTTACTCTTTTCTGTAGTTCCTGCCTGGCCCCCGGCATTGTGGGTGTGCGTTGCTTGGATATCAGGCATCTGAAGATTTTCTCTTCTTTGTGAATTCAGGGTAATAACCTACTTGGCAGCTCTGACAGCATACAAGAAAAAGAGCAAAATAACTATGAGGTAGATTTGATTTTTCTGGTAATAATCCACTTATTGCAGGTGGCACCTTGTGACATTATAACATTTCAAAACTCATTCACAGATATCATCACTTTGGTATATACATGCAATATTCAGTGAGGAACCAAGCCATATGTGCAAGATCATCCATATTCAGTCATTGTGTTAGCCAGTAATGACTGAAGAGGCAGATTTAGAGTTAACATGCTATGACAGGAAGTGAAAAACTTCAAAACATTGTAACTTAGATGCTGCATATCTTAAATAAAAACAGAAAATGCATAAATAATCACTGGGTCACATTGCATGTATGGAGAAGTATATAGTGTCAACTTTTTAGATAAATAAGCTTTCAGTAAGCTGGAGAAATCCAGCTGGTATCACACAATTTCATGCAGCAGTTCCTATGGAAGATCTCGATTCCCAAAAAATCAGGCTAGAACAGATAAGATTTTATCCACGGCTGAATTTCAAAATATCAGAGCAAAAATTAAAATAATCCAGTAAATGATGCTTGAGTGACAATGCAAAAATAAATCATCAATGTGATGTACATTGAGCACTCTTTCAGAGCAGGAACTAAAATACACCATCAGTGTAGGTTGAATATGACTGTCTTGAGGTTGAATTTAAGTTAGTTTTTCAGGGTAAAAGCATTGAACTCTTTGGTACACTGGTCAGTCTTTTTAAAATCTTACACGGCTCTAGCTTTTTTTTTTGAACATAGAACAATACAGCACAGTGCAGGCTGTTCGGCCCACAATGTTGTGCTGACTCTTAAACCCTGTCTCCCATATAACTCTCTACTTTAAATTCCTCCATATACCTGTCTATTAGTCTCTTAAATTTCACTAGTGTATCTGACTCCACCACTGACTCAGGCAGTGCATTCCACGCACTGACCACTCTCTGAGTAAAAACCTTCCTCTAATATCCCCCTGGAACTTTCCACCCCTTACCTTAAAGCCATGTCCTCTTGTATTGAGCAGTGGTGCCCTGGGGAAGAGGCGCTGGCTGTCCATTCTATCCATTCCTCTTAATATCTTGTACACCTCTATCATGTCTCCTCTCATCCTCCTTCTCTCCAGAGAGTAAAGCCCTAGCTCCCTTAATCTCTGATTATAATGCATACTCTCTAAACCAGGCAGCATCCTGGAAAATCTCCTCTGTACCCTTTCCAATGCTTCCACATCCTTCCTATAGTGAGGCAACCAGAACTGGACACAGTACTCCAAGTGTGACCTAACCAGGGTTTTATAGAGCTGCATCATTACCCCGTGACTCTTAATCTCTATCCCTCGACTTATGAAAGCTAACACTCCATAAGCTTTCCTAACTACCCTATCTACCTGCGAGGCAACTTTCAGGGATCTGTAGACATGTACCCCCAGATCCCTCTGCTCCTCCACACTTCCAAGTATCATGCCATTTACTTTGTACTCTGCCTTGCAGTTTGTCTTTCCGAAGTACACTTCTCTGGGTTGAACTCCATCTGCCACTTCTCAGCCCACTTCTGCATCCTATCAATGTCTCTCTGCAATCTTTGACAATCCTCAACACTATCACACTATCCACAATGTCACCAACCTTTGTGTCATCTGCAAACTTGCCAACCCACCCTTCTACCCCCACATCCAGTCGTTAATAAAAATCATGAAAAGTAGAGGCCACAGAACCGATCCTTGTGGGACACCACTAGTCACAACCCTCCAATCCGAATGTACTCCCTCCACCACAACCCTCTGCTTTCTGCAGACAAGCCAATTCTGAATCCACCTGGCCAAACTTCCCTGGATTCCATGCCTTCTGAATAAGCCTACGGTGTGGTACCTTGTCAAATGCCTTACCAAAATCCATGTAGATCACATCCACTGCACTACCCTCATCTATATGCCTGGTCACCTCCTCAAAGAACTCTATCAGGCTTGTTAGACATGATCTGCCCTTCACAAAGCCATGCTGACTGTCCCTGATCAGACCATGATTCTCTAAATGCCCATAGATTCACTCTCTAAGAATCTTTTCCAACAGCTTTCCCACCACAGACGTAAGGTTCACTGGTCTATAATTACCCGGACTATCTTTTTTGAACGAGGGGACAACCTCCAATCCTCTAGTACCATTCTCAGCAATCTCTTCCCTCACCTCATGGAGCAGCCTGGGGAATATTCCGTCGGGCCCCAGGGACTTATCCGTCCTAATGTATTTTAACAACTCCAACACCTCCTCTCTTAATATCAACATGCCCCCGAACATCAACATTACGCATATTGTCCTCACCGTCATCAAGTTCCCTCTCATTGGTGAATAACAAAGAGAAGTATTTATTGAGGACCTCGCTCACTTCCATAGCCTCCAGGGACATCTTTCCACCTTTATCTCTAATCGGTCCTATTCACTCCTGCCAACCTTTTATTCTTCACATAATTGAAGAAAGCTTTGGGGTTTTCCTTTACCCTACTCTCCAAGGCCTTCTCATGCCCCCTTCTTGCTCTCCTCAGCCCCTTCTTAAGCTCCTTTCTTGCTACCCTATATTTGTCAATAGACCCATCTGATTCTTGCTTCCTAAGCCTTAAACTTTTTTATTTCACTACATTTATTTCACTTACTGAAATTCCTCTTGCTTCTTAGAGAAAGTGCTTACTCACTTATTTTCTCCATCCTTCATACCCCATAATTTGCCCTTCATGACACTGGCTCCGGAATGCACCAAATCCAAGTGATTTAAATGTGGATAAAACAGAACTGAAGAATGCAAAGCTTAAGATCTCACCTCTATAACTTGTAACTCTTGGGCAGTGTAGCAATCAGTGTGATGCTATTACAACTCAGGGCATTTCAAAGTTTGGAGTTCAATTCTGATGCTTTCTGTAAGGAGTTTGTACATTCTCCCCGTGAGCCACGTGGGTTTCTTCTGGGTGCTCTAGTTTCCTCCCATTGCTCAAAGATGTACTGGTTTATAGAAGAGTTGGTCATTCAAAATGATCCAGTGCTTCGTCGTGGCTATCCCTCGAGGTCGAGGATGATGGTCTCCATTCTGTTGATCTATTTATGGGCTCTCAAGTGGTTTAGGAGTCCAATCTTGGCTTTGAAAGTTCTTCTGCATTCAGGACAGGTCGTTCCAGATGGCAGATCGGGCTTTGGTTGTTGCTGCCTCTC
Organism: Hemitrygon akajei; assembly: GCF_048418815.1. NCBI lineage: Eukaryota > Metazoa > Chordata > Chondrichthyes > Myliobatiformes > Dasyatidae > Hemitrygon > Hemitrygon akajei. The sequence continues at coordinate 98,217,932 of NC_133124.1, forward strand.
TTTCCATTTTCTTCTCTTTTCTTCTAATTCTGCACATCTGTTGGCTTCGAAAGTTGTTGTTCCTTCTCGGATGATGGCTTGCCAGAGTTTCCTGTCCTTGGCATTGGTTTCCCAACTGTTGATGTCGATGTTACATTTCCTCATGTTGGCTTTTAAGACGTCCTTGAATCTCTTCTGTTGTCCGCTAGTAGAAGATTTGTTTTGGCAGACATTCGTATTTCATCTGACCAACATGACCGCTCCATCTTAATTGGTTCTTGATGACGTAGGCTTCAACGCTTGTTGTTTTTGCTTCATTTAGCACACTGACATTGGTTCTTCTATCGTCCCAGTTGATATTTAAGATGTTTCAAAGACAGTGTTGATGGAACTTTTCAAGTGCTTTCAGATGTCGTCCGTATGCCTAGGCTAGCTTGAAATAGACAATAGGGGCAGAATTAGACCATTCGGCCCTTCGAGCCTGCACCACCATTTTGAGATCATGGCTGATCATCTACTATCAATACCCGGTTCCTGCCTTGTCCCCATATCCCTTGATTCCCCTATCCATAAGATACCTATCTAGCTCCTTCTTGAAAGCATCCAGAGAATTGGCCTCCAATACTTTCCGAGGTAGTGCATTCCAGACCCCCACAACTCTCTGGGAGAAGAAGTTTTTCCTTAACTCTGTCCTAAATGACCTACCCCTTATTCTCAAACCATGCCCTCTGGTACTGGACTCTCCCAGCATCTGGAACATATTTCCTGCCTCTATGGTTGCTGGGCAATGTGATTCTGGCTGGAAGGCCTGTTCTGCTCTTTTCTCTAAAATAAATGACCTGTTAAACTGTGAAAGTTAGATAAAGAAGCCTTATTTAAGAAAAAGCAACCTCTAAAATTTCTGGTATGTGGGTAATTGATAGAAAGTGAGGAGGTTGTCATCACATGTGTTAGGATGTCATATAACATCTGTTGGGTGAGAAAAAGAATTAGCAGTTCTTGGGGTCATAGGTCTAAGGTGAGAAGAAAGAGTTTTAGGGGGATCTGAAGGGTAAGATTTCTTTATATATGCAGGGTATGCTTGACATCTAGAACAGGCTGTCAGAGGAGTTGGTGGAATCAGTTACAATTGCTACATTCAAAAGGCATTTAGACAGACACTTAAGTAGACAAGGCATAGAAAGGTGCAGTCCTAATGCAGGCAAACGAGATTAGAATACGGAGCAGGAAGGTCAGCATGGGCATGATGAATCGAAGGACCTGTTTCAGTGCTGAACAGCTCTATGATTCAGCACAAGAGTCTATCCAAAGGACATTGGAAGGAACAGAGGAAACATCTATTAGGTAAAGACCAAAGTTATCATGGTGCCAGTTACTTAAAAAACATGAGACAGAGTAAAATAAAAGAAGAAACAAACCCGACATTTTATCACATGCACAGCAAAACATACAGTGAAATATGTTGCTTTTTTGTGTTAACAACCAACACAATCTGAGGATGAGCTTGGGGTCACCCTGAAGCATCACCACACATTCCAGCATGAATACAGCATGCCCACAATGTTCAGTAGAATAACAGGTGCCAGCATACAACAAGCAATGTGAGACAAATAAAAAGATTGGAGAATGAGATTGCTGGGAGTCCAACATGCCCAATATTTGTCCACTTACATACTTACTCTTTGGAGTAACTTAAGTGGACAACATTGCAAAAGTACATCATACACAGAAGCGTTTTAGGGCATTTGCAATTGTACAAGAAGTTTTATCATTCTTTCCATTAAGAATCCATGACAGAGACACACTATTTGGACCAATTGTTTTTTGTTTCAAGTTTATGTTTCAAGTAAGGTGTCATTCCCTCTTTTTCTAACTATATTTCTTCAACCTAGTTAAGTTTAGACAGGCCTGATGCTTATCAACCCTGATGAAGGACCTTGCCCAAAATATTGACTGTTCATTTCCTTCTGTAGATGCTGCAGAATGAATTTCCTGTTGTGTTCCTCCAGTGCATTGCGTGTGTTGCTCTAGATTTCTAGTGTTTGAAGTCTCTCCTCTGTCTACACAGGCTTATCTATCTTTCCTTTAAGTGAATTATGCCATTTCTCTCAGTATATCACTGAGATAACAACACTATATATTTTTTAATCATTTGTAGGTTAAAAACCTTTCCTTTGAATTCCTTTTTGGGTGAATTCCTTTTCATAACTATGATATTTATGATCTTGAGCTTTGGAATCTCTCCTAGATGAGGGTTTCTAATTGGCCAATGAACAGAATGATAGCTTAGTGAGAAGTAAAATACTGCAGATGCAGGAGATCTGAAATAAAAAAGATAGGAAATATAGAAAGCACACAGCAGATCAGGCAGCATCCGTAGAAACAAATAGCACTGCAGCCTAGAAACAGGCCTTTTAGCCCATACTGTCTGTGTCAATCTGTTTTTTCTGCCTAGCTCCAACTTCCTGCACCAATATCATAGCTTTCCATACCTTTCTCATCCAGGTACCGATCCAAACAACTCTGTAATGTTGCAATTGAAGCTGCCTTCACTGGCAGCTTTTGCACATTTGCACCACCCTCTGAGTGAAGACTTTCCCTCTCAGGTTTCCCTAAAACATTTCACTTTTCACCCTAGGCCTATGTCCTAATGTTTCAATTTCACCCAGCTTCAGTGGCTGCAGGAAAAAGGCTGCATGTAGTTACCCTATCTATATCACTCATAATATTATATACTTTTATCTCCTTTGATTCTCCTATGCTCCAGCAAATAAAGTCCAGGCCTACTCAACATTTTCTTATAACTCAGATCCTCAAGTCCTAGCAACATTCTCATAAATTTTCTCTGCAAATATAGAAACAGTTAATGTTTCATATAAAGGACTTTTCATTAGAATCTTCAACCTGAAATATTAATTCTGTGAAGCTTAGACTATGGAAGCAATGAAGAAAACTGCCCTTTCCACAACAATTACAGCAGGCCACGTTCCTCTAGTGCAAGGATTCCCAATCTTTTTTATGCAATGGGAACCCTACCATTAACTGAGGGGTCCATAGACCCCAGGCTGGCAAACACTGCTCTACTGCCTCCTGGATTACAAGTTGTTCCCAAAGATTTAGCTTCATCTAGCTAAAGCATAGGGAATCAGATTACTGCAATGGAGAAATCTTCAAGAGGTGACCTCCACCATGCAAGACTCTTACTATCCTGGACACTGGACACTTTTTGCACTGCTATCATTGGTTGGGAGTTACAGGAACCTGAAGACCCACACTCAATATTTTAGGAACAGATTCTTGTACTCTGCCATCAGACTTTCAAATAATGTACAAACCAATGAATACTATCTCAATATTCATCTTCTGGACTATTTATTTATTTTCTAACTTGTAGTAATTTTTATTCTACTGTCACAAAACAACAAATTTCATGACATATGTCAGTAACAATAAACCTAATACTGATTCTACATGAAGCCCAGGAAGTAAATAATATCAGCAGAATGTCCATTTCTAATCCTGTTGGATGTGATAAACGTCAGTCGTGTGACCTGTCAAATATGCCATGCCAAGAGCCACTTAGTAATGAATAATGGCATAAAGCAAGTAACATAATGTAACTCTACCAGTATAAGCAGGTCTTAAGATAATTCCCAATTTTGAAGTTCTTTCCTCTTCCATAATTAAGCAACTTGCATTAGTAAGAATGCTCATAGGTGTAGAAGAAATGCATGTGCAAATTACTAGAACATTTCAAACATAAACTTTCATACTTTCAAGTTTTAGAACTTAAGAGAAAAAAAAACGTACATTTTCAGCTCAGGTATCTTGAAATTCCTTGTCACACAGATTTTTTACTTTATAGATCGATTCTTATCAGCATTCTTTGCAGCAGTAAGTCATACCTGCTAACTGACAGTTCTTTCACAATCTCTGAAGCCCGGGTCCCTAGGTGAATTAGATAGATATCTCCATACATAATTGGAGCATACTCTAAAGTTGTCTGTAATCTTGGCAATTTTCATAAGTTCAAATAATTTGTTCTTCATATAGAGCTTTGAAATGAACAGAAATGGATATCAATCAATCGTGGTTCTTTAAATTTGCAGTAATTGAAAGGATTTGGGCAGAATCACAGTCATCTGTTTGATTGCAGTTCAGTAAGACATTTTCAGAAGTTACTGTGCAGCAGACCAGTTATACTACATGGTTTGTGTCAATTTTAGTTACTTTCAGCTGTGCATCAATGCACCTGATTAACGTAATTAAGGTGAAAATTACCTGAATTACTTTTTGGCTAGCAATGTAAAAATATCTCAAGTAAAGAGCCCCTAACCACTTTAAATTTGCACTGGTAGCAGTATAACCATTCAATGAGATACAGATGTTGATGGGTAGAGGGAGCTTTGCCAACATCCATAGATCTCCCACATTAAATTAAACACCTTCTGCAACCTCAGATCATTCGGAAATAATTCACAGTCTATTAACTATATTAGTGTGTATGTGGTATTAAGGACAAATATGTAGCACAGCAAGAGTCTATCACAAACAAAGAGAGAAATGACTGGCTTTAGGTAATAAATACCAAATTAATTTCGAATTTACTTCTTCAGAGAATTATACATGGGCAGTGTAGCTACCAGCAGAAATAAATATTCTGAGCTATGTTCTGACAGATGAAGACTTACACTACATTATATCTGTTGTTCCTCCAGTGTGATGTCAGAATTCAGTGGCTTGTTCTCCATAACCTTAATGTTAGTTGGCATTGGAAGGACCATTGAATAATATTGTACACACCTAATATGAGCCAGACAGGATCAATACCTACACTTTAAAACATGAGCAGTTAGTCCTGATGAGGCTCACCACATCAAGGTCTCAATGCTACTGGTGTTTCCAATGTACTCTAGAATCCATAATACAATTCTATATTTAGGTACGCTTGATTTAAGTATTCATGGACTTTGGAAAATTGTGGTATTATTGTCACATATATTAAGGTACAGTGGAAGGCATGACTTGCAGATCATTCATACTAATCAATTTATTACAAGAGAGCACTGAGTAAAAACAGTAAGAGAGCAGAATGAAGTGTACAGGGTTACAATTGAATTTTGTTGGTTCTTCTACAAAGGCAAACTACAGAAAACCAGCACTGAAAAATATTCCACTTACTCTGACATCATTGTAAACAAATATCTTTCTACTAACTATGACATGATGACAGTGTGAAAACTATTCAGTACCTGGGACTGTAACCAATTATCATCCAGGAAATGATCTCCAGTCATGAAAGGAGCTCGTTTACACATGTGTCAATTAGTTACTCCAAGCTCAATTGGATTCAGCAGTGTGACTCTTTTACTGCTTGCAAGTATTCCCAGGTTATTATCTTGCTTAGCCATTAGTACATTTTGATTTACATGGATTGTGTGCAGTTTGTTTTTATAAATGAAGGAAACATTCAAGTTTATTGCTGTCCGTAAGGAATTTGTATTTTCTGCCTGTGGCCATGTGGGTAACCTTTGCATGCTTTGGTTTCCTCCCAAATTCCAAAGACATACTTGTTAGTAGGTTAATTGGTCACATGGGCCTAACTGAGCGGTGCAGTTTCTTTGCTCTAGAAGGGTCTGTCACTATGCTGTATCTCTAAAAAAAATAAATAAAAATAGTTTAGAGGAAATAGTATATCACAATTTAGGAATATTCAACATAGTGTTTTTGTGCAAAATACTAGTTCTGAAAATATTTGAAGCCAATTAACAATAGCGATTGCCCATACAGTAACTGTTTACATTTCTATTTCCTTACATGTGACAATGGTGACTGGGGCAGAAAGGTGTCCAAAGTATTCTACCATTGTGGTTCCCTTGTGGCATGTGTGAATATCTAGTAATCCAAATGGTGGAAGTAATGTCCAACAGTGAATGCGAAGACAATGAAGTATGTGCAGAGGAATGCACTGAAGCTTGATGCAGTCACTGTCAAGCCTCTGTGTGGAAGGACCACAGTCTAAGGTCCCATGCCACTAGAGAGCGCAGCCCTGTAATCTTCCAAAGGTTTCACGGCTGCTTTGTTTAAGGAGGAAGCAGAAACTGCATTGATACATTGTAAAAAGGATGCATTGAACATATTAAAATTAATGTAGAGAAAGACATGTTCCATTTGTACTTGCTGTATATACATGAATAAAGTACATTTTGGAAAAAAAATTGTAGTCAAATTGATAGTGACTGTATACCATAAATTGTCAACAACTGCATAATCTGGCTATCAGGTCATTAAAGCAAATGAGTTGGATCATGTTTTTATCTAACTTGTGAATCATACTTTTTTATTTTGGCAGTAGGATATTTTATCTTTATTACTTCAGACTAAGCCAGTGCTGTTTCACAGTTAGTAGACCAGATGGCTCAGAGCTCCAGTGACACGAGTTCGATCCTGACTTTGGGCACTGTCTGCCTGGAATTTGCACTTTCTTCCCATGTCCGCATGGTCTTTTCTCCAAGGTATTCTGGTTTTCTTTCATATTACAAAGATTTGCAAGTGGGTAGGCTAATTGACCGCTGTAAATTGATCCCATGTGTAGATAAGCTGAGTCTATTTCCTGGGAAAAATGTCAGATACTAGAGGTATAGTGCTAAGGTGAGAAGGAAAATGTTTAAGTTTTTTTTACACAAAGAACACTGGATGCCTGGGATGTATTCCATGGGTGGTGGCAGAAGCAATGTGATAGTGGCACTTAAAAGGCATCAGAGAGGCACATAAGCAGACAGGGAATGTAGAGGCACATAGATTTATTTTAATTTGACATCATAGTTGGCATAAACACAGCGGAAAAAAGGGCCTGTCCCAGCACTGTCCTGTTCTATTTTCCGTGTAATGGGAAGGGAATACGCTACAGGGAAAAATAATGGGGCAGAGGATCACAGTCTCAGTTTCAGTCATAAGGAAATGTCGGAAAATGGCTGATTGTCATTCACTGCAGTATCTTCAGCCAGAGGGTGGTGAATCTATGGAACTTATTGCCATGGAGATCAGCTTTGTAGCTTGAGAGGTTCTTGATTAGTCAGGAAAAAGATAAATATGAAGGCACACTAGCCAATAATATCAAAGAGGATACCAAAAGTTTTTTTCAGATACTTAAAGAATTAAAAAAAAGACTAGAGTAGATATTGGAGCACTAGAAAATGATGCTGGAGAGGTAGTAATGGGATACAAGGAAATGGCGGAAGAACTATATAAGTGTTTCATATCCATCTTTCCTGTGGAGGACATTAGCTGTATGCCAGGTTTTTAAGAGTGTCAGGGGGCAGAAGTTACTGCAATTGTTATTACTTGGGAGAAGATGCTTGGGAATCTGAAAGGTCTGAAGGTAGATAAGGTGGACCAGATGGACTACATCTCAGGATTCTGAAAGAGATAGCTGATGAAACTGTGGAGGCATTAGTAATGATCTTTCAAGAGTCACTTGGTTCTGGAGGACTGGAAAGTTACAAATGTCACTCCACTCTTCAAGAAGGGAGGGAGCCAGAAGAATGGAAATTACACACCAGTTAGCCTGACCTCCGTGGTTGGGAAAATGTTGGAGTTGAACATTAAGGATGAGATCGCAGGGTTCTTAGAGGCACATGATAAAATAGATCAAAGTCCATGTGGTTTCCTTATGGGAAAATCTTGCCTGACAAATCTGTTGGAATTCTTTGAGGAAATAACAAGCAGGATAGACAAAGGAGAATCAGTGGATGTTGCGTACTTGGATGTTCAGAAGGCCTTTGACAAGGTGCCACACATGAGGCTACTTAACCAGACAAGGACCCATAATATTACAGGAGATAATCCAGCATGGATAGAGGATTCTCTGATTGGCAAGAGGCCAAAGAAGAGGAATAAAGGGAGCCTCTTCTAGTTGGCTGGCAGTGACTGTGGTGTTCCGTGAGGGTCGGTATTGGGACCACTTCCTTTTAAATAATATGTCAATGATTTGACTAATGGAAATGACAGATATGTGGCTACATTTGTAAACGATACAAAGGTAGATGGAGGGGTAGGTAGTATTGTGGAAACATGGAGGCTGTAGAAGGATTTGGACATATTAGGAGAATGGACAAAGAAGTGGTAAATGGAATACACTGTTGGGAAGAGTATGGTCATGCACTTTGGTAGAAGGTACAGAAGTGTGGACTATTTTCTAACAGAAAATTCAACAATCTGAGGTGCAAAGGGATTTGAGACTCCTCATTCAGAATTCTCTAAAGGTTAACTTGCAGGTTGAGCTGGTGGTGAAGAAAGAAAATACAATATTAGCATTCATTTTGAGAGGACTAGAGTATAAAAACAAGTATATAATGTAGAGGCTTTATAAGGCACTGGTGAGGGCTCACTTGCAGATTTGTGAGCAGTTTTGGGCTCCGTATCTAAGAAAGAATGTTCTGACATTGGAAAGGATTTGGAGGAAGAATGATTTTGAGAATGAAATGGAGATTCATTCTGAGGAGATTTTGATGGCCCCAGGCCTGTATTCACTAGAACTTAGATGAATAAGTTAGGAATCGCTTTGAAATCGACGAAATGTTGAAAAGCCTAGATACAGTAGATGTGCAGAGCACGTTTCCTATTGTTGGGAAGTCTAGCACCAGAAGATGTCCACTTAGATTGGAGCTGAGGAGGAATTTCTTTACCCAGAGGATAGTGAATCTGTGGAATTCCTTACCACAGGTGGCTGTGGAGGCCAGGTCATTGGGTGTATTTCAGGCAGAGGTTGATAGGCTCTTGATTAGTCAGGGCATGGAAGGTAATGGGGAGAAGGCAGGAAAGTGGATCAGCCATGATGAAACATCGGAGCAGATTCAATAGGGCCAAACAGCCCAATTCTGCTCCTATCTGTTATGGTCACTAACATCAGATGATCTTGATATGGATCCATTCTAAATTATATCAGTCCCATTTTCTGCCTTGAACTTGCAATAATGCCTTTAAGTACATGGACTTTATTTAGAAGACATCCCAGTGCTGTCTGGATTATGTAGCTAATTGACTTATGATCAAGATTCCAGAGGATGGATTAAGAATCACTTTTGGACAATGTTTTGCCAGTCCACACGTGCTGCCACCATTAGAACCATGACCTGCTTCAAGCCCTCATCTTTTCTCAACAAATTCAGAAACATACCTTTGATTTAGGAAACCAAAACAGACCATAGTGGTTTTTTGAGGAAGAAATGGTATTGATTCACACAATATAGGTTAATTTTTGAAAAGTTGAATGTTGAAAAACTACTTTAACACAATGATATTGAAGACTATTTTATTTTGCTTTGCATTTACAATATGACGAATGATAAATCTTAACAATTAACATACAGCCAGAGGAAATGTACCATGCACATAAGTGGATGTAATATTCTCAAATAAGAAGAAAACAAAGTTGCAATCACAGAATTCAAATGATTAGCTAAAGATGCAGAAGGATGTGATGAGAAAATATTTTGCAGTTAGATATAATGAACAGCCTGCAAGTGGAGTAGATACACATCCAGTTAGGTTTTTTAGAATAGAAATAGATAAATATTTCTAAGTATTATATTCTCAAGATTATGGAAAAAGAGCAAAGGTATGGAACTAATTCGATTGCTCTACAAATTCCTTATATGGACTAGGTGAATCAAACTCCTTTGTATTGTGATTATTATGATTCCATCTTTAAAATCTCTTCATGGATCTGTATCTTGCAGCTGTTATTTACCATTTCTCTGCAATAAAGCTTGTTGTGAGAGCATTCTGTCTTTTTGAGAGATGACCTTCAAAGGTATAAATCAAAACCAAAATACTGAATTGTGGGAATTATGCAGTAACATAGTCACTAGTATTTTCTGTTAAAACAACATATGTCGGATTTTATTTTCAAACTTGATAATATGCAAAATAGGGAAAGAATAGATTACTTCTGGAGAAAACAAAGGTCATAGAAAAGTAAATACCTGGATTGGATAAGTTGCAACATTACAGAAGTCTGTAATTTAATTTTAGAAAGGACGATGGCTCCAAGAGTGAAAACTTGGCAGGTCAGGTTTATGCATAAAACTCCAGGTGTGACATTAGAGATGAAATAATTGTTGAGACCATAGAACCTTCAGAAAATATAAAGCTAGTTAGGGACTTGAAAGCTGTTCCATGGGCAGAAATAGAGTCAGCGAGTTTCCAAAGGAGAAACTCAATGTCAGCACAGAAATGTTAGCATCAAGGATGATATGCTAAGTTTCTATGTCTTTGTCAAGTAAGATTGCCCAATGGAGAAGGATATGGCAAGAGAGAAAAGAGTAGAAATTTCTTTCTTCCTCCACAGTATAGTGAGAAAGGGTAAAAATAAAAATTATGAGATCAAAATGATTTCTGATTTCTTTTACTTAATGATTTATGCGCCACGTTGATGAGTTGCTCTGACTATGAAATCCAAGGAATGGAATGAAATGGACTTTGATTGAAGTTGATTGAAATATTAAAATAATAATTATAAACTTATTCACAGAGAACTTTTCATACCAACAATATAGTTTGTATATTGTGCAGCTGGATCCTGGACTTCCTGTCAGATCGCCGGCAGGTGGTAATAGTGGACTCCCTCACTTCCACCCCTCTGACAGGAGCCCTCAGGGCTGTGTACTAAGTCCCCTCCTTTACCCCCTTTATACCCATGACTGTATCGTCAGCCACAGATCTAATCTGCTAATTAAATTTGCCAATGACACTACATTGACTGGCCTAATCTCAAACAATAACGAGATGGCCTATAGGGAAGAAGCCATCTCTCTGACACAGTGGTGTCAGGAAAACAATCTCTTCCTCAATGTCACAAAAACAAAGGAGCTGGTTGTGGATTACTGGAAGAATGCAGACAGGCTAACCCCTATTGACATCAATGGATCTCTGGTTGAGAGGATAAACAGCTTTAAGTTTCTCAGCACCCACATCACCGAGGACCTCAAATCGTTTGTACACAACAGCTGTGTGGTGAAAAAGGCACTATAGTGCCTATTTCACCACAGATGATTGAAGAAGCTTGGTATGGGCCCCCAAATCCTAAGAACTTTCTACAAGGGCACAACTCAGAGCATCCTGACTGGCTGCATCACTATCTGGTATGGGAACTGTACCTCCCTCAATTGCAGGCTTCTGTAGACAGTAGTGCAGACCAGCCCAGACATCTGTAGTTCTGAACTTCCCATGATTCAGGACATTTACAAAGACAGGTGTAAAAATGGTCCAAAGGATCATTAGAGACCCACGTCACCACAATCACAATCTATTCCAGCTGTTATCATCCAGGAAACAGTTCCACAGCATAAAAGCCAGACCAACACGCTCCGGGACAGCTTCTTCCACCAGGCCATCAGACTGATTAACTCACACTGATTTGAGTGTATTTCTATGTTAAATTGACTGTTCTATTTATTATAACTTACTATGATTGCACATTGTACATTTCGACGGAGACATAATGTAAAGATTTTTACTCCTCATGTACGTGAAGGATGTGGGAAATAAAGTCTATTCAATTCAAAATGCTTTACAACGGGATAAAATGCAAGAATGAAAGTAAAAGTCAAAAGATGTTAGTTAAAAGCATTGTTAATTAAATAAGTTTTGAGCTGGCATTTAAAAATGTCAACTAAGTCTGTATCCCTTTTAGTTTTAGGTACAGTATTAAGTTCCACAGTTTAGGAGTGTAGTTGAAAAAAGCTGACCTGCCAATTATATCTTGATGCAGATTGTTTTAATTTAAAAGACTGGCAGAAGGAGACCTGAAAGCTCATGGAGGGGTTTGCAATGAATGCAATTCAGTGATGCACTCCGGCCCAGACTATTGAGAGCTTTAAAAACAAGTAACAGAACTTAAAAATCAATTATAAAAGATAGTAGAAGCCAATGCATAGTAGATAGGATAAAAGTGTTAAGCTCCCTCATGCAGGTTTTAGTTAAAAGTTTTGCAGTGGCATTCTGAAAGAGTTTAAGTTTGTCAATAATTGGCTTTGAAAGGCCAGTAAAAAGGGCATTGTGGTAATCTGGTCTATTTGATTTGAAGTTGTGAATTAGTTTTTCAGCATCATTATGTGACAGATACAGACGTACCGTTGCAATATGTCTCAGTATAGAAATGCTACTATGCAAGTATTTAATTGGTGAATTATGTGGCAGCATAAAAGCATACAGACATAGTCAGGAGTTCCATTTACTGTTCAGACCAAATAGTGGAACAGGGAAGAAATACGTTCTAAGTGACCTTGACTGTGGAAGGATTGTTTGTGCCAAACGGGGTGGTTTGAGACCGCTGATCTCCTGGGATTTTCACACACAACTATGTGTTACAGCTAGAAGTTACAGAGAATGGTTCAAGAAACAAAAACCATCCAGTGAATGGCAGTTCTGTGGATAAAAACGCCTTGTTCATGAGAGAGATCAGAGGAGACTGGTCAGATATTTCAAGCTGACAGGAAGGTGCCAGTAACTCTATAACCACACATTACCACAGTAGTGTTTAGAAGAGCATCTCAAAACACAAATCAAATCTTGAAGAGGATGTGCTACAACGGTCGAAGACCATGAACATACAGATACATACACACAGTGGCTTAATGAAGTACCTAATAAAGTGGCCACTGAGTGTATAAATTATATCAGGTTGCATTGCTTCAGCTTACGCAATGATCTCCGCAAATCCACTCTTCTCAAAATTATCATTCCTTGTAGAATGATTTTGCAAAGAAATTGCTTATTTTCTAGTGCAATAAAATAGTACGATACTCTGGGGCATGCTCGCTTTCTTCATTAGCTGATATCGGTGACCAAAGAACAATTACCTTGAAATTCTGGGCAGCAAATTTAATAACTTTTTTAAGATGCTACATTTATTTCTCACTGTACTTTTATAAAAATAGAACAGAGGACTGATGATTCTTACAAGAGGAAAATCCTTGAAAGATCATTCGCAGAAGATGAAGTGATAAGTCTGAATAAATGTATGTTATCCTGACAGTACTAGAGCGCAGCTGTTCTATCATTGTATATATAATCAAAAGACATGCACTAAGACTTGGAGATGTGAGCTTAAATAACATGGTAGCAATGGGGGAATTAAAATTGATCAGTCAAATAATTTGGAATAAAAAATAGATGCAAGAGACCTCAGATGCTGGAATCCAGATAAAAAGAAACAAACTGCTGGAGGAACTCAATGGTTTGAACAAGTCTGTCAGGTGAAAGGAATTGTCGATATTTCTGGTCATGACCCAGCATCAGGCCTGAGAGTGACACACAAAATGCTGGAGGAACTCAGCAGGTCAGGCAGCATTTATGGAGGCGAATAAGCATCGATTCCTCAGGTCAGGCCCCTTCATGTGGACAGCCAGCGCCTCTTCCCCAGGGCAACACTGTGCAGTACAAGAGGACATGGCTTTAAGGTAAGGGGAGGGAAGTTCAAGGGGGATATTAGAGGAAGGTTTTTCACTCAGAGAGTGGTTGGTGCATGGAATGCACTGCCTGAGTCAGTGGTGGAGGCAGATACATTAGTGAAGTTTAAGAGACTACTAGACAGGTATATGGAGGAACTTAAGGTGGGGGGTTATATGGGAGGCAGTGTTTGAGGGTCGGCACAACATTGTGGGCCGAAGGACCTGTAATGTGCTGTACTATTCTATGTTCTATGTTCATCAGGCCTGAAAGTGGAGAGGAAAGATAGACAATATTAAGAAGAAAGATCTGGAATGAAAAGCTAATATAGGTAAGTGGCCATGAACTTACTCCATTGTTGAATACTCGACTGCAAATGGTCAACTATAGGACTGAGCAACACACACAAAATGCTGCAGGAACTCAGCAGGACAGGCAGCATCTACGGAAAAGAGTAAATAGTCAACGTTTCAGGCTGAGACCTTTTATCAGGACCAGAGAAACAAAGGTGAGGAGCCCCCACCCCCTACTTCTAACTCTGACTCCTCATCTTTTCTTTTTCTCCAGTCTTGATGAAGGGTCTCGGTCTGGGACATTGAATATTCTCTTTTCCAAAGGTGCTGCCCTGCCTGCTGAGTTCCTCCAGCATATTGTGTGTGTTGCTTGGATTTCCGGTATTTGTAGATGTTTTCTTGCTTGTGATTGAACTATAGGACTGAAGCTTAATTGTGATCTGAAATGGGGCAGAAAAGCAATTAGTTGTGTTAAACTTCTGTTGTAATATATTACAGAAATGTAACTGTATGGTCAACCCAGATGGCAAATTTGGATAGGATAGAGGCATTACCTACACATTAAACCCTGAAAAAATTTCTTCATTGACATCTTAGTGAAGTTCAAGGTATATTTATTACTAAAAAACACATATATCATTACATACAACCATGAGATTCATTTTCTTGTGGGCATAATCAATAAGTCCAGAATAGAATAATAAAATTAATAGATTCGATGCAAGACCACACCAACTCAGGCATTCAACCAGTGTGCAAAAAACAACAAAATGTGCAAAAACAAAAAGAAAATAATAATAATAATAATAAATGGTTGGCATTCATCTGACTCAAAGGATAATAGGTGATGATGTTTATCATCACAAGCCCTGGGTGGAAGGTATGAAGATCCTGAGATGCCCATTCGTCAAGATCCCTCTCTCAGCCTCCCCAGTGTAGTCTAACGAAGAGCTCATGAAGCAATATGTTTGACACCAACTTGGTTTCAGGAGCTCTTGGAAGGAGGCTCAATGACATCCAGCCGCCTTACAGGCTTCACTCCGGATTTGCTATCTGGGTTTACTCTCGTAGTCTTTGTCACTCATGAGGTTGCATACAAGGCAGTGACACTATTTACCCATAGCTGGGGATCTGATACACGAGCACCAGGGCGTGTCCAGACACCAGTGGGCCCGCATGCTACATGTGCAGCAGGGGCCAGACCTCCTCCCCATCCTCTGTAGTTCAGCCTGAGTCCAAAAGAAGTTTTTTTTCCAGTGTGTCACCAGCGGGGAGGCACTACATGAGGCCTGTTGTTGGAGAAGCTGTGTACCGGCAGGGAGCGTACTCACACATTCAGCTTGAAGCTGAAAGTGAGAGTGACATCCACTACCCACTGGACTACCACACTAGATGCATCATAACAACGATTTTGACACCAGTATTAATAAAAAATAAACAATAATAACAATTAATTAATTAGCAATAAATATCTACCTTTATAAACAAGAATAGTGTGTATCTTATGTTTCCGCATAGCTGTTGTCCCTCTACCCCTGGATAATGCTTGTTTGTTTCAGCCTAACTCCCTGTCTAGTCTTTCACTGGGAGCCCAGCTCCCAGCACTTCTCAGGGATAATGAGGGACGATTTATAGACTTGCCTCTGATGTCATTCCTTTGCTTTTTCATGAGGCAGCTCATTTAAAACAGTTACAGCCAGTTCAGATCAGCCACTGGGATTGAGTTACTTCAGTTCAGACACAGACAGCTCTTCCTATTTTCACTTCCAATTGCTCTGATCCAGTCATCTCTGAGCAAGGACGTCGTTCATAAAAACAATGAACAAAGTGGTCGTTATAAACACAGTCTCACAAAATAATAGCCTCCATTCCTTTCAACACATGACAAAAATAGCCATTTGGTTTGTCTACTTCCATGGTCCTTGACCCATTCCAGTCAGGTGTTTTGCAAGTTTTTAATTCCATCATGGTGAAAATTCAGAAAAATGTCAACAAAGAACAATCTCATCAATGCCAGTCCCCACCCTGCTCCCCTTACTTCCCTGTAACTTATCCTACCTCTCACATTTATCAATGCCAGCCAAATGCTCCTAACGGCCAGCGACACTGAGAGTTATTTTCCATGACCAGCCAACTTGCTGGCCTGAATTTCCTTTGGATGTGGGAGGAAGCCCGACTACTCAGGTGAAATCCATGCAGTAATAGACAGAACATGGAAGCTTCCCCATACGCAGAAACAGAGAGCAGGATCAAAGCCAGGTCACTGAGACTCAATTAGCAGCACTGTTTACTGTGCCATGCAGCCAAGTTCAGCTAGTTGCAGCTCTGGAAGGATACCTAGGCAAATCCTGCCATTAACCATCGGGATGAGGGCAGGAGATCTGTCCCTCTGTAAAGTATAAATTGGTACAACTTTAGCCGTATTTTCAGTGCCTCCTCCTTATTTCTCATGGACATTTTAATAAAAATATCAAAATAGGACCAGATGTTCATAAATCCCTAAAGGACTATTGATGCATTCCCTTCTAACAGGGAAAAATATTTATTTATTCTTTGACATACAGCACAGAGAAGACTCTTCTGGCACTTGGAGTCCTGCCACCTATCAATCCCCTGATTTAAACTTAGTCTAGTATCAGAACAAGTTACAATGATCAATTAATCTACCAGCCAATACATCTTTGGACTGTGAGAGGAAACCGGACAACCAGGAGGAAACTCACGTGGTCACAGGGAGAACATCCAAACTCCTAACTGATAGCAGTGGGAATTGAACCCGGGACACTCGCACTTTAAACCGTTGTGCTAACCACTACGCTACTGTGCCTCCCTATGTCACATTCGAGATATACTTTCAAGATGACGATGTTTACTTGGCTTAAAGTGGCAACATTTCACTGCAGGTAGTTCAGCTGTCACACAACTCCAGAGCCTTCGTTTGATCCTGACCTCCAATAATGGTTGTGTGGATTTCCCCAGAGTGCTCTGGTGTCCATCTCCCTATATCTTAAAGATATGCTGCTTGGTAGTTTAATTGGCAACTGCAAATTTCCTCTAGTGCATAAAACTGGTGAGAGTGTCATGACAGAACTAATAGGCATGTTATAGAAAGGTTACAGAGAAATAGGAGGGAAAGTGGTGTAAATTGGATCTCTCTTTCGAGTTGGCATAAACAGAAGAGGCCAACTGGCTTTCTGTGGTGTAATAAGTCAAAGAAAAAGTGAGAAATATTAAGGTCTGAAATAACCTTTTGGGAATTTAATGCAACACTATTACAGCTCAGTGCATTGCAGATTTCAGAGTTTGATTCTGGTGCTGTTCTGTGAAGAGTCTCCGTACATCCTCCCCGTGGAACTTGTGGGTTTTTGTAGGTTATCCAATATCCTCCCACAGTCCAAAGACAAGCAGGATAAGTTCATTAGTCATTGTATATTGTCTCATAATTAAGTTAGTATGAATCAGGTTTGTTGGGGTTTGCTGGGGTGGTGTAGCTCGAAGGCTGGGTGGGCTACTCCAACCTGTATCACCAATAAACAACCAAATTAATAAATAAACTCAAATATTATGATTTAAACTTAAAAATCTGAATTCTGATAACAGCTTAGGCACACAGAAACTGATAATTCTTTATAGATTCTTTATATTCTGGTCAATTTGGCACTGATATGTAATATCCGTCAATGTCATGTCTGTCAGTTGTTTTTTAGATGTGTAGTGATGGTTTAGGTGACCACATGGGGCATTAGGGATAAGGTTAGGGTTTAGGGGCTGCGATGAGGGAGGGGTAGAGATCAGAGGTAATAAATAAAGTGTAAAGGGCAGGTGCTGGTGTTCAGAACGCAGATCAGAGTGCTTTGCGGTCAAAGGTCACTGATCCCAGAGGTCAGGTTAGCAGATGCTGATGAGATCAGTAATTTTCAGTCTGGAGGTCCGTATGGGTGGGAGTCACAAGGGCAGCTAACCCTCCCTCCAGGTCACAGGGGTCAAAGGTCTGTGTGAGTCAGGAAGTCGAGGCCTGGAGATCAAACCCGTGATCAGCAAGTCCTGGAATCGATAGCAAGAAATCAGCAAAGGCTGAAGTCCAGGACTCGGCAAATTTGATGGAAGAACACAGAAGGTCAGAAACCAAAGTCAGCGAACCCACAATCAAAGTCCCTGGACTGGACAATGTATGTGTGTCCGGGACTGAAGGTTCAACACCCGATGTTTGTGAGTCTGAGAGACCAGGACCAAGGACTGAAAACCCAGAAGTGACCTCACCTGGGGCTGGAGGCCAGTCTGTGATTCTGAGTCGGTGAATGGGTGAGAGGGTGGGAAAGGGGCTTGTTTTGCTGTTGTTGCCTTGTTTTGTTTCATTGCTAATGTTGTTGTTGCTGCTTGTGTTGTTCTGCTGAACATTGTGCGCATGCTGTGTTGCTGCCTGAATGTGTAGTAACACATGTGGGCTGCCCCCAGCACGTCCTTCTGAGTTTCAATGTACATCTGATAAATAAATAAAAATGAAATCTGAATCAGAATCTGGATAAATGCTATAAGAAGAACAAATATTCTTTTCTTAATGTTTAAAACAAAGAGCACTCCAGATCCGTGAATGTAACTGGAAAAGATTTAATGTGTAGAGCCAGTAAGATAATGAAAAAAAAGCAATACTCAGTCAATAATGCTCTTAACCTGGCTGCAACCAAAATGACTTAGGAGACAAATAAGACTGTGCAGTGCAGACAGCAAGAGTCAATCTTGATTAAAACTCTAGGTGAGGCAATTAGAGGTTTCCTGCTTGCAATTAACCAATACTTGTCTGGCCCAGGTATTTACTGAGTCTGTATAATTTGATGGAAGCCCAGTTGTGACAATTGACGAGTCAAATACAATAATGTGGTGAAGTGCAGACAATTTGGTGAGCTGGAGCTCTGCTTTTCTATCAGTGAAAGCAGAAGAAATGTTACATCTTTCAAGGTACTATCATACATGTCTCTGCATCACTGATCACTTTTTTCTTCTTTCCACTCTTTCTAACTGCTATCATCCAGTAGCACTTACATGCACTATGATGAAGTGTTTTGAGGAGTTGACAATTAAACTTATCAACTCTTGCCTGAGAAGCAAATTGGATCTGCTCCAGTTTGCCACTGGAGCAATGGGTCAACAGCAGAAGCCATTGGCTTTTCATTCAACCCGGGAACATATGGATAGCGAAGATGCATTCATCAGAATGGATATCAATATGGACATCAGAATGCTCATCATTGACTAGTGTTTGGCATTCAATACTATAATTCCCTCAAAGCTAATCAATAAGCTTCAAGAATTTGGCCTCAATATCTGCTTGTGCAACTGGATCCTCAATTTTCTCACTTGCAGACCCAGCCAGTTCAAATTGGCAACAACTTCTCCTCCATAATCTCCATCAGTACAGGTACATCACAAGGCTGTGTGCTTAGCCCCCTACTCTACTCACTTTGTACTTATGACTGTGAGGCTAAGCACAACTCCAATGCCCTATTCAAATTTGCTGCCAAATCGAAGATGGTGATAAATCAGCATATAGGAGGGAGATTGAAAACCTGGCTATGTGGTGCCAAAACAACAACTTCTCACTCCTTGGCAAGACCAAGGAGTTCATTATTGATGTCAGGAGGAGGTAACCAAAGGTCCATGAGCCAGTTCTTAGTAGAGGATTAGAAGTGGAGGGGGTCAGCAACTTTAAATTTCTCAGTGTTATTATTTCAGAAGATCTGATCTTTGTTCAACACTTAAGTGCCATTACAAAGAAAACACAGTAGCACCTCTTAGAAATTTGAAAAGATTGGGAATTCCATCCAAAACTTTAACAAAGTTCTACAGATGTCTGCTGGTGAGTACATTGACTGGTTTCAACATAGCCTTATATGGAAACACCCATGTCCTTGAACGTAAAAACTGACAGAAAGTAGTTGATATGGCCCAGTCCATCACATGTAAAGCCCTTCTCACCATTTAGCACATATTTGCAGAGTGCAAGAAAGCACCATCCATTATCAAGGATGTCCACCACCCAGGCCATACTCCCTTTGTGCTGCTGTCATCAGGAAGAAGGTACAGGAGACTCAGGACTCACAACTACAGGTTCAGGAACAAGTAGTACCCCTCAACCATTAGGCTCTTGAACCTGAGGGGATAACTTCAGTCAACATCAACTCACTTTAAAGAGCTTTTCATCTCATGTTCTTGATACTTATTGCTTATTTTTTATTATTATTATTATTGTTGTTGTTGTTATTTTATTTTTTTCTTTTTATATTTACACAGTTTGTTGCCTTTTGCACTTAGATAGTTTGTCTGCCCTGTTGGGGGAGATCTTTCATTGATTCCATTGTGTTTGTTATATTTACTGTGAATGCCTGCAAGACAATAGGCCATAGTCAACATGGATTCCTCAAGGAAAACTCTTTGCTGCAAAGTTTGCAGACAATTGGAAGATAGATGGAGGGGCAGGGAGATTTGAGGAAGTAGAGAGGCTCCAAATTAGGAGAATGGGCAAAGAAATGAGAGATGGAATATTGTGTCAGGAAGTGTATGACCATGCACTTTGGTAGAAGAAATAAAAGAGTAGACTATTTTCTAAATGTAGAGTAAATACAAAAAAAAACAGAGGTGCAAAGGAACTCTGGACTCTTTGTGTAGGATTTTTTAAAGGTTAATTTACAAGTTGAGTCTGTGGTGAGGAAGTCAAATGCGATGTCACCATTCATTTCAAGAGGACTAGAATATAAAAGCAAGGATGTAATGTTGAGACTTCATAAAGCACTTGTTGTCTCAGTTGGAGTATTGTGAGCAGTTCTTAGAAAGTATATGCTAAAACTGGAGAGGGTTCAAAGGAGGTTCATGAAAATTATTCCAGGTTTAAATGGCCTATCATATGAAGAGCGTTTGATGGCTCTGGGCCTGTATTCACTAGAATTGAGAAGTATGAGGGGTGATCTCATTGAAACCTATTGAATTATGAAAGGCCTTGATAGAATGAATGCAGAGAAGATGTTTCCTATGGTGGAAGAGTCTAAGACCAGAGGACACAGCCTCAGAATAGAGGGCCACCATTTCAGAATGGAGATAAGGAGGAATTTCTTCAGCCAGAGAGTGGTGAATCTGTGGAATTCTTTACCATAGGCAGCTGTGGAAGCCTAGTCTTTATGTATATTTAAGGCAGAGGTTGATAAATTCTTGATTAGTCAGGGCATGAAGGGATACGAGGAGAAGTCAGGAGATTGGGGCTGAGAAGAAAGTTGAATCAGCTATGATGAAATTGCAGAGCAGACTTGATAGGCCAAATGGCCTAATTCTGCATCTATATCTTACGGTCTTAAGATGAATCTTAGGATTGTGTATTTTGACATTTATATACTTTGATAATATATTTACTCTGAACTTTTGAAATTTGAATTTACTCTTTTCAATTATGGGATTTTACATACCAGAATTTATCCCTTCAATCTGGTGCCTCCAATTTAAATAAGTACAAGAACTCGGCTATATGATTCTCACTGGATATCAATAGGCAGGTTAGCAGAAAGACTGATCAATAGATTTTTCAATTCAGATAGATATATAACCAATGAAACAGACTCTTCAGCCCAACTGATTCATGCTAACCAAAATGCCTATTTAAGCTAATCGCATTTTCTTCTTTTGAGCCCATATCCCTCTAAACCTTTTCATCCATGTATCTGTACAAATGACTTTTAAACATTGTAATTTACCCACCTCTTTCAGTTATTAGAATACAAGAACAGAAGAAATAGGAGCAGGAGCAGGTGATCTGGCCTGTCGAGCCTATTCCGCCATTTCATAAGATCATGGCTGATCTGACCATACTCATCTCCACCTACCTGCCTTTTTCTGATAACCCTTAATCTCCCTACAATGTAAAAATCTATCCAACCTTGTATTAAATATATTTACTGAGGCAGCCTCTGCTGTTTCATTGGGCAGAGAATTCCACAGATTCACCACTCTCTGGGAAAAGTAGTTCCTCCTCATCTCTGTCCTAAATTTACTCCCCCAAATCTTGAGGCTAGTTGTAGTCTCACCTACAAGTGGAAACAACTTTCCTGCCTCTATCTTATCTATCCCTTTCATAATTTGATATGTTTCTATAAGATCTCATCTCATATTTCTGAATTCCAGTGAGTACAGTCCCAGGCGACTCAATCTCTCCTCATAGTCTAACCCCTTCATCTCTGGAGTCAACCTAGTGAACCTCCTTTGCACAGCCTCCAAATCCAGTATATCCTTTTTCAAGTAAGCAGACCAGAACTGCACACAATACTCCAGGTGCAGCCTCACCAGTACCCTGTATAGTTGCAGCATGACCTCCCTACTCTTAAGTTCAACCCTCTAGCAATAAAGGCCAAAACTCCATTTGCTTCTTGAGAGCCTGCTGCACCTGCAAACCAGCCTTTTGTGATTCATGCACAAGATCCACCAAGCCCTTCTGCACAGCAGCATGCTGCAATCTTTTATCATTTAAATAATAATCTGATTTTCCACTTTTCCTTCCAAAGTGGATGACCTCGCATTTACCAACTTTGTACTCCATCTGCCAGACTCTTGCCCACTTACTTAAGCTATCTATATCTCTCTGCAGACTCTCCTTATCCTCTGCACAATTTGCTTTTCCACTCAATTTAGTGTTGTCAGCAAACCTGGATACACTACATATGGTCCTCTCTTCCAGATCATTAATGTATATTGTGAACAGTTTCGGGCCCTGCACTGACAGAGAATAATATACATATTCTGGTAGTTTGTTCCAACCACCCTCTGTGTGAAAAAAATTTACCCTTCTGATTCCCTGTAAATCTTTTCCCACCTTAAATCTGTGCCTTCCATTTTTAGGCTCCACTATCCTAAGAAAAAATGTTGTGACAATCTACCCTAACTATGCTCCTCATATATTCATAAACCTCTATAAACTGGACTCGTCCTCAGCCTCCTTCACTCTAGTAAAACAGTCCCAGCCTATCTAATAGATTATTATAACTCAGGCCCTCCGGACCAGGCAACATTCCTGTGTAAACACGAGGAAATCTGCAGATGCTGGAAATTCAAACAACACACACAAAATGCTGGTGGAACACAGCAGGCCAGGCAGCATCTATAAGGAAAAGCACTGTCGACGTTTTGGGCCGAGACCCTTCGTCAGGACTCAAGACCTGACGTCCTGACGAAGGGTCTCGGCCCGAAACGTTGACTGTGCTTCTCCTTATAGATGCTGCCTGGCCTGCTGTGTTCCACCAGCATTTTGTGTGTGTTGTTTCAACATTCCTGTGTACACTTTCTGCTTTTCTAAAGCTTAATCACATCCTTTCTCTGGTGTGGCAACCAGAACAGCACACAATATTCCAAGTGCATCCGAACCAATGATTTGTACAATGTACGATCTGACATGCTATTTCTGTACTCAGTGCCTTTGCCAATGCACACAAGGGCACCACTCACTTTCTTCTCCACTTTCAGATATACACCAATCATCACAACCAACTACCTGCAGATAAACTGATGATTCTATATTATTGTATAATTAATTTTCACCAATAAATTTTCAGTTAATCCCATTCAACATAAAGTCTTTTTCTTCTCTTTTTTTTAGAAGTCGCTATTAAGCTAAGATGGCAGCCTTACACTCTAATATACAGGTTAATAGTTAATCAATACAGGTGACATTGAGATGCCTAGTGGGACAAGTAGATGGGTAGTTTGTGAGGTGGTATTATCCTTTCTCCATTTACATAGTGCTTCTGGATACTCCGCTAAACTGACAAGGCTTGCAGCCTAAACCTTCCTTCTCCATTTTGAGCAATGAGGGGCCAAGGATTCCCAAGAGACAGTGAGATAGTCTATATTTTCTCAAAGGCTTGAAGGTTTGGATCATGTACTTGAAACTTTTCCTCTGTCTACTTTGTTCTACCTTAATGGACTGTGTAATGATTTGATTTGTATGGACAGTGTTCAAGACAAGCTTTTCACTCTATCTTTGTAGATATGCAATCATAAACCAATACCAATCTCTTCCTGTTGTATAGTTCAGTTTTACGAATCTGCTGTTAGTCATGTTAAATTTGTAGCCTACTCAACCTATGATCATGACTAGGGCCCCCAATGTTAGGGTTGTTGGGCTTGGGAAAAGGGCATTGACATTAGTTTTCTGACCTTTCTGGTGAATTTGAATGATTTTACAGAGATTAATCATACACAATAGATGACTGACAGGGTAATAGATAACTCAGAACACTTTTACCTTAAGTACTTCATGGTTAATGATGGTGCTTAGTTCCCAAAAGAACATTCAAATATAAATCAATTTTTGAAGTAGTCAATCACTGACTGAATATTCATAGAGTTATTTTCTTTCACTTGCAGAGGTGGGGTATAAAGTATTGTGTGATTTATTAATGGCCACTTTGCTTTAATTATAATTAAGGTGTTTAGCTGAAAAGCCACATAATGTTGCAATTACTTTATCTGTCTGTTCAGTTAGGCTATCCTACTGTCATCAAGCATCCTTTCCAAATGTGCAGTTCCTTTCCCCAGAGCACTGAATATCTGTTAAACTATTCTCTTTCATCCATCTTCACACAATTTCATTAGCCCATTTGAAAACTGTAGAAATGTTGATAGTGACCTTTATTAAGGACTCTCTTCCCCCAGATGGAATTTGATTAGGGATTCTCAAAAGTTTGAATAATCAGGACACTTTGTGCCCCAACTCTAGTCTTTCATGAATTAAATTACCAGAGACAATTAACCTCTAATATATTGATTACAAGACAGTTCAGATATTCTAACGTATGAAAGGCACTAAACACAGGAAGACATTGTTCTTTCAGTGAATAACACAATTTATCAATATACCTAAGAAATAGGCAGATGTAACATTTATATTCTCTTATGAGGACAGTTGCATTGCAATTGACTGAGCATTAATGAAGCACAATTTACCCCTCACAATGTACCTCTTGATGCACCATCAATAACTCTCGGAGACGTGAGGCGAGATATAGGCTTTTATTCGCTGGATGAGAGCAGTCAGCAGCAAGAGACCACCATACAACATCCTGGAGACTGAGGGAGGAGCAGTGCCTCCAATCACCTTTATACAGGGGTCTGTGGGAGGAGCCACAGGAGCAGTCAGCAGGGGGCATGTCCAGACAGGCATATGTAGTTCACCACACCTCTATCAAAGCTTCTCTCAATCTTCTACATTCCAAGGAATAAAACCTTAACCTATTCAATGTTTCTTTGAAACTCAGGCCCTCCAGGCCTGGCAACATCCTTGTCCTTTCTTTGTATTCTTTCAATGTTACTTACATCCCTCCTGGAAGAGGAGACCAAAACTATACACAATACTCAAAATTAGGCCTCACCAATATTGTATACAACTTCAACATTACATTCCATCATCTGTACTTAATACTTTGACTTATGAAGGCCAATAAGCCAAAAAGGACGCCACTTCCAATGAATTATGGACCTGCATTCCCAGATCCCTTTGTTCTACTGCACTCCTCAGTGCCCTGCCGTTCACTGTGGAAGACATACCCTGCTTGGTCCTACTGAAGTGCAACACCTCGCACTTGTCTGCATTAAATTCCACTTGCCTTTTCTCAGCCCATTTTTCTAGTTGTTTCAGGTCCCGCTGAAAGACATGATAGCCTTCTTCGCTGTCCACTATACCCCTAATCATCCACAAATTTGCTGATCCAGTTAACCATAGTATCATCTAGATCACTGAGACAGGTGACAAACAACAATAGACCCAGTTCTGATCCCTCCACTTGTCACAGACCTCCAATCAGAAAGGCAGCCATCTACTACCACTCTCTGACTTCTCTCACAAAGGCAATGCTTAATCCAGTTTACTACCTTATCTTGAATGATGAGTGACTGAACATGCTTGTTCAACCTCCCATGTAAAGCTCATTTTACAGTATGGGTGTCCTGGTCAATATGTGGAAAGTTAAAATCACCTACTATAACAACCTTGTGTTTCTTGCAACAGTCTGCTTTCTCTCTGTAAATTTGTTCTTCTAAATTTCTCGAACTGTTGTCTGGTCTGTAATAGAGCCCCATTAATGTGGTCATACCTTGTTTCTCAGTTCCACCCATGATGTCTCGCAGGACACATTCTCCAGTCTGTCCTCATTGTGCGCTGCTGTGACATTTTCCCTGACTAATAACGCCACTCTTTACTCTATCCGGAAAATGATGCCACAGCATAAAAGCCAGGATCAACAGACTTCGTGACAGCATCTTCCACCAGGCCATCAGACTGATTAATTCAAGCTGATACAATTGTATTTCTGTATTATATTGACTGTCCTGTTGTACATACTATTTTACATTGCACATTTTGACGGAGACATTATGCAAAGGTTTTTACTTCCCATGTATGTGAAGGATGTAAGTAATAAAGTCAATTCAATTACTCACTCCCACTCTGTCGCATATAAAACAACTGAACTCTGGAATACTGAGCTGCCAGTCCTGCCTATCCTTTAACCAAGTCTCACTAATGGATACAATATCATAATTCTAGGTGTTGATCCGTGGCCTGAGCTCATCTGTCTTTCCCACGATATTTGTTACATTCAAATATACGTAACTTGGAACATTAGTTGCACTACACTTATGCTCAGACTTTTGGTTCCTGACTTTGTCTAAGGTCTTAAGAACATTTGTCTTGACAACCTCTTCACTAATTGTTCTGGCACTATGATTTCCATCACCCTGCAATTCTAGTTTAAACCCCACTGTGCAGCACAATCAAACCTTCCTGATAGAATAGTCCTCTTCCAGTTCAAGTGCAAACCATTTCTTCTGTACAGGATCCACCTTCCCTGGAAGAGACCCTAAAGATCCAAAAATCTTATGCCCTTCCTCCTGCACTAACTCCTTTACAGAGCCTCAGAGAAACATATTTCCATTAGTACAGTGAAGTATCCCCATTGGCTTGCAATAGTCCTTCTCTGCTTTAGCCTAATTTTCATTTCCTTCCCTAATATACAACTTACAGTGATTTTAATAATGAGATTTTCAAATAACCAAATTATTATGCTGTGGGTCAGTCATGGTTGCATTGAATGGTGGAGCAGGCTCGAAGAGATAAATGGCCACTTCTGCTCCTACTTAACAATTCCCCAGTGTTTCTATATTTCATTTCTTGCTGTCCCTACCCAAAGCTGTGGTATTTGTAGCCGACTGCCATTTAGACTTGAATACATTGTGCTAGATGATCCAATGGAATGCCCATCCCCTTCTTGTCAGAGGATTACCAGACAGTAGGGGGTTATAGTCAAGAAGATAATAAAGTGTTGAAGTTGAAAGCATTATACAGAGTGCATCACAGTATGGAACAGGACATCAAACTCCGTTTAGGGATTTGTTGAAGTGTGTGGAGGGGAAGGGGTTTATTGATGCAGCCACAACTTGAGGAACCTGTTATTTATTTCCATTGGTGATAGATGACAAAGAGTTTCCTGAAACCAACAACATCTGTCTATTTCATCAACCAAGAAAAGACAAGACTAGCTTTCAGTCTAATCACTGATCTGTGTTATATACAGCTGATATGAGATGGGTGTGAATGAGATGCTAGCTGAGCAGCCAAGCTTTGCTCTAATCCTCTCCACATCCACCTGCAAAATACTCCTAAGCAACAGACCTCTCTCGCACATAGAGAGATAATGCAGTAAAGTCTACTTGTCATTGAACACCACTGATGAAGATATCAAAGTTAATTTGATGTTCTAAAGGATGAGTTTGCTCTCAGCCTGGTTTTGGCACAGTGTTCGCCTTTCCTTTGTTTGCACAAGATTACATTGTAAGGATCTTAAAGCTGCAGATTTTGCAGCAATGTGCACAGAAATATATATTTGACAAATTCTAAATGAAAACCAAGACCACCAGCTCCCATGAATGACAGATTAACATTAGCAACCAAACAAGGGTGCAACTGAAACGTTGGCTGAAAGAAAACTATATTCAAATTCTATTGGAAAGAATTTGATTATACTTGAAGCATCAAAACCTTATCAGAATAAGTTATTGTCTTAATTCTGCTGAGCAGTATTCTGTGCATTAAAATTCATAATGTGGGTTTTGTTGTGTTCATAAATTATTTAATGATAGAACTTAAAATGAGGAAATTTATAGTCTCTTTTTCCTGAACATTAGTAAACAGGAAGAGT
The DNA here is from genome assembly GCF_048418815.1 of Hemitrygon akajei. NCBI lineage: Eukaryota > Metazoa > Chordata > Chondrichthyes > Myliobatiformes > Dasyatidae > Hemitrygon > Hemitrygon akajei. Next base: position 98,245,881 of record NC_133124.1, read on the forward strand.
AATTCGGGCATCAATGTCACTTGTCAATTTGAAAAATAAAGATTTTGTGAGAGTGTTCCTGTGCAGAGTCTGGATATGTGATTATCTGAGAGCATATCAGTGTAGAGGAGAAATTGAGATTGCTAAGCATGATCAGGAGATTGCCAAGTTTGATATGGCTTTGCGGAGTGGCATCAAGCAGCTCATGCTCTTGCCATTACTGACAAGTAAGAAGTCGACCACCGACAGTTAGTATGTTCCAACCCAGAGAAGCCTCAACACAGTCTGTACTGAGATAAACAAACTGAATATAAGCCAGGGATTAAGTGTGATTCTGAGAATCACAGGATGGTTAGTGTGTGCAAGAGGACCATGCAAGAAAATTGCAGCTACTGTAAACTCACTCCCTCACCTACTTCCCAAAAGTCCTGTAAATTCATTGCTTTCAGATAATTACTCAATTTCCTTTAATAGTTTCTGCTTCCACAATTTATTTGGCAATGGATCCTAGAGTCATAGTGCACTACAGCACAGAAACAGGCCTTTCGGCTGATCTAGTCACTGCAGAACTATTACTTCCACTAGTCCCATGGAAGAGCACCCAGATCACAGCCCTCCATACCTCCCGCATCCACGTATTTATCCAAACTTCTACTAAACGTTGAAAACAAGCTTACATCCATCACTTCTGTTGGCAACTCATTCCACACTCTCAGTATCCTCTGAGTGAAGAAGATTCCCCTCAGGTTCTGCTTAAACATTTCCCACCTTAACCCAAATGCCGGCATTTACCCTGTCTTTCCCACTCATAATTTTATATAACTCTACCAAATCTCCCTTCACACTCCAGAGAAAGAAGTCCTAGCCTATTCATAGAAACATAGAAACCATACAGCACAATACAGGCTCTTCGGCCCACAAAGCTGTGCCGAACATGTCCTTACCTGAGAAATTACTTAAGGTTACCCATAGCCCTAACTTTTTCTGAGCTCCATGTATCTGTCCAGAAGTCTCTTAAAAGACCCTATCATATCCGCCTCCACCATCATCTCCGGCACCCATTCCAAGCACTCACCACTCTCTGCGTAAAAAACTTACCTCTGATATCTCCTCTGTACCTGCTTCCAAGAACCATAAAACTGTGCCCTCTTGTGCTATCCATTTCAGCCCTGGGAAAAAACCTCTGACTATCCACGTGATCAATGCCTCTCATCATCTTGTACACCTCTATCAGGTCACCTCTCATCCTCCATCACTCCAAGGCAAAAAGGCCAAGTTCACCCAACCTATTCTCATAAGGCATGCTCCGCAATCCAGGCAACATCCTTGTAAATCTGCTCTGCACCCTTTCTATAGTTTCTATGTCCTTCCTGTAGTGAGGCAACCAGAACTGAGCGCAGTACTCCAAGTGGGGTCTGATCAGGGTCTTATATAGCTGCAACATTACCTCTCGGCTCCTAAACTCAATCTCATGATTGATGAAGGCCAATGCACTGTATGCTTTCTTAACCACAGAGTCAACCTGCGCAGCAGCTTTGAGTGTCCTATGGACTTGGACCCCAAGATCTCCCTGAACCCCCACACTGCCAAGAGTCTTACCATCAATAATATATTCTGCCATCATATTTGACCTACCAAAATGAACCACCCCAAACTTACCTTATTCCTTCTTCTTAAGAATAAACCTATCATGCACCTTCCGAATTGCTCCTGGAAATTCCAGCTATTGCTATTCTGCCATCACTCAAGAACGGAAGATCCTACAGTAAGCAGTGGATACAGCCCAGTCCATTACGGCAAAGATCTCATCACTATTGGGCACATCACGCTGTTGCAGGAAAGCATCATCCATCATTAGGGACTCCTATCACCCAGAACATTCTCTCTTCTGGCTGCTGCCATCAAGTAGAACACACTGGAACCTCAGGATTTTGAGGAACGGTTATTACCCATCAACCATTAGGCTCTTGATCCAAAGGGGATAATCTCACTCAACTTCACTCGCCCCATCATAGGAACATAGAAAATAGGTGCAGGAGTAGGCCATTCGGCCCTTCGAGCTTGCACCGCCATTCTGTATGATCATGGCTGATCATCCAACTCAGAACCCTGAACCTGCTTTCTCTCCATACTCCCTGATCCCTTTAGCCACAAGGGCCATATCTAACTTCCTCTTAAATATAGCCAATGAACTGGCCTCAACTGTTTCCTGTGGCAGAGAATTCCACAGATTCACCACTCTCTGTGTGAAGAAGTTTTTCCTCATCTGGGTCCTAAAAGGCTTCCCCTTTATCATTGAAAGGTTCCCACAACCAATGGACCCACGTTCAAGGACACCTCGTCTCATGTTCTCTGTATGTACTGTATTGCTTATTTTTTAAATTATAATTTCATTCTTTTTGTACTTGAACAGCGGGTTGTCTTCTGAACTTTGATTGAATGCCCAAGTTGTGTGATTTTTCATTGAGTCTGCTATGGTTATCATTCTATGGATTTATTGAGTATGCCCATTGAAAATGAATTTCAGGTTTGTATATAGTGACATATATGTATTTTGATTTGGTATGTCAACAAATACACTCAAAAACATCTGTAGATATACCATGGAGAGCATTCTGACAAGCTGCATCACTGTCTGCTATTGGGGGAGGGAGGGCGGGGATTCTGCTGCACGGGACCGAAAGAAGCTGCAGAGTGTTGTAAATCTAGTCAGCTTCATCGTGGGTACTAGCCTACAAAGTACTCAGGACATCTTCAGGGATCGGTGTCTCAGAAAGGCAGCGTCCATTATTAAGGTCCTCCAGCACCAGGGAATGCCCTTTTCTCACTGTTACCATCAGGTAGGAGGTACAGAAGCCTGAAGGCACACACTCAGCGATTCAGGAACAGTTTCTACTCCTCTGCCATCCGATTCCTAAATGGACATTAAACCCTTGAACACTACTTCACTTTTTTAATAAAAATTATTTCTGTTTTTTTGCATGATTTTTAATCTATTCAATATACTTATTATGTATTGCATTGAACTGCTGCTGCTAAGTTAACAGTTTTTAAGACAAATGCCCATGATAATAAACCTGATTCTGGTTCTGGTTCTGATTCAGATGTTGATAATAAATTGACTTTGAACTTTGAACACTTTCTAGTGCTCCTTCTAATTGTAATGCCCTGGTTACGATTTCTATTGCTATGCTGTGAGATAGTTTATTTTAGCAATTTTCTCTAAAAGCAGTGTACCAGGCTGGGAAGTGCGTTTTAGCTTCAGCTAAATTAAGGAGCCATTTGTCCAACTTGGGAATGTGCGTCAGCGATCATGATTGTGGGATGGAAGCAAAGGTACGAGAGATCTGTGGGGAAAAGTTTTCTGAAGGGCAGTAGTCTGGCTGGGGTCATTTTAGTGGGAGCTGAAAGCAGTGCACAAGGGAAGATGCTGCAGAATGCCATTAGGAGGAGAGTTCCCATTGCACAAAGTGCTTTGTGCAGATTAATAGCTCAAAGGAGGAAGGGCCAATACTCTGGAGAGAGCCAGCTCACTCTAAGTGGTCTTCGAGGCGAGTTTGGAATGTGGTGCGTGCTTTCACACAGACTGTGTGTCCAGCGCATGAGAAAAGAGATACACCCCTGACCACTCCAGTATGAGCTCCAATATTCAGTGCACATTGGACTAGTTTAACTGTAATGGGCCCTTTTATTTTTTTTATTTTTTTCTGTAACTGTTGGTTAAGGTTGAACATTTGGTAAACATACTTTCTTTATAATTTTATGTTGGTGTAGAACCTGTCATTTCTGGGCTACTGATAACCGTGTATGGGCAGTTTTTACATAGCATTTGCTCAGATTGAGGTTCCTTTAATTGGAACATCATGAAGTTCCTGCTTGGTTGAACATCAAATCATACCGAGCATAGACATACATTGTTTATGAAAGTCGGCCGCCTCACTGCTGAGTGACGTGGCAGTTAGCAGAGTTAGCTAACAAGCCAGGTAGGTATGTGAGCCCCAGTGAGAGGGTTGCATAATTATCTTTGGCCAGCTTCTTTCTCATGCTTCTGTAGCTCCCTTTAAATCACTGTAATTCTGATCTGTCTGATTTTAGCCTCTTCTCTCAAACTGTTGGGTGAATTCTATCATATGATCACTATCTTCTAAGGGTTCCTTTAACTTAGGTTCAAATTTGTTTCATTACATAACACCCAATCTGGAATTGCTTCTTTCCTAGCGGGCTTGACTACAAGCTCTAAAGAGCCACCTCGTAGGCTTTCTATAAAAATTCCTTCTCTTGGGATCCAGCACCAAACTATTTTGCTGAATCTACTTGCATATTGAAATCCTTCCAGACAGTTGTAACATTGTCCTTTTTACAAGCCTTTTCTATTTCCTACTATAATTTTTATTGGGGTCTTTTTACCCATGCAGTTTCTTAACTCTGCCTACAAAGAAACCACATCTTCTCATCCTATGCCACTTTTTCCTTTGGATTTCATTTCATATTTTACCAACAAAGCCACTCCACCCTCTCTGCCTGCTTGCCTGCCCTTTTGATGCAATGTGTATCCTTGGATGTACAGTTTTCAGCTCTGATCTTTCTTCAAACACGACTGCAAACACGACATCATTGCTGCAAATTGCTAACTGTGTCACAAGATCAACTACCTTATTTTGGATTTTGCATGTATTCAGATCTAACACCTTCACTCCTATTCACCAGCCGTTTGCAATTTTATCTCCATGGTGTCTCCATAATTGCAAGAGACTTCGTTCAGGTTAACCTGCAGGACCTGTTCCCCAAATTCCACCAACACGTCATCATGGCCACAAGGTGAACAAGCAAACTTGATCATGTATATACACAAAGCTATCCCATGCCCTCATCTTGGCCTCTTGGACCACATCTCCATAATGTTAATCCCAGCTGTTGAAAATGGAGGAATCTATCAATGGGACCTAATGAGGCAATCTCTATGCTCCAGCACTGTTTTGAATGTTTTGAATCTGGCAGATGGTCAGCCAGGCTGCCACAAAGGGAAAAGACACAGACCTTGAGAAATATGCCCCATCTTTTACCAGCTGCATCAGTAATTGTGTACACAACATTAGTACCTCCAGGACGATCATTTCACGGACCAACCAGAAGCCCTAACTAAAAGCCTGGACCTTATCGTGTTCTTTTTTGGTGCTGCATCAGATCTGGAGTAAAAATTATTTTGTTATCCTTTATACTTGTGTACTGGAAATGACAATAAACAGTTTTGAATCCAGTTCAGATAGTCCTACTGAACGTGTGCAACAACTTTCTGGTAGTCAAAATTCTAAGAACTCCAACTAAAAGTACCTTTTGTGAGGTAAAATGTATTATATTATCACTGCAAACAGTCAAGGGGTGAGCAATAGCGAGGTGAGTTCGAGGGTTGAACTAACATGGTGTGTTAAAGAATAATTGCAGATAGAATTCTGATGCCCTTACAGTTGGCCTAGAAGTGAGGTTGGATTGCTCTGAGGACTGAGCTGATTTGAAGAGTTTGAGAGTAGATTTGGGCTGGGCAATAAAATCTGGACCCTAAACAAGACATTGAGCAGCATGGTCTAATCCTGGAGCCTTTCGCAGCAGCAGTGCCTGGGTCCTAGTGTGAAGTATGATATACTGCTTAGACAATAGAAATGCCAGCCCAGATCAGAGGCAAGAGGCAATTTTGATCATGCTTTGTGATTATCACTCCTCTCTCCAGCGCAATGGAGACTTTCGCTCCTTTTTTTTATTTGGTTAATTTAAACGCCAGTCCAGATAGATTGAAAAGACAAAGTGTCAGGATGACAGCTGATTTCAATGTTCTCTATAATAGCTGTTTCCATGGTGCTGAGGCTTTGAAGACTGCCTTAGCTGCTGTGCTCCATGCCTGCTAATATGATGAACTAATAAGCAAGGCTTTGGGCCTACTCCAGGCTGTTCCAGGGTTCAGATCTGAGGACTCAATTTTGGTTCAGAATGTCATTGTTCGCTTCAATTGTTGGCATGATTTGTGATTTTTTTCCCTTTCCCTTATGCATTGAGTATTGGTCTTTTACTTTTATTTGTATTCTTTATTTTCTTCAATTGGGTTCTTTCGGGTCTCTTCCTTTCTGGCTACCTGTGAGCAAGCAAATCTCAAGGTTATATAATTTATACATTCTTTGATAATAAATGTACTTGAATCTGAATGTTGCCTTCAATTTAAGTTCTTATCCGTTTCTAAACTTTTTGTCTAACTCTTTATTCTGGAGTCTTCAGTAATCTCTCCTACACTCTCTTTCACTTTTACTTCATCCATTCTTTTCCAAGCTGTTGAACCCATCCCCCTCACTATTTCATTTAAACCCCTATCCGTAGCCATAACTAAGTGACTTGCCAGGACCCTGGTCCCAGAATGCTTCAAGTGGAGAATAAGAGTGTTCTGAGGTCACCACTCATATTTCTAAACACAGCACAGCAAATAATGCAGTCCGCTAAATCTCTCATCATAGGACATATTTTCCAGGCCAGGAACAAATCTAGTGGACTACAGGGCTACAGGGAGGTAGTCACACCTAGGCTGCCGGAAGCAGGTCGTTGGTTGACAGTCCCAGGGGGGAAAGCGAAGGAGAGTAGGCAGGTAGTCCAGAGCACCCCTGCAGCCATTCCCCTGAATAATAAGTTTACCGTCCTGGATGCTGTTGGTGAGGACGACCGACCAGGTGTGAGCCACGGTGGAAGGGCCTCTAGCACTGAGTCTGACCCTGTGGTGCAGAAGGATGGGACGGAGTAGAGGAGAGTTGTCGTCATTGGAGACTCTATAGTCAGGGGAGCAGACAGGAGATTTTGTGGAGGTGAGAAGGAAACCTGTATGGTTTGTTGCCTCCCGGGTGCCAGGGTCCGGGATATCTCTGACCGGGTACATGACATCCTGGTACAAGAGGGAAAGCAACCAGAAGTCGTGATACATGTTGGGACCAACGACATAGGCAGGAAGGGGGATGAGGTCCTGAAATGTGAGTTTCGGGAACTAGGCAGAAGGCTGAAGAACAGGACCTCAAGGGTGGCGTTCTCACGATTGCTGCCAGTACTACGTGATAGTCATGGTAAGAATTGGAGGAGATGGCAGTTGAATGCATGGCTGAGGAGTTGGTGCGGGGGCAGGGTTTTAGATTTCTGGACCATTGGGATCTCTTCTGGGGAAGGTAGGACCTGTACAGATTGGATGGGTTGCACCTGAACTCGAGGGGGAGCAATATCCTTGCTGGTAGGTTTGCTAGCATGGTTCGGGAGGGTTTAAACTAATTTGTAAGGGGGATGGGACCCGGAGCGATAGAGCAGTGAAAGAAGTGCATGGAGTAAAGCCAGATCTAACAAATAGAGAGGCTTTGAGGAAAGAGAAGCAGAATAAAGGGTGTAAAGGTAGTAAGGTAGAAGGGCTAAAGTGTGTGTACTTCAATGCAAGAAGCATCAGGAACAAAGGTGATGAACTGAGAGCTTGGATACATACATGGAATTATGATGTAGTGGCCATTACAGAGACTTGGCTGGCACCAGGGCAGGAATGGATTCTCAATATTCCTGGATTTCAGTGCTTTAAAAGGGATAGAGAGGGGGGAAAGGGGAGGAGGGGTGGCATTACTGGTCAGGGATACTATTACAGCTGCAGAAAGGGTGGGTAATGTAGCAGGATCCTCTTTTGAGTCAGTATGGCTGGAAGTCAGGAACAGGAAGGGAGCAGTTACTCTACTGGGGGTATTCTATAGGCCCCCTGGTAGCAGCAGAGATACCGAGGAGCAGATTAGGAGGCAGATTTTGGAAAGGTGCAAAGATAACAGGGTTGTTATCATGGGTGACTTTAACTTCCCTAATATTGATTGGCACTTGATTAGTTCCAAGGGTTTAGATGGGGCAGAGTTTGTTAAGTGTGTCCAGGATGGATTCCTGTCACAGTATGTTGACAGGCCGACTAGGGGGAATGCCATACTAGATCTAGTATTAGGTAATGAACTGGGTCAGGTCACAGATCTGTCAGTGGGTGAGCATTTGGGGGACAGTGATCACTGCTCCCTGACCTTTAGCAATATCATGGAAAAGGATAGAATCAGAGAGGACAGGAAAATTTTTAATTAGGGAAGGGCAAATTATGAGGCTATAAGGCTAGAACTTGTGGGTGTGAATTGGGATGATGTTTTTGCAGGGAAATGTACTATGGACATGTGGTCGATGTTTAGGGATATCTTGCAGGATGTTGGGATAAATTTGTCCCGGTGAGGAAGCTAAAGAATGGTAGGGTGAAGGAACCATGGGTGACAAGTGAAGTGGAAAATCTAGTCAGGTGGAAGAAGACAGCATACACGAGGTTTAGAAAACAAGGATCAGATGGGTCTATTGAGGAATATAGGGTAGCAAGAAAGGAGCTTAAGAAGGGGCTGAGAAGAGCAAGAAGGGGTCATGAGAAGGCCTTGGTGAGTAGGGTAAAGGAAAACCGCAAGGCATTCTTCAATTATGTGAAGAACAAAAGGATGACAGGAGTGAAGGTAGGACCGATTAGAGATAAAAGTGGGAAGATGTGCCTGGAGGCTGTGGAAGTGAGCGAGGTCCTCAATGAATACTTCTCTTCGGTATTCACCAATGAGAGGGAACTTGATGACGGTGAGGACAATATGAGTGAGGTTGATGTTCTGGAGCATGTTGATATTAAGGGAGAAGAGGTGTTGGAGTTGTTAAAATACATTAGGACAGATAAGTCCCCTGGGCCTGATGGAATATTCCCCAGGCTGCTCCACGAGGCAAGGGAAGAGATTGCTGAGCCTCTGGCTAGGATCTTTATGTCCACATTGTCCACAGGAATGGTACCGGAAGATTGGAGGGAGGCGAATGTTGTCCCCTTGTTGAAAAAAGTTAGTAGGGATAGTCCGAGTAATTATAGACCAGTGAGCCTTACGTCTGTGGTTTGAAAGCTGTTGGAAAAGATACTTAGAGATAGGATCTATGGGCATTTAGAGAATCATGGTCTGATCAGGGACAGTCAGCATGGCTTTGTGAAGGGCAGATCATGCCTAACAAGCCTAATAGAGTTCTTTGAGAAGGTGACCAGTCATATAGATGAGGGTAGTGCAGTGGATGTGATCTACATGGATTTTGGTAAGGCATTTGACAAGGTACCACACCGTAGGCTTATACAGAAGGCATGGATTCCAGGGAATTTGGCCAGGTGGATTCAGAATTGGCTAGCCTGCAGAAAGCAGAGGGTCATGGTGGAGGGAGTACATTCGGATTGGAGGGTTGTGTCTAGTGGTGTCCCACAAGGATCGGTTCTGTGGCCTCTACTTTTCATGATTTTTATTAACGACTGGATGTGGGGGTAGAAGGGTGGGTTGGCAAGTTTGCAGATGACACAAAGGTTGGTGACATTGTGGATAGTGTTGAGGATTGTCAAAGATTGCAGAGAGACATTGATAGGATGCAGAAGTGGGCTGAGAAGTGGCAGATGGAGTTCAACCTGGAGAAGTGTGAGGTGGTTTACTTTGGAAAGACAAACTCCAAGGCAGAGTACAAAGTAAATGGCATGATACTTGGAAGTGTGGAGGAGCAGAGGGATCTGGGGGTACATGTCCACAAATCCCTGAAAGTTGCCTCACAGGTAGATAGGGTAGTTAAGAAAGCTTATGGGGTGTTAGCTTTCATAAGTCGAAGGATAGAGTTTAAGAGTCATAATGTAATGATGCAGCTGTATAAAACTCTAGTTAGGCCACACTTGGAGTACTGTGTCCAGTTCTGGTCGCCTCAGTATAGGAAGGATGTGGAAGCATTGGAAAGGGTACAGAGGAGATTTACCAGGATGCTGCCTGGTTTAGAGAGTATGAATTATGATCAGAGATTAAGGGAGCTAGGGCTTTACTCTTTGGAGAAAAGGAGGTTGAGAGGAGACATGATAGAGGTGTACAAGATATTAAGAGGAATAGACAGAGTGGACAGCCAGCGCCTCTTCCCCAGGGCACCACTGCTCAGTACAAGAGGACATGGCTTTAAGGTAAGGGGAGAGAAGTTCAAGGGGGATATTAGCGGAAGGTTTTTCACTCAGAGAGTGGTTGGTGCATGGAATGCACTGCCTGAGTCAGTGGTGGAGGCAGATACACTAGTGAAGTTTAAGTTTAATACACTAGACAGGTATATGGAGGAATTTAAGGTGGGGCATTATATGGGAGGCTGGGTTTGAGGGTCGGCACAACATTGTGGGCCGAAGGGCCTGTAATGTGTTGTACTATTCTATGAATTTTTGTTGGACTCCTTCTCACACAAATATACCTTCTGAGGTTTAATGTCATCAGCACTGTATGTAATTCCAGTAAGATGTCTTTAGTTTTGTATTCCACTTGCACTAAAGGTTAATATACTGATTACCTTCCTAATTACTCGCAGGAGCAGAATGCTGACTTTCAGTGATTCATGTACACTTGCTTGCTGTAACTGTTTGTATCTTTCAGCTACTATCTCTATAAATTGAGATCTCAGACAGAATCTCAACACCAGCAGTATCTCGTATTTTGGTGAACACTGATGTAGTCACTTACTATGTATTCCCTCTCCCTCCATGAGAAGGTTACGAATTGGCCTTTGGTCCAACTTTCCACCTATAATCCTTTTATTGTTCACACACCAAGAGAATATCTTCTTGTCCATATGGCTGAACTGCGGGGAAAACTCACTAATTTATACAAAGTAATGATTTTGTTCTTAAAAGCAATTTGCAATGGCTTGCATTAGCTTGGAACTCTGATTTTTATTTTATTTTGCAATGCCCCTACACAAAAATAAACAATTAGCTGTAGCTCTAGTCAGCAGCTAACACTGTTTCCTCTGAGTCTCTCCAGCAGTTTGGTGCAAAACAAAATATTCAGATAAAGGGTCTTAACTCGAAAGGTATGTTTCAAAGTGTGAATTGCACAGATGTACTGTGAGTTGCAATTCCTCCTATGATTGATTACAGAGAAATGCAGTATACTTATTTTTGCCGCTATTGCCCTACTGACAAGCTCCTATCACATTAGTTGTAGAAATTAAGTTGGGAGTTCTTGTGAGTTTGTTAATTATGAAGAATAAGTTTTTTTTGCAATAAAATGGAACTTCACTCCCACGGTGATCAGACAGTCCCAATTCATTACTGTTTGGAATCACGCTGTGCAGTATTTATTAATAAATGTATGAACTCCTTTGTTTGATATTGTTTCATTTGTTATTCCAGTAGAGACATTAGACACTTTATTTTAATATAAAAACAGAAAATGCAGCAAATTTACCAGCACCAGGAAAAATATGAGGACCTTTCATTAGAAAGATCAAGTTCTGCAATTTTAGCTTAGCTTTTGGCATTTTAAGTACCACCAGCCATGAATTTTCTGCTTACTCTATTACCATTCAACGTTAGGTCACTGACTACAATCTCACCTCTGTCAGAGGCCTCAAAGTGGACTGTTGCACATGTGTGAACTGCATTCAGGTGAATCATGTGGTTTCATTTCAAGAACAAAATTCATACAGCACAATACAGGCCCTTTGGCCCACAATGTTGGACTGACCATTTAACCTACTTTAGGATGAATTAACCCTTCCCTCCCACATACCCCTCTTTTTTCTTTCATCCACATACTTATCTAAAAGCCTTTTAAATATCCCTGATGCATCTGCTTCTACCACTAATCCTGGCAGTGTGTTTCACCCACCCACCACACTCTGCAAAATTACTACCTCTGACATCCCCACTAAACTTTCCTTCAATCACCTTACAAGTATGTCCTATCATATTAGTAATTTCTGCCCTGGAAAGAAAAGGTGCTGTCTGTCCAGTCTATCTATGCCTCTTATCAAGTTTATTTAATTATCATTCATACATGAATACAACCAAAACAAAAAAAGCATCTCTATGGGGCCAAGGAGCAAAACACATTGCCAACTGCACACATCACACTGCACATAGGACATAGCACAAATAGCATATATACTTATAATTTCAGAAAAAAACATAGTCACGAAGAGAGAAAAACAATAGTACAGTCCAAAACCCTGTGGGGCATGACTAGATTAATGGTCAGTTGTTCTGGTCCAGCTTGCTCTTTCACCAAGCAAGCACTTTAGAGCAGCAACGAGTGAACATGGAGAGCAGCACTGCGTGAATACCAGAAAGCAGCACTGAGTAAACACTGGAGGGCAGCACTGCTTCAAATTCTCCTCCCCTAGGCAACTACCACAGGTGACTCTGCAGCCTTGTCCTAGGCCTAGTCCTTGCTACAACTGAGACAATACAGTTCCCCTGCTATTCGTCCCAGTAATGATCAAGTGTAATGGAATTACAGTATTCTATGTTACCAATGTGCAATAAGGTCTTGCAATCACAATAAAAACATCCAAGATATCACTCACACAACATACTTTCTTAGCACAAAGGAACGCAAAAAGTCCAGGCAACAACACTACAACAGTATGCAATACAGTAAGACCAGCTCCATCTATCTCTGATGGGATTGATCTGCAGCACTTGATCTTCTTAGTGTCTAGCAGTGAGTTGTGATCATAAAAAAAAGACATACAGCATGACCAAAAGCAGGTGTGATTGGATCAGGAGAGGACTCTGTGTGGAGCACACTGCCATCTTATACATCTCTATCTCTAAACTAATTTGGCAGGGAGATGGGAACCAGAGTGATAGGGTTGAGGAAGGGGAAAACAAAAATAAATCAAAGATAGTGTGCAACAGGGATGATAGAAAAGACAGGCAGGAGATGAGGCATAATCACAGCCAGTGGGATGAGTTACAGGGTAATAGAGGCATGGTGCAGTTAACACAGAAAGCAACAAATACTGGATTGAAGATGTCATATTTGAATGCACGCAGCATAAAAAATAAAATGGCCGATCTTGAAATTCAGCTACAGATTGGCAAGTATGATGTTGTGGCCATCTCTGAAACTTAGCTAAAGGATGGCTGCCGTTGGAAGTTGAACATCCAAGGATATATTGAGTATCGGAAAGATACATTAGTAGGCGGGGGGGTAGTGTGGACCTGTGTATAAAATTATTAAAATTATATAAAAGTATAAAAATATTAAATTATTAGAAAGGGATGGCATAAGATCAGAAGGTGTAGACTCTCTATGGGTTGAGGTAAGAAATGGCAAGGGTAAAAGGACCCTAATGGCAGTTATATACAGGCCTCCAAACAGCAGCTGGGATTACAAATTACAGCAGGAGATAGCAAAGGTGTGTCAGAAGGACAATGTTACGATAATCATCGGGGATTTTAACATAAAAATGGATTGGGAAAACCAGGCCAGTACGGGACCTCAAGAGAGAGAATTTGTAGAATATCTAAGGGATGGCTTTTTAGAACAGCTTGTTGTTGACCCTGCTAGGGGTTCAGCTGTGCTGGATTGGGTGTAGTGCAATGTTCCAGAGGTGAGAAGAGAGCTTAAGGTTAAGGAACCCATAGAGAACAGTGATCACAATATGATCGAGTTCACTTTAAAATTTGAGAAGGAGAAACTAAATTCCAATGTGTCAGTATTTCAGTGGAATAAAGGAAATTACAATGGCATGAGAGGGGAATTGGCCAAGGTTGACTGGAAAGGGACACTACCGGGAATGACAGCAGAGCAGTAATGGCTGGAGTTTCTGCGAACAATGACAGAAGTGCAAGACAGATATTTTCCAAATAAGAAGAAATTTTCAAATGGAAGGACACTACCATGGCTGACAAGTGAAGTCAGAGCCAAAGTAAAAGCAAAAGAGAGGACATACAAGGAAGCCAAAGCCAGTTGGAAGACAGAGGATTGAGAACCTTATAAAAACATGCAGAAGGAAACTAAGAAGGTCATTAGGAAGGAAAAGATGAATTATGAAAGGAAACTGGTAACTAATATCAAAGAAGATACTACAAATTTGTTTAACTATATAAAGGGTAAAAAAGAGTTGAGGGTAGATACAGAACCAATAGAAAATGTCGCTGGAGATATTGTAATGAGAGATGTAGAGATGGCAGAGAAACTGAATGCATATTTTGCATCATTTTTCACAGTGGAAGACATCTGCAGTGTACCAGACATTCAAGTGTGTCAGGGAAGTGAAGTATGTGCAGTGAACATTACGACCGAGAAGGTGCTAAGGAATCTAAATGGTCTGAGGGTGGATAAATCTCCTGGACCTGATGGTAAGCACCCTCAGGTTCTGAAGGAAGTAGCTGGAGAGATTGTAGAGGCATTAACAATGATCTTTCAAGAATCAATAGATTCTGGCATTGTACTGGATGACTGGAAAATTGCAAATGTTACTCTGCTATTTAAGAAGGGTGGGAGGTAGCAGAAAAGAAACTATAGACTTGTTAGTCTGACATCAGCAGTTGGGAAGCTGTTGGAATTGATTGTTAGGGATGAGATTACGTAGTACCTGGAGGCACATGACAAGATAGGCCAAAGCCAGCATGGTTTCCTGAAAGGAAAATCCTGCCTGACTAACCTACTGCAATTCTTTGAGGAAATTACAAGCAGGGTAGACAAAGGAGATGCAGTAGATGTGGTGTACTTGTATTATCAGAAGGCCTTTGACAGGGTGCCACACATGAGGTAAGATAAGATCCCATGGAATTACACAGGAGTTACTAGCATAGGTGGAGCATTGGCTGATTGGCAGAAAGCAGAGAGTGGGAATAAAGGGATCCTATTCTGGCTGGCTGCCGGTTATCAGTGGAGTTCCACAGGGGGGTGGTGTTGGGACCACTGCTTTTTATGATAAATGTCAATGATTTGGACTATGGGATTAAGGGACTTATGGCTAAATTTGCTGATGATACAAAGATAGAGAGCCTGCAAAGAGACTTAGATAGTTTAGGTGAATGGGCAAAGAAGTATCAGACAAAATATAATGTTGGACAGCATATGGTCATGCACTTTGGTGGAAGAAATAAACGGGCAGACTATTATTTAGATGGGGAGAGAATTCAAAATATAGAGATACAAAGGGACTTGTGAGTCCTTGTGCAGGATACCCTAAAGGTTAACCTCCAGTTGAGTCCGTTGTGAAGAAGGCAGATGCAATGTTGGCATTCATTTCTAGAGGTATAGAATATAATAGCAGGGATGTGATGTTGAGGCTCTATAAGGCACTTGTGAGACCAAACTTGGAGTATTGTGTGCAGTTTTGGGCTCCTTATTTTAAAAAGGATATGCTGACATTGGAAAGGGTTCAGAGAAGATTCATAAGAGTGCTTCCAGGAATGAAAGGGTTACCATATGAGGAACATCCAGCAGCTGTTGGGCTATATTCCCTGGAGTTCAGGAGAATGAGGGGGGATCTCATTGAAACATTCTAAATGTTAAAAGGCCTGAACAGATTAGATATGGTAAAGTTATTTCCCATACTAGGAGAGTCCAGGACAAGAGGGCATGAATACAGGATTGAAGGACATCCATTTAGAACAGAGATGCAGAGAAATTACTTTTTTCAGAGGGTGGTAAATCTGTGGAATTTGATGCCATGAGCAGCTTTGGAGGCCAAGTCACTGGGTGCATTTAAGGCAGCGATAGATAGGTTCTTTATTAGTCAGGGCATCAAAGGTTATGGGAAGAAGGTAAGGGAGTGGGGATGACTGGAACAATTGGATCAGTCCATGATTGAATGATGGAGCAGACTCAGTGGGCCGAATGGCCTACTTCTGTTCCTGTATCTTATGGCCTTATGGTTTTACCAGGTCACCTATCATTTTCCTTTGCTCCAAACAGAAAAGCCCTAATTGAAGAAGCACTAACTAAAAGCCATGAAGAAGGAACTTGGCCCAAAACATCAACTGTTTTTGCATTTCCATAGATGCTTCCTGAACTTTAGAATTCCTCCAACATTTTATGTGTTGCTTTTCACTTCCAACATCTTTCTCGGGTTTACAATTGTTTCATCTGCCCACTTGTAACTGCTTTGTTTTTATGGATTACATTTCAACTGTATTTTTCTGCCTGTAAAATACGAATTACAGAATTAATTGCACAGAAACAGGTCAATTGAGAGTACTTGCTGAAATCATTATTTACTCTCCACACAACCTACCAACTAGTTTTACTCATCCAACCTCATCAGCAAATCCTTCTGTTGTTTTTTTTACACTGCCATGCAGTTTCTGACTTCACTTTTAATTTAGATCTCCTGTTCATTGCAATCTTATCAAAGATTTATAGAATTTTTTTTTTCAGTTACAGAGCAGGGCAACGGGCACCTCCAGCCTAACGAATCCATACTACCCAATTACACCCATGTGACCAATTAACCTACTAACCCATAAATCTTTGGAATAATGCAGAACAAATTAGTTCAATCTGTTGTCTAGATACTGGTCAAAGAAAAGCTACCCAGCTTAATCCAAACTTTCACCATCGGGTCCATAGCCCTGCATGTCATGACTTATCAATACACAGCCAAATAATTCTTTTAATGATGGTTTATGCCTGTAGCACCCTTGCTGACAGTGAACTTCAGACTCTTGCCACTTGCTGGGTGAAGAACTTTTACTCATCTCCCCATTACTTGTTCAATTACTTTATCTCCATGTTTCCTTCATTTTGACACTTCAGCTTTCTCTTCCAAGTGCTCTCATAATTTTATAACTGAAAATTTAATTCCCACTCAAACTCAAGGTTCCAGTTGTGCAGGCACTGTCAATCAGCGCGCAAAAGCCAACAAACTGTGCAAATACAAACAGAAAGAAATAATAATAAAAAATAAATAAGCAATGAATATTGAGAACATCAGATGAAGAGTCATTGAATGTGAGTCCAACGGTTGTGGGAACATTTCAGTGATGGGGCAAGTGAAGTTATCCTCTTTGGTTCAAGAGCCTGATTGTGAAGGATAATGATTGTTCCTGAACTTGTTAGCATGAGTCTTGACGCTCCTGTACCTTCATCCTGATGGCAGTAGTGAGAAGACAGCATGACCTGGGGGTGGGGGGACCCTCACGATGGATGTTGCTTTGCTGCAACAACATTCCATGTAGATGTGCCCAGAGGTGGGGAGGGCATTACCTGTGATGGACTTGGCCCTATCCATTACTTTTTGTAGGATTTTCCATTCAAGGGCATTGGTGTTTCCATACCAGCCTTTCTGATGCAGCCAGTCAATATACTCTCCACCACATACCTATAGAAGTTTGTCAGAGTTTTAGATTTCATGCCAAATCTTTGCAAACTTCTAAAGAAGTAGAGATGCTGCAATGCTTTCTTCATAATTGCACTTAAGAGCTAGGACCAGGACAGGTTCTCCAAAATAATAACACTGAGGAATTTAAAATTGCTGACCCTTATCTACCTCTGATCCACTGATGAGGACTGGCTCATGGACCTCTGGTTTCCTTCTCCTGAAGTCAATAATCAGTCTTGCTGTGATTGAGTAAGAGTTTGTCGTTGTGACACCACTCAGCTAGATTTTCTAGCTCCCTCCTATATGCTGATTCATCACCATCTTTAGATTGGCCTTTGATAGTGGTGTTATCACCAAACTTAAATGTGGCATTGGCAGGTGAATTGTAAGGCTCAAAAGGTTCAGCAGATGCCCCATTCATCTCATCTCTTTTGATCAATTTTATCTGACGCCAGAGACACAGGTGGGATTTAACTCCATTAGTAAGGCAGCACTCTTGGTGTAAAAAATGTACTCCTCTGATTCCCTTTGAAGCTCCCCCCTCTCCTCACCTTAAACCTTGTTTGAGAATCCCTGCAATGGGAAACAGCTTTTGGCTATCCATCCAATCTATACCTTTCATAATTTTATATACCTCTATCATGTCACCTCTCAGCTTTCTTTGAACTTTTGAACTGCTTCATCTAAACAGACCCAGCCTATGCTATCTCTGCTTATATCTCAAATACTCTCATCCAGACAAAATCTCTGTGAATCTTTTCTGCATTCTGTCTATCTTAATCACATCTTTCCTATAGTACAGCAACTGGAACTACATTCAATACTCTAAGTATGGCCCAAGCAATGCTTTAAAAATACAATTACATTTTTAAAAAAAAACTTGAGTTCAAATTTAATTTTTCAAAAGAACTTTTTTTTTAGTTTGGGCAATTCATATTATTGAAGTGCTGGGAATTTTTCAAGCATATTTCAGTAATCACATCAGACTTAAACCTCATGTTAGAGACCTAAGTTCAAAGTAAATTTATTACAAAAGTACATACATATCACCATATTCAACCCTGAGAATCATTTTCTTGTGGGTGTACCCAGCAAAGCCCAGAAACACGATAGAATCAATGAAAGGCTGCACTCAACAGAGTTGATAAACAATGTGCAAAAGAAAACAAACTGTGCAAATACAAAAGAAAATAACAATTAAAATAAATAAATAAATAAATAAATAAGCAAGCACGCAAGCAGTAAATATGGAGAACTTAAGATAAAGAGTCCTTGAAAATGAGTCCATAGGCACCTGGTCCATTTCCAACACTTCCCTTCCCTTTCTTGATCTTACTCTCTCTATCTCTGGAGACAGCTTATCCACCAGTGTCTATTACAAACCATTGGACTCTCATGGC
Organism: Hemitrygon akajei; assembly: GCF_048418815.1. NCBI lineage: Eukaryota > Metazoa > Chordata > Chondrichthyes > Myliobatiformes > Dasyatidae > Hemitrygon > Hemitrygon akajei. The sequence continues at coordinate 98,264,423 of NC_133124.1, forward strand.
TACCTGGACTGTACCTCATCCCACCCTGCTACTTGTAAAAACACCATTCCCTTCTCTCAATTCCCGAGCAATCACAATGACAATTTCGCTGATGACACGATAGAGATGGGACTCATCACAAATAATGATGGGATGGCCAACAGAGAGGAGGTAGAAGGGATTGAAGCCTGGTGCCAGCCAAATAACCGCTTCCTTCAATGTCAACAAGGCAAAGGAGATGATTATCAACTTTAAGAAAACCCACACCACTCACATCCCTCATTACATCAGTGGTACAGCAGTTGAAACTGCAAGCAGTTTCAAACTTCTGGGAGCGCACATCTCACACAAACTCTTACATTCCCAGAACACATCCTCCATACTCAAGAAAGCTCAGCAACACCTCTATGTCCTGAGGAGACAGAAGAGAGCTGGACTGTGCACACCAATGCACAGATGCGCAGTGGAGAGCATCCTATCATGCTGTATCACCGGGAGATACAGGCAGTGACAGACAGGAATGCTCTGCAACAGATAATTAAAACTGCCCACTGCATCACTGGTACTAGCTTAGTCACCATTGATCGAAAGGTGCAGGAAAACGTCTAGCAATATCATAAAGAAACCTACCCACCCTGGTTAAGGATTCCCACCAGGGAAGAAGCTACACAGCATGCACTCCAAACAGCCAGACTACACCTCCACCCATTAACCCCCCCCCAACCACCACTACACACACATCACTTAGTGTCACTTTATGTATGAACAATCCGTCCATGTATATAATAGTTACTAGTACATTGTGTTCTGTGTCTGTTTTTTAATTGTGTCCTTTGTGCATATAGTGTGTTTATTATGCTGCATCAGATCCAGAGTAACAATCATTTCATTCTCCTTTATGCTTGTGGACTGAAGAACGACAATACATAATCTTGAATCTTGAAAAGAAAGAAAAATGAAAGCCCTTTATTGAAATGCAGGCAACAGGTTTAACACAGGAAGACAACTAATGGCGATGGCAGGAATAAAGCGAGACAGTCAAATAGCAATTACAAAGAAGTAGTTAAATAAATATTCCAGGATAAGTAACTTTAGAAGAAATGAAAACAATGGAAAATGATGATCCCGATATTTAAAAAGGGATTTTTAAAAAGTGAAAAGAGGAAGGGTCTTAGCTCAGAAAATCAGGAATCAATGAAATTGAGTAGCTGTAGGAAAGATTCAATAATGATGGACGATGGAACTCAGAATCAGAATCAGATTTATTATCACCAGCATGTAGCGTGAAATTTTTTAACTTAGCAGCAGCAGTTCAATGCAATACATAATCTTGCAGAGAGAGAAAAAAATTAATAATATTAAATAAAATGAAATATTATAATAAATAAACAAGTAAATCTTTTCTTTTGTAATTTTTTTATTGAAGTTCATCATCAAACAAACATTTCCGTAAGATGTATTTCTGACATTGTACATATATATGATATAATCATATATATCACAAATCTCCTCAAAGTATTTATCTGGGGTATATACTTATAGAAAAGAGTGGAAAGAAAAAACAGCCCTTTGATAAGACCAAAAATGATTGGGAAAGAGAACTTAATCTTATTATTCCTATTGAGAATTGGGATAGAATTCTTAAATTAGTTAATACATCATCTATATGTGCCAAACATTCATTATTACAATTTAAGGTTGTACATAGGGCCCATATGTCCAAGGATAAATTAGCTCATTTTTATTCTCATATAAACCCTATTTGTGACAGATGTCATTTAGAAATCGCTTCTTTAACTCATATGTTTTGGTCATGTCCACTTTTGAGAAAATATTGGAAAGATATTTTTGATATTATTTCGGCGGTATTGAACATTGATTTACAACCCCATCCTATTACCGCAATTTTTGGTTTACCGATGATGGACTTACTTCACTTATCTCCTTCCGCCTGTCGAATGATTGCTTTTCTCACTTTGATGGCTAGAAGATCTATTTTGTTGAATTGGAAGGAAATTAATCCTCCCACGGTATTTCATTGGCTTTCTCAAACTATGTTATGTCTAAATTTAGAAAAAATTAGAAGTGCTGTATTTGATACTTCTATTAAATTTGAAAAGATATGGAGACCATTTATTCAATATTTTCATATGATGTAATGGCCCTGTGCCGGGCTTATTGGTTTTTTTTTCAGCTTTAATCGTATGTATGTTGAGAGGATCGGAGTTGACGTCATTGATGTTTATGTATACTCGTGAGATACTATGAACAGCCCTTTTTTTTTCTCTTTTTAAAAGTTTTTTTTTCTTTTTTTTCTTTTTTTTTTCTTTTTCTTGATACTAGATTAGTAGATTAGCTAACTTTCTTAGATAGATTTTTTTTCTCTTTTTTACACTATATATTATGAAATATCTAAACTTACCTTGTTCATATATATACTATATGGTTTATGTTTTGGGAAACTTACTTATGCTCTATTCATTGTTTATGTATTTCTTTATGTATAATGGGAGTCTATATATTTGTAATCCCTTACCATTATTTGAATTGTATGTCATTCATAATATTCTAAATATTAATAAAAAGATTGAAAGAGAGAGAGAGAAAAAACAAGCAAAAGGAAAGAACTATGTACAAGTAGGGAGTGATCTTTTTTTTACAACAGATTCATTGATTTGTGAGAATAAAATCAGGCTTATGAGGCATTATGTAGTTAACCCATTTTTCCCAGTATGAATCAGATTGTTCCAGCTTATGATTAACAGATGCTCTTATCTTCTCCATTTTGTAAATGTCCATTGTAATTTCCATCCATGTATTTAAAGTTGGGCTCTCCTGTGATAACCATTTCCTAGTAAGAGTCTTTTTACCAGCCACCAACAGTATATTCATTAAATATTTATCTCTTTTCAACCATTCTTGAGGTATATATCCAAAATATATGGTCTTACTCTCTAAGGGTATTTCACATTTAAAGATGTCTTGTAGGGCATTGTATATCCCCCTCCAATAGTTTTTGATAACAGGGCAGTCCCAAAAAATATGATAATGATTTGCATTTTGACTTCCCCAATTTCTCCAGCAAACAGGGAGGTTACTATCATAATGGGATTTCTGAGAGGGTGTAATAAAATATCTTATCAAGTTTTTCCATCCAAACTCCCTCCATTTCTGTGAATTGGTACACTTCCATTGATATCTCCATATTGTTGTCCATTCTTCCTCAAATATAATTATCCCTCCTTCCTTCTCCCATTTTGTTTTAATTTATGAAGTCGAATGTGTTTTAAGATTTGACAACCCCTTATACATGCTTGAAATTATTCATTATCTGAATTATATGCTTTTCCAAAGAGCTCTATCAAGCATGTATTTGCCTTGGTTACATTTTTAAGTGTCTTATTAACATAATGTTGCATCTGTAAATACCGATAAAAATTTTGTTTTTCTAATAAGTGTTTCTCTTTAAGCATTTCAAAACTGAACAGTGTTCCTTCTTTCATTATGTTACAAAGAACTGTTATTCCTTTAGCTGTCCAGTCCTTAAATCTAGCATCCAATTTATTTGGTGTAAAATCAGAGTCATATGCACACCATTTAAGAATTGCAATATCTCCCTCTAGATTATATTCTTTTATAGTAGTTTTCCATATTTTAAGAGTCAATTTCACCCATGGGTTATCAGTAGTATTTATGTACCTTTGCAGGTTGTTATCAGCCAAAATTGCTTGTATGGGGATGGGAAGTACCCGCTCCTCAATGTTTTTCCATTAGGCGTCATATGATGGGTTGCACCAACATATCACAGCTCTCAACTATGCTGCAAAATAATAATTTCTAAGAGAAGGTAGGCCCTATCCCCCCTTTTCCTTTGCTAATTGCAAAGTTTTCAGATGAACTCTAGGCCTTTTACCCCGCCAAATATACCTTGATAGCATCTTGTTCCATTCATTGAATTGATTTTGATTAATCTCTATTGGTAGGGTCTGAAAGAGATATAACAGTCTGGGCAGTATATTCATTTTAATAGACTCAATCCTTGAACTGAGACTGAAAAAAGGAATCAGGTTCCATCTTGCCACATCTTCCTTAATTTTTTTATATAAAGGCTGATAATTATATTCTGATAATTTTGCCAGATCTTTTGGCATAATGATGCCCAAATATTTGAAAACTCTGCGTGCCATGCCCAGGGGTATCAGCTTTCAATTTCTCTTGGTGGGCTATAGTAATATGAAAGTAATTGGGTTTTAACTATGTTGATCCTGTATCCTGATAATTGACCATATTGTTCAAAGGATTGCATCAATTTAGGTAAAGAGTATGTTGGTTGTCCCAGATAGATCAAAATGTTATCTGCATAACAAGCCAATTTATGCTCTGTCCCTTTAATAGTAATTCCCCTGATATCTTCATTTTGTCTGATGTATTGAGCTAATGGTTCCAGATATAACGTGAAGAGTAGCGGTGACCATGCACAACCCTGTCTCGTGCCCCTTTCTAGGGTAAGACTATTTGATAAATATCCATTGATTTTAATCCTAGCAGTAGGATTGCATATAGTGTCTATATAGTTTTAATAATTGTGTCTTGGAAACCAAATCTATGTAAAACTCTGTAAAGAAAATTCCAATTAACTGAATCAAATGCTTTTTCAGTGTCCATGCTTATCACTGTTGCTTCGATTTTATTTTTTTGTATATGATCCATAATGTGAAGTGTCCTTCGTATATTGTCTTGTGTCTGGCATTGTCGTATAAAACCTGTCTGATCGTTACGTATCAGTATGGGTAGAAACTCCTCTAATAGTTTGGCCATGATGGAGGTAAATAATCTATAATCTACATTAAGAACGGATGTTGGTCTAAATGACCCGCATTCCATTTTATCCTTGTCCTCTTTCGGTATAGCTGAGATTATTGCTTCCTTCCAACTGGGTGGCATTTGTGCCTTTTTTAGAGCCCAGTTCAGTGTGGGGAGTAAAACAGGAATTAACTCATTTTTAAATTCTTTGTACCGCTTTGCCGTATATCCATCTGATCCTGGTGACTTGCTTAATTTAAACCTACTAATTGCAGCTTTTAATTCAACTTCAGTTATGTTAGCAGTCATCGTTCTACTTTGTTCTTCGCTTAAAATGGTTAACTCTAGAGAATTCAAGTAGGTGTCAATATAGGTTATGCTTCCTCCTGGAACTTTGGAATATAGAATTTTGTAAAACACTTCAAAAGCTTCTTGAATTTCACTTAGCTTATTTTTTATCATTTTCATTCTTGGGTCCCTAATTCTATGAATTATATTTTCTGCTATTTTTTTTTCAGTTTCCACACCAATATTTCCATAGATTTCAATTCACTTTCATAATATCTCTGTTTCAGAAACATTAAATTTTTCCTGATTTCTTGCGTAGCCAAACTATTAATTTCATTCCTAATTCTTTTAATTTCCCCTAATGTATCCTGTGCCAAATTCAATTTGTGTTTTTTCTCTAGTTCCTTCAGCCTATTTTGTAATTCCTCTAATGTTTTATTCCTTATTTTTTTCTTATATGAAGATATTGCTATAATTTTCCCTCTTAAGACCGCCTTCAAAGTATCCCATAAAATGGGAGGTGAAACTTCTCCATTATCATTAAATTCTAAGTACAGACCAATTTCTTTTTTAATTTGTTCCTTAAAGTACGGATCATTGAGTAGACTTGAATTTAGTTTCCAAATAGTATTCTTTTGTTGTAGGTCAAAATGAACAGATAAATATATAGGTGCATGGTCACTTACATCTATTGTCCCAATTCCACATGTGTTTATTTTGTCTTTGTCTTTTCCAAATGTTATGAAATAGTCTATTCTTGTATATACAGAATGGGGAGCAGAATAATGAGTGTAATCCCTTCTGTCAGGGAAAAGGTCCCTCCATCTATCAATTAAACCAACATCCTCAAAAAGTGTGTTAACTTTCTTATGTAAAGATTTTGTTTCACAGGTTTTTTCTATTGGAAGAATCTAAGTTTGGTTGTAATTGTAAATTTAAGTCTCCCCCACATATCAGGAGACCTTCTGTTTCCATTACCATAATATCAGTAATTTTCTGAATGAAACCAATATCACTTCCTGGGGGTGCGTATATATTCAATAGAGTAACTGAATTTCCGTCCATATTCCCCTTACCAAAATATATCTGCCCTCTTTATCTCCCATTTCGAATACTTTTTCAAAATTTAGCTTACTTGAGATAAGAATAGCAACTCCTCTCCTATGTCCTGATTTATATGAGGAGAAAAACAGATTAGTGAAATCCATACTCTTTAGTTTTTTATGCTCATTATCACTTAAATGAGTTTCCTGTAAATATACTACATGGGCTTGTTCTTTTTTTCATTTTGGATAAAATTCTCTTACGTTTGAATGGATTTAATAGCCCATTTACATTAAAAGAAATGAATTTTATCTTGTCCTTAGTCATCTGTATTTATCTGTCAATGTATCATTGAAATTAGAATAAAACTTAATCGATCTACTCCCTGAACAAATAAGAACCAAGAAACTCAAATAATAACAAAAATGTCAATGAACATGTGATTCCAAGGCTGAGGTCTCTAGAAGATGACCCTGCATTGAGCTAGAGGAAATGTCTAGCTGTGGGGGATAACCCCTCCTACTTGTGAGTTGAGGGCCCCCATTGCAGTATTCATAAAAGTCAGTGAACAAATCCATTACACAGAAAAGATTTCCCTGTGTACTCTTCCTATACACACACACACATATATATACACACGCACATATATTACATATATACACATATATGCACACATATATATATTCTCATTTTGGTGGGGAAAAAGGAGTAAGTGAGTGAATAACGAATAACAACTAAGTAATATAAAATCCACATTATAATAAGTATTTCTCGAGAAAGGTATATCACCATGTACTTTTGCTTCCGTTTAGCTTCTCAACATTTTTAAAGTTAGCCAAACCTTATGGCTCTTCTGAAGGGGGTGAGAACTGTCTTCCTGGGAAACACCCGGTCTCTTCCCAATATATTTCTCTCGGCCTCCTCCCGTCTTCTGTCTTCTCGATTCTCGCACTATTTCCCAAGCAGAGCGGGATAATTCCTCAGCCAAGCTTTCCCTCATTTTGGTCACGCTAACAGGCAACCCTCTGACCTTCATGTCTGTAGTCACCTCTTCCACTGTCTGGTACAACCGTGTTCCATTATCATAAAACACTTGAAGTTTAGCAGGGTACGGAGTTTGAAATCTAATCTTCTTTTGCTTTAGTACTTGCTTTCCTTCAGAGTATTCTTTGTGTTTCTGCAGGACCGCGGGGGGGGTGGATAATCTTGGTCGAAATATATTAATTTATCATCGAAAAACACTCTCTTCTTACCCCAGGCCCTTCGTAGAATCTCCGCCTTGGTGCTATACCGAAGGAATTTAATTATTATTGAGCTTGGCTTTCTATCCCGGGTAGGTTTTGGGACGAGCGCAAGATGGGCTCTTTCGACTTCCAGCTCCATAGCTGAGGGAAGATCCAACACGTCCCGCAGCAACTTTCCACCACACTCCGTCATAGACGAGTCCTCCGCTCCATCGGGAATGTTGTAGATTCTGATATTTTCCCGCCGTGATCTTCCCTCCAGGTCAAGCAGTTTACCTTCTTGGTGATGTAATATTTTTATTGTCTTACTCAGTATCCGTTCCACGTTTTGAACGCGATCTTCCACCTTCTCAATTCGAGTCTCTGCCACCGCTATTTTTTGATTAACGCTGGCGAGCTCTGACTTAATATCATGGAGCTGCTGCTTTATATCTTTCTGGACCTCCATTATTTCTTTCAGAATTTCGATCACATTCGCCGCTTCACCTGAATGAGGCCCAGCGTCCGCCTCACTAGCACGTGGTTAGGTAGGACAGCCACTCGCTGCACCCCTCTTGGACGCAGTCTCCGCAGTGTCACTTTTTTTATTTGCATTCCTTTTCCCCATTCTTGCCCCTTTGTTCAGTTCAAATATTTTTCGAAAAATATTATATTTGATGGGTTAACGGGGCTTAATACATGTTTTTCCGGAGGAGCTAGTGACTTAAGCTGCCATTCTCGACGATGACGTCACTGGGAAAACCATAAACAAGTAAATCTATTACATATATTGAATAGATTTTTTAAAATGTGCAAAAACAGAAATACTGTATTGTAGCGATGTACTACATACAGAGCTAGAGACAACGACATGCAGTCGGTAAGTCATTTCAAGACTAGTTTATTCAAACTTCGCGGCACTGGCATTTAATCCCTAGCGTCCGCCCTCTCCAGGTGGAAATGACGTCAGAGGTGCATTACCAAAGTCTCCCCCTGCATGCTGGCTATTTGTGAGCCGGTTCGCCTGCGCAGAAAGTGGGTCGCCACATAACACCCCCCCCCCAGAACCGGTGATACACCCCCCAATGTCCACAGTCTGGATCAGCCTCTGTTTGGGAGGTCTGCCTCTGTGCCGCAGTGCCTGAACCTCGACCAGCTGAGCCAAGTCCACATGGGCTGGTTTGAGTTGGTCCACCGTGAAAACCTCCTCTTTCCCCCCAATGTCCAGAATGTAAGTGGACCCGTTGTTGTTGATCACCTTGAACGGCCCCTCGTACGGCCGCTGTAGTGGTGCCCGGTGTCCGCCCCTTCGTACAAACACAAACTTACAGTCCTGCAGGTCTTTCGGTACATGGGTTGGAGTCCGTTCCTGCTGTGAAGTCGGTACAGGGGCCAGGTTGCCGAGCCTTTCACGTAGTCTGTCCAGGACTGCTGCGGGTTCTTCCTCTTGCCCCCTTGGGGCTGGTATGAACTTTCCCGGGACAGCCAGGGGTGCGCCGTACACCAACTCAGCCGACGAGGCGTGCAGATCCTCTTTGGGCACTGTGCGAATTCCAAGCAGGACCCAGGGAAGCTCGTCCACCCAGTTAGGTCCTCTCAGGCGGGCCATGAGAGCCGACTTCAAGTGACAGTGGATGCGTTCCACTAGTCCATTCGACTGTGGGTGGTAGGCAGTAGTGTGGTGTAGCTGCGTTCCCAACAGGCTGGCCACAGCCGACCACAGGCTGGAGGTGAACTGGGCGCCTCTGTCAGAGGTAATGTGGGCCGGTACCCCGAAGTGTGCTACCCAGGTTGCGATCAGTGCTCAGGCGCAGGAATCGGCAGATGTGTCGGTGAGCGAGACCGCCTCTGGCCACCTCGTGAACCAGTCTACCATAGTTAGGAGTTACCGTGCTCCTTGGGACACTGGTAGGGGGCCCACGATATCCACATGAATGTTGTCGAACCTCCGGTGGGTGGGTTCAAACTGCTGCGGCGGGGCTTTAGTGTGCCGCTGCATCTTGGCTGTTTGGTACTGCGCACACGTTCTGGCCCATTCACTGACCTGCTTGCGAAGTCCGTGCCTCACGAACTTGCTGGAGACCAGCCGAACAGTTGTCCTGATAGATGGGTGCGCCAAACCATGTATGGAGTCGAAAACTCGCCGCCTCCAGGCTGCTGGGACGATGGGGCGAGGTTGGCCGGTAGCCACATCGCACAGGAGGGTCCTCTCACCTGGGCCTATGAGAAAGTCCTGCAGCTGCAAACCCGAGACTGCGGTCCTGTAGCTGGGCATCTCGTCGTCTGCCTGCTGCGCCTCCGCCAGTGCTGCATAGTCCACCCACAGGGACAGGACCTGGACAGTTGGTCTGGAGAGTGCGTCCGCCATGACGTTGTCCTTTCCCGAGACATGCTGGATGTCCGTCGTGTACTCGGATATGTAGGACAGATGTCGCTGCTGGCGAGCCGACCAGGGATCGGACACCTTCGTGAACATGAAGGTCAACGGTTTGTGGTCCGTGAACGCAGTGAACGGCCTGCCTTCTAAGAAGTACCTGAAATGCCGGATTGCCAGATACAGTGCCAACAGCTCCCGGTCGAAAGCACTGTACTTGAGTTCAGGTGGTCATAGGTGCCTGCTGAAGAACGTCAGGGGTTGTCAGCGCCCCTCGATGAGCTGCTCCAGCACCCCACCGACTGCTGTGTCAGACGCATCCACTGTGAGGGCGGTCGGAATGTCCGTTCTGGGGTGCACCAGCATCACGGCATCTGCCAAGGCTTCCTTGGCTTTAACGAAAATGGCCGCGGCCTCCTCGTCCCAAGTGATGTCCTTGCCTTTACCTGACATCAGGGTGTACAAAGGGTGCGTGATACGGGCTGCTGAGGGGAGGAAACGGTGGTAGAAGTTCACCATACCAACGAACTCCTGTAGGCCTTTGACCGTGTTGGGCCGGGCAAAGTGGCGGATCGTGTCTACCTTGGCGGGCAGAGGTGTTGCCCTGTCTTTGGTAATCCTGTGGCCCAGGAAGTCGATGGTATCGAGACCGAATTGGCATTTGGCCGGGTTGATCGTGAGGCCGAAATCACTCAGGCGGGAGTAGAGCTGGCGGAGGTGGGACAGATGCTCCTGGCGACTACTGCTGGCTATAAGGATGTCATCCAAATAGATGAACGCAAAGTCCAGGTCGCGTCCCACTGCATCCATTAGCCGCTGGAACATCTGTGTGGCATTCTTCAGGCCGAACGACATTCGGAGGAAGTCGAAAAAGCCAAACGGGGTGATAAGTGCTGTTTTGGGGATGTCTTCAGGGAGCACTGGGATTTGATGGTATCCCTGGACGAGGTCTACTTTGGAAAAGATTCTTGCCCCGTGCAGGTTTGCTGCAAAGTCCTGTATGTGCGGCATGGGGTAGCGGTCTGGAGTGGTAGCCTCGTTAAGTCTGTGGTAGTCACCACATGGTCTCCAACCCCCATCTGCTTTGGGAACCATGTGCAGGGGGGAGGCCCATGGGCTGTCGGACCTCCGTATGATCCCCAATTCCTCCATCCTCTTGAACTCCTCCTTCGCCAGGCGGAGCTTTTCTGGGGGGACACTTTGTGCATGGGTGTGGAGGGGTGGTCCCTGGGTCGGGATGTGGTGCTGTACCCCGTGTCTGGGCATGGCTGCCGTGAACTGCTGTGCCAGAATCGATGGAAAGTCCGCCAGGATTCTGGTGAATTTGTTGTCTGACAGCGTGATGGAGTCCAGGTGTGGGGCCGGCAACTTGGCTTCACCCAGGGAGAACATATGGAAAGTCTCGGCATGTACCAGTCTTTTCCCTTGCAAGTCGACCAGCAGGCTGTGAGCTCGCAAGAAGTCCACCCCCAGGAGTGGTTGGGCCATGGTGCCCAGTGTGAAGTCCCACGTGAACCGGCTGGTGCCGAACTGCAGCTGCACTGTGCGGGTGCCGTAGGTCCATATTGTACTGCCGTTTGCAGCCCTCAGGGTGGATCCTGGCTTCCTGTTGCGGGTGTCGTACACCGTCGAGGGCAAGACGCTGATTTCCGCTCCGGTGTCGACCAAGAAGCGGCGTCCCGACTGTCCCAGAAGTACAAGAGGCTGTCCTGGTGGCCAGCCGCCATAGCCGTTAGCGGCAGCTGGCCCTGGCCCTGGCCCTTGCAGGGCGGGCGACAATGGCGGGCTTCTGTGCCCCACCACTGGTGGTAGAAACACCACTGTTCACTGGCCTCCTCACTCCTGCCTCTGTGTTGTGTGTGCCCCCCTGCCGGGCCTGGTCTGGTCCACTGTTGGGCGTGTGGCCTGGTAATCTGACCGACGGATGCCACGATCTCCCTCTTGGCTTTCCACAGCACGTCTGCCCAGGCTGTCACCTTCCGGGGGTCGCTGAAATCTGCGTCGGCCAGCAGCAGATGTATGTCCTCGGGCAGTTGCTCTAGGAACGCTTGCTCGAACATGAGGCAGGGCTTGTGTCCGTCAGCCAGGGCCAGCATCTTGTTCATCAATGCTGATGGCAGTCTGTCTCCCAAACCGTCCAGGTGAAGCAGGTAGGCACCCCGTTCACGCCGTGAGAGGCCAAAGGTCCCAATGAGCAGCGCTTTGAATGCTTCATATTTGCCTTCTTCCGGGGGCGACTGTATGAAATCCGCAACCTGGGCGGCCGTCTCCTGGTCAAGTGCGCTCACCACGTGGTAGTAATGCGTGGAATCAGAGGATATCTGCCAAATCTGGAACTGGGCTTCTGCTTGGCTAAACCACACGCGTGGTCGCAGCGTCCAGAAAGTTTTCAGTTTTAGCGAAACTGCGTGAACAGATGAAGAGTCGGTCATCTTTGGTCCAAATCCCGTTTGGACCGTCGGGGTCACCAATGTAACGATGTACTACATACAGAGCTAGAGACAACAACACGCAGTAGGTAAGTCGTTTCGGGACTAGTTTGTTCAAACTTCGCGGCACTGGCATTTAATCCCTAGCGCCCACCCTCTCCAGGCGGAAATGAGGTCAGAGGTGCATTACCAAAGTCTCCCCCCGCGCGCTGGCTATTTGTGAGCCGGTTCGCCTGCGCAGAAAGTGGGTCGCCACAGTATATTGAAAAAAAGTGAGGTAGTGTCCAAAGCTTCAAGGTCCATTTAGGAATCAGATGGCAGATGGGAAGAAGCTGTTCCTGAATTGCTGAGTGTGTGCCTTCAGGGTTCTGTACCTCCTACCTGATAGTAACAGTGAGACAAGGGCATGCCCTGGGTGCTGGAGGTCCTTCATGATGGATGCTGCCTTTCTGAGACACCTCTCCCTAAAGATGTCCTGGGTACTTTGTAGGCTCATGCCCAAGATGGAGCTGACTAGATTTACAACCTTCTGCAGCTTCAAGATACAGTGTATATCATTTGAAGTCTGTGTATTAGCTCTTTAAATGCTACAATTTCTTGTTTATTGTCAGTATTTCTTGGTTTTATGTCTTGGATATTTCAAAAAGCAACAGGGGTGTTACTGATGGTACCAAACTGCATGGCAATGAGGTTTGTGAGGAGGATGCAGAAAGGCTACTAGGATTACAAACAGAATGACTTCATCCAACCAGTCAGGTCCTCCATTCCTGAGGAAAACAAAAGAGGGATAATAAACAAGTTGAACAAATATCCCAGACAGCAAACTAATTCCATCAAAGGTATCTCAAGTTATAGAATTCATTAGTTGAGTCCAGAATACTGCAACATTCACAGATGGAAGATGAATTACTGTTTCTGAAGTTTACTTTGGTTCTCGCTGCAACAGTACATGACATCTCAGACTGGTGAATCAGTGGGATTTGAGATTAAAGTGGCAAGCAACAGTTGCTCAGTGTCGACCTGGCAGACTAAAACAAATGTTCTATAAACCAATCCCCCAATCTGTATTGGTGTCTCCAGTGTAGGGGAGATCATATTTTTTAGTTTATTTATTAAGGTGAGGTGTGGAATAGGCCCTTCTGGCCCTTCGAGACACACTGCCCAGCAACCTCTGATTTAACTCTAGTCTAATCACAGGACAATTTACAATGACCAATTAACCTACCTACCAGTATGTCTTTTTGGACTGTAGAAGGAAACTGGAACACCTGGAGGTTATGGGGAGAACGTACAAACTCCATACAGGCAGTGGCAGGAATTGAACCCTGGATGCTGTACGGTAAAGTGTTGTGCTAACCATTATACTATCAAGAGTTCTGAATTGGTAAGAATGCAAGTGAATTGCTGCCTCACCTGAAACCATTTTGTGAGTCCCTATATGATGTGAAGGAAAGAGATGGAAGGAAAAGTATTGGCTTCCCCTGTTATTGAAAGTAAAAGTGTTCAAAGAAGCATGCCCATTGGTGAAAATCAAAGAGCAGACTGAAGAGCCACAAAATAAACTGTTCCTACAAAACTGCTGAAAAAGGAGGAGAGGAGATGATGCCTTTGGTAGTGGAATCAAACTTATACTCATCTCTGAAGCATTCAAACAGTAAAGACATCTCTTTGAAACTATCACTTATTAACTATCATTCTGTCTTTAGTACTATTATTCAAAGAAAACTCATCTCTAACCTCTGGATCCTGGGAGCTAGTACCTCCATCTAACTGAATCTTTGACTTTCTGACCAACAGATCACAATCAGTATGAATGGGTAGCAACACTTCTGCTTCAATTATTCTAAACAGTTGTGCTCCACAAAGTTGTGTCCTCAGACCCATACTCTACTCGCTGTACAGTCGTGACTGTGTGGGCAGATTCTGCTCAAACTGCATCTACAAGTATGTTGATGACACAACCGTAGCAAGCAGCATCTTATGTAACAATGAGAGAAAAGGAAGGAGATAGAGAGCTTAGTGGCATGGTGTCAAAACAGCAAGCTTCCCCTCAATGACAACAAAACTAAAGTGTCACGGTGCGTGCTGACAATGATGGAGCCTAGGTGTGGAGGAACAACAGACTCCTATGTAGAGATGGAAAAAAGAATTTATATATAGGAATTCCAACAGAATATCAATGACTCAACTGAGCAACATTGCAAGACAAACCATTTGCAGAACAAGAAGTAATAAGTGCTAATGTGCACCTTTACCCCAGAAGAAGGCTCTCTCAGTCAGCTATATCTATGAATAGTTTGAATGATAATTTAATTTGATTTGATTTACTTTGATTGGGAGTCTTCTTTAAACAATCACAGTATGCAGAAAACCTGTGCCAATCAAAACAAACTTAACAAGATTAAACAGAAATCACAAGGGCTTTATGACTCTAGTTAAGACAACAATTAACAAATACTGACACTTCAGAAACCTTGGAACCCAATGTTCTTTATGGCTCACCACACAGGCCTGCAGGACTCATGAGGAAACAATCTGGTCATTGACTTCAGAAAGGGGAGCGGGCTTATGCATCTTTCTACATCAATGGTGCTGAGGTTGAGAGAATTGAGAGCTGTAAGTTCCTAGGAGAAAACATCACCTGTAGCCTGTCCTGGTCCAACTATATTTATATCTTCGCCAAGAATATTCACCAACATCTCAGGAGGTTATAGAAATTTGACATGTCCCTGTTGATGCATCATAGACCATTTTGTCTGGATGCCTAACAGCTCGGTATAGTGACTGATCTGAACATGACTACAAGAAGGAGCAGAGAGCTGTGGACTTGGTTCAGCACATTACAGGAACCAACCTCCGCTTTATATACTCTGGCTGTATTTCTCATGGCCTCAGTAAAGCAGCATGCCATAATCAAAGATCCCACCCACGCACCCTAAACATTCTCTTTTTTTCC